>NC_086196.1:128000889-129299639 GCF_035770615.1 Melospiza melodia melodia
CAGTAAGTCTTAACACCTGAGACAATTACATTTTTGTGGTGTCCTGAAATTTATGCTATGGAACTAAAACTACAATGGTGCCAGTTTCCCAAAAGAAGAAATGTGAAATTCAAACAAGAGAAGAATACAATTTTTATTACAAGTTATTTATTTAACAATGCACTATTTTCTTCCTGTCAGGCACTACTAAATATATAATATAAAACTTCTGGAAAGGGAATTTATTTCTGGAAAGGGGAGCAGCAGGCAGATTTTGCTGGTTTTATAAAAATAAAATATTTTCTTATCTTTCCTAGTCCAGAAATTTTCTTCCCACAACCTCTGTGAAACCCAGATGTAAATATGAACATAGATAGAAACCGTCTACAGCAAGAAAATATCTCAGTGTTTTCAAAAGATCTAAAATGACTTTTGTGTTTTTTAAATGTTTGCCTCTGTGCTGAGCTGTACTAGGTAAGGAAAGAAATACTTATAAAATACATGATAAAGCATAAAAGAACTTTCTCAGCATTACCTATTGAAAAATATCTTGCATTAAACTTTTCCAGCACTGCATCCTTAATCCCTGTTGCAGAAAATTTGTTTTAATTCAGTTTATCTTCATTAAATGAGCTTATATACAAAGGTACTCATCAGTAGTCCTGGACACCCTGAGAGATTCTGCAATGGAAGTGAGAAAGGGAGTAACAAATATCAAACAATATAGCACAATTGATATGGAAGAGACCTACAAATATTTATAAACACAAATGTCATGTCCTTACTGAGTAAAATAACCAACAGAGTGACTGTGCAGTCAGTGTATTTTGGATGTCATCAGACCTATGTTTCAAATTGAATAGGCTACCCATTTTCAAAGCTGAGGGACTCACTTTGAAAATAATTTAAATAACACAATTCTTTTGTATTTTGACCACAATTTTTATGACACTTACTTAAATTATATAATCAGGCAATGCTGCAAAGAAGGTTGTCCTACATCATTTGAAACTTCAAAGATAAAATCATGCTCCAATAATGTCTGTATTTATAAAGAATTAATTTTAATTGCTTCTAGATATTTTGGGAAACCTTCGAAGCCTAATATCACTGTATTTATATACAAAGAAACAAGCAACTTCAGAGGCATTGAATTCAACATTGTAATATTGGAGGTTGGGCTTCATTTGTAACCTCATGCTTCAAGCTAAAGTTTCTCTACTGCATATGTTTTGCAGCAAATGGAGAGGGAGTAACTGACCTCCAGAGGGTGATTAATCTTTAATAAACCAGAAATTGCCCTTAGATACTGCCCTTTTTATTCCAGAGAATGCGAAGCAGCTATGTTGTCCATTATTGAACTCTGTCCCTATATAAGAAAAAACAGTAATATAACTTTCAGGTAGTAGAACCATGGATGACCTAATTGTTCAAAGAGAAGCATCAGAGATTATTGGAGGAAAATTTCAAAAAGTTTTCTCACTCCATTGAAGAAAACGGTCATTTGAGTGCAAAATCATTCTTACAGAATATTTCCTGCTGTTATACAATAAAAACCAGTTATTATCCTGCCTGCTTAGAAGTCCATACATTGTTTAATTTGCAAGAAAATTCTTTAGAAAATAAAAGGCAGTTGATATAAGAGATCTATTCATTTTATTTTTTATTTTTCATTCTTATAAGAGAACTTCAAATTAATAGTTTCAGATCTTACACTTCTACACTAGGTATTTGCAAATCATAAGAAAGAAACATTGCCCAAAAATTTCCAATCTCTCAACCTTTGAACAAAAGACTGTCCTATATAGAACTAAACCTTGGGCTGAGCTTTTATGTCTATGAGGGTGGAAGGTTCACTGAATTTTTTGTGATATAAGAGTGCAAGGATAAGTTCTGAAAAGAAACCTGAAACATCTTAGACTTCTCATTTTGATTAACAATCTGATTTCAAACAGTCTAGTGCATGTTTTCTTCCTGTAACACATATGGGATAAGTAGGATAGAAAACAAGCCCAAATTCAGAGTGCTCAATCAAGAATCCAGAAATTCAATTCATATCAAGGAATTAGCACTTCTCACCCCTCCTTCATTTAAAGAAGAGAAATGAATGTAAACATTGAATTAAGGAAAAAGCATTCTTAATAAACTTCAATATATTGAAGCTTGTGAATTAAATATAATCATTGATTAAAAATATAAAATAGGTCAGGAAAAATAATTAACCGGAGAAGATAAATTGATGCCTACCTTTTTTCCTTCATGAGATGAACTTTTCTTTTAATAAAAAATATTTACTTGAATAGGATTTCCAAACAACAATAAGTAATTTTTTGTTTGTTTTAAATAACACACAGGTGAGAATATTATCATATATGGAATGATACCTCAATTTATGTTGTGGAGTTTTTTTAAATTATATTGTAATTCAACATATTGGGATCCCAAACAGGAGTTATTGCTGTCTTTGTGATATGTTAAATCTTTAAATTTAAATAATTTCAGTCTGTGGTGTGCTAAGTAGAAAGAAAAATGTTTATTCCTATCTCAAATTATTCAGTGGGCATGTTTTGCTAGTTATCAGCCTTATCCTGCAAATCCTGTGAGAGCACTTCTCTCCCTGAAGCCACTGAAACTTATAAAGTTGTAGTGTTAATAATGGAAGAATCAGAATCAGGCCCCTCAGTTCTCCTCCGCTGTTGGTGTGCAGCTGAACCTCTTCCTTCATCTCTTGTGACCTGGACTGCACACCTGCCACCATGTGCCTGCATAGATGGTGGCTCATGACATGGAAGGGAAAATTATCCATATCCAAAGTAGACTATAGAAGAGAATAAAGAAACTGTAACTTCGTTTTGCAACTCCATATCCCAATGATCATGAAACTTGAGGTGTTGTGCTATAAACTGGCACAAGTCAGCAGAAAATGGTTTCTCTATATCTGTGGTAAGTCTGGGAAAAGGGATATATCTCAAAATGTAACTCTAGGAGTTAGTGAAACTTACTGCCCTCAAAATCATGATCTTTTTCCTGAAACCTTTTATCAAAGACTACTTCTGAAATTTATATTGTTAGTAATATACTCTTAATATTAAGAATATATGTTCCTTGTAACTGGATCTCATCTAGAATATTTGCATTAAGGTAAACTTAATCATTCATAAGGTGTCTAAAACAAGATACACCCTAAAAAATTAAGAAGTCTAGACAAGCAGGATAAGGCTCATATTATATGCCAAGTGTATATTAAACTCTTGGTAGAGTTACTGTTATACAAATATTAAAATTATGATCCTGAGTATGTAAATTTTTTATCAATTTGTAACTTGCCCTGTATAGTCCTGGATAATTATTCTGTAACCTCAGCAAGTTAAACAGTTCATGCATGAAAACAGAAATTAGAAAAAAACAAAAGCCTTCATTCAGTGAAGGCATTTTGCATAATATTTATTAAGATGAGACCCTAATGTTATAGACTTAGGGGCTTGGTCATTAAATGTTTTTTGAAATCCTGTTTCTTTGCTTGAATCAAAGTCTCTTAACAAATGCACAAGTAGTTGCAATGGTTACTTTATCAACCATAAACAGCTTTGCCTGTTTTTTGATCCTGTTGCACTTCTGTTATGAAGAACAGTATTCAACACAGGAAGGATGGGTTTCAGCCAGAGTGAAATATCTAGGCTTGCATGTCTACAGATGTGCATGCAGGATTAATTTGCTTAAACAGAGGCATCTAATGAAGTTTGAAACATCCCCATGTAACCCACCTGCTCTCTAGCTCGTTACAGAAGGCATGGACTGCCTGCAGTTATTGTGATATAACTGCCAGGCCTGTTTATATGCTCAAAATATATATATATGATATTCACAATGTCATTAAAATGGTACTAGATGCATAAGTTTTAGCAGCTGAACACTATTCTAGCTGTTGGTACTTGAAGAAAACCTAGTTGATAACATCAGCAGAGTAATTCAGCTCAGCTGAATGTAAACATCTAAGATGTGATTCTGTTATCCATAAACCTTTATTATCTTTTGAGATAAACCTGCAGAAGACAGATGCCTTTCAAGAGGGACAGCTAGAGGCCAACCACAGTATCATAAGACATCTAAAACTACCCAGCTGGTTTTAGGTAATTGGATCTCCTATTATAGGGTTAGCTATGAAGACTTTCAAAATCCTGGAAAAATAACTGCCAAAATATCAACCAATATTACCATGATGTCACAAGGAAGACCTCCCGTTAGAGTCTTCCTGAATTTTGTTTCACTCTGCTGCAAAGAAAAAAAAAAATTATGTTTTCCCTACTTAAGCAACATTAGCCTTCATACTTTCAGAGTTTTTGGTCAAAATATATCACCGCTAGTGAAGAGAAGTTTAATTTATAATCCAAGTAAAAAAGAGAAATATGAAATAATATGGTTCTACCCCTACTCTCAAAAACACAGAATAATGATCTGTGTTGCAAAACACATTGCTTAATATTGTTCTGCAACATTTATGGGTTCTTGGAAGACACATGCTATCAAAGTATCACTCCTGTACTGCAAAGATTTTTAGCCTGCACTCATGTTTTATTTTGAACATTTAAACATTACACAAGTTTGATGTTTGCTTTTCAATTGATCCTAGTAAGCTTCATGACAAAGCAGCTAAATATTTAAGAGTTTGCTTACTGGAACAATTCAGTTGTAATTTCAATGGCACTGTGCAAATTGACAGCCTTTCCTGCATGCACTATAACTCTGGCATGCCGTCCATCTTTGACATAGTAACACAAGCACCACGATAAGCTGAAGTATGATTATACTGAAGAAGGAGTAGGCAAAACATACTGGTACATACAGCTGTGTGCTTCAGCCAGCGTAAATCAGTGAAGCCAATTTAAGTTAGTGGATCCCTACCAATCCACATTAGCTAAAACCCTGGCCCTGCATTTTCTTCTCAACAGTCCTGAACATCAAAGTTGTTTTTAGTTTCTTATGAAATTCTATATTATAATAAAGTACTTAGGTATGTTTAGCCAATCAATTTGCTGGGCAAATGGAATAGTCTTAATGCTGTAATTGTGCAATTAGAGTTATTTGGTCTGTGTAGAGCTAGCCATTCTTAAATTAGTGGATTGATAAGGATACAAAGAGAAGGCCAAAGCATTTTTTTAAACTGAAATTTTATTTCATTATCATGTAATTGGGTTAGGTTTTATTTTATTATTCCATATTTCAGTGGGCATGATAAATTTGAGGTGCCCTGATGATGATGCTCATGCTTGGACTTGCCTTTGCCAAGGTTTATCTGGGGTAATGTTACTGTCCACAGATTTTTGGAGCACAGCATTTTGAACAGCCCAAATATCACATTTATTGTGGAATAAAATATATTGTGCTTTACTGGTATAACTGTAGCACTTAAGCTTTTGTGTACAAGTTCTGATGCATTGTAATTTCTAACTTCAGAAGAAAATGCGTACGAATGCAAAGATTATTGTTAAAGATCTTGCTTTCCTTAGCATAAAGTTCCTTAACATAACTTTATGCTAAACATGAGAAAGCATGAGAAAGAAATATTTAGAAACAATTAAAAGTATTCAGCACTTATTTTTTTATTTCTATCAATAATTCTTTCCTATGTAGGAGGATTTTATCACAAAATATAAGCAATTTTCTTTACATTAATGAAGAATGGCATTCTTGCTATATTTATCACTGCTGTCCTTTTAGTGGTGTATGTGCAGTAAAAGAAGTTTATCTAGTTATAGGTATTTATTGGTATCTATGGCAGGATATTAAACAACTTCTGGATAATGGCTGCAATTATCCCTGACAGAAAATTGTTTGAACAGTACCAGCAATACCTATGGCCTGAGCCAACTGGTACTCTGCGAAAAAATTCCTGGACATTGTTTGACATTTAGCATTGACTAGGAATATTTCTGAATATACAGTTTGGATATGGCTGCTCTCTTTTAAGGCTAGGTTGTGTTGGTTGGCATCTGAAACATCTGAAAATGGTCACAGGGGCTGTTTAATCATCAGGCTAGATATAAACTATATGTCTTCCCTAAACAGTTCATATATTGTTGGGGGTTTTTTCTGTTTCAGAGTGTGTTTTTTTGTTATAACAAAGGTCTACCTGGGCCAGTAGGTTATTTCTGACATCAATAGAGAGAGGGAAAGAGGTTATTTCCTGGTTCTCAGCTTTTTAAAACCTGAAATATGACTTCTGAAGAAAGAGGTTACCCCCATACAACATGTATTTCATGAGGCTGTGCTGTTCCTTCTTGAACTCATGCTGCAGTGTCCTGCCACAGAGCATTCTGCAGTGTGTGTGCACTGTATGCCTCATTTGTTCCAGGGGTCCACCACTGTTTCTGCATGTTCAACTTTCTCTTTTATGCCAAACAGTGATTGCTCTGTCCCTGTATGGTGGGTTGATCCTGCCTGGATACCAGGTGTCCACCGAAGCCAGTCTATCACATCCCTCCACTGGACAGATGGGGAAAAATGCAACAAAGCTGTTGAGATAAGGACAGGGAGAGACCACTCGCAGCTACCATCATGGGCAAAACAAGCTCAACTCTGGGAAACTAATGTAATATATTGCCAAATAATATATTACCTAATTTATTACTCAGAGTAGAATAATAAGAAGTAAAACAAAACCTTAAACACCTCTTCCTGGGCTCAGCTTCACTCCTAAATTCTCTACCTCCTCCACCTCATCAGCTCAGGGTAGGGGGATGTGGGTTATGGTTCCATTCATCTCACATTCTTTCTACTACTCCTTCCTCCTCACACTTCTCCCTTGCCCCAAAGTAGGGTCTGTTCCACCACCTTCTCACATGAAAGAGTACCCATAAAACTTTTTATTATATATTTTTTTCAGTTCTGTACCCATGGATATGCATTCAGACACATACTCATAAACTAATCACAGCTCAACAAATCATTGAGCTACTTATGCAGAAATGTTTCCTTCCACAGCAGAAAAACAGAGCACCAGCTGCAACAGAAAGGAATGTTTTAATTTATATCCCATATTTTAATTTATATCTCTTTAGAAGAGAAAATAATGTGAGAAAATAGATTCCATGTCTTTAGGAGATCAGAGAAGGATTAAAGAAACTACTCTAACATTAGCTACTTTAAGGTGTTTTAAGCATAAGAAATCCAGTATTTGATTTACTTTGATAATGCTAATTGTAGCATTAGATTTAAGAAAGTGTTGCACACCATGAATGAAAGAGAGTCTTATCAAGCTTAGAACATGCAAAAAACCAACAGTATCTGTCTTTATGCTGTTTAATATCTGCTCAGTAGCAGGGGTTTATGACAAATTTCAATTACACCTGTTGAGTGATTTCTACTAACCAGAAGTTCTAAAAAAACAGTGAACCTAACTTGATATGTTTCTAATATCATTCTCTCTCTTCCCTTTAAGCATGGATTCAATTCCAAGCAAAATTTTTTCCCTTTCTTGTGTGTGTAAGCTTGTTTTGCTTTTACTTTGGACACTTGCTGTTTATTTTCAGGTATATAAGGGATGCTGTGCCACTTTACTGCTCCAAAAAGAACCCTTAGTGTAGAAATAATCTGCTTCCTGATTTCATAAAGTGATTTAATGTAATTATCAGGTTTAGTAATTTCAGGGATGTTAATTGGGCTTCAAGCATACCAAGCATTTAAATTTTTTTCATTAAAGAGAACTGTTTTTGTAAAATGTGCCTTTCCAGAGAGTCCAGTCTGTAGGTAAATACAGAAACCGGGCGATTAATTCATTTAGTGTAAGACTTAATGGCAATTTTGTTACTATTAAGAAAATGCATGCTCATACAATTCCCTCACACTAATGATCTTTTAAAGCTTTGTGACTTCCTTATAAAGATACAGCCATCACTTTAGCTCTGATCAAATTCTGTGATTCCACCACAGTTTCTTGAAAAACCTGGGAATTCAGTAAATTCTGACATTTAAAAGCATAAATCACAGACAAACACTCTTAAAAAATATTAAAAAACGTGTATCATACCTATAATGCCACCTATTATTTCAAACTCTTTACCTTTTTTAAAAAAGTAAGACAATATAAAGCATAAAATATAGGAGAGAGGGGGAAGAGGGGGACACAGAATATTTATTCAATGCTCAGTACTTCCACTAAAATTTAGATTTGTTTGAGCTTAAGAAAAACTGAGAAGTTTGGTTTCTTTTCTGTTTTCCCTATTAATGGGGTTTTCCTTTACCCTGAACAACTTAGCATATGTATCAACCCCATTATGATCTCTTTATCTTGCAGTGAATAATCTTACACATCAAATTCATGATAGGGCTGTGGTAGGACATTGCAGGAAGAGGATGAGGCTGACTGCTCTTTGTAATTCTGACAGCATAAGAGAAGTGGACTGATGGGTCCAGCAGAAAGAAGAAGCAATTGGGAAGGGAGTGGTAAATGCAGGAATCTTTAACACTACTTTTTACTGACAAAAATGAATTCTTTTTTCTGTCTGATATGGCTAAATAAGCAGGGAAACAAGCCCAGGATCTTCATATCACATTCTTAGCCTCAAGCAATATGAAAGTGTGAACCATAAATAGTAAGCAAAGGAAGAAAATTCTCCAATATATGTTTTTAATTATGACAACATGAGCAGCCTGAGCTAATATTGACTAGACATTAGGAAAGAAAACAAATAAAAATAATAATAATAATAATGATTATGAGTCATCTAGCTGCAAACAACAGGATTAGGTGAAGAGAAATTATGATATAGGGAAATCCTCTGGCTTTATCTGAAAGGAGAACATAAGCACAATGATCTTCTTCTTATTTTAAAATAAGGTCTGGAGATAAAATAGGCCAAATCACATTTAGGGAAAACAGTCATACACTTGGAATTCCATTTTATATGGATAAAAACTGTAGAAACTAGAAGAACTGAACTCAATATACTGAATGAATAGAACTCAAACTTCCTCTGTCAAGGGAACATTTAGCCTATAGTTTTTCCTTTTTTTTTGTAGTATTAAATTTGAAATAATTGTTTATATTTCAGCATGTTTATTCTGAGTCTCCTGGGTACACTATTGTATGGAAAATATTTGCTGTATCACACTTTTCAAAGATCAATAACTCCAAGTGTTTCCTGTCCTTGAGACTTCTATGATGATTCTGATGCTGAAAATTTTCGTTGTACTGTAGTGCTAAGACTAAGAGGTCTATTAGTTTATTTCTTTGTCTTTAGAATGCTAAATTCTGAGGAGAAATCATCAGGCCTAATAAAGAAATCTATTTACATTCTCTATTTCAATCCCAATTATTACAGCTCTCTTTCCTGCTGGTACTGTTAAAACCATAATATTTCCATATTAGTTTTAGGGATATTTCAATTATAGAGGTCACTCAGTTATTAATATGTGCTCATGTCTCATCTGTAAACAAAATTTTTTTTTTTGTTTTCAAAAGAAATACCTAAAATACTATTATTAAGGATCTCCACAGTTTCCAACACTGATATGGTTAATCCCTAATCCCCTGTAGAGTTAATTAATACAAATATGCATATTGACTAAACTAGAGCACTGTGCTCATAAAAACACTGAGCTTGGCTGTATCTGCCAGTCCCAGAATGCACAGGTTGTTAATATTTAGGTAACACAACCTAGTTTCCAAAAATACAAAAAAGTTATCACTCCACATATCCATCATAGACATACTAACCTTGTTACCCAGTTTATCACCCACAGTCAGAAACTGAGGGAATATGTCATTCTTAATTACACTATTCTCTTCCTTATACTACAGGTCCTTCTACACAATTTTCCTAATTTCCTCAACAGCCAACTTTCTATTTCCAGGTTTTTCTCCTTGAGCTTAATCTGAATGAAAGATAGTATATATAACTAGACTCCGTGTTTCTCAGGGAAAAGCAGCAGGTCAGTTAAACAACAAATCTCCTTTAGAACTGGGATACTCATCAGATTATTATGTTTGACTGACTGAAAATCAAGAATTCTGTCTTGAAAATATGATGTGAAAGTCAGTCAAGTGCTTGAAAAATTTCTTTGTGGGCTTTTTTGAACAGCACATCTAGTCTCTGAATAGAAAAATAAGATTTTCTTAACTGAAAATCCATTCAGTTCCTTGAATGTTGATGGAAAATAATTGATTGGTGTATGGATAAAAAAAGCAACTCTAATTTTATAAAATGTTGTACTGTGATGATAAAGTAAATAATTAGTACAAAGCAAAAGAAGAATTTTACTTGTGTCAAATCTAAAGAAAGTGTTTATCCTAAGATTTTTATCTATCCCTGAGTATTCAAACAATGATAATAATATAGGTCAAGATAGATTATTTGCTTCAATTCATATGGAAAAATAAGGTGGAATACATATTCAAATCCTTGAACTGGTTTGGGCTTTGAGGAGTTCAAGCTGTGATATGAGTGCTCTTTGGAGATAATTTATTCATTTATAACAATCTAAAGAGAGTTCAAAGTGATATATTGTTCAAAACTAGCCACATATTAAATAGAAAAGAAGATATATAATAATTTTTATTGAAAGAATTTCCAATCTGTATTTGCACTATATTTACAAAGAATCATGTTATTTGCTTTGAATTTAGTTATGGTTAAGTAAAAAAGAGAATTTAAAAAATAGGTTATGAAGAGGAAGGAAC
Source organism: Melospiza melodia melodia (assembly GCF_035770615.1). Lineage (NCBI taxonomy): Eukaryota > Metazoa > Chordata > Aves > Passeriformes > Passerellidae > Melospiza > Melospiza melodia. The sequence goes on from NC_086196.1 coordinate 128,011,547, forward strand.
ATAAAACCCAATGTGTAGCATGAGAAAAATGGAGCTAAACAAATTTGTCCAAGAAAAAACATCTCTTTCAAAATTCATTAGTACCATTAAAAGACAAGCAAGGGAAAACCATCAAGTGATTGAAGTTATGTCTACCTAAGCTGGCTTTGCAGTACATAGAGAAGACCTGTAATGAAACCCTATAGAGAAACTGCACTGAGGACCCAATGTGCATTCTGTACATGTTTCAGGGTGGGAAAAGGGCGGGGGGAGAAGGGAATATTTAGGATTAACTCTAGTCTGAATGCCCATTAATGCCTGTAGGATTCTGCATGTGCCCCTGGCGTGTGTCTTTTCATTTAGTTTCATCAGAAAGGCACCAGCTCATGCACTCCAGTACCTCTCTACAATGACAGCACAAGCACAGAAAAAATTAGAAGAGCTGTAAGATTTGTTTCTCAGAATAACTCCTAAACCCAACCAAGGCATTAATATAAACAACTCATGCAGTAAATAGAGGGCAGCTCCTCCATAAAGGGAATACTGTCAGAGCTCGAATTTGGCTCATTTTATCTTAAAGATGTCCAAAATTATCTGACTGCTTAAATCTGGTGCAATCAGACAATGACTTCAGGGCAGGGCTCCCACTCCCTCACTTGGAGCTAAAGAAAGCATCAGAGCTTTTTATGTTCAGTGAATGAGGGAAAGGCTTATTGAATAACAAGGGTCTGTGCTGTTGCAGGAAATAAGAATATTTTTGCCTGCAAGTGCAGAAGAAACAAATATTTGACAGTGATGTTGCTCTACATACAATTTCTTAGGCATAATTAAACAACAGATTCTATTTATGAAAATAAATGAAATGAAAATGAGCATTACTTAAATTATAGAAGAAAAATCAAGAAATCCTTAATCTTTCTATTCACAAAAGTAAAACAGAATTTGTAAAAGCTAATTGAAATAAATCCTAATTTAGTAACTTGGTAAACTTTGTTCACAAGACCACTGAAGTGCAATGTTTGAAAGGTACTGATACCAGTGGAATTCATATAAAGTTTTAGCTATTAGAAATAACCTTACAAGGTTCTCTGGTCAGAGAAAATTGCTCACTAATGCTCACTAGTTTGTGAAGCCGAAGGTTGGAAGCTCTGGGTTTTAAATCCTTGTGACTGGATAATTCAGAAATTTGAGATTGATACTGAGATTCTTCTTGGCCCTACACTTTATGTGTCAAGTCTGAACCAATCCTTATTGACAGAAGAATCAGCACGTGTTGAAGTCATTGCAAGACCAGACAATACCCCTTTAGTCATTTATGTAGCAGACTTCGCTTGATATCAGAGCCCAAGGGATCAATCTCACCTCCTCCAAACTGGAAGATGTTACTTCTTGCAGCCTGACATTGTCCTCAAATGTTCCTTCTGTAGTCAGCAGAGATAAAGAGGCACTTCCATGGAGTGTCTAAGGTCATTAATGTGAACTTACCTCTGGAAGAGGTATTTTTCTCTGTTTACAGTAAAGGAATCATAGAGAAACTAACTTTGGCTTACACATGGAAACTAAAATACAACAAGAAACCACGAGACCTGTGTGCATCTCTTTGCTTAATGGTTGTTAGGCTGAAGTGGTACACCAGCTCCAAGTTGTACCTAAGCTTCACAGAAGCCCATTTTTGATTACTGCTCTATCACTGGACCATAAATCACGTTTTGGGTTCATTTTCCCCTCGAGCAGCTCTACTTTCAGTAGTGAAGTGCACATTCTTGGTTCTGTCTGTACCTGCTGTTCTCTTAATTTCATCATGTTATTTCTGTTTTTACTGGGGGAATTGGAGGGTGTGGGAGAAGAAAATCACCTTCTAAATTTATGCTTTGTTTATTTGAGCTATTGTTTGTATATGACTAGTTTAATCATGCACAACATTCACCCTTCATTACACTGAACATTGTTATAAGTAGATGCCTCCGAGCACAATAATGCCTAATTTGCATTAATCTTGCTTTGCTCAATTCTTTTATAGTGATGCAAACATGTGCCACAAATTGCTCTCCATTTTTTAAACCACAAGAAATGCATAAACTACACTGCCATATTAAGTACCACTTAATTTGCTGAACTCCTCCAAAGTAACTAAAAATGTTACAATGTTCTCAATTCTGCAAGAAATAACAAAAATGTCTCAAAACTGGCAACAAAACAGTGTCTGCATAATGATACAAACAGATAATCACAAAAGTTTTCACAAACCACAAATAAATAAATAATTATGCTTAAGTCTTGTTTTTAAAATTTCTTCTCTTTCCCTATTCTCTACTTTCCTGCAGGCACAGGCCAGCCAGTATAATTTACTTTGTTAGCGTCTAGAAAAAGGCTTGTAGCCGTATACAGCTTTCATATAGCTAACATTGAAATTAATATTAATTAGTAAAATCCATTTAACTTCTCCAATATATACTACTTCATTGTCATTCATTGCAATTGTTAAAATTGTAGGGGTTTTTTTGTTTTTTTGCTTTTGTTTTTGTTTGTTTGGTTTTTTTTCAGAGACGTCTGAACTCCTCCAATGTATTTAAAAGATGATGGTGTTGCATGATGTGTTTGTATAAGCCCAGGAATCACCGAGGTTGTGGAGAAAAGAAAAGGTTCTGTTCTAAAGGGGGGCTTTAGAACACTGAGTTGGCTACTCAGCAGAAACAAACAGGGTACTTTCCATCTTTCAGGTGGCCTAGATTCTCTTTTTTATCTAGTGATAATGGTATGCCACTTCGTCTTGTGTTTTAAATCAAATACTTAAACAGGCCTGGAAAAAAAAAAAAAAAGATCAGCACTTTATAGTAAGTATTATGACCATTAGGTCTGATGGTTATATTTTGTCTTATTATTGTCCTTATTTTGATCAAGCTGATCTGGCCCATCTTAAAAAAAAAATCTGAGAGTATATCCAGATATATCTAAGATATACAAAGTATCTTAAATCCTCATGAAAATGCACCTTCTTAAAACAGATCTGTTTTACCAAAGTCTCAAACAAGGGATCAAGTTGCATCTGCATATTGTCTAATCACCAATAAAAATGGGGCTGTCAATTTTTTTGTTTCTTTCAGTAGCATTTCCAGATAAGACATTGTTTCTTGTTTGGTTGCTGGTTAAAAAGAAAATATACATATACAAGAATCTCCTGAGGAATAGCTGGTGCTGAAGGCTCCAAGCAAGATCATGTTTCTGTCTATAGCCTCTTTTAAGATGCCTGGGATATGGTCTAGAGGTTAACTCTATGTTCTACTCCTAGCTCTGGAAAACTGTACACATGTTTAGTTGCCTGCTTGTGCTGTGCAATTACCTCTGAACTGGTGCCAAACTCCATCTCTCCAGACCTGAATGTAATCCAGTTGTTTCAAAGATGGCACTGGAGCCCCAGCTCATGAGCTACACCTTGTTGTCACAGAGACAACTTAGCAGACAAAAACCTTAACTGGGAGAGGTACTCAAGCCCTTACATTCTGCATCAACAACTCTGTAAATGAGTTTGAATCTTCACGTACTCAGAGATACCTGCTTGGGAAAGATGCGAACCACAGCAGAATCTGCCATAAAGGCCATTGCTGAAAGGTGAAGGGCAATGTTCTGCACACTGTCATCTCCTCCCTGTCCTATACAGATTCTCAAGGAGAATTTTATCCATGAAAACTGTCAGAATTCCAAACTGGAACAGCTTTCAGAGGAGATTAACCTTCTCCATGGCACAGCAATTTTCCCTCCTGAGGAAAGCCATATTATTTCAGTCTGAAGAAGGTGTCTATTACTTTAGAATTTAAGAACCCACATGTTTCTTCTCAGAGAGAGAAGCAATTACTTTAACTGCTGCGCTCAGCATGAAAATGTTTGGGGAAAAAATGCCTCTCTTAATCATATTTTGACATCTATAATATGAATGGGGCTAAGCATATGAAAAACTAAAATAAAATTTTAAAGTGAGTACCTATAATAACTATCATGAAACTGTAAATTACAATGTATAGCTTATTAATATTTTGCTGTATGGAAGTACGTTTTAATGTATTACTCTACATTGAACCTTTGAGGGTCTTTTCTCATTTAAAAACATTTTCATTGAAAAAAATTCTCATACACAAAACCATTCTTTGGCTATCTGAATAACTATGGACCTTGATTTATTATTCATTAACAGTTCTTTGTTAACAGTCAAACAACTTTTTCAGTGAAAAGAGGAAACTCCTCAGTGTTTTTTTACATCTGACAAAGAGGATTCACCCTGTGATCTTAATATACAACTTTGAATAAAGGGTTAGATTACCAAAATACATATTCTACTATCAGGTAATCTATTTCATTTTGGAGGTTCTTTTGTTTCTTCTACCAGTTAAAGTACATGGAAGAAATGACACAAAATACCACTTATTCCTCCGTTTTCCCTCCAGCAGAGGAAAGGATAAAATAACTGCACAGCTACAAAAAACCAAAACCAAAAACAAAACCAAAACCAAAAACATTTCAAAGGATTTGCCTTTGGTTTGGACCATAGAGGTAAAAAATGGCTGGGGTATAGCAGTTGTAATGGGGCAAGACTCATACCCACCTCTGTGCCAACTGGTCCCTTTCATTCTGAGTCTCACTGCATTTTCACAGCCTGGTACAGTGCCAGAAAAATACAATCTCCCAAGGTAGAGGGGACTGTCTACTTTAAATTATTGGCCACCTCTCACAGTTACAACACTGCTGAGAGCAAAGCCTGTGGGAGAGATTTTTAATATATCACAGTAGATCTTGATGTCGTATCTCTTATCAGTGTGAGCCCTTCCTAAGCTTCCTAGAAATCTACTGTTCAATCAGTTCATTTACCTTTCTTTTGCCCTTTCTTCTCTCTCTCTTATCCCTTCTTTTCCATGGAAGAAATTGATAGGCACGAGGAGGTACAGAACAGTTCAGGGCTGAGTCATTTTTGGTGGCAGGACTGTAATGTGTACCCCTCTCTTCCCTGGTTCCCTCACAGCCTCATCCCATTGGAGTTCTCCTTTTTAGAGAGCTCCCACTGTGAACGGTTTCCATAATCACAACTGGTGCAAAAACAGTGGATAACCTTAATCTGTATTATCTTTTGAGAGGAATCAATTAAAGGGGATGGAAAAGGGGACAGGGGATTGCTAATGACTTGAATATTTTGTTCTACACTACAGCTTGCTGGAGCCTATGAGCGAATTAGTGTAATTCTGTCTCTAAGCAATTAACTCAGGAATTTTCATGAGCAGTAAATTCACTGCAAAAATTAGGCCAAAAGGTAAAAAATACATTGAAATTATCATCAAGTAGAAAAAAAACCCCATTCGTAATATAAAGTTTATTGCCAAATAAACATTATAAAAAGGAGCATTGAAAAACACATTAATTTGAGGGCACCTTCCCCCTTCCTTGTTCTATTTCAAGAGAGTAACAGGGAGATTAAAGCAGTAGGAGAGATATAAATGTCACACTAGCCATTTATTCTAGTGCTATTGAAAAAACACCTCTAAAAACAAACAATCTTAGAGATAAGAGATGGCTTCATCCAAATCAGTGTTGAGGAAGCAGGACAACCATCTACATAAGAATTTGTGAAGCACAGTTTTTGGAGAATCCATTAAAAATAATTTTACTGGGGTTTCTAAGGTCTTTTGAAGCTCAGTTCTGCCCTCTCTAAAATATTTCCTTAGTCCCAAAGATAAGCTTGTATGAGGTCCAGGTAATTCAACTGCAAACTGTGCAGTGTTGCCATCTCTTTCTACATCTTATTTTGTATAAGCTCAGAAATGATAATGTGTAACCTGTGAATAAAAAGACCTAGCTTAAAAAAAATAAGTCCAAATAGTGCATATCTCCAAAACTTGAAGTAATTTAAAACAGAGTGAACATCCTTTCCGCCTTAATGACTGTTGACATTTAGTGACTTGAATTAATCATCACCTTCAGTGACCCAGATCTTCCAGATATTTAGTTTAATAGAAATAAGTTTGCTGTTGTGTTTGTAACTTACATCATAAATTACACTTCTGCAAAGATTAGCTGTTTCTGTGTTTTGCATAAAATAAATGAAAGCACATTTTTATATATAATATTGTTGCATTTTATTGGAAATATTCCATGAGAGAGTTGAAGCTGTTGGACACTCTGAATACCACATAAAGTGAGTCTGATAAATTATACCCCATTATTGAAATTAGATGTAGAATAGGACATTGGAGTATCTCCCTATATCAGGCAGAAGACATAAAAATAGCTTTGACTTTGGTTTTGTTCCTAAAACTCTCATCTGGGTTTAGGAACAGCAATATAGGTTTTGTAAGCAAGAAGAGATTTCTAGTTGTCCAAGTTCATGCTTACTAGGTTTCAGTCTTGTCTCCTAATCCTGCCTTCTGCCTCCACCATTGTTTCTGTCTTGAGCAGCTTGCCTGGTCTTTTTGTCTATGCAAGAGCATACAGACCTACTGCGAAGAGAATTCTTGGGCGTCTTTATTAACATCATCATGCTGCTCTGAAAATATGGTGAAACATAAAACTGCAAATAGTTTTATTATCATTGTGTTCCCAGAAGTGGATAATCTCCCATAAACAATGATCATAGGTGATATATGAGTCAGAGAGGTGCCATCACTACTGTCTGTTATGAAGCCAGGTTGTCAGTTTAACTGTACCTATATTTTGGCTTTTTTCTCAGCTGTAGATTTAAAATAGCAAGATTTAGGCTGTCTATCAAACAAAACACTTTTATTCAAGAACTTCTTCTAATAAAAATAAAAATAATTAAAATTAAAATAAAGAAATTATTTTAAATCTAATAATAATAAACCCTGAATTACAGTATTTAATGAAAATAAATGTACTTTTTTTGAGTGCTCAGTAAAAGCCGAACTTCAGTCTTCCTTTACTCTGTTTTTCTTCCTTATATTAAAAAAATGAAGATGATATCAAATTGACTGAGCTATTGAAAGTAGTCCATTTACAGAAATTTGGAGTGTACAATGGTAGCATAGGAAGAATTTATTGTCAGCTACAATATTAATGAAAAAATCCAGATTTCAAATCCCTCTGTCTAGCAGTTATTTCATTAAAAATTCAGCTGTTGCCTGAGTTCTGAAGTGATCCTTGCCCTCCCAGGGCTCTTAGCCTGCAGGTTAACAAGGCTGCAAGCATCAAGTCCTGGTTCAGCAAAGCACTTCAGCAGTCTGGAGGGGAGTGAGGTGATGGATCACATATGGTTCAAACATCCCCTAACCCCACTTGCTCGAAGTATATTGATAATAACATCAGTCTGACAAATTAGACATGGAAAAACCTATTGAATCATCCTGCCTATTGCCTTGGAACTTTGTGACCTATCACATTGGGATATTTGTATTGGGCTACTAACTTTTATTTTGAGTGCTCAAGACATGAAAATGTTCATCTGAATCCTGTTTAACACAGAAATCTATTGATCTCCTAGGAGACCTTGGGAGGGTTTCCTTCTGTTGTTAAATCTAACTTGGCTTTTATAATTTCTGTACTACCCCTATATTTCTACATGTTGAAGCAATTCAAATTGGTCTTTCTAAATATTTTAAACACTTAGTTAAGAGCCATAATGCATATAAATTATTTTTGAAACAGTACAAGAAATGAGTAAGGAACTGACATAAAGTAAAATGTGGCAACACGCAACATGAAAAATAATTGCATATAAAAATAATTGCCTGTATAATATCAACAAAACAAATCACCTTAATTAATAATTTCTGAACATACCCAAATGAAATTGTAGGAAAGGAAGGAGTCTTTTTATTATGTAAATTGTGCTTTTTATTGCACCTTCTTATACTCTATCTTAAATACTTGAGAATTTTATATACATATGTTTTCATATATTTATACCATGCTTCAATGCAAAGTAATTATATGAATGCATGAAAAAAATATGAATAAATTCTTTAATTCAGGAAAAATTACCATAGAGGCATAATTTGACATCTAGTCACTTTGAAATTATTGTATCTTTTCTTTGAGAACTCTCCTGTCTATATCTTAATATCTTCTTTGTAATGTCTTGCTTAGAATTGTGTGCAATTTTCCAAAGACTGTCACACTTCAATCACACACCACAGTGCAGTGTGCAGCTTTCATTTTCTGCTGCAAGACTTAATATGTTTTTTTGCAAGCAAGCCATAAAAATGAGTTGATTTTTTCATACCATACTGTATGGAAAACATATGTAAACTACTCTCCTACACATACAGTTGTTTTCAGAACTACTACTGTCCAATTTACTGCTTCTATAGAACACCTGTGATAGCTTTGTGTCTTTTAAAATCAAGGAATGGTAGAATCATTTAGTTTGGTGAAGACTTCTAAGATTATTGATTCCATCATTTAACCCAGAACTTAAAAGCCTGCCACTAACCTACATCTACACATCTTTTAAGCATCTATAGCAATGGTGACACCACACTCCTCTGGGCAGCTTATTCAAGTGCTTGACAACACTCTTTGTGACAATTTTTTTTCTTAATATCCACTCTAAACCTCCCTGGAAGCAACTTGAGTCCATTTCCACTTTTTCTCTTTTTTGTTACCTGAGAGAAGACACTGAACTCCATCTGGCTACAACTCCTTTCATGTAATTGTAGAAAGTGTGAAAGTGATAAGTCTCCCTTCCACGTCCTTTTCTCCAGACTGAACAAACGCAGCTCTCTCAGCCACTAGTGCTCCAAACTCCATTGTCCCTCTTTGGACATGCTTCAGCACCACAATGTCTTTCTTGAAATGAGGGACTCAAAACAGGACCAAGACTCTAGGTGTGGCCTCATCAGGCCAGGTACAAGAGAAAAATCCCTTTCCTGGTCATGCTGGCTGCACTATTCCTGATACAGACCAGGGTTCCATCGACCTTCTTGGCCACCAGAGCACTTTAAGCCAGGGATTGACCTGCTGGTTCTTCCTGTTTCTGCCCACATCATTCACTGCAACTAGAAGGATAGAGGAGGGCACTCGTGCCCCTGACCCCCTAACTAGTTATCCTAAGCCCTTGAAATTCCTTCTGATTACCCCTAGACTTGCAACTTCATTTCTGTCCACTTGAAAAATCAGTAATGGATGGCAAACTGAGGGCTCCACTAGGATAAGAAAATTTCTCATCACAACTTTAATCTGGACTCCAGGGAGGTAGCAGACTTGCCTAAAAAGTCTGAATATCAGGTCTTCTCTTCCCATTAGAAGTGAGTCTCCTATGACAATGACCAATCTTTTTTCTCTATGGAAGCAGCTTTGACACAGGGCGTGGGCTGACAACCTCAATATCACCTCTATGCTAGATGAATCATCACCCTCATTGTTGTTCAGTTTCATTTGCAGAGCCATTGTGACTGGGCACCGGGGAAAGGAGGGAGCAGTCCCAAAGGAAGCATGCCTGCTGTGTCTGGGAAGGTAAGTTTCAACATTTTGCCTTATTCTTACATTTAAACATAATAAAAAAGTATGTTTTACCCTTGTTCATTTCTATAACAATTCACCTTTTTTTTTATTACATTACTTCTTAGGGGGCTGCAGCCAAGATCAGTAACCTGCTGTGTCAGGCATTATGTGAGCATACAGGTATTTTCTGATGCTGGTTCTAAGATAATTAAATCTCCTTGTATTACTTCCCTGTCCTCAAAGCATCTCTTTAGTATTATCTGTGAATGTAATTAATGCTATTTACTTCTCTCCTGGGTTAGTGAAGATATTAATCCCTTACTTAATAGAGATTCCTGCAGCACTGTGCTACACACCTCTTCCCATCTGGATATATTGCTGACGTTATCCTTTGTTTATGCTCTTTCATCTTCTTTCAGTCTTTCAATGAGACAGTGTTTTTATCGAAGCCAATTTTAATTAATGTTGACAAAGATTTTAACATGTATTGCAAACCAAATATATTGCAGCTATTGCTTTTCATGTCCTCATTTTTCTTTGCAGTCCTAGTTAAAAAATAAATCAGATTTATTTTCTCCCTCTTTGTTCTTTCTGCATCTATTCTGTCGCTTCCTGCTGGGTGCATTAGCCTATAGAAATTCATGGTCTTTTCTCTTGCTATGAGCTTTTCTGTTTGAGGAAGAGCAAGGACCAATCAAAGCAGGACAGTGAGCAGGATGGCCCCAGTCCAGCAAAGCAACGAAACACTTGGCCATCTTTAAACCCAGACATAATCTTGCTGGAGTAAAGAGGAATACTTGCATGCTTGAAAGTATCTACCCAGCTCAAGGCTGCTGTGCTGAATATATAAAAGGATCATGTTTTAATTGTCACATATTTCCTTTTGTATTTAAAAATAGTTTCACTAACTTTTCAAAAACGTCTTTTTTTCTTTCTGATATTTGAAGCAGTGGTGCAATACATATTTGAGGTAATATGTGTAAACACAATATGATGCAAAATAGTCATATTTTCTGAATTATATACTTTTACTTCCCTCCATTATTCCCTAACCTGCTTCTCATCAGAACTGAAAAGATTTCAACATATTTTCATATCACCTGTTTATACAATTAGCTTATTAGTTTCATTTATTTATTCAGAAAAAAAAAATATGTTAGTATTTCAGTCACTTTTGAAACATCATTAATTTCACCCTTCCTCAGGACATACTTAATTTCTTCAGCAGCAAATGCAATTTTGCTTTGTACCCAGCAGCATAACGGTTCTTGTTGACAAATGGTAATTATTTGTGTGGGTTTTCTGTTCCCGACATTTTTGGCTCTGAACTTATACTCACAGCAAAAAGTAGGGGGAGGAGAGGGGAGGGAACTTTCCCCCAAATAGTGGAACAGCTTTATTTGTGTCATGGGAAGCTAGAAGGAGAAAAGAAAGCAAGTAAGTAAATGCCTTAGCCTGAGGGAAAGGATTTCTAAGGATGTGCTCTTACATCCAGCTGGGACTGGTCTCTTCTTTAGCTCAATGGATTAAAAAAAAAAAAAAATAAAGGGGGGAAAACAACCCCATGGCCCCACACCCCCAGCAGATACAATGGGATTTCAGCACTCAGAGGTAATCTCCCCACCACAATTGAAACACAGCTTAACTAGCTTTAAATCAGACTATCTAATCAACTGAAATCCAATGAAAAATAGCTTCTGTTATGCCTTAGAAGCAGAGTGTGGATGAGGAGATTAGCTGGGGTGAGATTAATCACTTTAGAAAGAGAACTTTAACTACTTTTTAATAACACACAGTTCAATGTGGTTGAGAATATGGAAGCTCAGATAAAGCCTTTTAGAAAGTAAGAGCCATCAAAACAGTTTGGAAATGTCTAGCTGCTCAGATACAGTAGTGGGCAGAACTCGTTTTCATCTGTGCTTGTCCGAGGTGATTCCTTATTATCATTCTATAAGTTTCACGCTAGGCAGAAAGAGAAAGAAAGACTCAATAGGTTTTTTGTCATTAATGGTTGTCATTTTGATTAAAAAAAAAAAAAAGAAATACTATAGCTTAATGTGTAAATGCAAATGACCTCAACACTGCAGTTTTGTACTTCAAAGAGGAGTAAATTTGTTTTGAAGTTTATTTGGTAGATGAATTGCTGTCAGAGATAAGCAAAAAGTTTAGAACTCCCAAGGGCTCTTATAGCGCTTCAGAAAGGAAAAAAATTTGAGAATTACCACACTTGTGATCAAACATCATAAAAATTAAGGCTAATAAACAGCTTTTCTAATGTCAGTCTAAAAGGTGAGCTGAGGAGGCTTGCAGAATGCAACATTATCTGTTCAAAATTCACAAACCTTGTTATCTTTGATTTTTTTCATAATTTTTATTCAATGAATATTGCTTCCACCCTAAATTAAATATATTCTTCTTGCACAATATCACATCCATATTTAGCTTTTACAATCAAACTCCTATATGTGGGCGAAATTAACAGCTATGGTAGAAAGCTTTCTTCCCCACAGTTCCCTTGATAGGCAGAAGCAGGGTAGTAGCTCTGAAAAGATAATTTAAATAACAATTGAACCATTGTACATGAATGACATTTCATATAGACTCTTTGATTATCATATTCCATGCTCCTAGGAGCTATAGGGCAAAAACAGAAGACAAGATTACCCTTTCTATACTATAATTTTTTTTTCTCCAAAATGTCTCTGATTAAAGACATATAAAAGGCATGATTTTACTTTTGAACTATGCAGACATCTCTTCGGTATTAAACACAGATACATGTACATTTTTAAACACTGCATTGCATTGATGTTTTTGAATGTCATACTGTAATTGGAAGATACTGCTGTCTAAGTAAATTTATGCTGATTTGTATCTCTTGTGAATCTCTCCTGGTAGCAAAGTTGTAGGGGTTCGTATCCTCCTCCCTCACTTACACCTACTGTCCTGCAAAACTCTCCATGAGGCTGACTTGTCAGTAGTCACTGGCAGCTCAGCAGTCGATGCCCGTTCAAAGGGTACACTTTGTCTGACTTTGCTTTTTAACATCAGACATACACAACAAGACACAGCTCATTGTGTGTTTGCTTCAAAAAAGCACCATGCTGTCAACATGACAAAATCAAGTACAAGACAAGCCAGGACACTGTAAAAATCATTTATCCTCAACTGCATGTAAAGATAGCATAGAGCAAGGAATACAAGTTTTGACAAGGCATTTAAATGCTCACAACTTTCTGATATCAACCAAGTCAAAAATATTTCATTTTAAGATCCAAGACGAACAGTAATAACGGGAACAGAGCCTGACTGTCTCTGCCGTGTTTCTTATGTTGACAGAGGCACACAAAGGAACAGCTTTGAGACTGTATGGGCAGCTCATAGCTGTCCTCTGGTTCAGCTTTCATCCATGGAGCACAGCAAGGAAGGGAGCCTTGACTGTAGCTTGGTAGAAACAAGCAGAGCAGTTCCAGAACATCGCAATATGCTTCCAATGTTCTAACCAACATCTGAATAGGGTCATCACTTCAATCTGACATAAAAATCTTTTTGAGATTTTAAGTCTGGTACGTGATCTTTATCTACCCTCTGTGACCTAGGTGACAGCTCAACAGCTATTAATGTCACTCCAGGCAGAAACATCAAGGAAGTAGACAACTGCATTCTACTGTCAGTTTTCTGTCACACATCAAATCTGCATGCAAACTCAAAAAGAGTCATACAGTCTTCTACCATCTAATTTTTATATATTCACATTTTGCTAACACAAGTTATCTTCAGATATCCACCTTACTTCACTTGAAATATTCAAGGTATATATGTACGATTTTGTAGGTTTCACTGATTGTTGGTGGTGATAAATCTACAGAGGTGATGGAGTAAAATAGGCATTTCATTCTCATTTTAAAATTCAGACCTCAGTTTATCTGAACCATGTTTTGGAAAACCCTCTTTCTCTCTCTCCCCATTATGTACAAAATAAGCCTGTAGGTAAATTTTCCAGGTTTTGCAACTGACCTAGGCATCTAAAATTGGACCAGATGATGCTAGACCATAACCTCTGCATATGGGCAGCATTTTATCTCTTAAAGAGCTTTTGCTTAGATGAATCAATACTTCCAAGCCATGAATGTGTTAGGAAGCAAATAAAGCTTGATTTATTTCCATTTGCCCTTCAGAATATGTTTTGAACTGAAGCTACTAGTCTTTTTACATATATATGCTCTATCTTTCAGTCTTCTTTTAATTATTCGCAAGTTTTTTGTAAATCTGCTGTGTATGCACAGTTTTTCAGATAAACCTTTCGTAGTGCTATCACATTTCAAATCTCAAAAGGGAAGGAGGTGGCTTTCTGTTGCTCTGAGCAAATTTTTAGATTTATTAGTGAACCGAGGTACATACGTGACTGATGGTCAGTGTTTTCAAATGTTGTTTAAATTCACATTCATGAAGTGGTTTCTGTGTGCAAAATTAAACCTTTGCACTAAGTAATTTCCATGGTAGCTTTTTTGTCTTGTTTATTGTTTGGTTTTGGTTTTGGTTTGTTTTGGTTTGGTTTGATTTGGTTTGGTTTGGTTTGGTTTGGGGTTTTTGTGGGGGGGTTGGTTTTTTAAATGGGTTAGCTGCTTTTGTGTTTTGTTGTTTCGGAGGTTTTTTATTTGTAAAATATTCTGCTGTAACTCTTCAAGTTTGCAGTTAGAGCACTTCAGCATCCCATCAACAGTCCATGTGGTCTTCTTTCCCCAGATGAAAACTGTAACACTTAGCATTCAATATATGGTGCATGCGATCAAATGAACTTGGTGATAGGACACAGTAAAGCAATTACTACATTATGAGTTATTTCTTTTATAAAGGCCTCACAAAAATGTCTAAGAATCTAGGCCTATTATTTTATCAGACAAAAATTTTCTAACACTCTTTCCCTTTGTAAAGTCAGGTTGACGACTTCATTTCCTTGTTTCATCAGCAAAAGGAAGTCAATAAACATTTGTAACTCAAAACAAACTACAAATTAAACTAACGACAGAGAATACACTTTTGGAGGAAAGAGAAACAGTTATTGATGTATACTTCTTCCCACGCTCTTCAGATCACCTTATGAATATCACAACTTAAAAGGCCTCTGGAGGTAAAGTTGGTTTGGTTTCTTTCCTTAAGAGGCTGGGGCAATGCTAATAATTTATACAATATTTATTTCCTTTTACTAGACCATTTATAAAGATGCCAGTGAAAGATAGAAATAGAAATTAAATTTATACATTTCTTTGTCAATGTTTTATTTGTTGGTATTTGAAACCTTGTACTGCTTGTTGGAGTGAGGGCACAGAAAACTCCAGGTCTCAGCTCAGGTAACTACCCTCCACCTCAGGAAAATTCCTCTTCAGTGTTTGTTAGAGTGATATTTTGTTATTTTCTTTGTCCTATTCTTTTGTATCTTGCTGTGCACAGTAGAACTGCTCCTATGTCTCATTTTACACCTTACTGAGCTGTAGTAGGAAAGCCACTGCCAGACCATCTCCTTTTGTCAAGTGATTCTTACCCATTTCTTGTTTATATCCAGTCAGCACTTACACACAGGTAATTTTGCCACAGCTAACAGCACTTAGTGTTTCTCCACAGGATACTGCAAAGTCCAAACACTTTCTGGGCTTATCACGGGGATTTCAAAATTGTCAGTATAAACTATACCTATTCGGTAGAAATACTTGTTACTCTGCAGTTTAGACAGAAAAGTTTGGGGTTTGTCAATGCTTATAGAAATACAAACCTGGTTTCCATTGCTCTCTTCTTGAATTTTCCTAGACAGAGGATCAATAGCACAAACACACTCCAGCTGAGAAAACTCTTTAAAAATGTGTCTAAAGGCAGTGCCTTCTAAACTGAGCTGTCCATTAGGCACCCAAGTGAGATGACAATTCACTGTCAGGAGCTGTTAATTGAATAAAGAAACAGCAACATACTTTCCAAAAAACATCTTCTCCTCAACAGTTTGGGGTTTTTTTTCACATTGACAGTAATTCTTTTATATCCACATTATCTACATTATCAGTATTTCCACTGCATTTTCATAAGATGCTGAAAATTAATTGAGTATTTTTGCATTCACTGAAAACTCACACATTGTTTTCTATAAAGCATCTGTGAATTCACTAGTAGAAGCATTTCAGTTCCCTGTGACTACATTTATCTCAGTGAATTGGACATGCTTAGGTTTTTTTCTCTGAGAAAGAGTCTAGCAGACCTAGCACAATCCTCATTCATAACATTAAAATCTGTTTCTCAGGTTGACTATTGGCAAAAGTTTCTGCGATCTTCAGACTCTTTGTTCATATCCAGGGAATCCTTGACAAAGTGGTAACTTAGGTCAAAAACTATTCCAGTGACCACTTAAAATTTTCAGTCATGCACATAATAAACATCTAGCACCTGGAAACATTTATGACTACTGCCTAACTAGTTTAGACACAGAACAGAATAAGTTTTATGAGATCTTCATTACTATGTATTCCACACACTAGAAAAATATTGACACAACTAAAGGTTTACTAAAAACTTCAAAACGACCCTATATCTAATATGTATCACTTGATAGGATTCTTAAGATAAGCAGTTTGCATAGTTTAAGATGATAAATTTATGGAAGAAACTCATACATTATCAAAACGGATTATCAAATACAGAGAGGCAACACATGGTTTGGAGTAGCAGTTGCTGAGCTGAACATAGTTTGAAAACATTTAGAGTTTATAATATGCTGCTTTCCCTTCTTGCATATTCTTCATTGTCAAATTCCAGATAGGTTTTTTGGAGGTTCTTTTGGTGGGTATTTTGTGGGGTTTATTTGTTTGGGTTTTTTTCGTTTGGTTTTGGTTTTGATTTTTGTTCTTTTTCTGAGAATATAAAAAGTTTCTTTATTACTTGACTTCCTTTTCACCATTCTATGTGAAAAATAAGATGTGTAACATGGTAAGAATGACACAGGCACCACATCTTCTTCAGGCTATAGATTTCACACAGGCTATTGAAATTTTGTTTGTAATTCAATGAATGATGCTGCATCCACTTGGCATTCAGTCACTAGTGGTATCCCCCAGGACTCACTACTGGGTCCAGCCCTGTTTAATATCTTTATTGACCTGGATGAGGCAATGAAGTGTACTCTCAGGAACTACAACACAATTGTGTGGCAGTGATCTACTGGAGGAATCTGGACAGGATGGATTGACAGGCCAAATCCAACAGCATAAGTTTCAACAAGACCAAGTGCCAGGGCTGCAATAACCCCATGAGGTGCTACACACTAGGAAAAGAATGCCTGAAAAACTGCCCACTGGAAAAGGATGTGGAGGTCCTGGTCAACAGCCAGCTTGACATGATGCAGTGTGTGCCCAAGTGGCCCAGAAGACCAATGGCATCCTGGTTTCTAACAGGAATAACGTGGTCAGGAGGAGCAGGGCAGTGATTGTCCCCCTGCACTCAGCACTGGGGAGGGCACACCTCTAGTGCTGTGTCCAGTTCTGGGCCCCTCACAACAAGAAGAATATTGAGGTGCCAGAGCATGTCTAGAGAAGGGCAATGGGGCTGGTGAAGGGTCTGGAGAGTAAATCGTATGAGGAGAAGATGAAGCAGCTGAGGATGTTTAGCTCGTAGAGAAGAAGGCTCAGGGAGAGCCTTATTGCATGAAGAGAGATTGTAGCAAGGTGGAGGTTGGCCTTTTTACCCCGGGAAAATGAAGTTGGCCTTTTTTTTTCCTTTTTTCCAGTGGCAGAACAAGAGTACATAACTCAAGTTGCACCAGGGGAGATTTAGATTGTACATGAGCAGGAATTTCTTCACTGAAAGGGTTGTTAAGCATTGGAACCAGGCTGGTGGTGTAGCCAGAGTGAAGTCCCCATCCCTTGAGATGTTCAAGATGTTCAAGAAAAGTCTGGGCATGTCACTTGGTGAAAAGGTGGTGATCAGTCAAAGGTTGGACCTGATAGTCTTAGAGGTCTTTTCCAACCTAAGTGGTTCTCTGATTCTGTGATTATTTTCATTATTAATGCATACCATATAATGCTGAATCTGTATCATTCTCAGCATGTTTAGGTCTCTAAGGAGAGTGGAAATCATCAGATTTTAGTAATTTTCTCTTTCTTGTTTAAAAATTATTTTTTTAAAAGACTGAGCAGAAAGGAGGAAGGATAGTCTCCTTCAAACTACTGCACAGTGCAACAGTCGTGATGCACATGGTGGCAGCAGGCATAAATGTCTTGCCTAAAATAAGCAGAGTATGGAGAGGGGAGATAGAGCACTTTTCTGTAGGCTGATGGAATATTACATATACACTTGGTCCGGATCCTTCATTGGATTTTTCAGGAGGGGCTGTCTCTTCTTCAATATGATCAAGTTTTACAAATTTCATACTTATCACTTTCATTCTAGCCTAGAGTTACAAGGCTGACTCAATGCATATCTTCAAAGTCTTCTTGATGAAACTGCCTCAGGTTCCTTAAATTGGGAGCCCAGATTATGGCAATGTCCATAATTCTTTTAGGAATTTAGCACTAAAATTCTTAGTTTTTCCTTGTGCTTTCCTATTGATCCTACACTGTAAAATTTAATTGAAAGCAAAATTCAATTAAAAGAAGAAATTACTCTTGTAAAGTAATGAATATCAGCATAAGTCTTTAAAAAATAGTTTTAAATATCTTCAGTATCATTAACATTTGTGTGTGATTTGTGGCATAAAGGTCACATCTTTCGAAGAATTTTGAAAGCTCTTCATAATATTGCACACTCATATTTCTTCATAGGAAAATGAAACCTTTTCCTGCAAAGTTTACAATCAGCCAGTTAGCCTTTTGGACTTGCTGTTGAAAAAGTCAAATGAGCAATCTGCTTACAGCAGCTGATCAATCTCTCTGTAACGTGCAAACTTAACAAAAAATTAGTAATTTGATAATCTTCCTATTCTACAGCCAGGAGATTGCACATTCTTACTTTATTTTTTCCCCAGATACAATGTACCAGTCTACAACAGTGTGCCATTTAGTGCTAAAAGTAATAGACTAGTGGCTTAGCAGAAAATATTATTTTATTTCATTAGAGGTGTAACATGAAAAATATTACTTTTTCCACTTTGACTCACATATCATCCTCAAACCCTAAAGTTTTAGAGCTATCAAAAGGTAATGAAACTGTCTGAATGTCAGAATGCCCTGCTAAAAAAGAAACATTGACTGCATTATAGTTTGAGAAAGGAAGAAAACATATTTACTTGTAGAAACCCCCACCAAATCTAAATCTAGTTTAGACATTCAGGATTTATATCTAAATTTTGACATTTACAGAGACATAAAACAAACATTATCAACTGTACTCAAAACATTTTTAATTTGTTGATCATTTGTAGCTTAGATTTAATTTACCATTTTTGCAATGATTTAATGACATTTTCAGTAATTTTTGCCTTTGACACTGAAACAGCATGGGGTTGATTTACTGTGTTTTCAGACTTCTGCTTTTATGTAAACACATTAGTATTTTCACAGCATGTTTGGAACAAATGGAGCAAATTCTGATCCTTCTACACCTATAAAAAACCTATTAAATTTATTGAGCAGCAGAGAGAAAATTTGACTGAATTGCTGGAGTAAGTCAAGAGGAATCAGGATAAAAGATGAAAAACTTTTGCCTGTTTTGGAGGACAAGAGAAACCAATTTCATGTAGCAATGAAGAAAGCTGAATAAACCAGCAGTCAAGATAGCTTCTGTGTCTGACAGCTTTTATCTGTTATAGCTTTTATTACACCTGGGTTTACCAGCTTTCACAGTTACAGAAAATAGATTCACATGTATAGATGGCTCAATACAATGCAGATGTGTTGTACACATAGCATCTTTCAAACTAAGTGATCCTTAAATGTTCTTATGGACATAGGCAAAATAATTACAAAATTAAATGATAAAAAATAGAGAGAGGAGAAAAGAAGGTAAATATGATAAGGTGGAGGATTTTTTTTTTTTTTTTTCAGAGGAGACTTGAGCTTATAGCATCCCTATGAATTATATCTTTCACTGGTAACAAACACTCCTGCTGTTGCTGGAGGATTTTTTCTCTCTGCATTGCTTGACTCCTTTATGCCACTGCAAAAGGCAATAGAGACATTGCATGGCTCTATTTCACCTTTTTAGCAAACAGGATAAGTCCTGAAAGGCAAGGGTATTGGGATGTGTTAAGTGAGAAGTGACATGTGGGATCTAATTCTGTGTTCTGTTAACTGTGAAATGCCATTGAAGTCACTGTTACACTGATATAACTAGCAGGAGAGTCTGCCTTTTACTTCTGAAAGTCTGCTAGCAGTGTCAGAGAGCAGAAACTGATCTGAAATCTGTTTAACTTATCTCATGTACTGTTCTTTTAGCTTTCCTCAAAATGTGTCAAAAGATATTTTTTTCTGCACCTTATCCAGCTTCCATGGAAATGAATGAAGAACACAATTTTTTTTTTTCTACTAGTGGTCTGTGATGTGTAATGGAGTCTTCTGCAGAAATAAACTGACCAATAGTAATATTTGCTTATATGTGGGGCTTTTTTGCTAAATCATAAGACCTTATGCTCTAGGGTGCCAGTCTGGTAAATCTTATCCATTTCAATTGGATCAGCAGGACTACACTTAAAGATGTGGAATGGTTCATTTTCAGTGATCTCCTTTCTCTAATTGTAAGTTCCCTGCTACTGCACTGTAGGTTCCAAATAACAAAATAATTGGCACATGAAATAAATCTCCAGTTATGTATGTAAGTTCAAATTCAGATAAATATCCCTTGTTCAAAGAAAATTTGAGCATGCATTTGACTCAATAAAATTTAAGAACTATTTAAACATCTTCTTACATGACTGGACACAGAATTTTTCTACATCATCAGGAAGATGCTGTATTTGGGTCTACATACAGGTAAATGCTACTTACAGGCAATATTTCAGTTCTAATTAAACCAATTTTTAACCCTCTGTAAAGGAAGATGTGGCCATTTACAGGCAAATTTGTGATTTGTGTGTACAATTACTGAAATTGTACGCATAAATCAGGTTGAAAAAAATCACCTAAATTTGTAAACATATGAATTTGGAAAAATCAGAACCCCATGCTTTAGAATAAGATGTAAATTGTACAAAGTTGAACATTGTTGGCTGAACCAACACCAAGTGAGGAATTTTAATATGGGGATTTCCCCAGTTGCGTACTTAATGTTATGCTAATTTTTTTCCATTAATAGCTAAAAAGATCCATTGCTTCTGTTTTCAATGGGCTTGTTGCTAATGAAAAAGATCTTTTGTTCCATAGCAAAACTGTACAGTTCAAGCAGAGTGATAGCATGCTGGGTCTTTACACTTTGGATGCTAAAAAGCCTCAGGCAAAATATTTTGCTGAAAAAGGCAAGCCTGGCTCCATTCATTTCACAAGTACTGCCCTCTTACACTAGCTGTGACTTTGTCTCTTTATTTAATGATTCACTGAACCCAGATATTTTCATAACAGCATATATCTATATGAGCTAAGTGTTAGCTTTCTTTATAAAGTGATCAGTTTTGAACAATAAAAATATATTCTTTTGTCCTGGGGCATCCTTCCAGCAGCTGTTATTGAGGTGATATAAATAAATCACGCTACTGCAGAATGAAATTAACAGAAACAAAATCCTATGTCTCCCTCTTTTTGAAAGGTGACTTTGAGCCTGAAAATTCTATGTTGTTTTGAATGAGGCCTCTGTTTATCTACTGAACCAAAAAGGGTGGGAAACTCTTCAGGAGATACTATTGATTTTAAGCATCATTTAGACCAAAGAACAGATTTCAAGTGACCTTCTGCTGTGATAACAATACCTGTAAACTTAAAAAACAGCTTTGTCTAAAGAAAGTCAAAGTCTCAGCTTTGAAGTGCAATATATAACAATTTAAGTTTAGTTTAAACCACTAACCAGTAATAATATACTAGTTGATACATCAAAAAAGGCCTCCACTGAACTAGGAATTTTGATCTTTTGATGTTCTGCTAAATTTTCAGTAATCACAAATAGCCAATAAAATCATTCAAAGTCTTGTGTTTTGCTTGGTTTCAAACAATTGTTATACTCTGTAAGGTATTTTCCATTTTGCTTCATTTAAAATTTCTTTTGCAATAAAAAATAATTTTATAGTGCATTTGTGTTTATTGTCAGTATATAAAATATAGAAACTCAAAGGTTTTACTGTTAGTTCAGAAAATTTATTCTAGACAATAAAAGAAAAACCTAATAGCAAAGCTATAGTCTTATTCTGCATGACTATTAGTACATCAAAACAGCTTTTGATCACTAATACATCTGCATTTGTTCATAAACACTTTATGAAGGGAATTGTCTCCTGAGTTTGCATGGGATCTGTGAGAAACCCTTTTCACAGTATATGATGACTTACTATCCTTAAGACTTTTAAATATTGCCAGGGAATTCTGTTGGAAAAGTACAGAAATATCACTTTCTTTCTGGAAAAAAATAAGTTAGGAGATTTGTGAAAGTTCCTTTTACCTGACGTCTGTGATAGCATGAGAGCACAATTTAGCAAAAAACTATAGCTATATGTAGCACTTATTGTATAGCTGAATTTTTTTCCCCAAAAAAGGCCCTGGGATCACTTATTTTACTGTGAAGAGTTATCAGTTAGTGGCTAAGTAGAGAGAGTAAATCCTGCTTTCCCACATCACCACATGTTCACCTTAAACTTGCAAACACACACTCTTCTTCTAGTTGACCTTGATATCATTTACATATTTTATTAAATAAGTTGAGCATTTATTCCTAGGTGAATGCTCACTAATCTCTTTGCATACAAGGGAAAGGGGAATAGAAACTGTCTTCTCTAACTGTGACTTGAAAGAAAAGAGTGACCTCTGGTGAAGCATGTCACAGAACTCACATGGCAGGTGACAGCTCCATGCTATGACTCAAAATTGCTGCAGCCGAGAAGCTGGCATTTTCAAGATTAATTGGGGGGAAGAGTTTTTGCACTGTATATTTTGGGTATCACCTTTCTGCAGTAAAATGCCTGCTGCAAATTTCTTTCCAAGTCCTTCAAATCCCCTCAAGCCGTGGGTAAGGAGCACTGGACCAGATTCTTGCTCGTGGATTCCCCTGTGCAATGTAGCTGCTGAATTCTGTAATTTCTTCATGATTTTGCAGAATTTTCTTGCAGAGTTTTCTTCTTGCCTGCTGGCTGTGTATGCATTTACAAATGTAAATAGGTTCTTGTTTCAATTATTTATAGTTAAATTTGGTTCTGGGAAAGCAAAAGCATACATTTAAAGCCAAAAATTGCTATTTATTGTTGTTTATTTCATCAGGGTCTAAATCAAACATCACAGAATTGTACATTAGTACTTGCAAGGTAGTGGATGGGAATGAGTCCAAATGTTTTTATTTTTTGTTTTTAGAAGTTGTTAACAATTATTTTCCAGTCTCCATGACAACAGTGGGACTTTGGTCCTGTCACACAGTCTTAGTATATAACCCCTGTCTGTATGGAAGCAACGTTTCACCAATACCTTAATTTTGAATCATTATTTTGTGTTATTTTTCTTAGAGAGATGAAGTTTCATTCTGAACTTGTCTCCAATAGTTTTACATGGATGTTGACCTCACACAGGAAAAAAGTTCAGTTTCACACACAGCAATGAAAACCAGATCAGAAAAAAGGTTATGCTGGAACTGACATAATGACAAGAGTTCTCATCACTTGAAATTTTTCACAGCTCCTCCAGCTCTTTTCCTTCATGCACAGAGTCATACTCCTTCAAAATATATGCATGTACCCCATAAATACACACTAAGAAAAATTAGGAGATCACATCACCTGAATGGCAGTTTCAGTAAAAAAGAATAAATAAAATTAGTACACATAATACACCTGCAAGCAAAATATGGATAGAGAAACACCTTTCATGAAAGGTTCTCCCACCCTCTGAGACAGTGAGAGGAAAGCCTAGTCACTGAGAGAAGAATTTAGTCACTTTTTTCACAACAAACTGTCTCTTGCACAATTTGCACCTGTACACATTTACTTGAAAATGCAGATGGTGAGAGAGGGGGACACTGTATTATCAAACACAGAAATTATTCTTTTGCTTTATGGCTTTCTTCTCAAATTTATCATGGTTGCTGAAAAATAAAGTGGCATCTGATCTGGACATGCATTCATGATCAGCTTAAAAATTGGAGGTATTATCTTATGTAGTTACAAATGTATGTGCAGTTCCTATAGGTAGTGATGATATCCATTAATCTACTTATTTGTTCCATTTTTGCTACCAAGTATTTTTTAACTTCCATCCAATTTTTAACAGTTATCCAACAATACATTCAGCTGAAAGGATCTGTAAATAGGACCATCACCTGGATTAGAAATATTCCTCAAAATTGATAATCCAATGACTTGAACAGGTGCTGTTTTAACACATATCTTGGGGACAACATACAACAGACACACACTGTTCGCAAATAATAGTGTCATCTCAGAACATGAAAACATTCTGCTGAATAATTTTGGGCATGACAGCGAAAATTCCACCTCCATTGTCAGCATTGTACTCACTGCAACTTCTCAAGTTGCAATTCCTCAAGCTGTGAGAGATATGAGTGATCCTCTCCCCTAGAAATTTCCTGGGGAAAAGGAACCCTGTGGTGTAAAAAGGGAATTAAGATGTATGGAGACCTTATTCTCTCATGCATGAAACATTTAAAAGCTGCCTATTTTTAAAATTAAAAATAGTAGAGTGTTACTTAATTTTCATTAGTTATCTATCTTCTATTATTAAATGGTTCTGGGTTACCATGAGTATTAAGCAAAGCAAAGACATTTTTTCTTTGTAAAGCATTTTTAAGCTGGTAAAGCATGAAGGCTACCAGCATTATCTAAAACTCTCTTCAAATTTTATGTTTTATATGTAGTTTTCTCCAAATTTATAGACACTCAATGCTCTCAGATTTATGCATTTTATCATGTTGCATGTTTTTCTTAAATAGCATTTCTGGCAGAATCCTTTTATTACTAAAGAGTCACTGTTTTCCTTTATGAGAAAGCATAGTCTTAGTCAATGTGGTTATAAAAAAAACTTTGGGTACATAAGTCTATGTTGTCCAGTAGCAGCAGACATGGACATATACAACATATATTGTATTATAAAACCCACAATTTTAAGTGACTATCAAGATCTGGACTTATGAATTAAAAATGCATAGTAAAATTTTCTCCAAGTCCATCAATGATGAAATGGCTGAATCTTTATTCACAACATTCCTGATTTTACATGAATTACTTCACTTCATAGAAGACTATTGTAAGGAATGCAAACTTCTTGACACCAAGAGAGCTTTAGCAGATTAGTAATTAATAAGCTTGTTGCTACATCTCATTGGTGAAATTCCTGTTACTTTCAATGAGATCATGATCAGGCTCAAAGTCATCTGAAATTTCTCTGAATGTAAAAGCTGCTTATTTCTTTCAGCTACTTTTGAACACTAATAAGGCTGATTTTATTGGAACTTATTACATGCTTACTGGAAGCAGAATTTGACCTCAGCTGAAAAGATTGCCCCCTTCTTTCACTTTGTTTTGAAAAAGAGCTACATTTTTATAATAGTGTCCGGGTACGCACACAAATCTCATTACCCAATAATAGGATTTGTCTACATACCTCCTGCTCAGTCTTTTGGAAATGTACATGTCCCTCAGCATGGGTTACTTTTTTTTTCCTTGTTTCCATTTACATATGTCTATGAGTACAAAAGCTTATATTCTATATAACAGTTTCAGTCAAGCAAAAGTAGCTAAGTATATAATCAGGGAGGAGGCGGAGATATCCTTAAAGTACAAAATCAGCCTTGGAAACTGAACTCTCACTTTTGTTGCAATGATTGAGACATTTGAGAATAAAAGTATGCCACAGAGGTGAAGCAATATGTAATGGAATAGCTCAAATATAAGAGCAAAATGCTACAGCAATGTTTAATTATAGTCTTCAGTCCAGATATCCTCAGAGTAGACCTGCAAAAGAAAGGTTGTCTTAGGAAAACTTGAGATACTAACATTTTAAATTGGGGATACAAATTTCAACTTAGTATCATTGTTTGATTTTTTTTTTTTTTTGTGAACTCTTCTACCTTTCTTCCAAAGCAGTACGAAGTAGTAAAGGAAAAGAATTGAAAATCACTTTAATCTTTACTGCTTTACTTCCAACCATTAGTTCTATAGCTGTTCTGATAAAACATGTTAGAGAAGCTGAGTTAATTTTTTTATTCAGAATGTAGAATAGTAAGTTTTTGAAAAATCCACACATAAATGTTTAGAAGAAAAAGAGCATAAAACCACTCAAACAAACTTTCTGCCCTCCTTCTCCCCAAACAATTAGAAATAAACCATAAGAAGTAACATTGACCAGAAAAACAGATAAACTGAGCAGCAAAATATGTCCTGATCATTCCCATATACTGTGAAACTCTCTGGAAAGGATCATCTCTTGAAAGGTGCATAGGGAACAGCTAGAAATTTGGTCTGTCAATAGAAAGTTGTTCTTTGATTTATTTCTCCTATTTCTGTATCACACCACAAGTCTCTCTTCTTATGCTTCTTAATATTTCTTTCTCTTTATTAAAGTAGTTGCTTAATTTATATAAAGAAACACTTCATTGTGACAAGACATAGTTAATTTACCTTTGTTTAATAAACCTTCTGGGAATTTAAGGTCCACCAATCTTTCTTGTTGAAAGGTATGGATAAGATCTGAGGTCACTATTTTGATCTGAGCTTTTGCTCTGTGTGCGTGCATTACACACTTCATACAGAAAGCTAAATTTTCACTTTTTCCTGAATACAAGCAAGTGTCCCAAGTCTTGTTGCTATGCAGTTTAGCCATAGCAACAAACACAAAAGCCACTGTGTTGTTATTTCAATTTTCCCTTCCAGACAGTTTGCCTAGAAAGGAAAACATACTAGATATAGCACTGTCAAAATAAATGCAGCATTTTCAGTGAAGGATGTCAAACATTTCACCTTTCAAAAGATTATATTGTGCAAAAATTCTAAGCAAGAAGGTGGAGAGGTTATACCTGAGATATCCACATCCTCTTGACACACAGGTAAGGATGGAAAAAAGTAATTGCTGTACAAGGAGGAGTCAGGTTTTCTATTATGTATTTATAAAATATAAAAAACGCCATGATACATTTTTTTCTTTGCCAATATAATGGCAAAAAAAATATTTCAAATAACAGGACAAAATAAAGGGGTAAAACTTTAGCCTTCAACACTCAAATTTACTATATATGTGATGCATCTTTGTGCAAGAAAAGTTGTTATCCCTCTTTTCTAGTCAATAATAGCTTACAATCAACATCATACTGAGCTAAAATAAACCTGCATCGAGCTTGTGAGACAATATCCCGTTCTATTGCAAAGATATATAAAGGATTTTCTCGTAGCTGAGGTAAGGAGTGTGAGGTAAGACAAATGGTTTATTCAGCAGATTCTTTCACAACTACCCCCATAATTTCCTGTAAGTCATGAAAAGGTAATTTTCATTGTGAAAGAGAAGTTTGGTTTTCCATCTCTTTCTCACTTTAAATGGGACTTCGATTCCTGAGTGTCATTTCCTTTATGAAAAATCTTAATAATTGCCTAGGCAATCTCTTTTTTTGCACTTGCAAAATCAGGAAAATAAAAGAATAACTCAGATAGGCACTATAAATGTAAAATTCTTAATAACCAAAAATATCATTTTAATTTTCAATAAAAAAGGTCAAGAAACTTGCTGACTATTATAGTAGTACTGATTTATTTAGTTCTGCTAATTAACTTAACCAAGAATTTGAGACATTTCTATCAATGTGACTAATGTAGGATATACTTATGAATACAAATTAATTTTTTTAAAAAAAGTCTTTATTTCAAACATCGTAAGTAATTTTAAAGAATATATCATTAAAAACACTGACTGGTGACATTTTTCTGTGCTGGAATTCATGCTTAAGTTTGTTTAGTTCTTAAAATCACTTCACATAAATTAATCAAAACCTAAGATTTTTTTCTTTGTTGTGCCCGGGATGAAAATCCTCTGTTAACTGGAAGTTTGTGGTGTATCACCATGTAGTAAAGAGAAATCATTCAGAAGTTCAGGGCAACAAGTGGAGTCCCTAGTTTTCAGGGTTCTGTGTGCCTTCAATTTCAAATAACTTTAGAGGGACCGTCTTGCTATTTCAAGAACTGAGATCTTAATCCCAGTCCTTGCACCATTTCCCTGTTAAAGCTGTGGAACATTCTTCATAGAAAAAAATATGTTTCAATGACAGAAGAGGAAAACAGAAACAGATAGCTTTTTGTTCATTTTGTAATATCTTTTTGACCAAATTTTTAGAATCTACTTTTTAGT
Organism: Melospiza melodia melodia; assembly: GCF_035770615.1. Classification (NCBI taxonomy): domain Eukaryota; kingdom Metazoa; phylum Chordata; class Aves; order Passeriformes; family Passerellidae; genus Melospiza; species Melospiza melodia. Next base: position 128,039,410 of record NC_086196.1, read on the forward strand.
TATTTTCTTGATTAATCCCCAAATTAATAATCCCATAATTTCAAAATGTGATTGATTTACAATTGCTGATATGGACACCAGTGAGGCTGGTTTTGAAAGGAACATAATTTATGGCTTGAGACAAGTGATGTAAATGGACTTATTTGGACAGGAAAGAAAACCATAAACTATTTCTTAGATTATAAGTAGGATTTGGCCAAAATTTCTAGATGTACTATGGTCTTATGTAATGAAATCTATACCGATCTCTTTACCCCCAGTCACTCTATCAAGCAAGAGTAAAACTTTCAAACGGAATAATGAAAATTATTTCATCTACCCTCTGGTCTACAAATAGTAGGAACAACCCTAATTGCAATCATAATGGATTCATTCCAGTTTATTCAAGAGCAGGAAGGACTTCAAATTTTTTTCTGCTTTTAGCCAGCCCCTTTGATACCATAGAAAACAGAATGCATTTCTTGATAGTTTCATTAATTTTGAGGATTCATTCAGTGTTAGATTTGAACCTAGTTTCAAAATGGGCTGCAGTAAAAAAACTGTCTTCACAGAAGTAGAGTTTCAGTCCTTGTCATGAAGTTTTCATGTACCTTAGAAAGATGCAGTATTGCTTCAAGAATCCTTTCACCTTACTTAAGAGTCAAAAATAAATCTCTTCTTAATGAGTTGTCATCCAAAATTTTCTTTAAAATCAGAGAGGAAAAACGGGCATCTGCTGAGAGTGACTCATTTCATTCTAACATTGATACCTAGATAAATACCTGGGATCAGTCCTATCAATTGTCTTTTAGAACTGCACCTATTTTTCTATTGACAGTGTGGAGAAATTGAAGGTTTCAACAAAGCAGATGAAAATTACATTTCAAACTGAAGTTATTGGCACTTAGACCTGCACAGTTAGGTAGAGTGTTCCTGCTTGGATGGCGAAGTCTTCTGAAGATTTGGTCTTCATTCATCTGGGAGCAAGCACAAGTCTCCAAAGCTTTTATTTTTCCATCTTGATTGCATTCCTTCCTTTTCTTTTTTTTTCTCTCAGGTTTTTCTATTACTGATAAAAAGAAAAAAAAATCTAGATTTAATTAAACATTCACTATACTGGAAAATTACTAGGAAATCTAAGAAAAATCATTCAGGTCTTCTCCTGTGCCAGATTACCTGTTTTATTCAGGAGGAGGAATGGGATACACCATAGAGACAAGAACAAATTTTCAAGTCTGCAGCTGCCTGGAATCTAATTTGTTGCATTACAGTGTGGAAACTCTTCCTTCTCACACATGAAATGGATGGCAGTGGAAAATTGTGACAAGATGGCTTCATATATGGCAACTTCTAGCAAGCTTATAATCATCTTTTAGTGCTGCAGCAAAAGGAGGTGAAAATAGAAATAAAAAATTTACTTTGGTGTACTTTTAATGCAGTAATGTGAGTCTTCAATTTTCTTTTTTCTCTTTCTTTTTCTTTCTTTCTTTCTTTCTTTCTTTCTTTCTTTCTTTCTTTCTTTCTTTCTTTCTTTCTTTCTTTCTTTCTTTCTTTCTTTCTTTCTTTCTTTCTTTCCTTCTATATATTTTATTCAATTCTTTATCAATTTTCCACATTTTCTGTCTCTCTGCTGTTTGTGCTGTTACCTCAATTCCCACTATCTCAGCAGTTCCTCCTTCACATGACTCTTTTCTTCTTCTGCTTTCCATCTTTACCCTTACCTGAGATTCTCTCTCTGATGTATTTCTTACATTTCCCATTCTCTAATTACTCATGTGGGTCTTCATCCTCCTTATTTGAGTGATGCCTTTTCCATGTTTTCTTTACAAATCAAAGTCTGTTTACTCCAGTTTCCTTTATTTTTCTCATCCATTTATTGGTAATATCTCACACATAGTTAAGTAAAATACAGAAACTGCAGCAATAAAACAAACTCCTCAAGGCTTTTGCCTACACCTATTTATAGGAAATCTAAATTTTTTACAAAATCAAATGCATCATTTCAAGGTTTACCTATATATACAGAAAGAAGAATAGAGTGAAGGTGGAAAAGAATAAAAGATTATGTAGTTGACCATTAAATACCTTATTAAAAATCCTTCTACTTGCATTATCTAGAAATGCTCCAATAGAGATAACCATTTCCTATATAAAGGTAATAATTTTCCATGATGTGAAAGAATTCATAAACAAGAGTATGTATGTAAGAGGAAATAAATTACCAACTAGAGAGTTCAAACAAAAAAGTTCTGTGTGAGCCATCTGGACCTTTCAACTAAGAGTGACTTTAAATTTACCTGTGGTCTCAGACCACAAGAATTTATTTAATTAGAACTTTCCCTGATATTTATAAAAATGTTCATGTTTTATATTCCAAATTTAAAAAAACATACAAAAACCCCAAAAAAACCCAAAAACCCCAAACCAAACCAAAATCAAAACTAAAACCAAAACCACTCCAAACAAACAAACAAAAAACAAAAACAAATAAAAAAGAACAAAAAACAAACAGCAACAAGAAAACTCCAAAACCAAAAACATACACCAACCAAAAAAGCTCAGCAGCCTCTGATCACATAAAAAACATTTAGCCTTGTTAAAGCCTGTAGCTATTATGGGGTAGCTTTGGAATCCTTTACCTTCTAGAAAGGCTTTCCTGTGAAACAAGTTGCTGTTGAAAACTGAGATAAAAATAGCACCATGCAGTATAAATACTAATAGTTCAACAACTCACTATAGGCAAATTCTTTTCAGTATTGAAATATAAAATTGAAATCTATATTTCCAGTGAGAGAAAACACAAAATATCTTTCTTCTTGTAATTCCTGTTTTGTACCATAAAATCCCTCAACAATCTTTGCCACTTTTCTTAGTTTAAAGTTATACTTTATTAGTAAGAAAACTCTGTTTGCACAGTAGGAACCAGTTTTGTAAAGGTAGGTAGAAATATGGTCAATCTTATTCCATTATACTTGTCTCTAAGACAAGATGATGGTAAACTCTCTTTACCTCTTTTAATAGTGATCATACTTAGTCAGCTCCTTTCTTACATGGCTTTTTTTCACCAACATTCACTTATTTTTACTACTACAAATTCATTTAAATTCTTCATAGCATCCTCTGATCTAATCACATTCTTCACACGGTAAGATAAGGCAAATAAAAATCATACATTGGCTATAAAAAAACCTCAACAACAAAAATTATATAAAAAGAACTATTATTTCCTTTTTCTGGCCAACTCCCTTACCTAACATTTGCTTTTTAAATTGAGATTGAAAGCTCCTAAGGAAATTAAGGTATCATATCTAGTTTTCCATAAACTCATTGTTGACTAATAGACAACATCACATTACACTGTCCTGAATTCCATTAAATAGCAGTAGTCAAGCTCAGGAGGACAGTCAGGGATCCTGTCAGCATTGGTACCTTTTAAGCATTTTGCATATGAGACCATATGCTGGTTTGCACAGTTGTCAAACCATGAAGATGAATGGCAGACACAGTGATCAGCGTTCCTTGCTGCAGTGTGCAAGCACTTTCTGTAGCATCTGTTTGGACGTGGTTTTGACACTACCTAAAACCAAAAAACTCCCTCCTTTGCCTTTGCAAGGATTGTGTTTCATACAAATAGCTTTTTGAAAGATTTTCAGAAGCTTCTGCTTCACACAAAACCTGGAGGCTATCTGTCAAAACAGAAGAAAACAAAGAGAGGGAGTTGGAGGGAAGAAAAAATTAAATTTTTTTTGCCAAACAGATGGGATTGGCAGATATCCTAAAAGAAAGATGGATTTTGGCTCTGTCCAGTACTAGGGATTTAAAAATAGTTGCCTCAACTATGGATATTTTTGTCTTTTTTTTTCTCCCCTTAGAGATACAAACTAAGTTGTAAAAATAAGGCAAAAAAAAAGAGGGACAGTTAAAATGCTTGTAAAATTCACTTTTCAATATCTTCCTATGACAGCAATAGCTGCAATAAGAGAGTTAAATTCTGAAGTACTTAGATGGTAACTTAGAGTCCTACAAAAGAGTCTATGAAGAAAAAATTCCTGCATCTTCACTGAGGCACATAGCTCAAAAAGCTGCTCTTTGAAGAATCATCAGTTTAGCTCCAAAACAAGACTTTTATACTTAAAATGGAGTTGATGTACTGAAGTTCGTGACTGCAATCCCTTCTTAGCTCCTAACCATCCTGAGTCTGTATGTGTTTAACTCTCCACTGGTAAAAGTCTGTAGGTACCAAACATTCTGCTTTTGGGCGTATCTAAAGCTGCTACCATCCTGACAACATAAGCTGTCTCTGCAATTGCCTCTTTACGTAGATACTCTTATTTTTAGCCCTGAGAGCACAATTTTTATAGATGTATTTATATGATAGATCAATAGATGTATGACAGATAGATAAAAACAGATAAAAAGAAGCCTAAATTCACTACACTACCTGATCCAGACGCCAACATAATTTTATTTCAGTCAGTGAAACCTTCTGGAAAGAGATCTGTGTACTGATCCTTGCATAAAAGCTAGTTAATTAATGCCAAATGATGCAATCACTGGTAAAATATGTAAATATATTTTTCCCCTCTTGGATCCCTTCTCTTATCTCCATTAAATACAGATCATCCTTGGAGCAGGTCCTCCATCCTGTGCAAGCCAGGGAATAATGCTTGCTATCCACCCAAATGAAAAGTCTGTTTCAAATTCAGTGTCTTCTGAAATTTGATTTTTCTCCCAAATCTAATCCTAGTAATATAAAACATGTACAGACCCATTTACTTATGTCTACACATCTCCACCCTGCCACCAGGCCCCCATTTCAAGGAGTCCATTTTGTTTACTTACTTATTTGCCTTTGGCAATGTTTTTTTAAAAGAAGGGAGGTTTGTGTTGGAACCACATAGAAATTGAGCTACTGAGGGTGTCAACCTCCAGTTTTCAAATTTTGAAAAACATTTTAACCACTGAATTGGCATATAGAATAGGATATTGCTGTCTGCTCTTACAAATTTTTATAAAGAAGTAAAAGTAACTAGTGGTCCACTCTAGGATAGTTTCACACTATGCCAGTAAATAGGGATGAATTCCTACAGACCAGAGGCAGAGATATTATCTCCCCAAAACACTGGGATTTTAAACCAAAACTAAATTTCAATGCCTCAAATTGTTTGATTGAATGACTCAGCCTTTCACAAGAACAACATTTGTTCAGGACCTTCTGTGTTTAAATGTTACATGCCACACATAAAGTACCTGCAAAGTTAGTAAATCTTTACAGAACTGGTTTATAAATAAATATGGTTTAATATGAAACACACCTGCTTCAAAACTGATATAAAATAATTTGTGTTCCATAGGATTGTAATGATATTAACTTAAAGAATTATTTAGATGTGTATACGCACATCTAAGCAGCAGAGAGGTTTTGTTTCCCTCCATGTATTTTATGCTTCTAACGTGTATTTAGAGGACTTTTTGGGAACCTTTTAAGAAGAAATTTTTGGCAACTCCTATATAAAATAAAATACAGTTGTAGAATACTGCTCTCATACCTCACTAAGTGTTGAAACATTTCTACGTTAAGACAGCAGAAAAGTAATTTGTACATAATAGTAATTAATCACATATTTGTACATATTAATGATTATCACCTCTGGTGATAGTTTGATAAGAATCCTGGTTTGAATTTTTTCTGACCTTTTCAGGATTTCCAGGCACTTTACAAGCCGAAGTGGTGTCCACCTAAATCAGAAATATTTTTTTAAACATCAGTTTAACTTAGGTACAAATCCAAAGCTTGTTAAAGTAAATAATAAATTTTCCATTGACTTCCTTAGGCTTTGACTCAAGCTCCATGAATAAATTTTTATTCTAAATGAACATTTCAGCTGTATTCCCCTCTGCCCCTTGAAGATCACTCTCTGTGCCACTTTTTAATTTGCTAGCCAGGAATTCATCAGTCACCAACCGTGTCCTAGTTACCCTCCAGATGAAGAGGGTTCAGTACCCACTGCAGTTGGCAGCTGCTGCTGTTGCTCCAGCTCTGAATTTCCTAACAGCCCTTGCTGAAAATGGCAAAGAAACAGGAGGAGGAGGGGAAATGGCTTTGTAAGAGAGATTAAGTCTCAGCCATATGCCAGTGTTTCTGCAGTGACTGTAAGATACTGGCCAGAATGATTCCTGCTGGTTCTGCTTTATCTCCAGGAATTTAAAAATCTACCGACTTTGTGCAGTATGGACTGGAATGTTTGGAAATAGCAAACAAGTGGCATTTACTGTAACAGTACTCAGAGATATAATCAAAAGACCTGTGATTCCCAGAAAACCCAGGAAAAGACCTTTAGGGCATCTGAGGTTGATTTAGATGTCTAAATATATATACATCAACATAGATTTCCATTAACATGTCACACAAGGAGACAACCATCCTTTTCAGGGTGCTGTTTCTTTTTTATGTGGCTACATTTGTCATGTGAGAAAAGAAATACCACTATAGTGACAACTCCTATGCACATTTGAGTGCTAGGAAAAAAAACATCTTGACTGAGGTCAGATAAGATGTGTGTGTTTTCAGAGCAAATTGAATTTATGTATCCTAGCTCTTCACCTTGTTGCCATTCAGACAAATTAAAAATAATTGTGTCTAAAAAATGAGGCAGATGTGGAGGAAGAAATGACTTGATGACTCCTCAAGAAATTCTGTGTGCTGAGTACAGTGAGCACAGACTGCTGTGCTTTTTAGGAACGTGCCTTCAATCTTAGTGCAGAAATACAATTTTGCAGATAAATATACCAAAGTTTGTAATTATTAACAAAAGTAGAAAAATACAGATTTTACTCATCAACAATATTTTCTTGGGTATTTTGAGATGATAATATAGATGACACTGTATATCTGTAGTATTATTTCTGATTATTTATTTTGGTAAGTGAACTTCCTCTAATGAAGAGTGCATTTCATTTCTTCTTCTTCCATTTTCATTTCTTACCCATTTCATATCTGATGGTGAATTATAAGAATGTGATGGACAGAACAGCCTTTGCCTCCAGCACAATCTTTCTACCTCTCCACTATTAATATGAATGCAGATAGGCAGATAAACACATAAGAAACAAAAAAAGGCAGGTGTACCTACCTGTATGCATGGAAAAATTCATCAACCTATCTATATGAAACATATACAAAATAGGAACATCTATCAAAAAAATCGCAAAACAGCAAAGTGAAAATAGATTTAAAGACATTGTTTTAAATAGTTGTGGCATGCAGGGCATGCTTCATAAACTGCAGATAGGCTTCCTGAATAAAATATGAGGCTGTGTAGCTCCATGACTATCTCAGTAAAAAAAAAAAAAATCTGAAGAAAATTTATAAATAGGCCATACACTATCTCCAAAGGGATAAACAAAATAGCCAGCAGTGACAGTATTTGCTTTTCATGTGTGCAAATACAAGGCCTAACAAATGTCATCTCCTCATTTGCAAATTAAGATATAAGGGAAATGTCTCTGACAGTACATGCAACAGTTCATATTTGAAGTTTGGCACAGTGAACTGACAGCCACAGAGGAACTGCAGTCGCCTAATCCTTTCATTCTGCCTTCCAGCTACTGGCAAGGAGGGTGGAATTTAATAAATATGTGATGAGAAAAGACTGTGAAAGGCTGCCGTATCTTCTCCTCTGCAAGAACTCATCTTCAGAGATAATTAACTAGATGACAATATACAAAGTGCCATTAACAAGAGCATTCAAATAATTTCTGGACTTAAGTACACTTTTAAGCTGCTTATCAGATTTTCATTTATGAATCTATTCAGCTGTCAGGCTTACATCCTGGCCCTTTATTGAAGCTCACATGGGAATCCAAACCTTCTAGTTTTCTATACAGATTCATTTCAGAATCAATTAGAGCTGGTGGCAGCCTTGTCCCTGTGTGCTAAGGGGATTAGCTGGACACTTGCTCAGCTGAGGCTACCTTTGAATGTACATTCAACCCTCCTTTGAGAAAGAGTTGTTTTCCAGAGGATTCTGAAGCAATTGAAATACTGAAATCAACAGATGGCAGATAATCACTGGAAACATCTACAGTTTTGTTAGGAAAGGGAAAATACTATTTAAAACTGCACCCTTGGCACTGTACAAGGAGACGATAAAGTGAGAAAGAGAAAAAAAAAAGAGAAAAGAGTAGAATTGGAAAAAAATAGGAAAAGGAAAAGGAAAAGGAAAAGGAAAAGGAAAAGGAAAAGGAAAAGGAAAAGGAAAAGGAAAAGGAAAAGGAAAAGGAAAAGGAAAAGGAAAAGGAAAAGGAAAGGAAAAGGAAAAAAGAGAAAAAGAAAAGAGGAAAAAAAAAGAAAAAAGAAAAAAGAAAAAAGAAAAGAGAAAAAAGAAAAAAGAAAAAAGAAAAAAGAAAAAAGAAAAAAGAAAAGAGAAAAAAGAAAAAAGAAAAAAAAAAGAAAAAAGAAAAAAAAAGAAAAAAGAAAGAAAAAAGAAAAAGGAGCAGGGGATTCTTCTGCCTGTCTCCCAGTGGTGCAAAGCAAGTTCTCTTGATGAGATCCCAAGGGCTGTCCTTTTATACTTTTTGCCTCCATAATTTCTTCACATCTCAGTTTTTGCAGCTGACCTTTGGCCATTTTGCACCTATGTGTTATTAGTTTCTCTACTACTTGTCTTAGCAATTTCAGTTTGCCATTGCAAAACACATTGCTTTCGACTTCTAGCAAACAGTTCAGAAAACAAACCCGCGTGGAACAGTTATCCACTCTTTTCTCTTTCCAGGCAGTCTAGATTTTATTCAGTTGTTCATGTGTTTTGGTTATTTTCACTTCAAAATTAGAAAGTTGCGTTCAATCCATTCTCACATTTTAATTCTAGAAGGTTCTTGCTTATGAGAAGGTGGTTTATGCTAAGCAATTTTTTAAAAAATGTTAGCCACAAGTTTGAAATCAAGTTTCTGAGATTACTTGCAGAAACTGACAACTTCACAAACAAACAAGCAGCTGAAAAAGGATGTACGGAATCACAGAATGAAAGAATAGTCTGAGTTGGAAGGAACCCACAAATATCATCAAGTCCAGCTTTTAAGTGAATCAGAGCTGAGAGATCACAGAGATCAGAACTGCATCCTGGACATCATTAGTACCATTCTACAGCCAACTGAGCTTGTATCAGATTGCACCAGCTTTTACTTAAACAGTACAGAAAATTAGTTTGTACAAGTATAATACCATAAAGATAATTTCTTTCAACGTATTTACTTTTGAAGTGATGGTTATAACAAGGACAATGACCTTCCATGTCCTAGGAGCTGTATCTGTGAGCCACCAGAATGACAATGCTGAGGATCATGAGCTCTAAAGGAGGCTAAAAAGTAGGAGATGGCTAACTGTGGTCATGTCAGGTATGGCCTCTGACACTGGCTATAGTGGCCTTGGCAGGTTTATTTGAGGTTCACTGTATCCACAGAGGTTCCAGCCTCTCTAAGAAGCTCTCAGAAAGCTTCGTGCAGAAGCCCTGCTCTAATTTTGTCACAGTAACTGCATTTGAGCTGCCTGGAGGCCTTGTGGGGGCTAAGAGACCTGGTCACTGATTTGCATCCGAGACATTCAGGGCAGAACTTCAGCATATTGTAACCATTGGAGACATAAATATTCCCAATAGTTAGATTTGAGCCCCTTTGCGCCACAAGTGGAGGAAATTAATTTTCATTAATCTTCATTAATTTGTATGTTATACTGTTAATCTGCTAATATCTGTGATGTGTTCACATTTCAAAAAATCCTGTACATTCTGCAAGGTACTTTTGACCTTTAAGATGCCACTAGGCTGTATGACACAAAGGCACATCTGAATGCTCCTGCCCTCACTGGGAAAAAAACAGTTTTATGGAAAAAATACCTCCTTCCAGATTCAGGAAATCTCCTCTTTCAAGGTTCAGAAAATTACAGAAGTTTCACTACAGTGAAATATTTTCCATTTAAAGATTGCTATAGTTCCACTACTATATATCTAAATCTCAACTTTTTTACCCTACTGGCAGTCTCCTTAGAGTCCCTCTTATCTCCCATGAACAGTAGTGAGATCACTACATTCATGTAAGCATTTTTTTCCTAAATCAAGAAGAAGGAAATTCACTGCATAATCCGTTCATGTATTCCATAATGAAATATGGTTTTAAAATAAAACAGCTTAGATGCTATAATTTTACATTTTTCTAACTTGTGAAAAAATAAGAGACCTAATAAATATGCTTATTTAGTAATGTTGCTCAAAATCTTCCTTCACTTCTCAGCTCCTATCCATGGGCTTCACATGTTTTGATAGCTGTCACATTTCTGAACTAATAATAGGCAATATACTCAGGCCAAATAAGAATGAATCTGGAGGTGTGACTTTTTGATGTCATTTTCTGAATGGAAAAGCACAAAGTAAACAAAGTTCATGCATTAGTCACATAATAAAAGATGAAAATTATTAATGCAATAAGAATAAATCACTCACACACACAAGCAGTGGTGTGTCTGTAGATCAAGGGTCAGAGAGTACTGAAATTACTGTACTCCCAATGTAATATTTTGAATAATTCTGATATTCAGAGATTTAGACATACAGGTTTTTCAGCGCTTTACACGCAATAATAATTTTAGATACCATTTCTCAGTGGAGAAGAAGAATGCTTTATTCTTACCATATGCTTGCATGACGCTCATTTTGAAGTAAGATGACAGTATGTTAAATTTAATACCACAGAGCATCATCTCCAGAATTCTGTTACACAGAAATATGAAGCAAAATGCACTTTTACAGAAGTGTAAGGAAGATGCAGCTTGTATAAACATCGTGAGTCTCTTAATTTTGGTAAAATAATTTTATGTTTGAAAAGGAACATATTTATCATGTTCATTAAAGGTGATAGAGTAACAGCCCTTGAGAGTGAAGATATCTATTATCAAGAACACCTGGCCAAGTAGAGCAATCCACAGAAAGCTAGCTCAGCAAAACAATAAAGAAATGAATTCTGCCTCTGTGAGTATGTGTGGGTGCATATTTTGCAAAACCACTGGTAAATATGCTTTTTTCATTACAGTGAAATGAGTAATCCTATTCTTAAAATGCACATATGTTGAAAACTAAACAAAAAAGAGTCTTGTTTAGCATCTTTATCAGTCCTGTCTAATATCTTTCTGGATGATCAGGATGAAAGCACCAAGGGCACCCCCAATGTGTTCACTGGAAACACTAAGTTGGGTGGGAGTGCTGACCTGCTGGAGGGTGAGAAGGTAAGAAGCCCAAAGTGATCTGGACAGACTGGACTGATGGTCTGTGGCTGGTGGTATAAAGTTGAACACGGCCAAGCGCCAGATCCTACGCGCTGGCCACAAAAGCTCTATGCAGACCTACAGGTCAGGGAAAGAGTGGCTGGAAAGCTGACCAGCAGAAAAGGCAAGGAGGCCAATGGCATCTTGGATTTTATCAAGAGTAGTGTGGCCAGCAGTACGAGGGCAGTGATTGTCACCTCATACCTGGCACACCTCAGGTGCTGTGTCTGGTTCAGGGGCCCTCATGACAAAACAGACACTGGGGTGTCCAGAGGAGAGCAACAGAGATTCTGAAGGGTCTGGAGAGTGACTGATAGGAGGAGAGACTGAAGGAGCTGGGGCTGTTTAGCCTGCAGAAGAGAAGGTTTAGGGCTGACCTTAATGCTCTCTACAACAGCCTGGAAGGATGTTGTAGCCAGGTGGAGGCCAGTCTCTCCTCCCAGGCAAACAGTGACAGGACTAGAGGAAATTTCCTCAAGCTGCACCACAAGAGGTTCAGGCTGAATATCAGGTAGAATTTTCTCAGTGAAGGGGTTGCTAAGCATTGGAATGGACTGCCCAGGGAGTCACCACCTCTGTTCAAGAAATGACTGGACATGGCATATGGCATACTATCATTTAGTTAACAAGATGGTGATTGGTCAAAGGTTGGACTCTTATGACCTTAAAGGTCTTTTCCAACCTAAATGATTCTGTTTCTCTGGAAAAAAAAAAAAACAAAAAAAAAAACCTGCTGCAAAGAGTTACCTTTATTTAGTAACATAAGTAGTGATGCTACTTTTGTTGTTAAATTCAGTAGCCATTTTGAACCTAGATTTCAACTCAAGCACTATCTTTCACATATTTTTGCATTTGCAATTTCTTTAGAAAAATAGTACATTGAAGCCTGACTGAGGAGTACACTTGAAATACTATTTTAAAATTTCCATATATCAACTTGAGAATGAAACTGAAGACCCAGAAATCAGATATGTAAATTTTATTAGTATTTAACAGGAAGTAGTAATCAAGGGCATTGTTAAGGAAATTTGCCAATGATAGATTTAGAAAAGCAGAAAGCACCAATGGGGACTCAGAAACTGGCAGCATGAGCAGAAAAATCAGGTATTCAACTTTAAAATATGCAAGCTCAAGAATCTGTTCAGAGATAAATGAATTGCTACAAAGATTGAAAGGGAGACAACCTGGAAAGAATTAATTCTAGGAATACTATACAGGACATTAGATATCAGTTCAAAAGTGTGAAATATTGTTGCAATAAAACAGCAAAGATAATGGACATTTTGGACTGCATATGTATTACCTTACAAAGCAAAGGTCTAATGGAAGTTCTGTTTCTAAGGCATTGGTGTGATTTCCCCTACAGCTGTGCATTCAGCTCTGGGCAAAAAATTTCCATAAATATACTGATAAATTGATAGGTCCTCAGCGAGCTGTGCAAATAAATAAATAAATAAATAAAGGTGGGCTAAAGTGGGTTATTCATGCCACATCCCTGGAAGCGTTTAAGGCCAGGTTAGATGGAGTTTTGAGCAATCTGTTCCAGTGGACGTTGTCCCTGCCCATGTGTCCTGGTTTGAAAAGGAAGTGAGTTTTTTGAGATGCTGTGGTCAAACCAATAGGTGCTCAGATTTGAATATTGGCACCTGGTGTGGCCACTGAGGACGTGGATACACCTCTAAGAGCACAGTGGGTTAAAGGCAGAGCACGCTCAGGGGGGGAAGCTCTCTTGGGTTCAGTGGGTGAAAGAGGCCAGAGCTCCCCTGCCCGGCTGCGGGCTGGCAGGGAGGGGAGGCCATGCGGCCGGGTGAGGTAGGCCGGGCCTTGGACAGAGAAGGGGGTGAAGGCCGCCACAGGATGGAAGGGTGGAGGAGCACCGAGAGGCATCGGGCAGCCACCCCCCCCCCAGGAGAGAGAGAGAGGGAGAGCCGGTGCCTGTGCCCACCTTGAAATTTGATAGCACGGCCGGCCGGGCAAGGAGGGGGGAAGGGGGGTGTAGTGAGAAGGTGCCCGGCAGGGCAGCGTGGGAGTTCCGGACAAACACAGCCTGAGATTTTTAACCCTTTTCTTGGATGATTGAAACCTTACAAATGCTGATCCTCCTGGAGTTAAATGAGAAGAGAGATAGAGATGAGATAAGAGGAAATGGGCCACGAGGGAAGTTGAGAAGAAACTTAGGTGAGAGGAGGAGATGGAGTGGCCTTTGGCTGGACTTTTCTTGCATAGCCATGGACAGAACCATTTTACTGTGACACAGAGACTGCGTTTAGGGGGAGGCAATGGCTTGGAGCCAAGAGAGTTATGTGAAGGAGTGCATGAACGGAGATGGCAGATGAGGAGGGTAGTGGTGCCCTCCGTCTTCAGGGAAGAAGAAGATCTCTGTTCTTGAGACCCCTCGGCCCCAGGGGGCGAAATTTGGGGGGGGCAAGTGTCCTGAAAGTAAGAGACTGTGCTTTTTTTGGAACTGGGCAAAGCACCCTTAAAAGGAAAACCCTAGAAGCAGCTCTGGTCCATGCACAGTGGTGAGAGCACTGGGCATGGAAGGAAAGTGTCACGATGGCAAAGGATCTCCGGGTGGTGCCACGTGTGATAGGAAACACAAGAGGTGTCAACTGTGTTATCAGGGCAAGCCTGTGGTACAAGAGGGACTCCTCTCTCCTTGATGAACTGAGAATTGATTATCTAAAGGGTGGTGATGGACTGAGAGTTGATGATCTGAGGGGTGGATGTATTGGAAATTTGGTGATGGGGAGGAGGAATGTTTTTGGAAGGTTTTCATTCTGAGTTCTGTATGTGTTTCTCTTTATATATAGTTATAGGTTAATAATGGTTTTCTTCTTTATTCCTAAGTCAGACCCTGCTTTGCTCTATTCCTGGTCACATCTCACAGCAGACACCAGGGAGCATATATTTTCATGGGGACACTGACATTGTGCCAGCATCTAACCATGACACCTTGGCAGGGAGGGTTGGAACTAGGCAGTTTTAAAGGCAACTCCCAGCCCAAATAATTCTGTGAATCAATGAGTTAGGTAGAAGCCAGACCACCTAAAGCGACTTTTTTTTTTTTTTTTTTTTTGACATAAAAAAGTACCACAATAATGGCATTTGATTTGCATGAAAATGTAGTCTTTTCCTAAAAATCTTCTTTTTGCCATAGTCAGGTCCATATATAAAAGCTTATTAAAGTAACTAAGGACAATAGCAGTTATATTAAGAAAAAAGTGGAAGTATGTACAGTATATAACAGAGGAACCACTAATGTTAGCTTAATATATTAATTCCATGCAAGTAAAAATGTAGACTCAGTAAATTGTGTGAAAGAAAATCTGTTTGAGGGGAACTGTGCTTTTGTAAGTCACTTTTGGAGGCAGCTGATCAAAAGGTCACATCAATCATATCTAGCAGTATTTCTGGAAAGAATAGTTCCAGAGAATCACCACGTTTCCCTTTAGGATTCTGGAGTAGGTGAGAGAAATAACATGAAATATTTTATAATTTGCCAGAGTTGGCAAATAAAATCCTTTGACAGGCTTTCATCATTTTTATTAAGGAGTATCAGCTTCCAATATTAAATATGTAGAAGTAGATAGAAAAATACTAACATAAATATAGATGTAGAAAACCATTATAGAAATATACAGATTTAAGATAAATGGAACAGGCCCTAGCTTTTTCCATCCCACTATAGGCAATTAGTATTTTTTTTCCTTTCAGGGTGTGTTGATCTGTTGGAAGGTAGGAGGGCTCTGCAGAGAGACCTGGAATGGTTGGACGGATGGGCAGAGTCCAGTAGGATGAAGTTTAACAAGTCCAAGTGCCAACTCCTGCATTTTGGCCACAATAACCCCCTACAATGTTATAGGGGGCTGGGGATGGTGTGGCTGGACAGTGCACAGGCAGAAAGGGACCTGGGGGTGCTGGTCCACAGTTTGCTCAGCATGAGCAAGAAGGCCAATCTTGTCCTGGCCTGGATCAGCAATAGTGTGGCCGGCAGCAGCAGGGACGTCGTTGTTCCCCTGTACTCGGCATTGGTGAGGCCACACCCTGAGTCCAGTTCTGGCCCCTCAGTGTGGGAAGGACATTGAGACTCTTGGAGTCCATCCAGAGAAGGCAACAAGGCTGGTGAGGGGCTTGGAACACAAACCCTGTGAGGAATGACTGAGGGAGCTGGGGGTGTTTAGCCTGAGGAAAAGGACACTCAGGGGTGCCCTTATCACTCTCTAAAACTTCCTGAAAGATGGCTGTGCTCAGGTGGGGTTGGTCTCTTTCACCAGGCAGCAACCAGCAACTGACAGAACAAGGAGACACAGACTTAAGCTGCACCAAGGGAAGTATAGGTTGGATGTTGGGAAAAACTTTTTTTTGGAAAGAGTGATAAAGTAAAAGGGTCTGCCCAGCAAGGTGGTGGAATCACCATTCCTGGATGTGTTCAAAAAGACTGGAGGTGGCACTCGGTGCCATGGTTTATTGAGATGTTGGGGCATGGGTTTTCCTTGATGATCTTGGAGGTCTCTTCCAATCTAGTGATTCTGTGAATCTGTGTCTTTTCAAAAATTTATTTAGTAGTACAGTCAAATACACTATCTTTGGATAATTTTATTGTGAATGCTAATTGAGACCTTCTTAAGCTAGGATATGACACCTGATCTCAATCACTTCCTACAGCAATCTTTATTCGATTTATCCATATTCTACACCATTTTAGACATTCATCACATTTTGATTTTCATCCATTCTTTCAGCAGATTTGAGATAGAGTAGTACATAGTAGTAGTATCTAGTACATAGATCAGTTCCAGCATTTAATTACAAATTACCAACCCTTTCCTCCTTTAGGTTTCATAATGCAGTTATTTCTCATCAATCCTATTCTTAATCCCATATGTTACTGAAAGGAGCAGTTCTTGCTTTTCTCTAAGGACTAAGAAAGAGGCAGTAAATCCATACATAAAATGGCTAGTTTTCTGTTCTTTCATGTACTGTATGCGGTGGTAGTATAAGGAAAAGTAATTGCAAATTCTGTGTAGACCTTGCATATCCTTAAATATATCCTTAGCAAAGAAGAAATCTTCAGGGCTTTTAGATATTAAATAAATCTTAACCCTACTTTATCTAGCATGCCTGAACTGAGTTTTTTTCTCACATCTGACTTGCTTAAGCTTGGCTATTTTAAGAGGTAATCCAATTACACACCTGTGAAGAATATCTTGTAATTGAAACTATGGACCTAATTTAACTATGTGAGATATTAATAACTTGCTTTCATATCTTTTAGATATATATTCTGTATTTAGGAATAGTGAGTTGTATTCATCTGTGTCAGATACAGTCACATTAGTAGTTTGTCATTTCCTTGATTTTTAATTTTTTTCTATTCTCTCACAATGGATTGCTGCCTTCCACTGTCATTAGAAGATATTTTCATTGATTCTTACCTAAACATGTTTATTGCAGGATATTTCGCTTCTCTAAATTTGTTTTGAGAGGATTAACTTGCATTAGGGTTCATCAATATACGTTATTAACAGTCCAACAATCCAATCATCTCCACTTTCATGATGAACAATGCATCTTTGGTTTTGACTCACCATAACTTTGTTGCATATCTGAGGAAGGGCAACTGATATTTTTATATAATTATTTCAAGTGTATTCTTGCTTTTTCTAAATGACTTAGAATTGACATCGACTCTTATTATTTGTGCCACATAAGCATCTTTCATAAGAATGTTGAGAACAACCATTGTTCAAACTATTTGAACTCCTCCATACTCCCTATAACACCATTTCCTTGTGGCTAATACTTTAAAATAAAATGATAGGACTCCATTTAAAAGTGCTCTTATAACTATCGGTTTTTACATCTACATATATTTAGATGGTAAATAAAAAATACTATTTTGTTTTCTCATTTTTTTTAATTACAAGAATGGATGAAAGTGTTTTCACTAAACTCTGTAAGATGCTTTGATAATTTTAAAATTATTTATGTTTATTCATTAATATAATAAAATATAATGAAATATAATATAATAAAATATACAATACTGTATGATATGATATTATTTATATAAAATATAATAAAAATCTCAACTATATTTTTAAAAGTCTTAGTATAATATAGCTTATCTTTTTAAATGTCCCATAAATCTTTAGCTAAAAATGTTCATTGTGATTCATAATAATATTCTATGATCTCACTAACATTATAATTACAGGTTTACTAATTTAAGGTGCTTTGTAGAGAAAACAATGTTATTTATTTATTTATTTACTATCTCTGCTGAGAATTTTTTATTGATTAAACATATTCATGTAAATACAGTGTCAAAAGTTTATAATCAAATGCTTTGATTCTTAGATTGTAAGGGCAAAATATAACACTGTATTGATTGACCTCCCTTGTGAAAGAGATCATAGATTTCATCCCATGAGTCAAATACCTGACAGTTTTATAACTGGAAAATACTTGTATAACACCTAGTTTGACACAAGCATTTCAAAACAGTCATCTAATGACATTGCTTGCTGATTTGCCCCAGTTGATAATTATGATATTTCAAAAACATACATTTTATTTACCTCTTGATTTTTTAAATCTCAAATCCTTACTGTTTGGACACGTGCAAGTGCATTGAAATAGTTAAATTAATTCTAATTGATTTTTCTTTTTTTTATTTAAATGGTTTATGGTGAATAAAATAAAGCATTAAAGAGCTCTGTTTCCATACTGCCAATAAGGGACTTCTTTAGTTGATTTTTACTTTAATTTTATTACTCCAGTTTCCTTTGTTGTCAACAATGCAGCAGCATGTATTTACCTGGTAGGCAGTTGGATGCACAAACAGATATTTATTTCTAGTTTATCTGGGCAGCTTTTATTCTGTCTACATTTTTCCACTGTAATAGTAATAATGAATTTTTCTGCAAGGACCTTTCCAGTAAAGAATCAGAAAATTACATAAAATCTTCAGCATGAGATTTATCTGCAACTTACAAAACAATAACTTTCTAATCATGGCCTGTTTATTTATCAACAGCAGATTAATTTCACTGGCTACTAAAGAACTGCTACAAGATCAGAACATGAAGTTTTATAAAAAATAATTGAAAAAATTCTATTGCACTTACACCACATTTCTTAAATTTTAAACATTGAATCTGAAATATTTTAATAAATATTCTCTTATGGAAAACTGAGAAATTGTTCTGTAACGATTCTTTTGGGGTTTGTTTTATTTCTGTATTATGTGATTGCTAACAATTGCATTTATACTAGGACTAGAAAACAAGTACTTGGTTTCAGTTTACAATTCTACATTTATACTGTGCTGCAGTGCCCTGAATCTGACATTTTTATACCTTAATTCAGATTTTCCTGTCAAATTGGTGTGTGATGGGGAAATCTAGTTAACACTCATGTAAACCACAGTGACTGGTCAAGTTAGATGTGGTGTGCTTTATTATTAAAAGAATTAGTAAAAGTGTTTGATGTCCTTTTTCATCTGAATATTATTAAATTTATTTTTGGATAGAATGATATAATAATTTCTTCTGTCAGGAGAATAAAATTTTGACTTTTTTGCTTCCTACAATCAATTGCAAGTAGAAAAGCAAGGTATTTTTTCTATTTTACAATATTAAAATATTATAGAAAAATTAGAAAATATTAATATCTAAGAATATATCTGTAACCATTCTGCTTTGCAATAATATAAAAACGTTTATTCTGTTATCATCTCAGTTATTTGTTATTTGATTTTGTTTTACAAGTGAAGGGTTGTTGTGGTTTAATCCTGGTAGGCAGCTAAGCACCACATAATCATTTGCTCAATGTCACCTCCCTCTCAGCTGGATGCAGACAAGAATTGCAAGTGCAAAACTGGATTGAGATAAAAGTATTTCTTTTAGGATAATCACAAAACCAAATCACAAACCCACAACAACCATCACCAAAACTAAACCCAAGAAGAACACTGGAGTCCAAATAGTCCCTAAGCACCAGGCAGCCATGGAAGATTTCCCTCCCCAACATTACTTGTTGCACTGCATTGTTCAGCAATAGCTAAATGTAGATAACTTATCAACTCTGTTCAGTCACAAGTCTAAAACATAGCACAAATGTAATTTGCTAAAATGAAAATTAATTCAACCCCAGCAAAAGTAGAACAGTTTTTTTTAATGCAATATTTTCCTGTTAATTCTAGGAACTTTACAGTTTTTCACCATGGTCTATGACCTGTTGCAATTTTTCTTCAGTTTACTCATAATCGAAGTTTGCAGAGGAAAAAATAGAGAAGTCTGATATTTTAGAAACTTTAAATTATGACATATAAAACTCACAATCTGATATCTTTCCAGTCTTCTCATCTCTGTGTTGATACTCTCAGACAAATAAATAAATTTAATGTAGACATAAAGTTTCTAGCATATATCTCCAGTATAAGTGCATGAAACACTACCAGGGAGTTCTGTTTATCCTAAAGTAACAGAACTCCAAACCAGGAGGTTTGAAAGTTCAAATTTCAAGCATCCTATTCATGCCAGGAGCATAAATCTCCAATATTGTTTTTAATCACTATATTTACACATAGTGAATAACTTGTCTTTTATCAACAGAAGTTGCTTACCCTGCGTTCCACATGAAATCCTAAGTCAGGGACTGAGTACTGACTAAGGCTAAGAAAGAACTGCTTTGCCATCTCATTATTAACTGGTCAAAGAAATGCTGATAGATAATTTATTTCAGAGTATTTATTCATCTATTCTAGAGCAGAGATCTTTGTTATCTGTTCTGTACCTGTTGGACAGAAGGGATAAGGCTCAAAACTTGTATAGGACAGCAAAGATTTTTCTGGATATATGAGCTTGTTTCTCTTATTTACAGTACCCAATTTTATTTGATATGAATTAAGAAATACAGCCTACAATATTCCTTCAATTTTAGGATTTGAAGGATTGTTTCATTCTTGATGGTAGCGAGAAGAAGCCTGAAGTATTTTTCCTTACATAGAAGTGCTATTTCATTGATACTCTTCGTTTGTTGATAAAGTCAGGTCCCAGGACTTCCCAAGGACAAAAATTCCAATTTTAAGAGATAACAACAACTCTGCACAGTTGTTTTTGACTATAGCGTCACATTTCAGACCATTTATAGTAGTTGTTGAATAACTTCATTGTTATTTAAATAAAAATGCTACCCAGTGTTTATGACAATCACTTTTCTGACAATTGCATCACTTATCACAGCAAGAAATCCATTTTGCTAAATATAATAGAAAGGGGCACACTGTACAGCAACTTTGTATTGCAGTTCATTTGAAACAAGAGTATTCAAAATGTCTGTAAAGGAGTCTTGTAATAATTACACTTTCTGTTTTACTCTAATTCATATTCTAGAGGTTGAAAAATATATCTAACAGTTGAATGACATTTCTGACAATTTCCAGCTGTTTTCTCACACTATTCGTAATGAATAAAAATAACAGATTCAATTTTTCAACATGGTTCTTAAAAAAATATTTAAGTAGAGATTCATGTATTACTTTGGTGTGTACATTTTTTAATCTTAAAGGTCATTTACATTTTTTTACAGTCAGAATATTTATTTAAAAAAAAAATTTGAGAAATTATGTCCCTGAGCCAGAATACTACAGTATTGCTAATTTTGTTTTAAGGACATTAGTCCAAAAGTTATTTCTTTCAATAAGGTTCTATTATTTTCTGAACATGCTAGTTTGGTGATAAATTTAATAACATTTTGAATGCTTTAAATGATATCTAAAGTATAATAGATGGTATATTTCATGCATTTCTTTTGAACCCTTGAGCCCAGTTGTTTCCTTAACTGATTCATAAAAATTGAATGAATACTGGGAAAAACCCCCTCAGACTTCAACTAGTGATTTCTTTGAATGCATTCACTATCTAAAAATACTTAGTAACATCTCTTTTGCCTTTTTACTTTTTTATTCAAAACAATGGTCTTCATAGAAGTTAACATTATGAAACCAAATTAAGTATGAGGAAATAAGTGTTGTGTGGGCCTGGAGGGTCGGAGACAGACAACACAAACCCAGCAATCCGTGCAACAACAGAGAGTTTTGTTGTTTGGATTCTCGTTACATAGGGGGTTAGGATCTTCTGGATTAAATCACTGGGTTAAACCATCACTCCTGGGTTAAACCACCACTCCTGGGATAAACCACCTGGGTTAAACCACTGGTCAGATTGAATCCAACCTATCCCTGCCTCATCTGAGGACTTGTTTTAGTCCTTAGGCTGTTGAGTTTGGAGGTTCTGATATGTCCAAATTTATTTTGGCCAAACTTATTTTTGGTTGCAGGCTAGCTGCAACCATGACAAATACATACAGGAGCAGGAGCTGGATAATGGTCAGGGTCATGAATGTTGGATTTGAAAAAGACCTGTCAGATGGCTAATCTGTGGATTGAAGGGTTAATCTCTTTGGATTAGGGTATGTGTCTGCCTTGTACACAGACAAGTCACTAAAGACAGAACAGAACTCCATTAATTATTACTGTGCTTTATAACTTTATTTATTTTCTACTATGTTATGGCTTAGAAGTTTACAATAATTTACTCAAATTGCAAAAGCACTATATAAATTAAGCATGCTTTCCCACAGCATGAATAATATGGATTTCAGCCCCCCCAGGGTAACATTCAGCCAGCTAAATAACATGACCATCCTCCAGATTCCTGCCTAGACTCTCTCTGCCAACCTCTGCATGAAATTGGGGTGAAAACCTAAACTTTGAAGACAAATTCAATACAGAAGCACATTTTGTTTTCAACACAGTGATTGAATGAGCATCATCTTTCCTTTCAGAAAAAAGGAAGAAATTAATGACATAAAATCAGATCCTGAAGGACTGTATAATAACAGATGCACACATACAGAATCAAGGCTAAGTAAGAGGTCCTACACAACTGTAGCTCAAAATTTCCCTAGCTTCTTAGTGTTGCAACCCAAACAAGACAAAAAAAAAAAAAAAGCAAAAACAAAAATTAAATAAGCCAACATTAAATGAAATCTAACTAAAAGCTTTTTATATGTTTCTCCATTTTCATAGTCTCACTCACACAGCCCTGTGACCATTGGTGCAACTGCTTTAACACTGCCTCCTATTGCTTAATTGCTTTTGTAACATTTCATCATACTCCGAACAAAAGATTCATAAAACAGGACAGAGACATCACTGAGGTGAAACATTCCAGGTTTTTTAAGCATAATCAGCTAATTCTAGAGTTTCAGACTCAAATTTCTAGCATAACCTCAGGCTCGTGGTTGCTGTAACCAAGTCAGGAACTTGGACTTCATCTATTCTCAGGGAAGTAAATTATCCACATAAGGTAGAAACTCTCTCTAGAAGTGTCCACACACCTACAGCATAGATACACAGAGAGATAATCTAAAGTGGATAATCTAAGGTGTCTAGTTTACTAACATAGACATAGAAACAACAGAGGCTAAGTGGGATGATTTCAGAGACTGCTTTCTGTTCAAGTCCATTCAGAATTCAGGAAACAGAAGTTCTACAATCTGTGTTTCCCAATGGCTCTGCTCTAGAAGGTAAGCATTACAAAGACAGAACAAAATGTAGAGCAGGTACTTGGTTTGAAGGACAAATGAGAAAATAAACCTGTTTATTGCCTGCAGGTAGTTGGAGGGAAAAAAAACCCAAAATACTTTATTTTTGGGGTTGTCCTTCTGTCTTATTCTTCTGGCCTACTTTGGCACACATAATACCCGACATCCTGGAGGACCTAACTCTTGGGCAACTGATATTCCTTACCAAGCATGCCTCCTTGTACAGCCAAGGAGTCACCCCCATCCTTTAACTTAACCTGGGCATGTGCTATCTGACTGGTAAGGGACAGCTGAAAATGATTGTATTGTTTCATTACCTTCCAGTTAGGTTATGCTACCACCATGAAAATTTGTTTTATAGATTATTTTCAAAGACTGCTTTACTAGATTATTTTCCAATAATGTGAATTTTTTTATTGTTTTACTTTGTTGTTTTGTATGAAATATTCAGATGCATACTGCCCTAACAATGAACTCTTTGGCTACTTTGAATTTTTATGCTGCTACTTAATGGTCAATTAATTCCACTTAAGGTCACAGTTACGCTTTTTTATTACTTGTGATGATGTTTTTGTTTGACATTCATGTTACTTTGTTATATCTCATAAAAATGATTAATGACAAACTCCTAATTGTAGAATACAAGTTTTTATTCTTGTCACTCCCGCTACATAAAAATTTCTAAATCTTTGAAAGCCTATACAAGCTAAGTGAAGTGTTTCATTCTGAGGTGCAAAAGGCTTGGGTAAAAACATAAATTCTGCAGGTGATAGTGGACCAGGGTATTCTCCCAGCCCTTGAAACACTCCTTAGTTGAAGGATATTTCTCTCATTACCATTCAGCATATCACTAAAGCATGTAAATAATCATGTTATTCACAGTCTACATTAAAGATTAATCTAAAACTTAAACTCTTACCAATCTGGGTCTTTTGCTATTTAAAATTTGAAACAAAGTCTATACAAATATACTTACTGAAGTCCCACAGCTATATTCATTTAATCAGAAATATTTACTACGTGTTTATTTTCTAAGTTACTTTAAAGATGTCCTTTGCATCTTTGCATACTCTTTTCCACATATATATATATATATATATATATATACACACACATACATATATGCATACACGCTTAGATTTCCAAGCCAGGTTTCCCACATAATTTTTTTTTGTTGCTACCCTCTTAAAATATAACTAGCTGCATTAAGTGAAGGCAAAGTAGGTGAGAGGAAGAAATTGCATCTGGGATCCCTTCGTTAAAGACAGGAATAACATTGTTGACATGTCACAGTCCAAAGATATCACAGATATCAAAGAAAAGAAAAAAAAACTGCCATCTGTAGGACAATCAGTCAGAAAAGTACATTAAGTTTGGCCTGCATTTAAAGGTTTTACTGACTTGGCTATGATGCTTAGAAAATTTATCAGGCCAAACAGCAGTTCTGGACTACACTATTTTATTTATAATTTGTGGAGTTTGATAGTGCTAAACGTTATCCTTGATGGATGAATTTTAGAATAGTACAACAAGCAGATTCCTTTAAGTGTTCATATACTTTGAGTAACCAGATGGAAGAACTTCTATGCATGACTGTGGCATGTTTGAAATGTGAAAAACTGGGTACTCTGTGCTTGATTACTTGGGAGAATTGCAGAGTTTTGTAATCTGGCTACTCTACATTCAGTTATTTTGAGGAACTTAAATTAAGCAAAAGTTTGAGTATATCTCAAAAATGTCTACCTATACTGTACACCTGTAATCAAAGAGAATACAGCATTTTTGAGTATGTATAAGCCCATTAAGCTTCATCACTGTTAGTCATATGATTTTTCTCCGTCTTTGAAAATTAAGAGGGGCACTATGACAAGCAACATTCACCACCTGTGGAAATTTATTAACAGCAAAAGGGGGGTCACATCAAAAAAGTTCCAATTTAAGAAAACAACTAGGAAAAAAATCACAAACAGATTTTCAGTATTAGTGTTTTCTACATATAACTAAACTGGTAGATATTAGTCTTGTACAGGTATCAAATATTTATACTGTCCTTGTGTAGTCTGCATAAGAATCACTCAAGAATGAAAAAGTTTAAAGAGGAACAGCAAATGTTTAAAATTGCTGTTCATTTTCATCAAGTCATAAGAGTTTCAAAGAATATTGAAAGTTGAAAAAAGGCAGAAAGGGTGAAGGACAGAATTGAGTAGACACATCCCACACCTGCTCTGGACTCAGATAAGAGTGAAGCAACTCTAGAGTGCTGCAGTCTCTTCTGAAAGCTGTCGAACCCCCTTTCTATGTCCATGCCTAGCAAGTATCTTCTACTGCCTTTCTCAGGCAATACAACTGCATACTTAGGTGCAAAAATGGCATAAGATGTCCCTAAAAATGACATCTAGACGTGGAATTTTCAATCAAAATTGCAATGAGCAATATGAGCTTTCATATAGTTTCATTTGTTTTGTCAATTGTATTTGTTTTCTCTTACAATATACCTCTTGCAACCAGCTGCTCTCTTACAAAACACTTCTTGCAATCAGTTGAAGAGTCCTGTGGAAACAAAAGTTGAAGTACTCCCTGGCTTTGTTCTTCCAGCTTCCACTGTCCATTATAACAAGATTTATTGGTAACAAATTCTATTATGTGGGTGCTAAATTTTGAAAAATCTCCTCATCAAGGAGATCATGATACATCTTAAGAAAATAAATTCGTTTGGTGAATGAACTCCAATTCTTAGGGAGACTATAATACATTCAAACATGGCATCTCACAATCTTGTCTGAACACATCCTACTTTTATTGAAATATCAACTCTTCAATCCTTTCAAAAATTTGTGAGAAAATCTTCTTCTTGGATTAGCCTTTCTAGAAAACAAACACTCCTGACTGCACCACCATTGCTGTATTTGAAGGGTGACAAGTTGCCCTACTCCTTCTTCCCACTCCTCCAGAAAGTGCAAAACTCACCCAACACTTCCACTGCTGTGGCCTTTGTTGGGGTGTGAGCAGCAGGAATAGGCAGCAATAGGTGTGTTTTATATTGCACCTCTAGAACAATTTCTCAGCTGCAATTGTGCATGAAAAGCCTGTATTCCCTGACTTGTCTTGATATTATACTCTGTCACATTGAGCAAGAGAGATACAGTCAATCAGGTTGACATTTTCTGAAAGAAAAAAAAAATTAAAAAGACAACTATGGATGAAAGGACTCTCCTTTGGGAACAGTGACATTGATGAGGTTTTATACATCAGCCTCTCTTTCTCTCCAGTTTAGCACAGGAATATCAGTAGGAATATGAGATAACACATACAGGAGTCCTTTTGTTCTGTGTTCTTCTCTGCGGATGAGTAGAAGCGTGTGTACATCTGCAGCAGGACCCAACAGACACTGTCCAGTACAAGCACCACTGCAATCAGTGAGTGCCCTCAGGACAGACAGTGTCTTCAGGATTTCTGCAGCTTGGATAAAACCTGAAAGTTCAAGGATTACTTACCCTAATATCACTTTGGGCAGATTAGACAAAGAATACAGGGCTTTGGCCTTTGTCTGCTGGTCTTCCATTCTACAGGACACTACCTCCACTTACTTCATGCCATCATCAATTAAATAGGTAACTACTGACTGTACAGCACATTTCATTGTGAAGGGGACTGAGCATAGGAACAAGTTTCCCAGAAGGGCTGGGGAGTCTCAAAAAGGTTTTACATCTTGAGTAGTCAAAACTGAACTGGACAGAGCAGAGCTCTGGTAAGAGCCCCCTGACCTTGCTTTAAGTGATGGTTTGGGCTAGACAGTCTCCACAGGATTTTTCCCCTGTGTGATTCCATGGCTGCTTGAGGTAAATCAATTTAGACAATTTCCCTGTTCCGTATGACTCAGCCATTATTCCTGTTAGAGCAACCATTTTCCATGTTAGAAATAAATGCAGTATCAATCTGCTGTCTTAAGACCAAAAGAAAAATTTTCTCAACTTATTGCAATTCAAATTTTTGTTTTTCTTTTTCTTCACAACTTTCCCCTAATCTTCCTAACATAATTCCCCAAATTTGATTGGTTTTAAACTACACACTAATGGAAATTAAGTATAAAGTCTTGAAGATCCTTCCATAGTACACTAGCTATAATTTTTTATCGAACTTTCAGATTTTCCTTCAGAGAACTGGACTCTAAAAATTATTCCTTTTCCAGAGGAATAAGAATATCCCTCTGGAGCAATTTTAACTACTGAAAAATGCTACCATGGTCACTGAAGCAATCCATTCTAGCTCAGTGCTCCTAAATAGACAGGCTTTTCCAGGGTAATTTGATATGCAAAAAATTTAGATAACTTTATTGTTGAGGAAAGCCAGTTTTTAACTGGGTGTCACAATTGTAGAAAATAAATATGCTTTTTAATCCTGGTGAATCTTGAATGGGTATGTTCCAAATACTAATGACTTTTTCAAGGTATGAGTAGAAAATAAGACAATATTAATTTTGACTACCGCTCAAAATGAATGAATGCTTCAAAAAGTTTAAAAGTTTCTCTCTGCTGCCTTTAATCATCTGCAGCTCATTGCATCTGCCTTTCTGCACTTGCACATATGCTCTGTGTCAGCCTCAGCCTGAAACCAGTGTTCCCACCTGTGCTCATTCATTTTTCACTTAAATTCCTTCTAAAGTCCCATATTTCCCATATCACCCACAACCATCTGTCTTCTCTAACTGAAAATCAAAAAGAGAATACCAAAGAGTATCTTAAAGTCCAATGTGAATTACATGTCTCTGTGACTTGTCATCTCATTCACTGTCTTCTTTAAAGCCTTGAGAAGTAGACTAGCCATTATTTATAAAAAAAAATTTTTTTCTGGGTTGCTTCTTTGGATGATAAACCTTTCAGCGCAGGAATTAGTCACAGAAACTGCAGAAGATTGTTTGTCTTAAAAGCACCATAATAGCAAATAATTTTCTTCAAAAAACTGGAATTTTCCTTTTGAACTTGAAATGAAAGTAGTCTGCTGTAGAAGTGATGAAGATTACTAAAGTGGGGAAAAGAAATATTTATATCAGGACCAGAAATCATACAACTATGTTGTGTAAAAATCCTGTTTTAGCTTCAGCATAATTTGTTTCACAATCTCACATATACAGCAATCCTGCTATGACTACAGGTGGTAGTAAATAGTGATTAAAAATATATTTGCTAAATGCCAGTTTGATTTTCATTTAGTTTGTTTTGTTTTGTTTTGTTTTGTGGCAGTTTCAATCATACCTACAAAGTTTGGCAACAGCACAAGCGATCCAAGGTCTCGAGCTCTGTATATGAAAACAGAAATGTTTCACAAAACATTAAAGACCAAAATATTTCCTGCTGTAGCCAGTGAGAACTGGGGATATTCAGTGGTTGTTTACAGTATTCAGTTCCTATACATAGAAAAATCTTTGGTAATTAAAAATTTGGCAGCTTTTGTCCTCTATTAGTTCCATTTTAAAATTCAGTACAAATCTTGTTGTTTTTTTTTTTTTTTTTTTGCAATCTGAATCTAAAATATGGAAATATTACTTTCATATCTTAAAATCATCTTAAATCTGCAGAGACATTGTAATTAGTTTATCCTTTTGTTATTTTTTATGTTTTTCTCATGATTACAATCTATAATTATGAAAGTTTTTCAATGTATGTGTATACATTTTTTTTCTGCTTTCTTCTTACATACCTCACTCATTTTAAAATAAACATAATTGCTCTGTATTACAGTAAAAGAACTCATAACACCAAGGTTATTTCAATGTTTTGATTTTAATTCTATTAGTCAAATATATTTTTTTAGTTTTAAAATATTATAAAGAAAAGTCTTTTTACACTTGAAAATCTGTACAAAATATTAGTATCTGAAGAAATAAAAGTCTGAAATGTAAATATTTTTCCTAGTTTTTATTTGAAGCTTGCTATCGCTGTCAAAAACTCTATTTTTTAATCTTGTTTTTCAGCAAAACTTTGAAACTGCATGCTGAATGTGCACCACCTGAATGTGAGGAAGAGCTTCATTACTGTGCAGGTGACTGAGCACTGGAACAGGTCTCTCAGAGAGGGTGTGGAGTCTCCCTCACTGGAGATGTACAAGAACTATCTGGACACAATTCTGTGCAGTGTGCTCTGGGATGACCCTGCTTGAGCAGAGAGGTTGGACCAGGTGGCCCTCTGTGGTCCCTTCCAATCTCCAATTTTGATTCCAAAATGGAAGAGGTAGCACCTAGGTCATCTCTCAGGTCTGTCTCCTGAAACAGATGCTTTAAATAAATGGGAATCCTGATGGAAGCAGGTGTAAGGAGCAATGCAATTGATGTCTCCATCTTTGCTGCATGTTAGGGTTGCTAAAACACTTCTTGCAGAGCCCTTCATATGGACCTGAATTTTCTTGCCATTTCCATCTGAGAGATTAATTTGGTGCTGGAATATATTATTGGGAAATAAAGGAGAGTCACCAGCATTTCTCCTAGCATCAGTCTGCAGACAGGCAGACACATACTAGAGACATTTATGGCCAGCTCAACTGGTCTCAAAAAGTCAGCAGGAAAACAAAACTCTGGAGACTTTAAGGGCCTAACACTTCTTCACAGTTTCTTTGTCCTGGGCTTATGGCAATGGGTAATAAAATCTCCATATAGATATATATATATATAGAGAGAGATAGATATAGATAGATATAGATATAGATATAGATGATATAGATATAGATATAGATATAGATATAGATATAGATATAGATATAGATATAGATATAGATATAGATAGATAGACATTTTCTTTATTTGTTTTTATCTTTCAATTTTAAAACTTTTATTCTTTTTCTGAGGCTTCATGGGAACAGATTTGTTCTGCTGTTTTAAGCATTTCGACTTCAATATTTTCTCTGAAATTTAAGGACTTATAGATATTAGGCTGTGAGAAGATGCCACCTAATTGGATCTCTCTTCCCATTGTGATACAAGGAAGATTAATTTAATTATTTAAGATCTTTGTAAAGAACAGAGAGTTATTGAAATCAAGGGAAGAGCACATACACTGTATCAGCATTCAGGGATAAAAAGAGCCACACAAACAAATAAACAAAAAGATAAAAAAACTAAAGATAAAACAAAAAGATAAAACTCTCCAATCCCATTGCTACACAAGATATCAAATCCAACTATAAAAAATCATCCTGAAATAAATTTTTTAATAAAACACTGTATATCCAGTTAAACATAGCATCTAGATAACAAAAACCCCACCAGAAAATATTTTCTTTACTTCTGAAAACTGAAAAGTAAAACATGGATCACTATTATCCACTCTCTTGTCAATGAATGCTTGTATAAACGTAAGTGGGATGTTTGAGGTGTTTTGCTGCTCCAGACTGAAGATCAGTTTTGCCTACAGGTATCTGTGAGTTGGACACCAGTGAGTGTGAGTTGGGCACCAAATCAGCACACATGGAGACTGAGTGCCACATTCCAGTTAGAGTCCCTGATTGGCTTGAGCAGTTCTTAAGATGAGAACTAGAGGATATTCAAACGTATAACACTTCATCAGATCTGATCTGACTCTTTTTTAGTGGAGTTGAGACAAAAGCACGTTTGCAGCACCCTACTTCAGAGATGGAAAACCTCTTAATGGCATCTGCTGAATTCTGAATCAGAAAAAAAATAGCAGCTAAAGAACCAAATTATAGAAAAGCTGTATTAATGTAGGTATCCATACAATAGTTTCCAATGGACTGAAGAGAATTCGAAGTATCAAATAATGCACTTATAGCATCTTGTAATATTTTCAAATCAACATATATATATAAAATTCACCTTTAGATTTGTAGTTCATAATTACAAAATGCCCACATCATTGGCTTTTCATTAAGACCAATAGGTTGCTTCAAAGGCCAAGGGTATTCGTAGAAAGGTTTCCCGAAACTTTCAGTTTTTTTGATTAACCATTGAATAGACACTCAGCAGAGAATTCTGGAAGAAACAAGTAATGTCTCCCCTTTGTCCTCCAAAACTAAAAATTACAAAATAAATTCTATGAGTCAAGTGCTTGAAAAATTCCTTGACAAATCCTGTGAAAATTGTGGCCTTTTCCTCTCACTATCTCAAGCCATAGTCTTTCACTAATACCAGGGTTTTTAACCTTAATGCTAGGGATTTATTTCCCTTATGCTTTCCTCGGACCAGCAAGGCTGCATATATGCACTTCTCTGAATCAGGGCTCACAGCATTCCCATCAATAACAGGAAGACACAAATTAGTATTCTAAGGTCCACAAATGAGACTGGTACTTCTGAATTTTTATATGACTCCTAAAATCCACCAGAACACAGGTGGCTGCCCCAACATCTGTAACTTTTTAAAAGAATTAACTTATTAGCAGATGGCTGTGGAACAAATTTATTAATATAGAAAAATTAAGTCAAAGTGATTAGAATGTGTGTTTTTAAGGACATTAATGAATGAAATTATGCTTCTTCTGTGGAATCTACACTTTAGACTAAGATGCAGTTATTTGCTACTTTGAAAAATATAAGATATACATATAAGTTTAGAAAAGTAATGTATTAATCGTAATTTTGAAAACTAACGGGTTCTGATAATTACTTGCTTTAATAATGGATTTCAGGAGCAACCAATTTTTTTAGGCTTGTGAACAAATTAAATAGTCCTTATCTTATTAATGTGAAAATCCCTTCTGTGCTCTGTCTATCTGGTACATTGGTAATTAAGGATTTAGAGGCCCTTTGCCTGAATCTCCTCAGTGAGGCAGGTAAAATCACAGAGTATGTGACTACCTTTATAAATCCTCTAGATTATAGATATCAATGCCCAGTGTTTCTTAATTTTGAAAGTTCTGGAAACATAAGCATAGATAAATTCAAAAGAACTGCCATTTCACAGTCCTCATTCACTGATAAAATAAAACCAAAAAGGAACTTGTTTTCTGATAACATATACAAGTATGAGCAGAGTTAAACTAAAGATCTGATATATTATTCCCTGTGCACATTTGAGAAGCTGGCAAGTGAGGTCATGCTGTCTTTTTTTACATGCCTTAATAACAATACAGTGACAAACAAGAATTAGACACAAGGAGCACTTAAATTACTAACTTTGAAGTGTACAGAGGAATAAGTTGTCCAGACTTTCCTACATAATGCATTAAGTTGCAAAAAATATTATTTTGTAAAATTATTTGCAAAAAGCTAGCATGATGAATGGGAAACTCTGAAAACACAGCCACCTAAAACCTTCCATCTATAAGCGCAGCAGCTGAGACAAAAACTGAAAGTCAAAACAAGAATTCAGCTGACAGTAGAGGTTCTGGGCTTCCTATAGGTCTTTGTGCTTTAAAATTCATTTAGAACTGATTAACACACAATAAAATTTGTAGTGAGATTTTCTTATTCTAACTAGCAGCTGTGATTACTGAAGAATACTTTTGGATGGAAGAACCAATTATATTTAAATTCAGCATTCTTATTTCCTACTACTGTTCTCTTTCCTGCTTGTGCAGGATGCAGCTTGATCATTGTTTTAAAACATAGGTTGTTCATAGGTAGCAGGTCAGGTATGTTCCAACAGAGTTTGAAAACCAAGAAGTTTCACAAAGCTCAAGTATTTTTCCTTTCATTGTCACTTGTTCTTTCATAACCATTATATTTCTTGATGAAGAACAGTCAGCAATAAGACCAGAAGAATAGTCCACAATACTCTTGTTTAATCAGCTGAGCAGGTCTCTTTAGGCAGAACAAGTCTTGTTCCATTGTTACAGTGGCATGGAAGTATGAGTTTGGAAATATCTTTTCACTCATTGTCCATTTTCTTTCCTTTCTTCTTGCACTTGCGTGACTTGATTATGACCCCATTTCTTCCCTGATGCTGATTACTGCCTATTTGGTTAGTGTTGCTTAGCAGTTTAATGAGTTCTGTGACTTCATCTTTAATCAGTGTACTCATGGAAACAAGAAAAATAGGCACAGAAAAGTTTGGGAAAGTGGGATAGGTAAAACATGGCTGATGTAGGATCTGAATTTCCGAAGTGCTGTAAGGAACTATATGTAAGGAACTATATGTAAGGAACTATATGTAAGGAACTATAACTGCCATTCAGCTTTTTCGAAGCCTTAAATACCACAAATTAGTGAAAAATAATCAAAGAGCTTAACCTAAATCAAGATGTTATTTTTACAAAAGAACATTTGAACTAAGAATGACCTAATATTGTTTGTTCTATTCATGTTTTGCAGATTTATGTCATAATCAGTTGATTGCCTCTATTTATTACTGGTATATCCAAGGAAAAACTGTATGATGTATAAAAAGAGATGGGTAGGAATCTTGCATTATGTTACTTGCAGCTTCATACTTTTGCATTTTAAAAAAGAAACCCATAGGCTTTTTCTGGAGCGTTATGAGAAGTTGATTTGAGGACAAGAAATCTTAGATTCTTCTGATTCTGCTCTGACATAGATCAGTCTTCTTGCCTCAGAGCATTATCATCCCTCAGAAAGCATTGTATATATAAATAGATTATAAAATTTTCATAAATATCATAAACATGTTAGGCTTAAGTACCATGTATTACAGATAATTATAAGCATATAAGTAGAAGGTTTTACAGTTAACCTATTGATCCATTGAACTCTATAGCAATTTAAAGTAACCGGCTGACCACTCAAGAAATCATATATAATCCTTTATAATCCTTTAGATGTTGCCATCAATAACATTTATTTTGAAATAAAACATGATTCAAGTGCATATTTAAAACTGCTTCTCATAAATGGGAAGGTTTAATTAGTGACTATTGTTACTGTGTTTATGAGCTCTGATTTATGAGCTTAAATAGCTTTGGGGATTCATGACCCTTGCTTTCTACTTTACTCTTCTCACAGAAAATTCTTCTTTTGATGAAGGAAAAGTTTATGGGTTTGGTTTTGGTTTTTTGTTACTTTGCTTTTTTCTTTTTTTTTAATATGTGAATAGCTGCTTGAGAAGCATTGGTGCAACCCATGTATTACACAAAAAAAATTTACCAGCATTCTTCTACTAAATTAGATTTTCACAATAGACTCTTACTAAAAATACTCAAAAGATGATGCACAAGTTACAAGAATCATCAGAACAGTAGGATAGAGGATCAGAAAATACAATCATTGATCTGAAATGCTTGAATAAGCATTTGTATTCATTTATTAATTTATTTCTTTTATTTCTTTATATAATTTCCAATCATTATCAGGAGGTTCTCCCATTTATTAATTTTAACTAATTTTAATTTAATAAGAACAGAAAATAAATGTAGCATAAAGATAGTTCAATCAATGTTTGGGGTTTTGTTTCTGAAAAGAACAAAGGGAAGTTTGAAAACTGTGTTCCATTTTTTACTTAAGTGACCAACACAACTGACCTTACCCACCCACAAAATTATTTAATTTTTAAAAATGATAAATTTATGAAAATACTTCTGCTCTGTATAAGTGCACAGCAGCACTGTCTGTGAAAACAAGTTTATAGACCCTAACAGCGCTGTAAGTGCTTAATCATAATTTCTTATTATTTCTGTTGGACTTTACTCCAGGGATCATATATCTATTTAAAAATTAATTTTACAGATGCAAGGGTTTTTTGGTCTAAAGAAATTTCAGATCCACATTCGTTATGCATATTTGACCTCTGCCCTTCATTCTGGGTCAGAAAGGCTGTGAGGCTGTTGTCTTTTTCTGTCAAAGTGAGTAAAACTGACAGTTGCTCCATTAATGAGAAATTCAGCTATTGATCTGATCTTTTCTCCACTGCCATTGATTTCTGTTCTTTGTTTTGTCATCTGGACCTAAAACTGTCAATAAGCTATTGACTGCAGGATAGAAAGTCAATCATTTTTATTCTCCTTAGAGCTCGTGAAAATGGAATTTATCTTTATATGCACTGGTGCTTTACTATGAAATTCTGAGCCTGTAATAAAGCTGTTTTCAGTCATTCTGGGCTTGAGAAGTTTATGATTATGAAAGATAATTTTCAACACAATTAATTTACAGATTAATGATTTCTAAATGGAAATGGGGAACAACTCAGAATTAAACATCTGTAAGTCCCCTTACATAGTACATATTTTAACAATAGATTCCAACAATATCTCCTCTGGTAATATAACATTTTAAATTGGTGCAACAATGCCCAAATTGGTATTAGGTTTTATTTAGGGTCCTTTTTAATTCAAAGAAAGAGTAAACAAAATACAAGATACAAAAATCCCTGGAAAATCTATCAACTGCGTATTTCAGTGTGGTATAGAAGAGAGAGTTTGAAGAAGAAAGGATGATTTGAGAAAATTTATTTGCTATATACACTTATAAAGAAATCATTGCTAGATTCAATTTTCTTTTTGGATTACTAGTTGCATTTGCACTTTGAGGAATTCTGAATTCTCTGGTGGATGGCCTCAGATTTAGAGGTGCATCTAGGTCATTTGCTTTTCAAATAACACTTTTTTACATCTCTGTGAGTAATGCTTTATGATATGTTTCACTTGATACTTCCATGCATGATCTCCCAATTGAGTCATCTGAGTAAACTAACAGGGAGAAGCAAAAGCCAAAAAGACACAGGCAGCTGTATAAGCCCTACTGGCAAAGAACAGTGAGTATGTTTTCATTTGACAAGATCTCCCATGCAAAATAGGAATAATATTGAGGATAGCCTGCTAAAGGCACATGTCAGGAAATAGCCTGAAGCATTTGAGGGAGCTGCTCACTTTGAGGAACTTAGAGGCACAAGGAAGACAACAAATATAATTACCAATATGTATCAGGAAATACCAATTCTTCTCAAAAAATGTGTCGAGAACAATGGCACAGATAACCTTTACTAGTGATTATAGCAGCTTTGAAATGGGAACCAAAATCTTAGTGAAATGACCAGAAGCAAATAAAGGACGGATTTTTTTTGGATGTAATTCCATACACAAAAGATTCCCAAAGAATTTTACTTTTTTATCTTTGCCACTTTACCTTACATCAATATCTATTTTTTTTTTTTAGAGAAGTGCTGTCATGGTACTCCTGACCACAAACAGCTACAGAAGTTTATCTGAATCAGGAAAAAGTTTTATAATCCAAAGAAATTCCATGAAAACCTGTTTGAGGAAACTCTCAGCAGGACTCTTCTTAATTATGTATTTATTTATGCTCATGATTATGTATAACTGCATACTGAAAGCATGGGAACTGTGTATTGTAAAGGGCAAAAACCCTGCCGGTAAGTTAAGAGGAATAAGATAGATGATGTCATTAAAAGTGAGCAACAAATAGAATTATTTAAGGTTTATGGAAGTTACAGCTACCACTTCTGCCTACAAGAATGAATTGTAAATACCCATTTTGACAAATAAAGAAATAGTTTCCATGCTAATAGATAAACTAGTTAGATGATCATTCCGGAGTTTTATAGAGTTTAAGTACATTGTGGTTTTGTATTTTTGAGTCCCAAAACCAAGAATAAAAGAGCTATTAGGTTTTTTTGCAGTTCATTCCTGTTTTTTTGCCTGGAAGACCTTGTTCAACTGGAAAATGTGATCCCAAGTTAAGACTGCAGTTATTGCTTCTCAGGAACTCACAGCCAGAGATGTTTAATGACCCGTATTAGCCCGCTCAAAAGGAGCTGCTCTGCTCTACTAAAACAGATGGGATATCCTTAAGAAATATGTATGTTTACATTATTTTTAATATTAGAATATTTGTTTTTTATGCAAGTCTACTAGAGCAGATTTTTGAGATATTTGATCCATGGGAAAAAAAAAAAAAAAGGGAAAAAAAATAAAAAAAGAAGTTTGTAAAATGCTTGCCCATCAGGGAAAGGTTATTTATTCTTAATTTAATCAGTTTGTTCCCCATGAAATTTTGGGTGTATAATTCATAGAAATTTTATTTATCAAGACAGCTTTAGTAATCTCTTTCAATTAAAACAATTCAGTTTTTTTCAAAGACCAACTTTTTCTGTATTTCACCATACCTTTTTCGTCCCATAAAAGTAAGAGCAGAAAAAAAAAGGCCTATGACTATATAACTAAGAGAAAGATACATAATCAACATATTGAATGATCAGTTTTTCACTGGAGGGCTTCATTTATTTGCATTCCAAATAATGTTTAATGAAAATCCAGTATTCAACAATTGTGGTTATCAAGACATGAAACGTGGTTACAAACTTTTATTTGTGCTTAAACATCTAGAGATTGTTACCAAAAATAATTTAAAAAATCTCTTTTCCTGTCTTATTTATATAGGAAATATCAAAATCAAGATTGGCACAAGAAAAGTATTCATTTAAAATGAATTTCCCTAATAAACTTTCATAGAGACCAAGAAATACTGAATATGAAGCTTTAACATAGAAAAAATGAATTTTTAAAAACAGTTCTGGATAAGTTTTGACACTGATCTCAACCTTGAATGAGAGTGTATTCTTGTAGCAAGAACGACCTGGTTGAAATTAAAGAATTTCCAAAGTTAGAAATTTATTTTTGTTCATATCAGAGATCCCAGAATATCAGAGAGTGCAGGAAATATTGCAAAGTATGTTTACTTTCAGGTTTTTCACTTGCTTCCAAGTCTGTCGCTTTTTTCATCTAAAAAAGATAATATTAAATTTATCTAGAGAACCTGAATCATAAAACTCTTTTGTCAAATGTAAAGACACGTACATTTAAAACTATAAGTGACATTTAATCAGTTTCATTGTTTAAATATTATGCACAGCTGTCAAAACATCATCAGGAAAAGTGACAAGATTTTTGTCAGTCATTGTACAAACAGATTGACACAGAACTGTGCGTAAAATGATTTATGTTATATAAACATATAAAGATCTAAACATATACTCTCATTCAGTGAACAGTGATCATCAAGCTTTTAATACTTCCATTTCCTAATTTTAAAAAAAGTATCAATGCAATAATCTTCTCCAAAACTTTGAGAATTGTAAGTTTTAAAGGTATGGACTAAAATTTGGGGGGTTATCTTATATCTTAGTTCTACTGAATTAGATTAACATGAATGAAAAGCAGGGGTGGAAAGCTGAAATGGGAGCAACCTGAATTCTGAAGTTGCAATTACAACACATCCTTTTACCCTGGGTCTGGGAATCATCAAGAATGGTCCCAGGAGAGTGGAATCAGCTCTACTTC
The DNA here is from genome assembly GCF_035770615.1 of Melospiza melodia melodia. NCBI lineage: Eukaryota > Metazoa > Chordata > Aves > Passeriformes > Passerellidae > Melospiza > Melospiza melodia. Next base: position 128,077,513 of record NC_086196.1, read on the forward strand.
TATTATGAAACATGATACATGCTTTCAAACTGCTTGCAAACTCTTCCCAAAATGAATTAAATATAAAGTACTCAAAACACTACTTTGTGAGTTTTTATGTAATTTTAAATAGATCCTACTTCCAGATCAATATGCTCCCATTTGTTGACATACACATGTGCCCTGTTAAAGATATGGATATTTTCCTCTTATCATCTCTGCCTGATTTGCAGTGTGATGTGTGAAACAGATAAAGTGGGATGAGATCACCCTGTGTTTGCTATTGTAACTTCATGAAATTGTTTTCAGTTAAATAGATTTGGCACCATTTCTTAAGAAAGCTATTAATCATTTTGTGCCAGGAAAAAAAATTTCAGAGAGAAATTTCCCTTAAGGGAAGTCAGTGGGAGTTGCTGTTATCAAAAATTTGTCAGCAATCTTCCGACAATCACAATTTTACATGGCAACTTTTTCAGAAAATAATGCCTTACTGAAAACTGGTCTGGTCTGCCACTTGAATTAAAATAATGTGCTTTTATCAATTAGCTGAAGTTTTTAATTTCATTTGTAAAGTCATATTGCATATATATTTCCTTTAAAAATAAAAGTTTAAAAAATAAATACTGATTGTTTCACTTATATTTCTTCCTACTATAATTATTAGTATTATAATACTATCCTTATTTCTGCTATTCTTTAGGGCTCTGTAGACCATGTTTCTTTGATAATTTCTGTAATTCCTCTCTATTACTACTGCTTGCTAATGACAAGCATTTGTTGATTTGTTTGGATTTTTTTTTAACTCATGTTGAAAAATTGACAGTTTTTATGATTTAATAGGTAACATGTCTTTGCTTTTTCTTTTACCTGCTAATTGGCTCCAGCACTAAGGGCAGGCAGTGGAGAGGTTCTAGGTGATGCTGAACATGGAGACTAACTTCTATTAGTGTCTTCATTTGTTTCATATACACTGATTTTGCTAGAGTTTTGCCATCTTAAGGAAAGCCGGTCCTTGACAAACCTCTTACTGATCTTAAGAATTTTTATTTTATGTATCACATCACTTCAAATCACATTCTCATTTGTAGCTAAATAATTTACCTGGAGGTTTTGAGTTGGCTTTAGTCCTTCCTAGCAGTTTTCTGCATCTCATTTCTACTGCATTATAAGGCTTAGAAATTACTTGTTGCAAAATGCAATAGAAATTCCTGCTTCAATTACAATACCTAATTTCTTCTTACCAAATCATTGTTAATAGCCAATTTGCCAAGAAACTTGGGTTGCCCAGTTTGCTGTAGGTATTGTTGCCAGTAACAAGATTACATTGCTGAAGAACTTGTCATCAGAAAGCAAACAAGTTTTAGTTTTGTCATTACTGACCTTAAGCACTACTGTCCTTTTCACTTTCTTTAGGTTTCAATCATATTTGTATCATATTTATCTTATCTGAAGAAATAGACAAAATATCCTACTCAGGAATGTGGTTGGGCAGACAGCACATTAGTACTATGCAACAGTTTTTCCAAATGTTAGAGTATTACTGTTTTTTAAAAACACAAATGAGCAGTTTTCCTCTACTATAGAAAACTTTCATGTAAGACCAAAACTGCCGTTTCCTTATGCATCAATTTTCCTGTATTTTATAATCATCTTGGTAAGTTGCTGCCAATACAAAAAAGACAGACATAACATTTACACCAAACATGTATTTTTATTCCAAAACACTGACTCTGTAACAGTGGTTTTTTTTAACTACAACACTGATGTATTCTTTTATATGCAATATAAACCTCAGCCCCAGCAACAAGACAGCTCCCAAATATCTAGAGGTTTCAAATCAACACCTCTAAGTTCTGATACATATTTCACATAAATACATACAGTTCAAAATTCACAAGTCTAATGATTTTTGCTGTATCATATGGTGATTTTGGACATGATTAATTATAAATTTAAAAAATTATTTCATCTTTCTTAGCAAAATGGCATTCAAATCACAACCAATTTTTAGCAGAGCCATTTTCAATGGGCAGGTCATATAGAGTCACATCATTTCCATATGCCCAGTAGCAACATGAAATGTCGACTGGGCAAAATAAATTTTTAAAAGTCTCAAAAATCAGCTCTTGATTTTATTCATACAGACAAAGAGGCTTGGTGCTGGATAAAAGGAGCACACTAATTTTTAGATATCATGCAAATTTTGTTATGGTGTATCCTAGAGACTCATCCAACCTCAAAAAGAGGACCCTGATATCAGTAAGGCAATTTTCACACTGAAAATCCTAATGCTGTTTGTACTGACTGACTTACCAACTATCAAGGAAACACTGCTTGAAACAGTGTTTTTCATTTGAAATGGTGTGAAAGTCAAGGGGTAGCATACTGAAGCCATGTGACTGATGGACATGGAGACTCTTGACTTGGGAAGGCAGCACAGCACCTGTTTAAGAGAAAAATCCTACTTTAAAAAGCACATGCTCAATCCTGGCACAAACAGGGAGACCAGATGTTCTCATATCTAATCTAAGCAGATGCAGGTAAAATCTAGGAGCAGCATCTACTTTTACTGCCAAATAATGTGAATATTGAATGATTAGAACTAGTTAGTAATATTTATAATTTTTATCTTCTCTTTAAAAAAAAGATTTTAAAAAGCCTAACTTCTAATTAAATACAACACCTGCTCCCAAAATTGCATAATTTGTCAAAGCAAAGGCTTTTCTAAGCAGTGAATAACAATGTATTAAACTGTGTAAATTTCTCATCCAAGTTATATAGTGCTCAGCCTGATTAGGAGCTTGGGGTGAGTTGCCTGCTGTCTCTGAGGCTTGAAGTAAAAAATGAGCCAAAACTCCTATGGAGCTGAGAGAAAAAAGCACAGCACAAATCAGCGTCACACGGCTGAGTTCTCATCTGGTCCCAAGAACAGCCGCCTCACACCTGTTGCCCAAAGAGAGATGGCCCTGCCCTGTTCAGGAGAGTGCCAAGATAACAATCAGCTTGAACCACAACCGTGCCAGAATCATGATTAATATTATACTTAAAGGAGGTAAGTGACCTTACCCAGGTGCTTTGGCTCTACACCAGGCTGGTTAATGTATGCATGTTGGTTTTATTTGTGGCTGATATTGATGAAGCCTGCAGTGATGAAGACAATTAAAACTGCTGATTTCTAATGAACCTATGCAAATTTTAGCAGTATCACCTTTAGTATAATTGTATTCCTCCAGCATATCATTAGCTTTCCTGCTCCGCCTTATTATTTTAATTCTATTAATTTTTTTTTAATTTTTTTTTAAATTTCAGACAGGTTTCACTTTCTTCTTGCTGGTTTACTAGAGAAAATAGAAGAGTTGGAAGGGAGAGGAAGTGGTGAGTTCATCAAGAGATGCCAGCCTGAGAGGAACAGATCTCTCCTGCTCTGCTATTTAAACCTTCCAAGACAGGTTGCAGTAATGCAATCTCTTTTCTACATTTAGACTCTCCTCCTGTCTTGCAGGTCTCATTTTTATTGTGTGAGGCATTTAATCTCTTCCATCTTTTTCCTCATTCATAACCTGGTATCCAATTACAGTAACTATTCTTGCTTCCTCATGTCAGCTATATCTTTTCAATATTTATTATTTTCAAATAGTATCTCTTACCACAGACTTTCTTCATATTTTTAGCCTTAAAAAGCCAATTAAAATTCACAGGAGCTGATAAGTCTAACTTTTTCACTGTTTTTATCGATTTCCATCACAGTAAGTTTTTACATGCAAATATAGTCTTCAGCTTGATATTTCAGAGTTAGGCAAAAAACCATGGCCATTAGCACTTTATGATTCCTACTGAAATTTGCCCCAGGCGAAATGTTTGATTCACTGTAGCTGATCAGAATGATTAAGATATCAAGTTTCAATAACTATTTTTTATGCTTCATTTGACATCTCAAAACCTGCATGAGCATCTGTTTTCAAGAGAGCTGGCAGTTCTGACAGAGATAACTGCCTCCAGACAGTAACTTGTAGTGTATTTTAAATAGGTACTAATTGCCACCTTCAAGTTAGATGAGCTTGCACAAACCTGTAATATCTCTAATTTAATCTATGTGCAATAATTACTTAAAACAAATACAATTTACACCATTTAAAAGGTGGTGTTCTGGCCTGCAGGTGTTCATAGGGTGAGTACATTAAACCTAATTCAATATCTTCTGTATCTCCCTACCCTGCTGCCTTTTCAAGACATTTTGTAATTCCAATAAATGGAGAGTCTGATGTATTCTTATGGAAAAAAATGATAGCAATCATGGTATTTTAAGAAACATACAAGAAAGTTCCCAACTGTTTTCATTGTCAAGGGTGAGGAAAAGAAAGCATTTTACTGTTCTTTTAAATAATCTGAGAATATAAACAAGCCTAGATGCTGTAGCTAAGTGTCTTTGATTACACACTAGTCACTGACATACCTATATCCAATTAGATTTAATGCTCAGTAACATAATGTACAAAAATAAAAATACTTCAGAAGAAATATCTAAAAAAAGGTTATTTGAAACAACCAGCTCTAGTATTCTAATTTATCTAGTAAGACCTGTGTTTTAAAAGGAGAAGAGCCAAAATGCAATAGCATAAAAATACCCTAATATTACTTAGTCCACAGCTGGAGATTCTGACAAGAAGTAGAAAGAGAGTGCTGACATACAAAGAGAAAAATGGACTTTTTTATCAATATGAAATATAAAGTGATCATGTTTTGCAGGATTTTTGGTATATACACAAAATTCCTGCTACTGGCAGCAAGCAGACAGAATGTAATGCAACAAGAAGAAAACCAACAGAATTTGTTTAAAAAGTCACATCTTTTATATTTTTTATTTGCGTGGAATTTCAATTTTTTTTTTAAATGGTGACTTGACAAGACAACACAAAAAATTATTTTAATTCCTTATTCAGGACAAAAAAAGACAAAATATTTATTGGATTTTATGACTATGGAAAACATAAACATGAGTCTTTCAGTTCAAGGTTTCTGAATGTCTCTGAAGAATGACGTATACAGCTAATTTTTTTTCCTTATTTATATAGGCAATAAAGATTCAACTGTCCCTTCAATGAGTTATTCTCTATCTCAGTTTAAAAAAAAAAAGTGGAAGAAAGTAATCAAGACTACCTTTTTTTTTCAAATTTCACTGGGTGTGTCATTAAAATATATTTCATCTGATAAAAATTATTTATTTGGCTCCAATTTTGTTTTGAAACCAGAAAGGGTTTGGCTTTCTTTTTAATATTTATTAGAAATCTGCAAATGAAGAAGCTGATGGTTTAGCCATTTGCCTGTGGATTAAAACTCTTTGTTGTGAAGATGTCACATGATGTTGTGCTCAGCTCCATATGTCAGGAAAACAATCTAACTGCCCATGCAGTGTTTAGTAGAGAAGTCTTCTTTTATTGACAGTATTCCTGTCAATACTGTGCCATTCCCTGAACTGACAATAGAAAAATGTCTATTTTTCCCAGTGATTCTTCTAACTGTGCAGAGAGATGTTGTTCACATAGGATTCCTTACCTCTTGCCGATAAAAACATATCTGTGACAGAGAACAGCAGTAGCAGAGTGCCTCACTTTTGCCATAAACGCCTCATAAACACCTCATGTGCTGACAGATTGCAGTGCCAGGGGCAAACATGCCAGAGATCCCCTCTCTCAACACCCCCCGGGGATCACCCACCCTTTCTGAGGTCTCCAATAACTCAGCTCCTGCTAGAAGGGAATGACACCATTGGATGCAAATGGAATGTCACAAATTGTAGAATTATTTTGCTCCCCATTTTCTGCTCCAATGCTTTTCAGGATAGTCAAAATGTTTTTTCTACTCCAATGTAATTTCACATTTTGAATGCAGACTTTTCAAAGACGTAGCCTGGAAGAATATTGTTTATTACTATTTAGATCTTTCCAGAAGGACAGTGAAGGCCTTTTCCATTAACATTTCAATATTTTCCACAATTCATATTTATTTTTCCATACTGAAATACCTCCCATATTCTTTTCTCTTAAAATATGCCTTTGCCACTCTGTGGTTTCCATGTTATAAATTATAATTACTAATATAGAATATGCTTAGAAGGAATACTGATGTCTGAGTGATGTCTGAGTGTTACCAGTAGCTTCATTGCAGGATATTATATCTCATAATACCATTTCAGTTACAGAGAGTCAGAGAAAGATGTACTTTGTATCAGACAAAATCAGAAGATCATTATTTTTAAACAAGAAAGCAGGTAATTAGCATCTGAGAAATTTTTAAAAGCAGTGTCTGCTACTAGAAACCCTCCAACAGAGGTAACTTGGATATTAGAAGTGTGGAAATTCAGTTTCTATATCCATTCGTGAGTCTGAATCATCTTTTTGAGAGTTTGTCCAGGGCCATAGTTGAAGAGATAGGAGCTCAGAATCATGGTTGTTCTAGGATCAGAATATTAAAATGAAAATCACATTCACATTTGACCTTTCTGTCATCAATATTTCATGTGTGTCTAACTGCTAACATTCTAAGAATATAGTACCAAATGTATATTTATTTTCAGCTTTCCTATTAAATGTTCTTTGCATGAAAACAAAGCAACAAAAATGAAAGCATTTCCTGTGTTCATTCCTAAATTTTTCCCATTAATACAATGTGTAACCACACATGCTGACATTCTGTCAGTGTGATTCATCCCACCATGTTTCAATAATTCCTATGTTTTCACACTTTTCCTCCAGAATTCCTGATTCAAATTCATCCTATTTAACACTCATGCCATTGGATAAGAGGAAGTTATACATAAGGAAAATGTGCTGCTGCAAATGGATTTACAGCCTCTCAATGGACTTCCTGCAGCATTTGCTGTGTCTTCTAGAATTAAAGTTTTGGTAAAAAAAACAGACAAGTCACAGAACATAAAATATTAGGAAAAGCTTTCACTGTGTAAACCATGTTCAGAAATGTTCAGAAAAAAATATTTTTTTCTAACAGAAAGATTCCTGTTCATCTTACAGCATTGTTAAATATAGCAGTGTAATTAACTATGCCATTTACCAAAAAGCTGCTGATTGTTGTAGCAGAACCAATAAGCTGTGGCACTTATCCACTGTGACTAACTGTATCTGCCACTTCTGAAACCCCATTCAGCTGGAAATGTCTCCTCAACATAATAGAAATCGTGGCTACGCAGGTTTACAGCATTTTACTTTTAAAAGTTTGCTTCTTCTTGAAGAAAAAATAACAAGAGAAGAATTTCAGCTTTAGTCAGCTGAAAACGGCTAGAATCTCTCAGAAAGTTGTTCAGCAGCAAAGGGTTTTATCAGCTAATTATAGAATGGTTTGAATTGGCAAGGACCTTAAAGACCGCTTGTTTCTAACCTGTCTGTCTTGGTCAGGGACACCTTCCCCTAAACCAGGTTACTCAAGGCCCCATTCACCCTGGCCTTGAACACTTCCAGGGATGGAGAATCCACAACTTCCCTCAGCAATCTCCTCCTGGTCTCACCACCCTCATAGTGAGGAATTTCTTTCTAATATCTAAATTAATCCTATCTTCTTTCAGTTTAATGCCATTCCCCCTTTCCTGTGTCTACGTGTAAGAAACAAAATGTGCCTCTCCAGCTCTCTTGTAGGTTCCCTTTAGGTAAAGGAAGGCAGCTACAAGGTCTCCCCAAAGTCTTCTCTTTTCCAGGCTGAAAAATCCCAACTCTCTCAGCTTGTCTTCTCTTCACAGAAGAGATGTTCCAGCCTTCTGATCATCTTTGTGGCTCTGCTCTGAACTCACTCCAATGAGCTCATGCCTTTCTTATGTTTGGGGCTTAGAATAATTCAACTTTCTAGCTTGTATCTTAATAGTCCTAGCACTGCATTATAGAAAAAGAGTCAGGAAAAAATATACATGAAATTCCCACAGAATTTCTGAAATGCTGAAGAAAATTATTTACTTACTTTCCTGAAAGGGGCTTATTCACCTGACATTTGCAAGGAACTACTAAGAGAATTTCTCCATCATTTATCTCATATTTTTAATTAACCCTACACCTTTTGTGGCATTTAAAATTGCTTATGTTACTGCAAATATTCTTGTGTGGAGGATCCATGAAGAGACCCAGAGCATAAAGTAGGAAGAAAATAAATTCCAAATATTCCCACACACAACCCATTTGGGTTTCACTTGCAGTTTGAACTGTAGTCAGAGTTTGAAAACTCAGTCTTAAACAATGACATTTATGGGGGAAACGTATAGGGATGAAAAGGAGTCAGTGTGAAAACAAGAAGGATTTAAAATATTTTTAAACAAGGAGAGATAATAAATGGTTTTTTTCCTTCTTTCCCTCTGACCTACATCCGAGATTTCAGAACAATATATTTACTATTATTGCTTTATTTGCAAAATATATCATATCATAAATACAGATAAAACCTCTTGAAGAAGTGTCTTATAGCAGAAGAGCTGCACAGACAATAACAAAAATACATAAAGTTGAAGTAAAACTATTTGGAGAGTGGTTGCTCACATTGACATATTCTCTCTGGCCATAAAACATAAATATAAGTTTCAGAAAAAAATATAAAAAACTCAAAAGCATTAGCACAGTGGGACACCAAGACAAATCTCAGGGCTCTGCAGTAATAGAGCTGAATAAAAATTATGCTATTAAGATGGCCAGAAATACAAATTTTGCTTACAGTGCTAGAATTTCAGTGTGAAACTCCTGGAGAGAGAAACATGCTTCAGGGTGGTTAGTTCTGCCACTGAGACCATGCATCCATAGCATTTAAACAACTGTGGCTATATGAGAAAAAGCAGCATCAGTGACTTTGCTTCCTCCTGGATAGTAAAAATGCCTTAGCAGAAAAAAATGAGACAGTTTCTCATTCTTTAGAAGCTCACAGTAAGTGATGAATTAAGCTCCCTGTTGAAGAAAATTGGAGGAGAAAGTAAAAAAAAGGGAGATAGCAAGACTGGTGACCAGCAGGGAAGGATGGACACAACCAGCTTCCCAGACTGTGCCTCACTTTACCCTGACCATCTAAAGTGAAGTGACTGATAAAAACTTTGTCAGCCACACTCACTTTTCCCAAGAAAGGTATTGCATGGCTGTCTACAATAGCTGGTGGGATTCAGCTGCTAGAGGTGACCAGCTCCTTCTTATGGCAGTAGAGGAAGTCCTAGGCAGATAGTTCAGTCTTTCACACAGTAGAATATTGGCTAAATATGGAAAGACTGGACTATCTGCCTATATTTGGTCCATTTTGGTAACTGCCCATATTAATCAGTTGAAGGTGACTAGGTTGTTCTCTCACTCTGAGCTCTACTTGTACGTTATGATTCTTGAGCATGTACTTCAATTTTTTTGCTTTCCAGAATGAGGTAGTATTCAAATTGTTTGTAGGGAGTGGTCCATGGCCAGTGTTAATTGTGTGTGCTGTGCTCAGGAATTGTTCAAGTAGTCCTGCTTGATAAATATAAATAAATATATAAATATAAATATAAATATAAATATAAATATAAATATAAATATAAATATAAATATAAATATAAATATAAATATAAATATAAATATAAATATAAATATAAATATAAATATAAATATAAATATAAATATAAATATAAATATAAATACTTTGTCAGGTACCATGCTAAAAATTTAAGTGTGTCAAGTGAAGTAACGCAGCATAGCAGTCCTGGCACTGTCCAATTTTCCAGTACAAAGCAGCCCACATGTCTTTTTCCTCAATCTGTTTAGGCCACTTTAAAGTCTTGTGCTTTTTAATGGATGAACATACAACTATAATTTTTTTTCCCTAAGAGCTATACATCAATCACTTTTAGGTTAATTGCTGCTAGACAATGAAAGTCTGTATACAGATAAGTGGCAAGAGAGGAGCCTTCTGCTGAAACATTCAAATAGCCCAAGTCTACTTTTAGCTAGTTAAATATCTAACAGGCCACAGAACACTTCTAGCTAAACTAATGCAGTAAAATCATGGGAGGTAAATGGTGAAGTTTCAGATCCAGCTCATCAGTATAAAATTATCTCCAAGGTCTTTATGTCATCTGGTTACAAACTAATAAAACAAGAATCTAAATTATATTAAAATTTGTTTGCAGAGTTAGAATTCCATCTCTGGTGGATATTTTTCATGCCTGTTTCAGGCTAACAGAAGTTTTATCTTAAATGAAGTTGAAAAGAAAGTGTTGGAAAAACCTTGCAAACAGAACACTGTTATTCCATTTGAAACGTCTCTGTTGCTAAATATTCCACTACATTTTTGGTTTACATCACCCTGCAGTGACAACTGGCATAAAACATAATGTATTTCCTTGAAATTTATGTCATCCCTAAAGAGTCATGTCCATGAGAAATATGTTATAGCCAAAATAACCCATGCATACAGTCTTGAAGAGTTTTTCTCTAAGAATACAAATATTCATGTTAACTTTTGGAAAAACCAAAAAAGAGTTCTTGAAGTGGCACTTGTAATTAATGGCAAGCATGAGTGGTAAGAGTAACTCTGCAGGAAGGCTGGAAATTATTTTGTTTCTGTTTTTCTTGTAAAACTGTAAGAAACCAACAGGATTTGCATTTCTACCAAGAAGCAAGAGGAGTTGAATTTCCTGTTGCTTTCATGCACCTGCTGTCATTAACAATGTTATCATGTTATAATGTTATCGTGTTTGGGTGACACAGGCAGACACCAAGAAAGGGAACAGGTGGTGGCACTGGTATTTTTCCATGTCATTGATCTATTACTGTACAAACTGAGAGGTGTCTAGGAATGTGTTGCACCCGCTTTCTGTGCCTGCCTCACCTTCCAATTTCGTTGTCTTTTCAACACAAAAACAAAGCAATGTTAGAACCTACAAATGCCAGTTGTCAATTCTATGCAGTACAGATGCATAAATCTTGTATTTGCTTCTGGTAGGTTTAATTTGATTTGAAAAAAAAAATGGTGTATTTTCCCTGTAATTACTAGAAATTCTATTCATATTAGCAAATATTCATTTTTTTCCTACCCTTTTTTCATCATAGTATTTATTTCTTTAAAAATTGCAAAAGGTACCTAAACAATTTTCAAATAGTTCTTTACTGCTATAGTTTATACTATACCACATGGTTTTAGTGAATCTAAAATAAAATAATGAACCAGAAAAAAACTCTATGAAATCAAATTTAATTGCCCACGGCAGCCCAAATAACATATTGCATTACTGTTTATAAGCACAACAGTATAGCAAAATCAATAAATCCTGCTCTCACAGAACTATTCTATATCAGTACATGGGTTTTTTAATATTATTTAATTATTTTGCAAGAACCTTTCCATGTTAGGAAGAAACGCATAAAACTATTTAATCAATATTTTGTTTCCCTTTGATGTTATCATAACTCCTTTTTCTTTTATCAGAGTAAGAAATGTTTATGGTTTAACAAAGCTTGCTGAATGTTTATGTGATTTATCAGCTTTAGGCAGGAGGTTTCTTTTTTAGAAAGTAAACCAAAGACTTGGGCACAGATCCAGGCCATCTCATAAATACGTGGTTAATTATAAGCACAGAAACAATGTTCTTAAAGCCATGCACAAAAGAAAATTAATCACATTTCATTTCCTCTGTCTGCATCAAAACTTAAATTAGTAAGAGATGCTAGTCCTATTGTATCTCTTTTGGCTTTTTCCTTCCCTTGCTACTTGGAAAACCAAAATATTCTTAATTGTGATATACTGTTAAATTCTATGGGGGAATAGAAAAATTTTGCCAGTTCATACTGAGAAATGGGTAGACACCTGGAAACTTTATTTTTAGTTCTCCACACATCAGTTTGTCACCATTTTTCAATACCTAGTTTACACTATAATGACACAGTAAGTGGGAGCCTCAGTCACTGTCTCCCTGCTGATGAAGCAATCAAAATACACCTGTTTTCTACTGGGAAAAATGCAACAGTGCTTGTGGTGGCTTTTTAACCTGCAAGATGGTGATAAACTAGCATGCTGTAAACATTTGAATTGGACAAACTTTCTCTTACTGTTTGCAAATTGAACATGAGCAGCAGGATACTGGCTCATGCATTCCTCTGTGTGATGACAGATCATACAGGTAAAAAATTATAGTCATTCCCAGGAGAGAAATTCCAAGAATTTGACATATGGAAGGAAATACCTTCTTGATCACAACTTCAGTTTTGATGACATAAGGATAATGCCCTGGCTGAGAAGAGGTTTTGTTGTCTATAGAAAACTGTCTAAGACCTTCTCTTTACTTGTGACCAATCTCTGATACTTTGTGCTATTTTATCATTTCATGCTACAAAGGGAATAAAAGCAGGATAAAATATTCCTGGACCTAGTAGCTGTCTAACCAAAGCCAGAAGCTTTAGATTAAACTTTGTCACACTTATCACATCTAACACACCCAGGAGACAGAGATGACTCTGTTAACCTCTCTTGGGTGGGGGACACCCACAGACTCATATGCTTTAGTCTCTGACATTATCATGATCCCTTACACATCCTACAATTGTTTATATAAGCTTATGTTCTCCGTTACCAAAAAAAAAAAAAACCAAACAGAAAACCAAAACACTGGTTCTTTAGTGCTTGCAATCCCAGGGACTGAACATGAAGGTTTTTTTTTCTATGTTCTTGACACCCCCTTATTACTAAAATAAGTTGAGAAGTGATCAACTAGTCTTTGAGATCTTAAAAAGGCTGTTTCCCTGAAGGGAAAGATAAACAAACTGGTGCTAGTTTTCAAGTATTTCATTTTTTGGTTTGTACACATTTCTTGAAGGAGTGGGAGAGGAATGGCTCATTTCCCTGAATTTTGTTGAAAACCACCACACTCACAATTTGGCTTGCTATGAATTTCATGACCCATTGTGACCTCTTAGGAATCCTGACCATTTGTGGTTTCTTACACTTTTTTTTTTTTTTGGTAAGGAAAGGGATGGTTCCAGTTTTCATTGCTTTAAACACTGTGTCTTAGACACTCCCTTAGCAGGTCAAATGCTGAGGCCCTGCCAATCTGATCAGGGATCTGGACATGTCCCAAAGACACTAAACTAACATTCAATTGTTCCCTCTTTTAACCTAAATATGGACTACATCCAGTCACACTTGGTAACAATAATATCATGCACAACTATGTTACGTGCAAAAGAATTCTTAGCGTATTCTTAAAGCTATAAGGTCAAATACCAGAAAAATTAGGAGATACCAGATATAAATTCACTAGTTTTTTTCTTTGTCCTTCTATCTAATACTATTTTTTCATGGTGCAATGACTCTTGCAGCAAACTGTGAAATAAACAAACCCAAGTATTTTTTCACCCCCCCAACTCATAATGTGGCCTTCTGCCTGATACAACGCATACAATTAAATAAAAATTCTTAAATATCTCTTTAGTTTTTCTATGGCAGTGATCACTACAGTATCTGCGTGTTTCATAAATATTAATGGAACTTTTCATAGCGCTTTAATCAGAGGAAGGGGTGGCAGTCTTGTTAAATAAAACTGAGGGGAATCACAAAGAAGCACAATTTGAAATCAAACTTATTAACACAGTTAACATTAATGCATTTTCTATTTCCAGAGCAGTTCTTACAGACAGCAACTGCAGCTGTGAGCTCTCAGCAGTTCTGAAGATAAACTTCCCCAAGTTAAGCCTGCAGAAAATGATGGAGATATAATTAATATGCAATCTTTTAAATTTTCAGCTTTCTGTGGCTTAAAATATTGCCACAGATGTTTTGTAGTAGAGGTAGGAACCGTGTTTGTTCATTAAAACACCATTTATTACTCTTAACCATCCTCTGACTACTTATTTAGTAAACCATTTCTAGTTTTTCAGGAAAAAAAGGATTATATAAATGACATTCTTTCATTGTCTAGTGCTGATTCACACTGAAAGTTTGCCATCATCTTGTTGCAATGAGTTTGAAACAGTTATCATAGCACTTGTATTTGAATATAGACTGTTCTGAACTTCCATTCTGTCTTGGACTTTTGGCTACTCATCTCAGTCTCATTTTCCTCACACAGAAAATTCTGATTTTGTTCTTTTCCTCAGACTCCTAATTCCGGAGTAAGGCCAGTCCACACTAATATCACAGAGTGGCACTCTCCAATTTCATGCTTTTTTCAGAGTATTTACATTTTGCATGTTGTGTCCCTCTGTTTTAAGCTGAAACATCTTCTTCTTCCTTGCTGTGAGGGTGGGATCAGAGCAGGAGAGAGAGTTTGGCATTCACAAGCACAGAATGGCAGAGGAAATCCTTTCCCTCAGTGCAGCCCTGTCATGGTGTCAGTCACTGAAATCTTAGAATTCTTAGTTCTCTTATGAAACCTGTGGTTTTTCCTATGATTCTTTACATCACAAAATTAAGATGAACTTTATCAGAGACAGAAAGCACAGTTCTGGTACAAATTCCCACTTCCTTACTGAATCAAGGTACCAAACTGAAATATTTTCAGAATTTGTGTTGTGAAATTTAATGTGTTCTCCATATTAATGGAGGAATATTTTGTCTGATTTTGTTTTTAGAAGAATAGAAAATGAAAATACATCTGAACTGCCACAGAAGGCTGACACAAATTCTTTTTAGTACGGTTTAGAATAACAAGCTTAAAAATCACCAAAAGCAAAGTCAGACAGCTTTAATGGGAGCATCCCTACCGACTTCAATAATACTTTCAAAGGGATTAATTTCAATTTTTTTCCACCAGTACGGATGTTGCTAGCCCCATGTTACAGATTTGTATGATGTAGAAGAAAGAACTGAAGCAAAGATCATCAGTGAAGATTCCCAGGCACAAAGCATAACTACTTTGTTGTACCTGTCTGCCAATTAAAAGTCAAATTCTAAAGCAACTCTGTCATCCAATACTTTTGTTACTTAACTGTGTCATGACAAGAGGTTTACTGCCACCTAACCTGGCCGAGTTGGTTAAAGCTCACTCCTGTGCATGCAATGTTCTGGCTATTTCCCAGACCTTTTCCAGTGTTCCTGCAAGGCTAAGGCTCGCTCAGCTTCTTCCAGGAGCTGCAATTTGGGCAAACAGCATTGCTTCTCATTTATTCTTTAGTGGGGCTCAGCAAATAGATCTGCACCTCCCGTAGAGCTAGCAAACAATCACCCATCACAATGGGAAAGAAGATATCATAGGCAAGAAAGGAACAGGAAATTTTTAAGATCTAGTGCTATGTTTTCTACTGAGTAACATCACTGCATCAATGAACAGCACTGTGGATTTTGCTGTTTTGCAGGAAGGGCATCATTGTTCCTGTGCTTTATGCTCTTGTCAGTCTTGCAGTACTTAGGTCTTCTTGCAAATGCAGTTTTTGGTCCCTGCTGTGCACTTTGCCCTACAGGCTTTTTTGTTGTTTTGTCACCTAGACAAGCATCACCTGATTCTTTAAATGATGTAGCAGCAGATATCAATTTGGCAAGTGATTGAAAGATTTCCTAAAAATGTATATAAACTTTGCCTAGTTTTAATCATTCCAATAATTTCTGTTTTCCTGATAACTTCCCCGAAAATAATTTAGTAGTATTCTCATAATGTCAAAATCCCGTCTCTTCAGAATATGTTAATACATCATCTATTTTTTTAAAAGGTACCATCCTAACATTCATTTATTTAGGCAAACAAACCTTTAATTATTTCTGATTTAGTTTAAAAAAAAATTCAGGAGGTATTATCACCATTACCAAATTACACTAACTCTGCTTTTTGGTTTCTGCAATTAAAAAAAACCATAGAATTTAATAAAAGACCCATACAAAGTGTGGGAGAAGAGAATAGATAAATCAAAGACACAGTATATTATATATTTTCCTAGCATTTTCTTAAATTTAATGAAAAATTAACATTCCTATTAATTATTTACCTCATAAGCTATTAGTGTTAAGGATAATTTTCTAAAGCATATATTTATAGGAAACTGGCATTTCATGCTGTTGCTATCAAATGCTGCCATATGTGCTGCCTTTTGTAGAGAAATTATCATCTATCTTAGGAAACATTTGTTAAAATGTAAAATAAATACAATTTAATAGACTTCAATGGAATACAAATTTAATATTCTCTTTTAATTCTTTGGCATCCAAGCACTTATGTCAGCTTCGTCACTATTAGACTATGTGAATGACTACCCAATTTAGATTTTCAGCTGTGTATTAATGTTTTGGATTCATCCCAACCACTATAAACCAACCAAATCACAGGTATTTGGCCTAAAAGGGTCATCCAACCATGCAGTCACACCTAGTCACCATTTAGTCATTTTAGCTCCCCCAGAGGATGATGCATCCCACCCTCAGACTGCTTCTAAAATAGAAAGGATGAATTCTTCTATGAAAGTTCCTACTGGTGGTAAGTTAAAACACTTGCAAACAATAATTTGTTTGTTTTGTTAAGCTTCCCTCGTGATTCAGCATTGTGGATACCAGAAGTGGTTGGGGAAAGCACACTCAAGTGTTATTCTCATCTCCTTCACAGTGGATAACCACACAGGTCTGATTATCCATGAGAGTCACTGAGAGCTCCTGAATACCATGGTACTTCACTGGCTAGTGCCATATTTTTTTCAAACTCCATTTTTATTTTTACTTCCTAACATTTTGTTATTTTAAAATATTTCATATCTTATTTTAAAAGATTTCATATCAATGTGGACATAGATAAGGGATGCAGGTGAGCTGTTGATATTAGAAGATAATCAGCCACCCATGTGTGATGAGAACTGGAGTCAGAGGACAAATTTACGGTGTTTGCTTCCCCAGTAATTAGAATTAAAGCTCATATGCTTAAAAGCGTGCCAATACTGTCATAACAAGCATCATGTGTCTGGATAGCCTGTATCTATTTGGGAAATTTTGATATGAATTCAAGTATAATGCAGCTAGGGGCTGTATTTTACTTTGACCTTTTTTGTGGTTGCAAGCAAACCCAGGTTCTAGAGGTGCAAGTACATCAAACATGTAGAGAGGTACAGAGATATTTAGATAACAGGAAACTCACCACCCCTCAGCAGTTTAAGTTGTCTGATTTTCAGAGTTTGAAAACCAGAGAATTTTTAATATACATGTGAAAATAATTAATATATCAGTATTTTAACTGACTGATGAAAGACTGATATCTGCAAGAACCTAGATGGTACTCATGGAAGAATAATAGTGCCAAGACTTCTTTGTTATCATGGCTGAAATGTTTCATTAGGAACAGATGATACTACAAATACAAAAACTGCAAGCTGAATAGACATAGTAATTAAATAAATCAAACTCATTTTTTCATTATGTATCAAAGATGTCTGATGAAGAATTAAAACATTGATGCAGATCATTTCTCTGAGATGTTTATCTTGGTCAGCCTGCTCAGGACTGATTGTGGCCACAATGCACAGAAAGGTGCATTCTGGTGCTTTTGATAGGTTAAGGTATTCAAATTACAAAGGTCTTATAAATTTCAGTGTCTTTTTCTAACCTAAAATTTCAAATAAGTTTCTAATTGCACTTCTGTCCCTAAGTTTACTTAAACTTTTTCCTGTATATTTATAACCCCAAACATCTTCAATTTCTTCATGGTCTTCCCACTGTCCTATTTCTTTGCAAAAATTTCTACTAATCTTCAGTAAAAATAATTGTCATGAAAAGGACAATTCTCTATCCAGCTCTGAATTGAATTTTCTCAACTTACAAACCTCTTTTCCATTTAATGTCCTTTTGTAGTAGCTATTGAGTTAATTTTTTTTTATTCTCTGGATCTCTCATCTGCTTTGCTTTGATCTCATTAAAGAGCCTAACCTGAGTGCAGGAGCAGCTGAGGCCCATCACAATGTGTCAGGGCTATTGTTCTTAGTTGAAAAAGAAGAAGAAAACAGAAAAGAAAACAAGCAATGGAAGAAGTCACTGTAGGGAAGGGGATTGGAGACCAAGTAAAATCTTGCACAGAAGCATTCTCTGAGGGATTAATATTCAGCACAAGAAAATCAACTATGTTAATTCTAAACTTGAAAAGGTAAAAGGGATACTAAAGAAGATGTCAAAGGAATTGCAAAGATTTGTTCTTTCCCACCTCTAAAGCTTTGTCTTAGCTTGAGAGGGACTTGGGGGAGAAGCAGATGCACTTCTTCTGAAGTGTTGGAGTTATATCCCAGGACTTATGCTCTGTCATTAAAAATCTAGCTTATTTCAGCAATAAACCAAATATAGGGCTTGAATTCCTAAAAGTGAAGAAAACCAACAAAAAAAAAAAAAAAAAAAAAAAAAAAAAAAAAAAAAAACCAAAAAAACCCCTACATTATGTCTTGGATTTTTTTTTGTTTGGTGTTTGGTTTTTTGGAGGATTTTTTGTGTTGTTTTATTTTTTATAATAGAAGGTAGCAAACTAAAAAAAGCACTAAGGGAAAACATTCTTTTTTTTTAAAGAATTTCTCTCCTAAAGCAAAAAAATAAGCAAAAATATCCCATTTGTCACTTAACCCTCTCAAGTAATATATTTTTTACTTTAGAAAAAAATAGCATTCTCATTTGTTTGTTTTGGTTTATATCATGATCTATGATTTTGTCAACTTATTCATTGGACTGAGAAATTACTGGTGACATGCTAAAAAAAAGGTTTTAAAGACTCCTTGCTAAACTGAATGAATTACATAACATACCAGGTGAAATTCATCTCTATCTAAAGTAATAAAGTTTTATCAGAGTGATAAAAAAATCCTAAGTGTTTGCTTAATGAGAGCCTATAAGATTTTATACTTCTTGCCTCTAAAAACATGATAATTTAAATGGTACCCACTAGATCACATCTGCTGTCTGCTCAAAGGAGATTAGTTCATTTTACCACTAATTTTATGCCTAAAGCCATTTGTTTATTGTCATCTGAGGAGTATTACAGTTTCTCTTGTTTACAACCCAGGTATCCTAAGGAAAAAGGTATCCAACCCTAGGAGCAAATAATTTCTGAATTTTTCCATTTCATAACTACCTGGCTGAGAGATATCTGCAGTAGTTAAAATCAAGAACTGAACTAGAAAAATAAGAATTCACAACAAATTTTCCCTCCAGTTTTTCAGAAATTCTGGTGTAAGTTTCCTGAAAATCACTTTATTAAAATTGATTTTTTTTTTTTTTGGTAGATCTGAGCACAGTCTGCAGAAAGAAATGCAGAAGCCTGGGTGAGACAGTACTAAAATTTTTGGAAAGAGTTCACCTCTTCAGAACAGGATCAAGAACAAGTAGAACCAAAGCAAATGTACAATAAATACAATTAAATAGACTAACTAGAGGATGACTTTGTAGGTCAGCAGTTGAAACAAACACATGAGAAGAGTGAAGTTCCGGCTTCCAGAATATTAGCATATTTTAGGTAATTATTGTGAAACAACATTAAAGCAATGAGTTCTCTCTCCACTCATCTGCTGCAGGAAAGCTGAAGAACAAGACACATTAAATGGGCATTCTAATTAGGAGAAATTCAAAACTTGTATTTCGAGAAAAATCTCAATTTTGACAGTATGTGGTAGTTCATTCCAGGACAAGGTGTTAGATGAAGGTCCTTTCCAGTTACAGATTTCCAGAAGGAGTCCTGCTCATCATTCTGAATACTGAATTATTCCTGATTCAGTCAGGAATGATAAAAGCATCTGAATGGTTTTGTTATAAAGCTTCAGCTGTAAATATCCATGTGTTTTCTGGAGCTCAGATCACTGCTGTGTTGTCTGACTGAATACTAGAGCACAGCACCTGACAAGCTAAGATCATTCATTAACACACTAAAATCTTAATATCTCTGTACATACAGTAAGTTCTTCTCCTCAATTAAGAGCTCATTTCTAAATTAATAGCTGCCAGCAGTGTTTGTATTATTCTGCAGCAGCCCTGTACAAGTAACAAGGACAAGTCTCCTGCTTATATTCCAGATTCTGTCTTCTAACATTTAGTGAGACTAGATGAAAAATTTCTATATCAAAAATTAGATTAACCACTGATTATTTAAATTGATTTCTGATAGGTCCACCAAGGTGTGGACCTATCAGAAATAGGTCTGATAGGTCCACACCTTGGTGGACCTATCAGAAATAAATTTAAAATTCTCCATGTTTCATATGACAAATACAGCCCTTTTGTTATATAGAAAGGACCAGAATGTTTCATTCATGACCATCAAATAAAGGTTTAGTTCCTGTGTACCTGGACAATCAAATGCTGCTTGATTAGGTTTATAATTGCTAGTGACTCTCTCATTATAAATAGCCACTGGTATTGCTGTGTCACTTGAACTCATCCCTGTATCATGAGTATGTGGGAGTAAACATCAGCATTACAAACTGCAAATCAGTCCTACTGTTTACTTCAAAAGAATTTTTAAAAAATATATTGAAAAACAGAACAAAATTTTTATTACTCCAGGCAATAGTAATCTGTTTTTTTTATATTGGCAATCTTGTACTGGATTCCCCACAAGTTCAGATTTAGTCAAGCCAATACCCAATAAAGAACTGGAGCTCTTACAGAAGGACCAGTTGGGAAATAACACCCAAACCAGTGGCCACGTGTGGGCAAACCTGACAAAGCAGCACAATTCAGTCATCTGCTCAGTCAGACCCAGAAGCTAGACATGAATAACTAAAGTCAGAATGAGCTACTCACCTTACATCCATTTAGAAGTCATATGAGACATTGGTGCTAAATGGATTCACCTCATCCAAGAGGCATCTGAAATATGTGCACCAAAATGCTTTAGACAGTGCCTACTTCTCTCTCACAGTCTGGAGTGATTAGTTCAGATCCTGATGTCTTTCTTTCTAAAGGTGCATGAGATTAATCTCATTTTAAGTGTTTCTTTGCCTAAATTCCCAAAGGGATCTGATTGGACATTCCTTCTCGGAATAGTACTGACAGTTTTAAGCCAAGTGTAACTGGGGCTGACTCATGTTTTATTTAATGTCTTAATGACTAAAACAATGTAAGGTGCCTGTGTAAACTTACCCATCACCCTAAAATTTCCTACCTTGCAGGAAATTATCCTGACCAAAATGCTGTGGGCTTTATAGGGATGAGAAACTCATAATAAAGGCAAATATTGTGACCATTGTGCAACTGGTTATGTTGCTTCACTAAGCCTCTCATGTTGAAGCAATTGATTTCACAGTTTAATATAGTAGTCATTTGACCAGAGGATGAAAATGAATCCAAAGTTTGGCATAACATACAAAAGCAAGGAGGAAAAGGAGGAGTCAAATGTAGAGGTGGATGAATACGTGGGGCATTATGTAAACAGCAGTGCTTGGGTGGAAGCAAACATATCCTTTCTTTACTGTGAGATGACTGAGCCTTCTTTTGATTTTGACCAGCTCAAAGTCATAACTCTGGAAACAGAAAATTTATAAACAAACGTGAAAGTTGTCTGTAATGACTGCTACTCACACTCTTAGCTTCGGGCCATAATTTGCTATTTGATTTTTATTTCATATTGGTCCGTATTTTCTTAGGAGTCCACCAAGTGAGTCCTAAAGAACTGCTTAAAGCAGATGTTAGTGCATTTATCACAGTAAGGAGGCAATGATCTGACTTTCAGTAAATCCTGTGCTCTCTGTAAGCACTTCACAATTATGTTCATGGGTAAAAAGCTGCCTGGAATTGCATAGACTTCTTTAGGGCAGCCTGCTGCTCTTTGAGCTAATCTTACTTGTAAGGTACTAATTTAAAAAGCTAACAAAATTTGATATGAAATGTAGTCTGATCTTTTGGTAAAAATCTTGTTTCCAAACCAGGAAAATCAAGGATTAGTAAACCAGACATTTTATAAAATGGATCGTTTTGAAGTTCAGATTTTTTGAGATGTTTTATGTCCAAAGACACAGTGACATGTTTATAAGATGTGCACGATAGTAGAGCCATACAGGTTTTAGAATTTCAGGTGTCAAAGATCCACCAAGTTTTTATTTATTTCTTTTTTATTTACTAAGTGAAAAAATAACTTGTATATATTAACTGAAAACAGCCGTTCTCATGTGGTCTATCAGATTGGTGATTCATAAGAGGAAATCCTTGTAGAATCCGGTATGTTTCTGGAAGACATGAAGGATTACCTGACTGAATTCAGGAATTTTGATTCAGCGATGGATAGCTGAATGAAGCAGAAATGATCTGTAGAAAACAGGATATAAAATTAGATTATATATTCATCTTTTGTGGTATTAAACCTTTCCTCCTCAGGGGTGATGTGACACCAGCTTTGTCATTTCTCCCATTTTGAATTACTAGTATTTCCAAGGCTCTTGTTGTAACTTGTACATATGAAACAAGTATGTCCTGATGATCAAAGGAATGGATTTAACAGAGAACAATGACATTGACTTACTTCAGGATCAGTCTGAGACTGTGTGTGGAAGTATTTGTAAAAAAAAGAAATTTATCTATTTTCTTGTTTTTAAAACTCTTGAGGCATTTACCCAAGGAAGCAGGTAGAAATGAAATAGCACTGGATTATTAACCTTTCTAATAAGCACAAGAAACTGAAGGTGCTGCAAAACTTATTTTCAAAACAAGTATCAGCCATTGGGAGTATCTGGTTTTCTTTGAATGACAGCATCATTCTGAAAAATATTTCAAACCAAAAAGAATTTTAAAGTACTAAATAGCACTTAAAGGAAAAGAAACATTTCTTTAAAAAAAAGGTCCACCATCTTGAAACTGTTTTTTCCTGTATGAAAAGCTTTTGTAATCTGTCACAAAATTGGAAAAAAAATAAAAAGAAGAAGAAAATCACAATCCTCCCACTAGCTTGCAGGTGTTTTGATATACTGCCACATCTTAGGGGAAAATTATATTTTTTTAAATTTTAAAATATTTTAACTTCTTTTATTTTGAGGACAGTGACAGCAGAAACTTATTAGCAATTAAATGTATTTTTAAGTAGTACCCAATTCTTTCTCAGCACATTCTGTTGAATACTCCTGCTGCCAACTATAGAGCTTGTGATTTTTTTTGTGTGTGCATGGAAAGACAAAAGCTTCAGGTAGCCTAGCTGTAACCAAGGGAGTCCAAAATCTTTTAGCTTTCTCTAAAAGACATTATTCATTTAAATGTATGCATGTTTATGCTTAATTAAGCAAATACATTTGGAAAAAAAATTATTTAGAATATCCTGACTAAGGAGTCTCCTGGAAAAAAAAGAAGGAAAATAAAGATGTGGAAACAAAGAAAGACAGAAATAAATTATTAAGAGAATGCAGTTTCAGATCTTTCCTTCTTTTCAGGAGTCAGAAAATTTATAAAGAAAGTAAAATTAAGAAATCTGGAGGCTCATTGGAAGTCCGCTTCACAAAATAAGGAAAGTTGCAAATATGGTGAGGTCACTGAGAATCTAAAATGCTAATATTTTGATTTTTTTGGAAGGCCTTTATTTCACTATTTCACATCACAATTATATGATATTTCTCTCTTTCCTCTTGGAAACTGCAAATGGCTTTCAGTTTAGCCACCTCCTTGACTTTTTCTAATTTATCTCTAGCTTCCCAGGGAGGAGGTGCTCAGTTTCCAACCTTGCCCATGCTGTTCATGGCCAAGCAAAGATGAAACACTGTCGTCATTGAAGCTCTCTTGCCTTGCAATTCCAATGGCTGATTAAGCCATCAGCCTTTGGAATGCACAAAGGAGAGGCACCTGGCATTTGAGGAACATTTGAGCATATGCCAGAAGTTTTCTGAAATCTTAAAAGTATATTTCAGGGTAACCTTGTTGAAGGTTTCTGTCTGCCCCATTCTGCAAGGAGAGCACCTGCCATGTCAAGTTTAAGAAAGGAATGATGGAAGAGATAGCAAACAATTTCCATTTGACATGTATCAAAAATAAAACTTGTGGATTTTAGTACTTTTCAATTTATCTAATAAATCCATTCATAAATATAGAATTAAAAATGTTCTGATGTATCTATCAGGTCCCAAGGCCTGTTTGACTTTATTCACATTTACTAAGTATCAGGTGAAAGCAGTATATTTCTCAAAATAAGGAAGAGCTATTGAATTTGACTATAGCCTTTAAGAAACACCCCTACAGATGCCTTTTATACTGTCACTTTTAAAATAAAGGAATATGTTCCTTTGCACTGGAATCAACTGGCTTCACCAAATTGTGTATAATTTTAAATGATAAAGCCAGTTCACTAGCTCTTGCATTTAGAGATGTAATTTGAATACCCAGGAAATCAATATCTGCTTTGTTACATGATTACAACCAAATAATTGAAATATCAGAAGGGCAGTGAGGCACAGAGCCTTTGTACTGAACAAATAAGACATTATAATGATGATGCTTTGTGTATAAATGCAGTTCTCAATTTAACTGTGTGCAACCTCTGAAAGTACTTTTTTAGCGCTCTACAATAGGTGTGTAAAAATGAACACCTGAAAACAGCAGTGACACTTTTCAGCACTCAGCACTGTCATCAGTTTTTAAATAGAGCTTCCCATTGATCACCATAGCACTGCTGCAAACAAGCCACAGAAACTCCACTCAGGGAAGAATATTATGCAAAATCCAGCCAAAGTGAAGAGATTGATTTTGGACAAGTCTGAAAGCTGGAAACAAGCTGCTGCTTTTTGCAAACTAGGAACAATGCTTTATAAACCCTGGCTCCTCTGAAAAACAGAATAAAAAGAAAGGATCTATATAAGGGAAATAATTCATGTTTCCACTTGTGAAGAAAAAAGGATTCTCCCTTATGATATAAAATCAGGAGAATCTGTAGGTGAAGCACAAGTCAAGGTTAATATAAATTATGTATCTGCTACTTAGTTGCACAGCAGAGCAAAGGGAAAAAACAGGCTTTCTTATCAAAGAAGGACTGCAATATTATT
The DNA here is from genome assembly GCF_035770615.1 of Melospiza melodia melodia. Taxonomy (NCBI): domain Eukaryota; kingdom Metazoa; phylum Chordata; class Aves; order Passeriformes; family Passerellidae; genus Melospiza; species Melospiza melodia. The sequence continues at coordinate 128,102,379 of NC_086196.1, forward strand.
TCAAAGATATTCACTGTGATTGTAGGATAATAGTTTTAAAACTGGAGTAAGCATGAAGGTTGAGCAGCTTGCTTAATGAAGCACTAGCCTTTCATCCCTGGCAGTATAATTTAAATCCATCTTTCAGTCCTAAATAAAATGAGTGGCCTCATCTTTGTCCCTCATGGAGAGTAATACACATTATATAACCACTGCATGTCATTTGACACAATTTAGTACAACCAACAGCCATTTTGCCAGTATAACACCAAGCTTCAGCTGTCACAAAAGCTGAAATAACTATTTTTAATTTTTTTTTTCCAATACAGCAACTTCCAAGAGTACTTATGTTTTTTACTGAGGAGTCTTTCTTCATGATCCCCACTTTTTCCCATTGCAGCCCTCATTCCAGGTGTGATTCCTTGTCTCCCACTTCTGTATTAATTCCTCTAAGATCCAGATTTTAACAGTGAAGTTTGTGTTGAATCTAGTCTTTCCTTTCTTTATTTTTTAAGTATTCACAGGATTTCACTTTTAGATCTAAAACTCCTGACATCTTATGTACAACATCAGTATCTCCTTTTGAGAACTTAAACAAGGTGAAAGTAGCATTAAGTGAAATTTTGCTGGTAGTCTTCTAGTTGTTTTTCCATTCTAATTTTTCCATTTCTAATTTTCCATTCTCTAATCTGCAGAATTGCTTACTTCTATCATTAATTTCAATAATATAATGCATCTTTGTGTATTCATATCTTACAGGGATGAATGTGAGACTACATGTAGATGTCAACCTAAAATTATTTATTCAAAATATACAATAAATAGCTGTGTCACATTGTGTGTGTTCTCAAATAAAGTCATCCAACAAACACTGATGTTTAGAGAGTCCATAGGTAAATCTATAAGACTTGAAGATTTTCACTGTGAAATCATCTAGTGACCTAGTGAGTGACTGCGATTACAGACAAATCAGGATATAGGTGGGCTACTTTTGACATTTTTCTCAATGTTTCACCTGCCATGTAAATAATTTATAAATTTAGGAGTCTTATTCTTTAAGAAACACTAGTTGACTCTTATTTTATGCAGTGAACATAGAGATTCAGTTCAAGAGGATTTTTGGTGTTTGTGCATTAGTGTAAAGTCAAAATTTTGGCCACATTCAGCCTCATTAACCTGGATTAGGATAGATAATATATGTAACTCTCCTCTGAGGGCCTTGAGAGGAAATGGCTTCAAGTTGCACTAGGGAAGGTTTAGGCTGCATATCAAGAAGAATGTCTTCACCAAATGAAATGTCAAGCATTGAACAGGCTGCCCAGGGAAGTGTTTGAGTGCCCAAGCCTGGAAGTATTTAAGTAATGTAGATGTGGCACTCATGAGTATGATTTAGTGGTGGACTTGGCAGTGCTGGGTTAGTGGTTGGATTTGATGATCTTGAAGCTTTTTCTATGCTAACAATTCTATTCTCCTAATTTCTTCATTGTGCATGGGCAAATACAAATTCTTTACCCTACTACTCCCATAATTTAATGGGAAATTCTCTATGTAGTGATTGAATCAGTGGTTCCTTTTGCATAGTGTGCAGTCTGTACCTTATTTTTTAGTTTGCTGAACTCTATGAGATGCTTTTGTTCCCTTCTGCATAACGAAAAGTAAGATTGTGATGCTTTTCCTAAGAACAGCAGCCTCAGTGAATTAAATCCTACATCAGCAAAAGTAACTGCAAAAGTAGCTACACAAGCACAGAGTTTGTCCTTGATTACAACCAAAATTATTTGAAACATATCTATAAGAAAAAAATAATTCATAGTAAAGTATCCATATGTTAGCCAAATCTGACTAACTTTTAAGAAGCCTTGTACCTGTATATTCACTAGGATATTCAGTTTTCAAAAAAAATTATTTGGGACATTATCTCCATTTGGATGCTGACATACAATAAAATCCCATCTAAACTCTGAAAGGATAATATCTTTTTATATTTAAAGGTACAAGATAAGCACATTTTAAAAGACTCATGATAGATAATGAATTCAGTATTTTAAAAATGATAGTGCTTTTATTTAGTGCACATACACTCTAAAGCACAATTTTGTGATCTGTAATTGAACCCCACTAGCAAAAGCCATTATTTCACAAAAGGAAAGAACAATCCCCTCCTCTCTTAAGATTACAAATTATACATGTCTGTTTACTTCTAAATCATACATCTTGTGTTAGCCAAAAAGGTTTGAGGCCTTCTTCTGTCTAACTGCAATCCAATTTGCTTGCAGCTATTTTGATGCAGACAATTCAGAAAGGAGTTGGGGGGGAAAGCTGAAATATTGTTAATTCTTAACAACATGATATCTATTGTTGTAATGCATCTAGATGCATTTCGTTTAGGTAATAAAAGCATAAAAGCATGTTTTATGTGAGAGTGACTTTTCCTGTACTCTTCCTGGTTCTGATAATACAGAAGTAAAATTTAAAATTACCTGGAATTTGATCATTTCTCTGGAAACAGGTGTATGCATTCAGACTAATATTTTCATTCATTTATGTTCACAAGAATCTTTCTTCTGCAAAAATAATACAAAGCCCCATTACTCAATAGTCCTTTAATAACAGCAAGCTGTGTTTTCTTGGGGGTGATTTGGAGACACCTAAGGATAAAACAGAAAACCCATGAACTGGATTATGATTTGTCATGGTACTTAAATCCACTCTTCTAATAAGCCTAAAATACCACATCAAGGAGATTTTCAAAGTCTACCTTTTTACAAAGTCTGTACAGAAGTCTCTTTTTCTCAGTCTCAAAAGCTTTCAAGGGCAAAAAGGCCAAGACATGAACACTGTCTTGTCTGCAGAATTCACATCAAACATAGCACTTAGGAACAGTTTTCTATTCCATGTTTTATGAGAGACATTTAAACAGTTTCAGGTTTAGGTTTCATTTAATTATTAAAGAAGGTATTCAATCTTGAGTATTTTTTATTAAATCCTTTTGACAGAAGGAAAGCCCACTGAAACTCACTGATTATCAGTTTAATATTTGTGTACTGTGAAAAATGACTTCACTTTGCTGATTATTACAATGCAATAATGATTTTTCAAAAAGACACTTTGCTTGGTTAACCTTAAGGAGGAGGCTGCAAGGTTGACACCAGTTGTTACCTACAGGCCCAGAGTGCACTGATCTGTAAAGATATTACCAAAGAAAAATCTATATGATTCCATTAAATTAAAACCGACATCTACCTCATCATCATCATGAAAAGAAAACAGAAAAGGCCACGGAAGCAAATATCTCATTATCAAATGTGACAAAGATTTAATTAGGGTAATTTTTCAAGAATATTTGCTTACTGGGCTGTGGCTTTTATATGTCTCTGATTCTACAAATATTTAAAGTCTGTACTGCCTCAACAATAAATGAGCAATAAATTCAGCAATGTCCTCATACAACTTTTTTTCCCTTTTTTCCCTCACATATAGGGGGAATGCCCAGATTCATTGGAGCAAAAGTCATTTTTTGTTCTGCTCAAGTAAAAGCTGTTACAGGAATGGAGCTCAGAGCTATAATCCATCCATATTTTAATGCTCAATTGCATTGAATTCTGAAACTTTATTTCCTTTTGGTATTCTGAAACTTTATTTCCTTTTAAACACAGTTCTTGTGGGCTTTTTAGTATATATATATATATATATATATATATATATATATATATATATATATATATATATATATATATATATATAATATATATATTTAGAGTACGTATGGAGTTGTAATACTGACTTGGTAAAGAAGTATGATAAAATTTTTTTTTATTAACTTCTCCTTCACTAAGACGTGAGGAAATGCGGAGATGTATTCCAGCAAATGGCATGTCCATATAGGTTCAATAGCCTGAGATTTTAGTTACATTTATTAAAATAATCATTAAGTTAGTGGGGTTAAGGGTTAATTACTGCTTATTGATATAAGAATGCCAATTTTATCAGATAGTTTTCATTATAAATATTGTACACTTTTATAAACACAGTTATAGAGATTTACAATTATAAATTTTATGTATAATAGCTGCAAGTTTATAGTTACAATGCTTTTTTATTACTGTACCATTTCTTTGCTCCTTTCCCTTCCCTTCCCTTTGTCAACAACAGTGTTTTATTTACAACCCTTTCTCTAAAAGAAATGGAAAAGCAATTTTTCGTTGGTTCCCTGAATTTCCTGTGTATTGCTTTTACATTTAATTCCGACGTATACTTATTTTCATGGTAATCTTCATCAAATAATGTCCCCAGACAAACTGCAAGCTGAGCCTTTATGGCAAATCTTGGACCCATGTTCTTTTCTTCACTTTGTTTTGTTCAGTCACTTAATGACAGAGCACACTTCCAATCGTCTGTGAAGTGCAGGGTGAGTATTTCCATAGGGCGCAGCTGATTTTGCTTTCACTATGCATAGCAGGTAAAATAGATTGCCAGGTTAGTTGGTGCGTCTTCAGGTGCCACTTCCATGACCATAAAGAGAGTTAAAAATGTCACAGGAGAAAGGCACAAAGCAAGTGCATTATTTAATTCAATATGAGACACTGGAGCAAAAAGGTTGCGCAGGTAGAAGCCATTCTATAGCCCCCAGGTGGACTGGCCAGAGGAATCCTTGAATGGTCCCTTGAATGGGGAGCTCTGGGGATTAAGGCCTCTCTTTCACTTGGATAAGGTCTGGCAAAGGAGCTGACTCCAGTGGGGAATGCCAAACCTGTTGGAGGTTACTTTGTGTTGCAAAGCGGCTGCATAAAAAGAGAGTTAATTGTCAGCTCCCCAGAAGTCATCTATACTTAGTTTCAGGAACATAAGCTTCATGTGACCAAAGGCTAATGATTAAAGTAAGATGTTTCCCAGATGAAAAGAAAAGGGCACAAACTATCTGCCAATAAAATTGAAAAAGAATGAAAAAAGGCTGAGAAACTTAGAGAGGTTTTAGTGTTCTATGAAGTCTGTATAGTTTTCTTTTAGGAGACTGCATCCAGACATCCAGAGAATTAAGCATTGCTTTGTCTCTCCATTGCTAGATGTAATAGAATGCACATGCTTTTTTTTTTTTTTTTAAGCAAGTGAAAATGTTTGTCTTTTATTTTTTTTTCAGTGTAATAATTTGCAAGAATCTGTTACAAATGAGAAAATGATCAATAGTAACAGCAATGTCGAGTCTCATAGTTGTGTCTTGATATTAAAATCAGTATCCATGTAGAAGAAAGAGCTGTCAAGACAATTCTCCTCTCTGGCTGTAGAATAAGTACATAAATAAGATAAAAGCATTGTGGAAAAATAAATTCAGTCCAACAACCATGCAATTTATTCTTAAAGTACTATAGTGAATGCACAATTTTACTACCATAAGCTGTCATATAAATGACCTTAAATCATATGGCTATCTTCAAGATTAGTAGAAAATACTTCTTCATGGCCAGTTTAAATATATATTTGTGCATGTGCGTGTATATAAGTGTGCATATTATGTCTAAATTGATAAACAGCTCAAATTCATAGTACGAGTTAATTATGTTGATTCTCAAGAGCCCAAGGAAGGCAAGAGAATAAACCGTGAAATGTGAGGAATAGAGAAGGTAACAGGCATGATGGAAAAGGAGGAGGCCAGAGATGTGATATTTGTTTAATTTAGGAGAGTCTTCTATACGTAACATTCTCAGAAGCTGATGCAGATTAAATTAACTTATTGTAAAATAGGTTATGATATTAGATACTATTTCTTTAAATCACCATACATCACTGAAGAGGTTTTAGAAGAAAATGACACTGTTTCATAATCTGCAAGTCTGGACAATGTATTATCTGTGGTTACATAAGGAAGAGTTGTGGCCCACATATCACATGTATGTTTTTTCTTAGATTCCTACGGTGCAAGTCAGAACTACATATGAACAAATAGTGACAAGCTTCCTTTATAATTGTGGACAAAAGTAGGTATTTTTGAAAGAAAGCAGTTATTTAAATTATTCTGATCAGTTTAGCACTGATAAGGCCTCAGATGGATGATGATGCTAAGATCTGCACACCAAAGTTGAAACTGTATGAACACTGGAACAAAACTAAAGAGGAAAAATAATGATGAGTGGCTTAGGAAGAACAACCTCTGAAGAAAGGCTGAAAGCACCGCTTCATCTAGTCGAGGAGAGACCAAGACAAGACACTAAAATAACCTTCAAATATGTGGATGATTATTAGAAAAACAATTAATGATTTCTACTTTACCTCAGGACAGAAAAAAATCACAACTGACTTAATTGGCAGAAAGCAAGACATAAATTAGTTTAAGAAAAAAATTCTTAAACTGTAGAGATAGTTAAGCACTGCAACAAGCAGCCCAGAGATAGAGTGGAACTTCTGTTATTAAATATTTTTAATGAACATATTTTAAAAGAATATGTCTTCCACTTAAGAATGATTTCTGCATTCCTAAAAATGAGATTATTTCCTTTCTTGAAAAACTATACCTACATGCATGCCTTGAATTATTTTATCTGTGAAAATTTTTCACAGGGGAAATGAAATATTGTGAAAAGACAGCAATACTAAAATCAGATAGCAGATCATGAGACTACTGATACAAAGCTTCTAACAGGGGTTTGGAGAGCACATCCTGTAGTTTGGAGAATTCAATTGTTCTTTAAAATGTTCTCGGCCACTACTGTAAGATCATTTTTGATGACAACTCTCTGTTCGGAGCTGAATGATTTTTATTATACCAAAGATGAACCTCAATGCCATTTTTTGTAGCTTTTCGAGTGAGCATTTCAGATTTTTCTTCCCCACTAATATGACATGTAAGTTTTCCTTGTTGTGTTTTGTTTATTTAATCGAGAAACTTGAGCTTTTGTTAAAATTTATCAATTTTTTATTAATACTGAGTCAGAAATGCTAGTCAATCTCCAAAAATTCCAGGGAGATCTACCAGCATAAGTGAATTTGAAAAGCACAACTCATATGCATGATAATTTGTTGGAGACAAAAAAATCCAAACCCTGTGTTTTATATCAATTAAGCTTATCAGTCCAGATGTGGTACGTAAGATAAACATACTTCTGTGCTATCTTGGCTCTAAGCAATAATTAATTGATTGTGTTAATTATTGGTATGCTGCACAACATCTCTCTTGGCCAGATAACCAGTCCTGTTAGGCAGAATCTCCCCAAGTATTCCAGGTCAGGTAATTTTTTGAAACTACTCTGGTGATAACATTTCATAGTTGTATAATTGGTGAAAGCTTTGTTTGAAGCTAAGTTTGAAAGCTCATTTCAGCCTTCTAGGGAAGGTAATTCAGTTGCAGGGCATCACAGACCTTAAGCTCAGTCTTGACTTCCTGATGATGCAAACTGAGCAAAGGCAGAACAGAGGGATTACTTTGGAAAGAGAGCAGATGAAGGAGTAGGACAGGTTTATGTGTCCCCAATATATGTGTGGGAGAATAACACTAAAAGAAAAAAATGTCCCAGACCCTCTATTCCGTGAAACAGAATGGGCAGAATGGTTTGTCCCATTCTCTGCCTTGTACTCTGGACAGTGCAGCATTATAGGCAAATTTGGGTGAACTCTGCTAAAAACACCAGTAGTTTTCACAAAGAAATTCACAATTTTCAACCTTCTTTTGTTGCTGATAAAAATCTTAAACTGTTTGAAAAGGGATTTTTAAACAATATCTTCACTACTTTGAGTTTTTCTTTCCTTTTGTTCCTTGTTTCTTTATTTTCTGGGTGCTTTGTTTTTGGTTTTTTGTTGTTTTTGTTTTGTGTTTTTTTTATATTCCACTGCATGTTTTGAAAAGAACTGCGTCAGTGATCAGGTACAGGAGCACAATGTAGATTCAGCTTGCTCATATGGAAATTTCTAATTTCAGCACAACACCATTAATGGAAAAATGTGTAAATCTGTTGTGTATACAGCAAATACTCATATATAATCCATTCTGCACAACAATCACAAATTCTTTAAGGGCAGAAGCCTACAAGAACAATAGCTCTTGCACAGAGCAGAGAGAATAAGGGACTGAAAAAGGAACAAAGGAGCAAGACAAAAAAATAATCGAAAAACAAGATGTTTTAAGGGCCAGCTTTAACAAGTCTGGTTAGATCTGGAGTTTCCTTTTTTGTTTTTTTTTTGTTTTTTTCACCTCTCTTTATGAATGCTATCCATTGAGAAGTGTTTATCCTGATTGAAGAAGATTGTAGCTATGTCTCTACAAAGAGATCTGTTTCAAGGACCTTGAAGGTTCAGGTTTTCTCTAAATTTCAGTTGGCTTAGTACAAATCTTACCTTATACCCTCGCTTATAACCTACAACAGCGTTTCTACCGTGTAAATGCTGATTGCACATCAAGATTCCTATTGGGATAGATTTTGTTTTTCAAGAACCTGTTTTGATAAATCATCTGTAAAGTAAGTTTTACAGAAAAGGCCTCCTTAAAAAATGAAATTTTTTCATCTTGAAATTGTCCAGCAAACTTGAAGATAGCTAGAGTTATATGAATGAAGGGGATTTAGATTTTTTTAAATGTATCAGCAAAGAAAGTAAAAATCTTTTCCCATAAACCTGATATGCCATAAGCAGGGAAAAAATTGCAAAGTACTTGATGAAATAAATGTCAAACTTTTTTTCTAAGCTGAAGGGAGGCATCACTACCATTATTTTTAAAGGAAGACTTAAAAAATTGTCTATGCAATCTCAAAACATAAACAAGACACCGGGTAAAAATCTGTTCTTAGTAAATTTTCAAAAGTATTAGTAGTATCTCTGGGAATGGCAGAAGCACAAACAATCCCACTGCAGTGACTTAGAGAAACCTGAGGCTCAGAGCAGTTGCCAATAGACAAATATTTTTATGTTTTCAACTTCAAAGCATCAAAAGTTAACCCCAGTTAAAAAATACATTCTTCTTAATTTTCAAATGATTCAAAATTGAGTTTTTCAATTAAATATGAATTATTTAATAAAAAAATTAACAACAGTTTTTTAAATTAAATAAACAGGCAGTATTACTTCTTTTTTTTTTTCCTTTCTCTTTTTTCTTTTGCTCCCCGCCAGTAAGATCCTGCTCTTGATCTAAAATTTTATGCAAGTAAGCTTGGGTTTCTTGATTTCTTTCTGCTATGGAGTACCAAAAACCAATGTTAGGCTATATTATTATCTCAGAAATTTATATATAAAAGAGTCTCTTCATACAGCAGCTTCTCACTTGAAAAGGATCTGAGAAAGAAATATAGTTCATATATCTCATTGGAGCAAAATGAGAATTCATTGCATCACACTAAGTCAAGCCCATGTACACTTCTTCAACAGAACAGATTGAATAAGAAAGTAAGAGCTAACTAGAAGGAGTTGGTGTAGTGCTTTTACATCAGTTTTCTACAAATAGTAATGTATTCTTTAAAAAAAAAGAAAATAGAAAGAAAATTATTGGTGTTAAAGTGTATCTATGTTTGGCTTGGTATCTAATATTCAGAAGTGTCATTGACAAAATTAATGTCTAGCAAGGGTACTTTCCAAATATTCTGATTAAATCTGAAGTTTTAATGAAGGCTTATCTCTTTGAAAATGCTATGCTTGTGTGGTCTTGTAATGGTAATTATATTTTTCTTCCCAGACAGACAATGGAAAAGAAGAGAAAACAAAATAGTTTCCAGGGTAGAAGACTTCAGATCTCCACACAAAGGAATCATGATTTACATTAGAACTATCTGTATCATTCACAAAATACTGATGCTGTTAATCTACCCTAAATTTTCAGCCTGGATTTTTAAGCTTTTCTCAGAGATCTAAGAAATATCTTAGTTGAAACCAATCCTGTTAGAGGGCACTGAGGAGAAGACGCGCTGTAAAAACTGCTACGTCACCAAATTTATCACTCAGGGGGAAAAAACTGCACCTCAGCTTTTGACAAAGAACATGTGCACACCTGTCAGGCCAAGGCACACGCAGACACCATCCCCTCAGTTCCTCCGTGCCCTTTCCCACTGGAACAAACACCAGCACATGGGAAAATCCAAGCAAGATGAACACAGATGGAAACCCAATTACATCCAACAGATGTCTGAAGTACTGATCCAATAAATATGCCTACAACTTTTTTCTCTCAACAAACATTTATTCCTTTTCTTTTCCTTGACTCCTTTTCCTTTTTTCAGTTCCAGAATCAATGAAATCCAGAATTGATATCTCAAATATTTCCTGGAAGGTTGAAATAGAAATTTTTTATCAAATGTTAAATTATGCTAGAGCACAATACAATAAGTGTAATGGAGAAGCAATTGGTGGCTGTGTGTCAAAATAATTTTATTAGAGTTCTACATATGTGACAATGAGAAGGTGGCCTTTAGACAACAGGGTTGTGAATAGAACAATAGCAGGTTGGAGATTTTTGGGTAATTTTGGCTCAAGAGTCAAAGATCAGTAGATTCATCACTTCCTCTTGTGAGAAAAGGATTTCGAGACCAGGAACTTCTATCCATCTGGAATGGAGTGGTAGAAGAAATGTATGGACAGCAAAGAACATAAGTGAAAGGAGAAATTAAGTCAAAAGACAAAAATTAATGAGAGAGGTCGAAGAAGAATACCCAGAAGAAAAGCTAGCAGTAGTTCATAGATAAAGAACATGCTCTGGACTAACTCTGACCACAGGTTTCAGTGCAGAAAATCATGGGACCAGAGTCAATTACTGGTACAGGAAAATCTGCTAGAAGGAGCATAAAATGGAAGAAAGTCAGAAACCTAAGCTGACCAGAGAGATGATAGCAAGGAAAGGAAACTTCTGGTCTTTTTGCTCTGCTATAAGGAATTAACTTAGATGAAACAGACCAGAGGGCCTGAAAGAACCATAACCTTATGGAGTTAGCTCTGTAACAGGAGGAATTTCCCCTATGAAGGTAAGCTAAAAGTTAGGGTGGCAGCTATTCTTGACTCTGAATATTGGCAATCCATCACAAGAGCAACAAGGCTGTGGAAGACAGAATATGACTACATGAAAAGCAACATTGATTAAAATATAAGGAAAATAGTTGTGAAAGCTTGCAGTATACTGCAAATGTTTGTTTCCAGGTAAACCCATGAAACAAAATCTGCTCTTTAATCAGACATGAACAGCAGGAATAACCAACAAAGTTAATGATGGATTCAATTTCACTTAGTCTGTAATGAGAAACAATAATTATGATAAGCATCCTTGGACTTCACCTTTTTCTCCTACCTTGTCCATTTATGCAAACACTTTTGTGCATGTAAACAGCTGGGTGCCATGGAGACCTGCTTGCTGCCTTAGTTCAATCCACTTCTGCCCAGCATTTTATCAAACTCACCAGTTTAGAAAGGGAAGACATTTGGCTGAATCTCAGGGGGGAAAAAATTACTCTGACATTCACACTTCTCATCTTAAAATATGTAGTCTATCATACAATAAACGTACCATTTTTACAAACTAAACTGATTATTTAAGTAAGCAAGACATTTGAACATTTCTTCTATGGAGCAAAGCTATTATGATAAGATTTTCTGCTGTAACTCACTATTTTCATAAACTGTTCAGGTAGGCCAAGAATGAAAAATGAAAAAAACTATACAAATCAAACTCTTTTTACAATCAATTGGGAAATGGAAAATAAATAAAATTAAAAGATTCATTAAATTGATTGTTTGCAATAGCTGAAGCCAGTTCTATTCAGAGATGATGATAATCTGTTCATTAAAGTCACCTTAATCCCTTATTATTTTATCACATTTCAAAATATAATGTAGAAAAGGCAGTTTGGTGTTTCTGATATTTAAATAACAGGTTTTTTACATTTTCACTTATAGAAACAATTAGAAAGCAAAAATATCTCATAAGTGACAGACAGCAAAGGATTAGGTCTCCTCACAAAATCTGTAAACTTAGTCTATAGTTATGTTCCCCAAAATTCAATTGAAAGTAAAATATTTCTGTGGTTCCTGTGCTTTCTTCCTAAACCTTGTGTCCTAGTTCTGGCCAGCACAGGGGTAATTTTTTGCTGTAGCCAGGAGGGGATGGACAGTACCCAGAGGTTATTCTATACCATTTCACATAATTTTCCATGAATGGAGAAGGGCTCATTTCCAAGTTGGAGTAACGTGGCTGCAGTCAGGCTCTGCAGTGAGCATTTTGCATGGGAATCCCTCGTTTTTAGGAACATATCTGAAATAAATGTCCTAGACTAATTTGTGGATTAGCTGCAAGCCTTGCTCTAAAACACACAAAAACATCCTATAATCAATTAATTATTTTGAAAATGTTTTTTGGAGTTTCAGTGAATGGTGATGGAAGTTAGAAAGCAAATTGTTGATGTAGTTTGGAAAATATTTATTTCTCCGAATGAACCTACTACAGTGCACAAGATCCCTGGTAGTCACAGATGCATCTGTGGTTTTTTATATGAGTTTTGTTACTGCTTATTGCCCAGTAGATGCACACATTTTGATTGTGCAGTAGCTGTAATTATTCACCCATTACCATTTTGGAAATGGTACTTGAAATGGTACCTTTGGAAAAGGACTTGAACATACCTTCAGGGAAAACAATAGAATCAGAGTTATTTAAGACAGAATTGGGAATTTCATTTGGAGTAAAGTAAGAAAATACATGTGTAAAGCAAAATGAGGCCTTCATGAAAGCTGTTAGGCTCAAAGTGACAAACTGAATCCAAACACTATCTATGTACCTTAAGTATTAGGAGTAGCAGCTTTTGGAAAACACCTCTCTTGCACATCATTTATTCAGCATATAGGGGCTGTTTGTGCTAGACTGGATGATGATAAAAAGCATAGATTCCAATAAAGATCTCTAAAATACATATGTAGACTGAGATTTCAGTTTAGCATTTTCATTAAGAAAATTGGCATTCAGCAGGAGAAAGATAGAGTTATGTAGTGGGCATGTAATGTTACTCACCCTAAAGTTAAAGAACTTTACATATTTATAGCCTGCTTTTTTTTATGGGTAAGATTTTACTGCAGGCACAACTAGGATGTCAGAAATATAGAAGAGAGAAGCTTTTGAGACAGAAAAATTTGGATCTGGACTTGGACAGTAGAAATAAAGAGTAAAAATAGTTCAAAGTGGAGATTCACGTCCTGCAAGAAGCATTTCCATAACTTGAGCTGCCTAAAGATGAGGAGACTGATCAAATTAGCCATTCAGCCATCCTTCTCTTTTTTTCAGACGGTAGAGAGAAAGATAGAATTCATCCTTCTTATTTGTAACTGTCATTTAGAGCAGAGTGGATTAATTTTCTTATAAAATATAGAGGGAATACAAGCTGATCCACTCAGACTCAATGTTGTAATTTTTATTTACACATATATGTAATAATTGCCTTCACAGGAAGGATTAAAAGCCTCACTTCTGCAGTAAAGCCACACATCCAAATGACTGCTCTGGTTTCAATACTTCAGGGAGGCATATTAAAAATAAAATATCCACTCAACAGAAAATAAAATCAAGTATATTTTCAATTAGGTAACTCAATTAAATTGGGATGCCCTCCTAATAAATCTTTTAGTGAAGTGTAAATTTGTGCAAGTCTTGTTTGAACAGTTGGGACAGTAATCCACTTGCACTGAACTTTAAAACTATATTCCTTAGTTGATAATGATGAATTAATATTTTGATATAGATCGATATTATTTGTAGCTGCCATAATGTCTAAAAGAATACCACTTCCTTTCCTTTGCTTTTAATTTGACCATTTTAAACACTTGAGTAACAAATGCTTCAAATTGAACAAACTCCTGAATAAGTTCAAGTCCAGAAAACAATGTATTTGTTTTAAAAAACATACAACTTTACTACATTTTTCCAGCAGTGGACAGTGGCATCAGTTATATTACATATCTGTTCTATGAGATTGTTTTGGAGATGATTCTACAGAGAATAAAATTTTATACACTGTTCAGGTTCATTAATCTCTACTGTATAAAATGCTGAGCCAAATTCTGATAAAATAAAATGTCTGTATGTTCATAGCTTAGAGTCTGAGGACTCAGGAATATTTTCCCTAATGGACTTCATGTAATTTTAATTTTCTGTGCATGTATTTTCAGAAATAACTAGTGTAAATTAGTTGCATCAAATATTTTGCTGAATTTCTTCTCATAAAATTTCAGAGAGCAAAGAGAGACCAGAGCCTCAAAATCTCTTGTAGAAAGCCGTTGATGGAGTGCTTGCTGGATAACATAAGAGGTTTGTGGAGGTGCTTGCAGGAACCACACTTGGGGTGGCTTGGTGGCCCCACTGTCCCCAGCTGTTACAGCAAGAGTGTGGATGTGCACACAGCACATGGGCACTGTGGGCCTGGGCCCAGAGACAGGAATACTGAGGGAACCAGCCTGAAAGAGGCACAAAGGCAGCAGGAACAGCTGAAGGCAGAGCAGGACAGACCTCGGGGGCAGAGGGATGGAAGCGGCCTCCAAACTCTGCCAGTCCCTGCAGGGATGGCAGCATCACCCAACCTCTGCCAGTCCCTGCAGGGATGGCAGCATCACCCAACCTCTGCCAGTCCCTGCAGGGATGGCAGCATCACCCAACCTCTGCCAGTCCCTGCCAGGGATGGCAGCATCACCCAACCTCTGCCAGTCCCTGCAGGGATGGCAGCATCACCCAACCTCTGCCAGTCCCTGCAGGGATGGCAGCATCACCCAAACTCTGCCAGTCCCTGCAGGGATGGCAGCATCACCCAAACTCTGCCAGTCCCTGCCAGGGATGGCAGCATCACCCAAACTCTGCCAGTCCCTGCAGGGATGGCAGCATCACCCAACCTCTGCCAGTCCCTGCAGGGATGGCAGCATCACCCAAACTCTGCCAGTCCCTGCCAGGGATGGCAGCATCACCCAAACTCTGCAGTCCCTGCAGGGATGGCAGCATCACCCAACCTCTGCCAGTCCCTGCAGGGATGGCAGCATCACCCAACCTCTGCCAGTCCCTGCAGGGATGGCAGCATCACCCAAACTCTGCCAGTCCCTGCCAGGGATGGCAGCATCACCCAACCTCTGCCAGTCCCCGCCAGGGATGGAAGCGGCATCCAACCTCTGCCAGTCCCTGCAGGGATGGCAGCAACACCCAACCTCTGCCTGTCCCTGCAGGGATGGCAGCAACACCCAACCTCTGCCTGTCCCTGCAGGGATGGCAGCAACACCCAACCTCTGCCAGTCCCTGCAGGGATGGCAGCAACACCCAACCTCTGCCTGTCCCTGCAGGGATGGCAGCATCACCCAAACTCTGCCAGTCCCTGCCAGGGATGGCAGCATCACCCAAACTCTGCCAGTCCCTGCAGGGATGGCAGCATCACCCAACCTCTGCCAGTCCCTGCAGGGATGGCAGCATCACCCAAACTCTGCCAGTCCCTGCCAGGGATGGCAGCATCACCCAAACTCTGCCAGTCCCCGCCAGGAGCTGCTCCAGCAGAGTGTTGGTGACCCAGGGGCTGGGAGCAGAGTGAGCTGCCTGGGAGCTGGGGCTGAGCTAGTGGTGTGTCCTCCTGGGGATTATCAGGTACAGGGCTGGGAAATGCACAGCTACTTCACACTTTGCAACTGTCCGGTATCGTGATTTATCACTTGTGTTGGTATTGATCTTTGCTAACGTGCTGTTCACAAATCAATGAACTGCTTCAGTCCTGATGGGGTTTGAACCATGCAAACTGACTGGTTTTCCCCTGTGACAGGATCTGACACAGTTTACTGTTATATTGCCCAAGGTCAGATATGTGATTATTTTTACCTAGTCTCTGCATCTTGGACACTTTTCCCTTCTTTCTGCATCATACCGTTAGGGAAAGGAACTGTAGGCAGAGCAGACAATCCAGAACTCATTGTTCAGAGACCAAAAACTATACTGAAAATATCAAAATTCATATTTTTCTTCCAGATATCCTTTTCACAGCCAGCTAATTTGCCCACTATTCTATTTCTCAGTCTTCAGTTTCTAACTTCACCTTTTTCTTTGCTTATCCATTTAGAAATTCCCTTCTTTTTTATTTCTGGCAAAAGAAGAAAATAAATATCTCACTTCAGAGAAAACTTTGGCAGGAGTGACTTTTAATTTCTTTCCTTTCTCTTCTCTATTGAGCTGATCATCCTTGTATGGATGATAATCTCTTTTAACATGAAGCAATGCTCTAACTATAATTTTTTTATGATAGAATAACTGTCATTTAACTGAAAAACACATATATCCGTACCAACAAGGGTGAAAATGTTCTTTCAATAATAATTTACAGGACAACTTTGGTGAAGCTTTATCTTTTGAGATGGAGGACCCAAATATGAAAATCCTTAATCTGACAACTAAACCACATTTCTCATTTCAAAGGCAAGTTTGTCTGCTACTAGGCTAATATATAAAATACTATCATTCCTCCTTCTTGTTTTAAAAGAAAGAGTATTTAAATTTGTACAAACAAATCTCAATAGCTTAAAATTTTCCAGATGTTCATCTCTTTTTATGTATTTATCTCTCTGAGATGAAGGCAAACTGTCTAGTTAAGGTACTTGATTGTTGAAAATTGAAATTAAATGTGATATAAAAAAGATGAAAACAATATTATAATTCTTCTCCTTGTTTTTCAAATAGATGGATAATCAGGGAGAAGGATGGAGGAAGAAATACGCAGATTACATAAAGCTCTCAAAAAAGCACATACTCAAGTTAAAATCAAGCAGATACTTAAGTGCTTTGCTTAATCAGAATCCAAATCTCTCAGAAGGAGGTAAGTATTTGGAGCAGGTAAGAGATTAGATTAGGATAGTAGAAAGTAAGATTGTTTAATTATCCTTTCACAGGCCACCCAGCACTTGCTTCAGGCTCTTTTTTCTGAAAAAATTATTAATCGGGAAGATTTATTAGCCATTTGCTGAGTTTAAATTTTAAAGACCTCCTGTCACTTTCCTGGAAAAGTTACTGCATGTGCAGCAATTGTTATAACCTGGCTAGTTTTTTCAATGTCTCTATTCTAAAATTTTACTGAAGGATGGATTCCTGTGCATTGTCAGCATCCTCTGGTATATAAAATCTCCATGACGAATTAGCCTACACATTTAAACTTTGCATTTGTACAAGCCAAAATAGACTCCAAGCTACACCAAGACTAAAACTTGAAGGACTACAAGCAGAGGCAAAACAATAAATTAATGTATATAGGCATGTGCTTTGTGCATGAAAAATACTTTTATAGCTATAACTATAATCCTTTATTTTATTTTTTTTAAATTGGATGTCTTATTTTTTTCCCCTTTTGTTTAGCATGCAGGTATTGTTCTGGTTTGTAGAGCTACTAACAGATGTTGGCACCACAGCTGTCTGGTCAAGCCAGTGACTATGGATGAGCTCTATATCAGTATGGTTTCAAGAATTCCTCTGATTTCTAGACAAGAGTAAAAAATTCTAAGAAATGTTCTCATGAGTTATAAAAATCAAAGTAAATGTGGCATCAGATTGTGGCATGGACAATGTATTTTTGGTTCAAAAACATATGCATGCGTGTTCAACAAGAATAAGACCAAAAGCAAAAGTTTCTATATTGCCTTCTTCCTTCTGATATGAAACAATTTGACACTTTACCTGGCTACAGAAAATCCAAAAGCCTCATTAACTAGGTCTACAAGACTTTGGCAATGGGGTCTACAAACACATGAAATGATCTAATGTAGGTAACTCATAAAATCATTTTCTGTGTCCTGCAAGTACCTGGCAGAGGTACTGACTAAAACCCATAGTTTTCCATTGACAGTTTACACAGGAACACTAAAATGTCTTCTGAGCATCTCCTAGTGCTTCCATGGATGTTACACTTTCTGTGGTTATGAAGAACATATTTTCATGTCATATGGCATTTTTTATATATATTTAGTAAATATGTCATATTACATATTTACTAACTTTGCCCTTATTTTACCTTTTGTATTGAACAGTTGAATTTACTGGAGTGGCTGGTATTTTAGTGTGGAATTCCAAAGGATTTATTGTTAGGAAAAGAACTTCCATTGGTCTAAGATAGCAGGGTGGCCTGAGAGACTGCCCTCACATGGAGAAATCTGAGGAGGCTGCAACTAATGGATTTTCTCATTACTTCATTGGCATAATTCAGATGACCAAGTTTTAAGTAAGGCTCAAAAATTCTTCTTTTGGTGCTAGAGGGCAAAATCTTTTCATACTTAAACCAAAGTATTGATTTATTGTCTATTTATAAGATGAGCATTACTTTAATTCTATTTCAAGACTGTTCCTACCGAGGATAAAGCAGTTGTCTCCAGATCTGCTTCACCTCTGCAGAATTAGACATTCCACCGAATTCAGAGACCACACAGAAATCCCCCACAAAGATGTAGCCATCTAATTTTCCCAGAAAGGAATGTATATGGGTAAAAATTGTCCCAGTAAGATTGATATAGATGACATAAACAGTAATATAGTCAAAATCTTTTTAAGAGCTAGTAACATACTGCTCATCTTTTCCAAAGATGAGCAACTGAATCAAACCTCAGGTCTTCACTGGAAAGCTTTGGTTAAAATGTACTGCTTTGATCTTGAATTTAGAAGTAGCTAAGCAAAGGAACAACTTGTTGACGTAGTATCCAGTGTTAGAGAAAGGTAGAGAGAGGTTCTCTTTATTAAAAAAAAAAATTAGGACATTTTCTCTTTATATCAGGCTTCATTTGATTTGATCAAAAGCTTTTTATTCACACCATTTAACAAATGTACAGGTCAATAATTTTGTGCTTTTGTCACATGTAAAATTCCAGATTAATTAATTCCAGTAAAATTCATCTGCAGCTGGTCTGAATATTGGTGTTTACTTAGGAGTCAACTAGATAAGAACTTTAGGCACTCTCTTCCACCTACTGTGTTATATTTTGACTTCCTTGCAACCTGTAGGAAAGTTACTGCAGGTTTTGGACGGTTGGGCAGAAAGCCATGTGGGCTCCTGCCCTGCCACTGCTCCGTTTCCTCTCCCAGGTTTCACTGGCCAAGGTCTTTGGACATCCACTGTCATTTGTCTCCATGCACCTCTCCTCTCCAGAATCTTCCTTCATTTGCAGGATCCTTCCTCCACCCACAATCTTTGCCACCTTCTTCCCAGGCCCCTTTAGTCTTTCTGAGACCAGCTCCTTTCAAGGATTCTCTTTACAGCACCCAAGGACTTTGGTGTCCTTACTATATTAGAATCCATACAGAGGAATAATGTATGATCATCCTTCTCATCAGTGATCCTGTCTCATGTTTCTTTAGTACATGGAGGGTTCATTATGCACCATTTTTTTCAGTCCAGGTGATAGAGAAGTTTGCAGTCAGCCTACACAGGGTACAGCTAGCAAACAGGAGGTTTGTACCTGAAAATTAGGAAGTCAAATTTTATACATTAGCACAAACACATGCACACACATCTACCACTTGTCATTTTCCAGAGCTTCAATCAACCAACCAAACCTAAAAAGCAAACAAACAAACAATCAACCTCCAAAAAAACTAGCAAAACTAAACAAAGAAAAAACCACAAAACAAACAAAGGCTGGAATCATTTTCCAGCTTTAGTTCTAACAGAGAGAGTTCTACTTGCAGATTCAACTCTACGAATCAATTTCTCTTGTGAAAACTAGGTGCAAATATTGGCTTTTGTGTGATGAGGTCTTATGTACTTCATTAAGATGCTGAACACTGTCCCTGAGTGCCAAACACCTCCTGTGAGTGATTTTGTGGTCACAATCTCACAGGATTTAGCACTACATGCTTTACATTAACATTTGTCTCAATACTACGGGTCTTAATCTGCTGAAATTAAAAAACTCAAGTTGACTTGACTGAGAAAATTACAGGGCTTCAATATAAAGAAACGGAAGACTAGGGGGTCATAGCTGGTTAATTGAACACAGTTGAACACAGTACCTGAAATTTAGGAAAGAGATGCTTGGATTTGTAGTCCATAAGTAGTATGGACTTACAAATGGACTACAAATAAGTCCATATGTAGTCCATAAGAGGAACATAAAGTCTTTTTCCCCTGTCCTGCAAACTATAGGCCAGAAACCCCAGAACACTCTTATAAACTCGAGACCTACATTAAAAGACCAAAAGCCAGAAATTATATTTTGCCACATGAAAGTACTCTGGAGACTCAGGGGTTTATCTAACATTTCTGAAATAACACTAACTTGACCAAACAACCATGGTAAGTAGATTGTGCGCTGCTTTGTGAAAGTTGGAGGGGAAGAAGACAGGAGAATAAAAAAGAAAAACAAAAAACAACCCACGCTAAAATAAAAGCTAAGCAGCAGTCGTTTGATAAGGGCAAAAGCACCTATATAGTTACCTAAATGATTTATAGTAACCTGGAAAAATATGTCAAGATAAGGATCAGTGACCATTTTAGTGCTGATCATGTATAGTTTTGCTTTACAATCAGAATTACTGTAGAGAAAGTGAACTAAGAAGGCAAAGTTGTGACACAGAGGGGGGAAAATGAAATATGGTCAAAAAAGGAGCTCAACTTTCCTTAAACTTCTCTAAAGGTAAGATATTTAAAATTAGATATTTAACAAAAAATTTATAATAAGATTTTACCTTCTAATTAGTCTTTTAAATGTGAAATTATTTCCATTAATCTCTATGAGAGCACCCTGGAAGAAACCAAATCCTGTTAATTCTCACCAAAAGAAATTATGGAGGAATGCAATTATAATTTTGAACTAAATATCACAGAAACAATTATCAAGAAGAAAAATAACAAAAATAATTTACTATAATTTTAAGATCTATATACATTGCTAATTTTTAAGGGGAAAAACCACCAAAACAGTACTACTCTCAGGACAGTACCAATGTATGTGTTTGGTATTAGCCTAGAGAAAACACAGACAAAACATCTTTTCATTAAGTGATCAGTTTAAAAAATAAACAAACAAAAACCTGTTCATATTAGGAACTATATAGACGTGTCAAGGAATGTGCTGAATTTGAAGTTTCCCTTTAAAGTGCCTGAAATCAGAGTGTACCCTGTACCAAATGAAAAATCTAAAGATGAGACATGAAGGTGTCCAGCAACCATCATGGCAGAACTAATATTTTATTAGAAATTATAAAGCCTAACATTACTTAATGCTGAACTGAACTGACTTAGTCAAGGCACTAAAAATTTAGAACTGAAAAGTCCCTCATCATTATCTTGTGGCAGAGTAGCAGTGGCATGATGCATAATGATTCCATAGCACAGAGACTCTTTCAATGTAATTAAAAGTCAGTAGAACGGAACACAATTATAAGAATTTAATTTTTTTTAAGGCAATGTGTGATCAGCCAAGGAAATTCACTGTCACAGAAAATCATTGAGATGTCATCTATGCCAAAACCTGGAGACTATGATAATTTTTTGATCAATTATAATATTTGTGGGCATCTACTGTAGAGAGCAAAGCTACACTGGACAATATAGCACAATGTGTACATTTATCTAATGTGCATGGATATTGCACATTGGCTAGACCCTGGAATAAATTCAAAAGGTAGGCACTTGTGTTTCATAAATCACTTACCCATAGGCATAAGTGCTGTTAGTAAGGAGTTCACATACCAGAGTACTCATTTCACAAGTATTTAAACATCAAAAGTTGTTTGTATTAGGTAGTCAAAGCTGGCCTTCCTCTACACTAACCAGAGAAAGCATTTCCAAAAAACATTTCACCTCACAGATGCAATGTCCTAAGCTGATTCCCTCCTTGGGTCTCCTTATTTCTTTAACTCTTTAGATGGAGAATCTGGTGTAATTACCTTGATTCTAGTCAACAAACTTTTTTAGTGACTGATAGGCATTAGACTTATACTGTCCTCAGCATCTATGTCCTGTGTGCAGAAAAAGAGAGACATTTCCAGGAGAATTTATCCCTTTTTATAACAGATATGTAAGTAGATGCTAGGATTTGCCCTCTCAGATATCTTAGTTCTTTCCATTAAGCACAGGAACAGCCAAAATAACCAGTTGCCATTTGATTTAAACCCTGAAAACATCAAATTTGCTAGAAAAGATCCCCATTCTTAGAGGATTTGTTGAAATCAGGTACATTTGCTGGCTTAGCAGACAAATGAACTTGTGTGGGGTAAATCAGTTAATGATTTTTTGACAGTGAGACATGAGACCTGACCATGGTCTGGGGTGTGAGATGTGGAACCTGCTAGGTTAATGAATAGCAGTCCCTGAACTGTAGCAGGCTGCCTACATTGTCTCTGTGCTGTGAGGTGAAGCCTCTCTGGAAGCACCTTTGGACGCTATCAGAAGAAAAAGGAGGAGAAGACGATGATGAACTCAATTTGGCATTAATAAGGAGTGCAAGCATATAGCTAAAGGACAGGCTCCAGTTTCTGTAAGAACATTATTCATTTTTAATTTGTTTTCCCCTGCCCAGTGCAGAAATTCAGGGAATGCTCTGTGGTGCACAGAGCTGTGTATCAAATCATGATTTCTCACTATGATAAGAATGTTCTAGGTTTTTTCACATATTTGAAAAGAATGTGTTAAATAATCTTTAAAATACTGATAAAATTACAGTCAACCAAAACTGAAAGTAAAAATCTAAGTCAGTTATTAGGTAACAGGCCCTGAAGATTGCAAAATGAAAATTTGAATCTATGTAATCCTGCCAATGTCTATAACAGACACATGGAATTAAAATGACAACAATATTGTTTTGGTGATTTTGGAAGCTGGCACAAAAAACATAGTTACAATTTACATCATGCCGGGTCAAGATGGCTGAAAGTAACCAGGATGAGTACACTAATAAATTACAAAAAATTATAGAATGGGTTTATACAAATAAACATTTCCTATAAATATGTTAATTTACATAATAGAAAAAGAGAAAACTGTTCCGAAATGAATCAATAAAAGTAAAAATAGGTTCCACTGGTGTAATTTCTAATAAGCATATGCAAACACATCAGTAGTGTCACAAAACTAAAGAATCAGTAGCACAGTGATGTCGTAGACATCTTTTTGTGAAAATCCTTTCTTAGGATTTTTTCCCTTCTGAGAAGCTGAGGCCTCAGAAACAAGATGTAAACAATGGTTATCTGCTGCTGAGGAATGCAACAGGTGCATCTGTGATGGGTCTCGTGTGGATGTTTGGAATTAGTGACCAGTCACGGCAGAGCTGGCTCTCTCTCTCTGTTCGAGCCACAGACCTTTGTTTTCATTCTTTTCTATTCTATTCTTAGCTTAGCTAGCCTTCTGAGATGAAACTTTTCCTTCTATTCTTTTAGTATAGTTTTAATGTGATATAAATATATCTTAAAATAATAAATCAAGCCTTCTGAACATGGAGTCAACACTCTCATCTCTTCTGTCATTCAAGAACCCCTGTGAACACTGTCACACAGTGATGATAATACAGAGATGTTTTTGCTATTGCTGAGCAGGGATTGCACAAGGCCAGGGCCTTTCCTCCTTTTTGTGCTGCCACACTGGGGAGGGGGCTGGAGGTGCTTGGGAGGTTGGGAAGAGACACAGCCAGGACAGGTCACCCACAGTGACCAAAGGGACATTCCAGACCATGTGATATCATGCTCAGTACATAAAGTGGGGGGAAGGAGGAAGGGGAGGACATTTGCAGTGCTGTTTACTTTCCTAAGTCACTGTTACACATGTCAGGGCCCTGCTCTCATGGAGATGGCTGGACAGCTGCCTGCTCATGGGAAGCAGTGAATTCATTCCTTGATTTGCTTTGTGTGTGCAACTTTTGCTTTTCCTATTAAACTGTTTATATCTCAAGCCACGATTTCTCTACCTTTTACCATTCAGATTCACTCCTTGATCCTGCTGGTGGAGGAAGGAGTGAGCAGATGTGTGGGGCTTGGTTTCTGGCTGGGGTTAAACCACAACAGCCTCCTAGATCCAAAAGCATCTGAGGTATGCTCTGAGTACACTCAAACTGTTTTGGTGTTATCCAGAAGGAATTCAGCTTGTGTGCTTTAATCTATCACTGGGAGAGTGGACAAATGGTGGCTGTGCTGGCTGGGGCTGGGCAGAGTTAATAGTCCTCATAGTAACTAGTATGGAGCTGTGCTTTGGATTTGTGCTGGAAAGAGTGCTGAAAACACAGGGATGTTTTCATTATTTCTGGACAGCTCTTGCACAGAGCCAAAGCCTTTTCTGCTTCTCACCTACCACCCCAGCAAGGAGTCTGGGTCACAGAGGGAGTTGGGAGGGGCAGAGCCTGTGCAGCTGACACAGGCTGATCAAAGGAATATTCCATATGATATGACCTCATGCTCAGTATATAAAGTGGAGGGAAGGAGGAGGAAGACTGGGGACACTCGGAGTGATTGGGTTTGCCTTCTTAAGTTAAGTGTGATGGGACCTGGGTTTCCTGGGATTTTGCTTTCCTGGGGATAGCTGAATTCCAGCATGCCAAGGGGAAGTGATAAATGAATTCTTTGTTTTGCTTTGCCTGGGTGTGCAGCTTTCCTTTGGGTAATAAACTATCCTTTTCTCAATCCATAAGTTTTTGTCATTTTTACTCTCCAGATTCTCTCCCCCATCCCAGGGCAGTGAAAGGGAGTGAGTGGCTGTGTGGGGCTGAGTGATCAGCTGTGGTTGAATCTCGACAGTGGCAGATCAGCTTGAAAAGCTCAGTCCTGGACCAAAATAATATTCCAGTGTGGGAACATCCATATGCCCTGAAGGAGTCCATTGGAGTAAAAGCACCAGCTGTACCAGTTTACTCTTTTCAGAGTCCTGTATTAGTTCAAGTATGGGACTGATAGCTCTCACCCTAAGGGGCACGTGGCATAAAACAATACTACCCCAAACTCCATAAAACACCACCATTTACATGTCACTTAACACTAGCTAACAGGTAACTGAAAGAAACAAGGCTGACCCTAATCTGTTCCCTCCAAAATGCTAGTGTGAACGGTGCTACATAAAAGCTTTCTTACTGAAGGAGTGCCAAGGTCGTAGGTCTCTTTTGGAAAAACTAACAGTCGCCACATGTGGTCCCCTTTGGAGGCTATTGCCTTTGTTTCTTCCTTTTTAGGAACAGAATCTTCTTTGTGGATTTTATTGGCCCTAACTCCAGTGCAGCAGCACCCAGACACAGTTTTATGGATTCTGCACGTACCCCTTGGAACAGGGATTTCTTTTTTTTATTTTAATCTGTGCCAGCTTTGAAAATCAGCTTTAGCTTAAATCATCAAAGTATCTTATCAATCACATATTTTAAAAACTCCATTTCTAATGCAAACATAATTAGCCTCTGTCTGTTAATGTGCAAAGTGAAATGCAGGGAAGGGACAGTTGAATAGTGAGTCAATCACAGAGTAGTAACTAGAGCCTTGCTTATCAACTTACCTCCACTGTAGAAATGGTATTGATCAAGGACAGTTGAAACAAACCTACAATTATCAAGGAGAGAGTGCAACTCACACAGATATCTGGAAATGTGGGGGAAATCATGCAGATTAACAATTCTTTTATGTGATGCGGATAAAAAGTATCGCAAATACGCACAGTATCAGCAGCAGAATAAAACAGATAAGGGTTCTACAGATTCTTTCTGAAATGGATGCCATCAAAAATCATAAAGTTTTGGAGAGGAAACAAAGATATCTAAGATCTTTATAATCAAAAGCAAATGTGAAGTATCAGGTTAAGATTTGATCTGGGACATTTTAATTTGGGGTTTTTTCCTAAATAACTTAACTTTTTTTCTAAATAACTTCTTAAAATAACTTTCTTTAAAAAATTTAAGAAATAATATTATCCCAGTCAAATTAGAAAACATTTAAGATATAAAGTAAATTGATATTAAAAGAAATATATTGTCATAATAGTTTTTTAAGATTATTAAGTATTCTAATAATCTTAAAAAATCTAATAATCTAATAATTATATATTCTGACTATTGGAGTTTTATTTAGGGATTTATAACTTTTTTTAGAATATTTTCATTATCTGAAAGATAGAAAGATATATGCAGATTATATAATTTGTTGAGGTTTATAGTACTAGCTACATAATATTTTCTCCATATTTTCGCATAAACATAAATCCCCCAAAGTACAGTCAAATGAAATGTAACTCTGATGTTATAATGGTGAAAGAGGAGTTTATAAATGGCATCCAGAAAAGTCAGTGTGGCACTGCTAAGGAGGAAAGATGGATATGGAAACCTGAAGATGGGTTGATTCATTTCACAGAGGTAAATACTCAGTGCTGCATAACTGTCTCCTTTTAATTATCTTGTCAAAAGATTTTGACAAAGGCCTAAAGTGGATAACTGAGCAAATCTGAACTGCAGATTACCTCTATTGAACCATTTATTGTCTTTCAGAGCTTTTAACAGAATTTTTTAATCAAGCCAGTTCTATTTTCTTATAAATTTTCTGCTTTGGGGTGGGTTTTTTTTGGTTGTTTTTTTTTGCTTTTTTTTTTTTTTTTGCTTTTTTTGGTTGGTTGGTTGGGTTTTTTTGCATCATTAATGCAACTTTTTTTTTCCTGTTTAAGACTTCATTTGAGCATGCACTTTAGATCTTCCTTGATATCTTTATTTGGACTTCTCTACTGATCAATTCATCAGCAAACATAGTTTTTCCAAGGTTTTTATTGCTCTCTTCTTTCACTGGTTTTAAATGTATATTTATGTGAATTTTAAGGCTACGATGTTAACACAAGTTGTTCTTGTAAGTAAACAGGCATTTACAAAGGAACCTAAAAAGTGTTGTCTTCTCAGTGCTCCATTTACTGTATCTTACATTATATTATCACTTCTATAAGAACAACTTCATGTCACCAAAGTTCATTGCAATTATTAGTGCAACACAGGTACACGTGTTTGTTAGGTGGAATTTAATAGATATGGGAAGACAAATCAGGAATAGATATTTAGAACTTTCTGACTTAGAATTCCAAGGACTGGAAGGAACAGAGGAGACTGATCATCTTTTTCTATTGAACTTTCCCGAACAGAGGTACTATAACTGATTGCTGAAGTTGTTCAGATATTTGGAGGCATACCAAGATGTTGTCAGAATGTAGGTGCAGCCATTTAATATTGAGGTATTTTGCTCATCCTAAATAGTATAGTTGGAGGAAAGAGAGTCTGTTGCCCCCTTCTGTGCCCATGTGCTGGTTTGTAAGCATCTAAAAGAAGGTTAGCCCTGGAAAAATTACTGACATTATAAGAAGGGATGGCACAGCGTGGCACTTACTGCATTGAATCACAGGCTACATGGACTGAGTATGACAGCACCTGAGATGTGCTGCTATCCCCATCATCCAAAGCAGATCTGAGCTTTACAATTTAGAAATGTTAAATAATGTAAATCAGCCTCATCTCTAGCACAGTAATACTGCTTTGCCACTGTAGGCATAAGAAAAAGAGCTTATCCTCTTGCAGAATGTTATCTTCAGTCTTAAATGATTTTTTTTTAAAGTTTTGATAAATAATTTATTCATTAAAAATGCAATTTTCATTAAATAAAAAAATATATTAAGTCAACCTATTTCATAATACATTTCAGGGGGATTAGAAATTCACAAATCTTTTACAGGCCCTCAGGTCATGATACCATTTATCCTGGGAGACAATTCAAGTTTCTCCAGTCCCTCCTGTCTGCCCAGATAATCTGGATCCATGTATACTGTCACATGCTAAGGGCTGTCCAGGGTGACAATGATGATGAGGAGACTTATTTGTGTGTTCAAGATACACATCCCACACTTTGGAACATTGAAAGTGTGAAGAATATAGAGGATTGGCAACAGTATGAAGACAGTAGACTAAATTAATTCTTCTCTTTCCAGATTTGTACCCCTTAACATGTCATTTAGGACTGTCTTTTCACCTGGGTGAATTGGATTCAAATTTCAACAGAGAGAAGAAGAAATTTAATTCAGCCTCCTGCAGTCTGGATAGGGGCTCTGACTACTAGGTTATTCAAAGAAGGGCATTGTTCTCTCTGTATTTGTTGCATCTAAGTTTTCCCATTCATATCCCTTTTTCTTGTTAAATATATCATTTAGTATAACATAAATTTTGCTTGTGTTTTCACTTTGAATTAAAAGCATGCACACAAATTTTTATGTGCATATACATATGGACACAATCAAAATGTTTGTATTTATTTGTGTGTATACACAGTTTTGTTGGTACAGTGGTAACAGCTCCTTTGTTCTGGTAAATTTTTAAACTAGCAAGGAAAGCAAAACATCACTTATATAGCAACACTCCTGTATATCCAATAATGCACACCGTCCTAAAGTTTCCAGTTGCCTAAGGAGTTTATAAAATATGTTGTATAACAAAATTACATGCAATTACTGCAGTGTCCAAAGCCCCTAAGGATTGAATAATGAATTGCTAATTTGAAATATTTATAAAAAAACAGTCGAAAGAAAAAACGCCTTGCATAGTTTAAGGTAGATAAGGAAACCTCTCTGAGGAAAAAAAATCTGATAAAGTGAGTGTATTTGGGAAAATATGTTTAGTGCAGCACTACAGTCTAAAATAGATGCTGTATGCAGCACATAAACATATTAATTTGTCAGCAGTTTCTCAGTGCCAAAATACTTGGCAAAGTTTTAAAAGAACTATACTGTAGTCTGAGTGGTATGTTGGCAGGAAGCCTGCACTTGTTCTACTATTTCAGTGTAGTTTTACTTACCTCATAAGGAAATAAATATGATTACTTTTTCAGTTATTTTAATGTCCATCTTGTCCTTCTCCAAAATGTCTATAGTCTCTCTTCCAAACAACTAATTCCTATATCAGCAGGTTCAATTGAAAAAAAAAAAATATATATATATATATATATTCTGTCAACACCCAACCCACATTCAGAGAAAAGCAATTAATTTGATGGGTTGACAGTTGAAAAAGGTAGCTTCTGACAGACATCCAGTGTGATGCCAGCCAGAGTGATGTATAGTGTTACACTTGCCTTAAAAGGAAAAGCAAATCAGACATCCCAAAGGCAAGTCCTTCGTATTCCATTGAAGATTTTAGGTATTAGTGCATCTCTGTTGTGTATTCTTGACAAGCTGTAAAGAATTCTACTGTACTAAAATGTATTTGAATAGAATTCACAAAAGGCTGTATGCAAATCCCACACAGGAGAGCTGAGAGCCAGGCGGAGGGCAAGGAAAGCAGCAATGCTCTGCTCAGTCCCAGCACAGCTGTGCACACCTCTGGAGCTGACAGGGGCTGTGGGGACAGGGAGCAGGTTAGCAGAGCAGGATTCATGCTTGCTTCAAAGTCCATTAGTTACTACAGTAGTTAAAGCATCATAAGTTAGGGCTGCTCTTATATTGTCTGCAAATGCTCATGCACGAAAGGAAAATTATCGCAGATTTAGTAATCTCCTGTGTTTTTCGGTTGAACTTTTGTTGAAGACTTATAAATCACTTCGTTTGGAAAAAATTCACTAGATTCTTAGTGTTTGCGTGTTGAAAACCTCCCATATCTACTTCTTTGGGTCCAGGAGACTGAAGAGCAGAGTATGAACAGACACCTCAAAGACCTGTTTTCATGAAAGATACAGGTCTTTAAGACATGGAAGGAAACATTTGCATATTTTTAAATTGAGGAGTAAACATTAGCCAGTATTAAGTGTAAATGCTTTGTATAGACATTGTCTTACATGAAAAAGTACATACCAAGCCAATAGCCAGTTAAATGCTTAAAATATCTTTTCTAGAAGAGAAACTAGTTAAAACACTTTCAGAACTGTTGTGGTCTATGTAGGAACCATTTTTGAAATGGAATAAGGTTCACAGGCTGTAAAAATCTGTGTCTCCTGTGTTACCAAGGAAACATTCAATTGAGAGACAGTTGTGCTGCCCAGCAGATTTGTGCAGAATCTGCACAGTCACTCTAGGATGATTTTAAACATTTGGCGACCATGCACTACCTCTTCTGACCATAGGAGCAAGAATATTAGTGGAATTCTCTTATGGAGTCATCCCAAATATACTGTTTCTCTTTCATTACAGAGGTAAAAGACTATAAAGCAAATGGAATTTTACTTACACAGTGTCAAGTTGCATTTGAGACCTAGCCAGGAATAAATCTATCCCCTAAACTCTTCAGAAGTTATGTCCAGATGATAAAAAAGTGCACTAAAATACTAATTAACTATAAGATTTGTGTCTTATTGCAACCATGTTTCAGTTTATAGTATTTATTTGAAAGATTTTGCAAGATAGTGCATTAAGATTTTTACTAATGTGTTGCTCCTAGTAGCTAACTAACCAAGGTCATTAGGGAAATTAAGGATTAAAATGCAAATTGTTTCATACAATTGCAGACCCACATGGAGGAAGTTACAGTAACAACTTCATCTTTAAAAATTATATGACTTTCACGCTGATACATATATGTACTTATATGTACCCTGTTCTTGAACATATCAGCTTTATGATATTGGAAGTTTGTGCATTGGGATTTCTGCAAAATTTATACTTTGCCTTCCTACAGTCTGGAGCAAATCCTCCTCTCAAGATTTTCTCCCAGGTCCATTAACTCAATGGACCATCAGTTATACTACTGTTACACATACTGAGATTTGGCTCGAGGCAAATTTAAGAAAGCAAGATTGAATAAAATTCAATATTTGAGACTTTATTCATTGGGATATTTGGCAGTGTTCCAAAAAAATATCCTCTTATAAACATTGTTGTGACAAAATTTTTTATATATTTCTGTAGGGATTTTGATTAAGATTGTAAGCACTGATGATCCTCATTTAGCAAAGCCTTTATTTATATATATTTAACCTCAAGAACTTTAAAAAAAGGAATATCTTAAAAGGTATATGTGTATGAGTATCTGTGCACACAGACATACACATTCACACATGTAGATACTCTTATAATTTAAGGCCTTTGTTGTCTGTGTGTATAATCCCCTCTACAAATCTCAACACTAAAAAAGGTTTAGAAAAATGTTTACGAGGCAGTGAATTGGTCAAGTCCAAATTGAATTGGTCAGTTACCTGATGCTCAGCTATTTGAAAGTTAGGATATTAATATTAAAGAGATCATACATCTCACACAGCCCATACAATAAACCTCTGCATTCCTCTCATCCAGGGAAAAAAAAAAGTTGTTTAGCAGCTAACCTTAAATCCTGCACCCATGTATCTATTTTCAACAAATTTTTATTTTACAGCAAGATATTTGCTAAACAAGAGTACTACAGAGGCTAACATAGTCACTGAATAAGTGAAACAAGTGACACATTTTGGAATAAATATCAATCCTATTTTACAAGAAAACTCTTGTTAAATCTACAGGAAAATACTTATTTTTAAAATAGTCTTGTATATGAGAGTAAACTTTTGGCCAAAGCTGAGCAGTCAACTAAAATGTATATTTGATGATCTCTGTATTTCTTCTCCAGGACACTGTTATACTGGCTCTATCCTGCAGCTCTTAAAATATGTGCATTCATTTTCAGTGAGAATGCTAACAGATATAATTTCTCCATAGTACAGAGATTTTAACTGTTTTATTAGTGAGGTTAGGGAACAGTCCATGGTAGAGCTGTTTCAGATATATGCAGTGACTGCCAAGTAAACTCTTTTCTGTGCAATGTTTCAGAGAAGATGGGTAGTTGATTCTTCAATGCAGTGCACAAAAAACTAGTACAATGATACTTCCATCCTTACACCATCTTTTTGACCCCACTATATTCTTCCTATCTTGTGAAAAATCATGAGTTTATAGACTTCCTGATCTGCATGTTTATTGCTCAATATTCTGATTAGCAGACTTTAATTAACTTGTCTCTGTAAGTTTGCCTACTTGCTTTTCAAACACATTTCAGTTTGGCATCCAGTGTGCATCACATTTTAGCAACATGCTGTGTGAAACAAGCTTATTTTTCTTTGTTTTAAAGTTTACACCTGATGATTTCATTTGAATGCCCCTTGGGTTTTCTGCTATTAAAATTTTTAGATAATAGTTGTGATTCATCATCATTACCCATTTCCTTCTCTGTGTGTTACTACCTCCTTCCCCTGTTGTCTTCCTTCCACTCTTGGAAGTATTACATTAATGTATTGCTCCTTGTAATGAAGCTGTTCTTCAACCCTGATTGTATTTTTTTTTCTTTCTCCAGTTCTGCTATATAATTTTTTAATACTGTAACCTGAGTTCCTGTGTTGTATGAGGGAATAATAAACTGACAAAGTATAATTGTCAAAATATTTTTTCCATGGCTTTTCAGTTGTTTTTGATTTCTTTCTGCTACTCCCTTGTACTGTATTTGTCCCTGAGCACACCAGATCAGTAGCTAGGTGTCTTAAAAAAGTAAATGTCCACAGTGAGATATCTGTGCCTGAGTGATGTCAGGGTCTTTGTGGTGTATCTGTTGTTCCTGAAGGTTTTCCTTAAAATTTATAATTTTGAATCAGTTTAGTCTAATTTTTTAAAATTCATTTTAATTCTTCTTGTTTTAATGCAAATTTTAGGTTTACTTCCTCCAGAGAAAATCCTCAGAGACATTTTCGCTCAGACCATGACTGCACTCAGTCTTGTTCATCTCTGCCCATGAAGTGAGCTGATTTGATGCACTAAGACTCAGAAGGCTGTTAGATCATGGCAGGTTTATGATTTTTGAGGTACAATTTTATTCTGCAAATACCTTGCATGTGATCACTTCAGAGTGTGCAGTGAAGTTGCAGTCAACAAAGTACAGCTGGGCCACTCTACTCTAACATCACACTTGGTGCACTTTTCTTGGTTTATAGTAGCACATATCCTATTTCAGCTGTGTTGCCATAGCAAGCAACATCAAATATCCTTTGTTCAATTTGCTCTTTTCTTATCTTTCCTCTCTCTCAAGCCATCAACACTGGAGAGAAATTTAGCAGCACAACCTTGTTTGTGCTTATGTTGCTGACGCTGATAGGAGAGAGAAGAGTAGCCTCATCTTACCTTGTTTATTTTGGTGCTTAGACAATACATGTGACAAACAAGCTTTTGAATTTCCCTCAAGTATTTGATACTATATGATTCAGTGCAGGGCTTCATGCTCACTTTTAAGTTTTATTATTTATGTTCATAAGTCTATGTGTTTCCCAGATGTGCTTGAATCTTTTGGATGATCATTTGAATGAAAAATTGGTTTGTTTGTCTTGTTGCTTTTTATCTGAGCTTGTAAGGGATATATTTTTGTTAGAACACATTTATTTTCTACTTTCTGCATTGGAAGATATTTGCACACACTTCCTCAGCATAAAGAATTGCTTCAGTGGGGTCACAGCCCTCAGAGTTCAGCTGGCTGTCAGCATTCCAGCTGAATGGCATCTGCACTTACATCCTGTTTCAAGGGGAAATGCAAACAATCATGCTGCTTCAGGAACAAAAATCTCAATATTTATGTTAAAATCATTTTTGATTAAAAGCCAATTACACTGAAGATGATGCAAATCTGTCCTGCTTTTGTTTAGGCAAATCCAGAGATAAAAGTCCTGGATCGAAACCCACTCTTCTGCTCCTCATTGAACTATCTGAAGTTTTGAAATTTTAGCTGTTCTATAACCCTAATCAGCCACACAGGATGCCTAAAGATATGACCATATGAAGGAAGTATGCAGAAGCAGTGACTGTTTGCCACCTCTAAGTTGCCAGCTTCCCTAATGATTGTCTTGGGCAGTTTTAGAGAGTTCCTGCTTGATTGTGTATCAGATATACAGGTAGAGTGCAGTTTAAAACCTGAAAACTATTTGATTTTGACATTCTCAGGAAAACAAGGAAATTAAATTTTCTTTAGGCTTATGAAATAACTGAACTTTCTTGTGGTACATCCTAAACAGAAGAAAAAAACATAGTTCAGAATGGCATCTTCATGAGATTTGTGTGGGGATCTACTTAGCTGAGCAATGAGTAGCATTCAAATAGTATGAAGGATTTATACTTTGGTCCTTTCTTGAATTAATAATGTTAGAACTTACTCTTACATGCAGAATTTCCCCAAATGTCCATGCTAAAACTGTATGTAATCATGTTGCAAGGAGTATCTCAAATATAATAATAAAACAAGCTGATATACCAACCTCTGTATATTCGGTACATATTTTATAAAACATATTTTATAAAAAGTTTAATAACTGAAAAAAATTATAATAGAACACTCATGTCTGTAAAACCAAACACTTCAGCACATAATTAACTTACCTGAATGCTTAAATGTCTTTAGGCAAATTATCATGAACAGAAATGGACTTAAGTCCACTGAGTCCCATGAAACTTAGGCTGAAACAATGCATTCCTTAGAGCCAGGGAAATGTGTTTCACTGTTCATGAATAAACATAGCATGCACAGTATGATACCACAAGAGAAAAATGATATAAGAGGAAAAGTTCCTCCTGCAAAATAAATGGCCTGTAATGTAAAATAAACACAAGACAGCAAATGGAAGAAATAAAAAATAAGCAAACTACAAGACTATTGTATCACTGAATCAAGCACAGACACAAGGCTTTCTATTCTGTTTACACTTTCATGGGGTGATTTAATCGAGCTATCTGCATAGTTATCAGAGTACTTTTATTTTTCTTCATTTTTGCTATTAAGATCAGAAATGAGGGCTTCTCCCCCCCTTCCCCCTCCCCATCCCTATATTGGATTGAAATTTCCATGTAGGTCAGTTCTGTTTGCCATAGTACATTGTGTGAAGGCTAAAAGAATAAAATGGCAAAAGATATGTACCAAGATTTCGTCCTCTGATTACTCATTTCATACACTTATTCCAGTGAGCAAGGTTTAAATTCTTGATATATCACATTCAACAACCTGCAAAGAAGTTCACTGAGAACAAAAGAGAGTGAGGGAAGGATGAGACAGAAGCCTTTGCAGAAAGTCTTTTTGTAGGTAGTTCATGCACGTACTAATTTCTATTGTACCATTCCTGATTCTCAGAGGCAGATCAAACTTGAAAGAAGACTGAATTCAAGTACTATTTTTGCTACTTGAACTGAGCACATTCCATGGCTCTTATCATCTTCAAAGGTTGCCTCCTGCTTTATGAATAATGTGTCCTTAAAGCAATGTTGTCAAAATAAAAAAGCAGGTAAGGCACTGCACAATTATAATTGTTACCAGTAGTAAAGGGCAAAGGTGTTTTGGTTTCTTTGAAATAAATGTTCAGATTACATGGAAAGCCTTAGTCCAAGAAACAATTAGAAACAGAAATTTTAGTCCAATTATTCCAATCACAAAAACCCTCTCTAATTAGAACTGACTATAAACTGGAAAGTTGAATTCAAATATGCTCAAACTCCATGGCATCCAAAGGTTATTTATTTGAATATCAATTCCTATTAGATATTTCAGGAACTTCTCTGACAATATTCTGAGAATTTCAAGCCATACAGCTAAGCAAGCTCTTGTTATCTTACCACTTCTTCTTTTATTACACCATTTAAATTTGGTACCACATATCAATGTATCAGTGCAACATTTGCATTGGCTATTAATGCAGAGCTCTGGGCAAAAGTAGTCAAATACAATTTTTCTATATTTTTCCTCTAATTATTTTCTCTTTCACTTGAAAAAAATGTTTTTATAAAAACTGAATGCTTAAAATGTGATCAGTAAATCTGCCATGATGTGAGGCAGAAAAAAAACTTAAGAGATATTTTTAAAGGTAAATCAAGGAACCTTATTTTCCTTTTCAGTGAGAGCTGGGATCCTAAATTCCTCTTGACCAAAATCTTATTTAGAATGCAGAATCAATCACTTAAAAATGTCCAGGTCTTCTGAATTAGAACTTATAGAGCTATTGAACATTGAGGTATTTTGTTTTAATCTTCTATGCAAACCCAGAATTTTTAAACTTTCTTCACATCAGTACACATTTATTTTCAATTAACCTGAGAACTCTATTTTCTATGACCAATTCTAATAATTAATATTGCCCTAAACATAATTTTGCTGTTCTAAATTTAACCAAGATTTCAGAGGCATTAAATTTAAAACTAACAGCCCAATCTTAGAGGAGATTGATTATCCTTCCTATTCAAGAATAGACATGTCCTAAGAATTAGAAAGAAGAATTTAGATAAATTAGTGGCATGTGAAAAACTGAACATATCAAGTCTACAGTGGTTTTCATCTTGTACAATAAAAATAAGTTTTCATTTACAAAAGAGTATTGGGGGTGTTTAAAATGTATTAGATTTCAACAGAAGAAAAGTCTTCATCTACAAGATGAGAACATAAATGATCTTAGATTAATGTCATGGTTTAACCCCAGCAAGCAACCAAGAACCACATGGTCACTCTCTCAGTCCCATACTGAGAATAGGGACAGAATTGGAGAAGTAAAAGGTAGAAAACCCCTGGATTGAGATAAAATCAGTTTTATAAGAAAAGGAAAAGCCGTGCTAAGGAAGGAATGAATTCACTGCTTCCCATGGGCAGGTGGGTGTTCAGCCATCCCCAGGAGAGCAGGGCCCCATCACACCGAGCAGTGACTTGGGAACACAAACACCATCACTGCCAACATCCTCCCCTTCCTCCTGCTTCCCCTGCCTCATAAACCGAGCATGATGTCCCATGGTCGGGAATGTCCCTTTGGTCAGTTTGGGTCACCTGCCCCAGCTGTGTCTCCTCCCAACCTCCCAAACTCCCCCTGCCCCCTCCCTAGCCTGGCAGTACAAAAATCAGAAAAGGCCTTGGCTCTGCGCAAGTTCTACTCAGCAATAACAAAAACATCTCTATATTTTAAACCCTGTGTTCAGCACAAATACAAAACACAGCCACTGTGAAAAAATTTCACTCTACCCCAGCCAAAACCAGGACAATTAAGCACTTCAATGCCTATTCTTAGTCTGTCCAAATGTTGGTCAAGAGCTATGGGGACTTTCAGGATGTTAGATCTCGCATCTTTCTGGATGATATTTTGAGTGGTTCCATGGGAGGTCTCTGTACTGCCTCATGCCTGCTGTTGTAACTTAGAAACAATGGCATGGTTTGTTCAAATCACAGCCACCCTTTATGAATTGCACTGTGTCAAAACACAGATTCCTTTGTATGTATTCCTCCAGATTCTATTTGAAGGGGAAAACAAAAACTAAAAAAACATGTATAAAAGCATCATGCAGCCTTGCTCACATTCACATCAAATACTCTATTCAACTTAGTTATTTCAAATACTTGCAAAACCTGAGGCAACTTCTGGATAACCATGAGTCTGAGTGGGAGATGAAACTCTTAAACTTGCTTGAGAACTGAAATAGGTAGGAGGTATGCAGTCAAACTGGTTTAACCAGAGGGAATAAAAACCCAAATGATCTTATTCATCTCAGCCCTGCTGAAATAGCTTCTAGGATATTTAATAACACTGCACTCAGCATCTCTCCAGTACATTGGGATTATCAGAGCCAAGTCAGGCTGTCTGTGAGCCCCTGAAAAATGTTAATTGACAGGAACCTGAAGAGGTGAATCCTTGAGGTCACAAAGTGTAGCAGATAGCCTATCAATGAGGGTAAAGTAAAATTACATTCAGTGTTTGTGAGATCAATCAAATGACTTCCCAATGGATTGTAAAACACTGAATAAAGCACTATGGAGCAATATTGTAACCTCTTTGTTAGTCTTAATTTACACTTAGTTCAAAGAAGAAATACTTGCAGAATGAAAAAGTTGTATATGATGCCTGCCTCCTTTAAAGAAATAGATTATAAAGGAATACATATGGCAAAACTTGTTCTGGCTAGTTTTTATTTTCCTAATTCTTAATCTTATTGCTATTTTCAGAATGTTGATAGCTTGAACTTTATTTTTTTTATTTTTACATGATGCAAACATAACTCAAAGTATGAAAGTTACTTTGCGTGTAGTTCAAATAAGAAGAACAAGGAATTATTAGTTGACCAAAGAGATTAAGATAGGCTAATTACAAAAGCCAAAGAATAAATATTCAGAAATACTTTCCACAGAATTCTTAGTCTTACAGCCAAGTTTTGCTGCTTTTGTTTTAATTTTATTTATTTTCTTTTATTTTGAAAATGATCTTCTGACTTTTGAAGGTAGTATTAATATTTTATACTTTTTTATTATGGTCATTAATATTTTAAAATTATAATAACAGTAAAAAAAGGTGATTTTTAAGAAGGTAAGAAGATTACTGCTTAAAGAAATAGTCAGAAGGAATTATGAGTGTTTATAGCATTTGTTCCTTATTAGGCCTGTAGACTCTATTCTCGGAGTAGGCAATATAGAAGAAGAAAAAAAAAATCCTCTAATAACTTCTCTAAATATTTTGTTTGTAACTAGAAGTAATTTTATATAAACTTGCATGCTTCAAGCATGACAAATGGATTTCCATGGAGCAATGTGTGTCTTGTCTGTCATAAGACACAAAGAGCAGCATTTGTAGCATCCCACAAATACCCAATTGCATCTTGTGAATGCATCTTAGCCCAGGTTACAAGGAATTATTTTTGACAGTAAGCAGGTTGTCTTCTGATAGCCCTGTGTGGAGACAGGTTAGACCCATAATGAAGCAATAAGAAATGTGTCTGGATTACACTTTTTTTGTTTGTTTCCCTGGGTAAAAGGAGTAGATGTGGATGCTGCATCAAGCAATGGTCTGCCACAAGATAGACAAGACAGGATGTATGTAGGACATGGATAAATCCAGCCCTTCTGCACCTGGTCTTTACCAAGCTGTTCATCTGGGGACAGCTTCTAGGCAGAAATGGTGGTAATTATTATTCCATTTCTTCTCGGTTTGTAAAAAGGCAGAAGCAAAGTGAAATCAGGATTCTTACATAGGACTTTCATTTCAGGTTCCTTTGCCCAATGATGTATTGCAGACATCTCTAGTTATTTTAGCTGTTTGAGGCATGAAAGGGGAAAAAAAGAAATTAGAAAAAAGGCAAAAATCTTACTTTTATTGTTTAAAGAATTTATAATTTATATAAATAGGAAACAAGTAAATGGCTAACTATAATAACATAACATAAAACCTTCCACAAGTTATTGTGGAATAACTTGGATGAAGGGTTAATTCATTATTTACCTTCTATAGTTTAATTTGTATCATACAAAAAGAAAGTCCAGAGCCAGCACCAGACCCATGGCCTTCCCTGTTCATGCATATAGTTTTTCTATTGGTTCATACAGAGTACCAATATGGGCATTAAACTGGGGAGAATACAATCCTGGACCATATCATACTCCAGGAACCTGATATCTGGCAAGGACTCAAGGCCTGTTCAAGTTCTCCATCATCATCACCATCATCAAATTCTTCATGTTTTCTTAGGACACATCTTGCACTTGTGTTTAAAATGGGGTGAAGGGAAGAGCCTGGGAAATAAAGAGCTGGTTACATGATGTGTCAGCATTTGCTTATTCATTATATAGCATAACATATGGAAAATTCTGATTTCTTTCCCGTCCATTCCCTATATTGAAATTATTTTCTACAAAATTATGAAAGGTATAAATGCTCTTGGCTGCAAGCCTCCTCTATTGAAATGGGAGTGGTAGGGGGAGAGAAGGGTGATGACTGCAAAGTTCAATGTAAAATGAAGACATTATTTTCAAATTATTTTTTCATGTACTTAGAGTATAAAATGTGAAGATTATTCAGGATATCCTATTTTGGTAATTATTCTCTCTGCTCATGCTACTGTAATACAGAAGCAAGTGCATTATACCTCTTTCCTCATATAAGTCCATATTTTATGCAAGCTAATAACTTCATAGTACAGTGCAGGGTGTTCAAATCACTTTTATTATACAGAACGTATTCAATATAGCATAGAAATATTTGCCTACTAAAGTCTCTTTTATAATGGATTGTATTGACTTTGCTGGTTTTAAACTAAATATCAACCATAAGGTAAGAGTGGGAAGGAACAGATGGAGAGTTCATTTCTCAGAATGTATTGGAATCAAAATACATTATTTAAAATTCATACCCAAATGGGGCTCTGAGAAATTATAAATGATAACTCTACACTATTTTTATAGTTATGCCTCTGATACAGTATTAAGATAATGATTGTGCAACAGTGGAAGTAAAGAAATAATTTCTGTGTGGTATTATTAGTGTTACTGTTGCAAATATATAGCTGCTGTCTTATACAAGGAAACAGGACAGAATTTGAAAAAGGAACCTGTCTGTGTGTCACTTTTGAGGATTGGAACCACAACAGTTTCCAGGAACCAGTGGAATATTTTACTAAAAATGTGATCATTTATGTCATTAATCCTGTTCCCATTTCAGTGAACCTGCATACATGTATTATATTGTCCCTAACTTATACTAGCTCAGCTTTGGGAGCTTGGGAAAAAACCCTAACAAAAGTATTTATTATCAAGTCTTTAATATCATATTTTTTTCAGATACATATGTCTTACTGACTACACTTTAGCTATTACAACTTTAGCCTCTTTTTCCAGTCAAAAAACTGGGCTTACAGATACTGGGAATTTTTTTGCTTATGTGTTTTTATATGCAAAAATATAGGATAATATGAGTTGTACA
The DNA here is from genome assembly GCF_035770615.1 of Melospiza melodia melodia. NCBI lineage: Eukaryota > Metazoa > Chordata > Aves > Passeriformes > Passerellidae > Melospiza > Melospiza melodia. The sequence goes on from NC_086196.1 coordinate 128,142,919, forward strand.
TATAGTGTCAATTTAAGCCTGTTGACTCTGAAGAGAGCCTTGATGGCAAGCTCAAACAGAAATATTTACAAAGCAAATATCTTTGTTAGAACAGATGAATCTGATCTTCTGCATGAATAAAACAAGTTTTTGATAACAAATTGGATGACACTGTGAACCTTTCTTGAAGAGGGCCAGCTTCAATGCTACATAAAAGACTTTTTATTTATCCTATAGAAGTCTTATTTCTGGAAACATTTAGCTTATACAAACTGATCTATAAAGTCAAGGCAAAAGTTTATGCAGGTAATGATGCATTTATCACAGAAATAAAGCAAATTGGTTTTGGCATCATGTTGCTGGGTTGAGGGATGTTGGGTGATTTTTTATTTCATTTTCATCTAACATCAAACTGAATTAAAAACACTGCTGTTAGTAAATTTAAAGCAGAGGCCATTTATGTGTTCCTCCAACCACTGGATATAATCACCTGCATTTGTATTCTGACAACAGATCACTTCTCACAATTTATAAATTCAGTCAGTGTCCAGCAATCTCTTCCAGTAATCATTAGCATGAAAAATACACTGCACTGAATTTAAAAAATGGTGGTAAAGTATCAAAATATCACATGACATTTAGTTTAAATTTTATGATGCTTTGCATGTATACATCCTTCATACAAAGCGACCTGACTTAATGCAAGATTTTTTTCTCCCTTCTTTATTATGAAAGTGTCCTGGTTTATTATTTTTAAGTAATTTTTTTTTAGGTGGGACTGAAAGCAAGGCTGCTTACAGAGAAGCCAAGGAAGATTAATATCTTTTAAAGAATAACTGAAATTGTTCTTACTCCTGCCCTGCAGTGTAAGAAAACCACATAGAAGCTTCCAAGGTGAAGTTGTGAAAGTGAGATACTGTGTTTCTACACGAGTCAGATTCACCACCTGGACTCCCAAAGGCATGTTAGACAGAAGTCAAGCACTGCATGAATACATGGCTTTCTACTGGCACACAGCATGGTTTTCCTTCTCTCCTAAGGGGAAAGGCTGCCAGCAGCCTCACTGCTGCCAGTGCTGTGCCCACCCTGCTCACCAGCAGCAAGGCAGCAGAGGCAGGAGGCCCAGGCCCCCTCCTGTGTAAAAAGCAGCTGCCTATTCTGCAAGGTAAGAGGTCTGACCTCTGAAATGTTCAGGTCTCTTGTGCTCCAGATATGATCAGAAAACCTGACAAGTCCTGAGATTCTTTTTCTGATTAAATTTTTATGAAATAGATTCGTTTCCCAGAAATCATTTATTCCCATGATCAACATTTTCAAATAGAGAGGCACCTCAGGAAATTCCTGACCAGCTTCACTAGCCAATAGGCTTTGTCTGCATTTTAGAGTGATAACCTTGTAAATTAATTTTTCATTTTAATTTACAATATGTTTTTATTTTACACAAGGAACAAAAGATGAGGTCTCTGCAGTTAATTTAGCACCTGTACATTCTCAGAAATTATGATGAGACACTGCACGATTCAGCGTTTATAGGGCAGTGAATTCTAATCCTGTTAGGGTGGTTCTTTAATTAAAATGTCTATTAACTTTTCTGCAGTTAATGCAATTATGGATTTATTACTTCTTGCCATTCTAGGAATAGGTTTTTATGATCCAATAATACTAAATTTTTTAAATCCTACCTTAGGAAAAAAAAAAACAACTCAACTCAGTAACACACCTATAAAACCATTCACTTTCAGGACTAAAGTGTCTGTTTCAAAGTATTTGAATAAACAACATGTAATTAAAGGACCTTGGCCTTACATCCTGGAGCTACACTTCTCCTTAATATGTAAAGAACTATATTATAATTTATTTTTCCATCACTGTGTGTCTTTTATAACACTTCCTGGGACTTTAGGATACCTATAGCATATTTTCCTTTACATATGTAAAATTCTATCAGTTTAATTGCTAAGTATTCAGAGAATTTTCATATTTATGTTCATTTCTTTTAATATGTGGAATACACCAACTCTCCCAACAAGTCGTAGGGTAATTGTAAAGCATATTTTTCTTTTCACTGAGTACATCTCAAATTTTCTTTTGTCCACATGCACTGTCATTTTATAAAGTACTGCTCAAAAAAAGAGACAAGAGTGAAAAACAGCTAATGGGTTGTTCTACTCCCTTCCAGGACGAGGAGTGAAATTATAACATCGAAAGCATCAAAGAGAAACATGGCTGAGATCTTACACAACGTGTACGATCAGACCTGTAATCCCCTTGTGGTCCAGTGTTTACTGTTAACACTTTATACAGTTGGAAATTAATGTGTTAAAACACTGCCTTTCAAGATTTTTGTAGCTCCTCATTTGCAGTTAATACATTTTGTATTAGCCCTCAGTGTGAAGAAATCATAACTCTATATACCAAGGGATAAACTCCATCTTACATTACAGAAAAGAGTACCTAGGGACTTGGATATCTGTACTAAGATGCCTATTCTATTGCTTTTTCACAGAAAACTAAGTTTTCATAATACTTATACCCAGACATCAAACAATTTTACTTATAAAAATGTGATTTGAAACAAAAAGGAGGGAAAGTGCAGCCCTCAAACACATCAGAGGCTTGATCCAATATAGCAGTTAAGACAGAAAATTATTTCACATAAGGTTTTAATAAATTTGTTGAGAGCAAATTGCAATATTTTATGCGTGCAATTTTGTCATATTACAAGATTTAGCATAATATGAATGCCAAGTTGTGCAGTACAATATACATGCCATGGTTGTGCAGCTAGTCAGAAACATAAGATTATACAGCCACATGGAACCAGTGCCCAACAATGAAAAAATTGACATTTTCTCATATTACCTAGAACCACTGTCTGGTAGAAACTTGAATAGCTCTTATTCAGTCCAGGAAAGGAAATCTCTGACCAGAATTGTTCTGAGACTGATGTTGGAAAGACAGATATGAAGCTGTGTTTTATGAAGGTAAGCTGGAGTTTTTTTTTTCTTAAAATGATAATTCGGAGTTTGGCAGTCACAATGCATTTTATTATCTAGCTTTAGAGGTCTTGAACGGGAAATTATTTTTAATGATAATTTGAATTTTGGCCTCATTGGGACTTACGCTTTCGGAAAAGATGTGTATTAATTTTTGAATACTTAGGAAAAATAAACTGTCAGCTTTATAAAGTCTTTATAAATTGTCATGTTCTTACTGTAGAGAGTGAATTAGTTGCTCTTTCCCTTTCCTGTTTTTATAATGGCTGAAATGGCAAAAGTTCTTCTAAAGAAAAAGCAAAAGCAAAGAGGCTAGAGTCTGAAAACCAGACAGAGTTTTTAGCAATTGTGCAAAATTGCACCATTTTGGTTTTGTTTTCAAGCAGAGGACTAAGAGCTGCTTTAGCATTCTGGAAACCAAACTACCCAAAGTGGAACATTCCCAGGACTTTTTGTGGAAGAGGAACAGCAGTAAAAGACACAAAATCAAAATGTTCCTGCCCAGGGATCTCTAACTTTGTAGTCAGGGGAAAATATTGAAGCCTACTCCTTGATAATGGGCAAGGATACAGTGAGTCATACATTGGTGGCTTTGAAAGACAAGGTCTAGCTGCAGTGGGTAGGGGAGGGATCATAAGATTTTTCCTGATTCAGGCATGTTGCAGAGGACATGGGAACAGGTACAGAAATTTTAAGGATATGCCTTTGCTAAAAGCTAATTGGTAATATATCATGTTTTACAGTGATTTAAGACCATGTGAGATATATATCTATATATAGATGTATAGATATATCAGAGTTTTTTCAAGTGGAGTAACATCCATAACACAATCTTAAATATAATTTAATAATCTCACCGTCTTTGTAGGCTGATGGGAAGTAATTGCTGCTTACCACTACTTACACTGTGTCTTTTCCAGGAAGATCTCTCCTACAAAGAGATTTACCCTTTCAACATCCTCTGTAATAGCTCTGGATGTTGATGCTCAATAAAGAGAGTCCATAAGGACAAGCTGATAAGAAATTAAAGCATGATTAATCTAGGTAGAAAATGTAGTTTAAAGATGAATGGATTGCAATATCTAACTACAGTGATGCTGCTCTGCTTACATTTGTTGCAGGTTATCACTAAATCAAGATAAGAAGCAGAAAATATTTCTCTTTTTTAAATAATTTTTTTTATTTAATAGAAATATCTGAATCACTCTACTAGATTCAGGTGAGCATTTTCTGCTGACTTTCCTTGTGAGTTAGGAGGAAGCTTGGAAAATCAAAGAGCTTTTGTTTCAGCTGTGGAACAGTCACCCTAGTGAATCTTTTCTGTGTAAGTGATTTACAATAGAAAGGGAACAGCGGTGGAGTAGAAAGAATGTGAGGATAGTTGCATATACAACGTTGATTTTCTTCCCTTAACCTCATTTTACTGATAATGGTGGAAACCAATAACCAAATACCTCATCCTTATTTCTCAGAAATGTCAAACAAAAAATTGCTGGTGTGGGCCTTTTCTGATAGTTCAGGTTTGTCACTTTTGACTACAAAAAATACACAGAGATTGCACAGCTGAGTGGTAAAAGGTCTTCTGCCCATAATTGCCAGCTTAGAATACTCTTAGTGGTATGTTGTATTATAAGCAAAAAAATCTAATAAAAGTTTATATCACTAATTTCATAGATACACATTCTGCTTTCAAATACTCCAATAGAACTAAAGACTAATTCAGTACACATGGAGCTGCCAAAGTTGTAGAGCAGATTCTAGTCTCCCTCAGTAATTAATAGCTAAAGTTAGAAACTATCATCAAGATACATTATATAGGGTTACAATATGATGCAATAGTTTAGCTTTTCTCTTTTTATGAATAATTTCATCCCAAATGCTTTAAAATGTGCAAATTGCCCATGAACTTAACTGAGTCTAGGGCAACAAAAAAGAAGTAGGAAAATGGTTATAAGTACTCATGACAATACATCCAACCTACAGGCGACAGCAAACTCACCCTGAGGGAAAGGACAAAAAAACCGAAAATATATTAAATCAGATGTTTTCATCTCTATGCAAGACAGGAAAAGCATTCATATCATCCATTCTTAATGATCATATTACTCTTTCACTATTGTGCGTGCTATGTTTTTAAAGATAGGATCATTATATTTTATTTTGCTTCTGACCATAGATCAGACTGGTCAACAAATATTAATAACTACTCTTTTTTCGTAAAAACATCAACAGGAAATTCCTATAAAAGTCTGGTTCTTCTGTGACTTACAAGAAAAACAATTATCTCATTGACTTCAATGTGAAGATATTTTTGTGTATTAAGAATATAATGAATATATTACATCTAAACTTTACTAGATTTTAGTAACACTGGTAGGCTTTTCACATTTATTTTCAGTAGTTCACTTTAATCTCCTTCTAACTTAATTTTAAATGAAAAATAGTAAGGAAAAGGGTTTAGAAATCCTTACAGGCCAAACAACCTGTTTACCTTTACTCTGCAGAACACTTAGGATTTTTTTGATAAAATACTGCAGTAGCTTTGCATACTCCACCTCTGTGGTGATTGTTTCACCTAACAATCTGAATAATAATTGCAAATTTAAAATTTTGCCTACCATATCCTGTGAGATCTCAGTGAAGATTTCTTCTGAGACTTTGTGGAAAAAATTTATTTTTTGAATACTGCTATTTCCTAAGTTACCCATTAGAACTTGCATTTTATTTCTATTTCATAGCAATTTCATATTTTTATCCTTCAGACTGTGAGTTGTGCATTGTGAAAACACCAACTCCTGACAGAACTTCTTTTCTGTAAATTTCCACAATTTAATTTCTTACCTCTAATAACTGTCCTCATGTTATATAATACATTTCATCTCTTGTATTTTTATGAGAAATTTATTTGTGCTTACATTGCTCAACAAAAATTCCTGCCACTTTTCTCCTGCTTTCTTTGTCTCTGAGGGGAGAGAGAAAAAGACAGAAATTATGTTCATTTTGTATTCTCTTTTTGGTGCTGCTACTGATTTACATTCATTTAAAATTACTTAACACTTAAGGTCTAAGTGTTAGTCATTTAAATACAAGCTAAGCATTGTATTCCCTTTTTATAGTCAGTTAAAACAAGCTGCTTCTGTTGGAGCAAAATTCATGTCATTTCTCTCAGAAAACTAATTTAGCCAAACCATCCCGGAGAGGCACTGATTTCACCCCATTGACCAAAAGAGGAGCAAAGTTCAGTGAGGTAAGATTAGGACAGATCATACTACACACATTTAATATTAAGGGCTCCATTTTCTGTGGCCATACTTTGGTATAATCTTCCTCAAATACATAAATATTTAATAGAAATTATGACATGTAGGAGAAAAGACTAAGGCAGATAATTAAAGTGTGTAGTGTACAAATGTTATGAGTGGGTCAGTTATGACACCCATTGCTGAAAAATGGAAAAACCTCAAAAAAATACAAGAAAAAAGTCCAAATCATATTGCAATAGAATGCACAGCTATAAAAATGTGCCTATTTGTCAAAATAATAAAAGTTTGAAGCAGAACTGATCAAATAAAGAAAGATTTTTGCTAAGTGCTGAAACAGTTGGAAAAGTATTTTTTTCTCCCAAGTCCTGCTTTTAAGTTCCTTTGATACAAGGTGGCACAAAGTCAAGAAAGAACTTGAAACAAGCTTCACATTAATATTTGAAAAAGGGCACCCAATGTGTTTGATGTGGCGCCCTTCATGCAAATCATGTAGTCTGAGAGAAATCCCAATAGGAAATACGATTCTTTCTTCTTAGCACTCGCTTTTTTTCCTGGTTGATAATAATGAACTTTTCACACTCCCCTTGCAACCCCCCTGAGCTATACAGAAATGAAGTTATTACTCACTAGGTGATGCCTATTTGGGTAGGATTTTTTGTTGCTTTTTTATTGATTTTTTTGGTTGTTTTTGAAAGTACAATCTCAGTTCAACACATATTTTGTACTTATTTTTCACAGGCTTCTAAATTATAAAACCCAGATGCTCTATCAAAACAATAAAATACCTGCCCTCTCCTAGGATTTTTAAATGTAAGGAAATGTATACATGATCAAAAATGTCATGATGCTATAACATCATGTATTGATTTGATCAGGGAGGTGTTAAGGTATAGTTGACATTATTGAATATAGTGTAATTTTTAATCTTTTTATAATGGGGTTTTCATTTTTTTTTTTCAGTTTTAATTATACTAATAATAGTAAGTTACATCTTCCAGAATTCTCCATGTAAAGTATGGAGGTCAAGCTGATTACAAGCCATCCAAAATCCATAACAGTGTGGGTAGCAGCATTGATCACATTCCTTCCATTTATTCTTGTTGTGCATACTTCATTCCTATGTATAGCAACTAATGTATCTCCCACATTACACCACCCACTCACTTACTAACACTTTCTGAAGGCATGGGAACCTTTCTCTACAATATATTTCCAGATTACGTTTTTAAAAATGCCACAGATTGATTCTGGAAATTGTTGAAAGCAGACCTAAAAAAGGCCAGGTTCTGTAAGACACCCTAAGGGGAAAGAAGTCCACAGGAGTCCCCCAGTGCAAGCTTCACAGAGGAAAAAAACCAAACCCAAACTTTGAGCAAGTAAAAATAAAAACAAAGCAGATATTTTAATTACAAGTATAATTATTGTTAGGTGAGATATTGGCATTCAGAAAAAAATACTGTCTAGGAGATAAACGCATTCTGAAGAAGGCTTAGTTTAGGGACTTTTGTAAAATTTTGTGTCAGAAGAATTTTGCTATGCCTTTGCAACTGAGTCTGCCGGATTGCAAGCTTTGGTCCTCATGGGGAAATTCAGCTACCCCAGTGTCTGCTGGAAGTACAGCACAGCAGCAATCCAGAAGGTTTCTGGAGCACACTGGTGATTTCCTGACATGGGTAAACCAAGGACCCATGGAAGGTTCTGCTGCAGGTCACACTTTCAAACAGGGAAGGACTGATCAGGGGGTAAAAGCCTTAAGTGAGGCTGTGAGGTGGGCGAGTTCAAGACACGAGAGCAGGAATCACAGCCCTGGACTTCAGGAGAGTACTCTGGCCTTTTTAGGGATCTGCTTGGAGGAATTCCATTGGAGATAGTACTGGAGAAAAGAGACATAGAAGAGACATCCAAACATTGTCCTCTAGATGGTTCATGTCCTCCAAACTCAATAAAAATCCATCCCAATACACAAATCAAGCAAAGACAATGTCAGGAGACCTGCACAGACAATCATGTAGATCTTTACTGAAAAGGAAAAGTACAAGGGAGGGAGGGAAGGAGGGAGAGAGGGAGGGAGGAAGGAAAGGAAGGAAGGAAGGAAGGAAAGGAAGGAAAGGAAGGAAAGGAAAGGAAGGAAGGGAAGGAAAGGAAGGAAAGGAAGGGAAGGAAAGGAAGGAAAAGAAGGAAAGGAAGGAAGGGTGACACAGAAAGAATAAAAAGATGTTGTCTGATCAACTTAGACATACTTTTATATCTGATCATGTAAAGATAGGATTAGAAAGCCAGGTCCAGACTAAAGAGGAATTTCATAACGTACATGAAAGACAAGATGGACTGTTATAATTACATTAGAATAAAAAAGGAAGATTAGAGAAAATCCGTGTGTACTGCTGAGTGGGGCAGAGATATGAAAAAGCTAGAATTTCTCAAGGATTTTTCACTTCAGTCTTTACTGGCAAGGTTTACTCTTAATCCTGAGGTTTACTCAGGAATCTCAGGCCACTGAGACCAGTGGGAAAGTCTGGAACAAAAAAAAACTCCTTATTTATGAAAAGTTTCAGGTTAGGATATATTTAAACAAAGTGGGGGAACTAAGTCATGGGGCTGGATGGGATACACCCACAAGTGGTGAGGTAACTGAAAAATGTTATTTTAAGGATATTATTCATTATCTTTGAAATGTTATGGTGGCTGGGGGAGATTCCTGACCATGGAAAACAGAAGATGTCACTCCTATCTTCAAGCAGGGCCAGAAGGAAGATTCAGAAAACAATACACTGATCAGCTGCACCTGATCTCTGAGACAGACTGATGAAGTGCAGGATAGATAAAAGCACAGTAAGGTAAAATTAAAGCCTTTTGCACTGATGGGCTCACGCATTTTGGCTAGTGGCACAAAGTCCAGCTGCAGGGCAGTGACCTGCAGTATGTCTGTCCCAGGGGTTAATGCTGGGATCAGCACTCTTTAACTCATTCATGAATGACAAAGGCCATGGAAATAATCCACCCTCAGTACGTTTACAGACAATACAAAATTGAGAGGAGAGTTGATAGCTCAGATGGTTTCCCTCAGGTAACTCAGTGAACTGGAGAATGTGGCAAGGAGTGATCCCTTGAGCTCTAACAAGGAGAAAAACAGGGCTGTGAACCTGGGGATGAGCAACCCATGGACCAGCATAAACTGGGGGCTGACTGGCCAGAAGACAGCTTGGCAAGGAAAGACCTGTGGCTCAGGGTAGACACCAAGCTGACCTGGAGCCAGCAATGCACTCTCACAGTAAAAAAAGCCCAGGAACATACCTGGCTGCACTAGGAAGACAATTGCCATCAGGTCAAGGGAGGTGCTCCTTCCTCTCTGCTCAGTCCTAATGAGACACAATACCAGAAGGACACTGGTTAGTTCAGCAAAGAACCAAAGGACAGCTAGTTCAGCAAAGAACCAAAAGATGGTTAAGAAACTACTCTATTTGACATAGAAATAGAGGCTGAGAGAGATGGGACTGTTCAGCCTGGAGAAGAGAAGGCCGAGGGGGAATCACAGAATCACAGAATAACTAGGTTGGAAGAGACCTTTAAGATCATCGAGTCCAGCCCATGCCCCAATGTCACTGTCATATTTTTGAAAAATCCCTTCACCAGGATTTCTTCTTCTGGGATGATGAGCAGCCTCAGAGAAAAAACAATTTGCTTCTCCTTGTTTTGCTGCTTTGGAGTGTTGCTGGAGAATGTTTACCAACAGGTGCATATTTGATTGGTTTCATGTGTATTGTTTTTACTTAATGACGAATCACCATCAGCTGTGTCGAACTCTGAGGAGTCAGTCACATTTTTATTATCATTCTTGTTAAGCCTTCTGTCTATATCTTTTTCTTTTAGTAGAGTTTTAGTATAGCATTCTTTTAGTATAATATATATCATAAAATAATAAATCAGCCTTCTGAGAACACAGAGTCAGATTCCTCATCTCTCACCTCGTCCTGAGGCCCTAAAAATACTACACCCCAATACCTCAAATAAACCATGACACCACATCCAATCTTTTTTTAAACACATCCAGAGATGGTGACTCCACCACCTCCCTGGGCAATTCCAGAAGTTTATCACTCCTTCTGTAAAAACTTCTTTTCCTAATATCCTGCCTATATTTCCTTAGGTGCAGCTTGAGACTGTGACCTCTCATTCCGTCAGTGGCTGCCTGGAGAAGGAGACCAACCCTACCTGACAACAGCCACATTTTAGGGAGTTGTAGAGAGTGACAAGGGCACCCCTGAGTGTCCTTTTCTCCAGCTGAGCCACCCCAGCTCCCTCAATCGTTCCTCACAGGGTTTGTGTTCCCAGCCCCTCACCAGCCTCGTTGCCTCCTCTGGATGTGCTCCAGCACCTCAACGTCCCTCCCAAACTGAAGGGGCAGAGCTGGACACAGCCCTCGAGGTGTGGCCTCACCAGTGCTGAGTACAGGGGAAGGGTGATCAGTGCCTGGAACTGATCAAGGTGTGTAAATACTCGATGGGGAAGCAGTAGAGAACCTGAATCCAGACTCCTCTCATTGGTGTCCAGTGATAGGACAAGAGAGACAGGATGAACATAGGAATTTCCATTCAAACATAAAGAAAAAACCACTATCTTTTTTCCTTATAAGGATAATCAGACTGTGGAACAAACTTCCAAAAAAGAGGTTGAAGGTATTCAAAATCTTGCTGCACAAAATCCTGGACAGCTTGATCCCACTGAGACCAAGGGGCTGGACTAGGTTATCAGCAGAATTCCCATCATGTTTCAACTGAACTCTGATTTGGGGGGATGTTCCAGGTAAGAAACAAAAAAAAAATCCTTAATTTCCTAATATCTCAGCCTGGTGAATAATTAGGATATGCTTAGATGTGGACAAGCCCCTCTTTGGTTAAAATGGATGGGAGTACACCATGGACTGATTCAGAGGACATAAGAGAGGAGAAAAAGTAAATGTTAAAGTGCGTAGAGAAGGGGGAAAAAAAAGATTAGAAAGGAACAAAAGGAAGATTTTCTTTTTTAAAGAGAGACAGAGGGAAAACAAGATTCATGATTCAAGAAGAGAGACAAAATAGAGCCAGGGTGAAAAGAAGGACGAGAAAGGGAAAATGAAATAAAAGTAGCTGGGAAAACTGCCATAGGAGGAAGTAGAAGAAGAAGAAGTAAAAGACGATGAAGCATATTAAATCATATGTTATTAAAAAAAGTGAAAATATACAAGAAACATAGTTTGATTCTGTAAGTATGAGTTCCTACACTGAACAATAAAAAACATTATGCTTTTTAGGAGGGAAATAGGGAAAAAAGCTGAGTATCAAAATCAACTTATTGTGTCTGGAAAGGAACATGTTTGAAGTCTTAATTATCAATTTCAATTAATTTTTGAATATATATACAACAATATTTAGAAAAGTGTGCACAAAAAGAATTAAAACATAAATCTTGTGAAGAGTAAAAAAATATCCTGCAAGCTTCAAAAATTGAAAAATAATTTTAAAAAATATATTTTTAAAAAGTAGTAGAATTAGTAGAATGAACTTCTATCATTTCTCTATTATTCTTTCCTTAACTTGTCACCATTTTAAACATGAAAATAACAGATAAAGAAGAACATGTAAAAAGGAGAGAAAAGAAAAAAAGTCTTCAAAATTATTAAAGATTTTATTAAAAGTAGACCAAAATTTGTATTTTTGCCACCTCTATTTTAGCTAAATATATTACACTTTTCAATTTTTCTTAAATAAATTTAAAATAATAGAAACATTAATTAAGATATTTACTGGGATCATAAATAATATTACCATTATAGAAGTAAGTAAAATGTTGAGATAGAGTGAAAGAAATTAGATGGCAAAATTAAAGTGGAATGAATAGCTGTGATATGTCAAATTAATTTCGATTATATAATGTTCAAGTATATTAATTATATGTGCAAATATTATCATATAATTCAGGAGGTTGTCATAACTGGCTGGTGCAAATTTCATTCTCATATTTGATTGTCAATTGTAGCCAAAATTTTATATTCTTCCTAAAATATCACAGAAATTATTATCTAAAATAATAATCATAAATTAATATTCTATAGATTTCTGACATTCATAAAACAAGATAAAAGCTTGAATAATTCAAAATCTTTACTGTAAGATATAAGACAATTGAATCTGATAACGATTCCATTTTCAGTTTGTTCAACCAGATCATAATTTCTTGATAAACCTTGAACTTCATGTTAATTTCATACTTGTAAATATCAATTTAGTCTATTTCCTTTTCTTTTTTGTCTCATACATAGACTTAATATTGATGTATCAAATCAATAAAACAAATTAATAAATGAAAAATCACTATGAAATGTTGCTGCACAAACACAATTACTCTCTGTTCTCACATCCACTATTTAATTTATATTGTATTATTATAAAAGTCGAAGTACCCCTAATGTATTATGGCAAATCTTACTCTGCACCCTGTTTCAACCCCAGCAGATAATATGGAACTGAAATTCAGTTCTCTGTTGGTGGAAACCTTCACATAAATAAATAAGCATGAAGAAGTTATTAAAAATAAGAGGAGGAACTTTGCCACACTGAAATAGGTGATTATTATTCTATTTCAAAAAGGGGAATTAATTTTAAGTTTCTGGCATGCTTCAGGCAAACATTCTTTTGAAATAGTTAAGTGACTGGTTTTTTTACTGGAGTACAGATGCAAGGCACCAATCAATTACTCATGAGAGACTTAGGAACTGAATTTTGCCTTGAGGGATTATTAAAGACAGATTCTGTAGAGGAGGGAAACCCACAGGTTTTCTTTTTGCAGAGGAACATTAGTTTGTTTCTTTTCTTTTTCTTTCTTTTTTTTTTTTTTTTTGTTTTGTTTTAATTGTCTTCTTTTTCTTCTTTTTGCTTTTCATCATATTCTTGCTCCCCCTTTGGACAACAAACTGGAGCGCTGAACTGCAAGGAGCTGGCTGCAAGCTGAAATAACACACCCAACTGTTCACATTTTTAGATGCAGTTTTGCTTAAACATCTTCAAACTAAAGAAAAATAAACATTGTAGTTCTGGAACTCAGTGACTTTAGCATTCATTACAGACACAATAAGATTGGGAATAAAAGACTACTCTCATCCAGAGAAGAAAACTTAATAATGCAAATATATACTTCTCTTTTGAGGACAGTTTCAGTCATGTAGTACATTTGTCTCAATAGAGAAAATAAGTATTTTAACATCAAAAAATTGTAATAACTTTTTTATTTCATTTTAGAAGTACTAAGGTATGTAAAACTGTGCTGAATGAATGTTCACAGTTCTCAATTTGCAGTTACATTGCTAAGTTTCTGCTATACATTTTTCTTTGGCTCTGTTAACACATCTAATTAACCAAAGAAGAGTGAGCGCAGTATCATAGTTAAACAGACAATTTGAAAATTGCTTTTGACAAACTGGAGATTAACATGTCCTTTCCCTGATTATTTGCACTAATGAAGATTGAGCACCTGAATGTTCACACAGAGTGAAAGCAAGTGAGACACAGAGCCATCAACAACATGACTGAACAAAACACTCTTATGAAATCACAGTCTGGAGAGTTGACACAGAAAGCAGGTAAAAGGATGATTCTGTCATTTGCTCAGCTGTAGAAACAAAATCACTGTCAAAAACACGTACATAGGGTGAAGGATGTGCAGAAAATCTCAGCTCTGATTGGGGATGAGCAGGCAACTCTGCTTAAGATTTATGGCAAAAGTGGAGCACAAGGATGTGAATTCTTGCTTTACACTGGGCACACATCGCAGAGCAAATTCTTAGTGGGAGAAGAGACTCATTTTCAACAGTTTCCACACAACTTTTTCTTGAACTTAGCTGAAAAATGACAAACACTCATATTTTCAATAAGTTACTAAGTTTTGAACATTTTCTGATTAACAGAAAAAAGAGATATATTTCATCTTTTTGTTTATTTCTCCTTTTTTGTCTCCTCTGACTCCTGTGAGCTGCAGAGGATGCTGTGGAAGCAGTTGTCTCCATGGGGTTTGGAATCTGGCATGTGTTTTCAAAGACAAATTAGATCACTGGAAGATGTCTCAAGAGTAAAAGTCTTTTGGCCAAAAGTTCTTGCTTATTTATTTTGAGAATACATGTTTGGAATGAAAAATTTTCAAAGTTTTAAAGGACCAAAGCCTGTACTTTCAGAAAACAGAAAGGAAGAAGTACAGATTGAAAGGTTAATTTGAAATTCTTAAACACATGAAATATTATTTTTAAACAGGCAGACTCACATTTGACATGTCAGCTTAAGTCACCTGTTTTCATTTTTGTAGGAAGAAAGAAGAGCTATTTATGGCTCACCTATGGTGAATACTGGTCAGATACTGGGAAGCAATATATGCCTAGCTGGAAAATATGTCTGATTTTGGATCCAAGAGGATGAGCACTTTGTTTCTTCTGGGAAATTTATATATTAACATGGGATTTTTTTTTTACTTTTTTTTTTCCTGAGCCTTGTAATGTTATTGCAGCCAAAGGAAATAAGTGCTCTAAAATGAAGTCCATGGCTGCTTTACTATCAGTATAGGCCAGATGTGATAAAAAGGTGTAAATGATTACAAGCTACGTATTGCAATAACCATGGTGTAGCTACTCCTTTTATCACTTTCTCCTCCATTGGCTTAAAACCAAAGATAAGAGTTTAGATTTCCATCTCTCAGAGGAGCACCCAAAAAAGAATGGTATGAACTAAGACATTGTCTCTCTTCTTCTTCTGCCTCTCTCTTCACCTTTCCATCTCTATCTGGGCTGTAGCAAAGCTAAAATTCCATATCCATGTCCCAGAAGGAAACACAAGGCACTCAATGTGTGCTTTTGAGCTTGCTCAGAAGAAAGGGGGCATGTTAGTCTTGGTTTTTAACACACTTAATATATCTTATATAAAAGTCTTATAATAAAGAAAAAAAAAAAAAACAAACTCTGAAAAAGGGAAGAAAAGAACTTGCAAAGGGCTCTGTAGTACTCCACTGAGCTGTGGAACATAAAACTTCTTTTACAGAGTAGCTACTGCCTGAATGAACCCCACATTTACAAACCATTTCCCTTATGGATTCTGAGGATTAATCTCTTCTTACTCCATATTTGCATGACGGGGATTTCTGTATCAGGGACAAGTGCTTTCTGAAAGATCCACCCTTCTTTCTCATTTGGGAGACTGAGCTTTGCACTTGTCTTTTCCCCAACCCCTTCACACCTCCTCCATATTTATGCAGCAGAGCGAAGCATGTGGCCCAGAGCAGCTAAACTGTGTGGTATGTCAGGGAGTTCTGCCAGCCTTGGCAGAAGGAGTCACGCAACTCCAGCTGGTTGCAATGGCTTTCCTTGTCCAAGAGATATTTGTTAGTTATAAATAAAAAATCTGATTGCCAACCCCACATAAACTTTAAAAAATGTTACAAAAATGTATGACCATGAAGCAAGTTTTCAGCAAAATATTTCTGGTTTTCATCCATGTTAAAAAAATTACTAAAAGAGATTTTGGCAGCTTTTGAAGCCTTCTTCATGAGGCATGTTGTCACAAAATTTTACTGATATACACCCTTTTCATCCCAGAGGATGCTCTCAGCTTTTTAAGAGAAAAATTGGTCTTTACTCTCTGAAGCTGATTGAGTGCACAACTTGAGGTGAAGTATAAGGGGAGGGGTGGGTATAAAATACAAATTAGCATGTTTTTCTATTTTATCCTTTTTAAAACAATTTCAAAATAAGACCAACAGTAAATTACCTCAAGCCTAACTTCAAGCCATGGAATGCACTGGATAATATCCTAGAATGTCTCATAAACAAACAAAAAACAGGAAAACATTATTTTGTCTAAAACAAACTTCAAAGATAACACCTTTTATTTCAGCTGTACTTGTGTTGACCAAACCTAAAGTTCTTCTTCACTTATTTTCATTGATGGTGATTGAAAATGAGACACATTCATACACAAGGTTAATTTTTCCCCTCTTTTTATTGTAATTTTTCTTCACATAAGATGATTTTTTTCCTAAGCAGCTACAGCCACAAACCATCTGATTTCATCCTTTCCTCCCAACACCTACTGTAAACCAGCAAAGACACCTTTGAATAAACATGGTACTTTCATTTATTTTGTGTTTACAAGCACCAGCAGAGTATTTTGGCATTCAAGCACGGAAAGTGTGAGCCCCTGTGAGATGGGTGGCAGGAGCTGCAACAGGTTTGTGTGCAGAATGCTTCCAGGGCAGATGCTGTGCTCCACAGGGAGCACCCAGGGCTGGCTGCAGCAGCAATGGGATGGGCTGCGCCTGGTGGGCCCACAGAAAGCTTTGGCTGCTCCACTCCTGACAGTGGAAGCTGAACAGGGATGTTACCCTGCTTTAAATAAGCTATAGAGTGTCTCATCCCAGCCACTGAGAAGTGTTATTCTGGTATGTATCAGATGAAAAGACAATTGCAATGTAAGTACCTGAGGCTTAGCTTTGTACTAGAGCCTGCTGTATCTGTGAATAACAAGTTCACGTTTTTTGAAGAACCACATGAATATATTACTTTATAGTATGGTAATCTCAAAAGCTGCCTCTTATTTACTATGTATCCTGGTACAGTAAGATTAGTAGCTGTACTCTCTGAAGTGAAAGATTGCTTTTTGCCTCTGTGTGTGGCCGCAAGGTACAAAGTGCATGCTCACTACATCCTTGTGGTCACCTTTTTTCCTCTCAGGAACGAAAGGGTGACTTTGAGAGGGTAAAAGATACTCTAAGAGGGAAAAACTGTCTTGGTGCAAAAGTATCCAACACATCCATATAATGAGGTTCTCTAGCTGGGCAGGAAAGACTGAAAGACAGAGTATAATTCTACCAAGTAGAGAATTCATTGATGTGCCATAAAATGCCCTGACTTTATGATAGGCTATAATGAACTTTTTGATCCCTCCAATTTTTTTGCCAGATTATTGAAAAGGATGTGATGGACCTTCTTATGAGCATCTTAGATTCAAGAAGTTTCATAATAGATCAAAAAAGCCCAAACAGAACAAAACCTCTAAATCACACAAAGGTATTGTATTTAAGAATAATTTTGTAAAAGTGTCTGGCACTGATGTTTTCAGTGCTGAACTTAACACAGAAAACCTCAAGTTCATAGACCAAAAATCAATGTTGACTGTCTTTAGACTAACATAGATTTTTCATAGAATTTTTTATGGATTATTTCTGAAAACAGTGATTTTGGAAAGAGCTTGGTTATCACAGTGAACATCAAAATTCACATGATTTCCCACTTTGGTGTAATAAGTATGAGTAAGACAAATCAAAACAAAAATTGCATTGTCAGTCCTGATGAGATGATTAACTGTAGAGACTATTAATTGGACACCGCAGCCAGATCTGCTGCTCACAGGTTGAAAAGCATGTTTATAGCTTGAAATAAATGCTAAATCAATAAAAAGTTATTCTGTAGCCTGGAGTTGATTTTCTACCCAAAAGAGGAAAAGGGTTTATCACTATGCATGAGCACTTCCAGGAGGCACAGAAATTAGATAAGAGTGGTATTTAAAGAAGCAGGAAAAGTCATAATAAACTCAAAGGACTGGAAGCCAATATCATCCAAATTAACATTCTAAACTCTAAGGGCAATTAAAAGTTGGCACAATATCTGGAGGTTATGACTGTCCAAAGTGCTAATCATTTTATTGGACAGAGAGCTTTTCCAAGAGTTATATTCTAAGGAAGCAAGAAGTCAGGAACTTGGTCCCAAAACCAGTCAGTAAAATTACGTGAATTATATTGTGTGGACAGCCAACCTGTCACAGACAATATCTTTTGGCCTTAGAAATATATCAGGAAATCTCTTCACTGCACTGAAGATAAAGACATGTTTTGGGAAAATTGGTGTAAATATAAGCAGCATTCAGTAAAAGTCAGAAATAATAAGGAACAGTCAGAAATCAGGGGGAGGGGAAGTGGTGATGTTATTCAAGTAATGGTTTAGCACTAACAAATTTGTAACAATTTGATTTACTAGAAATTTCAGTTCTCTAAATTGAGCATATGCCCACTAGTAAAATTCTCTTAAAATAATTCTACTACAATTGAAAAGATCTCTTCAGTACAATTGTGCTATCTTCAGGTACAGTTGGAGATTGCTAAGGATATTGTTGATGATATCTAAGCAGCAGGAATAAATATAATTCCATTAGATTCAGCTATGCTGGATGCACCATTCAAACTGTTACTTTTAATATATGGTTATGCCAGCTTAGAGCAAATATAGAAAGTACATGTAGAGAGAAAAAGCAGAGAAAATTCAGGTTATCCTGAACCTGTAACCTGTTTCATCTGTTTCACTACTGGGATGAATATTTAGGCTGCTGGTTTTGTAACATATAATAATTTAGACCTAATAATAATAATAATTCTAATTATAATAGTAATAGCAGTTTATTATATTTTGATATTGAGTTGTTAAGTCCTTCTCAGATGATTATTTTATTCAGTTAAGTTATTGGAAATTTTTCAAACTAGAGTCACAGAACTAGTTCATCAGAGAGGGATCAGTCAGGGAGCAGGGTGTAACCAAAACAGGCAGGGACAAAATGCAGGCCATGTAAAGGTGCACAGGAATGACTGAGCTCTTTGCAGGACTGTGCTGTTCCATACATCCTTTCCAGGCAGGAAAATGTTATCTGCTTGTCACAGATCTCCCAGAGTGTAACACTGCAAACACTTACAGCAAACTATGAAATAAATCAATGATAAAGTAATCATGTTATTTAGACGGCAATTTTTGTGTTTGAGGGTTTCCTTAGCAAATGGCAATAAGTGTCACAGTGTGAAAGATCATAGAAATAACAATGGCAGTCAGAGGAAAACAAGACGTAAATGACACTGCACTGATGTGGAAGGGACTAAGTTCATCCAAATTAAAGAACAACCAGGAGATGAGGAGAAAATATTGCAACATGCACAGCATGAAAAGGAATTGAACTGATTTGTGAGTCCACAAATTGTTTAAAAAAGACTGGTTTGTCTTTTCTTTGGCAGAGTCTTGCTTTCTTGTCATTTTCTGTCATTTTCCGAGGTCAAAATGCACTTACTCAAATAATGGGGACAAACAGCACAACATCTGTGGCTACATCAGTAAACCAGGACTGCATACAGAACCAGAAATTTTATTTACTCATTGTCATGCAAATTATTTCCTACTTTTCCTTTATATTTCTCATGTTCAGGGACTACATCCTCAAAACATGAGCAATAAATACATCCTGAGTAGCATTTGTAATAGAGGCAAATGGAAGCTTCATAAATCAACTATTAGATGAAATTGCCTAGAAGGTAGTTTAGGTAACTGGCAGTAAGGGTGAATCTTTAATAACCTTAAATGCATACACAAACACCAGGAGATAGAAAGAGATCTTGTTTTCCTGCAACATTTGACTTCAGGAGGTACAAAGCAGAGGGGGGAGCAGGGTAAGGAAAGCCTTTCAGGGGAAACCTAATAGTTAAAGCACCAACAGGCTTCCAAATTCTTTCAGATACTGGCAGTAAATGATGTATTGATTTTGCTGTTAAACTGCACAGATGTAACCAACACATTAGACATGGAAGATAAAAGCAAAGACTAAAAGCACCTTATTTCATCTGTCACACCTGAGGCTCTGCCTTCTTCAGACTTTTAGTGTATTAGCACAGAAAATCAATTAGGTAAAGAGCTAAACAAATGAAGGGAAAATAAAATTTTAAAAAAACCTCATTCACAAAGAGTCAGGAATGTCAGCAAGCCCTGGCGACTTCAGCAAAGTGTAAGACATCTCCAAATAAACGACAACAACTTTTCTCAACTTTTGTTTTAGTAAGTGATTAAATACTACTTGGATACCCTGATAAGCATCTATTAGGGCAGATCTGGCAAGTGATCAGTAATCACAAGCACAAGATTTGTTTTCACTGAAAAGAAAATGGGGACATTTATTTCTCAGTTTGTGTTGTTTTGGATATATATAGTTCTTGCATCTTAATCAGTGTTGAATCAGTTGTTCATCATTTACATCCAGAAATAAAATTTTCCTGAGCAATACCATAGTACGTGGCATTGATAACGAGTATTTCATTAGGGTCAGGGACATATTACTGAAGCCAGCTGCTGTGATACACAACATATTGTTACTGCTTTGATAAAGCATCTCTGACCCTAAAATATAGTAAGATTTTTCTGCTGCCCCATGTAGTTTGCACCCCGAGAGCAGAACAGATCACAGATATTTCACTGATTGATTCATAGTGAGTAAAATACCCCAGTGATACCATGGAGATAACAAACAGATTTGTCAGTGGAGCAGGACTCAGAAGACCTTGATTTGCTGGTGGAAACACATACTCAATTTCCTACCTACAACACAGGGAATTTCACCCCTTAGTTCTGTCTTCTTCTGTCCACTGAGGTTGTAAACTCACTGATCAGAATTTTTAAAGACAGGATTTAGTCAGTCACAGTAACCGACAAGACAGATTTGTGATTTCAAGTGGAGGTCAACAAGAATTAAATAATTATTTAAAAAGATTAAATTAAACAAACTTCAATTTGAGAATTTAATATAGGTCCCAGTATGTTTCTTTCTTCATTTAGAATATTTTGCCCTGTATTTGGATGCAAATCTCAAAGTAACCTCTTACATAGAAGTATGTATCTTTTTAGGCTGCAACATCTGAAAAAAATACACCATCATTCTTTAAAATAAAGTGTTTTTTTTCAAGAGTTCTCAAAAAATAAATTAAAATACAATTGAATACCAAAAGTGCCAAATTGTGAATTTTCACACATTTCATCAGTGCCACCTAGTGGAGACACCTCCCCATCCCCCATAGGAAACTCCTCTGCCTGACTTTGCTCGCCTGGGAAGGGCTCAGCCTCTGCAGGCTTACAAGGCGGCTTTCTAAGGTGTCCGAGCTGTTTCTGCAGACAGCTACTAGCTGCTGGAGGAGAGGAGAACACCACCCCAGCTCCTGGTGCTTTCCCTGGAGTCTGAAGGATTAAATTATTTCAAAGGACAAGAGAGATTTTTCACGTTTCACCAGCCCAAAAACATGTAAATTCAAGATGAAATGACAAGCAAAGCAGTCATTTGAAGAAGATTTGAAAAGATGCTGCCAAGAAACAATTAAAATACCTATAATTTTCTATACTGTCAATTTTTTTTTTATTTTTTTTTTTTTAGGCGGTGGGTGTTTGTTTGTTTGTTTGTTTGGGGATTCTGGGTTTTTTGGGTTTGGTGTTTTTTTTTTTTTTTGAGAGAAAGAAAAATAAAATTCTTCTTCTTGAGAAACAAAACAAGCAAGGTGGCACTAATCTTGAAAATAAGTGCCAAGTGCTTTTGCATCTGGATTTCCTGCTTTCTTTTTTGATATCTTCTGTTATTCCTTTATTTTTTAAAAATGTATTTCACATCCCGTCAGGTTTCTCCACCTCCAAGACCCAGATAGAGTGCATAACTATAACAACAGGACCGTGGCATTAAACAGGCACACACATCTCAGTTTTAACCCACCAGCTCAGGAAGTTTCCAGCACTGTTGGAGCTGCCTGACACGTGGGCACTGTAATTATGTAGATGCACAAACAGTTATACACACACTCCCTGGCACCAGATTGAAATTTACACTGCACCCTCCGGAACAGTCACCTCAGGAACAAAGCAGCTGAAGGGCCATTGTGGGAAAACACCGTGGTGTGGCATAAGAGTGGCAGGCAGCACTTAGAAGCTGGAGTACAGCAGCTTTGTGCTGCAGAGCACAGTCTGAAAGAGCATCGTCAAAAGAGAGGAGTGAGTCATGAGCTTGTGTGTGTCAGAAATGAGGCTCTAATGGGTGTCAGCTGTTAGCAGATTCCTGTCATTTAAACAGTTTGAGTTAGTTCCCCACCACCTATCTTCTCTAGGCTAAATTACCAAATCATTATTTCTATAGAAAATCCTACAATTCTTTGACCAAAAAGTGGTTCTTTTATCTCCATGGTTTGAATACACACAAAAATACATATATGCTCATAAGACTAAGGTGGGCTTTTAGCTACACTGAAGCCCACAGCATTTTCTTACTGATTTCAGCAGAGACAAAATCCCACCCCAGGTTCTTGAAAGGATTTTCTTGCTGACTATTTTCTTGCTGCCAGAAACTGGACACAAACACAAGCAAATAAGAGAGGCTGGAAATGTCTAGGTAAGTGAATGAATAAAGCAGTGAAGCCAAGTAGCTCAGGCATGATTAGAAAGAGGAAGGGCGTCTCCTTCTGCACTGTTGAATCAGCCATTAGTGTCAGAGTGGCTTTTAAATTTAGAGTAATTCTTCCTGTCTCTGCACTACTTGAGGTGTTCACCCAATGTTTGCCTGTATTATTAAAGGATTGAACCCTGTCAGAGGGCAAAAGCAAATTACCTGCAGGGAGTCAGGGGCCAGATGAGATATACCTTCCCTGTGCTCTTTGCTTTAGTAACCAGTGGTAAAAGAGTACAAGGCAGCTTTTATGTAGATGTCACATCATTCACTGACTGGAACACCCAGCTGTGATAATAGCAGAGGAAGCGGGGGTGGGCAACCATTACTAATTCCTCCCTTATCCAACCTTGCTATTTGAATTATTAGCTAAATTGGCATCTTCAGAACTTAATTTTTTCTGGCTTGCAGGTTCAAGAAGTTTATTTCACATGTTTAATTGTATATGTTATTGCCTATTGTCATCAGTGAGTGCCTATTTTGCCTAAGAAAATTTTTTCTTGCATTTTATTAAGTATTTTGCAATGATTGATTGTCACTATTACATAGCCACAGGGTAAACAACAATGAAAACAATATTTAAGCTTTTATTATCTTTGAAAAAAAAGGAGATAATGCATGGTATTTCAGAAAAAAAACATAAAACCACGAAACAAAACCTCTCATGGTAATGATTACAGCATCTGGAGAAAGAAATAATCAATTGAGTCAAACACACATGAGGAAATGTAAATTAATTGACAAGACATATAGTTTTTTCTTGATTTAAATATTTTTGTAATTCCTCCCACTTAATTTGACTGCAAAAATATTTTAAAAGAAAATTTTGTCATGTTTTGTAGAGAAATACTTTCTTGCATGAAATAATCCATTGCTTAAGCCACATTAATTTTGATATTGAAAATACAAATATATGTAGAAGAATGCAAGCTACAAAGTGTTGTGAAAAATAACAAAACAAAATTTATATCTGTTATTTTTTCATACTTTTTTCTGCTACAAAAAACACTTTAAAATCCTCCATTGCTCCTAGTTCTACATGTCATTAAGTGGGGAATTAGTGAGAGCAAGGGAAAGGTGTAGATGCTTTGTGATTCTCCATAGGCACTGTGTGCACATTCCAGCAGCGTATAGGATTTGCTTGCACTGGAGCTGCATTGCCTCTGGCACTGAGCGTGCATTGCATAATGTCACAGGGCAGCTTCAATTGGGTACAACTGATTCTCATGTTTGCAGCTCCTTAAAACAGACAGCTATTAAAAACAAACCAAAACAAGCTATTTTTCCTTGCTTTCTTATTTGTGGGGGTTTTTTGTTCGGTTGGTTTGGTTTTTTTTCTGAAATCCACTCTGAAAACCCACTCTCCCTCTCCCCATCCACGATCTGCTAATGCCTTTCCTCAACTCCACTGGCATCTATGAATTTTCCAGGTTCCTATTCCGCCTTTACGCCTTGCAGTTTATTTCCAGTTTTCCATTCAGTCACTTCTGATCCTGCATGGATTAGCTGGAAATTTAAGCTGTCTGTAGACTGATTGTCAGATATGAAGATCCATTTTTGCATGGCTTGTATGGTATCTACACAGCTGTTCATCTTCCAATCTCTCTTTGTAGTGTGTTGCAACAGGAGTATTCCAGATTATTCAAAGGAACATTAGAAGCTGTTGATCTTCACATGCTCTCACTAGTGGTAATTTTGCATTCCCGTTATGTGGTATTACCTGAAGAAAAAGTTTTACTTAGTAGCACGATGATGCTTGAAGCACTCAGTCCTCACTGAGAAGACCATACAAATTTAGTGGTCCCAGTATGAAGTTATTTCAGGAACCATCTGAACCATACTCGGGATGATGTTTGCACTTCTAAATTAATGCATGCTGATTTTTTGCATTTCAACCACTGAATTTGCTTTCACTTTTATTTCATAGTTCTGACACTGATAATATTTCCTTGCATAGTTCATGTCTATCCATTCATGAAGATGTAGAAGCCAGTGGATGAAAATTTTTAGAAAAAAGAAAATTCCATTTTTTCTTTTTTATCTGACTGATGAGTGCTTGGAAAGTGTAAATAATCCTTCACCCCATGCTGGCATACTGCAATATTCACAAATGGGAAGAGAATGTGTGCCCTAGCCAAACGTCAGCAGGTACAGATTACATCTGCAGTTGATGTAGCTAGAATACCATTAAAGCTGTTAGCAACATCACCCTGGGCAGAGAACAGGTTCCTTTTGAGACTGAGGGACAGTTAATTCTCACCTGGCTTCAGCAAAAACTGGATTGCTTTCAGTAGGTCTGGTATTTGTCCTTACAGTAAAACCACCAGGCACTGGCAGCAGCACCAGGGAAAGGTTGCAGGGCTTCAGTCATTCATAACAGCTTCCTTCTCACCCAATATGTCCCATTTCATCAACCTTCATGCTAAATAGCAGGCAATCTTGGCAGGCCTCAAGCTTTTTTCAGAGTTGAACATGGAGGAAAAATTTAGCCTGAGTTTTTGTTGCAGCCCCAGGAAAGTTTTGATGGTAAATTGACTCTCAGGTCTAAGGGTGCAATATTACTTTTGCAGAAATCTCTGATGAACAAGATATTCAGTCTGATTGTGCTGCTTAATCATGATGAACAATCATTCTCTTGGCTGAGAGCTGTATCTTTCAACAGGTTGAAACTCCTGCTTTTGCCCTAGTTAAACTTGAAAATAGATTAGCACCTCTTAATTTTGGATCACTTTTACTTTAGCTTTATGCACAGGTGGGTTAGAAATCAGATAGAAATAAGAATGACCACTTAATTTAGCATTCAGAGACCATCTCCCACTGTCCTAGACCCAAGATTTGGTCTGGGTTTCTCTACAGAAATGTTTTACTAGTCTAAACATTTATGATTAAGCTAACTTTAAAACAGAGAGTATCACAATCAAAACAGTACTTAATAATTCTTATTACATCAGAATACAGAGGTTGAAGACAGCGACATCTCTAAAATGTGTCAGATAATTTAAAACACCAACCAGAATCCTCAGCTGAGGCCATGCTTCATATTAGGTCTGATGTTCCATTATAGTCCATTTGAAAAGTGTTTTTCATTTCTGTCACATAAAGTTGAATTGCTTTATTTAAAAAATACCTAAGTGATGGAGATAATAAAATATAAGAATGTCTATTGTAAAGCATGACAAAAGAAAAAATTCAAACATACAATAACTCTAATTCAGACTGACTGACTATTACAATAAGATATAGAAAATCATTGGATATTTGGTCAAATAATTGAAAACAGAATGTCATCTTATGGCATTATTGAATTTTAAATTATCATAGGTTATTTCTTTTAACTTGGATCCATCTCAACTATATGCATTAAAGGAAAACTAATTCAATTACATCTGTGATACCTCAGACAAAAAGTCTGAGATATCAGCACAATTATCACTATAAAAGTAGTACCATAGAGTACCAAGAGCAGTGACCAACACAGAAATATTTTATAATAAAATTAAGTTTCATTCGTTACCATTATCCTTGGTTGCTCCAGAAACCAGGTGTGACCATGAAGCCTATTCAAACCATTAATAAGAATCAACCAAACCTGACCCTGACCCAGGCTTTCTGATCATATACTATCACATGACACATTCATTTTCAGTTTATAGATATTGCAGAAACCTTAGGTTGTAGATTTTCTGAAGGGACAGGTCTTTTTATACAGCACCTATTATCTACTTGCTAAAATGCAGTTTTCATCTCAGTTTGGGGTTCACAGATTCCTTATGCTGGTTATGGAGATAATTTTATTTAGCAGTCAGTTTAAACCCACTTCTGTAGTTATTCAGGCTGCTATTACAATGGTGTGATCCCCTCACCTTTTAGAACATTGTATTTTCATGTTTTAGTTCCTGACCCAATGCTAGCTACAGTTCTGCAAATTGTTCTCATAAAACTTCCTGATAATGTCGCATTTCTGACTGCTCAGAATTTTCCTCTCATCTTCCATGACTAAATTGTTCCTGATGTTTTTTTAATACACATTTATAAATACACGTGTGCTTGTGTGTGAGTTTTCAAAAATCATTTCTATTTTGAAGCCTGCAGATTTTGCAATTTTCTTCAGTAAAAATATCACTTATGAAAAGTATCTGAGCAATGCTGGCTCATAAAGAAAGAAAGAAAGCATGCAAAGCTAGAACACTCATTTTCCCTGTTCATTTATACATTTAGCATACACTCATGGTCAGAGCTCAGATGTGGAGAGGACTGAACTTAGTGATATTTGCCTTCTCTTACCACCTCACAACTGCTAGGAGAAGCCTATAAACTGCTCGCCTCAACCATTCAGGGAGAGCTGAATCCTTAAACTGGGATTTGGGAGGAAAATAAGAGGGCAAGGGAAGAAGATGGATGATCACTGGATTTAGATGTTCTATAATAAATCCTGCAAAGCAAAAGTAAGTGTAACTGCACTTCAGTAAATCACATGCTGGGAGAAATTCTTTGATTTTTTGAGGCAAACCGAAGGAACTCTGGTTTCCTTTCTCAAAGTACTATAATTTACACTTTTTTTTTTTTACTTTTTTTTTTTTTCATTGTGGGAACTAAATTCTGGGCCTTGCACAACCATAAAATTAAGTTCACAACATTTTAAACCTGACATCCACGTGACTTTTACCACATGTAATCTAAGACAGCTTTTCACAATTTGCCAGCTATTATGCTTTACAACGTTGCCTACATTTAGTTGTCATCATTTGCCTAATGTTATTACTCAAACATCTTTTAGCAAAAAGAAAAACAAAACCAAACTCTTTTTGTTCTCTGTTATGGCTAGGATTCCTATATACCACTAAAACAAAAATAATAAAAAATTACTTCAAAAGGCAGAAACAAACTTCTGTTGCTTTTCTGCAGCTTCCTAGCAATTGTTTCTGTGATGCCTTTCTGCATTAAGTTAAAGATTATCATGCATCCAGTATGCACAATCACCATAAAAGCCATTGCACATTCTTAATTCAGCTCTTTTCAGAAAAACCAAATACAGATTGAAGAGATGGACAGAGAAGAACAGCCTAAAGTTCAACAAAGGCAAACGCAGGGTCCTGCACCTTGGGAGGAATAGCCCCAGTCCCCAGCAGAGGCTGGGAGCCAACCTGCTGGAAAGCAGCTCTGTGGAGAAGGACCTGGCAGTCCTGGTGGACTGTAAGCTGTCCATGAGCCAGCAGTGTGTCCTTGTGGCCAAGGCCAACAGTGTCCTGGGGTGCATTAGGAAGAGCAATGCCAGCAGGTCAAGGGAGGTGATCCTGCCCCTCCACTCAGCCCTGGTGAGGAACATCTGGAGAGCTGTGTCCAGTTCTGGGCTCCTCAGTACAAGAGACACCTGGAGCCCCTGGAGCAGGACTGGTGGAGGGCTACAAAGGTGATGAAGAGACTGAAGCATCTCTCTCTTAAAAGCTGAGGGAACTGAGCCTGCTCAGCCTCAACAAGAGATGACTGAGAGGGGACCTCATCAGTGTCTGCAGGTATCTGAAGGACATTGCCCAGAGAATGGATCCAGGCTCCTGTCAGTGGTTCTAAGCAATAGGACAAGAGGCAGTGGGCAGAAACTGATGCACAAAAAGTTTCACCTGAACATGAGGAAGAACTTCTGTACAGTGCAGGTGACTGAGCACTGGAAAAGGTTTCCCAAAGAGATTGTGGAGTCTCCCTCACTGGAAATATTGAAGAATCATCTGGACACAATCTGGTGCCCTGTGCACAATCCGGTCCCTGCTTGAACAGGGAACTTGGACCAGAAGACTCACTGTGGTCCCTTCCAACATTACTCATTCTGTTTTTCTCCTATTGAGCTCTTCATAAAGTATTTTTTTCTGTCAATTGTGCTAAATATGTAGTTCTTTCTTTCTTGTCCCACTCCCCCAGTTTAGGTAACAGAGCACCTCAATATCAGCATCATCAGTGCTGTGAAAATGTGGACTCAAATTCTCAGCCTTAGTCCTTAATTTATACCACAAATTTATACCACAGTCCTTAATTTATACGACAAATGCACAAACCTTTTTTTGACGTTTCATTTGAAAAACTGGTAATCTTGAATCAGTTGTTCAAAAGTTGTTTTGTGGGGAGATTTTTATATGCTGCTGTGGTAATACTAAATTTAGTTTGAAAGCATTCTGAATGCAGGTCCGTTTTGCAAAAAGCCCCATTTGCATTTCCTGTGACTGTTTTTTGAACTGCAAGTATTTTATTTACTAGACAGTCACATCAGTGTCTCAGAAGTCCAGGGACTCCATGATATCCCTCTTGCTTGGGGGCACTCCACTGTTTTTTGGTGACAAAATTCAGGCAGTACCCATAATCCAGTTAATACATACCTTTTTTGTGATACTGCTAGGAACTTTTTTAAGTCTGAATTTTGCATTTCAGTAACCAAAATTCTTCATAATGGTTTTAAAATTGTACATGTTTACCTGCTTACCTCAATAAATCATTTCAATTAATGCAAGAATAAAAGATCATTATACATGCACTTTTTGCCACAAAAATTTTTAAAGGAAAGTTCTGCAAGAGTGTAGTGTGAGTAAAACAGCATAAGCAGTCTTCTAAGATACGTGTTGAGAGTTTGGGGTGCTTCCAAGTAGGTTAATCTTGGTTATAGATTACCAATACCATCAAAAGGAGTATTCTGGAAGAAAGTGTGTACCCCTAAAGGCCCTGTGCTCAAAGTAATCCAGATTCTGGGCAAGATGGAAGCAGAGAAATCCAGTCCTAAGAGTGATGTGAGGGACTCTTCTGTTTTGTAGTGTTAAGTCAATGGAGTTCAGCCTGTTTCTTGGGGTCTCAGCTAATAATGTTAGTCTCGGAAATTAATTTGTAAAGCTAAAAAGCTCTTCCTATGAATGGAAGTATAAATTCTTTAAATCTGACTTCTCAATTCACTCTTCCTGTAAGAAGAAATGGAAATTAATGCAGTTGTTTACATGTACTAAAAATAATATGCTAATGGACCACTCATAAAAAAAAAAAACCTTTTGAAAGACATTGTGTAAGTGGAACTAAAAAAGGAGGTTTTTTACATAAAGAAATAAGAAAATAGAAAGATTTCTGTCTTTTTGCATATACACAGACCAAAAATTATATACTTTTCTCAGTAGGAATACAAAAAGTAATTTCTTCTTACTTTAATATAAATCCTGAATTTAGAGTACTCTCCATTGCTGGTGAAGTCAGTCATTTAGCAGTGTGTGGCCTCTGGAATCAGAACAATGCTTTCTAGAGTTTAAGGAGACTTAGCGGTACCACTACACTGTTACTCAGAAATCTATTTTAAGGTGAACATGTAATTTTCAAAGTCAGTGTACATAAATTCAAACAATTGCTTCATTTTCAGCTTCAAGTTACACAAATTATCAGCGCAAATTTCTTTATAAGCACAGAAATTTCCTGTACACCTGACTGACGCGTTCATGCAACAACAAGCTCAGTGTCTCTTGTGTGTGTGTTGATTAACTACACTTATCTCCACAAGTCAGAATATGACTGCTCTGTGTAATCTCCTTGCAGGTGGAGGGATTAATTTTCGTATGTTTTACAAGCCATGAAAATCTACTTTTCTTTGTTTTGATGCATTGGGTAAGACACACTTTATATGCAAAGATGGGTTTATGCACAATTTTTTTTCAGAAAGACAGAAGATATTTGGAGCAGAAATAATACAGATCAAAATTTAAATGGAAATATAGACTAATAGGTGGATGTGCATTAAAAAATGTTATAAAAATTGATAGATGGGATTTAGTTTTCTTGGTTTACCTGCTACATTTGGATCTCCTCTTTTTAACCAGTTCAAAGTTACTCTATTTTTGCATGATGCACAGGCACATTTGAGAACAAGTTCATCCATAGACTAATCAGAAATGTTATGTTCATTGGGGGGGGAAAAAAAAAAGAGGAAGATAGTGCTGGATACTCCTAATAGAAGCACCAGACAGGCATTATGTATAGTACTTTATCCCAAAACATGTTCATAAACTTATTCTGTATATGCATTATATGTTTTCTCTGTCTTGAGTTCCTCTCATTAGAGTTCTGATAAGGATGAAAAAGATACTGAAATTCAGAACAAATGACAGTATCACCATTATGTAAGAATTATGTTTTATGCATCTGTCCATATCATGATGAACAGCCATAATTTTTGACTTACAGCCTAGGAATTTAAAGATATATCACACTGATATCTTTGCTTTTATTTTTCATTCTATAAAATTACTTGTTCATATGAGTTTGAGTAATATATTTGGAGAAATACAAAGTATTTGTCACGCCATTTGGAATAATTGTTCATTTCTCCCAGAATAATTCAGATTATGTCAAAAGTTATGTTAAAAAAATGTGTTTTCCAATGAATCAAAAAATGTGTTTGCTTTTAAGAGAAGAAGGAATAATGGTAGACACTCCCAAAAGGAAGTGAGATCTTGAGTAATTTAAAAAGGTTTCTTTTCTGATAGGAAAATCTCCGTATAACCATATTTATTCTGTATGTGTCTTAGTATTTCTTTGGATAAAGAAATCCCTTAGAGGTTTTTGTTGTTTTTTTTTTTATTTTATTTTATATTTGTGCCACTTGTTCATGTAATCCAAGTTTAAGGTAAAATATCTCACCATACTTAACCTGTTAATTTCTTCAGATTTCTAGAAGACATCATCTTTTACAACTTCCTTTTGGTCTCATGAGAGACTTGGTTCAGATTAACCTTTTCATATTTCTCTAGCTTTATGTAATCTGCCTGCCCTTCCCTCTGCCCTTTATCCTCTTGTCCTATCTTTACAATAATGAAATGAGTGGGACTGCCCCACACCTCATTCCAGAAGAGACAGTCCTAAGACCTTAAGTGTTCTGCCCATTTTATGAGTCAGTTAGCAGCTATAACCCAAATTTTGTTTCAGATGGTAATTCATGTACTTTATGATTGCAAAATTCAGATTTATGTCTTCTTTTAATTAGTTTAATAATATTTAATTTCTGATTAAATTACCTTAATCCTTTATTCTCTTTATTGTCTATCCTGTAAATAGAATAAAGACAAGAAAATGTGTTTCCCATGTGTATTTATTTTATGGGTATATATATAATTTCTTATATATGTATGAATTTATATATAAATATAGAATCAGATCTATATCTATATTAATAGGCTTTATAACAGGATTAATCAGAAGAGATTGAGACAAGAGCACTGAGGGAGGGCATCACTCCCAGAAAGAAACAAATGTCAAAACTTTCAGTAAACAGAAGCAAAAGGCTTCTGTTCATGGAGGAAGGCGAGGGACACAGAGAATTGAATTTTAATTTGTAGAGGGACCATGGTGCACAGACCATTAGAAAAGGAAAATGCAAAGAGAAGAGGAAGGGACATTCAGCAGCAATTCAGAAGGGAAGGAAGCCCTTCAGAAAGGAGGATGATTCAATAGCTCACCAGAGCCAGAGTTAAAGGAGATTATGACTTCTAGGGGTTAAGGCTTCAATGGGCAGCAAGAGGAGAAAGATTGATTGGGAGATGATTAGAAAAAAGTTAAAGGAGAAAAGAAGTTGGAATAAACATGGGTGAGTGCAGTGCAAAGGGACATCCTTGAGAAGCTGAGTTTTTATGAATAAGGTCTTTAATGTCAGTCTTCCCAACAAAGTGTACTCTCTTGCTGAAATTAGGAGAACTCACTTAGAGACCCATGTTAATTACCTTTTGTCATGCTCATTGGATGTGTTTAAAGGGTGTCAGTCATAATGAATAATCAGGGATAAAAATGGAATATAAATACTTCATATTACGCTTCTTCTTGGGTGTTGTATCATCACATATTTCCAGAGTAAAGCTCTGTATAGACTGTTGCAGCAGTTAGTTGTTTTAAAATGCTATTAGGAATAATTTAACAGGGATAGAATAACAATAAAAGAAGCAAGCAACTTTCATTGTTCTCTCAAGTTACTTATTTTCGATCACTAAGGGAAAATAGAGCTAAATCCTCATTCAACAGAAGGTGTTAAAGCCCTTCTTTGAACTTGGTGGAAGAGGTTGATACTGACACTAATGAACTGTATTCTTTTTCATTTAATTTAATTTCACCAGTCTTTCTTTATCCCCTCAAAACCAAACCAATCTTTCTTCATCTTTAAAACCTTTATTAAGCAATGAAAGAATATCTCCTCCTTTATCTGCCTGATGATTTGAAGGAATGTCATAAAAAGCATTCCAGAGCATCAGAATGACTGAGATATCTGATGGGTTTAAAATACCTGCTGTGTGTTCCTCTATCCCTCTCATATAGAATAAATATAAATGAGAAACATAATCACATTACATACATTTTCTTTCCTTTCATTTTGACTTGCCTGACAATGATACTGCACGTTAAAAAAGCCAGACTGTTGTTTCAGTCATACTTTGAAAATTCTATTAGTTTTTAAGTAATCCATAAATTTCTATATTCAAATAAATGCATTAGAAATATGTGTGCATATGTGTTTTGAAATTTTGTATGCATATATTCATTTTCTGGTAGCCAGTCAAAAAATTCAGTTTAGGAAGAAAACTGAGTGTCTTATGTCTTATTTGAAGTTCTCATGCCCAGTGATCACTTTAACACAAATTAGGAAGAGTTATGGCAAAAAGGTACTGCATTAAACCGGTAGATGTGAAGTTTGGTTTGCAATGGCTTTTTGTACCTGGAAGCAGCTTTTACTGAATGAGGGAGGGGTGGAACTTTGAAACTTAAGCTGGAAATATATTTAAAGGAAATACACCAAATTACATCTCTAGAGACACCCACCATGGATTTCAATCTCACTGCTTCAAGTGAAGGACTGAGGATGGTGATGAGCAGTGGGTAATGCAGCTCTGCTTTGGCAGAAGGGTGTGTTGCCTCCAGAGAATTCTTTCAACCGAAATTATTCAATAATTTGGGGATTAAAAAAAAAAACCAAAAAAAAAACAAAGGAGAGAGAGAGGATAAGTAGGCTTTAGCATGATGAGTCTCATCTCTCAGATATTAAGATATTAGAAATCTTATACTAGGTATCTGAACTACACACCTACAGCTAACCAATGCAAGAACTTTCACTGATTTTGGAACAGTTTAGATGACTAATCTGGAAAACAAAATTGTAATTTACAGTTAAAGTGAAAGCAGCTGAATCCTACTTCCTCTAAAATCGTTTTTGTCAGTTCTTTCTCCAGCTTGAGTGTATTACTGAGCTTTTACTATTAACAGAGTCTTAATTCCAGAGCTTTCCCAATCTGGGTAAGCACAAAACTACTTTCTTTTTTGATTGATTCATTTTTATACCATTTTTATTACAAAATATCTATCTGGTTTCATATCTCAAATTCAAAAATATCATTACCAGT
This sequence comes from Melospiza melodia melodia, assembly GCF_035770615.1. Lineage (NCBI taxonomy): Eukaryota > Metazoa > Chordata > Aves > Passeriformes > Passerellidae > Melospiza > Melospiza melodia. Next base: position 128,176,845 of record NC_086196.1, read on the forward strand.
TCTACTATCAGCTGATCCTCCTACTGATGCTGAGATATGTATGACCTTCTCTTCCAGCCAGAAGATTGATTCTATCACTGACAGCACAAAAAGCAACCACATACAAATGATCAGGTTAGGTATTTTGTCTATCCAGATCATATTTATGCTCATACTAAAACTGAATAAAAATATCTGAAAATCAAAGCAATGGGACTAAAATACATCCTTCTCCTGTAGTGTAGGATTGTTTTTGTGTTGGTTTGTTTTGGTTGTTTTTTCCCTCCAAAACCAATCTTTATACTTTTCTGTAAACACAGCTATGGCAACTTTTTCCCCACACATTAAATATATCCTAAAATTTTGAATAAGTACTTCGGTTTTAGCAATTAGAATCTAAGTTCTTGGTTTTTAGGGTTGTATTTTTAGCAAGTATTTAAAAGAAAATGTGTTGTCCAATAAAGAATAATTTTGTGCACACCCTTCATGAAGGAAATGAAAACCTCAGTCAGTTCCAGTGAGATGAAAGAGAGGAATAAACATGGTCGAGGCAATTTCTGGACTGCAATCATCTTTGAAAGTGTGGGGGGGGTGATGTTGTTTTCTTTTTGTGTATGAATACAGAACGAAGGGGACCAAGGGATACTGTTACAGTATATCCATTCAACTATGTTTTGTGCATTATCTGAAAAATTTAATTATTTCAGATTGCTTTGTCCCATTAGTACTTCATTCATCTGACCACTGTGATAGGCTTTCTGCATTTTTGCTGATAAGCATGAAGTGGTTCCTGGAATAAATCTAAGAGGTTTTGGCTGGTATTATTTAACACTATCTAGGATGGATTCCAAAATTCACGGTGTTTTTCTGCTTTTCCTGGTATTCAAGTACTTCAGTATGTGCTTGTTTGACATGAACACTATGACTGAGATGCTATCATTCATAAGCATTTTTTGATCCCAGCAAAATGGAGCAGTATAAAGTATGCCTTTATATATCTAAGCACGGAGAAAAGGATTGAATAAAGTGGTGATACTCATTTCCTGATTTCCAGATGACTAGGTTTTCCAGTGTCTCTAATACTCATGCACTTACAATTTCACTCAAACAAATCCCAGCCTTTTCTCAAAGGACTTCTCCATTTCACCCAGTATGCACTCCTGGCAGCAGTGAATTGGTGATCAGTTTGCAGCAAGTCCTTTGCCTCATTCCAAGGAAAAAAGAAACATTTGCCAGAACACATACTTGTCTTCCTGACTTCCAAATCCATGGGAGATGTAAATCTGTATAGTGAAGAGAATTATTTCATTTCTTTGATTTGCCGCACATTTTTCTGCCAAAATAATATCTAAGGTTTTCTTACTCTTCACAACTTAATGTTCATTGAAGCCATTGCAGGCAGGCATCCTAATACCTCCTTGGGACAAGAGGTTAATTTTAATCTACTTTCTCAATATAAGTCTAAATTTTTATGATGTAAGTCAAAATCAGCATTGTTTCATAATGTGTAAGCCTCACCATATATTTATGGTGTCTTCATTTCTATGAATTCCTGTTTATATACATATAGATATTATCTAAGATGGATTTTAATATCTAGATTGTGGCACCTTGGAGACACTATAACTAAAGGTTCATGTTTTTCCAGTATCACACTTCAATTTGAATGTTCTTGCAGATTTCTAAGACAGCAGTTAAAAATTGAGACAGAAGCAGAAATCAAAACAAACTGTAAATATACCGTCTTAATTTTTGATGCTTTTTGAGTTAAACAATACCTAGTTCTCACCTATAAATTATTACTCTGAAAATTTACATAACTATTTCAAAGGATTTGGGAAGTTTAACTATTGCAAAACTAGCACCACTGATTACACAGGATCTACTAGTGCTAGAAAATACAATTTTCTGCTAAGCCTTCTGGATGCCTCAGATGCTTCTTATTGTTGAAGTAACAGAGCAGAGTTGGGAGTTTTCTACATTCTCCCATGGCAATATATATAAAACCATAATACTTGGAATTTACTATATTTCTCATTTAGGATATTGCTCAAAACTTCACAAAAAAGTGTTTTGTTTTTTATTCTAGAGGTATATTGACATTTTTGGAGAATGCTTTTCATTATAAATATTTAGCACAGAAGGTCCCAAGAATTCACAGCCTAATAACACACCCATTCTTTGATTAGAATGGCCATTTTCTGGCAAAAAGTAATAATACTAAGAAAAAAAGAGTATCTGAAGAAATTACTGTATTGAGCCCATCACATCGGCCAATTGCCAAGCACTTACTATGCCAATATTTTGAGGATGCAAGTTAAGGTAACAGATTTTTAGCCTGACACTTACTATGACAGAATGTTTACAAGATTCTTCCTAACAGGTCATTAAGGATGCCACAAAAACCCCTGGTGACACAGCCAGTCAGTGCAGCCAGGGAGGTTATAAACACCAGTGTTTTTCCAGGGTGACAAGAACCTGAAAAAGAGAAAGGCTATGAGATTAAAAAATTCAAAGCACAGAGGCTGAAATGACAGTTATAAACATTGTGAATTATACTCTGAGAAAGGCCACAGTGTGTGCCAGCAAAGTGAATTGCTGGCTATCAAAGGCTTGCAGGGGGAGGAGAGAGGGAAGGAAGAAAAAAGAGGTGTATAGTTATAAACTGCTTAATGGGGACTTTTCTTATACTTTGCTGACCTGGCAAAAATATTTTGGGCTCCTAATGGCAGCTCTTTTCACAGCTCAACAGGCACCAGGTTTCCCATCATATACGAGTTTTTCTAGTCTTCATTGTGCTGTCTGGAAGTGACAAGAAGAAAATGAAGCTTGTTTTGACACATCTTTCCCCCTCCCCAAAAAGCAGTCAATGAACATTTGATCTCAAATGGGTCATTTGTTGATAGTGAGGAGCTATGAAAAAATAAATTTGTTTTATACTTGCCACTGGCAATGGGTGGACTTAGAGGTAAAATGGATATAAGAAGGGAGCTATCAATAACTCACACCATTATGTTATTACAATACAGGGGAAAAAAGGAAAATTAGTTGAATATACTAGAGAAGTTTAGGAGCAATGATAAAGAAAGCTATTAATAATTGATCTGCTGCTACAATCATTGTGATTTTGTATAAGACAAGAAAGTACATGCTTACATAGAATAAAAGTAATAATAATAATAAATGAAATTTCGTGTCAATTAATGCAATCATTGACGCAGTTCTTCCCTCAAATATGGACATGTGTGTTCTTCCCTCAAATATGGACGTGTCATTTTCTTCAAGTGACAAGTACAAGATGTCAACTTTATTTTTACAACAACTTTTATAAGATTTCCAAGTGAAAATGAAACACAGAATCAAAGAATGGGTCAGGCTGGGAGGGACCACATTGAGTCATCTGATCCAGCCTCACTGTTCAAGCACAGCTACCCTAGAGCACAATGTTGTGTGCAGACACAATCTCAAATATCTCCACAGTTCTCAAATATCTCCAGTGATGGAGACTCCACAACCTCTCTGGGCAATCCGTCCCAGTGCTCAGTCACCTGCACAGTACAGAAGTTCTTCCTCGTGCTCAGGTGGAACTTCCTGTGCATCACTTTTGGCTCATTGCATCTTGTCCTGTGGCTTGGCACCACGAGGAAGAGTCTGGCTCTATTCTCTGAGCACCCTCCTTTGGAGACCTTGATGAGGTCCCCTCTAGGTCATCACTTCTTGGGCATGAAGAAACCCAGCTTCCCCAGCCTTTCCTCAGAAGAGAGATGCTCCAGGCCCTTAATCAAATTTGCAAACCTCTGATGGAGCTGCCCCAGGGGCTCCAGGTCTCTCTTGTACTGAGGAACCCAGAACTGGACACAGCTCTCCAGATGTGGCCCCACCAGGGTTGAGTAGAGGGGCAGGATCACCTCCCTTGACCTACTGGCATTGCTCAAATGAGGTCCTTTTTCTCTTTACATCAGCAGAAGTCTCAGTGTCTCAGACAGAAAATACAACCAATCTGCTATGTAAAAATTATTATAATTTATTAAACTTTGTAACTTACGAACACAGCATGTACTGTGAAATAATTCATTTCTGTCCTTCCACAGAAAAGGACAAGGATGGATAAAAATTTTCATAGTCTCTGATTCATGAGACTTACAGGAATGAAGATGATTAGTTGCAAGTTTTTTAACTAAACCACAGAAATTCTTGTTAATAAAATCTTGAACAAAATATTCAGTATGACATGGTCAAAAAAGCAATCTTGTTGGACAATGTTAAGTAATATGTAATAGGGGATTTGCTTGTTTGTTTCAATCAAATCTTCATTTTATCTTCAGGAAAATAAAAAATAAAAAAAATATAAAAAAAAATCACAACAACAAAACCACCAAGCTCTTGGTCTCATCAAGCAGTATATAAGATTTTAGGACTTTATGAAAAAGTTACTGTAAGTATATGGCTGGAATATATTTGTTTCTGATAGGGAACAAGGAGAATGAAGGTGCTAGCAGAGGTGTGAGGAAGGAGAAACTGTGAGTGTTAAAACTATCAGGGAGGCTTAAAATCTTATTTGCACTCACAGCTGAATATTATATAAATAAGTAATCTAATATGACAAACAAAAGAATTGCTTAACTAAAAATTGTGTAGATCCTAAATATTTAATAAAACCTAAGTCTGCAATCTGGTAATTAACTGTCTGAACCATGTCAGAGTTTAAATATGGCAAAAGACTGACCAGAACAAATGCAATGGTACCCAGTCCATAAAAAATCCACTAGAATACTAAAGGAAAACCTACTATGATTCTGAAACCACTCAATACCAAGAAACAGAACATCTGGCCTTCAGGGACCATAAATCCAATTAACAGTAATGGAGCATGCAAATTCATGTCAGCTGAGAATCTGACCCCAGCTTTGGTCAATGAATCAGAATTTTTTCCCCCTCATTTTTATGATCATATTTATGTCTGTATTTTAAAGGGAAAATAACTGATATTTCTTCCATTAAAAAGTACTTTGTGGTTTGGCTGACTGCTCTGACAGTGACACATTGAGGACATTAATCTAGAGTTGGTTTTGTGGGTTTTTTCTTCCAGAGGTCCCTGTGATGAGCAACAGCAGGTTTCCTGCTAAATGTCCTCGTGGTGAGCAGTACAAGTCCACTTATAATGGCTCAAAATAAATGAATGATTTATCACTCAATACAGCCAGAAATGCAGTGCTATCCTAAAAGTGACACAGCTGACATATCTCTCTGCACTATAATGAATTACTGACACCACATAAAAATAATTGAATTATATACATTATAATAAAAATATCAAAATATCAAAGCATCCACAGGCACAGTTGAAATAAACAATTTATTGGGCCACAGATCCTTCAAAGTGAACAGCAATTCAAGAATGAAATAATTAACCATTAAACTGTAAGTTGTGGAGTGTTAAAGAGCATATATGCCTCTCTTAATTTTACAGTACAGCGTGTATAGTCCCCATTAAGGTTAATCACAGAACATCCATTAACATAAACACTTGACAGTATTTCATGCACTGTGTTTATAAAGTTTGGATCACATCTATCAACTCTGTGTAATGTGGAAAACTACTGATTTGGAAATTTAAACCAAATTTCTGTGACATTTTGAATAATTAGTAGTATGTCCTCTGACTGGCCAATAATCTGAACACTGCATCTCAAAATGTAATCATCAGGCCTTCTCTGACTCTGTTAGGGACTAATTAAATGTTGGATGGATACAAAATTTCTTTAAATCCACTGAAAAGCTTTCCAGCAACTTTTCTCAGTCTGCATCAGTTAAGAAAAGTAGGAAAGCCATAATATCAGGAGTATCAAGAGAAAAGAAAATTACCCTGCAAAGAACAGTAAGATGAAAAAAATATCTTCTGACAAATATTTTTCAAAATTACTTTGTGCTGAGTTCCCAGATGTAGTAGCACAGCACAACTCTGTATACAAACCATGTTAAAAGCATGGTGTATGTGTTTGCATGATTTTGGCGGGCTTGTTCCTTGTGTGAACGGCACTTCATCTGACCAGGTCTTAGACTGCAGTTCATTTGCACTTATTTACTGTAGTTGGGATGCCTTGATAAGAAAATTGACTGCTTCAAATATCTTTTCCCTTTGTGAAGCAGAATGAGAATCAAAACAAAGATAGATATATAAAAATATACATATATATAAAATAATAATTCACAGAAGGCTATAGGGAGTGTGTACCAGGGAATTAAAAGTAGTTGTGCCTCATGCTTTGTAATGCCTAAAATATGTGCAGTAGTTTGGAACTGCAATTTGCTGCTATTTTTTTTTTTCCCATCATTGATTCTGGACATGTCTTCTTATCAAATATAATACCACTGATATGACAGTATCTCTTGTTCATGACAGAAAATAAAATAATGTTATAAATAAAGAGGCAGTCATGAGTTTTGCAATATGGTTTTTATTTATTGTTATTAAGCTATTTTTCACATTGTAAATACTGTCAGATGAATTAATTTCAGAAATTGGGTTCTGTAATTCATTCTTTTGAACAGTTTTCTTTAAAATAACTTTTTAAAAATCTTCTCTGGGATAAAAAAAAAATATTTTCAATTGGCCATGTGATAGAGAGTCACATTCTCATTAATGGTGGTCCAAAATTCTATGGAAAAAGATGTGCAACTGATCCTTGAAATCATATATTTTTCTAATTTTAAAATATTAAGAAAAAATATGATATGTGAAAATTTAGAAGAGTTAATACAGATCCTTTGGTTCAAAAAAGTTCAGGGATTAACAGCAGGTGGTAAAAATGTTCAAGGATTAACCCAAACTGGTCCATGGAACATCAAAACAACATAATTCTATTATGCTATTTCATATGTCATCTTGTCTGTTTTTTTCCCCTTAAATTAAGGATTCACATAAAGAAAGAAATTAGGGTCATAAAATACAACTAGATTAGTTGGTCTAGTCTAATTTTCTGAATGTTTAAGCTTTGATTTTTATCAGTTTACCCTATTATGCACTTAGCTATGCAATCTAGTTGAATTGGGACACACCAGAGTCCCTGTGTGTACTTAATGGCAGGACAGATGTCCCGGTATGTAGACAATTCTTTATTCCCACAGTAGTTCATATCACTGTGATTTTTGAGAGACCAGCCAGGAGGGAAACGTGATACAAGTGTCATAGGATGAGAACATTATTTGGTAAAGTGCAGCAGCAAGTTGAGTAACTATTTCAAAAGGGTGCTGTAGTTTTCTGAGTGTGTTATTTCTAGAGCTGTGTGCACCTGGTAATTTAGAGTGATGAAGAGTTCAATACATCTTTGTCCCAGCTGATATTTATCTATCTGTCTAGTGTGTGACTAGATCCCAGTGGAGTGTATATAATAATTAGACCTACACTCTCCTTGATTCGCTTGTAGGTTAAAGGGCACAGTCTGAAACTCTGTTCTGTTAAAAACATATTAAATATGATATTAGTGGTCTAAAGCTATATACTTCCCTAGAGATTCCCACTTTTAATAACCTCCAGTATAATAGATAAGGCAGAGGGCAGTAATCATTACTGAAATGGATTTTCTGGCAGAGTTAGACATCACCTCCAGGAATCAATAATCATTTTAAGCTAACGTGGTGATTAAATGACCTTCCTTTTATTTTCCTTCATGTTGAGTTGGTTTTTATCTTGATTTAGAGCCACACAGCCAGAACAAAGATAAACAGAGGACTGGCAGCATTACGGAACCACAGCAAGGCCTATCCCTTATACAGGTAAAAGCATTTTAATGTAATGAACACATTTGCTGCCCAATCTGTGACATCTGAAGAATTACAACAAAAATTCTAGATGCAGACTATATTAATGGATTATACCTGAGGATAGTTCTTGTTTTTAAAATAGTTTCACCATTAGCTTGGCTGCAGCAGGTGCTATGCTTTTATGTTTAATAATTTATTGTTGTGGGGCTTCCTTGAGGATATCTGTGTTGAATGGTGCTCATTAATCCTTTCTTCTTCCATATCCTCCTGCTGTCTGTGAAGGAGAATTAGATGACCACATTCCTTTCTTTTCTCCTGAAGAAGGAAGACTGAGAAGCAGCTAACTTCAGCATGCTATGGTTTTGATGAGCTATATCTAACCAGATAAGATTGCTGCTAAGTTGACTTTGAATTCTTGTGAGGTTTAGTTTCACTTAAGATTCAAAGACCTTTGTTTTGTTCTGGTTTTTTTTCATTTTTCTTTTTCCAATCTTCTGAAACACACCCTGAGTTTCTGTGCTTTGTGGGACATTTTGCTTTGGTTTTGATTGTTGTTTTTTTTTTTTTTTTTAATTTAGTTTTTGAGTTTTTGTTTTTAATTTCCTTTTTTTCAGATACAGGATGAGAAGGGGGGTTAATTCCAGATTAGAAGATTGCATGATGAATGTTCACAAAATAATGCACAGAACAGAAAGCCTGGAAGGACACCCACAGAAAACATCACACAAATGCTTGTGTTATCTGCACCAGTTTGAACAACCAGGGAGGAGCACATGACAAGAGCATATAATAAAATCCATAATCTGTAGGGACAATTGTGCTTGCAGAGTACATTGCACTCTCCATTGAAACAACTCTTTGAGGCTGATTTTCGAGCAACTCTTAAATCTTCCTTGCCAGTTTGGTTGGGGTTTTTTTTCCCAAAGGCTTATCTGTAAAGCTAGGAAAGCACCTCTGAAACTGAGTTTAGATTTCACCGAAGAAACAAAAGTAACCATGTAAATCCATTCAAACCACGTGAGTTTCATCTCTTTTTTTTTTTTTTTTTTTTTTTTTTTTTTTTTTTTAGAATAAAATGTGTGTGTATTTCAAGCATCTTCTCTGTGATCCTACAGGTCTGATCCAACATCAAGAGCAGAGCACTGTGCCCTTGGCAGGGAGTTGATCCCACCGAGGCAGCTGCAGCAAAAAGAGCACATGGCTGAGTGCCACTGCTCTCCCTCATTCACTCATTCTCCAAACTCCCATTTACCCTTACAGGCTCCTGCAATGCCTTTCAGCCCCTCAGTTCACTGCTTTCCTCCTCTTACTGTGTCAGATATCATGAGATCTCCTTAAACTCCAGATAAGCTCTGAGGTAGAGGATTAAGACAAGATAGACATTTTTTGTCACCCAAAGGTGGGAACTGCCAGCTTATCTTTGCCAGTAGGAGCTTCCTGTGGGGCAGGCTGATTAAACCAGAGGAGAAACTGTTAAAGTGTTGGAGGGCTTTGGATCTGATGGACATTGGATGGCTGTGAAGGCAGCAGCATAATGATTTCTTCCTTTTTTCTTTCACAGAAAAAAAAGTTGGAAGGACAAAGTGCAACAAGTTCCTGTTACATGCCAAGATTCATGAACCAGAAATCCTAGGATTATATTTGCTGGAGATAATTTGAAATCCACTCCCTTCTTTGCATAATTTTGGATATTCTTTTTGAATTAGTCCATATAAATACTGTATTCTGATGACATACTCATGAAAGTAGTTATTTAATTACTATGAACAAATGAAATAATAATTACATGTTGCCTAATTTCCAGTATCTCAGCTAACCATTGAATTTACTTCCACAATCAATAAAGAAAAAACAACTACCCCATTAGGGTGGGAAGAATTCACCCACTGACCATAGAGCCAGGCCAGTTTTAAGTGTAAAGTTTTATGGAATCAAAGTGAGATGAGAAGAAGATTCACATGTGGATCTCCACATGCTGCATTCAGAACCTTTTGTTTGCATGTCAAGAACATAAATCCTAATAGGCTTCCTTTCAAATCCCATACTCAAAATCTTTACAGACCCTGAATGTTTTTATAGACCTGGAAATCATTAGAAAGTCAGGATACTGAAATGGAAAGTTATGGGAGCCATACATCTAAAATAGATCTTAAAATACAATATCCCGGTCCAAAGGATTTCAATAGGTAATGGTTCTTATGGTTTAAAAGAAACAAGTCTGTCCAATAAATTATAGAGATATCTTAAATTACTAACTACTCTTAGTTTTCTTGTAATGGGATAAAGGAATGATGCAAGTATTCAATTTGATCCCACTCACACATATCTTTTGTACAAAATTATGAAAATAAGCCAGTATTCATTACTCCATTAAATGCATAATTTTGTACAAAATTATGAAAATAAGCCAGTACTCATTACTTCATTAAATGCATCACTAAAATATCAAATGAATGTTATTTTCCATTATTTAGATTTTATAGTTTCAAGACCCTTGTGTCACTGTCTTGTCCATGCAGAAATTCATGCAGCCTCTAACAACACATTAGCCAAAGGAAATTAGCTTTATTTAACAACATCCACTATTCCCTCAACAAAGTTCACACAGGTCACTTCTGATCTTCTCAATTATTCCCAGCTCCCCAGCTCTGCCCACTGCTTCACAGCACAGCCCAGGATAAGCACTGCTTCTCTGGCTCAAGTGCCCCTCTCAACTGTGCAATCCTCTTTTGAAAAAAAAAAAGAAAGAAAGTGATTAATTTTGGAAAACAAATATTTTATCTGAAATGGAGCATGAGTTCATGCCTGGTAGAAACAGCATCTAATTAGTAAAATAATTGCAAGTGTTTTGATGTCAATAAGTCACAACAATGTAACTGATTCTCAATTTTTTTTCATTATTTATTCCTTATTTTTCTCATTATTTTTTCACTTCTGAAATGAGTATTTTTATGAGTTTTCTATAGTAGCATTATAGTGCAAAAGCTTAATGGAAAATGTGAATATTATACTAAATTAATAATTATTAAATTGTTATGCTAAAATAATCTATTGTTTCCTTTCTGCTAATCTACAAGACTGGAACCTGACTGACATCAACAAAATACCTTTTCATGCCTATGGAACCTAAAGGAGGCTATATTTGTGGAGATGAAGTCAGATTTTTAAATTGTTTTTTCCCCAGAAAGAAGCAGAATTTGTACTTCTTGTGGTAATTATACAAATCAAGTTGCCTTTATGACAAGTGATGTGCATGTTCTCCATTGTTTAAAATATTAACAATAAATAGTAAGGCAGTTCTGAAACTTAAAATTGTAACATGTTACATGAAAGGATAAAGGATTCTGGAGAGCCACAAATGTTCGCATTCACAGTCAAAAATTAATCAGAGCCTCAATCTAAACAATACATAGGAATTCTTGGAGAAAAAGAACATTTGATATCTAATTAATGATCTTAGGAAAAAATGTGGGCATTACTAATAACAAACTCAAGCATGTTTAGATCACTAATACTTTACATGTCTCTATATTATTCAAAGAAAAAAAGAAAGAAGAAAAAATGCTAAAAGGCTTACATTAATTTGGTTGATACTCAAATAAAACCTATCAAGTGTCCATATAGCTGTTATCACAGTATTTAATTAAAAATTACAAGAATTTACACTGAATTAAAGAATTAAGTAACATAATATTTTTAAATGAAAACAACGAAAGAAACTTGTAGATATATATTTCTTATTGACAAAGAAGAAAACAATTATTCTCTAATTGAAAGTAAGTCATTAATCTTATCTCATTGTGAGCAGAATATTTATTATAAAGGTGATTTAATTTGTGGGTTTATTACAGTTTTCAGAATGCTTTTATTTTTTTACTAGAAAAGTAACTATAGAGGATTTTTTTGTCTTCGATCCCTTTAAAAAAAATCTGGTTTTTTCTATTTTCTTTCATTTCTCAGAGCACAAATCCTCAATATTGACCACACATTACACAACAGCTACTAAGAGGACTAATATAGTCATTAGGAATTTTGAAGAAGGTTAATGTGTGGATATTATGGGAACACATGAAAACACAGTGGCATAAGTTGAAAATGGCTTTGTCTAAGTATGCCATGCATTAGTGGATAACTGAATTCAGCTGAACTACAGTGGAGTGCCTATCTTCCAGTGTATGCCATAAATGCAGCGCCAAAAGGTGGGAAGAAATGTGTCTGGCAGCAAGACAGCAGCTCTATTAGGCACTTATCCAAAGCTTCTCAGCCTCCCGGATAGACGACAGACATTAGCAACTGAAACACGTTACCTGGTCATTGTGCTGTTCTAGATTCCTGCATTTACGTGAACACCTGGGGGCCCAAAGTCAAAAGCATAATTCAGCAAGAGCCATGAAGCTTAATTGTCAGTTTTGTTCCTTATTCTGCTGCCATATGACGGACTCAGACAATGAAAACACCTTTCCAATGCCATTTTATGGTTCCTGATCCAATCTTATTGCAGTTCCAGAGCAGGGATAATTCTGAAATGAAATTTAATGGTGGCAAAATATTGACTAAGTCTTGCACAATGTTTGAAGCTAGCTCTTAGGGAAAGAACAAAAAGCTCTTTTAGAATATGCATACAACACCCACTTCCTTGCAAGTGTGAATTAAACAAAATGATGTAAGCCTCTGAGGAAGCTCAACCCATAGCTGTGGATCATATTTGCTTCTATAATATGTAGATTAAAAAACAGTCTCTTAAACTCTCAAATAGGCTGAAAATTTGAAAGAGGCAACTTTTCTAATTCCAATGCTCAAAGCTTTATTTGTTTTGAATGTCGTCTAATCATACCATCCAAAGAGAAAATGTTGTCAGCATAGTAAAAATTAAGTTTTATTAATCCTAAAATCACAAGTAGCATTAATAATTTATGTCAGAATTCTTATTTTATATCAGATTCAGTTAGAGTGTCTATGTCAATAGTATTTTTCCTCCTTGACTCTAATATAAATTAATTAAACATAGAACAGAAAAACACTTTTATGGAAGTTACAGAGAAGTACGAATACAGAGACATAGGAGGGGTCCCTCTGAAGTATCATTACATATTGCTTGCAGAAACTGTGTTCAAGATGCTCTGGCCACACAACCTGATTTATCAACAAAATACAGTCTCTCTCAATCTCTTCTTTGCAGCTAGCACCTCAATTTCTGTCAGGCTTGTACCCAAATTCTGACACCATTTAGCTCCTCACAACCAAATTCATCAGTGTGTTAGGAACTGCTGACATGCACAGAGCACCAGATATGTGACTTCAACTCTTACAGTTTTCTTTCTAGAACGGTTTAGACCATCCTTCTTCTCTTCATACCTTTACACCATCTGGTGCAAAAGCAATATAAACAGGCTCTTAGTAGCCTGCAAAGAATGGCAAATCCTCCTGATTCTCATCCATTCCATCCACATGACATTCTCCCACCACCAACCTGCCCTCATCAGCTGTTTGCTCACTTAAGTTAGAAAGAAATGTGAAACAGAAGGTGGGCAGGGCAAACATTTGCAGGAAAATAATCCTGTCAGCTGTCTCTGCAAGATTCAATAGAGCTTTTTTTCTGAGAGCAACAGAGGCTTGAAAATTCATTCTGTTCTCTGCTGTCAGTTGGAAACGGTGCCATCAAAGCTTTTGTTATGGTGGTGACAATTTCTGAGTCATCTGTGTTGACACAACCCTCACACTGTCCTTGGCTAGGTGAGTCTGGCTCTCAGCTCTGATGAAAGTTCCAAACCATTTATTTCTGCCTATGAATGACAAAAAACTGCAGCCTGCTTATAGCTAGTGGTGGGCTCATAAAAGTCAGAAATTATTTTACTGTCAAGGTATGAGTGAGTATCTGTGCTCAATACTAAACCAGGTAAGCTAGCATTAGGATAACCCCTGAGAAATGTCATCTAACTGTCCCTTTCTCAGCTGTGTTGTTTGTTGGGTTTGGGGTTTTTTCTTCTTAGACATGAATATTCATCATAACTAAAATTTTTGCACACAAACACAAACATACCACTTCTGTCAAAATTTTCCAAGAGAAAGCTTTTTCCTAAGGCAGTTGGTTAGTGGGTGTTAGTCATGGACAGCATACAGAGAGGAATACTAGGGTGTTATGGTGATATTCTATTGAAAAGTAAGTGAAAGTAGTTCAGGTTTTGGCTTTGTTTTTCCTCTCAGTGACAGGTGACTGTTTAACCCCCAAGCCACTGTGATGTGGGTATTGCTCATTTTGGGCCTATTCATTTTGTGTAAATAAACATTCAATAGTAGGGAGGAATGGACAATTATCTTCATTATTGACACTTTTACTGTCAGATGGTAGTCACTATTTAGGCCCTAACTATAGGTATTAAAAAATTTGCAAACAAAATGTGTTTTATCTCAGAATGGAATCATGGAGGGAAAAAAATCCCAGAGGTTTGCAAGCTATTCCAGTCAGCTACATTTAAGAACATATGTTTCTGCAGCATATTAATACTCAAAACTTCCAATTCCTTTAGTGTGTGTACTGCATATGTACTTTTTTGTAGTGCTTGGCTGCTAAAGAATGTAGAGAATTCTAATTCCACTGTAGGGGAAAAAAAAAAAGAGAGAAATAAAAGGCCTTAATTAACACCTCTTGCACAAGATCTGCCAACCTGCTGTGCATAGGCAGTTAATAAAAAAAGGCAGGCAACTGAAAGAATAGTCCATGCTCATTTATCCATCTAAGCTGTGACAAAGTAAGAGTAACTGGCATTGGGCTTTAACAGAATAGCATCTTAATTGCTTATCAGGATAAGAAAGGTGAGTGGCTAACCACTACCAGTGAGACTTCAGTCTGCTCCCTCAGGAATCTGGCTGTTTCCCTTGGCTGCATTTTTTATTTTTAACATCATTGATATAGTTTTATAAGGTTAGCAGGTTGCAGTTAGAAAACAGTTGAATTCAATTTATTTTTGTTTTCATGAAAAACTTTATCCTCTGAGAATTCATTTCACAGGATTTCTCCTCTTCTTTTCCAGTAACTGGCAGCAGGGACACTTGGTTGAATGACCTCTGTTATTTAACTGGGTTGAGAGTAAACTCATATACAAGAAAGAAGGTTTGTTTCATTTTTCCTGCTATGGCTAAGGTAAAATTCACTAGCTGAATTAATCTTTGTTTTGAAATTTTAATTATGTTTGCTGTAGCAATCTCTCTCCTCACCTTGGTTGGGCTGCATATTTACAGAGTCCATAGCTTCCAACTCAGCCAAAATACCTTTTGAAATCAATCAGTTTTGCTTGAATGAGTAGCACTAAGAAAAGACATTTAAGATTTAAATGTAGTCAGCACATTCTAAATATTGGAGTTATGACACTTTGTTATAAACTGACATATATCCTAAGCTTTCAAATAAATGGTTCAGGTGTAATCAGAGCAGTTTTATTACACCACAATCCCCATTATGCCAAATCACAACTTCATGCACCAGCATTGTCGTGTGCAATTTTTCTTCTAGATGTCAAAACAGCTGGATCTTTAGGAGGCCAGTGAGATCTACCAGTATGGAAAATCTCTTCATAATAACACCACTTTTTAAGCTCATTTCTGATGGAAATAGCCATGGTATGGTTACTTTTGAGATGAGCTGAAAATGATCCTAACTCTTTGCTTTCTTTAAAGGTCGACTATTCCCCCATTTTTAAAGATCAATACTCTGAAGAAGACTTTTCAAAAATATTTATTTATTTTATTAATTTATTTCAATAATTTATTTATTTTTCTTATCTGACAGATGTTCATACCAGGGTAAAGTTTGCATGTTGGGGTGTGAGGGAGATTAAAGTGTCTAAACACTAGCATCTAATGTAGCTTGGGAGTTTCATCTATCAGGGAGGTAAAATATCTTGGGTTGTCTAAAAGCACACAGGACCACTATGTTCAGGCAGGCAAATCTCTTACATAGTGTCTTACACATGCCATCTTTTGGCTTCTTATTCATGGAGTGTGTAGTTTAATAATCCGCCTGGTCACTTGGTGAAATTTTCTTGCAGTGTTTCCCGCTATCATGCCAGCATTCCCAGCACCTCGCTTTTGCAGGGAGGTAGCATTAGCCATGCAGGTCCCAGGGAAGGCTTGTTTTTACCACCCCAATATTTAGTCCTGAATCTGCCAGTCCCACTCAGAAACATAATCTGGCAATATATTTGATCTTTATCATTTGTGTGCTGCTTCAAAACATGATGTGCTAGCAAACCTGTGCGAAGAGCTGGATTTTGTGAGTCCAAAACAAATGAACAGTTTTAAGCAGTCTTTTCTGGATCATTTAGCAAAACACTCATCAGCTTCCTAACGCTTTTGCCCATCTAAGAGGGTTTTGCCTGTCATCTCTAAAGCTGATCTTCAGCTGGTATTTTATATGAAGGAAAAGACTACATGTTCTGATTGCCTGTCATTCTCTTTAGTGCTGTCAGTTTTTCCTAAGCCCAGTTTTATGATGCAGCTCAAAAGGCCTGATTCTGCCAAATAATTTAGTATCCACTTCAATGTCATGAAGTGGCTGATGTAGCCTTTTCTTAAGTTCTGATATTGTTTTATATCAGTGGTGCCCATAGACAAATACCCTAAAATTTTGTGTCTGGTTGTTTATACTGTTCTCCTACATTCCAAAATTTTTGGAAGAGATAATTAAAAAAAAAATTTTGAGGATCAGGTTGTTGTTCAATTAATATAATGTCATGATTCTATAAAAAGCTCAAGGCAAACTTAGAGACTTTAAATTTTATGAGACATCTATTCAGGAAATACATTTTATGATATTTGTCTTATAGAATCATGAAAGTGTTGCTGATAGACATGTAAATTGGAAAGTATTCACAAGGTAAAAAATGAAACTATGGTGGTGCCTATGAAGGTTGATAAGGTACTGAAGTGCAGCTCAGTGCAGCTACAGTTTGATCCATATGAAAACTAAAGTGAGAAAGGAAAATTTTGAACACAGTGAGTTCAGAAAAAAAAAAAAAAAAAAAGTGGAAACTGAGAAAGGGAATAAATATACTGGTTGCTGAACTAATTTTAGTTCCTATTTGGAATGCTGGCATCTAGAAGGTGGATGAATGTCCACCTTAATTGTGCCCTTTTAATTTCAGCCCATATATATGTCAGGTAACTTAAATAGCAGGTATCTTTGGTGTGAACAAGGTAATAAGGAACACATTTTACTGTTTTAATTTCCCATTATACTAACATTATTTTTGGCTCTTTAATGAAGAGTTTCAACATTTGCATCTCTAGATCAAACTTTCCTGCTTTTGACTTTAAATTTCTTCTTTGTTTTAAGACTGAAGTTGAGGAGGCTGAGAAATACGAGACACTTTCTTTCTGCAGAAAAAAGGGATGTACATGCAATGAGACACCCTGACAAAGTCTTGCAAGCCCACAAGCTGAGATGAATCTAGGAATATCGAGATTTATGTTTCCTGTTTTGCTCCAGGGGTCAGTTTAAGGACAAAATGACATCTTACAAGGCAACATTTCCCAAAAAGACATTGCCTAATCTTGTAAGAAAAAACATCTTGTAGCTCTTGTTGCTCCCTGGTAAATTAAACGCACCCAGGTGAAAGCTGGAACAGTCACAACAGTCCTGGAGGCTGCCATATCAAACATCTTGCTGGAAAATTCTGCAGCTACAATTTCTTGACTTGGACGGAACAATCTTTGAAATCAGAAATCAATCAGACGTAGAGCTTTCATGTCTTTTGCTTTTCCTTTGTCTACATTTTGATTCTATGTTAAATGTCAATCACAGTTCAAAATCTGACATTATAAAACCAGATTTAGCAGTTTCTGAGGAAGGCAAAGGAAGGGAAACATGACTTATTTGTAGTTACAAAACGCTTGATTGCTTTTGTTTTTCAGTACTGGTGCTCTTATACTGTGTGTGTCATCCTTTGAATGATTTTTCCTCTTATGAAACGTAGAAAGAGTGACTGTAGCAGAGAAAAACAATTAATCCCAAACCATGGATGACATCTGGTCTTTGCGCTTTCCAGTTCTGTGTTTTAAAGGTTGCCTCAGTAATTTTTTGTTATTTGTGTTTGCGTTTTCCTGTTATAGAATCTCCACCTGAATTCTTTTGAAGCTGTGCAGTTCAGCTGGATTCTCCTACATGTTTCTCCAAACCTTGATAATATATTCTGAATCTGTGAGCTGGGGTTTTTCATGACTGATCTAGAAATTTCTTGAAATAATCTATTTTGGCCAGCACTGCAAAGAGTGCTATTTTAATTCTTTTAGCCTGACTTTTCTTATTCCTGACACAGTGACTTGTTTAAGCTATTCCATCAATGTTTTCTGATCTGACTGCCACTTCATTTTGAGCATTCTCTCCTTGTTTCTGATGTTATCACCATCGCAAATAGTTTGGGTTTGAGTTAACCTGTACACACAGTTCTTCACCATACCCCTCACGATTTTCAGTTGGAGGTATATTTTCCTTTCTCTGTGTAGGATGCTGGTGTTTCTCAAGGACACAGTAAAGCTGATGAAGTCACCATCACTTCAGAGACTTCCTGAGCAGCTTTAGCAATACCTGATTCCTTCTGTCAGGCACTGACCTTGTCTGAATTTAGGGATTCCTGGGTTTTTCCTTTCTTTGTGCAGGGCTGGTTTCAGGCTTCTCAGCAAGGCAGAACAGGCACAGTCCCCAGCAAGCAGCTATGGTGCCCAACTACTGGGGCTATTTGAGGGCTGTGCCCACTCTCCAGTCCCACTCAAAAACTTGCCTGTCTCCTCCTTAAAAGAAAAGCTTTAGCCAGCTCACTCAAGAAAAAATTGAGACAAAGTATGGCCAATTGACAGTTTCTCCTTCTCTTTAAGTAAACCAGTGTGTATCCCCTCCACGTCCAGCCGCAGCAGTCAGAATGGGCTTCAGAGAAGAGCCAGGCATAGAGTAACTCCTGGTGCTGGAATTATGGGAGCCTGCACCATTCCAGGAAGCATCAGCTCTGGAGGACCAACTGTATCCCTTGAAATTCCTGCACAATCCTGCTTGAAATGGCTCACTCCTTCTATGCCTCTCTCAAAGCCGTGATTTTGCTGTGATCCAATCATCCTGCTGCCTGAGGCAGCAGTTCATCCACCTGTATTACACCTGTATCTGCTTCTTCTTCTTCTTCTTCTTCTTCTTCTTCTTCTTCTGCTTCTTCTTCTTCTTCTTCTTCTTCTTCTCCTACTTCTTCTCCTTCTTCTCCTTCTTCTCCTCCTCCTCATTATTACTATTATAATTATTAATGTTATTTTTTGTCATATTTAAACAATCAGGAGCACAGTGAAGATCAAGGAACCCTTTTTCTATAGACATTGAACACATTTAGGCAGCAAAAAATCCACCAGGGAGTTTATAGCAATAGAGGAAGCTTGGGACAAGAAGTAGGTGGAGACATACAGCAGAGCCTTAGAGAGCAATGAGGCTCTCTGCCTACCAGAAACCCGAGCATGGCTTCATCTATTTATTTAATACATGTTGTCATTTTCCCACTTAGTTTTTATGAGGAAATAGTGTTGATGTTCCCACCAGAATATGGCTCTGTCCATCCTAGCTCTGTCTCTGCCCTGGTGTAAGGAGGCATGGCTGCATTTGTCTCTGACTAATATGAGTTGATGTTGCCTTGGGAAAAGGAGCTTGTCCTTGCTGTGACTCTCCATACTAGACAAAACACACTTGGATCTGCTTTATATCAGCAGCTTCATATGAACAGAAAAATGAGCTAGAACTGTGCATTCCCAAACAAACAATCTTAAGAATTCCATTTTCCCTACTATAACTTTTCTGTGGTGACCTCCTCACGTGAGCAAAGGATAAAGACAAACACAATCCTGCTAAACATCTGTAGTGAGCTCCTCAAGAAGCAATGCACTTTACCTATGAACTTGGAATTACCATGAATAAAGCCACTTGCTTTCAGAAGAACATTGAAGAATAAATATTTTTGAATATTTTGGGCTAAGTTCAGTTCTACTATAGGTTCATAGCCTATTTTAAAAAAGTTAAACAAAAAAAAAAAAAGTGAATTAAGCATGGAATTAAGTACTCAGGTAGAATTTATGTGTCATTAACCTCAGATTAAATTCTATTACCAAGAAAATAAAGCTTTCAGGGAACAAGAGAACGCTGTGCATTTTTAAAGGGGAAATGGAGGGCAAATAATATTTCCATAATTAAAGTCTTAAATCAAGTTAGAAAGACTGATCCAAATAAAATTACCTACACATCACAATATGAATCAAAAGTTGTAGAAAACACCATTCAATTTAGTTACTAATTGTAAGTGATTATTCCTTGAGTGATGGCATTAAATTCTGAAGTTAGATTAGAGGTAGAATATTTTAGGCTTAATGTTGTGGCTGGCTGACAGATTTTCTCTTGCTGCATGTGGTGGCACCACTACTGTATTCAGTGCAGGGGTTTGAACTTCTGCCTGCTCATTTTAAAAGAAGTTAGTAGGAGCAGCAAGGCATTTTCTCTGAGTGATCCTTCACAGAGAAAGCCACTCTCTACTCCCTCCCATGACTCACTGAAGCAGACTCATTAACCTTTCTCAGAGTTTATTAGGGAGCTGGCTTTTATTCCTCTGGCTTATGATGAAAGGGGTAGGAAGGAATGTCTGTTGGTTACATACAAGACATCTTATTTATCATTGCTAATATTCCCTTTATCTTGACCGAAGGAATTTTATTCCTTTTTCTTTCAATACTTCAGTAGAATAAGGAAGAAACTGGAACAACACCATGAAAGAAATTTGGATATACTAAAAACAGCTTATGAGATTTTTATAGTAGAGCCTAAGAGATCTATTAAGAGATCTATACTAAATTTTCAAATTAAGATATGAAAGTATGAAGAGTTCCACTACTTTCAAAGTCTTTTGTATCATAAGGAAACAAGCAAACAAGCAAATAAATAAATATATATATTATATATATATGCACGTCTGTGTGAACACACGCATACACATATTCTCAAATATACAAATGACTACAGAACCTGCCTTGTATTTTCAGATTCTGAAAATATATCTTAAGTGTCTTGTGCTATTTGTCTCCAAAACATTAGTTCTGGGATAGGGTCAATGCACCAGAAAATTGTTTTTAAGGTTTCTAATACAAAGTAGATGCTCTTCATAATTTCAACCTCGAATAACCAAAAGAGCAAAACAAAACACACCAAAACAACAACAACCAAAATGCTTCCTTTTTCCTCCTGAAATAATTCAAGTAGTTCCAAATGTCAAATTAAAGCTGAGACAGAGTTTTTGATAAACAGGAAGTTTGTAGCCTCACTCCCAAGAATGCAAAATAAAATATTTTGCAGGGTATGAGAAGAGTAAATTTATAAATTTTGGTCAAACTGAGATCTAAAATGACATAAAAATTGAAAATATAAATATTGGAACATTGAAATATCTTATTAATAAAAATTATTTTTCATTTTAAAATGACACTTTTATTAGTAAATTAATTTTCATATCCCAAATTTTTGCAAGAATTGCATTACATTATTAGGCATATTTTCAATCAGACATTGAGCAACACACAGTGAAAAATTGCAGTTGTTACTATGTTCGATAGTCCTGTTTCCAGAGATAAAGTATTTGACAGCTCCAAAAGGGAAAGATCAACATAAAATGCTGTTTCAGAACAGTTTAATGTCAGTCTACTAATCATAAATTTGAGCTTATTTTCCATTTTGCAGGATGTTAATAAATGCTAAGTAGCTGGCTTGAAATTCCAATCATTGTTTCTGAAGACACTTTCATAGACCTTTTTAATTTTTATATTGGAGAAAGCACAAACCCCAACAGTTTTAGATTTAATCTCACTTAGAATTTGTCTCTCAAAATGAACCATAAAACTATGCTCTATTTTCTTCATTTAAAGCCCTACCAAGATTAATGTTTCCCTCCATAATTTCTTACCAGTGGTGATTATTGAACTTTTAGTAAGTATCTTCTCTTAGGCAGGAAACAATTAGCTTTCATACAAGAGTAGAATTTTAAGTATGAAACTTTTGTATTTCTCTTGAAATTTTGGCTTAAGAATTAGATATTAATTTGGATTCAGCATTAAACATTCAAATTATTGTATTGATTGACTTGACCAAATTATCTAATTAGAACTTATACCCAAGAAGATAGCAAACTTCTTAAAATTTATAAAGATTAATCATACTTTATA
Source organism: Melospiza melodia melodia (assembly GCF_035770615.1). Classification (NCBI taxonomy): domain Eukaryota; kingdom Metazoa; phylum Chordata; class Aves; order Passeriformes; family Passerellidae; genus Melospiza; species Melospiza melodia. The sequence continues at coordinate 128,198,814 of NC_086196.1, forward strand.
ATTAATCTAATGTTTTAATTTTAATTTTATATTGAGTCTGCCTTGATTAATTAGATTTTTTCATCATTTTAATCTGACAGTCCTAGTGAAGCTTAGTTTTGAGGTGGTATTTTTGGAAAAAAAAATAATAGGAAGTAAAATAAAACAAAACAAAAAAAATTCTACACATTTCTTACAATGAGCAGCATGGGTTCATAGCTGTGAAGGAACTGGGTGGATACCAGGTGGCCAACTTAAAAGGCTAATCTGTTTTCCCTAATTAGCCCCTGGTTCTCACACATCTACCTCCTGTAAAGCTACAGGGTGCAGCAGGATCTCACAAGCACACGCTGGAGTGGAATTACTTCTGTCACTTGCTGCTCTTAGACGTGTTAACAATTCACTTCTTGTTTACGGGTCTGTGTTCATCTACTGCGGCATCCCGACAGCAGCTGCTGATCCTCTCTAATCTGGATTTTAAACCATTCTCATTCTTAACTTCTCCATTTGAAGGCAGCTCTCCCACAGGCTTTTTGGGCTTTTTTATTTTTGGTGGTGGTGGATTTTTACCTGGCTTGAAGAGGTTCATGAGACACTGGTATCTAAAGTGCCCTCTAAAAAGCATGATGAATGTTCTCAACACTACTGATAGGACAGTCATCATCTTCCAGAGGTAAAAATTTCCTATCCAACCAAATCCCAAAAATTCTTTGTAATCCAAGCAGATTGAAGTGTTTAGTGTACTGTGGTTCAGACCTGTCTTTAGCACTATATTCCCTTCATAAACTGTCACTCTTAAATCCTGAAGGCATCTGTCCTGAACTGTTTTGACCTTTGATACATTTTAAGGTTTTAGATTTAATAGAGGTTACAAACCATCTGAGGAAGGGGAGACTGTGGGAAGCTTAATCAGCCCCTTGGTAGTCCTGCAACAGGAGCACCTTCCCAAGTACCTCTCTCTGGCCCTTCCCAACCTTAGCATTTAGACCTTTCATGAGCTCTTGATTCACTTTTAACTCCTTGAGGGTTGAACTATGAAGTGCTACTTTTATTTTTTTTCGTTTTTTTTATCAAGTGCATTGATTTAACCTTTTGGCAGCCCACTCTTTAACTGTGTGTGGAGGATGTGGAGGATTTCACTAACTCTATGTTTTCATTCAAACTGGCATCTTCCTTGACATCTGACATGAGTGCCCAGATTTCAGATACTTAATTGCCCAAGTGCTCAGCAGGGATGAACAGGAGTAACCCCTTAGATTTCAGTGGAACAATATGAATTTAGACCAGCTGACAAAGCTGGAACAGTATGGACATTTTGAAATGTTAGATTTTGTCTGCCTCATATGCTGCTTTTTTGGATGAGCTCATTCAACATGCACTCTTACCAAACTCATACATAATTTTTAGTTCAATGCAGTCCTAATAAATAATAAAACTGATACATTTTTCCCCTTCAGTCAGCACCAGCCTTTACTCTTTTGGATAAACTCAAAAACTAATTCTGTGCTTTTCTTTACACATAATATATTTACACCCTAATGTCCTCATCCTATGATATAGGGCAGCCAAAGGATTTAATGAGATGATACTCTGGGATGTTCTCCAATTTTGACTGATTCTCAGTGGAATTTTTTCAAGGGCACAGTCAGATCTCAAAGGAAATCAAAGGGACTTTGCTATTTAACTTCCTCTTTAGTATTTGAAAGTCTTATTTTAGAACAAAGTTTTAGAAAGAAATTATATTTCTAAGCTTTTACCTTGACCAATAATATTTGCATAGTCTTCAAACGAATGTTACATAAAGGAGAAGACCAAGCAGGCTTTATGACTTTACCAAATAGTGAAGATAAGAAGTCATGACACTTTTAGATAAGAAACCAAGACATAGTTTTAATTCTTTTGAAAACTTTGGTTTCACCAGGTGAGCTCCAAGCAGGTGTCAAATCATTACATTATCAGAAGCATTGCTTAGCACATCAGATGTAACAGAAACATTTCTTACTTGCCTGTACATGCTCAATGGTTTCAGATCCTCCTCTGAATATTGTGTGGCTTTTCACTCAGTGTTCTTGCTTTGTGAACCCTCTTATACAGATTTTCATTATGTCTGTCAAATACTTAGTTGACTGATACTGAACTGAAGCTTTCTTTCCTCTTCCTTTCCCATAACTGTCCTGCTAATTAGATTTGCTAATGAAGGTGTAATATGGGTGCAGAGATGGGATTTTTGATGAATTTTTGGAACCTGTGATAATAACATTCTACTAAGAATTTTGGATTCATGGTAAAGTGACAAGAATTATATTGCAAAGTCTAATTATGGTGATTCCCTAGACTGGGAAATATAATTAGAATGTACCAGTCATCATCTCAGATCACTCATTAGTAGTGACAAAAAATTTAAATAAAGCTTTCCATATACGCTGAAAAATTGGACATTGTAATTACGGAAGCCTTTTAATTCAGACACAGCAGATTTTGTAAAATGTAGAGAAATAAACCCAATGACTAAAAGAAACTGCTAGAGGCCTTCTCTGGCAAAAATACAAGGTCCATTTCTTGATGGACCATAAGAAAACTGAATACAAGCAAATAACTTTTATTTATACAGTAACCTGAAATGCCACATGCACTGTAAGGCTGAGTGGCCATTCCACACAGCAACTAAAACCCTGGGAATAAATATGGTCCTAGGATTTTTACATAACAGAATCTGTCTCTTATCCCAGCACAGCCTTTTTAGGCTCAGCAAGAGTCACCTGTTGGCTGTACAGCCTCTGCTCTTTGAACCTACACCTAGACCTGGTGAATCTCCATTCCATTTTGCCACTGCCTTAGTAAGAGATGGACTTGTGTGATTCAAGTGTTTGCAGCAGACTAAAAGCATCTTGGGTTTGCCCTGTCTCATGTACTGCATTTTCTTCTTGGCCTTATTTTTCTGGTTTTTTTGGGGTTTTTTTGGGGTTTTTTTTGGTTTTTTTTTGTTTTTTTTTTTTTCTGTTATCCTGTTTTAACAACAGAATTTTTAATTTGTGATGAAGCATGGCTGATAACAGTGGCCAGGATCCAGGATCCAGGACAGGATCTGGCCACCACTAACATTTAAAGCTGAACATTTCTACTGAGAATCTCTCTTAAAGCTCTACATATAAACACCAATATCCTTAGGGCCAAAAGAGAAGGAGAACCTTAACAGGAATATTAAGGGCCTGTCCCTTCAAATAAACTTCCCTTCACCTGTCTAATTCTGGCCTGAATTTGTAGAATTACATCTGGATCCCAACATGTCTGCTTGCAGAGCAAAATCAGAATATGTCACCTAGAAATGGCTGTAATCATCTCCCCTTCTTTTTTAAACATCGATAAACAAATATTTATGTGAGTTGTAAAGGGAAATGTATAAATGTAAATATTGGAAGAAAAAGCAAAACATGGGTTAAGACAGTGGCATGTAGTGTTAACAAAAGCCACTGTTCTAGCAATAAATTTGAAAAATGTGTTGTTTCTTCCAAAGCTGGAAAGCCTGCAAGTCTATAAGGCCAGAGCACAGGGAACTTGTTGGCAGAAGGATCTGTTTGTACTGTGACAACAGGAGGTTGAAAACAAAGCTCCAGCACATCACACACACAATTATTTCTTCTGTTTGACCAAAAGGAACACAGGCTGGAACCATAAAGACTTTTGTGTTCCAAACAGAGAAAAAGAGAGAATGACTGGCAACCTTGACTAATATTTATGGAGTCTTAGATAAGCTAAGTTCTAATGCAAAAGAATTTAGGTAACTGCTGGCATCTAAAAAATATAAAGAGACTCAAAGAAAAACTAGTTTCTGATCACAAACATATCACAAGAGACATGATGTGGACTCAGTAGCTGGGCATACAAATGGTACTGGCTCAACTGCTAGATTGAATCACCATCTTGAAAAGATGGGAGTGTGACAATATGAGTATGGGAAATAATTTTCAAAATAAATGTCACTTCCTTCTTCGATAAATTCTTACAATTAATTTTGTTACACTGCTTCCTACATAGACTTCCAGAAACCAGAAAGGAAAATCAAAATCTGGTCCATGGTCTCATCAGTGACATTTTAAAAGTGTATTTTGTACAAGATTCTGTAAAATTTCAAATAAACTAGTGGTATTGTCACTGAGTTCTGTATTCAGCTTTGAGATTTATATATATTTAATCCCTAAGTGACTTTCAGGGACTCTTTCATTTATTACAGCATTTTCTTTTCATAAAAGAGAAAATATTAAATTCAAAATACAAAAGTAAAATCTTAGCAGGAAACTAGAAGCCCTATCAATTCCACTTTTTAAAAAAATTGCCAAAAACCAGTGTGCAATTTCAGATAATTACATGTAATCCTCAGTAATCCTCCGCAGACAGCGTGAACTGGCAGTCATTAGCGTGCTTTGAGCCTATTATTTTGCATACACTCCAGGATATGCAGGATGCTCGTGTCCTTGCTGACTCTCTGACTAAAACATGGGAAATAAAGTAAGATCAAATCATTTCAAAACTTCAGTTGAGAACTGGGGAAAAAAAAAATTGTGAGTACCATGAAGCAGCAGCTTTTTTTCATCTCAAAGACTCAAGTAAAAATAAAATACAGAAGTCTGTTTTGGGCAAGTTTTTTTTTCTATTTCAAATCCAATGGGTAATTGAGTACTTGCTGTTCTGACAGCTCTAAAAGAAATAAATTCAATCCAATATAGTGGATTCAGTTTAGGGATTAGGGCTTTTTTTCACCTTTCTTGAAAATAGAAAAAATGGTCAAAATCAAGAGAGGGGTATTGTCTCAAGTCCACACTTTTTAAAAAGAAAGTGTTGAAAGTATTACTATACCATTCGCCATTCATTTTTTCTTGCCTGTTGTCAGAAATCTTGTGATTCAGGCACTCAGGAGAGCAGGTAGGTGGCTACCATGTTCTGAATTAATAAGCATTCAATTAATACAAATTGAAAAATCTTCACACTCCAGGCTGCCCTACAACTTGCTGACTAAGGCATTTTGCTGTGAGAAGGAAAATTTCTGTTGAAGTTTGTGTTCTGAGCTAGGAAGAAACAGAACTCTGCAGTAGCCTGTCCCTTCAAATTAGCTTCCCTACACCTGTCTAATTCTGGCCTGAATTTGTGGAATTACCCCTCAATCCCAACACCAACACATCTGCTCGCAGAGCAAAATCAGAATATGTCACCTAGAAACGGCTGTAATCACCTCCTCTGATTTCTTAAGCATTTCATTTATTGTTTTTCAGCTGAATTTGCAGGTAGTTTCAAGTAGTAGAAAAAGTTCTGTCCAAACCAAAAGGAAAAAAAAAAAAACTTTTTAATCACAATTTGTTGTATAGTCAAGAAAGCCAAAATTTCCTGACACAAACTAAAATGTATTTTAATTGCTAAAATACTAGCAAATGCAGAGGCTTAATACTGCAGAAGTCTTTTCAGGTCAAACTTTTCATACAACCAACGTCATTCTTGAAGGCATTGTGACCACTCTATTCTAACATATTAAACCTTGACAAATCCTCCCTTATCCTGTTAAGTAGTCAGAGTAGTGCTTTGGCATGATTTTGGCCAGTATTCTCCCAGATGTGGCTTGAAGTTTGTATTAAAGCAAGGAGAATTTCCATTTCCTAGTCTGAATGCAGATGCCATATTCTAAAGGGTAAGAAAGTTTAGTAATGGCTATGGATTATTTGTGTTAGTTGGCCTCAGAGACAGAATATGGGACTTGACAGTGTTTAATTTACTGCTTCTGATGTAGCTGTGTCCTGGGTTCTCAGAACATGCCTTTTCTTTTTTTCTTTTTTTCCTTTTTTTTTTTTCTCGCCAAGAGGAAAAGGAATATATCTTGGTGGAAAAGAAGAAATTTTATCATTTGTATTGGATTCCCAGGAGTACAGTTCCTCCATCAGAGCAAGAGCAATTAAAATAAATTAAAACAAAAAGCAATTAAACCTCTCTGCAATTGCATAGAGCTGAAATCATCAGGAATGCACTGATTGTTCACAGAGTGTATCAGTAAGTGTTTAACACACCTGCCCTATTTGTAGAGTGTTAAACTGACTGCACATGTATGTATTTAGTGTTCACAGGGTGCATGCAGAAAACGGCAAGTACAACAATCTAGCATTGCACAGTTCACAGTATGTTAATTTATATTTCTCCTTGGGATTTTGGGGACAGGGGAAAAAAAAGACACTTGGTATTTGCAAACTGACCTGAATATTTAGGTCATAATTTAAAAGTTTGGTAATGACATCCAGTTCATGGTCAAAAAGTGCCATTGACTTCACTGAGATCTGGATTTCTCTCTTTCTGTACTGCAGCTATTCCTATGTAATCATGCTGAAGTGTGCAACGTGCCTTAACTGCAGTAGGTGTGGGATTATGTTGATTGTGGAGAAGTGAAAGAGACTGTGGAACACTTGGATTAGAAAGGTGTTCAGGCTGTGCCACTGGACAAGTTGTTGAGAGAGGTGTAGTGTAAAAGAAAAGTATGTGGAGAGGAAGAAGGGAGCATTCCATAATTCAGAGCAGCTGCAGAGTAGCTCACTGTGGCAAAAGAAGGCAAGAAACAATTATGTTCATTGGCATTTATCTTTACTTAAGGGATTCTTGAATAGGTTGACTAAAACACAGCAAGAAATGGAAGATAGGCTTCCAACCTGCACATAATCAGTTAAGAACATTGCACATTTTATGACAACCCAGCTGATGTTCAAAAGAATGGTTAATATTCATCATGAATACAATATCAATGTGAATCACAACACTGCATGGAATTACTTCAGTATATGAAAATGTTGCTTAAGTCTTATTAAGTAACTTACCATGAAATATGTCTTAGAAAGGGTAGAACATTAAGGGAGTCTTATAGCAATGCAAATATATTCAGCACTCGATACTTTGGCACATTTGAAATTAGTTCTCACAACAAATTTAATTTTAAAACTATTTAAAAGCCCTTTAAACCTGTGTTAAACCAATCTGAGTAGAAGGTATTATTTAATATGATTGAGCTCATAGCTTAAAGTACTTCAGTACAATTTCATATATCATTTGCATCACTGAAAATATCTGATTATGTTACATTTGAAGTTTATAATGTTAGTTTCTTAAAGTACTTACAATGTGTTGTAGTTCAATATAATTTTACAGAATATTATAGAAATCAGACAGATATATATTCTATGATAATTCTGAAGTATTATTTCTTATTTCAAAGCATATCTACTGGCTTTGTCCATCATTTCTTGTATTATTGAGTGCTCTAGTGAAAGAAGCATTTTATCACTGGTAGGACTTAGAGCTGCTGCAAATGTGATTTTTACAACTGCAAGCAAGCTAGTTCCAAATTTGAGTTGACGTGTCTTTTCACAGATTGAAAAAAATGCCTCTGTATGTAACATTCAATTATGGGAAAATACTAGCATGGAGAAGCAAGTTTAACTTTTGTGTAATATCATTTATCAGCACAAATAAGGGAAACAAAAAATCAAAACAAAACACACCCTCTGGAAGCGGACTGTTACAGCTTAAGCAAAAGAAGGGGTGACAAAGACTGAAACAAAAGATGGAATGCCTTTGTATTTTGAAGAAGGAAAATGATAAAATTAATTTTAAAAAATTCTAAACTAAAAATGAGACCATCTACAGCACACAAATAATTTGAGTTATTAGAAATTTGTGACATGATTTCATTTTAATTTTGATTTTTTTTTTTTTTTTTTTTGGTAGTGATAATTCCGAAGTGCTGGAAAGCGAACTTTAATTGTCTGTTCCCAGATAACATATTGGCTCTGTCTAATTAAGCAAAACTGAATGTGCTCATAAAATCACAAATTTCTTGTCTCAACTCCTACTGTGTGTTACAACAATTAAGAAACACGTGCAGCAGGAAACATGCTACTTAAAAGGAAAACAACAGTAAATTAAACTACTAACCTTTAATTTCATGTTACACACCTTTTAAATGGTAGATGATGCCATAAAAATACACATTAATCTGACACTCTCCTCCTATTGCCCACTAACCTGCTTTATGAAAGGCCTCTAGAATTTGCAACAACTGACCTTTCCTGCCAACTAGGCTTTCATAATATTTTAAGTATACTCTTTTAATATATTTTTTATTGCTGACCTACAGAAAAAGCAGTCATTCATTCATTCGTTGCAATAAAGGTATGTGGTCTTATTTGCATGATTCAGCTGTGCTGCGCCTTGGAAATTTAACTCTGACCACACTTTGCCTTTTTAAATTTTCACTCAGAAACAGAAGACATGTGGAGTGTGTCTGGTGCACACACAATTTTTGAAGTCTTATGAACTTGCTAATTAAATTATACTTTTATTGACTTACGGTGCTTCACTGTGTTCTGACAAGGTAGATCATTTTGTGTTGTTCCTATGCCTAACTTTAAAATTACTGGATCTACTTATTATGGACTACCAGTTGTAATCAGATGTCTGATGTTCAATAAGCAGTTAAAAATAATTAATCCACATTAGTCTGCATGCATATTATACCCATGTGGGATATTTCACTAATGGACCTACTTACTTTATTTTCCAGTAAAATACTGGGTTTATACTGCTGTAGGAATGACCTGACTTGTAATAATGGAAGTTCAAAACCTTAGCTCTGCATCAACCCGGCCCGAACTTAATTGCCTGTGTTCTCAGTTCATTATCACCTTTAAAGTCCAGTAGTTCACAAATAGAAATTCTTGTTTTATCGCAGCAAAACAAACAAGGTAAAAACAAACAATCCCAACCACGGTAGGAGGGGGAGGGAAAGGAAAAAACACAGCTCCTCCCCCAATGAAACAAAAACAGAAGCAAAGCACTTCTCGAAGTATTTTAACCACGTTTATTGCGGTTTCGGTAACATTTTCCTCCTGCGGGCCCGGCCGCCTGTCGGAGGGTGTCTAGCGCCACCTAGCGGGCAGCGCGGGGAATGACCCGCGGGGAGAGGGCTCTGCCCGAGCCCAGGGACAGAAGCGCCGCAGAAATTGCCGCAGAAATTGCCGCAGAAATTGCTGCTCTTATGCGCAAATAATCGGCACAGCAGACAGCATCTGCGGGGATTTAATACCTGACACACGAGTTCTGCCGATAGCTGTGAGCTGCAGGGGGCTTTGGTGGCAGCGAGAGCATTTCTGCGCTCTGTAGATGGTGTTTCGGCTTCATGAAACTCAAAGCCTCGTGCGAGCTTTCTCCCAAAAGTATCTCCCTTCTATTTATACCTATATGTATTTTTAACAATCTGTGTGATTAAAGGAGAAAGACAAAAAAAAAAATAATACCCTTCAAGAATTCCTTGGGTCTTTCTTTCATCAAAATTCAGACCAGAATAGCAGAATCTACCTCATCTCAGTGATTACCTTTCCTTTGGTCTGGTGAATGAAATGAAAAATCTGCAGTACAAATTAGCCAGGGTTTAAAAAGAGCCTTGCATATTAAAGTGAGTGCAATCTGCATTGTAGAATCACAACCAGGAAACTGTGGAGATGTGGAAAGCTTTGAATTCCTATATTTTATCTCCTCAAGCTGAAGGTGAGTTCAACCACTTTGAATATTCAGGGTAAAACACACTTTCAAGGAACTGAACAGTTCTTATTCTCTTTGAAATAATAATAAGGAGAGAAATGGAGGTGATGTTTCCTGGTTCTACATTGCCTTGAGAACACTTGTCGAGCAAGATTCAGATTTAGTTTTCTCTTTGTTCACTGAGTGTTTTAAACTCAATTGACAAGGTCGCTTGTTCTCTTTCTGGATTTCTGAATCAAGTATTCCTGGCTGCAGAACAGCACAGCTTCAAACAGAAGAGTGACAAGGACATGGAACATGCTGGAAACTCATTTATTGGTATTAATGACTATGTCTACTCCACTAAATTAGGCACAGGCAGGACATGGTGTCCAGTACTGGAAATTTCTTGTATTTTTCTATCATCAGCCTGCTTTCAGCATGTTTTTTGGCCCAGAACAGCCCTGTCATGCTGGCACAACCCCAGGCACAGCCAGGTCAGGGTTTGTTACAGTTAAACAGCATGAATGGGACCCCTCAGAGAGTGTCACCACAAGGACATTAGTTATGTCCCACCACTGACCCCGGGGGTCCTGGTGCATCCTATTTATTAGTTCAGAACAGACAGAGGGGATGGAAGGTCAGATCTTCCCAGGTTAAGGAGAACTGTACCAAGAACTGTGATGCCTGCAGTGTGCTCCTGCCACTGAACTATTTTCCTGAAAGGCAGAATTTTTACCTGCTTGTATTTTATGGGAAAGGCATGACCTGTTCACATGAACTGAAATGGAAGCTGAAAGCCCTAAATCCCAGCTGCACAGAAGCTGCTACGCAAGACCCTGCAGAAGGCACTTCAGATGCACCTCTGCCTTTGATGTTTTTCATTCTAAGATGCTAAAAAGAGAGTCCCAGAATTCAGCATTCTGTGCAGCTTTCTCTGCATCAGCCTCTGTCTAATTGCATTTCTTCCTGGAGGGGCAGGTATACGTGAAACACCTCAGATGGAAAACTGAATTATAGTCTCAGTTACTTGCCTGACTTTATAACTCAAAGTGTCATGAGATCTACACCTACTTGCACAGCTGACTATGGATATTGTGAGAATAATGCCAAGATAGAAGCTTGAAGATTTAATAGTGAAGGTTTTCAAAGCATTTAAAATATATATATTTAGATGCTAGTATCTGCTTGAGGGCCTAAAAGCTTGAAATAGCAGGTGCAAATTCAGTCTTCATTTCTGATATAGGAAATAAATTTAAAAGATCAACAAAGATTTCAAGATCTTAACATTTTGCCATTTTTTATTTATAATTTTTCATCATTTCACCATTTCCTTCAAATTTACTAGAAAACTGTTTTATATAATTTTAATATTATGATATTATCATTATTATAGTAATATTATAATACTATATTACTATTCTGATTTTAATATATACATTTTGCTGTAATAGCAGCTGGCAGCCATCATACAACAAGATGCAGATTTGCTTTATATTTTCATGGCTTTAAAAAGTTCACCCTTGCCAAGTATGCCAGGATTCTGCTCAGGAATTCTGCCCATCCATTCTGACAAAATTTCAGCTTGCACCTGAAATATGCCTTTGATGTAAATATGAATAGGCTTTTTTATTTTTATGTCACTATTAAAAAAAAAAAAAAAGAAGAAGAACAAGAAACAAGAAGACCAAGTCGAAAAATAGTTCCTAAGGATTTTTCAGCTATAAAAATTCTATATCTCTGTTCATCTTACAGGATATATATCCTCAGGAGATAATGGGAACTGTTCATCAGTGGAAGGCCATCATAAAAGACCTAAGTAAAATTTTCACTAAATACTTTTTCCTATGTTTGGTTTAAGGAACGGGGATTCCCAAATGCCTAATTATACTCGAGATGCAATCTCTGACCTTTATAATTGCAAATCATGTAGCACTTGAGGTTTAACCTACTGATCATTAGTAGATGTCATACACAGTTCTAACACTGATAATGTGTGTTATTTGAAATTTGTTGAGACTTTGATTGTAAAGTCAATAAAAATAATTTAAATGTATTAAAGAAAATAAAAACTACTTAGGAATTTATTTTAAAATTACTAAATCTCATATATAATGTGCTGATATGTTCTGACACAGCAAAAAAAAACCATCAAGAGTCCTTTTTAATATGGTGTCCATAAACATTAAATTCACGCTACAAAATATTGAGGCTTTTTTGTGTTTCCTCCATGACAGACTGCAGACCATTTGTTGGAGGCCATGAAATGATTCCATCAAGAAATGCTGAGTACCCTTTCTTATCAAGAGGAAAAGAAGCTTTTCCAAGAAAAACGAATCTAATTTTAGTAACAATAAGGTGCCTCTAGATTGATTCAAAGATCCTACAGTAGGTAATGGATTAGAAGTTCTCCATTCTACTTTGCTCTTTTAGCCATACATCAGTGGGCATTTCAAGAAATTGAATTCTCTTGCCATTCAGTCTTTAAGGAAAGGGAGCTTTGGCTTAAAGAACAATACATAACATAAACCATTTTGACAATGCTAACCACTTATTGACCTAACAACCATTGTTTGAGAATATGGCAAATACTCAAAAAGTAGAATTCAATATATTATATAAGATCCTGAGATCAGGAGACTTTGCCTGTGTGAGGGCTAATGCTGAATAACATTTAATAAGGACTTGGGGGTTTTGTGCAGAGATACGTAACTTAGAGATTATTAAATTTCACTTACTGAATGTTTTATCTTATTATAGGTTTCTAAGAAAAAAAGTAATATAATTCTTAAAATCAGTCAAAAGCACTCAAGACTGAAAATTCTGTACCTGTCATATGAAAAACAAAAAAAAAACAAACCCAAAACAGAAAGAAACACCTGTTTTAAAAAACACATGTAATTCTCCATACTTGTTTGAAAAATCAGTGGTACAGCAGCCTTGTGTGCACAGGTCTTTGCCTATACCTCCATATTTCTACATCACTAAAACAATGTCACAGTCAGCTGCAGGCCCTCTTCTTTCTGACAGGAAAAAGACTAGTTTGATTTCCTACCTAAAGAAAACCACTGCTGGAAATCTTGCCATAACAAAAGGGCTAAAACAAAAGCCAAGTGCATCACTACAGCAAATTAGAGAGGATTTTTTTTTTTCCTATAAGTGTGTTAACTTGCTTTTATGGCCATTCTGCATACATAAACAATGTATTGAGGTAAAAACACATTCAATATAAAGAAGAAAGGCAAGGGGTTGAGTTATCAGGGATAACATTAATAATAGCTCTTGCAAATATGACCAGTTAGGTTCCCTGTGCTGTACACACTGACGAGCAGAGTGGCAGTAACCTGAGGGAAGGATAATCCCATCTCCCTTATGCCTCTAAAGAGAGGCCAGGGGAGAGAGGACAGGCTTTGACTTAACTGGCTCCCATCAGGAGAACAGGGAGCAGGAGAACAGGACACTCTTTAGGGTGCAAAATGTCCAGGAATGAGCGGCAGTGACTCCAAGGATTCTAAATGTAGAAGAGTGGAGGAAACAGAGAGGACAAATGTGTTACTTCAGTTCTGATGCCCTATCTAGGTCTTCCTAGCTGAAAACTAAATAGAAACAAGGAAATTTAGGCATTTTCAAATGAAATCAAAACAACGTATATCATATTGCATGTAAATAACATATTTTCAGAACTGAAAGCTTTTCTCATAAATAAAAAGCCTGTTTTCTACCCTCTGTGGTAAATCTTCAATTTCTGCAAGCAAAACCAGAGAATTTCTGCAGCAGAGAATCTGCTGCACCTGTGATGCTGGGGATAACTGGGACACTAATGCATGCCAGATTTATATTCAATGGGGGCAGCAACATTCCACCAGAGAAACCTGGATATTCTCTTTGAACACATGTGAGAGCACTTCAAAAGTCATTAAGTTTCAGCTGGTACTCTGCAAGACACCTGAATAAGTATGGTATATGCACTTAAACAGACAGAGAGAAAATAAATTTTTTTTCTGACTGGTATCTGGAGGAGATACTTGTGACCTGGCAATGGCACTACAACAGCAGTCCATCAGGAGTATTTTGTCCTGAATATGTCAAGTACTGTTGCACTTGCCCCCATCATCCCTGTCCTATTTTTTAATTTTGCTCTTTATATAACTTAGTGATTTTTAGCTCTTTTTAATGGCCACCAATGAAGTAACTCAATAATATTTTTTATTTGCTCTATCCTGATATGTTCTGGAAACTCTAATTAAGGTTTTTAGGAGTGCCCTCAGTTGTGGTTTGTGTGTATGTCTCATGTTAAGTTGCACACTGCTTCTAATATTTCTCAATTTTCATTGTTAATTTAATTTAACATTCAGGTTTTCCATCACTTTTTCCCATATATATGTATATATATGTATATGTATGTATGTATGTATATATATATATATATATATATATATATATATATGGAGTATAGGTGAAAGAGTTATGTCAGTTTTAGACTACATTAAGGCTAAGATAGATTCCATCAATATAAAGGTATTTTGCTTCCACATTGATGTTTAGGACCCGGGACTTAAGTCTCCATGCACCATAAATTATCTTTATCCACATGTACTTGACAAATCATATGTCCAGAAATAAATATGTAGATTAAACAAGAAATTAAAAAGAAGCAAAACATAAGCTGCTAAGTTATTGTACAATTAATTCATTATTCATTAAGCAGGGAAAGCATATTCTGTGCTGAGTGCTCTGCACATCTGAGTACAGCCCCCTACTTATTTTCAGAGTTAAATAAGTATGATGCATCAGCTCACTCACACAGCCCTTCTCAGCTGTTTTCATGTAGTGATTTCCATCCATGAGGTGATATAACTCCCTATTTAAGTCACCTATGAGTCTTCTCATGAAGGTTTATATTTGTACATCACGATCACTAAAGTATTAGTAGAAGCAAGGGTGAACCTAGAGTTTCTTAGCATGTCTTCAGAACATTAAGTAATTTTAAAAACATGCTGCTGCAGCTAAAGATAGACCACCCACATCCTGCATTTTCTTTCAGTCTTGCTTGCCTTCCAGCCCTCACCTCCTGAAATAAAAATTTAAAAATTAAGAATTTGTCAGTGTAAGAAAAGCCACAGAAACATAGAGTCAGGATAAAAATTAACTGGGAAAGAGTGGGGTGGACACTTCCGTGCCTGTTCCAGAGCAGGATTATGGTAGTTCAATCAGGGTGCTGCAGGCTTTTATGTAAAGCTATATGACATTCAAGATAAAAAACTTTAAAGGGAGTATTTCATTATTTTAAATTACTGCTTTTGTAAAATGCCTCCTCATGAAGTTTCCTTCAGTTTCCTGTTCACAGTCAGAGCCAGGGGCTCCTGGATGGCACCAGCCAGTGCCACTCCCAGGGCAGGGCAGCTGGGGAGCACCAGGCACCTCAGTGGCGATGGGGACAGGAAAGGCCAGGCTGGGACAGGGGCTGAGAGTGTGCCTGCCCCAGGGGGCTGTGGTCAGGCAGGACAGAGCTGTGGGCAGCTGGAGACTCGTCCTGCTGTGACACGGGAAGGGGGGACAGAGAGCAACCAGTGAGCTTGGACACCCTCACAATCAACTGCTTTATCTGCACAAAGTGTTCAGTGGGTGAAATTGCAGCCTGAGCATTTCAGAAGAGGGAGAAGAGGAGCGTGAGCAGGTCAGAACTGAAACCTTCTGTGGGTCTCCTCACGTGTGAGCTGAATTCAGCTTTCCACCAGTGAGGGCTTTAAGAAGAAATGCCTTCACATAACCTTTTTTGCTAGAAAATTATGAAATTGTTAAAACATTGTATGTACCTCATCAATGTATGTACATACCTCAACATTGTATGTACCTCATCTTTTTAATTTTTGTCCCCTTTCAACATTAGATACAAGGGAATAAAAATTTAGACAGATCTTGCTGCTTGTGGAAGGCGTGTGAAAGGTTACTTGTTCTTGGGCTAAATCCACCAGCTTTGAGGCAGATACATCAGCAAAGTCTTGCACGAGCACTTGTGGACAGCCCTTGTGCCACCTGCCTCTGTGGGCAAGGCCACAAACTGGTGGCATTTGCAGCTTTTGGGCTTTGACTGAACTGAGATAAGTAACCTGGTGTAGAAAAAAATGGGAGCCCACAGCCCCTCTGTGTGACTTGGACTACCCACCTCCCTCTTCCTTCTTTTCCACAACAAGAAGGGATTTTTTCCTCTCTGGTAGCTCAGTCCTGCTGTGTTTGGAGATGCTGCCTGCTCAGATCTGAACTGCCATCACCATCTCTACAGAGTGTACTGCATAGGTGGATTTTAAAGTAATGTATGCATTTGTTTGAGTGGAGTGAATGTTAGAAATTTGGTTATAAATATTAAAGGCGTGGTGAGAAATCTTGGGGCAGAGTTATGTTGTTGGCAGGCTTTTCTTTTTTATCATTATTTGGATAGGAATGGAAAAGAAAAAAACATTGAGAAAAGATGCCCACCCAGAGGGAAGATGGAAAAGAGAAAGCTAAGAGCTAATAAAGTATTAGGCTATGAGTTTCTTCTCTGCTTTTTCTCACAGAAAGAGAGCCAGATGAGGTAATGTGAAAAGCAGCAGCACCAGCTAACCATAAAAGAAAAAGGTCTGGCTGTAGCTTGACCTGAAAATAATGATAGGTGATGCAGACAGAGTTTAAGGCACAGAAACAGCAACATCCTGGAGGTCTAATGTGAATTATCACCATGGGGGAATGACATAGGGGAACATATACAAATAAAGAGCATCAAGATTCTGTGGCTATGACAACTGTCTTGGAGTGTGTCCAACAGCCTCCTTGGGGCTCAGTAAGTTCAAATAGTAAACCTTGCTGTGCCTGGACAGTCCAAGCAGACTCCCAGGGGTTCCTTGAATATGTAAGACATGGATAAAAAACAGAAGCAAAGGACAGTTCATATAAAATCACTGTCAAAACAAAATATCATCATCTCTTCTCCAGATATATTACTCTTATGAGACAACAGTGGGCTGGTGTAGTGTAGTTAACATATACAAGCAGAGAGTGGAAGACACAAGTCAGATGCCTCTTCTGAATCAGACAAAGACAAATTACAGAATCAGAGTCGGTCTGGATAGCAGCATGAAGCCAAGAACTTGCTTATTAAGCACCATAATGGCTATTTTTCCTGTTACAGTGGCTTCTCTACAACCTCTGTAAGGATTGTTTATATATTCTGTGAGTCAGGAACTCATGCATTGGAATGTTCCTTTGGGTTTTATCTTATATATTCACTAGAAAAGACTTTTTCAATTAGGTGTTAGAACTGTCTAACAATTTATATGACAAGAATTGTTTTCCTTCAGCAGCCCACAATCCTTAGCCTTAAGACAGAATTACAGGTAACATTACAGATATTGGTGTGTCTTCAGCTCTCTTTAAAGAACTCTCTTCAAATAATTGAATTAATGTCTTGAGGGAATTCTGTAATTTTCAAATTGCTGGATGAAATATATATTCAATTAATCCATTTTTCTTTTACCTTTAGATTTCTTACAAGAGTCCCACACCAAAGATTTCATTTTCAGTTCTGATTAAACAATGCATTCAAATGAAATGAAATAAAATTTTACATCTCTCTGCATAATAAACAGAGTTTTTGCTATATTTAAGAAAAAAAAAAAAACAACAAACCATGTGACAATTGTGCTTTAACTAACAAATTGTGGATGTTTAAAAATAGCACACTGAATCAGAACAGAATGTTTGTTTTTAGAGCATCTGAAGGATACAGCAGGATCTGCTGTTTAGAATGTGTGCAGGTGTGAATAATTAAAAATCCACCATGTTTATGTGTCTTTGATTGCACAATCATTCTCATAGCTACAAGTGATTCTAATCAGCTACACTGGGAGGTGATGGGACTCCATAAATAGCATATAAAGCAGATTTTTTTAGCCTCTTTGTAGTTTGGATCCTCTCTTAGCATGCATATTGTTGAACAATAATAAAACTTTAACAATAGCCTTCACACATTTTCAGAACCTTTTTTTTCACATTATATTACAGCCTTCAAAATATCTATCCTTTCAGTGTGAAATAGTTGTACAATAGGAATTTCCTTCCTCCAAACTGATTCAAAGCACACACTGACATTTCAAATGTCTTAATGAAAATTTAATTATAGCAAGCCAGCAGATATCTATTATTTCAATAAGCAAAAGTCCTTACACTGTGTAAAGTCCTCTTTTCTATTCTTCTAAAAATGAAAGGGAAAAAAAATCAAATAAACCCATGACAGTTTTGTATGTCTTTACCTTATCTAATCCAAAGAGTGATGCCTCATTCACAAACCAAAGCTTCTTCATGAACAGTACAGCACTGGTGCCATGCTGTTGTACTCTCAGACAATCAATTTTTAGAGAGTTCTTTTTGCCTTCCCTTCGTCCATCTGGTCTTGGTTCTCCTACTGCTTCTTTAGTGAAGCAGCATGCTGATCCATAAAACTTCTGTGTTTCCAATGGGTCTGCACTTGCCTGTTTTGTGGGTGATGTTTTCTGTCCGCCCACCTCTCAGCTGTTTTTATTAATGCACCAGTGCTTTGAGTGTCTCAATGAAATAAGGGCTCCAACGTCCCAACCACTTTATAAGTTGCTTGTGCCTCAATTAATTAAATGATTTTAACACACAGAAAGGACACAGTTGTTAGGAAATGAAAAAGGTAGAAGGAGATATGACCAAAATTACAGGGCTTTTATGGACCAATAGAAATAGAATTTGGATGTCAGGATACCTGTTCAGTGCCAGGTCCCACCAGTGTTACAGTGTAAGCTGTCTACATTCAAATCATTAGTCATAAGACCTAAGGGTCAGTAAAGTTTTCTGATCTAGATTTACTAGGTAGGAAATAACAAAACAGGAGATGATCAGCAGGAAAAATAAGTTCTTTCCTCACAAAAATCAGGAGTTAATCTGGTCCTTTTTACATTTTAGATTCTTCTTTTCAATAAAGTGGTAACAGTGGGCTTTGGTAAACATTCTAAATAGAACAAAATATTTGTATGGGAAAAAATCAGTCATCTTTAAGGCTTGTAGATATTTTTCCCAACCAAAGAGACGTTCAGATTGTGTAAAGTTATGAGATTCAACATAAAGATTTTGATTAATTCCCCCACAATCTAAAAGAGAAAGGCCTGTTACTCAAGGTTTACACCAATCAAGGAAGTTTCAACTATGGGTGTACAAAACTCAGCCCTAGTTTAAATAGGAATACTGGCTTTTATTAGACACTTAGAAATGAATTAACAAGAGGGAGGGAAATTTAAAGACTCTAGGATGTGATAAATTTAAGTCTTATATAATCTGTTAATAAACAAATTTAACTTGCTACCAAAACTATTTAAACATGAATTTTTGTATTTCTCATTTGATGAATCTGTGCTATACTGCTGCAACTGTGAGGCAGCTGCTTTCCGTGTTTCACAATACTATATGAATGTCATAAATAGCATAATGATCTGACTGTCTGTGAGTTGTGAAGATAATGAATAAATCCTATTTGCGTTAGCTCCAATCCCATACACGCATTAAAAACTAAACTAAGCACCAAGACTTCAGTAAGACATCCATATGTCCAAATTATTCCTTTACTTGTGTGCATAAACTTTTTGGATATTAAAGAGAGAAAGATAGGTAATGAAGAAAATATTGACAGCCCGCAAGGACCCATTTGAACCACACCTTTGTGTGTATCACATGCTAAGAGTTTGGAACACAGCTGTATGAATGAATTCCTGTCCTCTTAGTATTGGATGACAGTACCCTTTCTTCTTGAAGGGTTTTGCAGCACTTTTCTCAACAGTCTCACATGTCTCCTTTCATGTATTCCCTAGACAGTTGAGAAAATAATTGCTATGAAGCCATAAGTGAAATATTGAACCCTGAAGTTCTTGCTTTGTCTTTGTGTTCAGCTGTACACAGAGTTGTTCCACTCAAATTTATTTGTTTATCTTTGAATTCTCAATAATGATTCTTATTTTTCATTCTTATAATATCACCAATTGTTTTTACATTCTAGGTCTCAAGAGAACTTACAGATTTCATATAAGTCAGAATTGTGACAGAGGGAGCATAGCTGTTTCGTTTGAAGTGGTATTCCGGATTTAAAATTTGTCAGAAGTGAATTATAAGCCTTTAGTATTGAATAAAATTACTGAAATAAAAATAACTCTCGTTTTCATTAAAGAAAGAGAGTACTCTCTTTTAAGGCAATAAAAAGATAAGATATTCATGGCATGTCCACTTAAAACTGCTTTCAAAGGATTATACCACAAGTATAATGTTCATCAATATCTTATTAGAAAATAAACCAGAAGATATTCACATCAGCAGCAAAAATTTATATTTTGTATCAGAATGATAATTTTACAGGCCTGTTACAAATAAAGTTTCTCTTTTCAAGTATTTCAGTAACACTGCTATTTAAATTAAACTTTCCTTAAGTTTGAAGTCTGGGTTGGAGTTTTCTTACATATATTCTAGAAAATATCAAGTATTACATAACAATTCTATGAAAGTTCTACAGAAAAGATAATGCAGGGAGACACGTGTATCATTTACATACCATGTAAAAACATAATAGTTCTTTCTTAGATGTTCCCTCAATTTTCAAATAACTAGAATAATAGAATAGAAATAAACTAATAGAATTAGTTTATTTATTAAATTAATTAACTAGTATAGAATTAATTATTTTATTAAATACATATATGTAGACAACATAGCATTAAATAATACAAAAATAGTAGAAATTATGGCAATCACATCACAGGGGTTAAATAGAGCAGATGAAATTTTCCTATGAATGCATACCTTAAAGAAAATTATTTTTGTCTAAATTTCTTAAAATCAATTTCCTGTTCAACCAGAAATAATTCAAACATTATAATTTTTTGTGTTGGAGAACCAAGAAGGTTATTCTAATGAAAGGAAGTAGTGAAAAAAAATTGAAATTGAGGTGTGCTGATTTCACCTGAGGCAGAGTTACTTTTTTCACAGTGGCCAATAGGGAGCTGTGTTTTGAGTTTGTGCTGAACACAGGGTTGATCATACAGAGATGTTTTTGTAATAAGCTGAGCAGGGCTTAGACAGAGCCAAGGCCTTTTCTGCTTCTCACACTGCCACACTGGGGAGGAGGCTGGGAGGGGACACAGCTGGGACAGGTGACCCAAACTGACCAAAGGGACATTCCAGACCAGGTGACATCATTCTCAGTACATAAAGTGGGGGGAAGGATGAAGAAGGGCACATTTGAAGTGATGTGTTTTTCTTCCCAAGTCACTGTTCCATATGATGGGGCCCTGCTCTCCTGGGGATGGCTGAACCCCTGCCTGCCCGAGGGTAGCAGTGAATTCATTCTTTGTTTTGCTTTGCTTGTGTGCTTGGATTTTCTTTATGTATTAACCTATCTTCATCTCAACCCATGAGTTCTCTACTTTCTACCCTTCTGATTCTCTCCCTGCTCCTGCTGGTGGGGGAGTGGGCCAATGACTGCATGAGCTTGGCTGCTGGCAGGGAGGTTGGAATCTTAAAAATAAACTTACGGGTTTGGTGGGGGTTTTTTTTTGCTAGAAAAAGAACAAGAACATACCTATTTTTCTTAATGTCTTCTGATTTTGGGGATTTTTTTTAACTGCTTTTTCACATGAAAAATAATTGATGATTTACAGGATGTTTTAGTCTAACTCTCTATTAAGCTGACCTATCTAGATCAGGAAACAGTAGCTTAAGGAAAATGTTGTGATAACCTGGCTAAGTTTAGTCACTGTCCTTTGTATGGATGCCCAAGAAGTTTGCTCCTCTGCCCCTTGAGGTGATATTCAGATATAGAATCAGTAGAAACAGCAGCTTCACAGTCTAGTTTCAGAATACAAATCCTAGAATTATCGTGAAGTATAATAGTTGCCCATATTTCCACAAATGATACGCATAAGTTTCATATGATCCTTAACTTCTGTCAGTGAGCATGTACTGATATTACCCCAACTCTTGTAGATTCCATAATCACAGTGTCTGAACATAACCCAACAGAGAATTAGAAAATGTTGGAGCGCTAGTAATGAATAAATAAATAACTTCAGCTGCCACCCCAGAAGGATGTGGGATGTGTAAATTCCAAGCAGATGTCTTGAATAACCCAGAGTATGTAAAATAGCCTATGTTTAGGCAACTCATTCTGTCCTCACTTGTTTGAGAATGATACACACCACATCAGAAAGCAAACACCAAGACAGTTTGTTTCCACCAGTCCTATTTTATCCATTAGACTTTGGCTGGACAATTAAAATTTTAAGAATATGAGGTTCCAATATCTTTTGTTGTCTGGGGAAGTCACACCCCAACATTTACTACATATTTCACCAAGAAATAAGCCTGGAGCTAAAAAGTCTCTTTCTTTTACTGCTGTAGAAACTCCACCATATTTCTGTGAATTAAAAAAAAATATTTACTGAGAGGAAAAAAAAAGAGATCATTTAGAGATGGATCAGGCATCCTTTCAATCCTTCTTTATGCCAG
This sequence comes from Melospiza melodia melodia, assembly GCF_035770615.1. NCBI lineage: Eukaryota > Metazoa > Chordata > Aves > Passeriformes > Passerellidae > Melospiza > Melospiza melodia. The sequence goes on from NC_086196.1 coordinate 128,220,882, forward strand.
TAAACATTTCATTAACTTTGCAATACACAGTGACTCCATAGAAGAGACTGAAGTACATGAAATCATACACATTAGTCTGGCCCTGGAATGAGTTAAAGCTTTCCTCATTTGAAAACAGGTTCCCTCAAGGAGTATCAAACCAAAAGTGAGAGGCTTACTAAAATGAAACTGTGTGAAAATAGGGTTCCAGCATAAATCCTTTTCTGGGACTGTCTTTTGCCTAAGATCTCACCTGGTTTGGATGTTTATCTCCCTCTGCAGAGTAATGGAGATTACTTAATCAGTGCTTCAAATAGGAATTCTCACACAGCAAACACTATTGAGTTAGACACAAGTGTATGAAGATGAAGGAAAAAGTCAACATGTTTTCTACCACCTGTCATCATTATGTTCTGTTACTTCTGATAGACTCTAAAGTGAATGCAAACACATTTTATAATTTACAGTTACAAAAGTAAATTATGTACATCAGCTACTTCACTCTTCTCTACATCTGGTATCACTCATCACAGGCAATCCATGTGTAAGTGAAACAGTGTTTAACAGCTCACTCATCTTTAGTTGGAAAGTATGCTGCTACCACAATAAGTTTTCCTTATTGCATAATAAACCCACATGTGTACTCTTCATACAATCTTTTACTCTGCAGAAAGCAAATTAAGCAGACATAGCAGCTGTTATCATCTTTAAAAACCCAAAAAACAACAACAGCAAAAAAACTCCCACAGAGTGCCATTAGGAGAAAAGCACAGTAAATAAAATCCAAATCTGATTTACATTATGATTTTAATGTTACTATTTTTAAAGATTCCAGAAAGAACCATTCACACATCAACAAAAAAAGGTGCTCACTGAAATTACCCATCCTAAGATTACCAGTGCATCTCTAACGTACAAATCCAAGCCAAAGTCACATCTCTTGCTGGGACAGCTTACAGCAGGATGGAATTTAGCTCATTTCATTCATTACAGTTTGAGCAAACGGGTACTGTCTGGGAACCCACTGCCAAGGACCAAATGAAACATTAACATGATTCCCTTCTGTGGGCACATCAGCTCATAAAGATACTGACAGCTTTGTGACAGGACCAGTTGTCACTGGCACACATGAGTGGTAGCCATGTCCTTTGCCATCCACTGGCAAATTTCCAGAGTCAGTGTGGGGGGGCCTTGCTGCTTCTATGCCATGCATAACCCTGGGTGATGCACAGGTTACATCTGCATTAACAAGCAGCTACCCAAAGGGAGCAGATCCACACAGCTGGTGCTAAAGATCCAGGGTACACAGCGCATTACAGGAAATTTTACTTCTGATGAGCTGATTTGTACACTGAGCAGTCAACTATGCATGAAGTGTGTTAGATGGCTCCCAAAGTGAATTATCTATCTTCATTTCAGCAGAAAGAAATCTAAATTATACGCCCAAGATCTTCCTGTGTCACAAATGAAAGCAAATGCATGTTCTTGATCCAAACTGAAGTGCTACTCTAAAGCTACTCTGTCTCCCAGCAGAGGCGTCTTCCCCATTTTTGTACAGGGAAAGTTGCAACTCTATAGCTCCCCTTCTCTGCCCTGTTACTGTTAAAGAAGGTCCTAAGGCAGATCATTTTGCAGCAATTGACTTCATGAGTGCTTCTCATAGAAATGAGCACTTTTTATAGGAAGGGATTGTTCTGGACTATTGAATCCAGTCCTGTAAAGGCTATTGCACCACAAGATACTTGTTAATGAACCAGATGCCGTTAATGAATTACTTTTTTCCTGTACTTCAGATTTCCCCTTGGAAATCTGAGGTACAGGATAACTTAATTAATCTAGTACCACCACTGTCTCCACTAATGAAATCAGCTGTGCTTCTGGTTCCTTCAATATCCCTCATTTTCTCCATGCCTATACATAAACACTGATATACCATATCCTTCCTTCCTTCCTTCCTTCCTTCCTTCCTTCCTTCCTTCCTTCCTTCCTTCCTTCCTTCCTTCCTTCCTTCCTTCCTTCCTTCCTTCCTTCCTTCCTTCCTTCCTTCCTTCCTTCCTTCCTTCCTCCCTTCCCTTTTCTATATTTTCTAGATTTTGCTAACCAGATTTACATTTTGTACTCCATGCTTATACACTTGACTTTTAGGGACTCTTGATCATCGTAGCAGTTGTTTGCATTCATTGAGGTTAAATTTACTCTTCTTCCACATGTGTGACTTGCATGAAAGAACTGCTCACAGTATCTGCTAAATTGTACGCTCTATATTTTGTTAAAATTTTTCCAAAACTAACTGGAAATATTTAGACTGTCATTACCATATGTCATACCTACATCATAGGATGGCATTCCCATTTTCACATCCATACGATACTTATTGCTCATAGTCGACATGCAATCAATTAATGTGAAAAGTTCTTTCACTTCCATAGTAAATTCCAACTCCTGATATTTTCAGAGTAACACTTAGATGGCTATTTTTAGTTCCTAAGAGGCTTCTGGAATTCTTACAATTAAATTTCATTCATAAGCTTTAGTTAATTTTTCAATTTCTTTTGATACTCTCTTAAGTTTTCATTGTAGTGCTATGTCTGAATTTTAGAATATTAGCAAATTTGAACAACAAATTGCATCACTGATGTTAATATTTATCCTATTTTGATCCTTAAGGAGTTCTGATAATAATATAAAATTCCTAATATCACTGTCTATTTTTTTTTTTTCATTTTAGCGAGTTCTTTCTTATGCATTTTTCTGGTTTAATTAAAGATTTTATTTCTCTCTGGTATGGAAATGATATTTTACTAAAGGCCTAGAAGCATGGCATCTTCTCTGTTTCTTTGATTTAGAAACTAAGTTTATTAAAGAAAATTACCAGATTAATTTGCCAGTCACTAAGTCTACCAAGTGATGCTGCACCTTATTTCATCTGACTGAGCTGATTCATTATCATAATGCCCTAGCATAAAAAATAATCAGTACTTACATAATACTGTGAATTGTTTAAAAGCATTAGAAATAGATATTTTGACACAGAAAAAGGAGAAGGCTTTTTAGATATGGCAGACTTGAAAAGAAGAGAAAAATTACTTAAAGGTAGTGTCAGCACTGAGAATGAAATAATTGTTTTGGAGACCCAGATTCACATTCAGTCTTTCATTCCATGGAGGGTACCATGCAAAAATTTATTAACATATTTGCACTTCATGAACTTTGTGGTAACTTACAGAGTTGTGAGAGATCCCCATAAATTATGTAAGTGACCGGATATACTTTTGGCAGAAGATGTTGAACCTAAATACATTTATGCTGCCAGGATGAAGCAGGAAATAAAATAGAAATTATTAGAATTTGTTGGACTTCATGAATACCTGCTAGTTGGTTTGAAAACAGTATCTGTCAAAGCTTTTTCTTGTTTTTTTCCCATTTTGCTAGCAGGGTTTCTAACAGAGCTATTACCATGAAATTCTAAAGTTATCCTATTCCTTTTTCTCTGAAATGGTCTCTGAACAAGTATGAATATTTATATTTTTCAGCAAGAACTGAATGTTTTTCTGTTTAAGAGTGGACTTAAAAAGCTTTATCCTCTTAAGATTCTCTTTTAAAAAGTCATGAAGAAAAAACAGTAATTTTATAATATTCTACTCAACCATTTCTATGCATATTAACTGGGACTATGAACATGTAAACTTTTAAGAAATCAGCTTCTACATTTCAGTCCAGGAAAATATTTTATGAATATTATTTTATAATATTTTAATACTTTATTTTATAATTTTATTATTTTATTATTTTATTTTAAAACATTATTTTATAGTACAAGGCCACAAATTTTGGAAAGATCATTTCACACATGCAGCTTTCATCTTTGACTCTCTTTGAGATGCATTTGTTTTCCTTCTATTTTCCCTTTTTTTCCTAGTAAGTAACACTGAGAGTTTGTTCAGCAGAATTATTGACTTCAGAAAAAAGTGTATTTTGCTGCACAGCTCCAAAAAAAGCCTGACTCCATCTTCACCATATCCTGCCATTAAAGTGTTGAAGATGAGCACTAGGATCCCTCTTTAGCTTTCTCTTTTTTGGATTTAGCAAGATCAGGTGTTACAGTCCCACCTTATAAATCTCATATATATGTATCCAAAACCAGTGAAATGGCAAAACCCTCTTTTTCTAATATCCATTTATTATATAAATCCTGACACTCTTAAATAAATATATTAATTAATTAATTAATTAATTAATAACAGACATCAGGATGCTCAGTTGGAATTAGAGAATTTTCTAAGAAATGTAGGGAAAGTATGGATTGTGTGGAGAAATTATAATCTAGTCGAATTTAAGGGTGGTAATAAATCTTCCTTTGTTGTTCCTTTGTGATAATGAAGTAGTCTATTGGCTGCATCTGCAATTTTTCTTTTTAATTGCAGTATGACATAGGATCCCTACTTAACAATGAGCAATGAACTCGAAACAAGTCTAATAATCACTACCATCAAACCAAGTGTGGCCAGCTGAGGCACTAACTTCATTCTCATCCCACACCATGTTAAATTCAGATGGAAAAGGGAGGTGATATCATTTTTTAAAACCTTGGTTTGAAGTATTCCAGAAAAAAAATTCTAGCAAACCTTTTACACATCACCAGAGTGATAATGAAATGTGTTAAAAGTAATTTTCATTTCTCTTTTGATCTTTGAAGCAGAAGAGGTGACCAACAAAATGAATAGTTGTGACACTTAGTGACTCCATGAAAAATGGAAAATACATACAATTTAAACTGCTGGATGGAACAATGCATTTATGCTCTAGTAAGAGCATTTTCTTTTAATGTAAAAATCACAATCCTTTATGCAATTGCTATGAAAAATTGGAGCTGGTGTGTTAAATACATGTCAGATTTATCATATTTTTTTTTTTTAAATGAGGAAAAGTCTGACAAGTAGTTGGCAGCAGACAGTAGTGGACCCAAAGCTAAAAATATCTGTATCAACCAACTTCAGTAGAATTCACTGTTCAAAAATGCATATAAAAGAACATGCTCCACACTCAGTTGGAGTCAGTCAGATCACATCATGGAACACAATGCCATGAGAGGAATCGAGCATCAAGGTTTGTTCAAGCAAATATACCTTTTTGCTGGAGGGGAAGCAGGGGTAGGTAGGGAAATAGAACTATGTAGAAAACTATTATTGCAAAAAAATTTTTTTCTTCCTGAAAACAATAAATAAGGACAAATACTTAAATTGATGTTCAGCAAAATTGTTAAAATATTTCGCTATCCTCATCTCATCTGTGTGCCTAAGTTTAACATCTTAGCACGATTAGTAACAAGAAGTTACCATCAGTACCTCATTTTCTTTGAGAAAGTAGTCAGCTGCTTCTTAAACTGCCTCTAAGAAACAAATGATGCTGTTGGACAAATGTCTTTCTTTGGTCCAGCTGGCTCAGTGTCTGATATTTCTCCTCAACACTTTCATAAATTATGAGTCTCTTGCAAATCTACCACCATTGCAGCACTATGAATACCAGCTCCATCTTTTTTCCCCAAAAAATGTGGTATTAATTTTTTTCAGCAAATCAGGGAGTATTCATACAAGTTATGTAACTGACAGATCAATGAAGGCCAGAACTTCTCAGGAATGCATAGGCAGTTAAACAAAATAACCTTTTCTACTGCCATAGACTGATCCAGAGGAAGATACATCTTTTCAGATTGATTAAATGACCTTTACTTGCCCTTTCCAATGAAGTTTTTTATTTGCTAAAACTAATTTCACTAGTGGTTTCAACTAATCTGTTAGATTTCTAATTGCAGAAACAAAATAAGAGCAAGCACACTGAAATCATGCATCAGTTGAAGACAGAAAACTCAGTAAGGTAATTCTAATAGCTGCACATCCCAAATCCTGTTATGGAGAAAGATCTATGATACAGATCTGTTAAGGTTTGTTGTTAACAGAGCTAACCTTCAGCTGGTCTCTGAACTTTATTTCTTTAACCTTTCAGAAGTGTATATAGAAATTCACAAGTATATACAAAGGTGGCAGATCAAGAAATTAATGTTGTGATCTTGCCCTGGATCAGTGATATAATGCAGATGTGCCACAATTTCTGATCAAGCCTTCTAGATAGCTTTTACAAAGACTTTAATTTGGCCAAAAGTCAGTTCATCCTGTGAAGACAGATAGACAGTTCTCTTTTTGTTCAGACTTTCCATTTCCCGAACGTTCAGGGGAGATAAAGAAATGTACAGAATATTTGTTTCAGGCAACTGTAAGTAATTTGGCCTAGTTCTGATGATATTCTGTGGCCCACTGTCAGGGTTTGACGCTGGCACAAGCCCAAATGCCCCCATGAAAATACACTTTCTCTAGTGTCTGCTGTGAGATTTTGACCAGGAACAAACAAAGCAGGCTCTCACTTGAAAAAAAAGAAAAGTTTATTAACTAAACTACAAAAACAATTACTAAACTACACACAAAAGAAAAAAAGAAAAGACAAGGAAAATGAAAACCTCACAAAAGCACTCTCCTCCTCCTCCCCCCTAAATTCCCAATACAGTACATCTTCCAAAATCACCAATTCTGGGTCCAGCACCACCCTTTAGAATGCTCAACTTTCAGTTCCTCAAGAGGAGAGGGAGTCCTTCCATGTGTCGTGGTGGCCTTTTCCGTCCTTGTTCCGGTGCTCTCACCACCGAACAGGGATCAGGGCTGCTTCCAGGGTTGTCTTTTTAAGGATGCTTTGTCCAGTTCCAGAAAAGCACAGTCTTTCACCTTTGGGACATCTGTCCCCCCCATATTTTATATACCCCCTGGGGCCGAGGGGTACCCACACTGAATCTTCTTTGGCTCTGGGACATTTCTCCCCCTGGACTCAGTCTCTGTATCACACAGAAACAGGGCCCTGTCCATGGCTACACAAAAGAGTCCAGCATAAATTGCCACTCCATCTTCTCCATTTTTCCAACATCTCTCACTCTCTCACCAATTCTGGTCCAGACCTTCATCACTCGTCTAGGAATGGTTAATGTTCTGTGAAGTTTTCATTGTCCAAGAAGGGTTAAAAACTCCTCCAAGTGGCTGGACTCCTGGCTGCACACCCTCCCCATCTCCTCAGCCGGGCTGCCTGCTGCCAGCACATGTTTACTAAATTTCAAGGTAACGGCACACAAACACAGGCTGCACTCTCTCTCTGTCTGTCTCCAAGGGGAGGGGGGAACAGGCTGCCCATCGCTTCCCGGCATTTCTTTACTTCTTCCTTCCACCCTTGGGGGGGCCAGGCCTACCTCTCCCGGGCCGGGCCGCATGGCTTTTCCCCTCCCCCCGCCCAGCCAGCAACTGGGCCGGGGGAGAGACCCAACTCCTTCCCGCCAGAAATCCAAAGAGAGCCTGCCAGGGGGAGAGCCCTGCTTTTACCCTGTGCTCTCAGAGGTGGATCCAATGCCCAGTGGTTGGGCCAGATGGCAATATTCAAATCTGAGCACTCATTGGCCCTATCTACAGCATCCCAGAAATCCTGTTTCCAGGTCAAACCATGATACCCACCATATGCAAAACTGGAAATCACTGAGTCTAAGAGCTCTTCTGACTTTAAAAATCTATTTTTAAAAGTCTGTTATGTTTATGAAGGAGAACTATTTAAACATGATGCAAGACTTTGTCTATGTTTACCATAAATGTTCTGTATTTTGCATTCAGGCAGCAAGATCTTTGTAGCCAGCTTTTAATAGCTGTTTGGACAGATACATTTATGAGATTTCTAAATGTATTAAAGTGAAAAAGGGATGTCTTCCTTGAAAAAATGCATTCAACAAGGCAGTTCTTCCCTGTTTTCCTATTATAATGGTGTATTGTAAAGACACAAATGTTTTACATTTATTCTGGGGACTAAGTAGGCATGATAGTCTCAAAAATGAACAATGCTCTTTTGGAGAAATCATATACTCTTAAATTATAATTTCTAGAGGAAATAACTGAATCTTTTGGGCCCATTATACTGTGTATTTGGGAATTGTTTTCTTATGTAAGAAAACAATTTTTTTCCTCTGCATATGAAAAATGCCTACTTAAAAAACAAAATTTCTTGTAAGATGCTAATTTTTATTCAGTTTAAGAGACCTTCCTTACATTTCCAGACAGATTTAAAAAAATAGGTTTTAAAAAGAAGAACAAGAAAGAAAAAAGTCAAAAAATAACACTCAGAAAAAGACAAGAAGTTTGATGAAGATCTTGTTTTATATATAGAAAACAGTGTACATTTAACTTAGAGAGCATGTGTATAAATCATTTGCTTTTCACACTGGTGCTACCAGATACTCAGATTAAAGGGCTGCAAAGATTCAAGGCTACTGACTATAACTCAGAACATAGAATGTATACTAAAACACAATTTAATGATACTGTGTGATATGATGAGTATCCAAGGGAAGCACAGAAGAGCAATCTGCTTTACTACCTGAAAACATAGAAGCGCCTCAATTTTTTTTACTTCTAAGTATTTGCATCAAAATTCAAAAACAATTCTTTAATCAGAAGAAGCAGTTTGTTCCTAAATATTATGTACTGTATAATTTCCTTTATCTATTCATAAATTTCCTTGCCAATTTAAGCTACTTCTCCCAGTTCCTTCTAAGAAAATGGAGAAAGGCAGCAATTTCCTCTGCTGATTTATTTCCTGTTTTAAACACCTGTTTTAGAATAGGGTGAAATGGCCTCCAGAGGTGCCCCTCTCTCTATAATAACCCAGTTATACTGGAGAAACAGTGTCCCAAATTTACACCCAGGAGTCAAGCAGCAGAGAAACCAAGGTCACACATAAAATAGGGATCTGAGCAGGATTCAATATGGTATTTCTGAGTGCCACTGAAATGCTCCGGATCCACTAGAAATGATCCACTAGATCAGCAAAATACAAAATTCATTCCTCTATTCATTTTTCTCTCTTTCTTTTGCACAATTACCCTAATTCTACAAAACACCTTTCTCCATATGTAAAAAAAGATTGTTTGCATTGTTGTCTGCCTTAAAATTCCTCTCTTAGAATCTCCTTTTCCTAAAAGGAGACAATTCTTTAAAAAAAGATTGAAAAGTACAGTCTAAGAACCTGAGGAAATGAACTGTCTAATGACTTATGGATAAAAATAAGGGAGAAAAGAAGTAAATGAATAATTAAACAACAAAAGCCACATCCAAAGGTGGCTTAGTTGAGTGAGAAATACATATGTAAAGACATGGAAATATGTATTTTAACTTTTCATGCAGACAGATTTAATACACAAAAGGCACACACATAAGAATTTTCTTCTCTAGTAGAAAGTTTAGTTTATCTGACAGATCTTTAATACATCTGTCACTGAAGAAAAAACCAAAAAACTTTAGCCAAAATGATTCCGATATTTTTAAGAACACGTGAAGTAAAAATACTCTGGAGGATTTTTCTTGAGAATGTTTAGCATTTCTTATTTCAGGGTGACAAAGTATGCATTGCTGACTGATGGAGCAGATCTTTGTGTCTGAGATGTGTCTTTACTGCTGCTAAGAGTCTATCCATGTGAAATCAGACTGTTCTCTGTATGGGGTAAAGAAAAAAAATCAAAACAAAAGTTTCATAGATATTCTGTGCTACAAAGAATAAAGGAAGGGAAACTTCTCAACATTTCCACACTACAATATTTGGTTTTGTCATACATTCTCTATCGAATACATTTGATTTTGAAATACATTCTCTAATATCTTGTCTTTCTATGTGTGATTGTAGGCACTCTGACTGTGTGTGATTGTGGTGAGTGTCTGACACTGGTATTTATTTAGTTCTTTGCAAAAAAAGTCAAGCTTTCTTTTTTTATGTGTACCAAAACAGGCACTTGAGTTGTTACTGATATAAAAGTAAAATATATCCAGGAGCAGTTGTATTTTCCTAAAAGGTATTTCTGCTTTATTGAAGTTATCATGAACCATTTTCTTTATTCAGAGTGTACTCCTAAGCTTGGCTTTTTACTGCAAATATTGACAGGAGTGAATTTTTCCCTCATGCACACATATATTAAAAGGAAGTGAAAGCCCTGCCAAAGTTCTTGGTATACTGAAGCAATTAGCATTCTGTCTTGTGAGTTTAAAAAATAGTGTTTGAAGAATGCAAAAACTGCACAGAAGAAAACCCAGCATATTGCATGCACATCTATTTCAAATCAAATGGTCTGTGAAAGCATTTTAGATCTGCCTGTTTCATAGTAAGGAATTGTGATATTTCACAATAAATACAACTCTTGATACGACACTTTATTCTTCCTTGGCCAGAAACTAGCACAACTCACAAGCCAATCCTAAACCAGATTCAGGTTTGAGCAAAGAGAAGGAAAGGAACAAAAGGATTACTTAAATGTAGAATATCCTCCAAAGACATTCTTTTATTCATTGCAACAGAGATGGAATAATAGAGAAGATCAGAAAAGGCCTCGTTTTCAGTATTAAGGCTGGCCTGTGTTTTACAGAAGCTGTGCCTATTATCTTCATTAAACATAATGAGAAGAGTTTATCAAGTGGAGAAAAATGTACAGATAACTTCCCTCCCACCCCCTCCAATAACTGGCTAAAGAAAGGATGGGAAAATAATTTCTGGTAAATCCTGGCATCCCATGCTTGTCTTCTGAAAGCACCAGGAGACCAACATCAAACTGCTGTTACCCTGTCCAGAACATTGTGTGTCCCAACAGTTCAGCAGCCTCACTGATCCCTACTCACTGCAGAACCTGGAATGGTTTTGTTGTACATCATCATCACTGCCACTGAGACAGACAAGTTACTTGTTCAGATTAAAACTACACCCATCGCTCTGGGCTGATGCACAGAAAGGGTTTAAATAAGAGTATGAACAGTGGATTAACTGACAATTGTCTCACATTAGCTGAATGGAGATAAAATATTTATTTATTTATTTATTTATTTATTTATTCTGATCAATAAAACCCTGAATAAATTTAGTTGTAGTTTTGTACCGACATTTTTTGTTTACCATAACACAGTATTGAGTTTCCAGTAATGTTCTTATTTTAAGCACACTCTTCAGGACTTTTTTTACCGTCCTATTATATTTATCTATGTATCTGTTATTGTCCCTGTAAAGCATAATAAAAGCTGGTTTATTTACTGGTCTATTTAAGAGATATCAGAGAGACTGTTTAACCTAGACAAGATATTTAGTTCTTATTAGCCAGCATATGTCATGAATCTGTCCCGTTTTAAACCATTTTATTTCAAAATAGCCAGATGACAAAGGGTCTATAGGAAGACAAAGGCTTATGCTGAATTTCTTCCATCCTAAATAAAAGATGGTTTTGCTGTAGTACAGAATGATTGAGTTGTCACATTTTCTTTTGTTTGATTGCTAAGACAAACAATGAAGACTTTTATATGCAGCATCTCTAAATATGTAAGACTACAAAGCCTTTTTCTGTTTATAAATTATGTTGCTGCCTTATAATGAAAAAAACATGAAAATGAGGACGAGAGATGTCATTAAAAGATAATTGTTTTATCTGCAGTTTAATCCCTTGAATATCAGGCTGCAATTTCCCTTCAGGAGATGAAATACTTTGAAATGGTACTGCTAATTTGAGCAGACTATCAGGACATTAATCAAACAACTGTAGTGCTGCTTTTCTGGGTAGGCATGACAAATCTTTAAGGAACTGAGCTGGCAACCTGAATTTCTAAGTCATCTAGAATCCAGTGGATAGTTAAAAGTCTGCTCAAACTGAAGTGTGGGACCCTTATATTTACATGTGTATTTAATTCCAATCTTAACTTACTTATGGAGGATTAAAGGAGTTTTACTTGTTATTACTAAGCTGAAAACAAAATACTTGAAGCCTTGACTAACTAAATTTTCTATATTGTAATTCAGCTGTCAAAATAGGGCTGACCTCAGCAAGTATACAATAATTCACAAAAAAAGTCATCTTTGAATGTGTTTTTCTATAGCAGGTAATCAAAACAGAATAAAGCAGAATTTTGCTGGAAACTGATGGTAGAGCAGATATGGAACAGGATCACTGGGATGGGATGATGTGAGTAGTCCTAATGAAATAGCACTAAAGCAGCTAACCATTTAGAATGGAAAACAGACTCATGGGATCTTGGGTTTCACTCTTGGTAAAGCTTGATTTTCTGGCTCAGTAGCTGCCAGCCACATGGGTGGTGTTACATCTACCTGATACAGTGACTTGAAACACACTGCTTCACTCTGTCCTTCCTCCCTATTCCTTTTGAATTGTCAGGGTTATAAAGGCAGCTGTTCCATGCTGCATTAATTCACACTGTGTGCTTCTCTTAAAACGCAACATTACATTTACATTCCCAGATTAACATTTGTGGATTTGAGAACACAGTAATATTCTTTAAAGTACTCTTTTTCTTGACATATTGTTGTATACCCAGCTTCAGACTAATTACATATTTTTGCATATAAGTGAGGTGGGAGCAAATGAAGAAGCTCAGTGTAAATAACTCTCTGCCTCATAAGACCCCACGCTGACTCAGAGATCTGGGCTCTGATGTGACGAGGCAGGAAACAAGCATACTAGGAAAAACATCACAGCTGTTCAATTCATCAAGATCTTCTTGGGGGGGATTATACCTGGATTGTCACAGAAAGTCTGAGTTTGGAAGGGACCTCTGGACGTCATCTAGCCCATCTCCCCTGCACAGACCGGGCACGTTGCTCAGCAATGTGTCCAATTGGGTTTTGAGTGCTTCCAAGGATGGAGACCCTACAACTTCTCAGGAATACCTATTAATCATCATCTTCAATCTGTACTATAATCATGTTTGTCAATCAATATAAGTTTGATGAGGTCAAGAAACCAGAATTAGACCTATGTAAACAACAGAAGTAAATTCACTCAAACATGTCTGCAATTTAAACTTAAGTCATATTTAAACTTAAGACTTGGAAAAGGTTTGAAAAATTCACTCTTTTTTCTATTTTTTTTCAATCTTTCTCATTAATTTTACATTTTAAGGGAGAACCAGGAAGAGAATTATAAGGTCTATCAACTGCCACATTCCTAGCCAAGCAACAGAGTACCAAAAGCAAGTAATCTCCTCAACATTATTGAAAGTCTAGTCAATCCATTTGAGAACTCCCGTTTGGTTTGCTAAATTGGGGTGCTCAGACATGGTTCATATTTGCATATCTGAGCTAGAAGATTTAATTTTTGCAAGCTGTTTTCACCATTTGTTTGTGTTAGTTAATGATATCTGGGTTTGTATTTAACCTTTGAACACAAGTTTTCTTCTTTATTAGTAATTTTAATAATATTTAGAACAAACTGTCAGCAATTTCTTTCAAAATTAATCATATTATCTAGTTATACAAATCTGATTTCTATAATAAGAAGGAATGGTCAGGATCAGCTGTTGATGAATGAGATATAGTTTAATAGAGGAAAAAATCAAAGACTGCAGTTTTTCATGAAAAGCAGCGCCTGCAGCTGAATGGTTACAATAGTTACTATTCTACATGTTCAAATCAAAGAATTCTCTCAAAGAAAAGGAAATTAGCAAGAAATGTTCTTGGAATTTACAGAGTTACACTAACTTAAGTGAACTTTTGAACTGTTTGCCACTTCTTAAGAAGAGCTTATAAGCTCCATACGAGAGCTTCCAAACTAAACCTTCCAAGCTTCCCATCTGTAGCTCTCAGAACCAGGCCAGCATGAATCACAAGGAACCAATTACTGCAAAGTGTTGCCATGCCAGCAGTGGCATTCACTTTTTTTTAATATTTTCACTAACCTTATTTCCCCTGTGGGCAAAATAGCTGCTGCTGTTTGTTCAGACTTGGCGGCCGTGGTAGGACTAGCTGTCAGACAGCCTGAGCTCCTCTTGCTAATTTCAAGCTCTGTTGAGCAGTACTGAGGTGGCAAGACTATTGCTCAGTGTTTAGGAACAGCCCTAGCAGGACATGGAAAAAAAAATTAAGGAAATACATAGACTTTGCTTATCAGGGAAAAAAATGTTGGAGATTTTTATGGAAGAATTCAGGGTTACTCACTGCTTTAAGCAGAAGTCACTAGAAGACACTGAGCAATATCAGCTGACCACATATGCTGACCTACAGTATGGGTTAATTTATGATGATTAGCAATGTAAAGAAAACCTGAATGAGAATAATTTATCCTACTGAAATTATTAATTATATCATAACAAAGTAGAACATATGTAAGCATTGGTATATAAATATAAATTTAGAAACAAAGAAGCTGGCATAGTGATGCAGAATATACCTGCCACAGACCACTGACCATGATCAAAACCACACTACTGCCTTTTTATTCCTTTTATTTTTCATTTTTATATGCAACATAAATTAAATGCAGCATTATTTTCCACAGAGAAAGTACACAGACATCCTAAGCAGGCCCACTTCCAGGCCATTAGCAAGAACTGTCATTGAGGAAAACCATTTCCTAGAAGAAGGATATTGAATTCTGTAAGTGAAAATGCCAAGGTATGACCCTGGAGAGAAATAAACCCATGTACCAGTAAATGCTGAGAAGCTGAGCAGCTGAAAAGCAACTTTGCAGAAAAGGGGGAATCTGGTTGGACTGCCAGTTGAACATGAGCCAGTGATGTGCCCCCACTGCGAGGCAGGACACAAGCATCTCTAGTTCCATTTGATGATCAGAGACATTGGAGGCTTGATCCTTGGAAATATTAAAAACCTACTGGACATGGTACTGAGAAATTACGTCCTAGTCCGCTCCTGGTGGATTCCTGATCTCCAGAGGCCCCTTTCCACCTCAAATATTCCAGGATACTGTGATTCTACGAAAAGCTGAAAATATTTAGCAAACAAGATCTGACTAGATAGAAAAGGATATCCTGAACTTCCAGAGCAATCTGGTGAAGGGATGAAGTGAAGATAATAGAATGTGGATCATGTAGATAGGCAGATGTGTCTGTGATGACAACAGTGAGAGTATGCTGACTTAATACAGCAAAGAACATCATGGTCTAGACAGTGGAAATAATGGTCATATATGGCATGTATGGCTTACATTTGTAGCATGACATGGGGCAGGAGAATAGAGATTCTGGAACCAAATTTACATGAATGGTTGAGAAGACCAAGAGTGATCGAAGTCAAGCAGTCTGGACGGTTTGTTTCTTTTTATCTGGAGACAGTTGTGTGAGGAAAATGTAATCAAACTCAATAGAAACTGGAAAAAATCTCATCAAGCAGGTGGATGTCTGTTTTGTGAAACTGTCTGTTATTTCAGGTGAGCTCCATCTAAGTGAAAACAGAATCATGATGCTGAAACTTTAAAGTTTATGGGCAACTTTTACACTAAGCATTATGAGAAAGCTCAGAGCTGCAGAAGAGTTCACAGATCCCACTGAAGAAAATTTTTTCACTAAAGAGGAATGAGGATCTTGCAAAACAAAAAGGAATTCAAAAGTCAAGTTTATTTTCTAAAAAAAAAATCTCTTTTTCAAGATGTCATATGTGAGGAGACAACCATCCCAAAAGGAAATTAATACATTTGCTTATTTAAATATTTGAAGTGTAAAGCATAAAATAGGTGAATTTTTTTGCCTGAGTTTTAAAGACAATAACCTATTAAGAGTTATGAAATTGGGGAAAGAAAGCCAATCTTGCAAACATGTCATGTCAGCTGCAAATTACTAAAGCAGGACAGACAAAGATTTTTCTAGAGCAAATAGAGTAATAAGCTATGATTTAAAAAGTAGTAATAATTAAAAATAATACCTTAAAAGAATGATAATAATGGCTAAAACTCACATATTAATTTCTACCCTTCAGTCACTAAATGTGATTAACAGAGACCCAAAAATCTGCAAGAGCAATAAACAATGTAATGATGGGAAGTTTTAGTTATTTCCAGGAAGATTTAGATAGGTATCTGAACATGTGGCATCGGATCAAACTTCAGATGATAGAACTTTATTAGACTTCAGCTTCTTGGGAAACAGTTACTCAGAAAGAATACCCTTGGTGGTAGCCAGAAACTCTTGTGAGATGTAGGTTGGACATATTCTGGAAAGTTTCTCTGAAAGAGCTTTTCTAGAGCAATGCAATCTGGTTTGAAACTACGGCAGGAGGGAAACATACACATAAAATAAACCACTGTAGAGATGCTCACTTTCAAAAAGAGAAATTATGCAAAACCTGAACACTTAAAGTAATATAAAAGAATCGGCCAAAGAACAAATCTTAAGATAGTATAGAGTTTTCTCCAAGACACCATACTGAAGGAGAAAAGTAAATATTAAATCAATCTGGTTAAAGAAAAGAAAGAGTAGAGATAGTTAAACAATAGTTAAACAGCAAAAATAAAACGAATAACAGCAGTAAAGGATTATCTTCCAGAAAATGAGTATTGTGTCCAGATAAGGTGAATGGAAAAGAAATAAGCTCTGTCAAATTAATTTTGAGACTTTAATAAGCCAAAAAATTACTTCAAAGAGCAATTTGCCAAAGGCATAAAGATGTTAATTAGATGTTTTCAAACACATTAGAAGCAAAATACTTGACACAAAGTCTGCAGGATCAATAGACATTTAATATAGCAAAGGAAGAGTAGTTAATATAAGAAATTAACTAGACCATGGTAGAAAATCTTAAGTGATTTCACTCTCCACCACTGAAAAGTTTAGGAAGAGTCCCATGTGAGTTCTTCTTTATAGAAATATCTTGGAACAACTGTCACAAATTACATTGACAGCTGAATGAAAGAACAAACAAATAAAATAAATAATAGCTTCTGCTAAAGTTACGTACTATTTAATTTTATGCATTGAAGGAACATAGAATTAAAATTTCTTTAAGTAGTAACTGTGTTATATAAACTAAAAAATTAACTGGAGAATCAGAGGAATGGATGGCTAAAATTATAGCAACTTTGGAGACGTGTTTTGGGGCCAAACTATTACAGACTACATGTCAGAAATAGGTTAATTGTCTAAAATTATAATAAGAATAGAATAAGTAAATATGCAGTTAAATAAACTAAGATAAAAAATCAATATAGAGGGAAACTATGTTTCAAGAACCTATTGAGTTCTCTGAATTAGTCTGCAGAATTGCAGGGTGATGATCCATTTCTTAAGCACACTAGTCTTCCAAAAGTCTGGCAAAAAAGTATTGATAGAAAAAAAGTTTACTGCATAGTTATGCAGTGTGGTAAAAATGAAATGTGATTGCAGAGAGATGCAGGGAGATCTCACAGTACCATAAAATAACTATCATGTAAAAGTCCATTTGTAAACAATATTAGGTATTGATGCATAATCATGTGTTATAAATCATCTGGTTTAGAATCATAGAATCATTTATGTTTGAAATGACCTTTAAGATCAGTGAGTCCAGCTGTTAACCCAGCACACCAAGCCCACCATTAAACTGTATCCCCAAGTGCCACATCTATACATGTTTTAAATTTCTCCAGGGATATGAGCTTAACCACTTCCCTGGGCAACCTGTTCTAAAGCTTGGCAAGCCTTTTAGTGACTAACATTTTCCTTATTAATCAATCAAAATCCTCTCTGCAATTTAAGGCTGTTCCCACACTTGTCCTATCACTGGTTTACTGGGACAAGAGAACAACCTTCATCTGGCTACAAGCTCTTGTCAGGAAGTTGTAGAGAACAATAATTTCTCTCTGAGCCTCCTTTTCTCCAAGCTTAACTACCCCAGCTTCCTCAGCCACTCCTTATACAACTTGTGCTTCAGATGTTTCACCAGCTCCTCTTGCCCTTTTTTTAGACATACTCTGTTCAACCAGGCTGCTCTTCTTCACCACTGGTTCATATTTTGGCACATGTGGATGGCCTGATCCTAGCCTTGAAAATTTCTTTCTCAAAGAATGCTCAGCATTCTGGGAATCCTTTGCCATTCTGGACTCCCAAGGGATTTCCTCAACCCGTCTCCCTCACTGGCCAGTCTACATTCTGGAAGTTCCCCTTCTTAGTTCTTCAAGAATTGAAGACTAGATAATTTCATGATCAGTAAGCCCCAGACAGCCTCTAACCATCACACCTCCACCCACAAGTCCTCCTCTGTTTGCATAAAACACAGGGTTATTATCACTCTGTGAGGAGAGCTTGGAGTCCCTGTGGATAGACTAATAAAATTATCAAGCTCAGTGCTCAGTGACTTACTGCACTGAAGATGTATTACATTTTGAAAATTATTGGAAAAGGATAAAGCAACAAAATAGAAAATATAATTGTATGTCTGTGCAAACCTCTAGAGAGGTCTGAAATCTGTATGAAAATCTCAGAAGGGATAGTCTCTTTTTAAAGGAGGCCTAGAGAAAGGACAGACATAGATCATCAAGAGAGGGTTAGGCTTCAGAGAAGGGTAGGTTTCACATTAGAGTGCCCAAAGAATATTGCATATTCTTAGGGCAAGCAAATGTAGCTTTTTAAAAAAAACTATATATAAACTTATATTTACAAGCTCAGGATCTCAGATTTTTCTACAAGGAAGAGACAAATCCAAGCAAACAAATAGAACTTTTCTCCAGGACCAGGGCTGGCCTTTCATCAAAGAATAAAAACTTTCTAACATGTCTAGCCATGAAACATATGACTTGCTTTGAGCATGATATAGGATGTCTGTCACTAGAGTTTGTGCATCATTAGTCTGCAATCCAACTCATATGCTGTTATTAATGTGCAAAGAGTAGAAATTTAGAAAGAAATTTTCTTTTAAAAAGTCATTAAAAATTGAAATTCTTATTAAGTCTTCTGTAGAAAACCTGAATATTTAGAGTGGTGTACAGAAACAGTCAAGAGATAATTGAAAACATATATGGATGTTAATTTGAAGAAGAAAGAGCAAACAATTTGAAAAGCAATCAGTACAATTCCTTCATCACCACAAGTCTGATGATACATTTGACAGAGAAGGATACACTCAATGATTGCTTTAAGATCCCTGACTACTCCGTGGCCTGAAATTCAGCAGAACATTTTCCATCTCCTGGAACATTTTCTATATTTGTCATGAAAAAATGTGAAAAGCATTCAGCAAACACTATAAAATCATTAGATGATTTAGGTAGAAGGGCTGAAATGAAATGGTTGACATTCAATCTTCTTTGAGTAAAACACCTATATGAAGCCCTATACAAAAAAACCAAAACTATATAGCCAGAAGTGTGTGACCTCTCTTGCTTTATAGAATCTCACCATTAATGAACAGTTTCTTACTTGTTTGAAATCAAGTTCAGGGAATAAAAAAGGCCCTCTTTAGAACTGTCAATACACAAAATAAGAAGCTTCTTAGATCACATACATTTGAGTTTCCCTTAAAAACAGAATGCTTGATTGGGATTCATCTGCCCCTGTTTGGACATTTAAAACTTAGCCAGACAAATTTCAAGTAATTCACAACATTTTACTTCCCATTAAAGGAGAGGAATTGACACCTCCACAGAGCAATTCAGCTTCTCACTTTCCCTTATTTTAAAATCCTGTTTTGGAATGTAATGAATACATATCTGGAGGTGTCTGTGTCTCCTCACTGAGCACGACCCTTAAGTTATTAGACTTACGTAGCTAGCTTTTAAATGTCTACATTTATGGAGAAGACTCCCATCTTTATTACTTTTTCCCCTAGGAATTTTTTTGCCATTGTGCATCATTCATATAAAGTAAATTATTTTCTATAAACTTTTTAAGATAAAATGCATTTCTCATAAACTTCAGCCAAGAAAGTTTCAGTTCAATGTCAGACTTCTCCAAGAACTCATGTCCAGGTGCAAATATGAGTTTATTATTGGAAGAAATTTTGCAACCTTAACTTATAGAGTTTGACTATAATACACATATAAGAACAAATTATGTTTTGTTACCAAGACAACAAAAGTAAAAAGCAAGGAAACTAATGGAAGCAATTCACAGCTCTGTGGGACAGCCAGAGATACAACACACTGCATTTTTTTAGAGAAGAAAACAACATGATCCATGAAACTTTTTTTATCTTATTGCAATAATAGACACGCCACATGAGAATAAAGAAAATCGCAGTTCCAATAACCCAAAGGCTTATTTAAAGATCCATCAGATGTGTACTTGGAAACATTTATATTTCAGTCTAAGATTTCCATCTCATTCACTTCTACCTACTCCAGCCCAATACTCGGGGACAAAAATGCTAAGTTTTCTTGTTGTTAATATTTTTATATTGCAGTGGAATCCATGTTCCTTTATTCTTTCTTATTCCAAAGAGTTTAATATTGTTTTCAGAAACATTTTAGATGATAGCAGCACAGTGTGATCCAACATTTTTATTGCACAGCTATGGTGAAGTGTGCTATATAACATATAGGCCTAGGGCACACACACAAAGAATCCCCAGCCAAACAAAATACAAATCAAAATCCCCTCCTGTGTCCAAGAAAAGATTAAAAACTTTTTTGAAAAACCTGTGGCCAAATCATAACCTCTGATTTTAGTACAGCTTCATAATTACATATGAAAAAAGAATAGGTCTAGTGAAAGAGTCTATCTTCCTATAGTTATCATAGTCACAAGCATATCCAAAAAGATAGACAAAAAGGAAAACTACTCCCTGAAAATTTTCTTTAAAATATTGTAGCAACACCTAAGACATTGACCTTAAACAATCATGCCTGCATTATAAGGTGTTACCGAGATTACTGTAATGGAATTTATGACTGAACATTTTTGGGCTTTCTGACAGTAGCTTCCTAAAATACAACATACCAAAAACAGCAGCAGTAAAAAATTAGCTCTGAGTACACACATTTCCTCAGGACTGACAATCTGTTTACTGGGTCATGTAAAAAAAGAAAAAGATTATGAAGACATTTGTAAAGCTATTATATGACTGTAGTGTGAACAAACTAGGTCTCAGATATTTTGGGTTTTTGCAGGGATTGGGATTTGATTTTTACTTTACACCTCTGGCGACTCATTGCCATTTTGTGGCTGATAACTGAGTCCTAACATAGCCCATATGAAGATGATGTCTACAGCTCACTAATAAAATCTCTGAATATGAATTCACCTGAACTAGATCTGCTTAAATCCCAGAAGTAATAAGATAGCAAAGACATGGAAAAATTCAAGTATTTTTTCCATCCCACAGAGTTCAGAATTACATTACTCTTAGCATATAATTAACTGTACTGTATTATGTTCAAAATAGCAGGTTAAGAGAATAGAATTCATATATTAGCATAAACAGAATGAGGGCAATGACATATACTATGTTCATTAAATCACCAACAGAAATTGAGCTATAGAGGAAAATGAAGATGGAGGCAAAATCCATAGTCTTATACCTAGGGAGTGATTTCAACTATTAATAAAATTACAAACTAGAAACTAATCTGAAAAATTATGGAGATTTTAAAATCACTGATTATTATAGGAAGCAGCAGGAGAAGAAATGAATGAAAAACTGTTTTTCTATAAAGAATAATGTCACTGGGGCTATGCAAGTCCTAGGCCTCAAAAAACAAGAAACCAAACAAGAGAATAGGAATGTGACATCCTAATGGTGAGATTCACCTCAGTTAATTTGGTTATCTAAAATCTAGGCTAATTTATTATCGGGGGTTCTGCTGATATTATTGAAAATGTAGGCTACTCAGAGGGCTGATCTCCCTGTACTATTACACAGAGGTGAATTACTCAGATGCTCATCTATCTTTCCAACTGCATATGGAGGAAGCCTGGAAAACCTTGTTAAACTCCACTTCTGCTTTTTGAATATTTTATATTTATGTCAGTTCATCCAAACAAAACAAAAAAATTGCAAGGAATATTTTTTAAATATTTTGCCCTCATCTGTAAACAAAATAATGGCCAAAAGATTACGTATCTGAGAATCTTCTAGTAAGACAAATGTTGTGAATCCACACTGCAGCTCTAAAAGAACTCCACAATGAAACCAAAGGGACAATATTTGCCAAAACAATAAAAAATTGGTGCCACAAACTGTAGTTCCAACATTTAAGGGGACCAGGAACAACTTTCACTAGACCATGTTGCTCAAAGCCCCATCCAACCTGGCCTTGCACACTTCCAAGGATGGAGCATCCACATTTTCTCTGGGTACCATGTTCCTGTGCCCTCACACTAAGGAATTTCTTCACAATGTCTAATCTAATCCTACTCTCAATCTGAAGCCATTCCCCCTTGTTCTGTCACTTCATGTCCTTGTAAACATTCTTTTCTCTATCTACTTTGTAGTTTCCCAACAGGTACTGAAAGGCCTAAATCAGGATCTTGCCCTGAGAAAAAATGTGAAGGCATATTTTTATAAATAGATGTAATTAAAAAGACATTAAGACATTAAGTACCCAACAAATAATGACAGTCAGAAAGGCTGGCTATTAAAACTTCTTTTGTCATTAATGCTGAACAATAGAGAGTGATGGAAAGATTGTGTTTATATTAGCTAACATAATCATGTTAGAGGAAAATGAAAATATTTTCAGGATATATTTTCCCTTGTTTATACAAATTCAAAATCATATATTTGTGCTTGTTGCTCATGATCTGTAAAATCCGTAGAAAGGATAAACATTAAGACCAAATAAGCTTATTAAAGGAATATAATTTTCCTGTTTTCTTCTGGGTTTGTGGTGGGAGGATGGGAGGGAGGAGCTGGTTTTTTTATTTGTGGGAGGTTTTTTTTCTTTGGTTTGTTTTGTTTGTTTTGGGGGTTTTTTTGGGTGAAAACATGGTTTTGAAAACATAATTTTTATTTTTATTTTAATTCAGATAATTATCAACACAGCAGTTCCTGCAAACTGCAGTTAATTCTTGTCAAATCTGTGCCATTCACCTGAGATTTGAAATTACCTTTGCCCTGAGTGGGGAGATGATTTCTCCCTATGAGAGGTTTTGAGGGATTTCTTCTATCCTACAATGATTCTTACTCCTGTACTCCTGAAAAGATTTCTGGAGAATGTCTGAAATCTTGTGAACCTCATGTACCACTGGCACTACATCAGAATGGCCAATTGTGAGCCAGAGCACCGGAGTCTTTTGTGGCGTGGCATCAGCGCAGGAGCACACCTTTCACCCTCACAGCTCATGCATGGCCAGCTGGTTTTGCATTTTCACTTCACAGCTGAGATGTCTTAACAGTGGAAAAAGTTTTCAAGATGCAAAAATCCTCACAAGGAGCAGGAAGTATTACATGAAAACCTGGTCTTCTTTCTTTCATAAATATGACTGTTTGAAGGCACTGTCAAAAAGGTGCAGTCTAAGCTAAAAGTAATTTTATTTTCAAACACAAATAATTAACAGAAACTTCTCTTGTTCAATATTGAGGGCCTCTCTCTTGGTATGCTGCATCCTGCCAGACTGTGAACAGGCAGACACTTGGGGTAGCCCTGCCCTAGAAAACCCTGTCACAGCTTATAAAGTGCTGCACCATATTGCCAGTTACAAATTCTGAGATTTAAAATCACCAGATCACCAGTAAATCATGGAGATCTCAGTATTGTATATCTACTCTATTCTCACTTGTGAAGCTTCATCCAAAATATATTAAAATCATGAAGAAACTCCCATGTGGCCTCAGCAAGACCTGAATAAAATCAAACCTCCAAAAGGAAATAAGCTTACTTTATCATTTTGCTTCTACAGTAGCAAAGTGGAATACTGATCTTAACCATACTCTGAGCTCCAATCATGTGGTATTTACTCAAATTAAAATTCCACTGAAAACTGTGGATTTAACTTCTGCCTCTTGAGTGTGTGATAAGAGGTCTACCAACAAGCCAGCAAAATTCAGCAACTGTCTAACATTATTAAAATTAATTATTGAAAAATCTTATTAAAAAAGTACAAAGTCCTAATTAAGAATGGTATAGGCTCCTCTGTGAAATCTACTGACAGCAGTGAAAAGGACAATGATAATGTCAGGCTCATAGACAGGCTCAGTCTATGACACAAAGCAGCTGAGTAAAGATCTCATTTCTTTTAAAGATGTAGACAAGATATTCAGCTAAGGTATGCTGATCTATGTCCCTTCCTTCACCAAATCTTTATCAACTTGTACCAGTTGAAACCTGACTTTTTTTTTATGGTTGTTGCCATGTCAACATAATTTGTCTAATCACAACTCCATTCGGTCAGTAAAACCTGAAGTCCCTTTGCTCTTTTGTGCCTGTTTCTCTGAACAAACGCAGTACCACCAAGAAAAAGTGTTCTGGCGTTTAATCTTTTTTTCTCCTAGATGTATGAACTATAAAAGAAAAAAAAAATAGATACAAAATTGTGCTATTCTTTTTTTTCCTAAGGAGTGTACCTCATTGAAACATTAGAAATTGCTTTAAGTGCTGACTGCAGAAAAATATGGAATTGCTAGCTTCTGTAGAGATGTTTTGTGGGTTTATCCTTTTCTTTGATATCTTTCCTCTGGTTTATTTTCCTTGGTTTACCTTACCTTATCTAATTAGACCAAGGCAATACACTGATTAATGAGCATCTCACTGAATACATCTATATGAAAGAATAACTTTGAAATAATTCACTCTCTAAACGTGTTCATTATATTCACTATAGAACATGTTTAAATGGCAAATTGGATCACACTAGTGAGCTGAAGTCAATTTAGTAAAGCTCTTTATGGGGTTTTTTTATTATTCTTGTTACAGAATTCAACTTAACTTGAAATCTTCATTATTGCCCTGATGGCAAAAAGCACTGAAATCTTATTCTGGGTACAATAAATACCATTTGATACACCTATCTAAGTATGTGTGCTTATTCATCTTTCAATCCATAACGATCAGTTTATTTGCTCAAATAAATACATTTAGATACTGATTGTTTAAGCTTTTCTCCTGAAGAGCATATTATATTTTCTATTTAATGGCAATTTCACTGTTTTTACAAAGTTCTTGTCTATAAAATTCAAACAAATATAGGGAATTTTATGAGAATAAGATTTTTACATTTCCATATCAGTTGGCCTGATGTACAAACTCCCTCTCACATTGAAATAGCAATGTTCTCAAATTAAAGTTATTTTTTTCTTAAAAAAGAACTGTCCATGATTTTTCTATACACACTTCACTCAATATGGCAAATTATTATGACTTTGAAGCTCCCTTATGCTTGTGTATATAAGAGACAGACCTAATAAATGCATAGCCCTATCCTGTTGTAAGATTTTATGCATTTAAAGCTTACAGTCTTTAGAATATCAAATTTAGTAGTGCATCAAACCTAGTATCCACTCTCTGGATGTGTCATCTAGTGCTTCAGAGAAGAGTACATCTGCTCTGGGCTCCAAACATAAAACCCAGCTGCCAGGCTAAAGAGACAGACCTTTGGGATGAGGAAAATAGGAAAGGACACTTAGCACTCTGATCTTTATGTTACCAAGCAGGAAGAGAAGGTACAAGACAGCTGGCCCTCAACAGAACTACTCCTTCTAACAGCCTGAGGGTGCTCCACCATTGTCCTCCTCTCTGGGTGGCATACTGCCCTCTGAAAGATGAGAAAACTTTTTAGAAGAAGAAAACAACATCAGCTTTTTTTTTTTTTTTTTTTTTTTTTTTTTTTTTAATTCTCTTAGGATCTACCAAACTGAATTGAAGATATTTTCAAGGCTCTTACTTCACTCTGAGATACCTGGTTGGAGAGATTTACTGGCAAAATTTACTGATTGTTGCCATTATGACAAAAGAAAAAGGCAGTAATGAAATGTTGTGGGATGGTTGTGCATTACCCTGTTTGTATTTTACCAGACATCTCTGCTATGTAGCCTCTGAATGTTAGAGCCCTGTGAGGGATAGTTTCCTTGGGTTTAAGAGACTTCATTTGTATCTATGCAAGTAGAGGATATGGAAGCAAAAAATCTATTTTACACATTGTTTGAAAGATGTTTATCAGGAAACAGTATTTGAGTTCTCTCTTTTAGTGCTGGTTAAAACATGCTGTTTTCCAAAACATGTGTGTATGTTTATGCTCTGCTGTATTATAGAACAGTTCAGCATTAAAACACAGCAGTAAAGAAAAAGTATTTTCTACATATTATTTAAGTGAAAATATGGCTTTAAATATTTGAAGGTTTGAGGAAAAGGGATTTTTCTGTCTTTTTTTACTTTGAAAAAGAAATTCTTTTTTTTCCTGTGATGGTCTACTGAAACAGATTGAATAAATGTCAGAGCATCTGTCACCACTCTTTAGTAAAAACAGAAAGCTGCTGTTAGTCACTTATTGCTAAGATACTTTTAATTTCAATAATGTTCTTATTTTTTCAAAAATATGTTTGCTTTTTTTTACTGCAAAAATATTGTGCACTGTTTTCTAATTCAGACATTTTAATACCACATTTAATCATTATATAATTATGGTTTCTTCCTGTATATAAATGGGTGTTAAAAAATAAGATTCATCTCACCTCCACTGTCAATCACAGTTAGTTCAAGTAAAAGGCCCTCTCTCTGGTTAAAGGGGAAGAACAAAAACATTCAGAATATGTGTCAGACACATATATATTATACTATTATGATGAACATGTGTCAGGTGCATATATATTATAATGATATTATTATAATGTAATAATATATTAATATTATACACAAAATAAATCTTGTAGAATGGAATTTAATTGTAAAATAATATTAGAAAGCATTGAATATTTCCCAAAAAACAAGCCAAGTCTCATTCTTAATGAAGTCAGCTGAAAGTATTGATTTGATTTTTATATCTTTGACTGATTGTAATTCTCTAGAGGCTCAGAGTTAGGACTTCTCATACCAGGAGCTCCTTCCAAGGTTATTTTATCAAAGTCAGTTCCATAGCCATGAAAGGTTTTAGTAGAGGAAAAGGACAGGAGAATTGTTAGGAAAATGAGGACAGATTGAATGCTATGCTGAATCAGGGATTATTAATTTACAGTTGGATGGCATGGCATGACATTTGGAAAAATACATTATAACCTAAACTAGTCTACAAAACCAGATTTATTTGTAGAGAGAGTGATATCTGCAAAATTGTGAAAGATTCGGTCAAAACAAAACCCTAAAAAACTGTACTCTCTACACTGGAAAACTCAGGATTTCAAATTACATTACAATAATAATAATTAGGCTTTGCAATTCTTTTACACATATTTCATGCAGTTAAAAATTTACACTAATAGGCAAACTTGTTCCCTAAATTTTGATATGCACAGCTAAACAGAGTATTAATGTGCTGGCTGCTATCAAGTCATTCATTTTCATTTGAAATCCCATAGTGCTTATTACATTTGTAAGTGACAAGCAAGGTAACAGCAAAATCTGAAGTTTACAAAATTATTTTACTTAATCCAAGCTAGAGGATTAAGTAAAACGTTAGAGAGAAGTAAACAAATTAAGAGATGATGTTCAGAATAAATAAGTGAAAAATAATTTATACATGAAGAAAATCTTAAACTGCTTGCTCACCTCTTTCTCAAGAAAGGAACCATTGGTCTTTGCAGTAATTGAGAGATATTTGCTTGATTTAAAACTGCAGTCAGCAAGCAAGCAAAACATTAAGCTGCATAAGAAGTAAGAAATTAATAGCATAGAGTTTCAAAGTTTTGTACAAATCAATGTCTTGGCATTATCTGGAACACTACACATACACACTACAGCATCATGCTAGGAGATAGATTAGTAGAAGATTCCAGCCTTTATCTATTTTTCCAGCTTCCACCAGACTTTAAAAGGTCAAGGAAGATTCTGTGCTCAGGTGAAGGGAACGGGGAAAGGTGTTTGCCAACACCAAAATAAGGCAGCTGGGGTGAAGGTGAATGTTACCTAAATTTCATGTTTCCTGTCCCAAAAAGGTCCATTTTTTTCTTGGTTACTTACTAAAAAAAAAAAACAAAACAAAACAAAACTTTAGGGAAAATGGAGGCCTGGAGAGAATGGCCAAGATCAAGGAAGACAATTATTTGAAAAGAGATTTAAAAGACTGGGGTTTTTTACAAAAAAATATTCATAGAAAGAGTTGTGATGTAAGCATATTAAATAATGAATTACCTACAGAGGATATGCGTCTGTTTTTCTGGTCTCATACCACAATTAAAAACACAGCATAATGATAGTAAAAAGAATCAGGGTTTTTAAAAAACAGTAGGAGAAAATATTTCCTTGCAGCATGTGTAATTAAACCATGGGCTTCATTTCCAACATCTTAAGAATACTAACGAGGAAATTGAGAATGGCTGCTTAAGTAGTTTGCCTCGAGATGTAAACTGGACACTTACTATGGGAGATCACATTAGTGGAATGTTATGTAATTTATGGGAATATCTGGTTACTGCATCCTCAGCAGAAGAGTCTAGCACTAGAAAGGAGAGAAGGAAAAAATTGAACACCCAGGATTACAACCTCCAAGCTAAAGAGATAACAGAGACTACACCAGAGATCAGGACTCATCAGCACTGATTGGCAGGCCATTGAAGGAATTGCACAAACACTTGAGGGTGCTCAAACTGAATTTCCAAACTGATAAGAAAGGGGATACAAGATTATCCTTAGTGTTATGGGAAAAAGCAAATTTATTGCTGAATATCTGAGGTGTCATGCAGTATTATATAAAATTTACTATGGAACACTTAAAATAAGAACCAAAGACATACAGATCTGTTTATGCTAGCAAATTTCTCCTTTTTTTTGAAGGCTCTGGTACTGATCATTGCTCAAGTCAGGCACAGGACCACACAGCCCTCAGGTCTGACAAAACATACTAATTTCTTTTGAAATATTTCCTGTGTGGAAAAAACACTTTCTTCTTAACTACCAAAATTTATATGAACAGAAAAAAAACATGGTATTGTATAAGAAATATTCACACTAAACAAGAAATTATAATGTCTCAATTTTGCACTTTGCAATAAATAAAAAGAACATAAGAATAGTTTGTGCTTAATATTTGTACCATCCTTACCTATAAACATCCCTGTTCCATTTCACTGTGACAATCAGCCTGTAAGAAGATTATATTTACTCTGGTAAGTACAATGCCTAAGAACCATATTTCATGCAAGTTATTTTTCAAATTTAATGTTATGTAGGTAGCAGTTTTCATGGTCGTAAAATTGAGTTAACTTAAGAGAGACCTATAAAAATTAGATTGTGTATTATCAAATACAGTGGGGAATTGTCACACTGAAATCCATTGCAGTAGCCTGTGTAACTATGTATTCAGAACATTGGTTCAATTCACTCTGGAATAAACACTGGAGCACGCAAAAACCTGCAACTTCTATTCAATGCAGTGGCAATTTGACAAGAATAAAGGAAAGATTTTAATATATTATTTTTTTACTGTACGACACATTTCTGCAATACTATATTCCAGTTCAGCTAAGCATTTGGGAAAATTAACATTATTTCTGTGGTTTTTAAACACAGTCTCAAGTGAAATACTGATGCACCATCAAAGAGCAGAGCACAGTCAGGACTACATAAACAGTGCCTTTTAAACAGTCAGAGGTAAATTTTCAGAGAAAGAGAATCATAGAATATGCTGAGTTGAAAGGGACCCACAAGAATCGAGTCCAGCTCGTGGCTATGCTCAGGACCATCCCTGAGAGTCACACCACATGCCTGAGAGCATTGTCCTGCCACTTCTTGGACTCTGACGGGCTGGTGTTGTGACCCCTTCCCTGGGGAGCCTGTTCTAGTGCTCAACCACACTGTGGGTGAAGATTTCTCTAATATACAACTTAAAATTCCTCCAACACAATTTCAGGCCATTCCCTCGAGTCCTGTCACTGGACACCACAGAAAGGTGGTGAGGCTGTCCCAGTGCACAGCAGAGAGGGACAATCCTGATGCCCCCCAGGACAGGGTTGACCCTCTTGGCTGCCAGGGCACTGCTGGCTCATATCCAACTTCCCACCAACCAGGACCCCCAGGTCCATCTCTGTGGTGTAAGTGAAACTTATTGGGATGACTCCACTGACTGGAGTGCCCTGTTGGACAGTTAGAGGCTCTTCAGGAGGGGTAGGCAGGGCAGAGGAGGCAGAGGGGTGGCACTGTATGTAACAGAAGGTTTAGAATATATGGAGCTCACAGTTGACAGTGGCACAGCTGAGAACCTCTGGGTAAAAATTAAGGGCCAAACAAATAATGTGGATGTCATTTGGGGAGTCTACCACAGACCTCCTAGCTAGGATGATGATGATGATGGTCATGAATTATCCTTTGAGGAACTAAGAGACACTTCCAACTCAACTGCCCTTTTCCTCATGAGGGACTGCAACTTTCCAGAAATAAACTAGGAGTACCACAGAGCTGGTAAAACCCAGGACAGTGGATTCCTGAAAAACCTAGATGACAACTTTATGAAACAGGTCCTAAGGAAGCCAACTCAGAAAGGCACCCTCCTTCATCTACTGCTTGTCAAGAGACCAGATCTTGTGAGAGAAGTTGAGACTGACAACTCTCTTGGCCACAGTGAGTGATCGAGTGATTGAGTGATCAAGTTTAAAATCTCTGTTGACAGGAGGAAAAGTGCCAGAAAAACCTCAGCTCTGGACATGAGGAGAGCTAACTTTATGTTGTTCAGGGAATTAGTAAATAAGGTCACTTGGGAAAATGTTGCAGGTGCTGTGGGCCTTCAATTCTGGTCACTTTTTAAGGACACTGGAGCAGACAATTCCCAAATATCAGAAGCCAAACAGGCAAGGCAGAAAGCCAGCTTGGCTGAACAGGAATCTCCTGTCAGCAATGAGGAAAAAATGAGGTAATTTTCCTCATTTCCTCAGAAATGAGGAAAAAAGGAAATTGTGTGCCCAGTGGAAGCCAAGTCAGGTGACATGGGAAGAATACAGAGATGATGATGATAGACACTGTAGGAGAAAATTGGTGTGGCCAAAGCTCAACTGGACACGAAGCTGGCCAGAAATGTGAGGGCTTATAAAAGACATTTCTTAATACGTGGCAATCAAAGATGGTTTTGAAGCTAACAAAAGCTTCAGGAAAAGCACACTTTCTTGAGTAAAAAGGAAGAAATTGATCTTGTAGGTTAGCTTTGGAAATGGCCAGAATAGCCAGAAGCCTGCCCTGTCATTCTCATCTCTGCTCCTCAATAGGAAAAAGTGGAGAAAATAACATGAGAGAGCTTATGGCTGGAGATAACAACAGGGAGATCAATTACTATAATAGACAAGACAGATTTAGTTTGGGGAAAGTTAATTTGTTGACAAGTAAAATAGATCTGAGTGGAGAGAAATAAAGTCAAACATTGGAAGAGAATTTTTCTCTTCTATCTCCCAAGTTCAACTCCATTCCTTCATTCTTGCCTTGGGCGACACTCAGCCTCTGAGCAATGCAGAGGGATGGCAGGGATTCAGCCCATAGCAACTCCTCAGCCTTTCCTTCCTCTTACACTTTTCCCCTGCTCCCACATGTAATTTCTGTGGGATGTGCTTCCTCCTGGGAATGTGCCAGCTCCAGCATGGCCCTCCCCAGGCTGCATTAGGTTCATCTGCTTTACTGTGGTCTTTCCCATAGGCTGCAGGGAAATCTCTGTTCTGGTGCCTGGAATATATTCTACCTTGCTTCCCTCACTTTGGTGTTCATAGTTCTGTTTTTCACTTTTTCCCCCTCCTCCTCTGCCTTCTCATTATTCACTACCCTTTCTTAAAGATGCTCTCCCAGAGGCTCCACTACCTGGATGTTTCAGTGCTAGAACTCAATTTTGAAATAGCCAGAGATGTTTCTTTAGGACTTTGATGCATGATGAAAAAGAGAACTACATTCCTCAAATCATCTGGAAAAAGCATTGTGGAACTGTGCCAAACACTCTGCATAGTAAAAATAAGCTTAAAAATCAGCAAGTGGATGGAATTGTAAATGTTAATATTCAAAAATAAATTATTACAGTCATAATTTATGATTTTTTGCATACAAGATCAGAAACAGTAAATCTTTAGGATTAAATATGCACCTACAGTAATCATTGCTCTGAAAGCTAAATGAGGGTATACATAAATGACTCTGCTGAAACTCAACATTTTTATAAACAGGAATAGTCCTTAGATTTATGAAAATTCAAAAGTGTCCTTGACCTCTTCTTTCCTCTCTGCTCTTTCACTTGGTACTTTCACGTTCTCTGGGATATGCAGAGATGTCCCCTATTCATTCAAATTTCAAAATGAGTGGAACTTTTATAAAGCAAAAAAAATTTATTTCAGGCCTCAAAACAGCCTTTCTAAATTCCTGATATTTTTAAGGGAAAATCTGGAAAACTGATCTAGATTAGAAATAATTATCTTTTTTACAAAATAATGATGATTAATGGAGAAGTAATAACTAAACAATTGCTATTTTTATCCCATTTCCCTTTCATAAGCAGTCTAGAATTTACAATTCCAAAATACTTCAAATTAAACCAATACACAGAAGGAAAACCTTTTTGGTGCCTTACTATTCATTATTTTATTTCTTACTTCTAATCCTGCTCTTTTTCTCCCATCTTGCAACTTGCTTCCAAGCATCACTATTCAGTCTTTTAATCATTTCCCATCTCCCAGCTTTCCAGTTTCAGTGCTAATAGTTTAATATTTTTTTTCAGCCAGAAACAATCTAGGTCTTCATAAGCATTTCAGAATACAGAAAGCTTCGTTTCATCAAAAAAACCCTTTTAAATTTACTTTGACAGTCCATGACAGAAGGAAAGTATTATTGGAAAACAGTATATTGACAGGTGTCTGCCAATAAAACACCATGGAAAAAGTTTTAAAGGGTATCCAGGGCAATGATTTCACACAGCACAGTGACAAGTTAAATATGGCAGACATGATTTCACTGTGTGAAGATATCCAACTTTGATATACACCAGAAATATAACAGAAAACCCTTGAAGTCTACAAAGATCTCAGTGACTACAGGCAAGCAAGGTTTGTTAAATGACAGGAGGGAGGGCATTGAAATCAGGTGCACAAGACATCTGGTAACATCATTGCTGTCAACATATCTGCCACCTGGTTACTCTGCAAGCAGTGGACACACACTAGAGTAGGTTCACAACTGAGAAAAAATTAGACATTTTCCTTTGTGAAGGACATTAGGGACACAAAGTGCAGTAATTTTCATAACTCCTGCACCTAACAGTCTTTGAAGACACTTTAGGTGGACCAATAGTAAAATCAAAATTATGATACAGCAATCACAACAATAAGAGGAACTTTATAACATGATTTTATTTTTATCTTAAATAAATTTATTCTCTGGAAGCAACAGCACTGACACAACATAGGACTGGAAATAACCACTCGCATCATCTATTGTTGCCATTAGCTCTTTTAATTCCATCTAGAAACACATTTAATTTTTTTTACTTCCACTGGCACTTCAAAGGATGATCCTGGTTGCTTTATAACATAAGAATTCCTTCCCTCTTCTAGCTCATGGCAAGCACCTACACCCTGTTTCTTTCTATTTTTAGTAATACCTGAAACATTATGCTCAGGGATAACCATTACTTTCTCAGTGGCCATACGACATGTGTAATTATTAAACTTCAGTTTTCATCATATTGAATCTCAGAGATGTTCTTTGACTAATCAAAATAGACAGATCTTTTTTTTCCTCTGTCATTTTCATCTACTCTGCACAAGTTTATTGTGGATTTTCCTATTAACTCCTGAGCAGATGACCTTGAACTTGCTTTTATTATTATATTACTTCCAATTTCTCTTTGTTAAAGCTTGAAACAATGTTTCCTGTATAACATTTTGATCATCCCCTGTGTTGAAACACCTTTATATCAGCACTAAATTTTACTGTCTCATTACACCTTCTTCTATCAAGGGCATCTAGTAACACTGTGTTCAAGATTCAGATATTTTCTGAATTTAACAAATGCATGTTATTGAGGAGACATTTATACCTCAGCACTCTTTTTCTAAATCCTATCAGAATTAAGAAACTGTTCGGATTCAACACTTTTCATTTTTTTCCGAAGACACAATTGCTTCATAGTAACAGAAGGCAAATGGCATGCATCAAGAAAAGGGAAAAGTGATCCTTCCCCTCAAGTCCTGTGTCTTCACTATGAGAAGGACAGAGGTGCCGCAGAGAGTCCAGAGAAGAGACTGGAGCTGGTGAAGGGTCTGGGACAAAACGTCATATGAGGAATGGCTGAGGGAGCTGGATTGTTTAACCTGGAAAAGAGAAAGCTCAGAGGAGATCTTATTGCTCCTGGAAGGAGAGTGTAGCCAAGTAGGGAGCGGTCTCTTCTGCCATTTCTCAGGTGAAAGGGAAAGAAGAATGGCCTTAAATTGCATTAAGAGAGGTTCAGACTAGATATTAGAGAAATTTTCTTCACCGAAAGAGTGGATAGACATTGGAATACTTTTCACAGGGTGGTGGTGGGGTTGCCATCTCTGGAACTGTTCAAAAGACATCTGCATCAGCACTTGGTTGATAGGATTTAGGGGTGATTATGGTCATGCTGGGTTGATGAGTGGACTAGATGATCTTGAAGATGTCTTCCAACCTTGATGTTTCTTTGATTCCGTGAAAAAGTTGATAACACTGAAACAATTGATAAACACTGAAACAGTTGATGAACCTGAAACAATTCTCATGTTTGAAAGGCAACCCTAGGGTTCAGCTATAGTAGTGTAACTTGCCCCAAGCACCAACAAGTGCAGTTAAAAAAATTCCCCTCAATTCAAACTCTCAATCACATTTGACTAATTTATAACCAGAGAGGAAAAGAGCTGGTGATAATTATAATTTGAAACTACTTGGATCATTTATCACTAAGGCATTTTTAAAACTGTTCAATGTAAACATTAATTACTCTAGTTAGCAAATGTTTCTGTAGAATAATAGTGGAAAGACTCTAGTATCTCACTATCTTTCTGAAGATTTGAGTCTGAATTTCCCTCAGGTACCATGATGAGAGCTTCCCCCAGCTGAAAGAGCTATAACTATGTTTCAGCCATTTTGTCTGGAGATCCAACACTACTAGATACCTTAGTAATTATCTCATTTTATTCCACATTAGCTAGAGAATATAGTGTTTCTTAATCACACAAGTCCTGTTACTATTTTTGGCTTACATACTCTGCTGAATCAGGTCTTTTGACTTAGCAGGTCTATGAGAGTATTTTATATTCTTCTTCTGTTCTACACAAAAAATAATCAGTACTTGAATCATCCAGTCAGCACAAGTGGCTTGAAGAAACCAAAACATGTTTAATACTGTGGAAATGCATTGTACCATATATATCACCAAGTTACACCAAAGTTTTGCTTTTTCCTCTCAGGAAATAGAGTCTATAAAGCAAACTGCACTCAAGAACCCTGGGGCAGATCAATATTTGGCCCTAAAATTGTTTCATTATTTTATTTCCTTACTTGAAGTGAGGAAGAATTTCTCATTGATGCTGTTTCTGGATGTAAGATTAATTATATACCATGATAAAGAGACAAAGTTATTGTCTAGAGAACAATAATATGTCAAAATTTTGGTAATAAAGCAGTAAAAGAAAGAGATAATCTGTAATAGAAATTTTATTATGAAGTATTGTGATTAAAGAAAAGATAGAACATTTGGATGGTAAATGACAGGCTCATCTGGTGCAATAAACACAAATCTCAGTAAGCTCCTGTGCAAAATCTATGCAAAGGAATGAAGTACCATACAGCAATGGGATCAGGGTTGTTTTGCCACATGCTGCAATTTGAGCCATCCCTGGACATTGAGGCATCTAATATTTCTATGTGATAGCAGCTCTCTGGCCACAGAGAGCAGCACATAACTTTCCCAGGCCTTTCTGGGGAAGGCTGTGAGAAGATTAGAGAAAAGAATGAGAAACAATTCTTATCTTCACTTACTACATCTGTTATTGTGAACATGTAGAATGTGTTAGAGAAATTTATTTACCAAAGGGTAGTTTCTTAATTAACCAATAGTGACAATGTTTACATTAAAAGGCTAATTAAGTCCAAGTATATGATAACTGTCTATAAAAAGCATTGGATTACTTAATAAAAATTATATATATAATAAAGAAATTAATCAACCTTCTGTAAATCATAAAGTCAATACTAATTATTACCTGGCCAGGGGCCTGCTGCAGCAACATTTCTCTATTATGAAAAGAAGGAATTTTCAGTGTTCATAAAAGGAATGGCAGGAATGACTAAGTAAGGAGTTTCAGAGAACTACTCAAGTACAATTCCAAATGGGGATATCATTCAGAGCAGTGATTTGGTGAATGCATTTGATAGTAGTAAATGGACTCATTTACTATGACCAGCTGGCCCAAAACTGTCATGTCCCTGTGAGTAACTCTCTTTTTCTCCAGAAAAGGGTGACTGCATATGAAACTGCTTAATGGGAATTACTCCTAGAATGGTCTGATTTTTCAGTAACAATTTGGAATAGATTTGACATGATCCATTCTAGCAGTTTTTTATTAAGAATAATCACATTTCAGTGCCA
Source organism: Melospiza melodia melodia (assembly GCF_035770615.1). Classification (NCBI taxonomy): domain Eukaryota; kingdom Metazoa; phylum Chordata; class Aves; order Passeriformes; family Passerellidae; genus Melospiza; species Melospiza melodia. Next base: position 128,257,328 of record NC_086196.1, read on the forward strand.
TTGAACATTTCAAAGCACTGTTTACTTTAAGATATGTAGATTTAGAATTCAAAAGGATACTCTAGGTCAATTAAGGCTAGCGTGCAATACTACAAAAAGTGACAGAGAAGCTATAGAAAGAAACAGATAGAGGGGGGCAATTTCTGTAGATTTACTCCCCACCAGTAGTATTTTCCAAAACAAATTACTTCTAGGTTATTCATGTAAACTATGACAGCTAAGAGATGCAGCAAGAGACCTACTTGGACAAATATGGTACTTTTCACTGATTCAATAGCAAGGGGAAAGCATGCAAAGAGTGAATGAAAAGTCAAACCAACCAATCTCTTTGGAACCAGCTGGAATTTCATTTGACAGATATGAAATGGGACCCAGATAGAAAGATATATCCAAAATGTCAAGAATCAAGTCCACAGTAATAAGAGAAAAAAATAAAACAAACAAGCAAGGCAGTAACGGGTCACTGCTCCGCAAGAGGGGACACTTGGTAAAAAACAAGTGGGCTAAATACAATTTAGGAAACATTTTCCCAAGTGAAAATAACTCAGCACAAATAACAAATGCTGAGTAATTCAAAGAGAAAACTAAAATTAAAAGGCTGTATTTTTTTTTTCAGATCGTTTAGGTCTCATGATTTTCACATTAGGTCAATATGCCGATAGCTTAAATAATCTCTGAAATGACATCACTTATACTTGGGAATTTGTGGAGAATGGCAAATGGAACAAAACACCAGAAATAGGAAAAATGTTGTGCTGATCTTCAGCACATCAAAGAAGACTATTTCAAAGATTATAGATTATAGCTTCAAAAGAACTCCAAAACTAATACCCAAATAGCCAGTTTGTAAGTATGGGGAAGATAACAAGCAGATAATATATGTATGTCAGTCTGAACCATGCTAAGCAAAGTACATTTCTTACTACAACTGCCTAATAGCTCTTGTAGTTAGGAAAGAAGTTGTAGGGCTATATATGCACCCTGAATATTGAATGGATTTTCACATTGATTAATATGACAATATTGTAAGCAAGATAGGGAAAAAAGGTCCTGAAAAAGTATAAGATCCTCCAGAGGCATGATACACTAATACAGGAGGAGGAAAATACTATACAAAATTCATTTAAAAGTTATGTGATTTTTAATCTAAGAAAAAGGAGAAAGGACAATACTATTCAAGTACAAAAGAAGCCATTGCAGGTGAAGAAGCCTTTTCATTTTACTATAGTGGATATGAAAACTGGAAAATGGCAGCACAAAACATTCATGGAAACTTGGAGAAACACAAGAGTGTTTTGGAACAGAAAGTCAGACCCATGGACAACAGATGAAGCAGGGCCATCCCTGCCACAGGTGGGCATTAGGAACAGTCAAGGTAAATGTCTGCCCAGAACGGAACAGGAGCAATTCATACTGCCTTAAGGGAGAGCTAGATGAGATCAAATTTAGCACCAAAAACTTCAATTTTCCTAGGATCAGTCCCTCATGAGTCCCTGCTGAGGTACCTGCTGCTCACACAGTACAATCCTGAGTGCTCTTTGGTGAGTGTGGTAGGTTCAGTTATGAGCATGTCTCTAGAACAGATAAACCAGCCCCAAAGATATCACAGAAGAATTTGTAAGCTGACATAGATGTGCTGCCTCCTTTATGCTGAACTTTACTACTGTGAAGCACACAATATCCCTCTGCAAAGGTCATAAATGATTGAAAATAAAGCAGAACTTATTTGTGAAGCAGGACACGTAGTTTAAGGCTTTGGAACACCCTTATTGATTTGACTGTTTGTAAAATGCAGGTGATTATGTTTTCTTATTTCTCGAGAATTTGTGTTGGGCATAATGAACTTATTTTTAAAAAATAGCATGAAAAAAGGGATTTGATTTGAAAACATACCTTGAACAAAAAACTTAAAAAAGGCTGCCAAAATAGCACAAAAATCTATATTTCTGCTTCTCTTTCATCATTATTGGTTTTTCCTGTTCTTGCAAAAGCTGACAAACCAATAAAATCCTAACATTTTCAGCCAGCTAAAAAGAATTTTAATGTTATTAAGCCTTGGCAAAAAAGTAATTTCTGGATATCTTTGCACATTTATAAAGAGACAAACCAACTTTACATTGACTTTTCAGTCATGCATCTAAAATGAATAGAAGCACCCTGGGTAACAGAAGATCAAAAGATAAAAAAGAAAAAAATAATTCAATTCTCTGAATTGCAGGTGGTATTCTGTCTTGAGTGATGTAGAGATTGCACAGCCAGACAAATTTGGAAACTTAGAGGATTCCTCTTGCATTTCCCAGACCGCCTGTGACAGTCTCTGGGGTCTGGCTTCTTTCTAGTCTGATTCAGTTAGCCAGTGTCTCTAGGAGTGGGTTTGAGTGTGAATACCTGACAAGTAGTTTATGCCATGCACAATATATGTGTATACATACATATACAGAAGTCTGGCCACAGACCACAGCAGACACACAGAGCACTTGAACACCAAGGGCACCAATGCTCTCATTCTCCTCCCCACTTTGACTGAGCAGGATGGAGTTCTGGCAGTGTAAAAATGTTTATGTATGTAAAAGGTAGGTGCATCCAGCAGCTGGGCTCAGACTTTCATTCTGCCCAGTAGCTGTTCTTTGATCCCAGTATCTGTAGCTGCTGGCTTCTGGTATACAAGCTCCCAAGGCCTCTATCCCATTCCAGTGTCTGGTACAGACCCCCTCACTCACACACACACGTGCTGTGATCCAATAGCCAACTTACCTGTGCTTTTGATATTGGAGACAGAAACACTTCCCCACTCAGAGGTGTCCCTTTGAGCCCCACATATCCCACCCTCCTGGCTCTCAGAACACTTTGCCTGCTAACTGGCTACTCCAGCCTGATCTTTGTAATTGTTCACACATTCACTCAAACATCTGCACTGATCCCCTTATATACAGAGACTAAAGAACCCCTTATGGAAAAAATAGGTGGTGAAGAAAATGAGGAGAGATGACAAACTGAGGTGATCAGGCAGAGGGAAGGCTGTGAACAGACAAATCTCTACCAATAAAATACCATGACAATCCCTCTATTTCTCACTTTTGTTCCTACACACAACAAAATACCACCCTTTTTCTTCCTCTGGTTCCTCCCTGTGTTAGTTTAAAACAGCTTGGCTTTTCGTGGGAGTGGAGGAAGCCACAGAGGCTGCTTTTGAGAGAGAAGCTCCTTGAAACTTCTACTGTGTCCAGCAGAGCTGCTGGGGTACCAGCTGTCACTTTCTCTGGGTCTAGATTGAAGGCACTTGAGACAGTAGTTCATGTTCAGACTCCAGTGTTTATTATTTCTTATCAGTAAAACAGCCTCACTACTGTGAGTTCAGCAGCTTTTCAATAGCAAAGCACAAAATGGCTAACAATGTCTTGTTACAAGGTCTTTTAAGACTAAACTATCCAATTGAGAACTAGATTATTTTCCCTTTTAAGCCAATAACTGATCCCAAAGGGCCCGCAATGCGGACTTTTCTGCTCAATTACAAAATGCCACCCGAACCCATGAAGAAGAAGGAAGAAGAAGCATGAAGAAGAAACCCAGGATGACATCTTGTGCCCTCCATCTTGCTTCCATTCACAACATACTAAAAATCCCAAAACCTAAATTTCTCACCAAGTGATACACCTACACTACTCTCTGTAATCTGTTTCACACTTTTGTGGGTTCTAGTATATCTTGAAGTCTAGGAAACTTTCCCCACGAATGAGGGTCAAAGTCAGTGCTCCCCTGGGGGTCCGGGCACCCCAGAGCAGACAGAAAAATATTCCCAGTGCTCTGGGTTTCCACACAATCCCTGAGGGCTCTGACGACAGACATACTGGCTGGCCCAAATAAAGAAGTTAGTATCACTCTGCGATGACATATTTAAGAACAAAAAAAATGTGTGTAAGCTCTCTTGCTTCCTCCAAGGGGTTGGAGAGGTGACCACGGGGAGGTTTCCTGGCATGGCAACCCTCCTGGCTGGGGGCCCCATCTCAGTGTGCCCAGCCAGGGCCTATCCTGGCTCTGGGAGCAGCCAGGGCGGCAAGGCCGAGGCCGCAAGGCCCCTGTTCATCTCGGCATGGCTCAAAATGAATTTTACTTGTTTAGCAAGTAAATTTTACTTGCTTGCTTAGCAATGAATTTTACTTGCTTGCTTTTAACAAACTGTGCTGCAGACAGAAAGGCAAGGGCAGCTGGCATGGCCCACATGGTGCCAGCGGGGACCCCATGGCCAGTGGCGAGAGGCATGGTGGGCAGTTCCCTGATATGGAGCCCAGATGGGATCAACCTTTTCAGCATTGCAGAACTCTATAAAAACTTTTCAAATTATAGAACTTGGGAACAACAAACCTACTGACACCAATTCTTTCCCGAGTCAGGGAAAAGAAAAAAGTGAAGATGCATGAGGAGAACAACGTGACAACTCTAAGGTCAGTGCAAAAGAGGAAGGGGGAGGAGGAGGTGCTCCAGGCGTCGGAGCTGAAATACTTCTGTAAGCTGTGGTGAAGCCTATAATACAATAAACTGTTTCCCTGTAATTCATGAAGTGCATGGGGGCATGCAGAGTTCACCCACAGCCCATGAAAAAGAGTACTCACACTGGAGTGTGTGGATGCTAAAAAGTTGTTATCTAGTAAGAAACTCAAACGGAAAGAAAAAACCTTTGCTTTCAGAGATAGAGAAAGAAGACGCTTCTAGAGTAGAACAGTTCATCCTTTACAGACTTCCCCCCATGAGCTAAAATGACCAATGCAAAGAGTTGTGGGAAGATTGCTTTGCCCATGGGAGGGACTCGCACTGTAGCAGGTCGGGTGAGACTGCTACTCAAAAAATTGGAGCCGTGTTGGAGAAGTTCACAGAGAACTGTCTGATATAACAGAAGAGGCTCCTCTGCCTAAGCAAACTGAAGATTTTTTTAAAAGTGACAAACTGACTAAAAAACCCCACATTTTGTCTCTCTGTGCTGTCAGTGGGAAGGAAAGAAGGGCTGGAGGGGGTGGGAAAGGTGTTCTAAAGGTTTATTTCAATTCTCATTTCTCTTTTAATTCTGTTAATAAATTTTTCTTTATACCTTTTAACTTTTGAGTGTGTTTTGCACTTAGAATGTTTTCTCCTAAGCCTTATCTCACCTTATGAGCCTTTTAATTTTTCTATCCCCCTCCTCTGCTCAATTATAGCATAGGAAAATGAGTGGATAAGTATTGGATAATTTTTCATGGGCACCTAGCCAGTGCCAAACCATGAAACTTCCCTGAAGGAGGCTAAAATAAGCCCTGTGCAATGCCAAACGTGCCTTTTCCATGCATCAAATAATGTATTACACATTCTTAAAGAGCAACCCACCTTTGTCTGAAGGTGGTCCAGAGACCTGCTCCTCATCTTTGTGGTGGGGCTCCTGTCAGAACAGCAGAATCGATGACTCTGCTGGGACAATTCCAGGAAGGGCCTGGGCAAGGTGAACATTCCTCCAGAACGCTTGATTTGGGTTCTTGATTTTCATTGTGTCCTTTTGCTCCTCTGGTTTTGTTGAGGTGGAGGGTCTTTTGTTGCAGATGGCCTCGGGTCAGCTGAAGCATGTTATTTAATCCTCATGTCATTGTTTCTCTGTTCTTTCTTCATGTGTGCAAATGAGCTTCTTATCACTTAACTAGTACAACATGATATTAAGTTATTAATTTAACTAAAATCATGTAAGGATTGTAATAAAGCTACTAGAGAAGTAAGTACTTGTGAATATTTCTTAAAGTAGTCCTCTCTGCTTTTATGAAAGGTAACAATGGTAATATTTTCCTAAAATACTTTGATAAATTTCACCTAAGTGAATGGCTAAATACAGCAATGTGTACAGATCTAAAGTGTTGTGTATCCATACAATAAAAGTGACTTGCTTGTTGGTTTGTTTATTTGTTTGTTTGTTTGTAGATAAGAAGACTTTAGGAAAGAGTGATAGAATTAAGTATTTCAAAACTATCCTAATTTTCCTAATCTCCAATCCACTTCAAAGAGTTTTCAGGAGTTTCAAAAGTAAACTGAAACTCATCAAAAGCACACAGTGGTCTCCCCTCCTCTTTGCTAGCAGCAAATTCCTAAAGAAACATGAATTATTAGTAATCTAATATCTTTCATTTATGCTGGATTCCATAGCAGAAAATTCACCTTGGTTCATCTGAGGAAAGCATACCTTGTTTAGCATCTGCTCCTTATCATCCACACGTCTAAATCAAGATTGTCCCTGGGATACCTAAGAGAATCAAAATGTATTAAACTAACAGAAGGAGATCTCTTTATCTTTCCTTTCTTGCCTTCTGCATTTCTCTTTCAAAGGTGAGGCTTTTTTTAAAAAGGAAATGTTCCGCTTTGGTTTATTTTTTGGTACATTAACTCAAGAAATTTTGCTGTTGTTGCTTGGAGACAGCTGGAATGAACAGGGGATCTCACATTGTACAAACTGGTTTAGATATGTTATCTCTCATTCTGCCTACCTTTCCATGTCACCTCATCCAAACGTCAAGTCAAAATTCTCAGGCATGCAAGAAATTTGTCACTGTGCTTCCTTTTCCATGCCTTTAGGTACACCCCTCATTTTTTTCTTTTTTCTTTTCATTGAAGAGAGAGGAAATATCAGTACCAAATTCACTGTGAAAGAACCAATTACAATTGTGGTCATTACAGAGTAGGGATAAGTGAAAATATTTAGAGACACATTCTCAGACAATAAAAATGCTGTGTACAATGACAATAAATAAAAAATATGTTATTCAGAATTCCAATATTTCCCTCAGTACCTGTAATTGATGTTTTTCTTGAGATTCATTCACTATACAATTATTCAAATCTTTCATATGAATGACAAATACACCACTAGAAGAAGATAATGACTAATGTCTAACATTTATTGCACAGAGAAATTCCGTTTAATGCATGTAAATGTCTCTGTTCCATGCTTACTGGAAAAAATTACATGGTTTAGCAAAGCTAGTTTTGATCTCAATGTAAAAAGAACTCCGGCAGCTCCATTCCCTTAATTGGATTTGCTGTGCATTGCACACCAAGCAGTACCTTTCACTCAGCTGCAAAAATAACCAAGCTTTAAAAATAGTGCAGCTGCAGATGTTTACAATATACACAGAAAGTCACTAACAGACCTATGCATCTTTTTTCTTCCTCACATAAAGACTAAACAATGCATTCATGTCTGCTACTTGTAGAGCATACGGGTTGAGCGCTGCAAGGCACTAAATGTGAAGAGTTGTACTTGGGTGATTCTAAACATGTTCATACTCCTGGCTGATTGTGTTTTACTATTTAAACTGAAGTATGTGTTTAAGTGCTTTGCTGGATGAATGTAAAAGGTTTGACTCTTGGTGAGAAAAGAAGTAGTAGCTTCTTCAAATTCCATTTTCAACGAAGAAAAAGTGTGACTTCATAAAAACTTCAAGATGAAATAGAATGCAATGATATGCCTAAGAAAGATGTCATATGTGAAGAATTTTGTGTATATGTAAAAATGTATATCTTCATCCACTGCTGATGGATATATGTGTTTTCTAAAGCTATTATTCTATCATCATATATTATAGCAGCTAGCCTTTGACAGTGCTGGGTACTTTAAAAATGCAGAATTACATGGGCACTTCAGTCACCACTGTGATCAAAATTTTTACTTTAGGAAACAATATGTTATTAGGTTTCAAAGTGAATTCTTTAAGCTTGATATTTGATATTGATATAGCTTTCTTGCAAGTCAGGTTAGGTGAAATACAAAAACTTTATGGTGTCTTTGAAGCACCTAATTAGATGCAAGACCTCTGATTGATATGTGCTCTAGAATTAGGCAACCGAGAGCACATATTTGCTACTTATTTTTACTTATTCGACTGACAATTGTTTCTGTCACCTTTTTCTGATTATGTTTTAGCTGGACTAAAATAATGCATCTCCATTCTGAAAGTCTGTGATTCTTCCCTTATGCATCCTTTACAACTTTTGCATGCAAATATTCCATCTCTTTGCAAAATATGTTTTCTCAAATTTATCTTAGTATATAAGGTGGTCCTTGATGTTCCTTTTCCTTGAGATTTTTCCAGTCTTAGATTTTTGCAATAGCAAGAGTAAGCTAAATTCCTATTTGCAGTATAGATATTTGTTTTAATGAGCATTTACTCAGTTAAATGAGTGCCAATATAATTGAGTATTACAGATGTCAGATATATTTAAGTGTAACAATGTTATGTCATCTATTTACAAATAAAAACCATTTGTTTAATTTTTTGTTTCTTGAAGCATCTTCTCTACATCAAGTTATTATATTTCTACTTCCATATTACAGATGTGTCAAGATTCACTAAACTTATATCTACTGACTGGATTAATATTTTATAATAATCAGTTTTACAGGAAGGACAAAGTGATTCCATTTAATGAAGAGGGGAATTAGCTTATTTCAATAAAGGAGAAACCTCAGGCTGGATTCCACCACAGGTTAAATGTAATCTCCTGCTAATTCCACCATATTCAGTATTCAAAGATATGATGTCAGTGTGCAAAAGGGCTACATGAAAGGATCTTCACAAGCTTCAGTAAGAGGCAAGGTTAAAGAATTAGCAAAATACTTCAGAAACTTTGCTAATTCCATGACTTAATCAGATTTAAAAGGTAAGTTGAGACAAGTTATTTAGAGACTAAGGCAAAACAGGGATCTTAGTTCCCAAAACAATAATTTCACATTACATCTGGAGATCATCCCTATAATTTTTATTCTACAAAAAAACAAACCAAGCAAACAACTTCTTGCCTTTGCCTTGAATTAAAAACTGTGTTATAATTGTTGCACGGATAACACACATGAATTTAGACTTGATTAGGAATGCAAGATGTGATGAGAAAATTATTTATGTTAAAGATGGAAATCTTTGGTTTTTCTCTCATCAAAGTAAATGCAAATAAAAGATTTTTGTATGACCTGAAGAAAATCATCTTATTAAATGCAAAATGAAATATCTTTGTCATTAGAATTAATTTTTCTATCTTTTTTTAAAACAAAAAGCTAAACCTTGCAAAAAAATAAACCTTGCAAAAATTTCATAACGAAAAGAAGAATGAGGTTTGAATAATGTATAACAAACCATTTTGAGTATTTGAATGCTCAAAATAAGATTTGAAAAGAGAAGAGGTTAAATACTCATTGTGAAGTTGTAAGTAGTTCTACTTTGCTCAATCATTTATGTCTTACCAAAAAAAAAACGCCACAGCATGGTGCCCATCAGAATCCACTCAATGGAAAAAGGCCAGTTGAGCTGGCCAGCAGATATATGTCTTAGTCTGTAATTGTCTTTTAAATGTGTTTGAACCATAAAACTCAACAAAGATAAATAATCCTGCAGCTAAGGGATGGTCTTCCTTGTTTCTGAAATTCAGTAAAATTAAAATATACCAGTAAAAACTGCCTGTAAAGAATCATGGAATCATTCAGGTTGGAAAAGGCCTGTACAGTCATTGAGCCCAACCACTGCTAAACCATGTCCTTCAGTACCATGTCTACACATTTTTTTAAAATATCTCCTTGGGTGGTGACTCCACCGCTTCCTTGGGCGGTGACTCCACCGCTTCCTTGGGCATTGTATCACAATGTTTGATAACAGTTTCAGTGAAGAAACTTACCCCAACATCCAATCTAAACCTTCTCTTGAGTTTGTGTCTTCTTGTGCTATCAGTTGCTACCCGGGGGAGGATACTGGCCCTCACCTGGCTGCACCCTATTTTCTGTTGTAGAGAGAGGTAAGGTCTCCCCTGAGCCTCATTTTCTCCAGATAAATACCCCCAACTTCCTCAGCTGCTCCTTTTAAGACCTGTGATCCAGACCCTTCACCAGCTTTGTTGTACTATTTTTGTACTTTCTCCAGTGCCTCAATGTCCTTCTTTCAGTGAGGGGCCCAAAACTGGACGCAGGATTTGAGGTGCAGCCTCACCAGTGCCCAGTAAAGTTGAACAATCACTGCCCTGGACCTGCTGGCCACACTATTGCTGATACAGGCCAGGGTGCCACTGGACCTCTTGGTCACTTGGGCACAGCTGGCTCATGCTCAGCTGTGCTGAGCTCCAGCATCCTTTTCCTCCAGGCTGCTTTCCAGCCACTCTTTCCCCAGTCTGTAGCACTGTCTCAGATTGTTGTGATCAAAGTTCAGGACACAGCATTTCTCCTTGTCTTTACAACGTTCCCCAGCACAAAAACCAAACCAAAAAAAAAAAAGAAAAAAGGAAAAAGAGAAAGAAAACCAACAAAAAACAAACCAAAACCATAAACATAAACAAACAAACTAGACACCCAACTGGAATGCCAGCATTCTGTAGGTAATATAGAATATGCTTATTTACATTTTCTTCTCTTTCAGCTCTGGTAATAAGGATCATTCTTCATGGCTCTGGAGTCTAACAGGAATGTCAGGGCCAGATGGAGAATGAAAACTGGACATTTGGAAACTCTGCTGTCAGTGATAGAATTAAATCAAGCCTCTCTTACCAAGCTTATTATACTTGCACATAAAACTAACAATGGCTGCTGTCTTTTCCATGATTTAATGAAAAAAAACCTGACATCTCTCTACATTAATATTTTTTATTAATTCAGGGAAACCAAGAAGGAGTTTCTGTCTAACTAACTTTATTTCATGTGGCCATTTATGTCAGATTTGGATGTCAGTTTTGTACATACTTTATTTATTGATTTCATGTCATTAATTTTATCCTGAGTGGCCAGCATATATCCCAAAAACTTCAAGTTAATTCTTAGTGATTGAACAACTTACAGCTTTTCAAATTAACTTATGAAGGAAATTATCATGAAGCAAAACAAAATTTGCTAAACTTTCCCTAACTGCAAAAAAAATATAATAATCCCTCACATCACTCTCGTATTTGAATGAATGTTACTTTTAATGTATAAGGTTTTCAAATTATTACTATAATAAGCATAAAATTCAACAAGGCTGCAAACTTAGGCCCATTGTCTTCATTGATATTTGGGTCAGACCTCCTGATATGAGGAGTAATCATAAATAATCAGTAAGAGAAGAAAAATAAACCTCTATCTTATGAATACAGTGTGAAAACTACCATGCATAATGGGAAATTGCAGGTAGGGAAAAAAACAAACCACAAATGGGAAATCCTGAACAGCATGCTCAATCAGAGCATTTCAATTGAATGCTTGCTGGTGACCTTCCACTAGGTGATAAGCATAATTGGAAAATGTAATGCATTATGCATTCTAGTGTATAGCCCAAAAGCTCAAATTTCCCCTTTGTCCATCAATCATTAGTTCATAGGGGGAAAGGAGCTATGTTTCATAACGAATGTGCTAGTATGTGACTCCAAATGTATTTAAAATCTGAGAATTTTACCTTCAAATATAAACCCATGCTCTAAATAATAATTTCTGCTGTTTGCAGATCTATTCCTTCCCCCCTGCACTCTGAGTGTGTACAATGCTCAGTGGGGATTTCAATTGTGCTTCCGTCCTGATAAAGACAAAAGCTTTTCCATTACCTCAAACTCTTCCCTTAGAACTCAGAAGCTGTCAGAATTATGTTTTTGCCTAGTCTTCATCATTATCTAGAGACAACTTTATCCATGCCAGTAAGGTAATTTTTCCCATTACTAGTGTTACTCCTACTTCTACATTTTTATATAAGATATGACAATATTGTAGTACACATTTCTCATTCAAGTATTTCTTCTCTTCCTCTTAGATTTCTACACCTTTTATTGAGTAGAGATTTACTAGACCCAGTTAAATTAACCTTACTTTAGTCATCTAGCTTTATGACTTAGCTTTATTGACCTTTACTTGCTAGAAAATTATACCTTTTATCATAATTCTGGACATTCTACACCGCTCTTTAAATAGATATTCCCATTTAGATACCATGATAAAAAGGAAAGAAAAAGCCTAAAAGAAAGTATTAGAAAAGAGAGATATGTCACAAAAGGGAAATTCTATCATGTTTGCTTAAATGTTCTCAAATTAGTAGTGGGTTACAAAAGCTTTTGCTAATTTGCAGCAGATCTGATAGACAAATGTACAGTAGTGGACAGTAGAGAAGTCACAAGTAGAAAAAAAAAAAACAAACAACACACAAACCCATTGATTTTAACAGTCTGCTTAATACAAAGTATTTTAGTTCCAGAAGATGCTGTCTAGGATACTCAGGATGTAAGAACTTGGACATGTTGTGGAGGTGTCTGAAAAGACTTATTTTTGGCCTGATTATATAAGAAGAATCTGTTGTCAAGATGAGCAATGTATTTTAACACTATCTATAGAAGTTAAGCTCTGCAGTTCAGCAGAGAATTAGCCATGAATGTGTCTTATGCAAGTAATCACATCAGTTTCAGTGGAACTGTACATATGTACAGCATAACTATAACACAAGTTCTTCTCAGAATCATAGATCTTAACGTGATGGACATTTTGAAAAACCTGTGATAACGGATGCAGTATGATCACATATAAAATTTAATAGTTTCTTTTTGCTCTTTTAGCCTGATTTCAATAACCCATGGTCTAAGATTCCTCAAATTCTATCACAAAATGTGAGTTTTCAGAAGGGCCATGAAAGGGCCAAATGAACCTTGCACAAGGGCCTGACTCTGATAGGTACCAAATATATTCTACTTCTCAAAAATATTATCAACTTCTGGCAGCCCAGCAAGCTTTGTAAAAATAAAAAAGATTTAAAATATGGCAACATCGATCATCATACAGCTCAGAAAATGAGTTTTGCAATTTATGGTATAAAATTTATGTTGGTAACAGTACTGGAGAGAAGTAACTTATCACATTTCAAGGCTTTAATTTTAAAAATATAAGCTCTGACATTGTTTTATGGGGTCTTAATTGGCATGAAGGCAAAAAAAATCAGTAAATAGGCCAGATAAATGTAATATTTATTTGAATAAATATTTCAAATTAGAGTTTCAAATGTTCCAATGTCTTTCACTCATGTACGGTGTAGGGAAAAGAATCACTCTTTAAGTTGCCAGTACCTTAGTTCCACAACAAAATGTAAGTTATTTTTAATGTAAGACACTGACTCTGCATGAAAATACTCAAATTCAGCATTAAGTACAAAGTTAAAGTCTGTTATTGCTTTAAACCTGCTTATTGAAATGTATGAATATATATGCATACGGATACACATATGCATGTACGTCTTATTTAAATGAATACAATTAAATAAACTGGTGATAGAGAAGTTGGCTTCTTAAAAGAACCACACTTGACCAGATGTTGTGTCCCTACTGCTGCTTTCTGCAGGATCACATCAACACATTATTTTCAGTTTTAAAAAGAAACAGCACCACCTTGTATCCTAAAATAAATCTACAGCTATTCAGTATCTTAGTGGCCATGAAATATATATAGAAATATGCATACAAACTTAACTATTCACAGATAAAGTATAATAATTTTGTAATAGAAATGTCAAAATAGGACATTTTGCCTTGAAACCTTGGTTCAAGACAAATCCAGTTTTAGAAGAATATTGTTACAAGGAATTCTATGAGTATTTGAGCTGAAGTATGTTTCTCTTCATAACTGAAGGCCTGTTGAATTTTGCTGTTTGTAAAACAAAAGATTAGGTTCAATTTGCATTATCCACAGGAACAAAGCGCTTGGTTTTGTTAGCTAAATGGTGATAGATGTAGGTGAAAATGTTTCCAAAAAGTCTGTATAAATTATTCATCAATGATATTCAATAGCTGATACTTGCTCTGCTGCACAATGAATGTTCATCATTGAAAGCAGAAATAATGCAATATGATGAAGGTAACTAGCTGTTCTCTACTGAGTAAAAAACCCAAATTTATATGGGGTCCACAGCTGAAAAATCATTTCTCAAAGTGCATAATGAAAATGGAATAATATGTTAAAAGTAAATTATGATCTATTTGTAAACCACTCTTAATTTAAAAAGAATTCTATTATATAAATTGAATTGTTTGCAATTAATCTTTGAGAGTATTTGCTAGAGAGAACTATTTCCTCACTTATCCCTAATGTGTCACAGTTGCTAAAACAAAGATGGTTGGAAAACTGCCCTTCAATTAGATGTATTTTTATAAAGTTTTGTGTTAGTCAAAAAACCTAAAAGATCCCTTATTGGAACTCATTAAAACTGCAGTCAGATACCATGTCATGTCTTGTTTTGTTTCCTCTCCATTGCTTACAATGTCCTGCATTTTCTTCCACTACAGAGTTTGAATTTTCTACTTCTAAATGCTGATTTTTCCTATGTCAGTCATATTCCAAGCTCTAAGCGTGAAATTTGACTGTTATTAGAGCTGACTGAACTAGTGAAAAAAAATATAATCATTTTTAATAATCAGAAAATAGTGTAGATTTGACCTCAACTGATGTTAATACCAACATTTTAAAACCTTGGTATATGCATCAAAACCTAGTTAATCTCATGGATATAAATACTCTTGGACAAATTCTTAGGTACATGATTTTCTGAAGGGTCCTTCTCATGGGACCTATAGAATATGTGAGTTTGAACTTGAAGGATATGTTGAAACAGCTGGAATTACGATATCAACATAACTGCAAGTGCTTTTTCAGAAGGCCATGAGTGGTCAGAATTGATTGAGTAGGCATATCCATGAGTTAGCACCCTATATGAAATGCTAGGGAAAAAATGTATTTTTTATTTCCTGGCATGCAGAAGTTAAAAGAAAACTGATCTGGTATATATACGAACAGTTCAACTGAACACAGAAGGACTCCAGGAGAACTTACAGATAGAATTTATAGAACTTATCTACAAGTTCTATATCTATAAGTATCTATGAGTCATTTAGTTAAAAATGTTAGTAGGAAAGCAGTATAGAACATGATTAGAGCAGAAAGGGAAGTTAAACACAGTGAGAAGGGGAGATATAGGAGAAGAAATTAAGATAAAGATAGATATAGATATAGATATAAAACTATAGACATATATAGATATAGATATAGATATAGATATAGATGATATAGATAAAGATTATATAGATAGATATAGATTAGATGTAGATATAGATTAGATGTAGATATAGATTAGATATAGATATAGATAAATAGATGATATAGATAGATATAGATATAATCAGTGTTTTATTTAAAAATCCCAATAACCACAGCTGTGGCATGATCTGAAACACAGAATGATTTCAGAGCCTTACAACATTCACTGGAACTACAGCTACATAGGCTATACCTGATGGTATTTTTCACTACAAACTTTCTTTTTATGTATTTCACATTATTTTATCATTTGGGGAGAGATTTTTGTTGAAGCCAGTTTTTAAACTTGCAAGCACTTTAAGAAGGCTTAAACATGCCACTGTTGCCTGAAAAGTGCTCGATGAATTCATGCTGCCCTTCACTGCTCAGCCTCAGGACCCAGCCATGAGATCTCTCATGTAGAACCACTTAGAAACTGCTCCACTTCTGTGCACAATGGAAGCAGAAGTGCTATCCCAAAGCAGTACATAACTCTCCTCAATATCCATAAAGCTATAGCTTTTTGTAGTCAACCTGTTGTAGTCAGAACAATCCTAAAATGTGTCAAGTACAAGAAAAAACATTCACCAAACTGAGTGACAATGACATAATTAAATTAAATTAAAATATAATTAAATAACCAGAAACCTGACAAAAATGGTTTTTTCTCCTTTTTTAATAGGAAATAATCAGGGAGATCATACATTCATCTGTGACAAGAAGATTATTTTCCTGATTACAGGACTTTTCACACAGTGGATCCAACAGGGTGGGACAAAAAATTTTTGTAAAATGGGAATATATTAATGCACATCCAGGAGCAACGGTTGAAGATACTGGACAGCAATTGACTGGGTCAATTTTATAACATTTTTAAAAAGAATGCAATTCTTTTAGACACATTTAATGACATAAATACTGTAATATTTCTACAATTCATATTTTCCAGGAGCAGAGCTCTCAGCTTCACAATGATCCACACCCTGCCTCTTAAAGTAAAAAATAAAAGGTTTAGGGAATATAATATATCCTTTACTGTGTGTACTTTCAATATTTTAAATAATCACTTCTTTCATCTTTGTAAAAGCATATTTACCTTAATAATTTCTCCAGCACCCATTAGGATTTAGTCATGATTCTGAGACTATAATTAAGAATTGCCACTTTTTTGTGGGGGAAAATTAAACAATTTCTAAAACATTGTGTGACATCATATAGTTTCTGTGGGTTTTTTCCATTACCTAACATATTTTTAATATTTTTTTTAATCACTGGGATTAGTTTCTATAATTGATTTTCCCAATTATTGATAAATCTTATGCTATATTGATAACATTTATTAGCTAACTGATATTTTTGGGCTACTAAGCCACTAAATGTGAATAAATGTAACTACTATGTTTCCAATAACCTGAATCAAAATAGAAAAACTGGGACAGATGCATCCATTTATCTACAGTCCTTTAAAAAAATCATTCAAGATAATGGATAAACTACCTGTCAGAAATGAAAAGTGGAATAAGAATTTTCTGAAGCTGAACCAATGATGCTAATAAATACTGTGTTTCAAAACAGTGGCATGTTATCTTGTGTTTACTTCTGTTTACACTGATTAGTAGTCTACAGGCAATGTTACTGCTTGTTTTGATTCTATGAAATGCATTTGATTAACAGCAGAAAAATGCACAGAATTTTTTTAATTAATCAATCCCTTAGCAATGCGATTCATGCACTTATTTGTGTATATCTATACAGAGAGTATCCCACTTGGCTGCAGGTGGTGGCGCATTCTACCTCTTCCGGTGAGGTGCAAAGTATGAATCACAGAATCACAGAAGTTCAAGGCTGGAAGAGACCTATAAGATCATCAAGTCCAGCCCGTGTTCTAACTGTTCAACTAGATCATGGCAGCAAGTGCCACATCCAGTCTTTTTTTGAATTCTTCAAGGGATGACTCTTCATAGAGCTGGATTTCTTCTAGTCCTTACACAAGCATTTATCCTTCCCTTGTAAATGAGTAAAGGTGCCTGCAGGGGCCCAGTGTGCCATGGGAGAGCAGTTCAGTACACAGACACAAGTCTGGGGAAAGCAGCGACACAAAGGAACTCCATGCAAATGAAGGGAAACATTTTGCATCCCTTCTCAGTATCTACTCCTTGAGTAGTAGAACATGAGTTCTCAGCTCTTAATGTGTGCAGCTTCAGCTTCCTCTCCATGTACAGTTCATTCCAATATGAGCACTCAACAAAAGGCATAGCTGATTTTCTGGGGTTTTTTTCTCTCCAGTACCAGACACAAAAAAAATAAAAGGTTAATAGGAGGAATAATTAGAAATTGATGCAACAATAATTTCCCTTGGTAGAGATGTTCCACTTTATCTTTTGTTATAAATTCATTATATTATTAGTGTGATTCCTGCATGAAATCAAATCATACTCTATAAAAGGAAAAAATAAATACAAATTTGAAATTGGAACAAGCAGCTTAACAGATTTCAGAGGTGGTTCCTGTGCTTTTAGTATTTTTCTCACATCAGGCTCTGGCAGGAAGCCCAAGACCTGAATGGTTTTTTACATTTTATTTATTAAAATACTCTGGAAACAGATTAACTTCATTTGTGCATTATTTATTATTTTTTTACCTGCCATCAAGAGGAATAGCATCCGAACTGAAGAATATACTGACGGTGGCCTACTTTCAGTATAAAGAAACCATAGATGCCTGTCATTCAACTTTTGCTATGCTGCTTCACAAAACACACCTTTTTGAACTCCTACAGAAAAATTACAGTGAGGAAATGATTGCATGAGGAATCAAGGAGATGATTTCTTTCTCCTGGTTTGATGGTTAGGGCTGCTCTTGGAGTCAAGTTCTCTGTTACTTGTGAGTGAGGTCTGAAGCATGAATAAGAAACTACAAAAAAAGATCATTTTAAGACATAAACCAATGGAGATACAAAACATATTAGCATTTCTATTGAAAAAGTTTTCTATTGAAAAAGTGCATTTCCCTCTTTGGCCTTGGAACCAGGTCTTCCTTCTGAGGCATTAATTTCTGCAGCCTGGTTCTCTGACTTTATGCACATGTAACAGATGAGAAAAAATTACAAGGAATTACCTAATGTAAGAAAGTTTCCACTGACCACAAGCATTCTGCCCTCACAAGAGACTAGCAATACTTGTTAGAGTGAAAATTCCAAAAGATATAATGTAAATCCCTCTATTTGGAGTTATTTCATAAGTCAAGTCACTGTTCAGCATTTATCCTGATGGTAGGTTTAGCTTTTCTCTTTATATCATGGCAGATATATCACACTTTGCTTGAGTAGAAGCAAAATGAATAACCCAAGGAAAATCAAACTTCACTCTATACAAGCATTTGTGGCTGTTTTATGTATGCTGCACATTTAGCTTTCATACTGCTTTTTCTTTTCTTCTCAGAAATCAATCTGCCTGGTTTGTAATAATTTCAGTACTTCTCTGTCTGAATTACCTGCCTAGAAAAACTCTTAAAGCTGTTCATATATTTCTGGTATCAAGATGCCTGAATTTAGCCTGGAATCCCTGACATGACCTGGTAAGAGCTATGCAGAGATTAGCACTTCATTTCTGCATGACTTCATTCTTTAATGCAAGCAGACAAAAAATTCCCACTTGCCATTCTCCCTTGAGATGCACTGAATGAGTTCATCTACAATTTACTGTCCCCAGTCACCCCAGGGTCCCTCTTACTGTTCTCCCTTTTCAACTTTATCCTTTGTATAGGATATTGTAATTCAGATAAATTAATGTATGAAGGAGCTGAATTTTTCAGGAAGCCATGTTTTTCATACAACTTCACTATGATTTCAGAAATATTTTGTTCCCCTTATTTTTTGGAAGGCTTTTCTCTTGCATATTTTCCCCCTTCATTTCTCACAGCCTGTCCCTTTCTTAAATATGCTTTCTCAAAAGTGCCACAACCTTGATTGCAGAGCTCAATTGGAATCAGCTATGTCTGGCACAGGACTTCCTGGCCATTCCTCGCTGCTGCCAACACCTAAGCATAAACACCCAATACACCAAGAACGAGAGACAGGCTAAAAACATGAACAGCATAATGATAATGAGTAAAATATTAGTGTCTAGAGATTTTCATCATAGGATTTTTTAATCAGAATATTATACACACTAGAAATAGGAAGAGGAGTAAAGAAAGAGGAAAAGCGAGAAAAGAAAGTGAAAGAAGTAAAAAGGAGAAAAACAAATAAATGGAGAGCTTGTGATACTCCAAGCAGAAAGGATTTAGAGAAAAATGTTAATCAGTAACAGAAAGGGAATGATACATCCACCTTCTTTAGGAAAAGAATGGAAAACTTCAGTCCCCAGTCTAACTGTGAGAAAAGGCAGGAGGTGGCAAAGAAAACTGGTTTGCATTCTTAAATACATCACCTCTGAGCAAGTGTTTGCTGTAATAAGTAGAATAAATAACCAACATTACAGAAATTTATGCTTTCCCTGCTGTTCTCCATCACAGTTGATAGATGTTCCCTTTAGATTTTGAAGTCTTTTTAGCCTACACATAAAACCAGACTTTATTAAATTTTACCTGCTTATTCTCTTTTAAAGATAAAGGTAAATGTACTTTGCTAGTATCATTCATGTTAGCATGCCCATATGCTCGTGGACACACAGGTATTCCTTACAAATAAGACAAATGAATCTCTGGGGAGGGTTCTCTGGGAAAACAATGTGTAAGCTATATAGAAAATTTTATTAAACATCCAGGCATGATACTTCCACTTTCCATAAGAATTTTCAACAGTTCTTTTTTGTTTATTTATTTTATTTATTCTTCCTCACAAGTCCTCATTTCTTTCTGCTCTGCTTGCTACCCTTAATTTGAAGACTTTCTCTCTGACAGCTATCCACCCCTTGATTCTTTGTGTAAGCAACCTGAAACAGGATTAACAGATGTTCCAGGCTCAGAAGATGCTTTCAGGACTAATTGATCTTCCCAGATCCTCAGACATAAGTGTTTCTTGGATAGAAAATCAGACACCAATACAAAGGTAGTGAGAACAATATTATAGAGATGTTTTATGTCAGCAGGCAGGAGTACACATGCAAACTTGCAATTTGAAAGATGAAATGTCTTACAGAGGAAATTTGACTGGGAAGCCTGGAACATCTTACATCTGATCCCAGATTTGCAAAAGGTATTTTGGTCTGCTTAATGATTAAAACTAGTATCATATTTAGATTTAAGATATTCTAATGTTTATAGAGAGAACAGTGACTTAATTGAGCTTTGTTTTCCTCTCAGTTCTTTATGGAGAAATTGCCCGTGACTTTAATTATCATCAATATTTTTTTTACCCTGTGAGCTGATACAATACACACAAATACTTCTTTTATATTGGGGAATTTTAATGTAATTACAAATTAATTTTATTATCCCATCTTACCAGTGAAAGGACTCATATACAGCATGGGAGTGATGCATCCAGGGATGTGCTGTAGAATAATCACATAAGTCATAAATTTGCTTAGGTAAAATCATAAAAATAATAGTAAAGGTCCATATATTCCTCATTTTCACTAGTTAGAACCAAAAAAACCAAACCAAACCAAAGAAAAAGCCCTCAGCAACCAAAGAACCACTACTGTTATTTCATAATGCACTATTTGGTTTCTTGCATTTCAATATTTTCAAGAACTGAGATCACATCAACAAACACATCTTCTCAGGGGAGTAAAAAGCTCCAGTCCAGGAATTGGTAATGCACACCACAGTGCCGGAGGCTATGCACATAGTTCTTTATGACGTGGAGGATTAATGGCATTGTTATTTGTATTCACTGTAAGAGTAACTGTACATGAATATAATAGTGGATAAGTAGCCATTGCCTTCTTCATCCTAAACATTAAGGATGTTGTTTACCATCTCTCATTTTCACAGTGTGTTGCTCTGTAAAACAAATATTGTAGGCAAAAAAGACATCTTGAAATATATACATGTATTTTCAAAGCACAGCAGGGAGAAGGAAGGTCACTGAACAGTGTAATTGATGGCAGTAGCAAAATGTTTTCTAACCTGAAACATTGCTAGCCAGTGTTGATCACAAATGCCAAATCAGATCAAAGTATAGAAATGCAAGGTAACACCCTCTATTGTTCATATTGATTGCATCAAAGGAAATAGAATGCAAATTAGGAAAGCTTTGATGAATGGATAGGCAGCCAAAAGAATTACAATAAAATGTTGGATTTCTCCTTCCCAGCAGAAGCACACACTGCATTACCCAGCTAATCAAAATGTGCAGTGCATATTTCAGCAGATTGAAATCAATTGTAACATGAGATAGCCTTTTATTTTATTCATCTTGACTCTACTGAATGATTACTTTCTGCTGTTCAGCAACTTTCAGAATAATGCACAACTCCGTGGACTTACTTAATGCTTGTGTGTTGAATCTTTGCTTTATTTAATGTATTTACCAGAGGCTGCTGGTGCAGAAGACTGCAGACTCCTATGCTACCTTGAAGGATATGTGGGTCACAGCTTCACCAGACAAAACTTTGGTTTCTGTGCCTGATATAAAGTTTGCACAGTGCTGGAATCTCATTCTTTGTCCTTACAGTGGAGAACAATTGCTTTTACCTTTTTTTGCACTTCTGCCAGCCAATTAGTGGAACACCACTGATTGTGTGGTTTCACAAAAGAGCAACAGGCTTCCACTTTGTAGAACAAGAATAAATCCTGTAAAAATTATGGCCAAGGTACTGGCAGCTGAGGTGCACAATGAAATGTAATTTATTAATGTGATGACTAGAAATCATGGTTACAGCTTGCTGTGTAAATAACTGTTTATAACAATAAATAGCAATACAAGTGACTTGTTTTAGCAGTGGTATAAACTGTTGTTGATGGTCCATGTGGTGAAGTATGGAAATTTTACAGGTAAATATACATCAGAAAAGAATTGTTTTACCACTAAGGCAATGCTTTAAGTGACATACAAATAAATGAATGACTAGGTTCAAAGTGGCAGGTTGACAGAACATAACCAACCAAAGAAACTCAATGACAAAGGAAAAAATAAAGCCAAAATACATACAGAAATTAATGAACTGTGATAAATTTCTAAACAAAATTCTAAACAAATGTCTATCATGAGCCTCTGGAGTTGTACTCACCTGTCTCTTAAATTGACTAGTCTCTTTATCCCAATGTCATCTATAACCAAATAATTCCAATCTGTTTTTTCTTTTCCACAGCACACTTCCCAATTAAGTCAGCAGTCAAAATTCAGAGCTTCAAATTAAAATTTTAATTTGGTCCAGTGAATGGAAAGAAATTTCCCTAGACAAATACGTCCCTTTTTTTTTTAAGAATAGTAGGCACAAGACCCAGGCCTCTCTATGAAATCGATGCTGCCCCTGGTGCCCCTTGGCTGTCCTGCCTGGAAATCCTGACCCATGAGTCACTCTGGCAATTAGATACAAGAAAATATTCTTTGGCAGTTAGACATCATGGCAGGTTTCCTCTGCACAGCCTGTATAAATTCCATGTTCAGAGGCTTTTCAGAGCTCAAATGGACAAACCTCTGAGTGAAGGACAAGCCCATGCTATTGCAGCCTAGAAGCTGACCTTGATTTGAGTGAGGTGTTGGAAGACACAACTTCTAACGAGACAGAGAACTGGCAAAAAAACAAATCATGTGTGCAAATTAAGGAGAAAACTCAGGATAGCCACAATTTCCAGCATCTGGTTTTAAAAGGAACAGTTGAATCTGTTTATAATGCCCTAAGAGGTGTACTCAGGAATCAGCCACAGTTCTATCTTCAGTGGAATTGTCGTGCTTTAAGCACTGCAGTGTGGGAGTTGGTTCAGTATTTGAGTATAATTACTTTGATAACTGCACCAGGTTTCTAAGTTACAAACACAGAACAAGAAATTTTAAAATTATCCTTTTCCATACGTAAGTATTTTTGCAGATCTGAACCTTAATGACTACTTTCATTACAAAATAATCTGTAATTATTGTCACCAAAACTGAAAAAAACATGTTCAGAAGGAAAATGTGCTCTGTTTGAAATTTTAGGTGATTCTTTGTATCTTGAATATAAGATGTATTAATTAAATTCCTAAATATTGAGAAAAAGAGAACAAAAAAAGCCTTAGCTGATAGCAAACATCAAGCCCTGCTATCACAGATACCACATTTTATAATCTCCAGTTTAAAAACAGCTAATTTTTTTTTCATCCTCGTACTCTCAGAGAACAGATCCAAAATCTAAGTGCTCCACTGGTCAACAACTTTAATCTAATTTTCAGCCTGGATTTATTCATGTCTAGTTCAGACAAATCCTCTTTTGTGCCAAAACAATTCTTTAGTTTGAAGAGCATTTCTTCATTCTTTGGATGTTTGTAAACAAAGCCATTTATTTTCATCTTTGCTTGGCTAATCAAGCTAATCTTTTCCATTAAAAGGTAGGGTCTCCGAAGTATCTTTGTAGCCCTTCTCCTGCTCTGTTTCAGTCTCAGTTTAGCTTTCTGTACTATGTCTGATCAGGATTTTGCACAAGAGGTGTCTTATATAGCCGCAGCACTACCACTTCCCCTTTTTTATTTAGTTTTTTATTCAATTCAGAATCAAATTTTGCATTTTAGAGGTGAATGCCCTGGTCAGCTCTAACTGTGTCTCTGGGATCAGGTAGAACACCTGAATACAACCCATATGCAGGTGAAGCTCACTGAGCTTAGAACACAACATTCTGCTAGGGATCATCAAGGGCCAGACCTAGAATTTCATTCTTTAGCATACCATCCCTTATTACTTCACCTTTAAATTTTATTTGGGTTTGGTTTAGGGTGTTTTTTTTTTGTTTGTTTGTTTCATTTTTTATTTATTTTATGAAGCCTGCAACCTTCTGCTTTGATAATGGCTTCCAATTTTTGTATAAGTATTTAATCAAGCACAGTATTTTGTCTCAAAAGGAATTATTTAACAAGAAAGAGCTGAAAGACACTCACCTTGGAGACACCTCCAGCTGTCCTGTTTCAAAGATTTACTGATGCAAAAAAGACAAGTTCAACCCTCCAAGTTCTATTAGTTATCTGAATAGATAATCAGTTTTACTAAATTACCTATGAGTTAGTTTGACATGACAATCTGACATTGATAATCCACACATAAGTTGCTTCAGTGGAGATTTAGATTTATTATAATGAAAAAATTCTTCACCAAAAAGTTTGTCAAGTGTAGGAATAGGCTGCCCAGGGAAGAGGTTGAGTGAGAGGTGTTTAAAAGACATATAGATGTGGCACCTGAGGATGTGGTTTGGTGGTGGACGTGGCAGTGCTGGGTTTTTCAGCCTAAATGATTCTATGATCTCTTTCTGCCATTACCATCAATATTCAAACTGTATTTTTCTTTCCCTTTTCTTTTGTGCAATTCATTTTCACACCCTTAAGAAATGCAATTTTGTTTAAAGTTTGGATTTTATTTGCTTTCTTTCTGCTCCAAAGACAGGTTCTTGCTGATTTGGTCTTTCCAAAAATACATTCCAAATTTGTATTTTAATTTTTTTTCCTCCTTACAGTGCTGTTGACTGGTTTCTGTGGACTCAGGAGTTATAATTGTTGAAAATTTTAATTTAAATTCTTTCAACATTGCTATGCCAATTAAGAATAAAGCATTGTACTGCTCTTATATTTTTCTGGAGGATGAATTCTCTTATGATCTCAAGTATATACTTTTCTTTTCACACTAAATTCTACCAAATTCAACAAACATTATTGCATTTTAATTGAGAAAAATAGTAGTCTATTTTGAATGAGTACTTCCCATTTATGAATCATGACTATAGGCACAAAACAACCATTTGTTTTAGTTACAGCTAAATGAAAGAAGAAAAAAATATTCTTTCTCAAGAAAATGTAAAAATGTGCCCTCTGTATTAACAATATGTTTATCGTTATATAGTTTCCCTAATATCAGAAAAAGTCTAAACACATCTATCATTATTACATGTAGTGGTTTACAGCTTAGGTCATCTGTCATAGTATGTGGTTATTATACATCAAAGGTCAGATCTATATCAGGAAAATGGAAAATCCATTTTCTGTGCATCATATTTTTTAGCACTTGACTTGTTTCAATCCAAAGTGTTTAATGCATACTTTTACAATGTAATTATTCATGTTAAAGAATACACTTTTAGAAGTTTGCTGAAGGTAATATAAAAAATGTAATGAACATTGAATTCTAGAGGGCAGCTGATAAAAAAAAATGCTCTCTCCATGCTTACATGAGGTGAGGGTATTGCCCTGTGATTTTGAAAGGGAAGAGGAGCTATGCCAAAAAGGCCAGAAATAAACAGCTGTAAAAATAGGCAGGCAGCAAAGAGTGGCTTCCAAGCTCTTGGAAGCTAAGAAGAGTTCACTTCTGCTTTAGGACAAAGGACATTTAAGTTTAGAAATACCAGCAGAGTGATGGTGCTGCAAACCAAGATACCGGCGTACTTGGGCAGATTAGTCAGCTCTTTGTGCAGTTGCTTGTTGCCTATGGGACTCCAGAGGATTAATTACACTGTGGCAGCAGGACTCTTCGTCACTTAGTTTTGTCTGTACAAGTAACTGAGTGAGCAGCAGTGAGCAGTGGTGCTGCTGAGGCCATAATAAAGGCAGACAGCGAGGGACAGGCATGCCCTGTCAACACAGCCACAGACCATTGTGCCGTCCCAGAAAGGGGAGCTGGGGAGCACATCACACATTTTCCCTGAGTTTAAGGTTCAATTCCGTTGCTCCAAGGTAAGTTGCGCTGGTTAATTGAAGGCAACTTATGTAAATAGAGTAATAAAGAATTCTAGATGGTGCCAGAATCGTTATTGTTTTAATCCAAAGTAGAGCACCTTAGGTCAGATCATCCCAGATCCACCCTTAGGCCAGATTTGCACAGTGCAACTACATCAACAGCTATATGAACTTCCTCCAAATGAGAATCAAAGGAGCTGAGTTTAGGAGCTATGGCTCTTTGATTCAAGCCCAGAATATTTTAAATTTTACAGAACTCTTAATTGAACAGTCTTCATGAAG
The DNA here is from genome assembly GCF_035770615.1 of Melospiza melodia melodia. NCBI lineage: Eukaryota > Metazoa > Chordata > Aves > Passeriformes > Passerellidae > Melospiza > Melospiza melodia. The sequence goes on from NC_086196.1 coordinate 128,283,465, forward strand.
ATGTTAGTAAGTTTGTCTGCACAGATGCAGGACAAATGATCCCTTTATTAAAAAGTACAAGTTTTTAAAAAGTAGAAACAATAACTCTTATAATCGTTAATTTTAAATAGAAATATTTATTTACATATTATTCAAATGTTTCAGACCTTGGTGCCCAGTCTGGTGCTGTGATACATGTTAGGTACATAGGATTGACAGAACTTTTCAATGAATTTAAGCATGTTCATAGTATAGAATTACATGCCTTCTGAGGTTGGTTCACCCCCATGCAGTTTGGATTCTTCCTGTCCCTCTTGCCAAAATATTTTAGCTTTGTTTCTAAAGAGCTTCCTTAATTGTAGATCCTTTATGTATACTCAATATAAATACAATATATGTTTTCTGTCCTTGTGCAATCATTTTAAAGTCAGTTAGTTTAGTACATTTATACTAAAACACTGTATTTAAATAATAATGAACTTTCCTTAGCTATCTCAGTTTGCTTTAGATTAGTTGCAGTATAACTTTGCGTTCAAGACCACATACTCTTGATAGCCTCCTTTTTGATAGAGAAATATCACAACAGAGACACAAAAAATATTTTGAAAAATACTGATCATCTTGCAGATGAAAATAACTGGAAGATAGTGGCTTATGGAGGACTAGGGAGCACAGGCACGCAGCAGGCAGTGGGAAACTGTTGGATGTTGGATGAAATGGGAGTAAATCAAGTAAGCAGACAGAGCCTATGGTATCTACTGCACCAGGTGGCAGAATGACTCAACAAGTACTAGGCCCATCATACTTTATTTGAAAGGAGATTTCAAACAACGAACAAGACAAGAATTTCTGTTCTTGATTTTTCAGAGGCCAATAATACCTATTGCAGAAGACATCAATATATTTTCCAATCTATATTGTTAGATAATACTAAAGTCACTCTGTATTACAAAACCTGGTCTTGGGCACATCATAAGGCTGCACGTGCTAACAAGGATTTCATTAGTTTCCAATTCATTTAGTACTTTACTGTTTTAATTCTGAGTTTCTTAAGATTTTTTGTTTATTTTGTGGACTTTTTTCATCTTTGCACCAATGTTTTATCACTTCTGTATTCATATGCACTAGAAGAAATAGATGAAGAATTTTCACATGATGTCTGGCAGCAAAGAATTGAAAAGCATCACACTGCAACAAATGTAATCTATTTTATAGGCTAGGGATAAAGAGGTATTATAACAGGAAAGAGATGGTATCTAATGTACTGTGAAAAAGTAATGCCAGGAAGAACAGTTAAAAACTATTCAGATCCCCTTTCTCTACATCAAATGGGGCTTTTACTCTTTCAAAGGCATATGCTCTTTCAGCTACTCCTTTGAATGCCTTTGCAAGACTGAAAGTGAGTACAAAAAAACCTTATATGTGATTAAAATTATTTTTACTTGAAAACCTTTTTCCAAATTAGCAGAATATTATACATTTTTGAGCTGCACATTTACAGAGAGACTTGTGTGGAATTCTAGTGTTATAATAGATACATCCAACTTACCATTTCACTTGGATATAATAAATTTTTATTTGATCTCCCTACCAAAAAGTAAATTCTGAAAATTCCTCCAGTAACTTCACCTGTAGTGAAGCTGTACTTACTTGAGTATTGATATTTCTAGAAATATTTTAGGTGTCTCATTCTCTCAGTTGAAAAAATTACAGTGCCAGCCACAATTTTCATAAACTGGAATCAACAAATACCCCTAGTACCCTTTCTTAGCTTTTTATTATGGCAGCTGTTCTCAATGCTGCAACGAAATGAATCATCAAGGCAGCAAAGATGCACAGGGGCTGATGAGAACTACTACAACAAAGACGTCTAAATTAAATAAGCAGGTAGTGAATTTCAGCTAGTTTTGTAGGTCTTGGCTTATAACATATGGCATCAAGCACAGGGGCTCATGGCAGGGAAGCATGACAATAATTAGATGACTAGAAAAAGTAACTGGGTTCAGTAAGATAACAAACACAAGGATATCTGGCAGAAGATCTGAAGGGAAGGGTTTAATGTTGTTATCCCCTCTTCTCTCCTTTAGAAGTGCAAGCCTTTGATCAGTTTTTCATAGGTGTGAGGTTAAAGCATTTTTATATTATGAGATTTCCCAACATCGTATTTTTTTTTCTGTGTGAAACTACTTACATATGGTATCTTCCAGTTTTTCTCTCTTATACAGTAAACAAATACACAGATACACATATAAGAACATATACTTTCATAGTATTTTCTCTGTGATCATTAATAAAGATGAGCATTTGGTTTTTCCCACAAACCCTTGGGAAGTGGCTGATGGGAACAATCTCCTGAGTCTGGAAGTTTGGCCTATTCTTGACTCTGAAGAATCTGTCCTATACTACTCCATGAATAAATATTTCAAAAATCCATAAAGTAAGGTTAACATAAGTTGACTCCAGAGTATCTTTTAGCAGAGCTCAGAAGTTATTTGAAACCATTTCTCTCATGCCAAGTACTACACTGCCTCATATATGGTATCAAACAAAATTATTTGCTTTGTCACATGGACAGTACTTTATTTTTCATGAATATTAGCGGCTTAACCCTACCTATTTTTTTCAGTCTAAAATAATTCTTACTCTACATTGTGGGTTTTTAATTTTTTAAGGAAAAACAGATCTTTCTCAATGAGCTTATTGAAGAAACTAAATTACCTGTCTTGTGCTAGAGACAGCTCAACTGTGCTATCAGTTGTGTTGTGAGACATGAAAGTGGATAATTTCATATATGTGATGTAGCTAAACACAGGAGGATATGGTTTCTATTTACCTCAGCTGTTTTACCAAATGTGCCCATTAGCATTAAAATAGATAAATAAAATCTCTTTAATACTGTAGGACAGGGTAACAATGAATTATATTCATCTGTGGTTTTCCTTATGACATTTTATGTGTCTGTTTATATGTTCCTACACTGGCTAAAGTCCTACAATGTACTGTACTTCATCCTAATTATTGGAAAATAATCTGAAAATACTTAGTGCTGTGACCCCTGGGAGCAGGAGAATATCAATAGCCAGTGAAGAACAATCTGCATGCTTGCCATACAAAGAAGGATATATTGTTTGTGGGGAGTTCATCCAAATTAATTGTGCCAGCCAATAAGAAGACACCATCAATTATTTGTTAAGCTTGAAAAACATTGGTGTTATGAAAAACAGACTTCTCCAAACAATAGAGTTAAATAAAATGCTCACATGTGGAACAGAATTGTAGTCAAACAGAAGTTACTGTGAAGTATGGCAGCTATATACTTGTTTAAAATAATTACTATTTATTAAAACAGATAAAATAAGAGGCAGAAAGAAAATTAATTAATAAACAGGGAATCTAGCAGTAAGTAAAAAAAAAGTGCATATATTAGAAGTTTATGCATAATGCACAGCAAGATAAAAAAATCTCTAAATCAGAATATTTAACTGATGATTGTTTTGACATCTCTTAAAATGAAAAGAAGTTTTGATGATTACTGAAAGCAGTGAAGAGCAAAAGCTGAAAGAAGTAGGAATGATTTCCTATGAAGAAAGAAGACAGCTTTTTTTCAAAACTCTGCCATAAACACAGCCAAAAGCAGCACTAAAGGCACTTTCTGCTTTGGAGCAAATGGTGGAAGATAGAGTTCAGTTGTAGGAAAATGAGACAGAGGTTACAAGCTGAATTCCATGTTCCCATGAAACAAGAACCAGAGGAAAAATGACATTATAAGTAAGATCTGGAAATCCTATGCAATGAAATGTGAGTGCAATAAAGAGTGATATCATACATGGCCATCCTAGTCACTGTCAGCTTCGGTTCATATTAGTACACATTGATTTACCACCCCACCTTTGTTAGAAGAGGTGTCTCTCACCAAAAACCTGCAAATTGTATAAAAACAAATTGAGCTGTAAGACCAAGAAATTGCTTCAACTGTCAGCTCAAAAGCTGTTGGAAAAGAGAAATTGTTTAATCTCAGATTAATTTATTCATGCTCTATTGCTCTTGGAAACAAAACCAAAACCACCTGCAGCTAAGATACATAGGAAGCCGAACAAAAAACTAGATATAGTTTATTTGTTCCTGGTTAGTAATTTAGCTGAATTTCACATATCAAGTTTTGTGTTCAGTGTCAGTAGCAGTACAATTCCAGTATAACAATCTGTTTAATAATACCAGACCCAGGAACAGGCTTGGATTTGTTGTGTCCTCTGAAAGAAAAGTTAGGGAATTCAATTTTCAAGCAGCTCAGTAGCAGGCCATCAACAGAAAATTAATTTTCTCAAAAGTTATTACTTTCAAAAGGCTATCCCTAAATGTGGGAAATTTCCCATTTCCATAATTGAATTTTCATTTGATGCCATTATGTATAGTTCTGCAAAAGAAAATTTAATCCAATTTAATATTCCATGACATAAAGTATTCACTGATTTCAAACAAGACAAAAACACACTAGGATCAAATGTTAAATTGCAAACAACCAATGCCAAAGGCAGAAAGGGATAAAAAATAAATATAATATTTTTAAAAACAATTATTTAATCATATAACTTTTATGCAATCAGCAGAAAAATTACTTTAACTAAGCTTTATTTGTCTTAGAATTTGATCTGAATTATCTTAATGGGAAATTCAATTCAAACAAATATCTGTTTCTGAAAAATCAGAAGGATTTTTACTTCTTGAAATACATCTGGAAAACAAAAATGCATACCAACTTTCTATCAGCAAATGAAATGCCTTAGAAGACAGCATGGAATACTAAGTGAAACTTACAGAAATTAAACAATTTTGCATTTTGCAAAATGCATTTTAATTCTAGTCAGTCAAACCAATATGGATGTAACTGTAAATCTATGAAATAAAAATATAACATTAAAAGTAACAAGTAGCTATCATTAATTCCAAAGTACTCTAATGTTTGCCTTAATAAAATCATTAATAATGGCAGCAAAAAAAATGTGTATAACTCTAGCACACCAAAGATGGATTATATGATCTTACACTTCATGACATGTATGCCTTGACTAATTTTTCTATTCTAAAATGCAACATGGTTATTCCAATGTTACTCCTTCCCACCAAGGTATATTTTCCTCTGTGTTTCTGCAGGCGTCCTTTTTGTGAGAGATGTAGATGACAAGAATGCAATACACCTGTATTGAACAAGTATGGAAAAAGTCATTCCTTATTAGGAAAAATAAGCTGGAACAGAAGTGGAAGCAGACATCAAATTTACAGGCATCAAAACTGACAAAAGCATGAGGACAGAAGAGAGGATCTGAATGTACAGAATTATTTACTAATGGGGAAGAGCCATAGAGTAAAAGAATCCTTTAGACTGGAAAAGACCTTTAAGATCATCAAGACAATGAGTTTACCCAGCACTGCCAAGCCCACCAGTAAATCATGTCCCTAAATGACACATCTATTTTTCCTTTAAATACCTCCAGGGATGGTGACCCAGCCAACCCTTTGGGAAGCCTATCCAGACTCCTCCTTCTTTTGTTAGAGTGGAAATTTAAATTTAAATTTAAAGCAGAATTTTCCTGCCCTCTAGCAGACAAATACTCCTGCTCAAACTGGTGCCATGCGTGAACTGACTGAGGGTGCACTCAAAACCCTCATCCAAATCATTGAAAAAGTTATTAAACAGAACTGTACCCAATAGAAAGCCCTGGGGGACACCACTTGTTACAGGATGCCAGCTGTAAAGGAAATATTGGACATACTTGACTATATCTAAGTAAATATGTTCAAGGAGAAAAAGAAAGAAAAATAAAAAGGCAAAAAATAACCTCATATTCCAAATATTGGTAGAGACAAAATCAGAAAATATTCTGTAATTATTTTTTTTATATTTTACTAATTCAAGATATTTCCAACAAATAATATTGTGATACTATTGAAAATAGCATGTCTACTTACAGTTGTAGTAGTGTTATTCCTAAACTGAGTTTTCCCAAACTCTCTTTTCTGATCAGGTTCAAGTCATACAATATCTGTAATATATCGTCATTGAAAAATAAGATCCTACCTTAGAAATCAGTCCAACAACAAAACCTTTGACAGTCAGGAAAATCTTGTTCTGTTTGATTTGGTTTTAAACCCAAATGAGTTAACTGTTTTTGAAACGAAACCATAGCAAATCCAAAATTATCGAAGTACTGATGGAAATGCAGTGATTAGTTCCCAGTCCAGAAGAGTGGAGATCTTAATGGTCTATATTAGGGGGAAAAATTTCTTTCTCTAAGCTTTACTCTAACCCACAGTCTCACATGACCACACATAAAAAACTGTCATGGGTTTTTTTTAACAGAGCATATTAACAGGGTATAGTAATGAGTGTATAATGATCTTTTGTTAAAGGAGATAAAGCATAATTTCATGTAAAGAATCATATTCAAGGGACAAGCTAGTGTGTCAGTGATTGCTTTTCTTCAGAAATGAGCATTTTTTTTACTTAATATGATGGACAATAGACATGGATCATACAGCAAAATGCAAAAATGTTTTCTGTTTGCCTATTTAAAAGTGCATAAAAGGTTTATGCTCAGCAAGATTAACAACTGTCTACTGTTATTTAAAGCACCTAGAACCATCATGCCTTTCTTCCTCATTCAACAGTGACAAGCCTGGATGTTTCCAAATACAAACTCAACTTTCCTTCTTCACCTAAAAAATGTACACAGTTTATTTAAACATTTTTGAGTCTGCTAATCATTTTTTATACATTTGCTCACAGTAATAATTCATAAGGACTTATTTTAACCTTTAGGTACTTTAACCCTTTAGGGACTTCAATACTCCACTGCCAAGTTCTGGGCCCCCACACCATGCCAAACTTTGCAGTTCTGGAGAGTGTCCAGAGAAGGACAACGGAGATATTGAAGGGTTTAGAGATCAGAGGAACAATGGCTGAGGGAGTTGAAGGTATTTAGCTTTGAGGAGTCATGGGAGGGACCTTATTGCCCTCTACAACTGCCTGAAAGGAAATTGCAGCCAAGTGGGGAGTCACAATCTTCTCCCAGGCTTGTATCACAGAGTCATGGAATCAGAGAATATTCTGAGTTGGAAGGGACCCACAAAGACCATCATAGTGAAGGGAAAAGAGGATATGGCCTCAAGCCTCAAGGATATGAAAGTTCAAGTTGGATATTATAAAGAATTTCTCCATTAAAAGAGTTGTTAAGTATTGGAAAGGGCTGCCCAGGGTAGTGGGAGAGTCACCATCCCTGAAAATGTTCAAGAAATGCCTGGACATGGCATTTAGTGCTATGATTTAGTTGACAGGATGGTGTTCAGTCAAAAGTTGGACTTGATGTTCCTGAAGGTCTATTCCAACCTCAGTGATTCTATGATTTTATATAGGTAAATCTTCTTAGATTTAGAAAAGAAAGGAAAGCATCAGCCTTTATACTATCTTCATGACAGAAAATTTTGGGTTTTTTCTAATTCTGCTAAGGACAATCCCATATGTATGACCTTTACTTAGGTATTAGTTTCATCACAGAACAGTTTCAAGGGACCTCTGGAGATTGTCTAGTCCAAGTGCCCTGCTCAAAGCTGGATCAGCTAGAAGAGGCTACGTGGAGCTGTGTGCAGTTGGGTTTTACCTGTCTCCAGGGATGGAGTCTCCACAGCATCCCTGGGAAAACTATTCCACTGCTCAATCACCCTCACAGGAAAAGAAAGAGAAAAAGGTTTCATATTCAGACAGAACTTTTTGTGTTTCAATTTGTGCTCTGTTTTTCTAGTCTCTAATTGACTAGACACCACTGGCAAGAGTCTATTAGTGAAAATAACAATAATTTTCTCAGTGGGGAGACAAAGATATAAAGTACACTTCTTTGACAGAATTAGAATGATAAAGGTAACCTTTACAGGGAGTGAGAATAAAATAACACTGATAGATGGAATTAGCCCAAGAACAGTGCTGAGCTTACCTAGCCTGCTTCACAGTATATAAAATAGATTCTTCTTTGTTGAGTCCTTGTAAAGCCACAGATGCTGCCTTGTCTCAAATTCTGGGCACCATATTTCAAGTCACTATCAGTTGAAACAAAGCACGAGGAAAAAAAATGGCAGTGGGAGTTCTATTGGCAGACTCTCTCAGGAGAATGATCTAGTTTACTTACCCTGGGGTAGAGAAGACTGCAAGAAAAAAGAGACAGCTACAAGATAATATTAATGATATACACAATGCATAAATACATTTTTTTTTCCTAAAGAGATTTGTTCTTCATGCCTGTGTGATACAAAACTAGAATAACACTTTTGCACTGCAGCAAGGAAGATTCAGATTAGATATTAGAAAAAAATGTATCTTTTGCAAAGGTAATGGAGCAATGTATTAGATTGCTCTGGAAATCATCAATCTCTAAAACTGCAAACATGTGGAAATATATATTTGGAATGACATAAATATGGATCCCTGGTGAACACAGTCTAAATGACCTCTCCAAATTCACATAGTATTATGAACACACTATTAAAATTGAATAAACATGCACTTATTAATTATACATGCATTTAAATAAAGCTAATCTGTACTGATTTAAAAATAAATTAAGAAACATCAATTTATCTCTTGACAAAAATGAAATGAAACATTGTTTAACCAGAGGAAGGAACTAAATTTATTATAAATACTTAAGAGTAAAATCTAAACCTGGATAAAATTCAGGAACTGTAACTTATGTGATGTTTTTCTTAAGACCTGAACTAAAAATAAATTACTCCCTGAGGAACAGAATAATAACTGGAATCAGTTCTTTGTTGCAGAATTAAGGCAACACTGCTGTGTTGTTGATGCTGACTGAGTATTTTAAGCTTCCTTAATCTATTTCTTCCTAGATCTATGATTTATGACATCTGAGGACTGACCTTTAAATTTCCACCCTAACAAGCAGGTTATTTGCACTCCTTGGAAATAAAAAATAAAGGCCTCCAGGCCAGAAAGTATTAACTTCTTTAAGCATACCACATTGTCTCACATACAGCCTCCCAGAAGATGTGACAAGAAACACAATATGAGGTCCAACTATTTCCTATTCTTCTAAAATAAATCTAATTTATACAGTCTAATGTACCTTATTTTGTGGCTTAACAGCTATTTTTAGTGGCAGCAGAAAACTACTCTTTTGAATTAAACTGAATTCTAGAATGTAGTGCAGCAAGGAAAAACATAAAATTATTTTTCTCGAACATGACTATGAAATAAACAGACACGTATCAATTTCCTTTCTACTAACAAACGTCAAAATTTCTCTTATTATCTCTTAAGAAATATGACATTGAAATTAATGGAAGCATTTATTTAGGTAATTTTTTTGTTATAGAAAAGCTGGAGTTCTACAAGACAGATATTATAAACTTTGAGTTTGGCATATGGGGACTTGAAATCCGTGTGTCTGCAGATACATATGTCCACATACACGTGGACTTCAACCAGAAGAAAAGACAACACTTCATTTTCTGTTTAGAGATACCAAATTTTGTAAATGTCACATCAGAATTTCAAGATAGTTATGTGTTAGATGCATTTCTCTAAATTGTTGTAAAAGTGGATATTGTTTTGTGTCAGTTACTGGAGTACAGACACCTCCTAGAGAAATCTGACTTTGTCATTATGTTGCTCCCAAATCTTCACTTATGTCTTTAACTTAAAAAGGAAAGAACTTGGGCCACCGAGGTACAGTTCAAAGCAATGGACAAATTCATACAAAGAGATGAAATCTCCAAGAGCACCAGGGAGGGGAACTTACCTGCCATTTTGATGATTCATAGCCTTTCAAAATGCAGATTCAGAATACCAAAACTAAAGACGCCATTTTAACTAGGACAAGAGGGCTTGAGCTAGGAGCTGCATGAGACTCCCATCTGTGTAAGCAAAACACAAAAAGGATCGCAAAGCCCCTGCTGTTATGAGTTATGTGATTTTACAGGCAGTTCTCTACTTCCCCCTCTTTAGCCATGATGGTGGGTAGGAGGTAGCCAGTGGGTAATGGAGATCTGACAGGTGGGAACAAGACCCCTCCTTTCTCTCTCTGCATACCCACATTAGGATGAGGCTGACTTACAGCTTGAAATCTATATTCACCTCTTCAGTCCAGAAAAAGCTAAAGCTGCATCACTGGCTAGGTTTTCAGTAAATTTGATTGACATTTTTACCCTTACGATCAGTTTTGCGTCAATATCAACTATGTTCCTGAAATTCATCAATTTTATTTTTAAAAAAATACATGTAAGAAATACAAAAGATGCAAGACGTTAAATCCACTCAGGCATATTGAATAAAAGAGATTTGAGTGCTAGAATTACAGACAATAAAACAAAACCACTCGACACAACTGTTCAAGCGCTTGGATTTACTAATATATTTGGATAATAATTACTAATATAATTACCAACATTATTTACTAATATATTGCTAATCCCAGTCAGCATATTCAGTGATTCTGCAATTTGGTAATATACTAACATAGTTTAGCACAGATGAAGCAACACACTTTTGATTAGCTTCATGAAGGGCTATTGCATTTTGGCTAAGTGAAATCAAAAATATAAGAGAAACAAAAGATAATGAAGACACAAGGGATAATTTTCCCAAGATGGTAACTTACCTGTAGAACTTTGTGCAAAATGCAGCAGTTGGAACAGACTTTCACCATTCTACTCTCAATATAGCAGTGAATTTTTAGAAACTGCATTAAATGAGGTCATCAAACCCATCAGAAGATGAGTGTGCACATACTCTCAAGCATTTAATATGCCAGATTAAGACAATTTGCAAGAATGTGTGCTGAAAAATGAGTTAACATTTGCTTTAACTGAATCAATGGGTTATGGAAATGGGAGAAAAGATAACCAGCACTTTCTATTTTGACCAAAGACTAACTGCAGTAGGAAAAAACCCTTTCAGATATTTAGGTCTTTAGGACACTAAGTGACAGAAATAGATGGCTTTGACTTGTAAACAACATGTATTCTAGATGTGACAGTGACATACAAACACAGAGCTAAAAGGAATTGGCAAAATAAAATTACTTTACTTTCAGACAAGCATGTAACACATATCTATTCCAGCAGGACTTTTGAAAATGAAGTTGCTGGTCTCATCACTCAAAAAGTGTATTTCTTATTTTTTTTTTAATAATTAGAGTTTAAGGCTAAACTAGAGGTTCATCCAATGACTAATTAAACTGACAAGCATTCATCTGACTCATTGGTTAGTCACAGTACTCTAAGCAGTAAAAATAGTGTCTCATTAGTCTTTTAAACATTTATTCCTTATTCTACTTGAAATTGATAGTTAATCTTTTTCCTAGTGTACAGCAGGCACTTATTACACAGGGAAAACTTGTAGAATAAAAAGTTTATGAAATGTCTGTCAATCTCTCCCACATGTTAGGAATGAATCATTTAATGGACCATGAGCGGCAGGGTGACTCTGAATGGAAGCCTGTAATTAACTTTGCTTCATGTTTTATTGATAGCATTTGCTGTTTTCTGAGATCTGATCATGCATCTTGAGCAATGTGCAAGGCTATAGATCATGCTGTGTTTAGATACCCTGGAATTGGGCAATATATGCAGAACTAAATAGATTAGATGGAAAATGTACCACATCCCTTGTGATCTGTATACACATTTCAATTCTCCCTTTTCTGCCACCTGTTTGTTGTTTCTGTCTCGAAGTACACTTGGCATTTAATATGAAACATGGGAGTCAAAGTTCATTTTTACTATCTTGGGCCAATATTTACTAATATTAGTCATGGGCATGCTGAGATGGAATAAGAAAAAAAATGCATATTCTCACTTACAAGCAAACAAATCTGTACTTTGAAATGCAATAGACCTGACATTTCAGAGCAAATTTGGAGTTGCAGACAATTTGCAGTTACAAACTTGAGGAGAGATGAATGGGTGTGGATGAGCCTTCTGTAATTCTGGAAGCAAGTCACCCAAAAACTGAGAAAAATATGTTGCTTTTTTTTTTTTTTTTTTTGATATGGGTAATTTGGCAAAGCTAAAAACAAATTTACTAAATCCTAAAAGACCCTGGATTATTTAGAAGCAGATGGTGTGAAAGGCATTTGAAATCCCTCCTGTAAGCTGTGTTCTTCATATACACAATACAAGCAGAAGCTCACAAACTGGGATCTTCCTCCAGATGGTTTTCACCCCAGACATCACATCTGATATCACATTCCTGATCCTATGGTCCACTCCTGATCCTATACATCCACTTCATGTTTCTAAACTTCAGTGCCTTCCTAACTGTAAAGCCTCAGTTAGAGGCTTTACAGTTAAGAAAGCTATTGAGGCTTTGTGTGATAAACAAAGCAAATATTAATGGGGAAAAAAACACAGTACCACTGCATAATTAAAGACTCCAATATAGACATGAAAGAAAGAACTTAAAAATGCAGAAGAACAAGTATTTCTGAATTTCTTAACTACTGAGCAGTCAATGTAGTATACAATGCTATTCCTACAACACTATTTTATGCCTGTGCTCTTACTTAAAGTGAGCCTTGGCTAATGATGGAAGAAGAGGAAGCAAATTGACAGACAACACTTGTGTCACAGTCAAATCTGAAATTCTGACTACATGGAAATTCTGACTACATGAAAAAATTAATCCTCTTAATTAAAACCAAACTGATAAAATGAGTGGTAGATAATGGGAAGATTTCTGTCAGAAACACTGGTTATATTCTGGTTTCACTGACAAACGTGTGTGGACTGAAACACATTTCTGTCTGTTGGCAGCCACAGACAATTATAAAAGCATGACTCATGTTTTAAAAACTCATAGACTGGTTATCACAAAGTTTACAGAAAATTTTACATTTACCTATCTTCTTTTAGTTCTTCAGTTTAAATAGCTCCTTTAATTAGCATTTCCAAGCATTCCTCTGTCAGTATGACAGGCAGATCCGCATTCAACCTCTTGATTCTGTGAGTGAAGGATTTGTGACAATGCGCTAAAAAATATGAGCCTCGAAATGAAATCCCAAGATGGAAAGCATTGCTGCAGTCTTATACTGGTTTGAAATCATTTTTCTTGATTTAGTACAATCATTAGGGAATTTTTGCTCTACTCTTTTCAATAAACAGTTCCCTAGGTCGACAATCTATGCTGTTTGCAGTGACTTTTAATAGCTAACTATCAATAGCTCATCTTTTCAAACAATTTAAAAGTCACACAGCCATATATGTCATTCAACTTGTATTGCAATCATCTATTGTGAATTATAAAGCACTGAACATTTCCTATGAGACCAAATACCTCACACAGTGAAGGCCTGATCTGAATAAATTACCAACTTTGTGCTATGAGTTATTAAGTCATAGTGAGAGTTAGTAAGAGACTGGATGATAAAGCCCAGGTTTGCAAAACAAGAAAGTCTGAATCCAAAAAATTCTCCCTATATCATAACTTTGACTCATCTTTTTAAAATTTAAAAAAAACCAAAAATAATTTACCAAAAGCCAAACCAATCAAACAAACAAAAAACCAAAATCAGAAAAAACCACCCACCAAAAAAAACCCAAAAACTCTTTAGTAAATACATATTTATTAGTTTAAAAATATTATTTTTATTTAAGGACAGTTACAGCTATTGAGTAAGCACCTTCCTCACCCAGGCAATGCAAAACCAGATGCAAGCACATATCTAGCTCTCATCAGCTTATGCAGTATTTGACTTCACAACCCCTGCAGAGGTTTGGCATAATGATGATAAAATAAGAATTTTTTCCTGTAAGGTTCTATTCTTGTTACCTTTCTCACATGGATGGAAAAGGCTGATTGTTTTAGCCACATGGGGAGAGAAAAGAGATGTGGCTCATTGTGATCTGCAGATGGAACTCAGAATAATGCTAGTATATTACTTTTGACAAAAAATTCACTTTGATGCTTTTTAAAAATTTTCTAAGCTTCAAGCAAGAACGACAAAAGGGGTATCAACATTGGTTGCCATGACTGAAAAATATAGAACAAAATTATCTCCCATTTGGCCAATGAGATTTTTTTTTGGTTAAAGAAATATTTCAAGTAAGTGGCACCCCTGAAGTGTTCAAAATCCAGCTATTGTTTTCTATATATTTGTGTGTATGTGTGTGTGTGTATATTTATAGATATATGTGTGTGGGTGTGGGTGTGTACACACACACAGATCTTTTGGGATGCTTCTTTTTAAAACCTGAGTGTATCACAGAAAACAGTTATTTGTATTAATTTCTCATGTGCACCTTTTAAAATGCAAATAACCTTTAAAAATATACTTCTTTCCACAACTTTTTACAAACTTCTGATAACCTTTCAGAAATTCTTTAAAAGCAGCATGTGTTGCAGCTTTTTCTATCCCTTCTGCAACACACAGCCTCTTTCTCTTCTATAAAGAAGAAATAAGGGAGATGCTATAAGCCATTCTGGTGCTTCTTAGTTGATGCATTTGCCAATTAATGTAAAAAACATCCTCTGAGAGCAATATTTAATTACTGCAGATATTTAGATTATATCATGAGATCCCAGCCAAGCCTCAAATGTTTTTAAAATTACCTAAGTAACACTCTTATTTTTCTTAATTATTAGCTGACTCCTTCTGAAAAGAGGAGTCTCTCAATTAAAGAAATGCAGTAGATAAAAAATTATTTTTTGCTGCCATAGGCAAAAAGATTTTCCTCTATGAGGTTGTGTCAAATAAAAACCATGTAGGCCACTAATAGCCATGACCTGTGGCTGCCTTGTAGTACTGTAAAACTGAACTGTTTCCTTTTCTAAACCTCCAAGCATGCCACTAAGAATCCTAGGTCAGCACATCTGGTAAACAAATCACCAATCACCAACAGCTGCTTCGCTCTCTGCTCCAGAGTGAGAGATCTCCTCCCCAGCTTGAACTTTTGGACCTTGGTTTTGACCCTGTCTGAATTTTCATTGTGTTAACAAATGATTTTGATGGCAAAACTGTGAATCTGCATACAGGCCTGGTGAGGGAAGCACATCAATAAGTAATTACTAAAGTAAGTCAGGTTGCTTGACCCAAGCATGAAAGCTTTCTGAATTTATTTCCTTCTCCCCCTTCTACACTGTCACTGCAGCTTTAATTTCTCCTTCTCTTCCATGAATCCATTTATACTGATCGCATCAGTGCTCTTGGCAATTTATTTAATATTTCTAGTTCTCTTTGCATGAAATAGCCCTGCTGGAATTCCTGTTTATTTCTAATTTCATTTTGTCTGCATTGTTTTTTTCAAACAGCAGGTTACAGTTGATTAAAATAAATCTGAAAACAGATGCACTTAGTATAGGAAATGTTTGTAAATTGATACTTTTTTTTTCTTTAGCAATGTTTTGAAACTCTATGTTATTAATGAAATTCCACAAATAATTACCCTAAATCTCATATTCAGGTAATTACAAAAATAAAATGAACATCTGTTATTACAAATGCATAATGCCAAGTCATAATGTGCAGGTTAGGGGTTAACACAAGCAAATTGGACATGGTACATAAACACAAGATAAATTATTGTATGGTAGTCTAATTAGGTTCCAAGCATTATGTTAATTATAATTTATATCAATTCAATAATTAAAGAAAACAAGCTCTTGCCTTGGTTTCCTATTCAAAATCTTCTGTGTGCTAAATTATTCTGTGTCAGCTAGGGCGGCACTAGACCATAAATCCGGCAGCAGCAGCAAACAATATTTTTAAAATCTTAGAGAAAGCTTAGTCTATATGTTAGATTTGAAAGAAGTTTTGCTAATTAAATGGGGTAAAAAGTAAACAAGATCAAATTAAGTAGGGCATAGAAAATCCACTTGTTGTCTGTCCAAAGAATTAAATTAAATATTTCTTACCTTAAGGATACTGACCAAAAGTGTTAGTTTGCAAAATTAAATTAGAATGGGATAGATTTTCGAAGGACAAAAAATCCTAGGAAAAAAAAAGAAAAAAACCCAGAAAATCTTATCATATAAATACATGGCTAAATATTACTTTTAGTGATTATTTTTATGCATTTCCTTTCACAAAAAATGCATTTTTTCTGTATCTCTTTTATACAAAGAGAGATATTTTTAAGAACAGCTTAAATTCCAGCATAAATTTAGATATAATCTGAGTGTGCTGCATCTTCTGAATATGAAGATCTTTTACCAGGACAACACCTGAGTTGTCTTATCTACTCTCACAGTTAGAAGATTAATCCTAGTATGTAATCCATCTCCATTATGCAATTAAGTCAATTATCCTTGCTTTCTAACATCATAGATTTTATAAAAGTACAAGAATACCTCCTATACCTTTTATAGCTATAATTAAAAATGTGAGCCAAAATTAAATCAGCATCATGGACCTAACAAACACATACTGTCCAATCACTTAGATATGATTTCAGAGCAGGCCCTTCCAAACATATACTTTATGGTGATTTCACCTCTATCTGCAATTCCTAACAAGAACTTTTCCATTCGGTTTCTAGAGTGGAGTTTTTGTTTGCTTGTTCCTTTGCTTCCTCAATTTTCCATTAAATCCTGAGACACATTCAACCTGGCCTTGAACACTTCCAGGAATGGGCCATTATTAACAATCTCCTGTACATCTAATATTGTATTTCAGTCCAATATCTGACTGAGATATCCTCATGCATCTCAAATGGTACAAGTTGTCTACATTTAGCTGACAGAATTAAGACCAAAGCACAACTTCCTTTCTTTTGCTTAATTATCTAATTCTTGCAGAATTTTGGAGACTTGACCCTATGTTCAAGATTCAACAGCCTAAAAAACCTTAGTACTACTATTTATAGATGGCATATTCCTAATTTCTGTCCCCAGGCAGAGTGCAAGGAAATGAAGGAAATTCCCTCCCAGAAATTAAGTCTCTTTATCAATAAATTTGCATCACAATTCCGAACTGCATTTCAACAAAAGCAGTTGAGAGAAGTGACATTCAGATTCTTCATTTAAGGACATATGTTTTCACTTTGTTCATCTGAGTGCAGTTTTACTATAGGTTCTCTTCTGAGAAGTATAGTATAACCTGTATTACTTTTATTCTCTGTTATATTATTACTATTTGCCTACTCTTAGTACCAAAAACTGAGGATAGATATTAGCAATCTTTTACATGATATTTTGAAAAACATTCACAACTTTTTCATGACATGGACATTATTGATATTGTCTTGTCTTATATCAAACCCTTAACCAATCAAGGAATCTAGGACCTATATAAACATCTTCTCTTAAACATCTCATATTTCAGTTTGCACAAAACGAACAAAAGTGTGTTGTCACTGTCGATAACAAATCCATTACAAAAATCAAAATAAGTGGAACAAAGAAAACCTTGTTTCTGAGACTAAACAAAAGAACATGTTTCCTAGACTATGGTACAGATGCCATTACTGAGATGCCTCAGAACAAGTAATATTAAAGGAAGTAATAGTTCAGTTCCTGTTATAGAAAATGAAAGATGATTCAGCACTTGTTATAGTATGTTTCTTTTCTGGATTGACCATTCTGGATTGACCATTTCATTTCAACACCTTGATATATAGTTATTCATATTTTATATTATTTATATAATCACTGCTTTATTAAGAGGAAAGGCATCAGATTAAACCAGTGATAAGCCCTTAATTAAGCACAGAAATCCAAGGGAAACGAGGCTGGGGTTTCCCCCCACATTTTCTCTACTGTTAGTGTCAATAAGAATCTAGTTTTTTATTTCCTAACAGCATTTAAAGTCCAGATGCCAGCTAAAAATGCCTTCTTAAGCTATTTGTTCTCTATATAAGTACCTTCCATTCAGCTGGCCTTTGCTGGCCTCTTTAGTCTGTACCTGCTATGTAAGAAATTCAAGTACCTATTTTAGGATCTTTAGCTTACTTAGACTTAGTCCTAGGCTGATTCTTTTTCCTAGAGCAATGCAAAATGAGACAGAGAGGGAAAACTGTTCCTGATCTTTTGATTACACTGAAAAATATATGGGGTTTTTTTCAATTTACTCATGCAGCATTTCTGAGTTTTTTCTTCCTACAGAGTCTCTGACAGGAAAATACCCCAAATTAGATAGCAGATGTCCTCTGACTTCTTCTGTCCACTCCTTCCATCATAATAGCTTAGATGTGCTAATTGCTGCTAAGACCTATTTTATTTACTAAACACAGAAGATATTAAAGCACATTGTCAGTTGTGCCAATGTCTGGCTACTGAGCTGGCACTGAAATAGAAGAGGAGCTCTCAAGTACTGAGGCTGGAAAACTGCATTACTCCAGAATCAGAGCATGAGAGAGAGATGATGATTTGCTGTAAGAACATGTCAAAACAGAGGTAGAACTGAGCAGATTCTTTACAAATCGTGGGACAAGCCTATCATATGTATTATGTGGATTATTCCTCAGCATGGGGATATTATATTTTACTGGCATCCCTATTTCTTGTTTGGCAGGTTTTTGTTTGGTATTTTTTATTTTTTGACTGGTGTTCCTAATTAAAATGAGTATGTGCAGTGCAGAACTAGTAGCAGATGACACAGCCAGCAATGCCTGCCCCTCCTTTACCATTTAGTCTACCACATCATCTAAATGACTTTTTCAAATACATTCTTTTCATTTTATATTGATATATGTATTAAAATTAGATGCATAGAAATAAAATTATATGTATTTTAAAAATGGCAAGAGCATAATCTACAATGATGATTCTAAATATAATATAGAGTTTCAGAGGAAGAAAATTCAATAATAACTGTAAACTGAGTGTCTCAGGCAAAAGCCTACATTGTTTATGCTACCATGAAGTTGTGTAAAGATAGAACAAAAATCCAGATCTTTTATTACCTTTGGGCCAACACACCTGCTGTAACATAAGGCACAATGATCACAATGTTCTGCAACAATATACTTATGTGTTTAGCTCATGAAATCCCAGACTTGCAGGAATTGTACTTTGGTCCATAGTCAATATGCTATGAAAATGACAAATCTTGGCGCTGAATGCCTGGGCAATATCATGTTTCATCCTCCAAATATTTCAGAACTGTGGGAGTCAATGCTCATAGGACTTGAAATTATTTTGATGGGCTTTTAAACTCTTTATTACTTGTGCCAAAAGAAAAATAAAATGTCTTAAAATGAAACAAAATTGTGAAGAACTGCAATAACATTCATTAAAACTTAGTATCCATGCATTTTCCTTAATTTGTGAACTGCAATATTAGGGTGACCCTTTTCATGTGTTACTTCCTAATTAATAGCTCAATTAAAATTTACCTTACCAATTTTCCTCTTTTGAGAAACACAGCGATGATGAATAGCTTGGGATGCTGTTCACTACATTTATTGTGTGGTGAAATAATATGTTAACCCATAATAAGAAGTGGCTTGTAAAATATAATAAGTTTGATGGCATTAACCGATGAAGAATAGTTTATTTGGTTATTTGGTTTAATTGTACACAAATGAAATAATTTCTTGCAGAAGTACATTGGCATAAGAAACGTGTTTTTCATTTTTCATCAGAGGCCAAATCATTCCTATTGGTGGCTGGATGCACAAAAGAAAAGGGAGGAAGCAAAGGCACTTGAGGTATTGGCAGAGTCCAAACTAGGAAAAATGTGTGTTCATGTTTCAGAGTCCTTACCCCTCATTCCAGGCAGAATCTCTCACACAGTGCAGTGCAGATCCCCTCCTGTAAACACACACATATTCCCTTTAAGAAAGGGGATTCATAGGGAAGGATGGAGCACATCAAGACCTCAGAGCAGCAAACTGATGTCTGATCATCCAGTTCAGACATTTCTGCAGAATGTCTGTGGATGGTTCAAAATTCCACTGAAATTGTATCTCCTCAGAACATGCTGATAGGATGAAACTTTAAAAATTTGTTTTGCATACTTATGGAAAAAAAATTATGTTGCAAGGATGAAATAGTGAAAACTAGATTTCTACTCTGAATCACTTCTAGAGGACCTGTTTTGAAAGGATTCAGAGCAGTAGCCTATATCTACATACTCAAAACTGTTCCTTGCATCAGACCAAGTGTAGAGGAAGCCTAAAGGTACTTGATTCCCTGGGCTAAAGTGACAATTTGTGAATACCAAGCCTAATCATTCTCTTACTAATATTTGACTAAAGTTTCCGCGTAAAGGTAAAATGTTAAAGATGAATGGTCTGTGCTGTCCTACATTTGATACGATGGAAATTCATTGCCAAGGAAACAACAAGCACAAAATGCTTCCTAAAAACATTAAAGAATGCCAGAAAGGAATTGGTTGGTTTATTACTTCCTGTGTGCTCATTGACTGAGCTTTCAAGATCCTGCCTACCATTTGAGGACACCTACATCAGTTGGGTCTGCATGATGCAAACACACCTGTCAGCACGCTGTGCATGCTGTCTATGTGAGATTGCACTGACTTTACTTGGCATGATGTACACCTGTTCCTCCTCTTACCCAACACACTATTTTACCTAGTGTTCTATAATAACCACTATCTAATGCTTACTTTGCCTTAGGATCCCCATCACAGGTACGAGCATCCAGTGTTGGGAAGAGTGAGACAGCAGGGAGGACACTGAGGGGTTTTCTTGTTAACTTGCTTCCTTCAAATATTATCACTATTATGCTTTTGTAAGTTATTAGTGGTACGAGAGATGCCATTATAAAACATAACAATGTGTGATGGTAATTGTGCCATTAAAGTCTCTAGTAGAACATTAATTATTGATCTTTGCCTCAAGAGCATCAGAATGTTGCATTAGAGCTGCAATGAACTGTTCACCTTACAAGCATTCAACTGAACTATGTCATTTAAAGGTGACCAGGTTTAACTGTGTTATTATATTCAGGGCACTCTAAAGACTGCAGTAGAATTGCTAACACAGCCAAACATGCCTAACAAAAACAGGATGTCTGCTGCAAATAACCTTGGTTTTGGACTGGATATTTTTAAATTCATTCTCAGTTTCTTCTTTCTTGTTCTCCTTCTAAGTTCCCTTCCTCCCTGTAAACCACACTTTTAGCAATAAGAGTTTGGGAGAGTGTTTATCACTCTTCTTGAGTGGCATTCTGGTCAGTTCTGTCAATACCATTCAGGGATGAAAGACCCCTGCAATAAAGTCCCAGACTTGCAAGCCAGTTGTGCTCCCTCGTAGGAGTTCTACCTCAAGTAATTAGTGGTATCCCTGCAGTGATATGGGCTGAAATAAGTACAAATATGGCAGAACCACATCCAAAACAAGTCACTAGGAAAAAGTAAGGCCTCCTCCTGCTGCAGTGCCACCAGAAATTCCTCTCTTCTTGGTTTTTTGGATTTCTGAAGTTAACCTCATTAATTTGAGCTACTGAAGAGTTACATCCCTGCTGACAGAGAAACTGGCTGGAGTGTTGTTTTGTAATGTAATGTCACATAGCACAGCCATCCTGCTGTAGCCTTGATTTCATAAGCTTATATTATAAACCTTACTATAAGCATTAGCAACTGCCACACAGCAGGACTAGAAAAGTACTTTAGGTATCTTTTACCCACCTGTGACTACATCTAATTTTATTTAACCCTTTTTCCTCTGCCCTCCTCATTTCTGTCTCTAATAGCACAGAATATTCATATCTTCTTGCTTATTAAGTTGGTGCTGACTTTGAGAAACATCTTTCACTTCTAGCCATTCTTAAACCTAACAAACTACAGACTGTACTTTTCACATTCACAGAAGTATAGTATAGAAAAGTAATTTTTCAAACAACGTTTTTCTTACTGTAATTGCCTTTTCTCTGTCATTTTTCCCCTTGCTGACAACCATTAAAAGAGTTCTCACTGACTGATGTGATGTTGGTCAAACCTGGCCTTGTAGATGATACTTTCACATCATGCTTCAGCCTGGGAAGGTGAAGAATCAGTCCACAGGGCCAAAAGATTAATTGTCTTAATGTTAGCATTCCAAATTGCAACTGCACTGTTTTGGGACAGTGCTGTTGCTAGGCTGTGGCAGGTTTTCAACAAACCACCACAATCCACAGTAGTAGAGAATTTAGTTCTGATACGTGCCAGGATGAAGATCAGATTATACTGAGACACCCTAAGGGAAAATAAATAGCAGATATATTCTTCTATAGAAATAAAATCCTTGTCCCTAGAGGGAATTTCCAACTCTATTGGACCTGCATAAGGGTTAAAGGTTCAGATTCTGCTGGGTTGTTTTTTGTTGCCTATTTTTTCTTCTTCCATTATCATCATCATGACTGTTGAGTAAGGATTAGGTAACTTTTTGGTCCAGAGGTTGTCCAAGAGATCTGAAAGAAACAAACAAAAGAAAAAAATGCAAAATCCTCAAATCCTAGGTTATTTGAATAAACTCACAAGGTGTGAGCTATAGATCGCAAGCTGTCTGAATCAGCAGCCACACTGCAGAACAGATTTACTCTGTAGGTAAAATTACCATGTTCTGCCAATGTGGTCATGTTGGAAAAAAAAGTCTATAGACATAAAATCACATTGTTTGACTGGTACAAGTTGGCAAAATCTCTAGAATGAGTACAGTAAACAAGAGGTTTTTCTCATCTTAGCCTGTGACCTGACAAAGGTAATTTGGCTTTTTGGACAAAACCCTTCTTTTGCTGCATGTAAAGTATCTCAGGTTTAAAGTCCTGTCAGCATGTATGGACATCAAATATAATGAGAAAAATCAGAGATGTCAAACAGCTGATTATGTTAAACAGCCTACTAACAATCACAAAGAGGACATACATAGAGAGAATGAAAAAAAAAAATACAGAATTCATTAGGCACTATAAAGAAAACATAAAATATTAAGAGGAGCCTTCCAGCTACTCTAAGTCTTGTCCCATATTTTATTTCATGATCTCTGATATCGCCCATAGCACCTGTAATTGAACAATGAAAGAAAGCAAGATAAGCTTGCTATTTCCTTCTAGATTCTGCTATTATAACTGTGAAATAACATGATGAATTCAATGCAGATAGAGAATTTCACTGAAGTTATTTCCAAAATTAAAGGTCTTCACCAGCTACCACACAGAAGTAATATCAGAATTCAAGTGATATCAGAATTTTCAAGGTTTTAAGTCTGCCATCTTTAAACTGACATTTAATTCCAGCTCAACCTGAAAGCAGCCAACAGCTATCTTATGACTGTAGAGTGCATGGGATAAAATTTATTTAATTCAGTGTTGGACAATACCCAAATAAAAATATGCATCTTCCCCAACTAGATGAGCGACACTTTTACTGATAGCATCACCATTAAATCTTGCATTCCCTCCAACAACTCCTCTAGCAATTGGCCTTTTGCCTGGTGAAATTGATAGGCATCAAAGTTATAACAATTCAGCTATGTCCCCATTACTCTCTGTGCTTGTGGCCGTATCAAGCATCACTGCCTTTATTGGAGCTCTGAGAAAATTTAAGCCTTTCCCATGTGGAGCATGTTAAGTGGACAAGCATCAGTTTGTATTATAGATCAAGTCTAGCACACCCGGTTTCCAGACAAATTCCAAAAGAAACAACAATTCAAGTGATGATGATGTATTTTAAAAGGAGCATATTTAATTACTGGGCAGTCTGCCATATATTGAACAAACTTCCACTCCTCTCCTTGTTTCCCATGGCTGTGCTCAGAAACTGAGAATTGTAATACTGAACCACAGCAATCAACAGCAAATAAGCAAAGTTTAACAAAATCCCTGAGAGATTTTTAATTCTACCAGTGTTTATTGCTTAGAATAACTCACAGCTAACCCTTCAGAGGTTATATAAGTGACACTTTTCATATAAGTGCCAAAAAAACTCAGTGAAAACATGAACATATATCTACTTATGCATTTAGTAGCCTAATCTATAGTAATACTCTATAATTGCTTCTTTGCAAGACCTAATAATAATGTCAGATTGCAAAACAAAATAAAATAACCCCTCCACTACTACATATCCACTAGCAGGCTCTGAACTACTATTAACTAGAATAAATGTGAAAATACATTTTTCCGCACAGCATAAAGGTAGAAGCAAGGATGCTAACTTCTCTACCTTTGTACAGACACCCCAGCACCCCCAAATGCAAATTTATTCTTATACTAATGCCCTAATCCTCCTCCATATTTCCTAAATTTGTAGTCCAGATTATATAAAATCTTATTCCCACTGAATTTAATCTACTTTCAAGCAAGTAGTATTTATAATCATCAAGACATATTTACTTAATGTTTTACTAGAATTTAAAAGGCAAACATTACCTGAAATTCACTATTGTTGTTTTTCTTCTCTAGGAAACTGTAATTTATAGACTTCTTTAGATTTTGAATTCTGGAACCATAGTGGCCTCTATTGTTGTCATATTAGAACAGCATGCATTGCAAGTATAAATAAAGCCTCTTTAAATGTTTTTAAATCATTGAAAATATATGACAATAGTTCTTGTAAATCAAGCCATCACCTTGGCTCCAATTTACAGAAAAACATTTAAGACATTCCTGTGAAAATAACATCAGATCAGTCACAGACATGCTAAGCATTGTTGTCAACTGAAATTGGTTTCTGCTTTGAAAATTCAAGACATAAGGCCTGTAAAATTATCTCGTTGTGCTGAGAATATCAGGAAAATCACATAAACTACATGCATTCTTTTTCTTCTTGCTGATCAAATGATTGCTTGTGTGAAGAAAAAAGATGGAATTGTATGCAACCTCAGACATCAACGAACTTTGATTAGATCATAGCTTTAATTTAGGCTTTTCCAGTGCTATAAACAGATACATTAATAGAAAAAAATATTTTTTTCCAAATCACAGTTTAAACAAACTTAATGTACAGGTATAAATCTGCTTTGGAGGCTACATGTCTCTTTGTTAACTAGCTGTTCAAGAATTCCAGACAGTTTCTTTAGAAAATTTATCTAGTTTTTAGATTAATAAAATAAGACAAGATGAATGTCATCCTAAAAGATTAGTTCTGATGTCAGTTTACTAAAAAAACAACAGAATAATTATTCCATAAAAAATACCCAGATGCAATTTATGTCAACGCTTTATATACAAGAATGAATTTTCATTCTGAGAAAGTTAATAGTATCTAATTTATTAATAAGTTTTTCCCAACACAGTCAGGAGACAATTAAAATGAAGCACTGAATTTCTGGTCTATGAAGTATTGAAGTCTGATATTAAATATTCCATTGAGAATAGATTAAAATGTGACTCCCTTGTTTCCTTTCCCCTCAGGAAGCATGACTGATCTTCCTTATTCTCACTACTACAAGATGATTTATATTCCTTGTGTTTAACATCTATGAAAAAAATTATTTCCTTCCCAGTTTTTGAGCCTAAAATAATGCCCATTATTATACTGTTAGACTTATAAAAAAGAGGCAGTCTTTTGCAGAAAAGAATGATACCAAATGTTAGAGACTTCAAATTATACAGAATCAAATGTTCTTAATATCTGGAAGAGAATTAATAAAAAATATTATAATAAATAAAGGTCTTCTAATATTTGCAGCAAAGTATGTATATATTTGTTAAATGAAATTGTGAAAATTATTAAAAATAAAAAATTTATTTGTGGTTATAATGAGTTTTAAAAACGCATACAATGGGATTTTTTTATTAAGAGCCAAGGATGTGATGAATGAAGCTTAGGTAACTTGGACATACAACTTAGAAAGGAGGCAAGACTAACACAAAATAATTGAAGATGTTGAGAGATCGCTGTTCTCATACCTCAGTGACTTTGCTGCAAATAGATAAGATGCATGCAGTGCATGCATCTGTAAATAGGCAACAGATCTGAGCAGATCACTCTGTCAATCTCATATTTTACAAGGCTGAAAAAAAAAGGCTTTTTTTAATGTTAAACTTAAATTGCAAACTTCTCCGGTTGCTACTTCTTTTCATCTGCAAAAAATACTAACAATCAGCCACGAGGCAGAAAGAGAACAAAATATGCATGTATGAGGTACCTCCCTTTGAGAGATCTTTGCTCCATTTCACAAATCAGTGAAGAAAAAATTAAAGTTGCTTCTGCTGGTAAGATTACCTCGAAGAGCAAGTCAGTAGCAGTGCTAGTGTATGGTCACCTTTTGTCAGTACCTTGCTATTCACCTTGAAGAAGGGTGATATTGGATTTCAGTCAGATAATTCAGTAGCAACAGTTATTAAATGGTTAGCATTACTGAAATAGGCACTGAGGTTGTCTCCTAAAAAGCTACTTTTTCCTTGCCCTTCCATTTGATAGATGTGACAGAACTATAGAACTCCTCCAGCTGAAAGGGACCTCAAAAGATCATCTGATCCAGTTTTTGGGGGAAAAGGGAACCTAGAAGGTTATCTAGCACCCTGTCCAATTGCACCTCAAAATCCTCCAGTGTTGGAGTCTCCACCACATTCCTGGGAAGTTGGTCATTGAATGATTGGCTTTGCTTAAAAAAATTCCTTTCTTATATCACGACAAAACCTTTCCCAGTAAAAGTGGAATCTATTCCCCCATACCTTCTCCAGGCAGCTTCTTGTGAAAAGAGAGCTTCTGTCCTCTCTGCAGCTGCCCTTTAAGGAGTGAGATACTGTGAATGAAGCCCCCTTCTAGGTCTTCTCTCCTCCAGGGGGAAAAACCTCTAATTTCTTCACTCTCTTCTCATAGGGCAGGTTCTCCTTTGGTCATCTTCATGCGCCTCCTTTGGGCCCTCTCCAGTCTGTGTCATTCTTGAATTGTGGGCACCATGACTGGGCACAGCATTCCAGCTGCAGCCTGACTAGTGCTGAGTACAGTGGGATGCTCCTGTCTCTACTCCTGCCAGGAATGCCCCTGTGGACACAGCCCACAATTGCTGCAGCAGCTCACAGCTCCATACTTGTCTGCCAGGCCACTTTCAGCAAGGCTCCTGTGCAGTCCCAGAGCCTGGCCTGTGCTGAGCTGTGTGGGTATGGCATCCCAGGTGCAGGACTACGCCTGTCTCTGTTAAACTTTGTTCCATCAGTGCTGCCATTCCAGCCAGGCCAGGTGTCTCTTTAAGATGGCTCTCCCTTCTGCCTCGTCCACCCCACTGCTCAGTTTGGTGTCATCAGCAAACTTGCTGTGTTTCATTCCCATCATCCAGATTATTTATGAGGGTGCTGAACAGCATGGAGCTAGGTATCAATCCTGGGGAGCACATCTCACTTTAGACAGATTCCCAGCCTCAGTAAAAAACATTGATCACTGTGAAATCACCAAGAAATATTACTCTATTACAAACAGGAAATAGGTTCTAAGTGATGGGGAAAATGTAAATCTGGTTATATGAAAGGTCAATTTATGAGAACCTCCATTTTAAAATGTCTGTAGGGTATTTTGAGCATTTTCTGAAGATATAGCACTTTTCCCTTATTGTAGCATTAAGTGCTACAGTACAGATGGTGTGGTGACTTGAGTTAAAAAATGTATAGGATTATGTATAGGATTTTTTTTTATATAAGTTTAGTTGAAACAGAGCTGTTGAAGCGAGAATTTAGTAGAAGGATTTTTTTTTTAGATTAGTCAGACAGGCTCATGGTGGTGTTAATTTCATTTAACAGAGTTCATAAACTTTTATTTTGCTTTTTAATCCAACTTTAGACTTCTTTTAAATCTGTGCTTTTCACACAAAGCATCTGTGCAGCTCTCATTTCCCCCAGGTCTTTATTTAGAACAGGAAAGCAGAGTTAAATTCAAATGCAACTTTAGGCTTTCATTGTTCAGATGCTGCTAGAGATTGCCCATTTTTTTCAGAAACTCACAGCACCCTTGGGGTTCTGTTAGCCATTCTAATAGCAGAATTAGGAGAAGACAGATGGAAAAAGAAAGAATTAGAGTTGGAAGCAGCTGTTATGAAATCTGCTTCAAGAATAAAATTGCTTATATAGCCTTACTCAGACAAAGCCAAAAAAGGAAAACACATTTTTCACCCTGGCACACCAGCTGGTGTCGCTGCTATAGTCAACGCAACTGTACAGCTTAGAAAAACACAGATTAGGAATTGCATCATCAATGACAACATGAAAAAGGACAGATATACAAACGAGTATGTGTTTCACCCATTCTCTCAGAAATCTTGAAGCAACGGGATTTATGTAAACAAAACCTTATGTAACTATAAAAATAAGTTTTAATTTATGATGTTTAACCCTTAAGCATTCTCATTGGTATGATATCTCACAGGGGTTTCAGGGATAGTGGAAGAAGCACTCATTAAATTAGTGTGAGAGTGGTGAACAGGAAAGTACTTTCTCAGATAAATCCACATTTCCCAACCCCTGTCTTAGAGCAACCCAACCACTTTTCTGTTTTACATCATATATGAGCATGAACACAACATGTAGCAATACTGTTAGTGACATCTCATGTAGACAAACACTTCAGCTTGCCAAAATGTTATAGAAATTACATATATGGTCCTGGAACCCTGCCCATATATGAGATCTGGCCTGGACCACTGGCTGGACCACTCTGATTTACCTGGACATTACCAAAATGTTCCATCCCTGACCTAATCAGCAATATTAAACTTCACTCCATTACATCCTGGGTGTGACTGGGAACAGAGGTGATAAGGGTGAGATTGAGTAATCTAAACAAAGCACCACCCTGTAAATTGTCCCAGCACACCTTGCCCAGGTTCCCAGTGCTACTCCAGATAATTGCAGATCTTCTGCTGGCTCTGTGTCACATCCACCAGCACCACAGAGCTGGCTCAGACACCTGAGAGCAACTAACATGACAACAAATTACTGTTTTCAGGCAACTGAGAGCTAAATGACTCTCCTTTAACTAATCTGCAGTGTCAGGTGCTACTAGAAAATCTCTAGGGCTTGCACTAGTAAATTAAATTTGGCCAGTAAGGGTCCTGGGCATGAATGTTAAATGGCATGGAATGCATTTATACCGGCATCTAACTATCCTGGCACTCAAAATTAGGGCTGTCACAAAGCCAGGTGTTGGCTTTGTCTCAGTATGCTTTACTGAGACAGGCTGAAAGCATGCAAGAAACACTCAGAGCATTTAATAATGTGAGTGGTCATATTTCAGTGCCCAGGATTGATGCCTATTATGTACTTGTGATCTATTGATCTACTGTGGTTCTAAAGCAGGCAGGGGGGGAGAGAGATATCTCTAATGTCTCTTTCTATGGGTACCCATGAAAGTTGATCATTTCACTCCCCAGTGACTAGAAAAAGACTCCCAAACCCATGACCCATATAAAGAAGGGTTATCATCATGCCCATATCTCTGGAATATGCACATATCCTTCCTACAGTTTGGTCTCAAACAGTTCAGCCTCTGATTGAGCCCCAGAAGTTTAAGCTCCTGGGTTGGCCTCCAGTAGATGGGCATCAAAAAACCCTGGCCTTGAAGCTGCTGAGTTGACATCCCTTAATATGCAGTCCCAGAAACCTTCTTCATGATCTGAAAGAGCTGGAAGCATCTCACTTGAAATGTTGTTTCTCAGACCATAATAAGATGAGCAAGGACAAGATGCACAGCCTGTAACTGAGCTGCAGAACTTTTAGGAAACACACAGTAGAGGGAGCGAGGTGGTTAATTCTGTAGATCACTTTCTCAGTAAGATTCATCAGAAAATGTGAGTTCTTACAATTTAGAAGCTTCACATTTTTTTCCCCTGTGGATGACTAGTGAGAGGTTAATGCCAGAGTTTGACAGGTCATCCAATATACAACCTCTTCTATAACCTGAGCTAGCTGCAAATCTCCTGCTTTCCAGAAACCACAGATTCAAGTTTATTTCAAATAAAATATGTACATGTCTGTTTCCATGAAAATATTGTCCTTAATTCAACAAATCCTCTATCATTTTGTCATACTGTTCCAAGACATTTTCAGGCAACAAATATATTCTACCTGCATTGTGCTGATCTAAAAGAAAAAAAGAAAAACAATTTCTACTCCCCTCTTGTAGGTTGTCTAGTCTAATGGGAAATTTGTCAATCCTGTCCTCAACTGAGATGTTCAATTTATCTTTCTTGAACATAACTGACTAGACAATAACATACCATTATAGTAACTTTTTCATTGTTTACTCTAAATACCTCTTCTGACACAACTTAGATTTTACTTGGCTATTTCATGGTTGAATCACTGCAGATGCTTTCAGTATCAAATCTGAGTTTGATCTACTCTTTACACTCTTATTTCCTTTGAGGGGCTTACTGCAGAAATATTGTTATTAATGCTAAAGTGCATCACCTCACACTGTTGTACAACATTTCATCTCAAATCCTTTAAAAACATTTTAAAGTTAATGCTCAAAATGATGTGCAGTAAGGTCTGAATCCTTTGTAGCTGACAAGCACATTCAACAGGATTTTCAGCTCCCTGGGAAAATCCTTTGATTATCTTCTAATTAATGAGGGAAGCAACCCACAACAGCCCACTATTTCCCAAGGCCCCAGCTTTGGGGCTGTGGCTTGGGTAGGAGAAGATGTGCAGACCTGGCTTAGCAAACCTAACCTCCAGAGCAGGGAAGGGAGTCAGAAATACTCAGCTTGGCATTTCCCCTCTTCACAAGCAGACCTCACTGTGTGTGAGGAGCTAGGACTCAACTCCTCTCTGGAGATCAGACAATGTGCATTAAGCTTTATTGAATCTTTAATGTGCAATAATCTTTATTGAATCTGAGACTGATTAAAGCGAGAACTATGGTGTCCTGATATCTTAAGCAGTCATCAAACCTCAGAAGAGGGGGAAGATGATGACTGCAGCACAAAAGTAGAAAAGCATTTCATAGTTCTGAGAGGAATAAAGACTCAAAAACAGGAGAGAAATTATTATTTAATTTGGTTAATTTAATGAATTTAAACTTTTGAAGGTCCTATTTCTGCATTCAGCCTTAAGTAGAGGTAGGAAGTATATCCAACCTGCAACTAGAGAGCACCACATAAGAGCTGCAGGTGCAATGAAAAGATTTTCTTCAGAATTAGCCACACTTCACTCTTATTCTAAAAGCACATCAATTGGCTGAAATTCCTACCATGATGAAAGAATATTTCTAGGCAATCCCGTTTTTCCTAAGACCACTGACACTATAGCAAAAATGCTAGCACAGCAAACTGGAAGAAAACTCTCCCTAAACATGATGGATTGCTGTTTTCAGGCAGTTTTTCAAAAGCTGTTTATCTTCCATCTAGATATTCATATGCCATGGATATAAAGCTTTGAAATATAATTATATTCTTTAATAACCTACAGTACTTGTTCCCCAGGGGATATTTTAATGCTCTAGTATAATTTATTAAAGAAGGAAAACTAGAATAAAATCAAGCTTAATGTGTTCTTCTATTTACTAAACCTGCTTTGCTCGGGATAATTTGATTATTTTTAATTGCAGTTTAAATGGCCATAAGTATATATTTTTCAATATTTGATATGTGATTTATACTACTTGCAATAGGATTTTTGAACATTATCATCATCTGATTAATCTACTTAACAATCACTAACTGCTGAGCATATTAAAGCATAAGACAATTCATAAAATCTACAGTGCTCTCACAAAGAATAAAACTGACATACAATTTTAATTTTTGATTCAGTGCTTGTTTTTGTAGTATATGTAAAGGAGGAAAAGTGACAGTATTTTGTGCTGTTAAAATATTCCCAAAGAAAGCAAAAAATTATAATATTGAAAATTGCAAGTAGGACTTAGGGATAAGCGTAACAATTATAGTGGAAGAGCAAAATCAAAACAAGAATCCTTGCTGTAGTACATCTCACATAATGTTCAGAAAAATTGCTTTTATTCTCATAAGAATGATGGCAAAATAAGCCTCTTTTATACTAACCTTGACTCCAGCGCAGCATCCACAGGGACCTTGCATGTGTTCTCTGGTTCATTGGATCCTCTCCAGCTCCAAGTTTGGAGACTTGAAGTCCTGACTCGAGGGAGACCCAGCAGTGGTACTGAAGAGACAAATGCCTCAAAACATCCCCTGCTCTTGGGCAGAGCTGCTGAAGCTGTAAGTGGCTCCTCACCTCAGAGCCACTGTGATTAAACAGCCACTCCTGCTAGCACATGTTTTCAGTGGTAATTCTTAAGGAATCCACAGATGTGCTGAGCACAGAACTGTCCCATGCATTCCAGCCACAGGGGCAGAAGCTTCAATAGGAAGACAGAATATGTGGTGCTGGGCAATAATGGCTGCATTGGAGCAGCCAAGGCTGCTTGTAGCTCTGGGCAGAGGTCACATATGACACACAATGGTTTTGAACTGCAGAGCCCACTTGACTGCAAGAAATGCTCAACATAGGTGATCTGAAACATCATCAGCAATGGTAGTCAAGATCATAAGATCCATGGGAAAAGAGGCGGCCTTGAATACATACAAATAGCAGCCCCTTGTTCTCCCCACCCCCCAAATTAACAAAGCAAGAAAGCAGCAACAGGAAACCAGAGAATCAGCTACAGACAAAAAATATCCCTCCTGATTTCCTCACTCTCTTGACCAGTGATGGGACTTGAGGAAGCAGCACGGAGCTGAGTCAGGGGAGATTCAGACTGCATATCAGGAAAAGGTTTTTCACACAGAGTGTGTCTGAGCACTGGGACAGGTTCCCCAGAGAAGGCACCAAGCCTGACAGAGTTCAGCAAGTGTTTGGACAATGCTCAGGCACATGGTGTGACTCTTGGGGTGTCCTCTGCAGGGCCTCCAGGAGCTGAACTGGTAATCCTAATGGGTCTTTTCCAAGTCCTTTCTATGATTCTATGGACATTTACAACTAATAAGGAGAATATTGCATTATTTTCTTTTTTATTCTGGCACACATCCCTTCTATCCTCATTCTTCTCCTGGTCCTTATTTTAAAATTATGCTCCTCTTTAGAAAATTTTGGTACTGAAAATTTTGCTTTTTAAAGTAAGACTTAGAGATATTTTCTCTGATCTTAATATATTTCTCTCAACTTCCTAAGTAGATTACCCTTGAACCATACAAGTTCTTAATTCAACTTTCTCCCAAAGGCATAGCTGCTTATGCCACTTTAGCAGACCCACAGCCTTTATTCTTAAGGTCTAAAGCACCTAAAAGCCTCAAAAACAATTTTCTTTACTTGGTGGCCTTTTTATCCTATCTTTGTAGATCAGTACTCAATATTACACCGCTCATGGAAAGAGCACTTTTCTCTAAAATCTCATTATTCTCATAAAATTGGGAATTTCTATGAAAAACATACTCTTATTTCATAAAGTAGCAATGTTTTCAATGATACAATCTTAAAAATTTTATAGTGGAGGGAAAGGATTTAAAAAGTAAATATTTATAAACAAATATTTTGAAGTGAAAATGGAGCCATGAAAAGAATAGCATGAAAATGTCTTAAAACACAAATTAAATATGTTTTTTCTTCAGGATATTTTCATCTGTAGAATTTTTTTTATTATGATGCAAGGAAGAGTGTGATTGCAGTTTTATTACTGTTGCTGGTTTATAGCCTCATCTAACTCAGGTTTATTGTAATCCAATCATTCTAAAACCATTGAGTAGCCTCAATCCATCAGCGGTTCTTTTCAGGGACTAGTTAAACTGAATATTTTGGGAACCATGAAGCTGAGAGCTGAAGATCATTAATCTATTAACCTTTCTTATTCAAGTTAGGAAGCACTTGAATTCGTACATGCAATGAAACTTTGTACTGAAGTTGGCATTTTGAAATAATCCCTAAATATTTATTTTTAGGTTGCCTTGAAGAGAACAACCCTGAGTATCATGCCTATTTAATCTCTATTGGTGCTGCATTAAGCATGTTAATTAGGATTTTTCCTATCTTTCATAAGAATATTATGTATTTTATGAAGTACTATTTCTCCTTGGCATAGGTTCAAAAAAGCTGAGGGTGCAAGCATGCCATTCACTTCAGCAAAATTTCACATAACAAAAAAGAAATACTGCAACAGAAAACCAGTATGGTGGTGTCAGAAATATTACATTATAAATGGTACCACCTCATTTTCAGACTCCCAGAGCACTAAAGCAGTGACTAAGGCTCTAGAATAAAGCTAAATACATTATTTCTATCCACAAGTCATGTCCCAGGTAAGCACAGCTGGATCATTGTCACTGCTTTGAAGCAAAATCCAAATCTTTACCGGGTAATTTCCTTGCCACTACTTTCAAATTAAAATGCAGCGGCTTTTAGCTTCCCCTTAACAATCTATGTGAATTTAATATATTCTGAGGACAATGTAATTAAAGGTAGAGTCATAAAGGTGTATTAATGGATACAGACAAAAGAAAAAAGAACACATCTTAAAACCTTTTGCTTTGCAGGTCTTCACCAGAATCTAAGTGGATGAATTCAAGGGCGCACAGATTTTCCTCGGATATTTTGTAACTAAAAGAAACCACTAGAGGGCAAAATATCCATTGCTAAAAGCATAAGTGACCCCGCCATGAACGAGAAAAATAACAGAGCAGAAAAATTATCCAAAACAGACTTTTCTTTTCTTCTCCCCGTGCCACCCTACCCCCCAAATTAAAAAGAAGCTTTTAATCAAAACATGAATTAATAATAGAAC
This sequence comes from Melospiza melodia melodia, assembly GCF_035770615.1. Taxonomy (NCBI): domain Eukaryota; kingdom Metazoa; phylum Chordata; class Aves; order Passeriformes; family Passerellidae; genus Melospiza; species Melospiza melodia. The sequence continues at coordinate 128,318,057 of NC_086196.1, forward strand.
AATTTTATCTTAAGCTCTGTCAGGGAGATGATTAAGTGACATTTCTCATGAGGTCAAATTTATGTTGTTGCTTCTTTCTTGCTTCTACAAATAGCTACTTTCTGCAAATATTTTGGTGTTCTCAGCACTAACCCTTTTGGTTTAGGATATGGAAATAGCAGGAACTTGAACTTGAAAGTTTACCAAAAGTATGGGAGAAAAAAAGAAAACTACAAACTCATAGGAGCAATACCTTAATTTAGCATTAATTTTGGTTTGGACAGCAAAAAGAGTAAATACACATTTTTTTAAGGCTGTATAAATTGCATTTATGATCAAGTGACAGTTTCAAATCCAAGACTAAAATCTTACTGGGGCTGAGCTATAAAAGCAATTGCCAAATTCAACTTTTGGGCACCTTTCTCTCCAGCTGAGTTGGAGCCATGAATTGGGAGGCCAGGCATCACACAAAATACACAGGGGAAATGTGATGCTGACAGGTAGAACCAGCATGTGCTGAGGGCTTTGCAGAAAAGTACCTGGGGTCCTGCTGGAGTCAGCAATGTGTCTCTGTTGCAAAGAAGGCAAACGGCATCCTGGGCTGAGCACTGTCAGCAGATCGAGGGAGGTGATTCTTCCCTGCTCCTCAGCACTGCTGAGGCCATGCCTGATGAGCTGTTCATCCAGTTCTGGCTCCTCAGTATGAGGGAGGAGAAGTCCTACTGGAATGAGTCATGTGTAGGACCAGTAAGGAGCATCTCTCCTATGAGGAAAGACTCAGAGCTGGGACTGTTCAGTCTAGAGAAGGGAAGACTCAGGGCGATCTCACCAGTGTATATAAACATCAAAAGGGAGAGCTCAGAGAGGACAGAGACCAGCTCTTTCAGTGGTGCCCAGTGACAGAACCAGAGGCAACAGGCACAAATTGAATATCTGAATTCCCTCTGAACATCCAGAAACAGTTTTTCACCGTGAGGGTAAGCAAGCGTCCATACAGGTTGGCTGGAGAGGTGGTAGAGTCCCCATTCTTGGAGATGCTCAAAAGCCATCTGGACACGGCCCTGAGCAGCTGATTCATTGTCTCTGCTTGAGCAGAGAGGTTGGACCAGATGATGTCCATAGGTCCCTTCCAGCCTCAACCCAACTTTGGTTGTGTGAGCAGCACTGAGAGGCAGCGACTCATTCCCTTCTAGGCAGCCATGAACGACCTTGGGTAGTGAAGATACAAAGCCTTGTTTTTGTGAGAGCTAGAAAACACCATAAAGAGGTGGAGACTAAATAGAATGAATAATAATAATGACGAATAATAACAAAATAAATAGCTTTCTTCAGTTTTTAACAGAGCATAACATTGACCTTGAGGATAACAGTAAGGCAAATAAAAGTGTATGTTAACAAAAAAACTAAATATACTGTAATAGAAGTGAAAACAGACCTCAAGGAACTAAACATATCTGTATGGCTCATAATCACAAGCTGAACTCCATCCCACAATTGTGGAAGAACTGAAAAATGAAGTTGCAGGTCAGACAGCATATATTTTAAAATAGCTTCCATGAGAGGAGAACAAACCTGAAAAAGAGTAAAAATACTTGTATTCAGGAGAAAAAGAATAACCAGATAAATATAAAGTTTTTCATATTACTGAAAGAATGTGCAAGGGTTTTGGACACATTTTCCATTTATCTATCTATTTTTTATGTTAAAAATATAAAAATACAATATGAGCTTTTAAAAAGTGAAATTATTTTCTACAGTAGGGTAATGAATTAAGAGCTTATCCATCTGGGCTATAACACTCTGACACACTGAAATCTAGTAGTCTAGTTAAGCAGATAAAGATTAATAGAAACCTAACCTGAACAAAGTATTGGTCTAACAGGAGACAACACCAAAGATAATTAAACAGTAAACTCCTGGGTGAAATTAATTAGGAAAGAAAAAATTAGCTTTTGGCCTGATCTCTATACAAATTTCCCTTGCTAGAAAAGGACTTCTCATCACAAAGATAGGAGACAATGCTAACAAAACATATGGGAAAATGACCTGAAGGATCATGTTAGTGGATTTTCAGCAATACTAAATACACATCTGTACAATAATAACCAAAAATATTCAAACTTATTTTGAATTTCAAATTTATTTCTACCATATGAAAGCAGAAGGACCTAATTCTATTTGTTAATCATAGGTTAATGGGATACTGGGATATAAATGTGATACAAATACCTAAAAGGCAAATGCAATACTGGCACAAAATCATTCAGAATATGGTGACTGACAATCTTAAGACATTAAACAAAAAGGAAGATAATTAGGTAAGAGCTATTAAGCTGGCAAGGACAACAAAAAGTCTTTTGTAGGAAAGAGGACTAAAAGACCTCTAGATTTTTTCACAGACCAAAATGAAGTCTGAGAGACAATTTAAGTCTTCTCTCTAAAATACTTCAACAAAATGAAGAATAGTGACTTCAAAGAAGGAACTCTGTCAGCACAAATGCAGCTATGAATTAACTTTCAAGGAGAAGACAGGAGAAGCCCTCAAGCAGCTTTTTAATGGGAAATGGGGAAGAAAGGAATGACAAGGGAAGAGCATGAAAGTACTATTGAGATGGGTTTTCATGCACTTATGAAAATATATTCCAGCCCTCTGCTATTGCAGTCATCATTCAGAAAGATCTATAAACTCCCTCCTAGTCCTGGTCTTCTTTTGAGGGCACAGCCTGAGATCTCATAAACAGGGTAAAGAAACCATGCAGAGGGTTCAGCTAGCACATTGGCACAGGGATATGCTTTCAACAGTTTGACAGACTGGATTAGCATTTCCACAGTTCGGCAGTACCTGGGCCAGTACTCTGAGGAAATTTAGATATTTTATTAAGTTAGGCAGCAAGTGAGAGACCTGAGGATCTCAAGTGATGCATAAATTTCACTCATTGGCCTGTCAGGGGTTCTAGCCCACAGTGATCTATGCATATGCACAATAAACTACGTGGCACCATACAGCTCCATCATGATAAATCATTTAAATTGCTTTCTGTTCCACTGGCCAAGCTAGCTAGGCCTTCCTATATTGAAGTTTGCACTGTACACACATCAAAAATATCTTGCCTGTGATGAGAAAGAAATCTTCAGCAGTAGACAGCTCTAGTAACTTTTGAGTATTACTACAATGTTTCTCACATAGAAAGTCAGGTCCCTTCTTTCTCAGAATGAACTTTCTAGAAAAACAGGAAAAAAAAGAAAAGTCAGTCAGGCATACCTATTGAACCAAGCAAATTACCAACTTCTTAAATCACTGTCATCACTTCAGTACTCAGGCTTAGGGGACAGCATAACTACATCCCTGACTTAGGATGCTAAAAAAGACTTATGATAAATGAAAGCAATCAAAATATTCCCAATAACAAAATAACTGAGTGATTTCTAGCTAGGAGTTTGGAACAGGAATTGAATGAGAATCAAGAACAATACAAAAGAATTATTAAGTGACTGTGCTTTTGACAGATTTATGCAAGCCTTTGAAAGTGGATCAAAAACCTTAAAATATATAGGAAATTATTTTAAGTAAAATTCCTATATTGACATTACCAGCTCAACAGAACTGTAAAAGAAATCAAAGGAGGTGACTTGGGGGGAAAAAACTAACCACCACACATAAACAGACACCAAGGGGTTATAGTTCTTCATTACTAGAACATAGAAGGACATATAAAAAGATAATAGGACGTAAGTGACAGAATAGATACAACAAGCAAAATTTGAACTGAGTTAATGAAATCAACCTATTTTGAATTAGCAAATTCATAGAATTCATTATGGACCAGCAAAAAAAAAAAAAAAAAGAAAAAGCAACAAAAGATCTAGAATTTCGTGTATTTTTTATGAAACACACAATTTCATACATAAAAAATAAAGTCTATTCCAATTTACCTACATTTTGGAGTTCTGTTATTTCATTGTATTAATTGTGCAAAGCATGATATTTCCTTAATGATTTCTTTGACCTTTGATGTGGTGAACATTAAGTACAAAGTTTTAACTTCATCCTATCCTGTATACAATGGGTTTAAAGGTATATACCAGATTTCTAGATCCAGGTATTCACCAAAGGGGGAAAAAAAAAAGAAAGAAGAAAAGAAAAAACCTTAACCTATTAAGCTTGACGATAATTTTACACTGCTTTTTGTTCATGTAAAGGTTTTCTTTTCTGGAAAGGGTGAACTCTCTTCTGCATTCTCAGGAAATCCTTTTGAGAAGGTGAGGATGTTGAATTATCTCAAGCTGTCATTATCATAAAGCAAAACAAAATGATGATGCATAGTCATAGGATTTAAAACAGTAATGTAGCAGGGTTTAGCAAATGCTGTCTCATTAGCAGAGCTGTAAAAAATTCTCTCAGCTAATGCAAATCTCTGATCTATTGCTACGGAAAGTAAAATGTTTCAGCAAGTAACCATGAAAGTGGAGTAGATACAAAATTTATAGAAAATGTGTTTACATAAGGAATAATTTACAAAAATTATAATTACAATTTACTCCATATAATTTAACCAGGTACTCGTCGTAGAGATTTTAGGAATATATTCTGAAAACTATTCTGGTAGGATTTTGGATTAGATTTTTTCTTTTTTTTCCTAAGAATGTTCTCAATAAGTGAATACCCATTTATTTGGGGAGATATTTCACACAAGAGAGCTGGAAAGAGAAATCATAATTATCCTTGAAATTATTAATATTGTTTCCAAAATTCTTAATACAGAAGAATATTATTGATATCATTTAAACTATGAAGAACCTTCAGACGATCTGCATGGCAGATGGAAAGCCTTTAATTTAAAATCAAGGATCTTTGTAAAGTCACATATTTTTCGAAAAAACCTGATAACATTATAAAACTTAACCACTAGCATGATTGCAAGAAAGTACTATGCTCACTAAGAAAAAACATATGTTCAGAAATCATTTGAATCTCCCTGTTTCTTAATTTCTGTTGTTGCATTACTAGTTTCAGCTGCTTCATTTCCTTCTTTCTACCCACACCTTGTCTATTTTACTTAATCTCCCGCCCTCATTACTAATAAATCATGCCTTTATATAATTATTTTTCAACTCCCTTGTTCATCTTCTTTGCTTTGCCTGAAGTTTTCAGGGTTTCTTTTATTGCTTCAATATAATTGGCTAGACCAGACAAGCTACCTTTGCCTTATAGTACCCTAAAATTGCAAGTTGTGAAAAAAATAATTTATTGCAGTGTTACAGCAGAAATCAGATTTTTTTTTTTGTTTTCTTCAAATAAAATTAATTAGCTGTTAAATCTGTCACTTCAGCCTTTTTAAAACACCTTGATTTAAAGTAATATATGTTTTATCCTTTTATGATTGTCTAATTGAAATAAAAAATAATTCTTGCTTATTTAACAGTTAACTTTTTTTTATAAAATACTTTTCCTCCTTATTTTGTATTACATTTCTCCTTTCCCTTTCCATCACCCAAAAGCTGGTGGCAATGGCTGGATCCCAAAAAGCTCTGCTTGTGCCATGCTGCTGTGCACATAAAGCCAATGCTCTGCTCTAAGAAGTAGCCAAAGAGACAAAGGTGTGTGGGAGTCAGCCTTTAAACCCTGAGAAGTTTCAAAACTTAATTTTCACAGAGTTATAGTTGAAATTTCCATAGCAGGCTTGGGAGTTACTGAGAGTCCTAGCTCTAGAATCTGAATGTTAAAACAACTCACTAAGAATGCTTATGAGCTAAGAGCTGAAATGGACCATCAGACCTTAAAGTAAAAGCTCAAAGGAAGGGTCAGATTCTGTCAAGATAATCCCTAAAGTCAAAGGAATTCCTCATGAAGGACAGTGGTAGTCCATCCAACAGATACAAGCTCTCACTGAATGATCAGCTAGATCACATCTCTTAATCTGATGATCTAATTAGGTGAGCCACCTAATGCACTTTTCAAATACTTTAGGATTCTACTGTGGTCCATCACGACCTCTAAAGTGGAAATAAGAGCCTAATAGACTTTCACTCACTAGAAACCTTCATTCATTTGCGCTTTGTGCACTATCAGAGAAGTGCAGGAAAAACAGACATGAGTTCTGCAGGTACAATGGGTAAGAATTTAAAAGAAATAGTTTCTTGCAAAAAAAAAAAATGGTTTAGGGAGTTTCAGTCTCCAAATCTAGATGTCTCTCCCACTCTAGATAGATGAGGAAGAAAAACCCAAAAAACATCTCCTTTCCTTCAGGTGTGTTGAGCTCATTTTGTTTGCATAAATTCAACTAACAATATAAATCTCTACTCTCAGCAGTACTCGGACGAAATGACCTTTAGAAGTCCTCTCCAAGCTGAAGAACTTCAAAATTCTATAACAGCTTTCCCCCATAGCCTTTTTTTTTTTTCTGAAAATAAAAATCCACTCAACTTGCTGATCTCAACTTCATCCCATGAGATGAAGTGTATAAGCATAATCTATGGTTCCTTGAAAATACAGAAGCTTGAAATCTCTTTGGTGAGATTTCCATCTCTATGACAATAAAACTGGGTGGCACGGGCAGAAAGAGATGTTGCTTTAAAAATAAACTTCAATTATAGATGAGCTCTTAGTCTGAGGGCATTTAATTTGACAATAAACAAGTAGCAATTTTTTTGACATCTAAATGCCAAGAATTGTATTTCCAGCAGTTTGAAGCACTTATGTGCATAGTTTTCACTCCCCCTACTTCCAGCTGGCAGTCCCATGTGGATTTCTAGTGCAAAATTAACTATGACTGGCACAAAGCATATTCCTGCAGGCAAGGAGACTGGAAGAGGCATACATATTTTGCCTTGGCTGAAACTTGTATTAGTTAGTAACTTCAGTTACCTTCCAAAATGATCTTTTGCAGAATGTATTGGTTTATGCTAAAATGTAGACCTTTGAGTTTTAAATAAATCAGTGTGCCATGTTTTAATTATTCTCCTGCCTCTTTTGTCTAGCTGCATCAGATGCTGTGTATTTTCCAGCATTATTCTTTCTAACCAAATTCATACTTCAGAAAATCAAATATATTTTACACTTTTCTTCTTTGTATCATTACAAACTAAATCAACTGCTTCATTTTACATACAGAGCAGAAAATTTATGGTCTTATTAAAACTCCAGCAACAATGTATTCCATTTTTTGTTGAGCAAAAGAAAAGACATATTTTAAAGAGGGAAGTGTTTTATTGTTTTTGGGGGGTTTTTCCCAAATTTCATTCCAATATTCCCCATTGTCATATTTATAATTGCAATAGTAAAGACAAAAGGACATGAGGATAAGCAACATTTGAATGCTACCATAATCCTTCAGTTGTTGAGTTCCCTGATGTTCAAAGCTGTGTGTATATAGACACACACAGCTGCTTTCTCTACTAGATCAGATCTCCTCTAAAATAACCTCCTAAGATAACCAATCTTTCCTTAGTTTCCATTTAATTCTTCTTGAATCAATGTCCTCAGAAAGCCACCCGATATACTGCAAAACTATTCTTCCCACAACCAGAATTGCCTCAGATCCTTGCTGTGGTCCAGGCTTGTGGAACAAGAAATTTCTGCATCAGAAGAAAGGAAGCTGAATTAATAACTCTGCTTCTCTCTGCTGGCTCTATTTGTCACTACTTCCACCCTTCTATCATAACTAGAAAGACACATTGAGCATTGGCACTCCTTATTGCCTAGAACAGTCCGTGGAACAATAATACATATATACACAAGAAGAATTAAAATCACGCAGACCCAAAGATGATGAAATCAATCACAGACCTTTTGATATCAAGTAAACTTGAAAAGTCCTCTGTCTGCCTGAGAAATGAAGCTTACTGTGGCACTCCAAGACAGATGCTCTCTGTCCAGCTGTCCCTTGAAGCAGAGAAGCCCATGAGCCAGCTTGCTAACCTTCAGCATGCTGCCCAGCCGACTATCTATCCAGGCTTTGATTGTCCACACTGTCATAGAGAGAAAACCACAACTTTGTGCTCTTTGGTGAGCCCATGGCAGTGTCAGCCTGACATCTCAACACATAATGCTGAGAACTGCCTAGGAAGGTCTTGGCTGACTGATCTGTTGAGGTACATGTGATGGCAGATGTAGCCAAGGCAAGGAAATTGCCCCAAACCTGCACATTAACTTGCCTGTCTACATCTGAGTATGAGCCTTATCTTGTGCCAACAGCCAAGAATCACTTGGGCTTAAGGGTGGTTTCAGGCTACCTAGCTGGATCTTAAAATGCAAACATAACTAATGAAAATGAGGAGTGCACTTTGCACAAAATTGCGTTACCCCTGCATCTGGTACAAATATAACATCTGTAAAATACCGTGTGCTGTTGGTGCCCATGTTTTAAGCAACATGTTTGTGTGATAGAACTGATTAAAGTAACCCCAGCAAAGGGTAACTGTCTGAGAAGGGCACTCTAAAAAGAATTTTAAAGCTCTCTATTTAGTTTGTGAATGCTCATGCCTAGGAATATTGGAATTTGTCTCTATTGACAGTGTTACTCTTTGATTATTATCTTAGAAAAGTTCTATTTCCTGAAATTTCACTATCTTTATGTGTAGTCCTCAGCATATTGGTATCTTGTAACAAATACACAAAAGTTACTAAGCTTTTCATAACATGTATGGGTTTCCTACCTCTAAAAATATGAAAAGCTAGTGTGCATAACATAATGCCTAAATAATAGCGTCACATAAATAAAAGCTGAAAAGGATATAGACAAGTAATCTAAAGAGGTAATAGATAGCATGACTGTCTATATAAAGGCTTATGTTTCTCCTTATTTGCTACAAGTAAAACAAGACAAAATGAACCCTTAAAATAGCATTGCCTCACTTTATTAAGCAAAAAATACATTCTTACAAAAGATATCCTGACAGTTTCAATATTACCTAGTATCTTCATGTTCAGACTACAAATCAATGTAGATATATTTGAAATGGTTTCCTTCACGTAAGTTAAGAGATTTCTACACTGAGAACTATGACCTGATGAATTATGTCATCCACTTTACTGCCTTTAAATACTATTAATTTTTTCCTTTCTCATATGCTCTACCCATTTTTAAGAGATTAACATTTCAAGTTTAGCACTCTTGATGAGTCCATACATTTCTGAATTAAGCCTAAAATTTTTTGGACTGCATTTTAAATGGAGTTGCCTCTGAATGTGCTCCTTAGAGGAGGAGCAGCTAAGCTACACTGGTGCATGCACACAAATTGCTACACAAGACAAAGCTGTGCTAGTAGCGTAAATATATTCTGAGAGCACCAGAGATACCAGGAAAATTGTAGTACCTAAATAAAAGATATCTAAAAAACATTATCATAAATAATTTTACTTGATGTGTAAATCAATTCTCTCTGCTTAAATCAAGACATTTTATTTTGACACAACAGAAGAGACTTTGCAGAAGTAACTGAAGTGATTTGTCATGGTGGGGTTTTTTTCACCCTATCAGTCTTGTCCAGGAAAAGACATTGAGTGTCATGAATTCTGTCATTCAATCTCCAATATTATATTTCACTTTTCTTCCTACTGAAGTTCAAAATGAGCATAGGATGTCAGGCACTTAGCAGTGCATTGCAAAGACATGAGGTTTTTAGACAGACTATTACAAGTTCTTATCAGCACCACCATATGCTACAAGACAGAATGCACATAAATCTGTCAACACACATAATTCTCGTTTTCTGATTAAAAAATACCTTGTAGAGAAACCATCCATACTCCTTTCCTCCAGCGTTATGACCCCATTTATGGGTATACAAATGCAATTATTCTGCCAGAGAAAATAACAAACCAATGTATTTGAAACAGGGAGGACTTGATTTGCAATGAACTATTTCAAATCAATTTTCTGTATGTAATTTCATTGCCAGACTTCTAAAAATACTTCCATCTAAACACGTGAACATTCAGGAAGAGGATATAAAAAATTATCTAATCTCTATTTTTTTTTTTTCAAATTCGGATGACTTATGTGACTATGGAAGAAAAAAATCTTCACTTTTAGTAATAATTTTATCATTAGTCCAAAAAGGAATATCTCAATTAAAAAGGAAAAAAAATCCATATGAGTTATTGGAAAAGGAAAAGGAAAAGGAAAAGGAAAAGGAAAAGGAAAAGGAAAAGGAAATAAAACAACAAAAACCCACAACCAAACAAAAATCCAAAATACACAAACAAAAGCAACCAAAACTAGAAAATAAACAAAAACCCAAAACAAACAAAAAACCCCCCAGTATTTGTATTTAATTTTTTTTCCTTTCAGCTTGGTAGGCATATAAACTGAGAGGGGTAAACTAGACTGATATATATTATCAGAACTTTTCATAAGAAAATAATTTATTGCAATTGTAGCTTGATGGCCTGGGAATACCAAGAAAAGGAGATACCTTCTCTCATGTGTAAAACATTATCTTAAAAATAAGGTGAAAGAGTAACACTGGATTCCCCAAGACTCTAAGCAGCTCATGGGTCACCAGTGAAATGTAAACTTCAGAGGTGTGCAAAAACTGCTGTTTGAGTAATGGGCAAAGCTTCAAAACAAAGAACAAATATCTCTCATACATAAAAAACACTATGAACTGTAAATTAAGATATATCATAAAGTTGCAGACCAATGAAAAAAAGCAAGATGATAATTTTAGAAAACGCTGAACTACTTCAAGCAGACATTGGAATGACAAGAAAAAAACATAGTTCTTCAAAGAGGAGGAAAAAAATCATCACCAGCTTCAAACTCGTCCTTTCTTCAATTCTGGATCCTGACAACTCATTGAAACCCCAGCCTGACTCATTTAGGATCAGAGACGCAACAAAAGGATGACCACAAACCTTGATATAACCATTTTGAACATATTCAGCATCTATTTGATATCAATTTGGACAGTAAGTGTTATTATAATTTCAGCTGGAGTAATCATAATATCTTTGTTTCATCTTAGTAAAATCTGTTAGCATTTTAAGCCAATAAACAACACATTTCCTTTGTTAACATTTAATGCAGTCCCTCCTTTTTGTCCACAACAAGATTTTGAGTTTAGCAACTATGGTGGGTAGGTTATACACAGGCATGTCATTTAAAGGCTACATAATGTTGTGACATGAAAAACAATATACAAATCAGAAAATAGAGAAGATACAAGTGTCCAGCCTTGCAGACAGCATAGAGTTTTCCAGTCATTAATTAGCCCCTAGTCATGCAATGATACTCTGCAGAACAACTTTCTAAATTAATTTGGATAGTTAAAGTGACAAGATCACAAATCCAAACTATGTTGATAAATGCAAACAGTTATATTTTCCATACATGTGTGTATTTTGCCTGGGAAAACATTTACACATTCAAGAGGAAACAGCCCCTGACCTCATAGGTACAAATTCCAGCAAGCAAAATGAACAATCATGAACAAGAGTAATTAGGTGTTACTGAAGCAATTAAAAGGGGAAAAAAAAAAAGGAATGTATTAATTGAACAAGATTACAGAGAGGCAGCATGACAAAGATGTTTTTAAGTGACAAGACACCTTTTAAAGAAATATTGTGTTTGACAAATAAAATTTAAATTATTATGCACATCATGTTTGCATGCATGATGCTTGCCAGAAGTTCATTTAACCTTATTTCCTTTCCTTAGTCCTGGAATAAAAAGTAATTACAGCACATAAGGGCAAATTAATATATTTCAACCTTCTGCTACAGTTTTCTTGAAATTCACCTTTCACACGCTCTGTACCGACATCTTTTGTGCCTTTAATAACTTTAACCTTACGTGATCCTGGAGGGCCTGATTTATCTTTCCTAAGCCACTAATAATAAAGATAGGAGTCATGGTGGCTGGTTACAGGGAACAAACCAGCAAGCTCCAGACCAGAATTTACAGAGAGATGTTGTTTGTTGTCCCAGGAATTTAAGAAGTTTAACCTAAAGCTATTTGCACTACAGTCTAGGATAAAAGAGCCACAAATGATGTCACCTGCAGCACGCTATCACTGCTGTAAGTGGTTTAATGGCAATGTGCCTGCACATTTCCATACCAGATATAGTACAATGAGCTACTTTCAAGGTCTTCTTCTCTTAATTGCTCATTGATTACTCACCATTCTTTACAATGAGAACCCCTGAGTTTAATTGGAATCAATGGCGACAAATGGTGTATGGTCCCAGACCCTTACTACTGATTTAATTGGAGAGATATACACTTCCAGTTTTAGTTGTAAGTATTGAATGCTACCTCACCTGCTTCGCTGTTGTGCTCTACAGCAACACTCAGCCCTTTACCACTTTGTTTGATATTTGCTCTGAACTGCACCAATTCAAAATGTTTTGTTCATTACTCTCCAACACAAAAGTGTTCTTCTCATGTCTTTTAGAACACTTTTGCACCCTTCTACCTGAGAAGGTCGTTATCTGTGTTACACATGCACTTTTCAGTCTTAATATCAAAGCAAAGTAGTAGTTATTTTCAGTATTCAGCAAAAGCAACAGACCTCATCTAAAGCAGTGGAAATAGGTTTCCATCATGCATGTCCATATTACCTTCTAGCTTAGGAAAGGTTAATATAAAATGTGCTGTCGTTTAAGCTGCAGGAGATCCAATTATGAGGAAAAAAGCAAATTATTAGACTAGGTACATCTATGTACATCACTATGGCAAATACATTTTTAGACAGGTGTGCAGTGAAGCAATTATATTCTAATTATATACCTGCAACATTTTTATCACACTTAATTTAACACATGACGTAACCTATTCCAGAGGAAGACAATTATAAAAGTTTTAGTGCTATGTTACTACTAGGAAATAAGAAGCATTCCTGCAGTATATCTATCCAAGATTTTAGGCCTATTTTACACTCATCTAGGAAAAGTAGAAGATAAGTCTCAGAAGGATCGCTGGAGCAAAGAAAAATTATATCAGTTAAAATCAGCAGGTCCTCAAATAATGTCAGAATTTTTAAATCTAACTTTTTAAACTATAATAAATGATAGATTTATTAATTTAATCTATATCTGATATCTGATCATTGGAAAATGATGCCATATGAAATAAACTTCATTAATAAAAAACAGAGGGCTTGCATACAGCAGTACTTTAGCTTAATAAACAATGACTTTGAAAGACCCTTCTCCACTTAATAGTTCACTTATATTGATTACACCAAGATTTTCTTTTTAGCCACTTTAACTCAGATAGTCAATATAACATCTTGGCTGTTATACTTTATTGCTTTAAATTATTCAGGAAAGGAAGTACAAGGGCAGACAGATAAGGTCTTTTTGTTCTTGCTATAAGTAACATAGTATATTATTTTCACCTCTGCCCTACTTTCTTTCTTTCTTCCCCTGCAATTTTCATTTTTATGCTCTTTAATTGATCACAGTCTCATTTCAATATTTAGTCCTTTTTTTCTGAAGTCCTATGAACCAAATAATTAGAGAAAGTAGAGTGATATTCTTCTAGATAGAAGAGTGACAAAGCAATGCAGAACACATTAAGATATCTTGGAATTTGCAATCTAGTTTAGGTCACCTGCATTAGCCAAAATGAGGTTTGAATCTTTACAATGTAGTATCTCACAGCTAAGAAAGTTGCAGGTGCATACAGCAAAATATATAAAAAAATACAACAGCTATTTCTAAACTGTCATAATCATTTTTATAGTACCATAAGTTTACATTGATAGGAAATTTAGGATGCCTGCTTTAGATGCAGTGTAAATGCAGACACTTTTCTTCTCCACTGACAAGACTGTCAAATTATTAACACATGTGCTTCAGCCCCTGAATTACCCTTTTAGGCTACTTTTTTTAATGTGTCTGTATTATGGTTCCTATAAGGAGCAGGCAGCATGTATCAATACCAGTCAAAAAAAAAGGAAAGGTTCAATCATTAATTTACTTTCTCTGATAATGAATATCAAAAGGTCTTTACAAACCTCATAACAGAGTTCCCAAGTTGAGCCCAGTTTAGCACTAGGCTGAAGAGCTGTGGTGGAAATAAAATTTCTGTGTTTAGATTATCCATTTGATTGAATAAAGCTTATTCCCATTTCATCCTGGGAAAATGCCATCTGGTCCTCAGTGTATCTTCTCCTGGAACACATGGGATACTTAGAATCTCTAAAATTACTTAAGGATAAAGTTAGGGTATTGAATGCCAGGTGACCCCAACATCTGGGAATGACTGGCATCTGACTCCATGATTCAGAACGCTGAACAACTGCTTTATTAAAGCAATACAATATTACATTGTACTATACTACATTAAAGAGATACTATATATACTATAAAAAAGATATACTAAAGAACAAGGTGACTGTCTGAGACAGCCAGAACACAGCTTTTTCCAACTGGCCAAGGAAACAAAACAATCCTCATCAGAATCCAATTGACAAATCGCTTCAGGTAAACAATCTTCCTAACACGTTCCACATGTACAAAAACAACAGGAGCAGCAAGTAGAGATAAGAATTGTTTTCTTTGCTTCTCTCTGTGCTTCTCCAGGTAGAATCCTAAGAGAGAAAATTATGTCTCTCTCTGTTCAGAGAATGTGAATGCCACATTAGGGAATGTAAAGCTAGAGTAAAATAGAATAAAATTTTTCTTCTTTTTAACTTCATCCACTTAAAAGAAAAAATATGCTGTTTCTTACCCCATGCCATTTTGATATGTGCCCAGGTTGTTACCTCTGTTCTACGTTGAGACAAGTTATTCAAATGAGAAACTGTCTATTATTTATAAACAGGCACATCTCCTGCACAAAGTTAAGAACATCCAAGCTTTGTATATCATAGTGCACTAACAAAAAAAAGGCAACTAAAGTATCAATTTCATAGTTCAGGAAGTTAAAATTATCATCTAACACTTGTTAATAAAAAATTTGAGTATAATGAAGTTTATTTTTTTGAAGAATTTTTGGACAGAGATCATTACTTTATTGATGCAATTTCTAAGGAGGGAATTCTAGCATTCTAAGTAATTTTCAATAAAAATTACATATAAATGTTAAATCTTGCAGCTAGGTATTTGAATTCTATGGGATACATCAAGGTATTTCAACAAAGCTATTCAACTGAGCATGGGGCTAAGAGCCTGAAAACTTGGCTTTTCACCTCATAGTAGAAAGGTCTATACAGTGTAACAGGAATTTATGGAAGCTTTTTTGACTTTTTTAACCTTTTAAGAATAAACAGTATACCTAGTTTGCGGTAGTCTTTGATGGTTAAGCTCTGTAGGGTGTCTTTATTATCTTGAAAGACACAGAAGGTTAAAAAAGACATTGGTGCACAGGAGAAGATGGGGACTGATGAACAGTCTTGCAGCAACATTTTTTTTTTTTTAATAAGACTGCTGCTGTGGCAGGAACACACAACACCCAGGTAGATAACTTTGATCAAATTCATATAGCCCAAATTCCATAAGAACATAAACCCCAAAGTATTATTCTCCAGTTTAGGGGACTTTAATTTAAACATATCCAATGCTTAAGTGTTCTCTTCATTCCCAAGTGAAAAAAAAGAACATCTGTAATAAACATCCATACTGGATCATAGCTTCCCACTGAAACCTCAACTGTTTCTCTGGCAGAATCATTATGGAATTGGAAACAAAAGTGTACATACTTCCTTAAAAAAAAGAGACAAATGATAGCTATATGGCAGTGACATGTAAGAATGTGAAGAATGTATCTTGTCCTAGAAATTATTTTATGGATTGGGCAAAACATTTACCTTACTACAAAATTATTATATCCTTTTCCTACTTAGGCAACTCCCTGAAAATGGGCTAATTGTACTCTCTGACAGGCTGGTTTTTGGGCAAATCAGTCAGGTTTGATATGAGCTCCAACTCTGCAAAAAACAAACTGAATCTGTAAAAAATCGCTTTATTTTTTCAGTAATGAGGCCACAGCAAAAGTGCTGTTTCCAGTTCTGGACCCCTCATGACAAGAAAGACATTGAGGGGCTGTAGAGTCTCCAGAGAAGGGCAACAGAGCTGGTGAAGGGTCTGGAGCACAAGTCCTGTGAGGAGCAGCTGAGTAAGCTGGGGTTGTTCATTCTAGAAAGAGGAGGTTGAGGGGTGACCTTATTGTTTTCTACAACTGCCAGAAGGGAGGTTGTAACCAGGTGGGAATTGGCTCTTTTCCCAGGTAACAAGAGGAAATGGCCTCAAGCTTTGCCAGAAGAGGTTCAGGTTGGACATTTGGAAGAATTTCTTTACTGAAATGGTTGACAGCCATTGGAATGGGATGTGCAGAGAAGTAGTGGAGTGTTCCCTGGAAGAGCTCAAGAAACAACTGGATGTGGGACTTAGTGCTGTGGTTTAGTTGACATGGTGGTGTTTGGTTGAAGGTTGGATTTGATTATCTTGGAAGTCTTTTCCAACCTCAATGATTCCATGAGTACTATCACCAATCTTAGATGTCACAACTAAAGTCAGACAATATAATATTTTCAACACTACTACTCACCAATACTCCTTATTCCCAGAGGAGAAGTTAAGTTTAAAACTAAATTCAATATGTCAAGTTGCACAGCACAGAAAGCACACAGGTTATTTCCAAAGCAAAGTAAACATATGTGATACAGAAGTAACTCACATTTATGGCAGCTGCCACACATGCACCATAGTTCATAAAGTGCTATTTTCCCCATTTCTAGTTACTAGTCTTCAACAATAACACTCTAGACATTTTAACCTGGGACAAAGCTTCTAATTTGAAATAAAGAAATTATACTATATACTCCATGATTTAAATAACAAGGAATAAAAACTGGTAATGAACATGAGAGAATTATGACAAAAAACTCACCCTCTTGGTATGCCACATATAATTTTCAAAAGGCAGAATGCAGAAAGAAAAAATAATATTCAAGGAGGAAAGAAAGCATATAGTAGTGACACTAATTAAATCACATTTAACATGTACCAAATAAAAAAAACACTTTTTTTAAATCTGGAAGAATAATCTCCTATCTCTCTTCCTGTCATTTTCCAAGCCCTTCAGGTAGTTCCAGTGACAAGAAATATGGTCCATATGTATGTTCTGGTATCATATTTATAGAATATCAGGAATAGCAGCTTCAAAGTTATTATATCTCTAAATTACTTTCGGTTAATACAAAATTGAACAATCTATAAAGGCAATATGATTCTACACATATATAATTAGAAAAAAAATCAGGTTATGGTCAGAAAGTCTTTAACAAGAAACATAGCTTCAGGCTAATGATGTTTTCCACCATCAAAAACCAAACTAAAAGGCAAGTCAGGCTAATTGTTCTCCATGATAAGCTGTATATTACACAATAACTTTAGTGATTCTAATGGAATTGGTTAAAGTCAGTAAACATGAGGCTAACGAGTCAGGCTTGACTTTCCCTGCTAAAAAGGTTCCTTCACCAATTATATTTAAGGAAAAAAAGTATCTGAAATACTTTCCATGAAAATATTGTTTTGCATCTCTTTAAGACCCTTGATGCTAACTGCATAAACAAGACAGCATGGTGAGCTCAATCTACTTTTGGTGTAATTTGGGACCTAGCCAGGCCTCTGAGGCAAATCATACACCTGGCTGAGAAATTCCAACGTGCAGCTCCCTAGGAACCATTCTGTCTGAGACTTTAGATTTGCCCTATCTCATCTGAAAAGTAATTTGCCTCCAAAACATATGGACATCACAAAGGCTCCCAGATGTTGAAGACATCTCTGAGAAGTTTTGAGGGACCTGAAAGACTTTGTCCTCCCACAAATCCCCCATGGGTCTCCCCATAACAAGAAAATAACAAGAGAAACTGGTCCACAGCACAAAACAGATCAAAGAAAAAATTATTACATCTTAATTATCTTATTTATAAAAATGTATCTTACAGTGAAATGGATAATATATTAGGAATATGAAGCTTCCTAGTCTTGAATCTTGCCTTGACTTTCACCCTTTGATGTATGTTGCACCTGTGCTATGCAGGCTATAACCAAACTATATATTCCTGTAAAAATCATATTATGTTTTACAATTTATAATGATTGATTATTATGCAGCTACTGTTTTTATGAATTTGTTTGAATTAATTGTATTTTTAAAGAAAATAATTAGAATAATTTGAAAGAAGCTCTTAATTGCAGTGGTTGAAACTTTGGTATTTAGAAAGTAATGTTATCATACAACATAATCACAAGCAGTATTTTGTGCATAATTCAATAGTTTTCCTAGTTTAGGAGCTAAAATAAAAAGTATTGAAGGGACACTTAATTTCCAGTTTCCCTTTTGGGATTTCTGTGTTCAATTATTGATAATCAAAATAGTGATTCAATCACTTTCAAAACTAATTATTTCTAAATTATCCATTAGCTGTTCCAACTTTTTTAATTAAAGTAAACAGCAAGCAGCTGTTCTTCCACAGTCACAACCTGCTTCTTGTAACTGAAGCCCTTTCATTTTCTATCTTGATGGAAATTAAAATACTCTTTGCTAATTCTACCCAATTATTTTTACCCTCTAATATATAGAATTCCATTACATTTCAAGCATCTCTGTAGGCAAATGAAGGTGTACACAGAATGAGGGTGTGCATATATTTAACAAAAAAAAATTAGAAGTTCAGAAAATCTGAAATTATGTGGACAGAATCAGAGTACTTATTATGGGGATATTAAAAAATTTAAAATTTAAAATGTCAATGTCTCCATTAGGTTAAAGCAAAAAAGAAGACAGGTCTCTAAATAAACCTCATCTACTGCCCAGCTCTATAAAAAAGTTTTCACTTTTATTTCTTTGGAGAATTCACTGTGACTATGGAATGAAGGGAGAGAAAGAAATTTCTTACAACCCTTAGAGGTTTTAAGAAGCTCCCATGGAGAAAGGTATGATACATATATATTTTTATAATATTTGTGATTTTTTTTGAGAAAATTTAAAGCATTGAAGCAATATTTTGTTGAGAAAAAAAAGAAGTGGTGCTAAATTCTACCCCCTTCATGAACAGCAGATGAGAATCTTTTTCTTGTCCTATAATCACCTCCTTTTATTTTGAAAGAATAGGCATGTATTTTAAAAAAAAAAATATTTCAGAAATTACTCTTGTTTTTTAAGACTTTTTTGGCTCTTTTTTTTTCCTTAGCACAGTTCTGTCCAGAGCTTTTCCCTAAATTTTTTGCGGGGGAGAAGACGTGGCGGTGAGGGAGGGGGGAAAGTCCAGGTTTTTTTGTTTGGTTTGGGGTTTTTGGAGTGTGTGCACAGACTGGAGACTGCTAAGGCAGGAGATATGGAGACAGGGAAAATAAGCAGAGAGAGTCCAAAACAATTCCACTGACAGTTTGGATGTGTATATTCCTTCCTCAGTTCTTTGGAAAATACATGCTGTCAGATGTTCATGCTGTGTTAAAACATTGCAGACATGATTTCAACAGTAGTGACAATTATTTCTTAAAATTTCAGAGAATGTGGAAAAAAATTCCCTGTTGCCTAAAAGCAGCGTTTTCGGCTGACATTAGAATGAATCTTTATTCATAGAGAATATAGAATTCATAAATAAAACCTTCACATCAGAAATTACTTCAGGAAAAAATATGTTATGCATTTATCACATACATAGCACTGAACTTCGTTTTCCTCCCTATCCTATCACCAAGGATTTCTCAGTCTATTTTATCCCCAGGATTCACATTTCTATACTGTAAAACATTGAGTGCTGGGAGAAGCAGGAATACTCCACTCTGAATAAGAAATGTAGGGTCATTTTATGCATCTGAGAAAATATGAATTATTTCCTCTGCTATCCTCCTGCTCTCCCCATCAAGTTTCAATCACCAGACTACCCTGCCCTCTCCCTTTTCTGCATCTGTGCTGTCTAATTGACAGCCAATCACATCTAAATTAATGATAAATGGCTAGCATATTAAATCACACCTATATCACACACTCAAACTTGGTTTGACTCTGGGTTTGCACTTGCACACTGTTAGGTAGGTCTGAGTACTCCATGGAATCCTGCATCTCAGGCCACCATGCCAAATGGATACAGGAGCTGAATATTTTTGAAAAGCAAGTTTAGAAAGTTCTTTTGAAGCTGTTAACTGCTGTTTCCTAAAATCAGAGTATTACAGCGTCCTGTGTGGGTCGCTGCTGGTGAGAGAGAGACGGTGAATCTTGTTTCTTGATCAGAAGGCTGGATTTATTGATCTACAATATATAATACATTATAACTATACTAAACAGAATAAAAAGAGAAGTTTGCAGAGCTGCTGCTAGGCTAAGAATAGAAAGAAAGAATCTATAACAAAGTTGTGTCCAAGGTCTCAGTCCCTAGCTTGCACCCGTGATTGGCCTCCAATTATAAACATGGGAACATGAGCCAATCAAGGTGCCCCTGTTGCTTTCCACAGCAGCTGATAATAACTGTTTACGTTCTCTTCTGAGGCCTCTGCCTTCCAGAAGACACAGAAATCTGAAAGAAAGGATTTCTGTGAAAAAATGTCTGCGACATCTCACCTTTCTAAATTGTACAAAATAAAAGAAAAAATGCTGATGTGGAATGAACAGGAAATTTCTTCACCTGTAAAATATACAATACTAACAAATCACTAAAACAATCCTACAATCTAAGAAAATTGCAAGAAACAATGCAAAGAGAATTCAAGTCCATGCAGCTGAGTTTCAGGAACAGTCCATCAGCTGAAGTTGTTTCTTTTGGACATCTGAGAGTCCTTTTTGGTCCTGAAAACAAACTTGCTGCAAAAAGAATCCCATCAATAGTTATCAAAAAACCATTGACAGTCTTACAACAATTTCAAACAATTTTGGAACGTCCTTTTCTGGCCCCTCAATGCCCCAGTGCTTCAGAGCTGCTGCCCGCTATTTTCAATCTTTTTTCTTTAATTTTAATTTTTTTTTTTTTTTTTTTTTTTTTTTTTTCGAGAAGCAAAAGAGCAGCAGCCGAGCAGAGCAGTGCCAGAGAAGGAAAAGGCCCTGGGGGCCCTGGCCCATGATGGACCAGGAACCCCAAAACTGGCCCACAAAGGGGGACCAGGACCGGTAGGACAAACCAGAATTCCCAAAAACATAAGGAGGCCACGCAGTGGGCCCAGCCCCGGAACTTCCTGAGCCCAACGGCCCAGGCTAAACCGGGTAGTGAGATGCTTCCTTTCCCCAATACCACTGAGGTATGCCAGCAGCAGGGAAATAGAAGCCTTCCCCAGAAATCCCATCTGGGGTCTGGAGATGTTTGTTCCCCACAGCAAACCAGCTATGATCGCTTCCCGCTGTGCCCCCTGCCTCTGCAATGCAAATGCATCAGGTGTGTCTCCCATCTGCCTCACGGCACCACCCCCACCAGGCTGGGGACCAGAGGCAGGGCTCTCAGGATGCACCTGCCCCCCTATGCCACTAGGACGCAGGAGAGGCGGCGGAGATGGGAGCCGCCATGGGACCATCCCCAAAAAACCACCCCCCAGCCCACCG
This sequence comes from Melospiza melodia melodia, assembly GCF_035770615.1. Lineage (NCBI taxonomy): Eukaryota > Metazoa > Chordata > Aves > Passeriformes > Passerellidae > Melospiza > Melospiza melodia. The sequence continues at coordinate 128,339,521 of NC_086196.1, forward strand.
AGAATGCTGATCTTGAAAACAGGCAGCTGGACTACTGCCGCAACAGTCAGCTGGCAGGCAGCCCCCGCTCCACGAAAGGAGAGACCAGCCTCCGGGGCCGCTTCCTGGGGCGGGCCCGGGGCTGGTGGGCCGGCCATGGGGGGCGCCGGGCCGGGGTGGGGGCCCGCGGGGCTGTGGGTGACGCTGGGGCTGGCCTGTAGCGCGGCAGTGGCTCTGGCCGCGGAGGAGCCGGCCGAGGAGGGAATCACACTGGATAAAGGAGCAGCCACGGGCTGCCCCGAGGTTCCCGCGGGTTCGGGACCATCTCCCACACCATCCTGAACAGGGACTGTCTCGGCTTGAGGCGATGGGAAGGCCGATGGAAGTGGCGGAGGGGCTGAAGGGGCCGTTGAAATCTCCTCCTCCGCTGAGCCGGAAGCTGGAGATGTATCGTCGTTGTTGCCTAGCAACAGCTCAACCACCGGAAGTGCCGTCTCTACAGTCCCCAACACAGGCGCTGGCAGGGGCGGGGAGGCCTGTGAAGCCGTGGGCGGGACCACCTGGAGAGGCAGAGACAGGATCACCTGGAGGGACTGAGCTGGCAGGGGCGGGGAAACCTCAGAGACCAGTGCCGCCCCCATGTCTGAAGGCGGAGTCTGCAAGGCCGGCTGTAGCAGCACCGCCTCCTCCCATCCCCCCGGAGAGAGAGAAGCGGGGGGAGGAGAAAATCCCTTCTGCGCAGGCTCCTCGGGAGAAAGAGTAAAAAAAACTTCTTCGCACTGCGAAGTTTCACCCTCCCCCGCCGCGAAGCATGGGGGGCTGGGAAGCCGAAACTCATCCCCCACCGGGGACGGTGGAAATGGAGCCTGTTCATAACAGTTAGAAATCCATTGAAAGACGGCTGCTCTTCATTTCAACACTGGGAAGAGCTTTATAAATGCTGGGTAGATAGACGGCAAAAGACGTCCCTGACTGTAGACAAACTGAATAATCGAGTCCAGGCATTCCCAGACAAAAACATCCAAAGCGTACAGGACATCAGTAAAGAACCCAAAAAGCTTTGGCCATTGAAAGAACTCATAGAGATCTGTTGCTGACAGAAAAATCCCATCTTCTCTACACCAGTGTTGCCAGAGGGAAATAAGCTTCTCCTCTGAAGGGGAGACCTGAACCTCTTCCGGCAAGCCATGTGTCTGCCATACGAAAAGCCACAAGCTACGAAGGGCTGGTTCATCAGGGATAGAAAAGCCAACAGTACCTTTTGAAAGAGTCCAGCTTGCTCTGGCCAGCTACACAGGTCTGCTGCTCTTTTCTATCATCTTTCCTGAAGGTTTTCCAGAAGAAGGTTCTCTTTGTGGTCAGCCTTGGCTGTGAACTCTGTCCAAATCAGGATCTTCAGTTCTTCAGCTCCTGGCCTGTGGTCACTTCAAAGCAACCATCAAATGCTACACATACAGGATTTTTACCCAGTGCAGCAATTTTGCTCCTCTGGTCTTATCAAATTAATTTCTGCTCTGACACGAGCAGAGGGATCACCAGATATTACAGCATCCTGTGTGGGTCGCTGCTGGTGAGAGAGAGACGGTGAATCTTGTTTCTTGATCAGAAGGCTGGATTTATTGATCTATGATATATAATACATTATAACTATACTAAATAGAATAAAGAGAGAGAAGTTTGCAGAGCTGCTGCTAGGCTAAGAATAGAAAGAAAGAATCTATAACAAAGTTGTGTCCAAGGACTCAGTTCCTAGCTTGCACCCGTGATTGGCCTCCAATTATAAACATGGGAACATGAGCCAATCAAAGTGCCCCTGTTGCATTCAACAGCAACTGATAATAATTGTTTACATTCTCTTCTGAGGCCTCTGCCTTCCAGAAGACACAGAAATCTGAAAGAAAGGATTTCGGTGAAAAAATGTCTTGCGACACCAGAGGAATAGAGAATAACTCCTGTTAGCTGGGTCAGAGTAAGGTGAGGTAAAACAACAGTTCTTACCAGCTGATATTGCCACCCCTGCTGCAGATCTAGCTTTCATTTCTGGCTCTCATTTCTGCTTCTCCCTAAAGCAGGCAAGCACAAGATTTTTGCGGAAAAGTGCTGTTATTTCCCACCTTTCCACTGAAATCAAAGCAAAAATGCAGTGGCATCTACCACTCAGCCCTGCTCCTGGGAGGAGAGCCCTTTCCAGGACAATAACTTCAAAAAGTCTGAATAAGTATCAATACTCAAGCATTCATAGTTACAGTTTAAGCACACAACCCATTAATGCAAGTGAGGTTTCCTGAATTCTGACCTTGCTGGCAGGTAAAGAAGGTGAAGGGGTTGTGATGTTGGCAATGACTCCTGTCAGGGCTCCATTAAAATTTCAGAGCATACTTCTTTCTCTTTCATTGGTCAAGAGAAAATATAAATCAATGTTTCTCTGCTTTCACTGTAATGACACCATACCAAATGGATGGATAGTGGAAAGTGCCATCAAATTCCCCCTGTCACAAAGGCTCAAGGAGTAACATGAACAACAAAGTAAAGGAAACCCCTAATGCACCTAAATATATTCCCATGTGGAAAGAGCAAGGATAAAAGGCTCTGGTCCACTGAACAGGACACTGATCAAGGAATAGAAGACTTTTGATTCCCTTTCTAGCTTCACTGCTAATCCAGCGTGCGCTCATACTCATGAGTCACTCATGACCTTAATGCCTCGTGACTCAAAATTCCCATATGGGCAATAACTGCAATAGCCTTTTACAGATAGCTTCTGTTGCACCAGACTGAAATCCAAAATTTTTACATCCATTTGTTTAAAGCTAGGTTTTCTTCTAAGATTTACAGTGAGAAGAATCTAGTAGGAAAGAAACACTTGCTGTGGTTTGCAGGAACAGAATGTCAGTCTCCACCAAATATTGTGTGTCACTCAACCAGCAAAATGCAAAACTAGGAGGCAAGGTTTACCTACCCAAACATGAAGATTTCATTTCAGCCCCTATGATCTTAAACAGAAAAACTATAGGGTTTTTTCCTCAAAATGTTAAATCATAGTATTTCAAATTTGGATCAAGAGAAACCAATTAATCCTTAAAGTTATATCAATGATGTTCAATAGCACATCATCATCTCTAGAAATTTTTCAATAAACTTCCAACATCTCTCTGGATTTTGCTACAAGTGTAATGAAATGTCAGTTTTTATATATTGTTGAATAGAATGATTCAGCTTAATGTTTACTGGAACCATGAGTTCAATTAAACACAAAAATTGTATGAACAACAGAGTTTAATTCCCCAAATGAAATCGCAAGATTATTTTTTTTAATCAAATCCCTTGCAATGCATCCGTGAACACTTCATTGTTCTAATTTGCAATAGTAATATGTATTAAGGCTTCAGTTTTGTCCTCTCTAAGCATTTAAATTATATCAAGTGTATTAGCAAGTGACATATTACCCTTTAAAAGCTTTAAAGAATACCATTGCTTTTAACGTGTACTCTTCCATATTAGTTAATGAAGCATAATTTGAAGTAAGTGCATGATGTCTACTGGAAAGTATGACAGCAATAATTTTTCTAAGGATGTGTGCATCACTTAATTTATAATTTGTTCTAAAACCCATGTGCTGATTTCTAGTGCTTGAAAAGCAGACACAAGGAGCACAAAAGACCTGCATTTTGCTACAAAATGTATGTATAGTAAGAGGCTTTAGTTCTGATGTCTGTCACCTTGTAGGCACCAATTTCTAAATACTAATCCCAGCAATAAAATATTTTATGCATATACAGAAAAATACTAAGATATCCAAGGGGGGGTGGGTGAGAAACAAAAATCGTGAGTGGTTCTAAACTGATTGTGCATAGAGATTTCAAATCAACATTTCTAATAATTTATCTTATTTATAAAAAACTGCACAAGAAGCATATGACAAAAAAGTTTGCTGATAATGCAAGTCTAGTCATTAAGTGTTGAAAGAGTATAATTTATGTTAAATCTGTAAGAACAGAGTGAAATGTAGAAATAGATTACTGGCCTTGTGCACAAAAACTTTCACTTAATGGACAAGAAACAAAAGTATCCATCTGACTGTTTTCTCAACTCAATCTTCTTCCTCACAGTCAGAGTCTCATTATTTAAATAAATTCATCTGGATGAAAAAGTGCTGAAAAAGGCTGTTACTTTAGATACTTATCTGCTTAGTGACAGTGTACAGCACCTAAGAACATTAAGGCTATCAAGAAACTCCATTACCTGGCCCAGGGACAAAAATGATGTCTCACACAGTGAAATGCCTAATGTTTCAAAGTACTCTCACTGCAAGGGAAGATTAATAAGCATCATCACACAGAGAAGCTGTAGCTTCCACCCTGAAGAATTTTGTTTTATGTATAGATCAAATGTACAGGCTGAGTTGCCAGCAAGTTCTGAAAGCAAGCACAGCAAAGGCCGTATGAATCTTTAATGCCCACACATTAGAATACAAATTAGAGTAACTTATCTTTTAAAGGGACTAAGTGTGACTCTCCTGGTTGAGACAGATCAACAAGGGATTTCAAAACAAATTTTTCCAGGCCTGTTTGAAATTTTACAGAGTCAGTCCTTATCCTAGGAACTTTCAGTGACTTTTAATACTGTATTAAATACTGTCTATACCTTTACTTTCCACGCCTTCATATTTCCCTTCTAAGCCTCTGAGACCTGTTTGTGCTCACTTCCTGTTCAACATCCCTTCTCTCCAACATCCCCATTTCTCTCATTTATTTTTGGCCAACCAGCCTTTCAGAAGGTTTTTTCAGGTGAGTAGCATCATAGTCTCATTTCTGTCCATGAACTTGCAGGAAGACTTTGAGTCTTATGCTAATCTCTTCTGTATCATTCCATTTTGACTTTCACTGTTTTTTAATATGCAATATTTTCCTCAGCTGTAGATAGTATGAATTTCTTGGCTTATCTCAGTCTTCAGAAAAATTCTAGTTTTTCATGAAGGACAGAAAGATTCAGCCCTTCCTAAATACATATATTTATCAACAAATGCCACTGATAACAGAGATTTCAGTGAGCCTTTTTAAGAAATTAAAATCTGTTTGACCTGGCAAGATGTCCTTTTCTCTTGGACAGATTCAGTGAAACATATTTTTTTCTTTATCAAGCATATTCCTAAATTTTTGGGAAAGCCTGTTTAATATTTTTCCTTTTGCTACTGAAAGAAACCAAAAAGTCACTTAGTTATTTAATAGTTAAAATGTTAAACAATATGTGAAACAATCTCCAAATGCACAAGAAAAAGTTTATACAATTTTCAGATAGCGCTTTGCATTGTCAGAACATTTTCTAATCATGTAATGAAAAGCTGTGTAATAATACATATCTCTACCTCAGATGGACTTAGTGAATATTATTAGTATTTGTGTAGTGTACTGAGGATGTGAGAGGCTCTGTAAAAAACAACTATTACAGTTATAGGTGATAGCTGTATCACAGGGACTTGCAAGACACAGGGGACAAATACTGCCTAAAGATAACCCTCTGAATGAATATTTCAAAACAAGCATCATCTTCTATGGTTGCCTGAGTGATTTCCATTTTGAGGGACTAACTTCAGTTCTATAAGATAGTGCCAGTAGATGTGTTAAATTTAGCCATTTTAACCAGCCACTGAAATGATTTTTGTCTCTCAGCTTTATATAGTTTGAGCCATTCCTCAGTTAAAATGTGCAAAGAATGAAAATGTCTAGGCTGCAGTGATCATCTCCAGTTTTCAAAGAGTTTACAAGTCAATTCATTCAGATAGAAGCCAACATATGTTATGAATTCATTTTATCATATAGACATTTAAAGATGTTATATAACAGTTATTTAAATCAATATTTGTCAAGCATCTCAAGCATTTACTAGAAGGTGATAATGAATGAGATGATAGGGTATTTATAGAGAAACTGAATACAGGTTAAACCAGGAGAGGAAAGGAGCTATACATTAAGTCATGGTAACTATATACCATCCACATCAATAAGGAACACAGGAAACAAGAATACTGAAACCCATGGAAATATAGATAAAGGAAAATATCTTGCCTAAACACCCATGATGGTAACAATGAGAACAATTTGCTAAGAAGTCAGAGACAATATTAATGAAAAATTTGGCTGGCATATGTAGACTCCATAACATTTATGTCCACTGGAGGTAACATTTATGTCTTCTATTTATGACTCCTTGAAGTGATTAATGAGGGAACACACCAGAAGAGAGATTTGTCATCAGTTTGGCATAAGATTTGGTACAGAATGTGACACCTGAAGATCGTAATATACTCAAATTTTATATCATCTAACAAATTTAAAATTTAAATAAATGCACTATAATAATATTTTAGCCTTTGAAAAGATTGTAACAATTGCAACAATTAAATTTGTTTTAAACAACTGGTTAAAAGAGGAAAATGTGGTTAGTATAGAGACCATTAAAATGCACTCATTTAGAAGCAGATAGCAAAAGAATATCAAGATATGAACATCGTCTTTAAAGAGTAAGTGGGTAGATTATTAAAAGAGGATTGATTATTAAAAGAAAAGCTGATGAAAAGAATTGCTTGTGATAATAGCTGACTGGGAATTAATGTATCAGACAAAAGTCTATATCAAGAAATTCATAACAAAACACAACAAACTGAAAAAGTAATGAAAAAAAAGCAAAATACCAAAACCAACTAGCTATTTATTGCTAAGGAAATGGGCCACAGAGATAATCTTACTAAAAATCTAACTTGTTGCTTAAGAGAGATCAGCAAGTCAAATAGCATGTTAGAAAGAAATAAAGAACAAAACACAAAACCAGCATCATCCCATGATGTCAAGACAGAATTAGCACCTATAACAAATACTGTGTGTGGTCCTCATCTCCACATCTCAGTAGAGATCTAATAAAAACATTGAAATAACATAGGTGGCAGGGAGGAACATAGAAACAAAAGAGCTTCTTTACAAGAAGAATCAGATAACAACTCTCCTGCTGGAGGGGTGACTCCTGGCAGGAAATATGATAAATTATTATAAAATCATGAACCATATGAAATGAAATACCTACTTTCCATTTTCTTACAGTGCAAGATCAAAAAAAATCTGTAAATTATCAGACAACAAGTTGGAGGTTCTTTAAATAAAAATTAAATAATTTTCATCTAACATGTGAAACATGCAGTTGAAGTGTAGAACCACATTATTATATGAATTTACATAAGTCAATTTCATAAAAGAAAAGATATAAAACAATGCAAAAGTTAAATTGACAAATCTATTGTGAAAAGCCTGTGAGGACAGTCTGTGCTACAGAGCTGAATGCTGGAAGCAAGCTGAATGTTCTAGGGGACTCAGGATAGGTTTGACCAATTCACATAATTAACAGATCACTGGAAAAAAGACAACATGGGCTGAAAAATACTTTTTGTCCATTCTAGTACCAAAAAGAGTGAAGCATATCGAACTACCATATGCCTGATCCTTGAGGAGATGACATCTCCTCAAACTCTTCTGAAGTTCTGGAGAGAAAATAGATGTCACCAGTTTGCTGCTCCTCCTGTTGTTTACAAAATTCACGACTCAGATATGCAAAATATAATTTTCCCCAGCAGTTAAAATAATTGCAAAACTTGGCAGCAATACAATTACTTTCTTCTGAACTTATTTTCTACTAAATTAGTACAAAACAACATGTGCATTAAACAGTAGCACAGCTGCAATACTAATAACAGGGCAAAACCTGGGATACAATTTGTCACTGTGAGAAACAAAAGGGAATCAAGGGGCACAAATGCTGTCCCCAAGTTAATGAAACACTGGAGGATTTTTCTGATAGTAACAAACAGCATAGCATCCTGTGCAAAACAGGTAGAATCAACTTGTTATTTCATACCATAATAATTGCTTGATTCAAAAACAAAAAATAATCAAGTTATAGAATACCTTTTTTGAGGCTACTCTGTATAACAATCCATGTGAGACTAAAGGATACTCTAAGGTCTTTCTTAAGACAATGGCTTAGAAAATCATTATGATGCCCTGCTATAAAATAGATTTTTTTGCTGTTGGGTATTGAAGCTTCTCAGGAAGCCTCAATAGCTTTCTTAAAGTATTTGATTTTGCTGAAGTCTCATGAAATACTGTATGAAATAACAGTAATTGTGGATTTGGATGATACTTTTCTTAGCAAACTACAGTTAGAATTTCAACAGAGGTTTTCGGATTTATCTTGCAGGAAATTAGAGACAATATGATACTGTACTTTCCACCTTTCAAGCTGTCAGAGAAAATGCCATGTTAGAGAAATCTACAGAGAAAAAATGCTCATTCCTCGCTTATGTGATCTATTTATTCCCTTTATTATTATACTACTATAATTATTCCATTAGTCCCTTTATTATCTCGTTTTCTGCCCTATCATGGGTTTACATATACTTGGAGAAATTTGTAGTGGGTTAGGTTGCTATTCATTAGGAGAGCTATTTGTAACAAAAGCAATGCAAAAATATTGGAAGACTGTTATAACTGCTTATTAATTAAAGATGTGTTTCTCTGAAGATAATTAAGAGAGAAAAGTTCAGTTCCTATTTTCCTCTTTTCCTGCCACAATATTCTTTTTCTCTTTCTGTATTATCTTGCATCAGAAATCCTAACTAATAGACTCTCATCCCTGAATACATTGTTAAGTTTCCCATTAATTTTAGTGTTCATTATTTTCATGCTGCTTCTCAACCACTGATCCTCCTAAATTAATTATTTCCATGTTTTGTTTGAATTTTTTAGCTGCCCTTGTGAGTCACATGCTTTCAAGAAGCCCTTTTAGATGTGTGGCAACGTCTAAGCACCACTGCAGTCTTTGCCAGACTTGAAGCTGATTTACCCAATAAACAGCATCCTTCTGCCTCAGAACAGCAGTATCTCACCTGGGAATTCACATAACCCATTTCTTTACCCTCCTCCAAATTCTCTGCTCTAGTCTGCTTGTGCAGAGGCTTTGCAAATTGCATCCACATCCACCCATTTTTGCAGTTGCCCAAGTCTTTCTCTCACCTGTCAGGTTCCAACCTCATCTCGTGTTCTGAAGACTAAAGAAACCTAGGTACAAAAAATACTTTCTGAAATCCTGCCCAGGTAGCAACCAAAAAAAAGATGTGACAGCTTCACAAATAATGATACCTAGTTTATTTATTTATTTGCAACTTGCATTGTACTCTATATATTTTACTTAACTTCAGAAGTTTCTGTTAAAACATAGAGCTGTTATAACCATTTGCAAGCACCATCTGGAATTCAAAGAAAAGCAATAGATATACCCAAGAATATTCAAGAATGCAGATATTCAAAACATAAACAACCTGCAACATAAGGGGAAAAACTGACACTATTAATGCTGGCATGAAGCAGTCATTGTCAAGCCACATTAGAAGTTTATCCAATAGTTTGAAAGTGGACTGTCAAGAAGCACACAAAAAGAACAAAAGCCCCTTTATCAGAAGCAACCTGGAAGGAAAGTACTTTTCTGCAAAGCAGCATGCAAGGATTAATTTGCAAACTCACATTTTAAGTGTAGACATGAGTGGATTTTTTTTCTGGTTATCTGTTCTGACTTTAACAAAACAACATTTAGTCATGGAACACTCCCTCCCTTTCTTAATGTAAGAAATCTCAGGAAAAATGGGAAGATCCATCTTAAAGCTTCAGCCTAAATTACTTTGAGGTCTGTACATCTAAAAATATTGTAATTTATAAGAAAAAACTATTTGTTGACTATTAGGGATGGGAAAAGGCACTTAAAAGCAACACAAACACATAGAAATTACTCCTCTTAGTTATTTCTGCAAAAGATTTGGGGATTCTGCTGTGCTAATGATATTGTACGAAATTTCTCCTAATTGTCATAGTACTTTAAAAATAAGAACAACAAAACATTATTTTATTGTGCATTCATTTATTGTCATGACAGAAAAGAGCAACATCTCCTCTGGTATTTAAAAGTTATGTGAAGTAGATTTGCTACACAGTAAAAGTTGTTTATTGTCCTGCTGGATAAAACAAACCATAATAAACACATACAAAAAGACCAGAAGAATTGAACTTCCCTACTTTGGGAGATGGCATTTCTCAGCATAGAAAACAGATTACTTAAACAGTCTAATTTTATATATTTTCTCCTAACTTCTTAGGGACTGAAAATTTAATTTGCTGTACTTCTCTTTCAGCTCTTTCTTGGTATTTTTTAATATTCCTCTATTTGACTGTATGTACCACATCGTAATGTTCCAAGAAGAAGAACAAGTCCTCTGTGGGACTACTGGCCAAATGAAGATTATCAAATTCAGAGCAATAAGTAGAACGGAAAAATACAACCCTGCTTATGGCAAATGAGGGAAGGGAACTATTTCTCCTTCCTTATTAAAGTATGAAATAAATTTCTAGGGATATCATAGTCCTCAGCATTATACACAGAAAATATGTAAATCCTAATCCTGATGCAGAAAAAGAGTGATGCTCATTTTTACCTTTCACATGGAAGGATGAAAGTTGAGTGCTCTAGAAACAATATACACTTGAATCTATAATTTTCACCTTAAAAGTAAACACATAAGGACCTGAAAGAAGCTGTCACTACTATTAACTGCTGGGGAACAAAACATTTTTCAGTCTGAGCATCATAAAAGTGGCATTTATATGGTTTCAAGTCAGATAAAAAAAAATAAAAGCAACTTTTATTTTGTTAAGGAAGAATGCAAGACTAGACTGAATAGTCATCAATACTGCAGAAAATTATTTAATATTACACTGGATCACAGCTTCTGAACAAAATTTAAAAATAAAATTTTCTTCTGATAAAATGTTATTCTGGGACTTATATGCAAGAGTGGTGCATTAAAAACATTCAGAATATGTCTTTTTGTCATGTCAGTACTCTTCAAGCATCTGCTGGCCCTTTTTTTTGTTTTTGTTGTTATTTTGAAGGAATACAGCTTAGGAAGGATATGGAATAATTTGAGACAGTCCAAAAGAACCAGACAGAAATGATAATTGGTATACATATCTTGACCTACAACATACACAATAAACTTTTAAGAATGTAAGAGGAGGTCTTAAGGAAAAAAATTCATTCATCTTTGTATAGTCTGAAGACAAAATAAAAAGCAATAAGGTAAAATTCCAGAAAAGGAGATTTAAATTAGAAATCATGAAAATATCTTGAAGAGTGAGGACAGTGAAGTACAAGAAGAGATTGCTTAGGAAGGCTGTGCAATCTGTTAAAGGAAATCTTTTACAATCAGCCTTTAAGAGTGGTACAATTACAGTATATTCTGTCTTCATGCACAAAATGTATCCCAGGCTAAGATAACCACTTTTACTGCTATTTATAACTCCAGTGATCACATATACCTGTAAATATATCCCTCTAAGATGGATTTTCCCTGGGAAAAAATGCCTTTTGAAAAAATTGTTTTCAGTTAACATAATATATCTAGTTCTTATGCCTGGAGTTCACACTAGACATAAACAGAGAAGACTTGGGAATGATTCACAAGAATGGTCAAAGCCATATGAGGCATCTCTTCTAGAGGTATGAAAAAAATTTAACTTATCAAACAAAAGAACAAAGGGAGACTTAGTCTCTCTCTTACCAGAAGAATGTAAATTTCAAAAGTTATAGGATCTGCAAAGCAGCAGACAAGGATATAAGGCACTCTAACAGTTAATGAACAAGAGCACAAATTTTTAACAATTAAAGAACAAATTAATTTACCAAGGACTTTAACAGATCATATACATTTATAGAAACAGATACAAAACTTATGTTCATGTTGAACTATAAATTTAGACCCAAGAATAAGAATTTTATATTGACCCATTGATTAACATTCATTCAATGTCACAGATGCAACATCAGCAGGCAGGAGCTGAGATGCTGAAGTGTTCAGAGTACCTGGTGAACTGTGAATACAGAAAGAAACATGACACACCTTATAGTTAACCTTATCCAGAAAGTGCACCTGGATTTCAAGAATGCAGAAGTATCTACATCACCCTTGGAAGGGGGGACTGAAGCCTTGCAGTCCATGCAGAAGGTACAAAACACTAGGGAGGCAATGCAGGTGGAATTCACCTGTCTAAACATAGTCTTGTGATGGCTTCTTGCTCAGTATGTTTAATTCTAAGACAGGGATGTTTTACCAGAAAGAGGCAGTGAGAATCTGTTGTGATGGACCAAAATCTTGACAATCTTTCCTTAAGGAAGGATAAAAAGTAAGTAACAAGTAAAGAAGTAATTATGAGTTCACTGTCCAGGGAGGTCACCGAAGATTTGAAGTTTGAACTTAGTCAACATCTAAAGAAGTCTGTAGTTGTACTGAAACTTCCAGCTCCAAATGTATGGGAGTTTTGTGATGATTTAGTGGATCTTAGATGGCACTGAGCGTCTTTGTTTAGGTAGCATCACAAAGTTGAGTGCTAACAATGAATTTTTTAAATCTTTTGGTGATATTTTTGTCATAGCTGTGGTGGAGGTAAATTAAGCTAGTACAGAAACTATCTAAAGCACTTTCCAAAACCTGAATGGCTGAGGACTTCAACTAAATATGTTCTGCTTCAGAGTAAAAACAGAAGCAATGAAAGAAAATACTGACAGAAAATACATGTTTGTATGACACAATTATTTCAATTTCAGTTGCATGCAAAGGCTATAATCAAGGATTAAACACAAGTTACTCTGTCTGCATAGTTTGCATGTACAAAACACAAAGATGATTCCTGGTCTCTAAAATTTTAATGACCACAGTCCACCAGGCTTTTCTAATAAATAATGAATTATAAATAAATAGAAGGGCTTCTTCTTTTTGCTATTTCTAATGCACTATTATGTAACTTAGTTCCCAGCACATTGCTAACCACTCATAAAAGATAGTCAGAATGTGTACTTGACCCCTGATTCCAATAGACATACAAAGAATCAATCACTTTACACTATATCATGTTTCATATATAATTTTTTACATATGTTGCTATTTTCTTTTTTTCAGTACCAACTGGAAAACAGGTCACTTTCAACTCACTAAGAAAAGCAAATACAGTGAACTACTATTTGCCTTTCTTCTCCTCATCCATTTTTCGCAGGAGGCTGAGGCAAACAGTTGTTTCCAAGCATCTGCTGCTTTTACTGACAAATTAACACAACAGAATTCTAGAAGGCCATCAAAATCTCAAGGTTAACTTTCAGAAAGCAGTGACTGAAATGCATCAGTGCTAACATTAAACTGTTCCTTTTATCTCCCTCTTTGTGCTGCATTGTTTTTGCTTCACATGATACCATAGTGCAAGATAGGTTATAAATTATTATCTTTAATTCAGTGATTTTTGTACTAGTTAAATGAGTCTTTGCTTTGCAGGTTTCTTTGGATGTATGTACTAAAACATCCCTGAAACATAAAAGAAAATATACATATAAATATTATGATGACCATTCTTGCCCATTAAAAAGCTTTCTACTCCCTTGAACACCTTCAAGGTAGTAGAATTAATCACCTGTGCAGATTTCATATTACAAGTTCATGTAAAGCAATGTCCTTGAACCAAGAGTAGAGGCTGAAATGTACCTACAGCTCAGAACTTATTTGAACACTTCTGTAGCTGTTAGCTTTTCAGAGCATACCTGACCCTCTGCTGACTCCTGTGGATAAAAAGCCTTTTATAATGGTTTCTAACTTAGCAAAACAGAAAGTGCAATTTCTCATGATCTGCTACTTATTTGTAGGAAAATGGCAAAATTATGAAATGGACCGGATTGTCTTTAATCAAGGGATATGTTTATTCCATAAAACATGCTTGTTTTATGTCCAGTGACATCCTAGAAGGAATTCAGTCCCACAGCAGAGTTGCCAATCAACATCTATATTGCCTGAAGCATAATACTGTATCATTAAGCAAGGCTAATTATCTTTAAAATAGAAAATCAGTAACTACAAAATGATTTTCAATTCATCATCTATGTTGTGAACTGTATTTTAATTAACCTCTTGGCTCACACAAGATGATTTTAAAGAAGTGGGCAGAAAATGAATCCTACAATAAGTCTTAGAAGTGAACAGTCCATGTTTCATTACAAAGAGCAGAGAAAAGTTGTTCTTCCCCAAAGAAAGACACTCCACAGAAAAATCAAGAAATCTAAATATCTCCAAGTGAGCACCAACTGGCATGTCATCTCTTGACAGTATTTTTCCTGAGAGAAAACCATAAACAGCTATACACCTGGCTAGAACAACCACAATAAAAAGGCAAAATCTGTGCTTCCATTTGGTATTTTGCTTCCACAGCTTCTATGTCATTGTGCTCCACACTCATCTATGTAATTGTCTATATTTTCCAATATCCTACATATATTTTCTTCTGAGCTGACCTGCAGTGCTACTAAGACCTTCATTCAAACAATTTATTTTGCAGATCCTACAAGAAGTTAGCCAACTAAAACTGGTGTCTTATTCCATTTTTGGAAGTATCAATATACAAGTGACAGTTATACAGGATAAAGCCATTGATGCTCATGACTACACCTCACTCCTAACACCACATTAAATCACACTTGAGAAGCCCTCAGGATAGGCAGTATCTCTTTTCACCTATTTTGAGAAGCACTTTCATCCAATTAGGTGCTACAGTAATAAATTCTTATTTTTATTATTACAAGAACACTGTTAATAATCTAATGCCAAAAGTTGTTAGGGTTGGTAATACTGAAGGCTGCAGTGTTTATAATTTGCTAGCTTTGCCAGGGTTCCTCTTCTCTCAGTGATAAATCACATGACAAGTTTTCTACAGTCTTGAGGCAACACTAACAATCTGCATGAAGTTCATCCTCTCTCACCCTATAAAATAATATGATATTTTCAAATTAATCAGATGCCTTCATGATGAAGACAGTTTTAACTGCAGAATTATGGAAATTACTGCACTTACTTGGCAACTTTTCAGGCACTAATGTTTAGCTTTACTGTAAAAACAGGTTGGTTTTTTTTTTCATGAACTGATGCATTAATTAATAATTCCTGGTGTCCACGATCTTTCTTTGCTACTCCAAATTCTATCAATGTTTCAAAATAAGATCCCCAATACAGGGAAACATTTTTGTAGGTAGAATACATCTCCAAGTGCAATAAAAAATGACTGAAAGAACTATACAGATTCTATGCCTGTTAAATGCTCCTAATGTTTTATGCATCTCAATTATACCCACACAGACATACAGATAAAAAAATGTTGTTTTATAGAACAACACTGTAATAAAAATGGTAAAACACTTCCCATTCCAGTTTATGAGCTCAAACTAACTGGAATGGAAGACAGAAATACTTTAACAAAAATACACCTTTCTTTTATTTTCTTTATGAGGAAAATCTGTGTTTCACAGTGCTTCCATTACTTCTCATTCCACTGTCTAATTCCACTTATTTCCTCCCATTCCTTGTGACTGCTTCAATGCCAGCATCTTTAACAGTGTAGCCTAATTAGGCAGGATATACACAGCTTTGTAATCTTCTGTCATCACAGCTGCATTACCATTATCAGCTCATGCATTATATTTTGGTGGTTTAAGAAACTGCATACCTTTGGCTTATCCTGGGCCAATATTTATACTTAATAAATGAAGATATTTAAACTTTTTTACTGGGAAATAAGATAAATATCTTTGCTTACTAGCAATCCTTAAATTAAAAAAAAAAATTTGTATAATTGTTAATATTCACTCACGTATAGATTAATCTTGCACCTAGTGGTCAAAATGAAAATGCACTCACTTTGTATAACTGCTACAATGGGAAATGTATTAATGATTCATTTACTGCTAAAATAAAAGATAGTACAAAGTTGGAAGTGAAAGTATGGTACATTATTTGATACTTTTACATTTGCATCCTGATGTTCCACCAAACAAAAAAAGTCACACTATTAATGATAGCACTGATTTGAAAAGGCAGCAATTAAGAATGTGGTCATTTTAAACCTCAGAGTTTTGAACAGTGGTGGTAGTTATTTTAACCCTGGAGAGGGTTATGGGTCTCTTACAAAACTAGAACTCTTTTTCACCCTGCAGAGCTATCCTTACAACATTACAAAACCACTAGGCTGCTGTATTGTGAGAAACTTAATTGGCACTCTAAAAGGGGGCTTCTTAAAACTACAAGAAGCACTGTGAGCACACAGCAAGGGAAATCTCTGCCTGTGTGCTTCCATTTTACCTGTAAACTGCTTTGCACCTCAACAAGAAGAGTACTTACTTCTTCTGAAAGTCTGTGTGCATTAATGCATGACCAGAGACTGAAATGCTTCAAATGCTTGGTTAGTCTTAGAAGTGAGATGAAATAGAATTTATTTCCTTTCTTAATACTACTACAACTAAGGATGGCTAAATGGTATTTAAACACTCTGAATCCAATTGTATATGTTTACCCACAGGCTATGTGTGTCATTTTTTTTAAACTCTCCCTTGATTTGGCCCCTTTTTTTTAATCACTATCACTTAATTCAGATATTTTTTAAGCATACGTCACCCCCTAATCTCAAAACTCTTCTCCTCCTTTGAAGAACTATTTCTTCTTCCACAATTGCTGAAAAAAATTAACAAAACAAAACAAAAAAAAAAAAAAGGAAAAGAAAAAGAAGGAAGAAAAACAAAATAAAAAGGAAAAATGAGTGCTCAAGACTACTGAGCTGAATCAAGTATTTTGTGAGAATAAGAAAATATCATTGTCCCATCACAATTCATTTAATCTGAGAGAAAACTTCTAATTTCTGAAGGAGATGAGAATCCCAATAAAATACATCTGCAGATAGATATGTACTTTAGGGGAAACCTTAAAAACAATACATAAATCCTTCCTGTACAATTTTCTTTATGAGCAGAGAGAACAATTTATTTTCCCCTTACTCTCCATTATATAACTTTATTTCTAACAAAAGTGTATTAGAAAGAGCTATGTTTTATCTGGCCACACCCTTCCATAAAAGGCCTTAAAAAAGGATGAAAAAAAGAAAAAGCACATCCCAATACGTGCTGACGTAAACGATGTCACATGTATTTTCTGTACTCTTTGCCCAATCAATAACCTTCATACAAGTCCAATAATACAACAGCACACAGTTCAATAAGCCTGGCAGACACTCCTGTATTTACAAAGTATACAACATTTTGACCTTGTACCATTAGCTACATTAGATTACTTTGTAAGTAAAGGAAATTTCTACTTGCACACGTTACCTGCACATAGAAAAGTAAATGGAAGTTTCTAATGTGAGTACAGTACATTATCAGGGGCTATAATATTTCTAGCTTATCTTTTCTAGCTTATCTTGCTGGATTTTTTTTATCTTACAACAAAAATTTAAAAATATGCAAGCCTTACTGTATTTGAAGGTGAAACCCATGTTTTCTAAATACCAAAATTACAATAGACTATGACATAACTTCTACACATATAGTTTCTTTTCTGAAAGGCCGGAACAAATCTCTAATACATTGTGCTGGTTTGGACTAGGATATAGTTAATTTTCTTAATAGCACATAGTATGGGCTATGTTTTGGATTTGTGCTGGGAACAGTGTTGGTAACTGCAGTCCAGTACTGCTGAACAGTGTTTACACAGTCAAGGACTTTCCTGCTTCTCACCCCACCCCACCAGCGAGGAGGCTGGGGGTGCACAGGGAGTTGGAGGGGACACAGCTGGGACAGCTGACCCCAGCTGACCAAAGGGACATCCAGTACCATGGGATGTCACACTCAGCACATAAAGCTGGGGAAAGTAGAAGGAAGCAGGGACCTCTGGGGCGATGGTGTTTGTGTTCCTCAGTCACTATTGTGTGATGGAGCCCTGTTTTCCTGGCAATGGCTGAACACCTACCAGCCAAAGAAAGCAATTTATTAATTCCTTGTTTTACTCCACTTGTGTACATGGCTTTTGCTTAACTTATCAAACTGGCTTTACCTCAAGCCACAAGTTTTTTTCACTTTTACTCTTCAAATTATTTCCCCCCTCCCACCTAGGGTGAGTCGGTGAGTGGCTGTGTGGGGCTGAGTTGCTGGCTGGGGTTAAACCATGACATACACACACTCCAAGAAACCATAAACCCAGAGATTAGCTGTATGACAGAAAATGAGTATGAGCTTTAATAAAGCTTTTCTGTATTTGCAGTTTGAAGATCTATAGCTGTCCTAGGATGGCAGTCAGGTAATTCCTCTGTGCATTACTGAAGTCAAATAATCAAAGCTTTCATTGCTCTAAATCATCTGTGCAGCCAGACTTTACTGCTTCAAAGTTATCTTTTGAGATTTTTAAAGAAGCAAGAGTTTAGTTATCCAAATTGACCCAAACTGTTACTGTGTTTCTACTGCTACTGAAAACTTCCAGTAAAAAATGGACCATCACTTTGCCACTGTTTTTTTGTAGCATAAAAGAAAGGTTGTCTTCAGCTTCTGCTCAGGAAAAATATGGGATGCAGCAGTAAAAGTCTCAGGGAAGAAAAATTCAAAGAGATGGCTGTGTATCAGCTAAAGTGGCAGAGATTCACAAAACTGCAAAAGAGGAGCTCTGGCTTAACACTGACTACTGGAAGGAAAATAGAGAGCTTCATGATTTGGAGACAGATAGAATAGAATTGAGAATTGAGAACAGAAGAAAAGGCTACATGCACAGATTATTCCTCTTCTGTGTTTGTTCTGAAGCCAGAACAGTGTATCACAGCTATTATATCCATAAACACAGAACAAGTGAGAAGACACAGGATATAATGGAGGAGAAAATAATGGAAGATACAGGAAAGATAAGGCTATCAGAAGGCAGGCTAGGGAAAAGTACGTCTTGACCTTAACACAGGAAAAAATTAGCAATCACAAGACCAAGGAGGAAAAATAAATATAATTCTATACATTAAAAAAGAATGTTAATCAGTAATATTACCACAATTATATTAACATCCCTTGTTCCATCTAAACTTAAACTGAACATAACTACTTCGTTTCCTTACTGTGCAGAAAGGTTTGGAGGAAGTTGTGTGATATGGGTTTCCTTTTGTTGCTTTCTGAAATCTTAGCCAGTAGGTTCAGTCTAATCAGCAAAAATCCTCTGACATAATAGAACTATGCCAGAACAAAAACTTTTAGGATTTTTTCCTTCTCATTAAGTGATTTTTTTTTGCTTGTTCTCTAACATTAGTATACTTTTGGCCTAGTAAACATATACTCTTAATGGAACATTATCAAATGCTTCAGATTTACTTTTAACATTCTTTAACTTTCTAAACATCTTATTTTCCAACAAATTTTCTTAGTTCCAGTAGAAATTCTTCCACGTGGTAAAGAGAAAGTGAAAATTAAAGTTATGTCCTCCATAAAATAGAAGGGAAGACCACCCCTACAAGATCTTTTCTTTTGAAAGACAGAAGCAAAGAAGGGGAAAAAAAAAAAAAAAAGAGAAAGGAAAAGACAACAAAGGAAAGAAAACAGTAAAGAAAAAATTGGGGATACTGTGAGGAAATGGAACAGATATCAAGGTTTGATCTCCAGACTATTCATATGCCAACTAATCTATTATTAAAGCATGACATTCCTGAATCACTTACAACACACTCTGTTAATGAAATTATTCAGATACATGGAAGAAACATTAGAAATTAGAATTACTGCAAAGTTTTTCCCCTTAAGATCACTCAGACAGCATAAAGAAAACATCACGCCACAATTCCTTCAATTTTCTCAAGGAGAAACTCAAAGAGAAACTCAAGGAGAACCATGGGAGCTGTTGAATTTACTTCTTTATATCCACAGTATGAGACACTCATTCCGAGTCTTTTCATTCACATTTGAGGTGAAATCCTCTCTTTTAAATCAGGGAGACTTTTGCCATTGATTTCAATGAAACCACAATTCTGATCAGTGTTTGTACTGTCTCTCATGGCTTAGAGAAATTCTTAACAAAAAATCAGACAAACTATACCACAGGGATCCAATTCATTACAGATATTTTTCGTATGGCAGAGGGAAGAAATGTTTTGATTCAATGGGAAGATTGTGATATTTACCTAGTGCAACAATTTGCATTGAGTCAATCTGCAGTGTTCATACACAAGTGTTCTTCAGACTTCTGCTGTTACAGTAGACAATGAGAATATATTTCTTTCATTGATTTGGTTATTAATCTCATTATGATAACTATTCATAGCCCATTTTTACTGCTTAAGAAAAAAGAATAAAGCACACATGAAATGTTAGCATATGAAACATCAGTAAAACTATTTTTACAACACTGCAGTTATATGTTACCACAAAATTACTACATAACATTAGTTATTATTATTTATTACTTATTATTATTTATTTAACTTCTATCCACATTTTTTTCCTGATTTATGCCCATATAGCTGACAGGGTATAAGGATGGGCAATTCCCCAGAAGTGCACTGACTTCCTCAATGTATCACTGTACTGAACATCCTACTCTAATGTAAAATTGAATAACAACTTTTAGGGTGCAGAGGTGCCATACCCAATACTGCACACAGATTCAAGCCCCAGGCTTTATCCAGCTATTATTTGCACATCTCTGTCTTGAATCCTAAGTCGTAGGTAACAAAAGGCTGACCACACATAACATTGCAACAAGATGGGCAAGTAAAGCAAGGTAGCAAAGCAAGCAAATAACAAAGCCAGTGAGATAACGTGGGCCATCAGGAGCAGGAGAGTAAGTTTTAATGGAACCTGCAACCTGCAAAATTAACTAAAAACAAGTTAGACTGAAAAACAAGAAGCACCAAGCATGCACTGAAGATAGAGGTGAAAAGTTCAAACATGAGGAAGACTACAGAAGTCTTCATCAAAGGCCATCAGGAGTCTGATGACCACCACAGAAGGAACCAATGCATGCGCAGAAGTGAAAAACTTATAAAACCGTGACAGAGCATTATGCAAATATGAATATGCTAATGATACGTTGTAATTATGAGGTTGTGTGGAAAGACTTAAAATGTAGCTGAAAGCTAGAGGACTGAGAGAGTTTTTGGCAGAAAGATCTCCCTCACTCCCAGCACTGAATGAACAAATAGCTGCTCTGTAGCCATCTGACTATTATAGAATTTTATTTTCTTGCCCAGTTTTGGGCATCAGGATAGAGAGGGGCACCAAAGCAGGTGAAGGGCCTGGAGCACATGTTCCATGAGGAGCAGCTGAGGGAGCTGGGATTGCTTAGCCCGGAGAAGGCTCAAGGGGTGAAAAGAGGTTGTAGCCAGGTAGGGAGGTCAGCTTCTTTTCCCAGGCAGTGACAGGATGAGATGAAGAGCGATTCAGGGTAGAAATTGGGAGGAATTTCATCACAGAAAGGGTGATTAGACATTAGAACGGACTGCCCAGAAGGTGGTGGTGGATCCCTGGACTTGATTAAGGAGACAGGATGAGGCATCCAGTGCCACGGTCTAGTTGACAGGGAGGCGTCTGGTCATAGCTTCGAGTCGATGATCTCATGTTAAACTGATTCTGTGACTACCATTTCGCAGCTGAGAAGCAATCAACAATTCAGCAAAGACTTTTAAACAACTGAAAGATTTTTTTTTTCAGGCCTTTCAAGGAAAAAGAAAAACCAGCAAACACAATGTGAAAGCCCAGCGGAGGCCCTGTTCCTCCACCACCGGCCGGCGCCCGGCTCCCAGCGGAAAAGGCGGGAGCGCGGCTCTCCCCTCAGGATAACGGGGCCCGGCCGCCGCCGCCGCCCGCCCCGCGCATGCGCCCCGCCTGGCGCACGCGCCGCCGCCCCGGCCCGGCCCGCGCGGCTCCCGCAGGGACACCCCCCGTGCGCGCGCGCCCGGCGGCAGCGGCGGCCCTGCCTCCCGCGGGTGAGTAACGGCGCCGGCCCCGAGCCCCGAGCCCCGAGCCCCGGCCGGCCCCGGGCACCGGGCAACTGGGCAAGGGCTCCTCGGGCCGGGAGAGGCCGGCACGGGAGGGCACGGTCCTCGCCCCCGCCCGTCAGAGGGGCCGCGGCGGCCCCCGGGAGGCCCCTTCCCTCCTCCCTCGTGTGGAAGGCTCGCCGCGCCCTCCGCCCGCGGCTGATGCTCCTCCGGTGGCGGGGGCTGGCGCTCGGTTCCGCGGAGTGGGAGAGAAGTGTGAGCGCTCGGAACTCGGTGCCGTGCTCAGGGGATGGGAGCAGCGCAGCGAGCTGGGTCTGCTCCCAGCCTTTGCCTTCAGCTCTTGTCCGACAGGCTGGCTCTGAAGTGCCCCGGGAGCTCCCGGTGAGCCCCGGCCAAAGGTCCCTTTCTTATCGTGGCCTGCAGCCGCCCAGAGCCGGCTGTGTGTTCCCATGGCCTTCCCAAGCAGGAGAACGCTGGCATGTTGAAGGCAAATACTGGAAATGCTGGAGGCTCTCTTACCAGTTTTACAGCAAAGAATCCAGAAGGATTGTGTTTTGTTGCTACTGCTTTCTTAAGTTCAAATCACAATTTCTGTTCTCTGGTTGTCAGATTTAAAATACCTTTTTTTGAATTGGGTAGACCAAAAAGAAATCTTATATTATTGGAAGTGTTTAAAAAGATACCTTTTATCATGTAACACAGCTGTGAAGTGTTTGCATGTTATCCCTCATTTTTTCTTACATCTTTAATGATTTTCAAACTATTTTTTTAAAATAACTTTAGAAAAAGACTTTTCATGTACAGAGAGTTTTTGAGAAGTTCCCTGATTCATGTTAATACTGGAAATACAAGGTTCCCACGCATATAGTCAGCTTCTGTTGCTTTTTACTCTTCGTGGTCTCCAGATCAGAATGTGCTGTATAAATGTGGTGCTTTTAACACTTTTACCAGTCGTCACCTGGTCAATCACTTGGAAACTGAATTAATGTTTTTAGGTGCACATCTGCAGCGTAGCTCCAAAATCAGGGCTTTAAGGCCTAGATCTAGAGCTGATCTGTCACTTCAGAGTTTTCAGTTTCTTTGAGCTGGGAAAACTGAGTAGAAACTAAGTTTAGATAACTGAGAAGCTTTTTCTCAGCTGAGAAGCTTTGATCCCATCCATGAGCTACCAACTTCAGTGGCTTCTGGATGACCTTACCCTCGATCAATAAAATCTGATTTTCAGAGCTCTCCCCTATATTGCATTTCCATTTGTTATGGTTGAGAAACATCAGAGTAAATAAATTATTGTATTTGCTGATTCTTGCTAAACTAGATAAATCTGTTTTATCTTACCCTAATTTCTTTGCGTAGTGTATTTCTCTTTTGGAATTTGTAAAACAGAAAAAAGCAACCCACTGGGCAGGGCACTGAAACTTGAGTTGCCTAACCAAAATTATCTTGAGTAATTAAGCACCGTCATCCCTTTCAAACACTTTTTTTTTAAATTGCTTTTTCTTCTCTGACTAAAGAAACATTCTTTTTTGGGGAAGCATGCCAGGGGAAGAAAAGCTCATCATCTGTACATCTGTATGCTTTTTTCTTCATATAGTGGAAAGGTCAAACAGAAGGTTTCCCTGTGCAGTAACTTAAGGGTATAAAAAGCAGTAGTGAGGGAGAAAAAAAAAATCACTCTCAGGTAAGAGCTAGAGACATTCAATTGATTGTGTGGAACAGATAGGAAAATACTTTAGATATTTTCATAGACCTTTTTTTTTTCTTTCTTCGTGAAGGAGTTGTTTTAAGAAGAACACCTGGAAATTTTGCGTAGTGTGATGAATTTCATGGTATTTATTTCCAAGAAACCCAAATTAATTTGGAACAGAGATGATCATAATGGGATAGACTTACATGTATTTTGTGCCTTTAATTCTGTATAGTTGCTAACAAACTAAAAAGTAAAACATCTGTGTCAGATGTTTTGGATTTTTTTCAGAAGAGAACTAGGTGATGAGGAAATACAGGTTTTAACTTTTCCCAGTAAAGTTTCATATTTTTCTCATGTTATAAAGGAAATTACTATCTGTATTCATTAAAGGAGAAATTCTGACCTGTTACAGATGGTTTTTTTCTTCTTTTAGAATTTACTGAGTAGGCAAGAGAAAGAGCCCAAAGTGGTTACATTTTTTTCTGGTACACCTATGTGTGTGAACAAACATGAAGTTTGAATCCAAAAGCTTCTGAGTCAGGGTAACTGCATGCAGGATCTTAACCTTCATAAAGCTGAAGTTATTCAGCCTTTTTGCTACTGAAGTCAATTGCTGTTAGATCCAGGTGCACTCAAAAGTCCAAGGCAAGGTACTTGCTAAGTCTGTAGGACTGAGGTGTACCTCAGTAAATTGCAGTCAGACTCTAAAATTTGAATGTCCACGACAAATGCAAAATCACAGCTATGCTTTGCCTAGTGACTGTTCAATCAGAAATGCATTTTTAAGGTTTTTCCACTTCCAAGGGTAGACATAACTTCATGTGGCTGTTTCACAGGCATGTTTGCTCAGTCTGTTTCCCCAGTATTGCCATTCTGCTGTGGCACTAGCACTGGTGAGGGTTTATCTGTCACTGTCTCTGAAAAGTAGATCTGAACAAGATTAAATGACACATGAAGCACTGCCAACCTGTAGCTCTTTGATGCAGCTTGTTCAGTATAGGTGTCTATGCCAGGTCTGAATTATGTTGTCATCGTTGAGGCTGATGTCTCCCCAGAACACAAGCCTTTACCATAGATATTATTATATCTAATAGATATAGATAGGAGATATTACTTACTTGTTCTAGAAATTTTGCACTTTGGTGCTGAGCCTCTGTATTGGCATAGCAGAAGTTCACAATGTGATATGGTAGACCAAGGTCTGTCTCAATGCTAGTCAAATGCTAGTGGCCATGCTGCTCATCTTTTAGTATGTTTCAATGGTGAATATTCCATATAAAAAAATGCTTGTTGAAATAGTAATGTGGAGCACCAAGATCAGTTCCTGATGCTTCAGATGAATGACTTAATGGTAGCGAAGTCATGATCTAAACAGGAGGAATGGGGTAGCTGATACGTCAGCCAAGAATCAAAAGGAACAGCTTCTTTGATATGGAATAGGAAAACCCAAATGACAAACCTTGTGAACATTGCAAATCCTTGTGACATTGCAATCATGAATTCTTTTTCACAGAAGAGATAAAATAATAATTGCAGGGGTAGTTTGTCTCTGTCAGTCTTGTATGTTGTTTAATGAAGATCAGTGGCATTTAATTTAAATTAAATGGCATATATTAATAGTCAGATGAATGATATTGTTTCCTTTAAAAAAAATCCTAACCCTTCAGAAAACTTCAGTTTATCTAATCTGAAAATTGAGTTAAATTACCAAGCAGAGGTAGCATAATAAACTAGGAAAAAAGACTGAAAAGGTAATGAAAAATAGCAGGAGCACTTTGAGTGTATTTAAAATTAATTTCTTATTAAAGTAAGATATTCTGTACTCCAAACAATCTCTGACAGAATTCTAAAATCATGGAGATGGATTGTTAGCCATGGACAAAGAACCCTGTAATTTGACATAAGGCGATGTGAAATCCTGTAAGTGTTTATGCTGGAAAATCATTTTCCCTGACAGTAGCCAAACGTATGGTTTCAGAATCCAGTTGGGCAAAATGAACAACATCATTTTCATAGTCTTGCCTTGTTCCATCTGTTCTTTGTTGGCTTTAGTGCTGAGATTCTCATTCAACTGAGTTCACTCTCTAAAAAGGTAAAAGTGCATTGGGATTTTGTTGTTTGTTTTTAAATGTTAACTGGGTTTTGCTCTTACAGTAAATGAGTGACCTTACTGTGAAAACCACATGAATCCCAGAAGTTATAACAGACAGTAGGATGAATGGATTAATATTGGAAATGGAAGTGTTATAGTGCTAATCCTATTCAGGCTGTATTGTTAAAAAACATATTCTAAAATTGCTTATCTAAAATTATCATAGCAGTAGTAAGCAGCATATTGTGACAACTGAGCTCTATGTTAATGCACTCTAACATTGGCAGGAAACTAAGGTGAAATAATTTACAAGTACTTTAAAACTACCTGCATGTATCTCAGTAAATTAAAATAAGATTTTAAAATTTGGAGGTCAGTGACAGAAATGCATATCACAACTATATTATGTATAATGACCCTTGGATCAGAAATTTATTCTTAGATTTTCCAGTTTAGTGTTGCCAGTTTTATGCATAATCTTTTTCCCTATAATTCTGTGGTAACCTAAATTTTGTTAATCCTTTTCTCTGGTTCTCTTGTGATAACGTTGTACAGGAATTTAAGTTATAAATAAAATAATCAGGCCTTCCATTATACTGATTTTCTTCCCCCTAGTTTCATGGTTCAAATCTTGCTGTGTACCATTGGTCTTGTTTTGAATTTAGCCCTGCAACACTACATGAAGTGTCAGGCAGCTGTGACATTGAACTAACTTGAGGCTTTCTGCTTGAGCTACATCCTTAATGCTATGCTGTTTTCTGCTTACGGGATTCAGAAAAAAATTAAAATTTTACATCTGTAAAGTTGTAAAGCATCATGGCTTCAAATTTAGTTTTTGTTATTTAGTGGTTTTAGGGTTATTTTTTTTAGTTTTGAGTATTTTGTTAATATATTGGTTAACAGAACACAAAGTGCTTGGTTTCAAGCCAGGAAATAGGTTAGTAAATGAAACCTGCATTCTGAATACAAGCTGTAGTTCTGTCATACCCCATTTTGTTTTCACTCTTGTTCTGCTATGTTATTCTCCTTTCACGGGTTCTGCTTTTTTCTTCTATTTTCTTTATTAATTCTACCTGAATAGCACTTGCAAAACATAATAGTTCAAAACATAATAATTTAACCAGAACTTCCAGTTCATGGGATTTATCTGGGTTAGAATAAAACATAAGTTCAAAAGTAAAATACTTTATAGAATACATGAGTCCTTAGTGTTAGAACCTCAGAATGTGACACATGTTCTCAAAGAAGGAAATGGGATTTTGTTTGTGTACCCCACTCTCCACAAAGTCTGTTAGTTCTGCGGTCAGTGTATGCATCACATTTGTCTCTTGTTATTTTTATTATGTAAAGATTTTATGAAGCATTTCATACTGCTGAATATTAGGTAATAAGAAATCTGACTTGAAAATATTTGTCTTTTGATCAGTTCCAGCCACAATCCCTCTGTTGGGAGTCTGAACTATGACATCATGGCAAGATTTCGCAGAAGAACATGCATCATTTTGTTGCTTTTTATTTTGTTTATTTGCTCCATAATGATGGCTTTGAAGACTCTGAGACCTGACAGAGCTGGCTTTGGGGATCCATTTGGACTTGGTTTGTTGCCAGAGCTTCAACAACGGACAGTGCTCTTGGACAGTAAACAGAACTTGCTAAATAGAGCTCAAGGAGATACTGTAACACGTGTCAGTAATTTGCATAGTATTGCTGTCAATACTATGAAAGCATCTATGTCTTCAGTAAGAAAGCTGGAAGAGGAGCTTTCTTCTCCTAATTACAACTTTCACATATTCTACTATACTTGGTATGGGAATCCACAGTTTGATGGTAAATACATTCACTGGAATCATCCGTTATTGCCACACTGGGATCCCAAAATTGCAAACAATTATCCAAAGGGAAGGCATAATCCTCCTGAGGACATTGGGGCCAACTTTTATCCAGAACTTGGATCTTACAGTTCCAAAGACCCTACTGTCATAGAAGCCCACATGAAGCAAATGCGTGCAGCTTCAACTGGTAATGAATGTTAACGTTTCAGCATGTTGTTCATTTATCCAGCCTTACATCTGTGCATGAGGGCAGCTGAGCTATCCTTCTGTTTTTCTGTAATTCAGGAAATGTCTGAAACTAGTAAATGTCTTTATATTTCTGAGTTTTAGCCCCTGACTGTAACCTACATCTTCAGGGCTGTGTATGATGGGTGTAACAGCACAGAAATAATGGTGTTTGTAATACTTAGAGTACATGTTTTTCATGACTTACTGCTAAACACTGATAGCATTAATGAAAAAACAGAAACCTTGACTGGAATATATTGTTGGTGTATTTTATTTTTGGAGATGAATACTTCAGTTTAAAGAACAGGTTTCAGTAAATCACATGATTAAGGGGCAGCTTGTTCAAATATGAGTAGGGTTTTTTCTCTGAATGCTGTGTGTGTGCAGTAACAATTATGTATTAATTCATTACTGTCCAAAAGTACCTTCATTCAATACAAATTGATGTTCCGTTTTTCTAAATAAGGTGAACTTTATAAATAAGATTGTTCAATTTTTTTTAGTGTCGTTCCTTATTGTTGGGCTTTACGGTCATTTTTATGTTAATCTTCTTTAAAATAAGCAGTCATGTAGGCTAATACTAAACTGAGCAGCTTCTGGAAATGTAATTGGGACAACATGACCAAAACTCCCAGCATTATTGATACTGCTAATGACTTTTTATTGAATCTCCTTCATTCACCTAATCATTAAGGTTTAATGTAATTGTTATATTTTGGTTAGTGATGTTTACTTGTGTAGTGTTTACTTCTTGGTTGTTGTCATCTTGTGGGTTTTAACTTAACCTTTATTTTATCCAAGGGTTAATACAAACACAGGAAATTTTTCACCCTCTTCAGTAATATAGCTCCATCAACAAGAATAACATGACTGTTGCCGAGAAATCTCAGATACAAGCTGCCTCAGATACAAGCACTGTTTTACTCTTATCTATAATTTATGATAGTGTGATGAAGGCAAGGGGGGCACTTGCCCTTTCGAAGAATATGTGATGTTTCTCATCCTCTTAATACAGATGTCTAAAAAAGTTGAACTGCTGGTGAAATAGGTGCCAATTACTAGGACAAATGCTTTGCATAATCAGTTTTTTTAGTATCTTCAGTTAGTTTTCAGTTTAAAACTCAGCAATGTCAATGAGTAGTTCAGACTTCTGTGACACTCTTTGTAACATAACTGATATTTATAAGGACTCACTTTTTTCCTGCTGTTATTCTGAGTTAAGGATTTAAGTGCAATTGAATTTGGCCTCTTCCATCTAGATTTGACTAACGTAAATCATCAACTTTATTTTTTAAGAATTATACTTTGTTCATTTTTTGCGTGTTGTGAGGCTGACTGTTTACAGTTTCTCCTTTTTCTCTGTTACCCATTGTCTCATCCATGACTGTATTTTATGGTCACATAATCATTTTTTTCTAACCATTGAGGCTTTATCAAAGATCTTGTTAAAAAAGAGAAATGTAAGAGCTTCTTTCAGCATATATTTTCTAATGAAGGCATATAAGAGACTGGGCCTACAGACATCTCATGCATTGCTTCCCTGTATTCTTCTTATATTTTACAATTCTTATGTAATAATTTCCTAATATTTTACAGATAACTTCAGTAAATTTTATTTATGAGATTGCTTAGGGAATTTTTTTTTGCACCAGCCTTTTTTTTGTGATAATCCACTTTTGTTTTTAGTGACTATTCTGGTTTTAAGCAATTATGACATTTTTTTTAGTGTCAAGTCCATACGTTTCTTTTTTTGACTCTTTAAGTGGTACATAACTATATCCTTTAAGTACAGGAAAGAAAATGTGTAGTAGTCGTTCTCAGGAAAAGGCAATGCAAATGTGAATTTTGGTTCCTTGATTAACAGTTCTGTCTCCTGAATTTTTACAGATTTCCTAAAGGTGTAAAAGAGGGTCTTATCCAGATTTGTTGCTGTTCTGCTTGTCCTTTACACCTTACTCATTTGCATTTAATCCTTTTGTGTGAAATAAAAGATAATATGATAAAATGCAATAAAATATTGCATTTTGCTTTCCTTGAGCAGATTGCCTTTTGTGATTACCTGTTATTTGTGATTTTCTTTTTTGATGAAATGCAGAGATAATGTGCCAAAGGGTCGTTAAACTCCCTACTCCCTTCTGTGTGTGGTGAGCATAAATTTCTGGTTTGGATATTGTGTGATTATGTATTCACTGTAATTTATGGTTCCTTTTTCATAATTTTGAAATTGTTTGTTGGAAATTGATGGTCAGAAATGTTATCATGTTAGTAAAATAGGTGTAATTTAGAATATATACTTCCCTAGCTCAGTGGATTTATTCATTTACTTAAATCATTAAAAAGAACCACATTGACATATTCTTCTGTATGTTCTAAATAGTATTGATAGGAAAGTATTACTACATCAGTATTTCATGTATTTCTTTCAGACTTTGCTTCTTTTTGATATAGTTTCCAGCTGTGCATCTAAAAGATCCAAACTGTTTATTTGACAGCATTTTATTTCAGAAGGAAAGGATTTTGCTTTTTGAAGAGTGTATTCTTTTGCTTTCTTGGAGAGCATCAGAAGAATTTACAGTATGAAGACATGGTATTTGTTGTCTTTTTTCTCCACAGCACTGGTAACATCCTTAAATTATTGAGAGTTAAGCATTTTTGAAGATAATAAATTTAAAATCTAATTTCACATGCTTGGAAGGATGGATTACACCATAGTAACTGTACCAGCAAGAAAGAAGGTTATGGGATTGAAGTCACTGCTTCTAGTAATAAATGGTTGTTCTGTATTTGAGCCAGAGGTACAATGAAGAAATAAGATGGGAAATGAAGTTCCATAAGATAAGAATCTCCTTCATCACATGCACAGCTCTCATCTCCTGACAGTTCTATAACCCATGTATCCTGATATTCTCTGCCTGTATCATGGCATAGCTATAATGCCTTAGATGGGAGCACTTTTTTCCTCTTGTCCAACATGAAGGTTGGAATGCTGTGCTGAAAAGTGGGAGGGAACAGCTCTCAAGTGTTAGGCTTAGGACACTGAGTACAGATTTGTTCCCTTGACAAGTGATCTAACCACTGCTTGTGTTGCAGGCCTATAAAGAGAGGAGTTAAAATCCACTCTGACAATACTGAGATTTTGTAACTGATTAAAAAGTAATTTGAGATGCTGATTTATTTTATGTAGGTTTCACATCAAGAATTGTAACTCATGACGTTGCTGTATATGAATTACAGTAACACGTTAAAGAACATGATTTAAAACTCAAGTTTTGTATTTTCAGGTGTAATAGTGCTTTCATGGTACCCACCAGGTATGGCTGATGAAAATGGAGAGCCAACTGATGATTTGGTGCCAGTTGTTTTGGACTATGCACACAAATATAACCTAAAGGTAAAGTATTTCTAGATGCACATAATAGGACAATTGAGAAGGTAAACTTTGCTATTATAATGTGCTTCTTTTTGGTTATGGAAGCCTTTGAATTGCACTGAATTTTGGTAGGACCTGAGTAATATTCCCTTATAAGCAGAATAAATATTGTCATCTGCTTTAGCTTGCAGAATCTAAGGCATAGTGCTGTGGATTTTTATTCTTTTCTGATTTCTTTTCAGAAAACAGTTTTTAAAATAAGACATTATGTTGTTTTCCAGTGAGTCTCGGAAGTTGAGGGAAGTATTACATATTCCAAAATACTGTGAAATACAGTGAGCTTTAAACTAAGAACCTTTGAGAAAGGAGAAAGATTTATCTTCATTTTGCATTATTTCATAATTTTCTAGCACCTGATCATAGAGGTCAGGAGTGAGCGTCTATGAGGAATAAAGGCAGACTTGGAATATCTAGTTTGAATAAATATCTTTATCCCAGAAGGTACCAGAAACACTTGCCTTGAACTGTAAGGTCAGAGAGATGCTGCTCAGACTTAAGGGTTACTTCAGGGCATGACAGGATAGAAGGGCTAAATTACTGACTTCTTAAAATAGGTGAAATATCAAGTTAGTTAAAGATTACATGAATTGATCAGTAGAATCTTAAATTGTGCTTTGGTTTTGTTTACTTTTAAAATAAAACCTGTGTTTCCCTTTTGTGATAATGAAAATATGTATTTCATTTTAATCTCTCCCAAGTAATAAATTTGAGTTTTTAAGTAGCTGCATATGTTTCATCTCTGGAGTATGCTGTCTGTCCTATGTACTGAACACACAGCCTGTTCATCTGCTCTGGTTTTAGTTGGTAACACGAGTTGCGGATTCTCAGTGAAATTTCCTGTCACTGGGGGTAACTGGAGATTCCTTAGCAAGCAGGAGGAAAATAGGATGATTAAAACACATACAGAAGTAATTTTAAAACTGTTAAAAATACTGTGTGATTTGCATTATATGGTATAGGTTACACTCTATCTAATAATAAATGTTTTAAAAGACAGAAAAAGGTATTATCCTTTCCCATAATCTTCTGACCATCTAATAGAGTTTGCTCTCACCTAAAAAACGTGTTTGCATTCAAGTCTCAAAGGAGTCAAGGCCAAATGAAACAAGCTACCAAGGAAAGTACAGTAGTGTGTAATAGTGTGATAATGATTGCAGTATGAGTGAAGATGCTGCTACCACTTGGAAGAATTACTGAAATAGGGATATTCAGTATAGATATTGCAGGAAGTGCTACCTTCACTGTGATGTTTTTAAGCATTCTTGCACAAGCAAGTTATTACAATAAGTGTTGGGAGTCTCAGTAGACCAAAGCCAATATACAAAATACGTCTCTCTTATGTCTGCTAAATAGAAGTCTGGGACAAGATATGCCCTTTTGATTTGCCTGGTTTTCATAGTTGGGAATGAAAGATGAAATGAAAGTGCTTTTCAGCCTCTACTGTCACTCAGTGATTTAGTCTGACTCTATTTTTCTATAGTTTCTACTTAATAGAGAGGGAGATTGGCTCTGCAATGAAAATTTTTTACTGTTGCAGAGTTGTCAAAGACTTTATTAAATACATTCTGCTCTAAAATTGCTTCTGAAAATGTTGTTGCTTTGATTAATGTTATGTATTCTTCCATGATTGTCTATTTGAAAACAAATTCATTTTTACATTGGAATTCACACATACTGGTTAATGAATTCCATAAGCTCCACGCCTGACATACAGAGCAATAGCAGTACATTATATTAGATTTAGTTCCAAGAGCTTGTTGCTGTTGATAAATCTATAAAATTTTAAATTAAAGTTTTCATTTTGCATCTCTTAAAATGTATTTTGACTGAAAACTGTCCTTGGAGCATTATCTTTAGGAGATTTTTGATACATTTGTTAGAAATTGAATATTAAAATATTTCATTAGTTTATCAGTTCTTTGACATTCAAATAGATAATATTTTATTTTAAGTTTTAGGTTTTGTAGCTTTTTAATTTTTCTGAAGCATGATTACCACTTGCTGTAATCTAGGGTAAACAAAAGCAGTCTTCTGTTTTAATATAAAAAACCTAAGTATTTCATACCAAACTTCCTGGAATTGGAAGCTTCTAATGTCAGTAGTGCAGGAGTTGTACTAGAGTTGGATTATTCTCAGTATAGACTGATGAAATGTTTGCTCTGTAAGGAATTATATTTTTGACTGGTACTTGCTTCATCTAATACCCAGTGCCCCACACATTCAGTAGTGCTTTATGTTTGTGTTGCTGTTACATTTTCATCTTCCAGGTCACTTTTCATATCGAACCTTACAAAGACAGAGATGACCGCAGCATGTACCACAATGTCAAGTACATCATTGACAAGTGAGTTTTTTCAGAATGGTGTCCTTGGGGTTTCTTACCTGCTGCCTTAGGGGACTTTGGTATATGAACT
The DNA here is from genome assembly GCF_035770615.1 of Melospiza melodia melodia. Lineage (NCBI taxonomy): Eukaryota > Metazoa > Chordata > Aves > Passeriformes > Passerellidae > Melospiza > Melospiza melodia. The sequence continues at coordinate 128,373,091 of NC_086196.1, forward strand.
AAAGCTTGTAAAAATATATAAGAATGTCTGCTGAGACTGAAAAGAATTTTGTTTATGTTTCAGTGCTGCAAAATGAGGGGTTTTTTTAAATACTGAAGTGTGAATTTTATATAGATTCTCAAATTTAAATTGCTTTCAACATTCTTTAATATCTTAAGTCATACTTTAGATACTTCAGATTAGCAACATGGTCTTTAAATTAAATAAAATGTACATTTTGATAATGACAAACTAGCAGATAGAGCTTTTTTATTGTGTTGACCTCTAATGATTTTAATTCATCTTGACAAATTCTATACAGCTACTTGTTGTTTTGCTTATCAGTGCTGCTTAGACTGTCTTTATTTCATAGGGAATAAGAGAATTGCCCTTCAGAGGAAACTGGTAACTGTAGCACTAGGTTACTGTCACAGTTTAACCCCAGCCAGCAGCTAGGTACCACCAGCTGCTCCTTACTTTCTCTCTCATCCCCCAGCAGTGGGGAAGTGAATCACAAGGAAAAGATAAAACTTTGCGGGTTGAGATAAGAGCAATTTTATGATTGAAACAAACTAGTATGCCAGTAGTATTATTAAGAATGATAATGGAAAGAAGAAGGAGAGAAGTAACAGAACCCAAGACGAATTGCTCACCACCTACAGAGCAGTACCTGGCCCAGCCCTGGGCAACATTCAGTCCCCTTCCAGGTAGCTCCCTCAGTTTATATATGGGCATGACATTCTGCAGTGTGGCCTGCTCAGGTCAGCTGTCCTGGCCTTCCTTCCTCCCAACTTTTTGTGCAGCTCCTCACTGGCAGAGCAGGAGACACTGAGAAGTCTTTGACTTAGGGTAAGCACTGCTTAGCAGCAGAGAAAACACCAGTGTGTTATCAATTTCATTCTCATGCTAAATAAAAAAAAAACAGCACTAGACCAGCTGCTAAGAAGATTAACTGTCCCTGCCAAACCCAGGACAGTTACTAATTGGTAGCAGTTAAAAGGTTTTTTGAAGAGTCATTGTTTGATACTTCAGCAAACACAGGACTGAAGGTGGATATGATGTGCTGTGTTTCAAAGTCCGTGTCCTGTCTTTTTAAATTATTTTTTGGAAAAGTCTTCAGCTCAGATTGTGCAACAGTATTTTCCAAATGGCAAGTCTTGTCTTAACGATACTTGTTTGCTTTATAGGTACGGAAGCCATCCAGCCTTTTACAGACATAAAACCAGCACAGGCAGACTTCTTCCTATGTTTTATGTTTATGACTCTTATGTAACAATTCCTGAAATATGGGCAAATCTCTTAACTGTGTCTGGATCCCAGAGTATTCGAAATACTCCCTATGATGCATTATTCATTGCACTTCTTGTAGAAGAAAGACATAAGCATGACATTCACAGAAGTGGTTTCGATGGAATGTACACGTACTTTGCCACCAATGGCTTCTCCTACGGTTCATCTCATCATAATTGGGCAAGTTTAAAAGCCTTTTGTGATAGTAACAACTTAATGTTTATTCCAAGTGTGGGGCCAGGCTATATCGATACCAGCATCCGGCCGTGGAACAACCACAACACGCGGAACCGCGTCAATGGGAAGTACTACGAGACTGCCTTCAGCGCAGCCCTTCTGGTGCGGCCAGAAATCATTTCCATTACATCTTTTAATGAATGGCACGAGGGAACTCAGATTGAAAAAGCCATCCCTAAACGGACTGGACAGGTGGTTTACCTTGATTATAAACCCCATAAACCAAATGTTTACCTTGAGCTTACTCAGAAGTGGTCTGAGAAGTACAGAAAAGAACAAGAACAGTGGCTTATGTGAGTTGTCACAGCTGCAGTTGTTTCCTGATGCATTGGCTGTATTGAGAAACAAATTGAGAGCTGAAGAATCTGTTATTAAATGTCTTTATTGTATTTTTTGAATGTATATGCACTACTACTGAATTTTAGTTTTGAAAAGTTAAAAGATTATGAGAATATTGGCAATTCTGTCTTACTGGATATTTTAGTTCAGAAATATTCAGGGAAAGCTGTTGTTCATTTGTGTTTTTTTTTTAACTTTGTAACTTGCATGCTGAGTTTTCGGAACATCTGCATGGGATAACGCTACATGACCAAAGTATAACAGAAAACTGGCACAGTTTCTTCCTTTTTTATTCCTGTAGTTGTGTTTCTAATCAAACTGATGCTGTAATCTAAATCCTTATGGCTCCTTGCAGGATGCATGTCTGTAGTGTGTGGAATAATCTGCATTTACACTTTTTGATGCTTTGCATATGGAGTTCTTGACATATGACTAGCTTGTGGTAAAAAAGCTGAAGAGTTATGTGTGATGCAACACTACTGGGTTTTGTTTGGAAAAAAAAAAAGTATTTGAAAGAAAGTTCCAAAGAACTGTGAAAGATTTCTAGTTTACTTACATTTTTTCTGTTTGGTACGTGGTATAGACTTTTGCAGATTAATGGATACTGACCGGGAACATTTTTTTTTCTCTTACTTTGAATTTTAAAAAAAAGCTTCAATTAGAGTGGAAAATATTTTTGAGGGGGAAAAAACCCTAAAGGTACAAAAAAATTATTAAAATTTCCATTGTTGCTTATTTTCTGCTAATTGACTGCACACACAGACCCAATGTGCTTTTTTAAATGTGTAATTTCTAAACCCAGTATCTTACTCATCCTAGAATAACTTAATTTTTGGAAATACTTTTTTTTGTTTCTGATTTAGGAGCCACCCAGTTTGGTAGCAATGAGAGCAACTACCTATTTGTTTAATTTATTTGAAATCTGAGATTTCTCTTTTTCATCTAGTCAACTTAGTTGTTCCAGGATTCAGAATTGTAAATACTAAAATCTTGCTGTTATTCACATAAGCACTCTACCAATGCTACCTGTAAGACTGTGGTGTGGCTGGAAATGAGTATTTCCATTCCTGGGAATCTCATCTTTAAATGTTGTGATTATTAATTGGCATTTTTTATGAGGTTTGAAAGGTTCAATCACACAGACATACCTCCTCAGCAATGCATTTTTTTGGGATTTTCATAGAATTTCGTAACAAAGCTGTAAACTTCTGAATAGCAGAAATTGCAGTGTTTTATTCATTTGCAGCAAATGTTTAATCCTAGCAAAGTGAATTCTTTCTTAGTTATTTTAATTTTTTTAATCGGCATGTGAGGTTCTGATCCTGTGTTTTAGTTCATATGCTCAGACTGTTGTGACCACTAGTAACAGCTAGAATTCCATTGATGTCAGCAGAACTCGTGAAAATTACACTCTTTACTCAGACTTCACTGTAATCTGTCTGTTAAGTGGTAAGGTGAATGTGAGGACTTCTGTTAAAACAGAAATCAAACTAGTATTTTTTTTCCAGAAAACTTTTTCATTCCAAATCAATGTAAGCCTGTTACCACTATAAATTTCTAGAGTCTTCTGGTATGAAAAAGGTTTGCTTATATTTTTTTTTGTCATTTCTTTGTGCTTGTTCAAGTGATGAGGTGTCATCTAATGCCCTCAGCTGCTTGAAAAAATATAGAAATTGGATGGCAGATATATAACCTGGCATGTTGAAATGTGCCTCTAGAGTTACTGGAGTCTTATTAACCTGTCTTCATATTTTTTTTGCAATTTCCTATTGCATTTCTGCACAGTCTGAAATGCCTCTGAAAGAAGTGTTTACTAATGCTTGTTTTGCTATACTCAGGTGGGTAAATGGACATAGGTATGACCACAGTCAAAAAATAGTGTCTGAGACGTAAGAAGCACTTGTTAGACTTTTACCACTTCCAAGGTAACTACTTCCTTTTTTATTTTACTTATTTTTGATATTACTTATTTTACTATAAACCCCTTAAATAGCTATACATAGCTCATTTTTATAATTTGTGGTATGTTTATGCTTTTGCAGCCCATTGTCCTTATATTTATTTTGAATGTGAGGGAACAATTAAAAGTTTGCATATGTTATTAAAAAACCTTCTGAAATCAAACCTTTGAAAGGACAAGTATCTTTGTTTTCCCTTAGGTTAAACTTTTGTCATCCACTGGTCTTTTCTCACTGTAGTTTTCTGAGCACTTTACTGGTCTTGACAACTTTGCACTCACCTTTCAGCCCTTACTTTCTCCTAGTGGCAGTTTATTTTCTCTGTGACTGTGAAAGTCACTCCTTTGTTGCTGTGTATAGAAATATTTGAAATCTGTTGTATGGTATTGTACCACTGAGGTGACCTATCTTGTTTAAAATGCAGTTTATGGTAACAGTGTAATGGATCTCCATTACTCTGAAAGACTTCGGGGATTGTTGTAAAGGTATCATTTAACCATTGCCATGAAGTGGTTTGGGCCATGGCACACTGATGTCTAATGGGACCTTCAGAAGAATTTACAGAATTTCTCTAGAAAAGAATGAAAATTAAGTGCCTAGAAATTCATCACCCCTGAACACTTACTGTATTTTTATGTGCTTGATGTGATTTAAAACATAAATATGCAACCTCACATAATATTTCAGAGTTGAGAATTTAATTTGATGATCCTAAGAAAAGCTGATGGAATTGCAGCTACTAGAGCTACCCCACCTGCCTGACTAATACTTCCTCTGTACTTAAAGCAAATCTATGTGCTGCTTCTTGTCATAGGGAGTGGAGAGTTTTGCTCATGGACTGTTGCTGCAGTCACGATACTTGAAATTTAAGTAAAAATAGATATGTGGGAAAGGATTTGTACAAATGCAAAGGAATAAGATGGTTACAAGGGCACAGTTAAAAGGGGCACAGGAGCAGAAAAATGAATGTATTTAAGAAGGTGATTACTCCAAGCTTTAAGATTACAGTAGGGAAAAAAGGGACTCCAGTGTGCAACCAAAATTGAAAGGCAGGGACGAACATTTGTAATGATTTGGAGATTTGAAATAGATTTAAGGAATATCTAGATCCCATTTAACTCTGGTGTCCCACGAGTTTTACGTCTTGGCCAACTGGAAAAAAATATTGTAATGATTGTTTTAAAATTTTTACAGTGGTTAAATGCATTTGATTCATTATTTCATAGTACTGATATGGGAAGTTTTAAAGGAGATTGTGCCATGTTATGCCTCTGCAAATACAGAAATACCTGAAGTAAACAATCACATACTACTGATTGAGTGTCGCCAGGGAGTAAATGGTTTCTAGTCAAGGAGCAAGTCCTTGTGGTAAAAAGAGAACATATTTTTAAAAGAAAATCTATAGGTTCATTTCTGCTTCTGTGAATTATGATCAAGTAAATTGTTTTAGTTCTGTGAGCTGTCTCAGAACTGAAGCTTAGTGCATCAACTCTGAAATAAGAATGTGTATTAAATCTTGTATAGTAGTGCATGTCTGTCAGATCTATAATCTTGTACTGAACTTTGTGGGCAAACATGTGCTGATGCTGTTATGGTTTTAGTGGCAAGCTGTAGATTATTGTGAATATAGTTTTGCACTGATGTTCATCATATTTGTCTAGTGCATTTCTTTTAAGGTGCCAATGATTTATCTCTTAAGTTGTTGAAGCAGAAGGTTCTTCAGTGAAAACATTTTTGTTATGAAATTTGATATGTATATTCTCTGCATAGTTTGAATTAAGACATTTCACGCATGGTTCTTAGATTCAGTTGAAAATATCTCTCAGGAGTGTTTTCAGCTCTCTGGGCACGTGGATGAGGACTTACTGTGATTTAGGGCTCTTTTTTTTCCTGAATCTCATGAACATAAAAAGAAATAAAGAATTTATAAACAAACTATTTGCCACTGAATATAAGATTAAAATCTCCCTCCCAGTCCTTCAAGTACTTGTCTTCATCTTTCTGTGTCATTAAGATTGTGTCAATGTTTTGTTTCTTTTTATCTTTTACTTTTGACCAGCATGCTAAATGTTCTATAAATTTCTAAAGTGACTGTATTTCTAAGATTTCATAGTTAGAATATTCCGTAAAGAGAATCTACAAGATTAGTAGCATGGCAGAAAAGCCTGATAAGAATTTCATATTGTATAGGTGAACTTGTTGTGAATGGATAGTGTGTCTTTATATTAATTGAACACAAATAAAAAATACCTTTCTTTTAATACCCTACATGGCTGTGACAGATACAAATTTGCTTACATAAAAATAAAAAAGGTTTATGTGTCTGTTTCAATATGTGCATATACCTGAAGTCATGATTTTTAAAATATAATGTCACTGTAATAAAATTACAGACTGGATTCTGCTACTTCTAACTAAGCAATGGTTTTAATTCCCAGTGATATTTACAGAAGACCTTTTTGCTTATGAATGTTTTCATGAAAAATAAATATATGCCCAAAGTTGTGATTTTTAAAGGAATGTGTGATAGTGGGGTTTTTTCATAGTGCATGTTTTCAAAGTTAATTTTTATTTTTCTATTGCTATGTATGTGTGCTAGCTCTCCAAAGAACCAACACAGTGGTAGGTGGTTTCAGTGAGCACTGTGTGTCTGACAACTGGTTCCTGTCTTCAGAGTTGGTTTTGTAACTTGAAGTCATTGCTATAGAAACACAGCAGGATCTCTCAAGACTAATTTCTCAAACTGCAATGTGATTCAACAAACAAAGAACCAGCCATAATTTCAATTGATTTTTAGAATACTGGTGAAAATTAGAATGTTGGTTTGTTGTGATTTTAATGGAAGTTTCTTGGAAAATTCTAATATACTATGGTAGAAATTACTTTTATCATATAGCTGAGATTGCTTGTTTATTAAGATCAGCTAGCCTGTTAAAATTTGAGAAGTATGATTTTAAATATAGTATCTGTTTTTCAATAATGCAGTATTTCATAATAACATTGCCACTATTCAAAATACTTTAATAACAGTGAATACTTCTTTTTTAAGGGTATTCTTTGGTTCTAGAAGAAGAAGTTTAGTTCTCCTTTAGTTCTAAAGAACTAAAGGGAGCTTCTAAAGAAGGCATCAGCCTCAGGAAACAATGTTTATCAATACTAAGATTTTTCAAGGGAGACAGAATAGCCAGCCATTGGCTTTATGAAAAGCTCTGCAGTCCTTATTTTGTCTCATATATATGATTCTTAGTGAGTACTCAAGTTTTATTCCAGGTCAGTGAAGAACCTACTTTCAAAAAATAAAATACCTTCTGAAAACATAAATGGTAAATTGTATTGGTTGTACATATGCTTTGCTATTTAGGTCCAGGCTTTGGCTGACCAACTTCCCAATTTACTAATTCACTTAGAATTTTTTGCATATATTTGTACAAGGTACAAATCAAAATTTTAAAACTCCATTGCAATAACATGACATTGAAAAAGATAAGCTGTATAGAAGGGAGGAATGTAGCTTAGAGATGTCAAAATTATAAAATGTCAGGAGGTTTTATGCAGGAAGTATAACCATATTCAGGTAACTATATCAGTCAAAAGATTTTTAAGAGGCCTGGAAGAAGTTCATGCAGTTAAACAACAGAATAAAAAAAGGTGTTAGAAATAAAAGATACTTTAAAATAAAGATTCTGTCCAAAGGATCAAACCAGAAAAGAGGTAAGTTCTGGCATTCATTCTAAAGCTAAAAAAAAATCCTCTATCAAACTTGAGGGCAACATTCTAGACCTAAAAAAACCCCAAAAAACAAACAGCAAGAAGGAAAACAAAAAAAAAAAAAAAAACAAAAAAAAAAAAAAAAAACAAACAAAAAAAAACCCCCAAAAAACCGCAAATAATAATTAAGCTTCCCCTATCCATCCACCAGAAGTAAATACAGAAAACCATGGTGCACAAGACCATGGTTTTCCACAATATTAAGGGAAAAATACCCAAGCAATAATTTCTAAGAGCTACATACCAGACTCTTCTTTAATGCATGTTTCTAAAATATGTCACAAGCAGGCAGGAAGCTGGTGGTGTGCAAGTAGTGCTGGTAGACAGCAGAGCAGCAAAAGCATCTTTCAAAGATCCTTTGGATCTTTGATAATGCTGTGATAGAGAAGTTAAAAGTGTTTTGTATCTATGTTTATTACGGAACAGGTTAGAGATTTTCATGCTGGATCCAGTATCTGTTGGTAATTAATCCAGAAATACCCTACATTGAAATGTCATACAAGTAGCCTTTTGACTGGATCAATAAAATAAGCAGCAATAAATCACCCTGTCTCAATAGTACTCATTCAGGGGTTTTCTAGGAACTCAAGTATGAAATTCTTAAAAATGTGTATACTTTGTTTTTTGAGTTAATGGCAGGCATACGAATGAAAGGGGACAAAGGTGGTACCAGTATTAAAAACACTTCTAGGAGGGATGCTTGGAACTCTAAACAAGTCTGAAATCCATTCTTGATTTTTAAAAAATAGTAAAAATACACCTATAAGAGATATGTATTGGGCAATATCAATGTAGTTTTCCAAAGCAGTCATGCACCAAAAATCCATTACATTTTTGAAATTGCAATTAGAAATGTGGCCAAAGACAGTAAAGCTTCCAGCAAAATACTTGGCCTTCAAAAAATACTATATTTTTATGTAAGTAGAGGGAAGAAGCTTTCAATACATTACTTTCCATTAAAAGTTAAGAAACCGATAATAGAAATATTAAATTTTCATAGCAGCAGGCAGGTACTTGTTAGGTCCCAAAGACATCTGTTGTGCTGTTCAGAAAGTAATTTAAAAATATATGCACTAGTGCTAAATTATTTCTAAAGATAATCAAATTTTAAAACCTAATTGTGTAATAGTAACAAATTGGGTGATACCAGAGCTGGAGAAACATAATATCATATGTATATATATTGTCAGGACATACTATACCTGCACAAAGCTATACTATGTTATAGTGGTCTACTGGTTAAAATTGATTTAGCTGTCCATTTGGTTAGTAGTATAAAAAAATTAAGCTCAAATATAGTAAACAACAAATATATTATTAGGAAGGACAATTAAAAATATCACTATACTATTGTGTCACGCTTGTATCTGGAATACGGGTTATCTATCTCCTTTTTAAAAAAAAGAACTGAAAAGATACATGGACAGATTGCAGAAATCAGAGTAAGGGAGATTTGAACCAAGGAAAATGTACATTAAAAATACTCAGCTTCAAGAAAAATTGTTCCTCAGAAAGTGCCAGTGGATCATTGAAGGGCTGTGGGGGCCTGAATATATGTATTGTTATGGAGAGAGTCCCTGTTAAGATCTATGTATTGTAAGATCTATGTATTAAATAAAATGGAGAGAGTCCTTATGGAGAGAGTCCCTGTAATATCTGTGTGGGTCTGAGTTGCTCCAAACGAGCTACAGCTGCAAAGTCCCTAGTTGGGCAGCAGCTGTAGCTAGTGAAGGTAACTGGAATAAATAGGGGTGGGTCGAGAGCCCAGGAGGAGCCCCTGAGAAGATACATGAAGACTGTGCTGCAGAGAACAGCTTGGTACAATATGGGACTTGAGAAATATGAATACAACAAGAATAGAACAATTGGTGACCCCGACGTGATGAAGAACGTGCAGGCAAACATCGAGAGAAGGTATGGAACCCCTTGACGTCATAGAAGATAGGACAGCCGAGAGCTGTGGCAGCCAGAGAGCTGGGACTGTATGTATATTGTAATTGTATAGTTGTTAAAAGAAAAGGGGGGAAATGTGGGGGCCTGAATATATGTATTGTTATGGAGAGAGTCCCTGTTAAGATCTATGTATTAAATAAGTGGGTCCTTATGGAGAGAGTCCCTGTAAGATCTGTGTGGGTCCGAGTTGCTCCAAACGAGCTACAGCTGCAAAGTCCCTAGTTGGGCAGCAGCTGTAGTTCATGAAGGTAACTGGAATAAATAGGGGTGGGTCGAGAGCCTAGGAGGAGCCCCTGAGAAGACATGAAGGACTGTGCTGCAGAGAAGAATAGCTTGGTACAATATAGGACTTGAGAAATATGAATACAACAAAGGGCATAAAGAAAATTAATAGAGAACAGTAACATTTTCTGTTCTTTATGCCAAAGAAAGGTCATCTAATTAAATTTTCAGCTAATGTATTAGAATAAGACGTTGGGGTTTATTCACTCAATATAGTAAAATTATCAAATGTACTGCTACATGATATTGTAGAAATTGAAAGTATACTAGGTACAAAATCACAATAGCATTGATCACACTTCATAAGCAGGGTGGTCCAGGTGCAACTTTTTCCTCAAAAAATCTCCTAACAACTGATATCAGAATGCAAGAGAAAGTGATTTTGGAAGTAAAGGAGCTTTATTTCATGTAATGCTTTAGGTATTTTGTGAGACATTTTCACTTATGTATGAAAATCAAAAATGTCTTCATCTGTTTCTGAAATTAAAGAGGGATATTCATATTGGAAAGCAAGAAATTGGTTTAGTGGCAACTAATTATAATTTAGTTTTCTTCTTTCTGTAGGGTTGAACATTGCTGGCTTTAAACTCTGGACCACTACAGGAGTAACCACTCAAGCTATGCTGAACTAATGCCATTTATTCTTGAAGATATTAAAAGATTGTGGTGTTGCTGCTTATGTGTCATGAAAACCAAACCCCAGAGGGTCTGGAGGTAGACCCTGCATATGGCAGAAAAGTCCAGGTTACCTCTGTGTAGCTTCCTCAGCCTGGTGCTACAGATAATCAGTTTGATTACGGCAAGTTTTGGAGTTTAGCAGAGAGACTCTGTGGCATCAGAGCTCTTTGAATATAGATTATAGATGTACAGAAGGAGAGAACCAGAATGATAATGATAGGGCTTCCACAGGATCCAGCACAGAAGACTGTAATTAGATAAATATGTAATTTGTTTATAACCCCACAAGTTTCAGTCTAGCAGTGGGAGCTTTGTACAAGTTAATGACTCCTTTTTGCCATATACCCATTAATTTTTTATATATTGAATTCCACCTGCAACTTTATTTCGCGATAAAATTAAGTTTCATTCTTTTTTCCAGAATTCACACAATTCTGTAAATTGGCCTGTGGTTTACCCTTATTCATGAAAAGAGTAAATAAATTCTTTAATCATTATGTCAAAACTTTTTTGACTGCTCACTGCTAGTTACCACTTATGATAAAGCTAGGTAAGGGATTATGGAATGAATTCTAGAAGATTTTAGTGTGAAATCAAACATGGCTTAAACAATCTTCAGCTACATCTGAGGTGAGAAACTGGATTAAATTAGTTCAGTGGGAGTAGAAATATATTAGGTCTTCACTGGAACACATTACATGAGCAATGTGAACTATTCGTGTGTTGTGAAGTAGTTAATTCTTAAAGTGGAATGTTTTCAACTGTATTTCTTATTCATCCAAAGGCTTTTTGAATTAATCTACAAAACCTAATGATTAGGCTATCAATTTTAGCCACTTATTTAATGAGTGTGTTCTCCTGAGTTAAAATACTTCTGTGTTCATTAAGGGGATCTGTATTGATTCTTTTATTTGTATCAGGAAGGAAAGAGGGATTACACATCCCATAGATGCATCTTGGATATGTGTAATATGTAGGAGTATAGAGGAGCTACAAAAGGCTTGTTGATAATTTTATGTAGATCAGCTCATACGTTTATCTCTCTGAAAATGGAATGCTTACACAAATTTTCTCCACAGTAATATACTACTAAATATTGTACAACCAAATCTGTTCAGTAAATACATAAACAATTAATGATACTGAAAAATTTTGCTCTTTCCAATTATATTCATGTTGTCCTCTACATTTTTTTCCAAATAATATGATTCTATGTTCACAGGTACTTAGATCTCTTTCTGTAGTATGGAATCTCAAGTATATTGCTGTGCCAAGTCTATATTGATGAAAAAGTACATAAAAATTTAAAATTCTAAGATTATTTGAAATATATAAAAAACCTCTTCAACCTAGCTTGCAAATTTTTAATACTTACCATGATTATAAAAGTTTTTTCCTTTGCCAGTATTCAGCCTTCAATGGAAACTTATGACAACAAAGTGAACAAGCAGAGAATGCAAAATATGGGGGTATTGTTCCTTTATTTTCCTGCCAGTGCTTGAAACCTACAAAGTACGAATGTCATATGATACAGGATTCATGTGCTCAATCCTACACACTCAGTATTTTATTTAGTTGAGATTTCATAAAATTTTAACCTGTAGACTATACAAAATATTCGGGCTTATTTTTGATTTTTTGAGCTTTGGTTTAGGCCCTAAAAATATTGACCAAAATCTATTAAAATAATAGACAAACCAGAATATGGGTGATAAGAATATTTAACATACTGTGTACTTAAAACATGACAGCAACAGCTAAAAAGCATTTTAAATGAGAACAAACATAAACAGAACAGACAGTGTCAATAATGTCAATATGTAATGTGAATCCATTTCTACCAGAGACATGTCAGTGAAAGATATGTGGAAAATTTTGAGTGTAGTTCTGAAATGCTGGTGTTTTTTATTATTAACCCCAAATCATGACATTGTAGAAATGTTATGCTATTCATAAATGTTTCCCATAAGCCCTTCTCCCTCTCTCTCCGTCTTCACAGGCACATATTTTATTGCACCACAGATGCAGAAAAATATCTATGTAATATCTTTGGGTAAGATTCTTAGAAGAAGGGTAATTTTATTTTTTTTATTATTTGCATGAAACTTGAGATGTAAGATTCAGTTCCCAGATATGTTACAGTAACTTGCTGGCCTCAGGCAATTGTTTAAGTCCCCAGTGTGTAAAACAGAAGTAATATTCCATATCTATTATGATCTGGCTGTCTGATTTATTCAGTTGTCAAAAGTAGGTTTTTCAGGCAAAGACAGTTGCTTACGACAATTTGTGTGCAAAGCACAGAGGGTATCCTGTCACTGTCACATGCTTATCTAGATGCTGCTAAAACAAGCTCTCTTCAGAAGCTAAAATCTCACAGTGCTTTTTCCTGGAGGTTTCTGTTTTCTAAGTAGAGCAGTTAAAGCTTAGCTTTAGATTCAGCTGCACGAGAATTGGTGTTTAACCAATACCATTTTTTCTCTAAAGCAGGACAAAAAATATATTATGAGAATAATTTTTTATCATCAGGTACTATAATTAAGCCATCTGGGCTGTTGAGAGGATGACATGTAAATATTGCAGTTTCCTTAGACAAGAAAGAAATGAAGGGACCCTGAGGTCCCCAGGAAACGCTGCAAATTGCATGTGGATTATGTGAGGAAAAGGTTCCCAGAATCTCTTCCTCTAGAACTGCAGTAACTATTTGGGGTGACTGAAGAATTTGCCTTTTTCTTACTTTTCTTGTTCATGCCCTTCTCCTATAATTCACAGGGTTTATGACATCTATTCTTCCTGCAGTCGGCATTCCTATCTCACTGCCCTGTGCCAGCTCCCATGCTTGCTGCCTCCTGCTTACTTCACAGTTACCCCTCACTTAAGATTTTCTAATTCTTGTAATAGCTAAGATTGATTCAGTGAGAAGCAAAAGGGAGGGACTGGTGGAGTGAAAGAGAAGATTTTTGAGAATAACTCAAAATAATATTTTTCATTTTCTTGGGTGGAATAGGGCATTCAGCAATGGACTGGCATGGAGTGCAACCTCAGTACTGGACTGCAACATGGCATCCAGGTGTTTATCCACAAATCTAAATCCTGTGTGTCCAATATGTAAAGAATGAGGTTGTACTCTTAACACTTTGCTGACTGACAAATCCAGTTTCGAGTGCAAGATGAAAAATGACCTTAAACTGTGAGTATCTTAAAACCAAAATATTGTTTGCCAGTTTTAAATTTCTGAACAGATATTAACCTGCCAGTAAGAGCAAAGTTCTGAGGATGAATCCTTCCCACGTCCTCAAATGGCATTTGTTGCATGAGCAAGACTTGCTCACAAGATAGAAAATCAGACAAATATATTACAGACAAGAAATTGCAGTGAAATTCAGAAAGTTTGTCAGAGCATGGGTAGCAAGGATCTAAGGAAGAAGATTAAAGAGAGCAGGATAATGTCGAGACATAAACTGTCAGAAAAGTGAAAGAACAGCAAATATAGTAAGAAGTACTGCTACTACCTGTCAAGGTTTTTTCTTCATGAAAATAACAATATTAGGGCAACTTATGGAGTGCACACACTCAGGAATCCAGAGTTAGCTGGGTTCAGGCTAGACTTGTGCCATGGAAAGTAAAGAAAAAGCGTGATAAAAACTGAGAAAACCTCCTTAGAAGTTTGCGGTTTACAGACTTTGGAAAGAACATGATTTTCTGTGACTTCCATTTCCTTTTATGCTTTTTTGCTCAAATTGCTAAATGGATGAGTCACTGTGGATTGCTCATTACTGTCAGAACTATTGCACAAGTATAAGAGTAGTTTGTATGAACCTTTCTTGCAGTTTCAAGTGTGTTTCTTCTTTCCTAGCTTAGGTTATGAGTGGCTTGGCTGTTGGGTACTGTGTTTTTGGACATCCCTAGCCCATTGCTCTTTTCCATACTCTAAGCAGACATTCATTGGTTGTACATGGGGTTACCAGAGTTGATTTCCTCATAGAGCTCTTAAATTAATGAGTTTCTAATGTGTAACTATAGAATAGCTTTATGCACACATAGATGCTTATTCCCGTAGGCTTTTTATGTCGGTGTAGAGATGCATTTAATTCTTTGCATCCCTTTGAGCCCTTTATTCACCTTCTAATGACAGCCAAGTCCTTCAGTTCTCTTTTGTTTTAAATGGGTTTCAATGATTTTGAAGGGTTTACAAGCTCTGCAGGTTTTATTCCTGAGTCCAGATGGAACTTAGTCTGGAGCTGTGGCTCATTTTTTAATCTCCCACTCCTATAGAAGAGAGAGCTGCATACTGCAGGTTGTCTGGTTTCGTATAAGTCCACTGTACCTGCACAGCACAGCTGTGGTTTTATAACAATAAATCACAGTGTAAATGGCACATTCATGAGGCAATGGACTTTTATACAAGCAATAACTTGGTCACCTGTTGCAAGCATTGGGCTGAAGGCTGTTCAGCAGAGGAGCAAGAAAACAGTTGTGAACCCCAGAAGCACCAAACACAATGCATGTGTTCAGGGCTGAGCTGCTGCACGTGCCCTGGGTGAGTGGTGTGCAGGGGAACGGCCAGACTTCAGCAGCACCAACAACCCATGGAAATACAGCAACTCCAGAGCTCCCAGGACATGCCAGTTCTTTGCTGGTCCAAGGGTGCAAGAGGAGAAAGGCCTGAGACCCCTCCTAAAAGGCAGCTAGATGCTCTTATATCCACTTCCAAAACATTTCCTGCAGGTGCCCTCAGGCAGAATGGGACCAGCACCACCAATGGTGACTTAGGCCAGGAAGGTACAGAATGGGACTAGAAACCAGTGCAAACTGAAAGGCAGCTGTCATTAGGAACAAATGCTCCAACACCATTCCTAACATTTTATTTGTTAATTCATTCCTTCTGGCAATTATATGTTAATTCATTTCTTCTGGAATTTGTTAATTCATTTCTTCAATTAATGTCTCAAACTATAGTCTGTACAAATCTCAGCAATTTATTTAGGACTTAACATAGATATATTGCATTAAATTGCCCTTATTAAGTGGCATGCCAGCAGTATTAATTACAAAATTATGCCATACCTACAGCATTATTTTACATAACGTTTTGTTAATACTCCATTTGTTTATTATATTTTTGCCTTGTAATTTAGAATATTTTGGCTAAATTATTTATATTGTCTTTTTCCTATTAATTTATATAACAATAATTTTGAAAAGCATAGCTAGTTTATAACTTTTTATCCATATAAGCAAGAGTACCCATAGTATAAATTACAGGAGCTATGGAGGAGTTCAGACAACACTTGGACCATTAGAAATATTTGGGCACCTTAGTTAACATAAATTCACAGGCAAAACATACTGATTTTTTTCTAACAAATAAAGTGTTTCAAGAGCTCTCTTAGTATTTTTTATTTAATAGAATGCAGAGAAGGGAATAAATTTAGTTTAGCAGAACCTCTCAAAATAATGTGACATTGCACATGATTAAAAATTGAAAATCAGCAAAAAGGCAAATAAATATTCAAAACACATGTATAACCTATTCCAGAAATAAACTGTATTTCTGTTTAAGTGCATCATCAGTAATATTTAATTGAATTGTCCAGGACAGTCAAAACAAGAAGGTTGTACAAATACTCTTCCACTCCTCTACCAGCTTTTCCTGAAGCAATGTTTGGATTTGGAGGGAGAGCTGAGAGAGGATTAGAGAAAGGGTGATGTCTCAGTGTGAAATGCATATACTCAGCACAAAGTAGCATTAGAGAAAGGGCGATGTTTCACTGTAAAGCCACCTTTGTGTAGTGCATGTACTCAGTATCTCATACCTATGATATGCTGAAATTTCTCATTACTTGACTGTAACCTGTGTTCCTAATCTATTTCCTGATATTTCATCTCCTTTCATCTTGAATACCCAAAATGTTTGGGAAAGAGAGAAATGCATAATAATAAATAATACTCAACACATACTTGTATGTGTATATGTTTGCTGCCACATTCTTCAATTTTTTTTGCATGCTTTGAGAAGTTAAAACTCATATTGACCTTTATTAAGCCTTTCTACCAAGCAAGTAGCACTTTAGCCAGGAGAGGCTATTTGATATAGAGCATGAGGAATTAGCCTGATGATTTAGGCAAGTACCCTGTTCCTGACCCTGTCACCAGTCCTCAGCATGGCTTTTGATGTTCCCACTTTGTTCTTCCAGCTTTAGCCTGGTGTTTGAGACTAATAATATTGATTGTTGTTTTTACAGCACTGTGAGATCTACAGTGAATCCTTTGTTGGCCATATTTTGTCTGATTTGGAAATCTTCTAGCCCTTATGTCGCAGCTCAGCTGATAAATCATGAAGGAATACTCGTGTCATTTTCATTTGACATATCTAAAAATGGATGAAGAAACTTATGAAGAAAGTAGAAAACCTGGTTGCCCTGATGCTTTGTGTGGCTACTGGTGAAAGCAGACAGCTTTAGGAGAAGGTTTAGAAGAAAGCACATTCTGTGAATAAGTCATTCCTGATATATTGCATTTTCCTCAGCCAGAAAGGGCCTGGCTGAAGCTGAGGAGTAGAGAAATAAGAATGGAATTAGGAGAATGAAGGCAAGGGAAAATACACACAGAAAATATGAAGAAAATAGGAAAAGAACAATAGAAAAAAAAGCCCAAAAATAGGCTTAGATTTTCAACTAAGTGTTAAGCTTTTCCTTTCTAATCTGTTGGCTTATTTTTGCAAGTCTTTTTAATGTCTTTGAAATTGATTATTTAATTAAAATTTAATCCTAGTAATAGGTTGAGGTTGCTTCTTGATAATTTGCCACTACTAATCCTATCCTTCTCTAATACACTATGAGGCTTTTGCCCTCAAAATTAGCCTGAAAATTATTATTATTTTTATCTAATGAATGGGAAACTTCCTCAAGCTATAATTATATTATTTATAAATCTTCAGATTACACTAATAACTGTCCTGTTTTACCTTGTGAAGGGAATAAAGACATAATTGTATGAGATCTTGCTATGTAGATTACTCTGTCAGTCAAAGGCAGAGGGAAATTTCTGGGAGAATCTTGCAATGCAGCCTTGTGGTACCTGTAGGGAGCTTGTAGGAAGGCTGGAGAGGAACCTTTTACAAGCTGTAAAGGGCTTGTAGTGGTAGGACAAGGGGAAATGGCCCTAAGCTGAAGGGGGGTAGATTTTGATTAGACATTAGAAAGAAAATCTGTAATATGGGGGTGGTGAGGCACTGGAATAATTTATTCAAAGAGTTTTGGAGTCCCCATCTCTGGAGGTGTTCAAGACCAGACAGTGTGGCTCTGAGCAAGGTCATCTCTCTATAATTAACAAAATGTTCATAACTTAGCCAATATGAGCTACAGATTTATTCTTCCCATGTGTGATCTTTCTGATGGAGGTGAGTGTCAAGACAAGGGGTCTAATTTCTCTCATATTTTGTAATGGATTGCATTTTCTCTGCAAGACCTTTAGAAGATATATCTGCGATAGAATTTCCATAATGTCATGGGTCTTGCTCTGTTTGTACTCAATTCACATCCATGATAATCCTTTAGGACATAGTACTGCAAGGTGCTGAGCAAAGCTGGGGAGTTTCTGAGCAATGTCAGTTCTCATAGAAAACAGTGAAGTTAAGGGCAGTTTGCTACTCCAGGAGACCTTTAGTGCTTCAGAGTTAGTTAATCCATTTGTCTGGTAAAATAAATGGATAAGACTGGGGAGGAAAGTGTCTTACCTGTGGCTCCCCTGAGGTGTATCTGTGCTGCAGTCACAGGACTGCAGGCTGGCTGCTTTGGCACAAAGCTCTGCAAAGGCTGCAAAACCTGTCCTGGAGGGAAAACAGCACCTGCCAGCAGGGTTGACATGTTGGGCATGTGACAGAGCTTCAGAAAACATCTGCCAAATCCAATCACTGGTAGAAGGTAGTTTCTGAATCTGACAAAGCACAGTCACGAGCTGAATCCAAGTGTGTGGTGTGCTTGGGCCAGCTGGGACCTGGGCCACTCTAAATATAAGCAGAAGTAAAAAATCCTCAGTCTGGACCAGCAAAATTTCTTTGGTGTTTCATCTTAAGAAGCCCCATGTGCGCTATAATGTCCTGTTCTGCTGCACCCTGTCCCAAAGTAGTCAGCCAAGTCTGGATCCATAATCCTTTATAATAGGTACCTCACTAAGCCTTGTTTTCCTGCACCCTCTCTACAGACAATGAATACTAAAATCTCTCATTTCCAATTTGTCCTTGATGGCTTTGCTGTGTAAGTAAAAGAAATTATATTAGGGAGCATTTCTAGGTGCTGCTGCTGCTGCTAACCTATGCCATTGATGTCTTAGGATGGACCTGGCTCAGTTTTAGCCAATGCTAGTGGCCATTCCATGTCTTCAACAGCTTCTGGGTGCAGATTGAGCTTTAACACTATCCACAGATAATTTCTAAATGGAAGTTTGGATGTGCCCCTGCTGTCGATGGTGAGAGTGTTCAGCAATGTGGCTGCAGGGTGTTCTCTGTCAGCCAGCAGCAGCAACAGATGAAGACTGAGTATATTTTATTCACTGGTGCAGAGAGCTTTCCATTCTAATACAAAGCACCGGTGGAAGAAGTGATACCAGCTGTTATTTAAATGTGTTGTAATTTCAGCATTCATACACGAAGAAAGATCCCTAGCCTCTAGTGTCTTCTAAACATTTGGTTTCCAAACACAGTCTTGTGTTTCCTTGGAAGCTCTTCTAATTGTCAAATTATTGGCATGGATTGGGTTGAGAGCAAAGCTATTTGTTGCTTAACTTAAAATTAAATCTTGTGAATTCAAGCAATGATAGTGGCTAGTGGTGCCCTGTGTTCAGATCCTGACTGCAGAGGTTCCATTTGGATTGTCTGAAGAACTTCTCTAACCAAGGAAGTCTTCATTTCTGAAAACCAGATAATCACTTTTCACTGAGGAGTAAGAGGTTGAACTCAAACTAAGGAGAGCCACAATCCCTTAGAAAGTGTATTGACCACTGAATTCACGGGCAAGTGTGGCCACAAACACTTCCAGTCCCAGGTGCTGTACAAGGGACCCTGACGTTCTGAAATGTGATTCGACGGAGACAGCAAATGGCACAACCATTTCAGACACCTCATGTTCAGCATTTCCCAAGCACGTCTGCAGTGTTGCAGAATATTTTACTTAAACCTTTGTTTCTGAGAGTAACCCTTATCTTTGCAAGAAATCTGAGTTATATCCAGAGATTACTAATAAATTTGTTAATATTCAGATAGCATTTTAAATCCTTCTATGCTCTTTTACATCAAAGAAGGTTAACTCTTCTATGTATAACCTCATTAGTTTTGTTAGTTTTAAGTATATGCCTAGCCTTGTTCTTGGCTTTGGAAAAGCTGAGCAACATTTGCAGAATCATGTTTAATGAAGCTTTGGCATTTAAGGGTATTGCAAATGCAAATATCATGGTATGAAAGTAATATTTGTGTGTTATAGGAGTTGAATCCTGAAATATATTTAAATATAACAGTATGACACTTGGGCTTTTCCTTGAAGTTTACCAGTATATGCCAAATGTTTGAGAAAGAGCGGATGGGAGGGGAGGGGAGGGGAGAGGAAAAAGGAAGGAAAAGGAAGAGAAAAGAGAAAGAAAATTTTGCTATGCAGGAACCAATGAAAATGGTATATTTTTGTACCTAAAGTTGAGAAGCTAGTCTTTTTGTTTATTTACTCATTTTTTACTGTTGGTTTTTACTTTGTAAAAACCTTGTCTTGTAGACAGTCAAATGCAGAACAAATGCAGGGAAAGGCAAATGAATTCATGTGAGTATCATATCTAGCCTGTCCTAGATGCTAAGGGTACATGTATAGCTTCCTTGAAATATGATAATTTGTAATCACAATATAATGTATAATCACAAGAGTATAATAGTCTAATATGACAATAGTGCAAACTATATGTAGGGGAGCATCTTTTTTAACCTAGGAATGAGTGATATATAAAGCATAAAGGACCATAAAGGTTTGAATTCACCAGACATTTTAAGCTGGCTCCCAATACATTGTGCCATTGTGCTCTGCTTCAAAGTCAAGTTAGTGCTACTGTATATAAGCACATTCCTTTCACCATTTTTGAATATGGGGTCAGCCAATTTTGCTGGGGCAAAGCTCTGAGGAAAGATGAGCAGGAGGGCTCTGATGACCTTGTCCATACATGCATACATTCTCTAGAGCATGTCACTTCTCATTTGTCCCATTCTTACTGCTCAAATGCGGTGTCTTCTTTTCCCACTGCAGCATGAGAGAATGCAGATGTCAGGGCTGCTGGCCATGATCATTGTTCCAATCACAGAAATTCACCATTTGCACCTCTTCTTAAACAGCTGTAGGATTTAGGATGATCTGGCAGTTTCCAGTTCCCTGTTATGAATTATTTTCCTGCTCACTGTCAGGCATGTATGAGTGCAGGTGTTTGTCTGTTATGATGGGACAGCCAATGGATCACTGTTTGGAGATTACTGCTCAGCCTAAGCTTGCATAGCCATCCTAGCTGAAGATAACATTTAGCTCTCCTCACACTGCCTGTATGGCCTGAATACATTTTCAAAGTGTCAGTCTTGATTTCTGTCTTCCTCTCTGCCCTTCCTAATCTCTGATGCATGTAGCTCACACCATTAAATGGATTTTTCTTACATTTGAATTTCACTGATTTCCTAAATCCTGTTTGCCTGGAGGCAGAATGACAATGTGATTTCCTCCTTTTCCACTTGGCTCTCAGAGGCAGTGCTCAGGACAATGCTGCATGTAGTCACTTAAGCATGACCAGAAGCACTCCCCACGATGGCTGGTTCTTCCCTTCATCTTATTTTTCTTTCATATTTTTATAAAAACTTCACTACTGTTTCTTGTGCTCATTCAGTTCTTGCTGCTTTGTGTCCTGAGCCACTGCTCAGATCATCTTGCCTATTGAGAGCAGAAAGGGAGGCTGTACACAGAGCTGCTGCCAGTCCAGACAGCTGTACTGACTGAAGGTGTGAAAAGCTCATCCCACCAAACTGACATCATGCTGTTCCCACAGCTCCTGTGAACTTCTGCTTGTTTATTTTCTTAGTTTATGTCAGAGGCATAGAAAGGCAGAAGAGCTTTTGCTGGATTTGGATCAGAGCTGGAGATGGAGCCTGGTTTCTTCATGTGTCCTTGTGGTTGCAGAGCCTTCACCCCTGAAATTTGCCATGTGGAAAGTTTTGAATAAAATATAGAAACAGAACACATGCTTTTACATCAAAGCTAAGCACCAGATTCAAAACTGCAATTTGAACTCCTTTCTTCTTCCTCCACTCAAAGGGCAGCTGCTTAGTCTTCAATCAAGAAGCATATTTTATTTAATTATATTAACTCCTTGTCTCTCTGGTGCATAGAATTTTCTCTTTTTTATGTGATCAGGTTAAGACAACCTTGGCATAGTTAAGTAATTCAGTGCCTAAATTGACTTGGTGTCCAACAAGGATCTATCAGAAGGAGAGGTCAGTCTCCTCTGAGCATTCCTAAGACACAGCAAAGGGATTATCCTGCTTCAAAAACATGGTTATGGCAACTGCTTTCTTTTGAGGGCAAATCTGGAGTGAGAATTGCTCTCCCTTTCAGAAAAGAGCCCACTAAACATTTGACAAGGAATTGGGAGAATGAGATCTGCTATTCTTTAACATACATCTTTCTAGAAAAGCTTTTGTAGTATTGTGCTACAAGTTATTTAAACTGAGGAAGGACACTTTCTACTTTCCCTCTTAATGGTTTATCATGGTGAAAAAAAGGCATCAAGATTCAATGACTTAAGAGAAGGAAAGGAAGAACAATGGCAAGGGAGCATCTTAGCCATACCATTTACTGGTCTTTGCTTCTGTAACTGGTTATTTTGTCAAAGACACCGTGGAGGGTAAATGTTACAGGCAATCTGATCAAGCAAAGAAGGGTGATGCCTTTGATCAGGGAATTGAACTTTAAAGTTAAATTAATAAAAGGTCAGAGGCCTATTAAATTATTCCAGGTGCAAAACAACGTTTTAAAGAGAGTAATTTTGGCCTTAGGTACCAATCCTCACCCAAATACAATTAAATGGACTGATGTGTTGTTTGTTGGTTTTGGTTTTTTTTTACCTTGATTCTTGTCCTGAGGCAGTTGAGGAAGATACATGGAACAGCTGGCTTTTTTAGTCAATAACATAAAGTGCATTTTATCTGTGATTGTTTTGGTGCTGTGGGGATTACAAGTGCTACCTTTATGCTGAGTCAGAGTTCATTCTTAGGAGGCCTTCAAACTGTCTGGTGCTTCAGGGCTGCTGTTGCATGTATTAATTTTTAGTGAAACCTTCCTCTAATTATAGCACAGCCACACAGCAGTTCTCTGCACTCTGTACTAAACTTTGTGTCAAATCCTCATTGTCTCTGTAGGAACACAGCTACCAGGGAACTCAGGGGACAACCATGTCAGACCTTTGAACGTTTCGAAAAGTGAAAAACAGTGTGCTCCAAGGAGCCTGCATAAAATCTTGCACTTGGATTCAGCTGATGTTACTATGTCAGCATGAGTTGCTTGAGGGGGGAGAGAACAGCAATGCTTTTCTATTTCTAAACACTCTCTTTTACATTTGTTTAGTTTATGCAGCATAGTTTCATTTCAATCTATGCAGTGTTATACTGTTGGCATGTTGCTTTCACTATTCACTTAAAATAGAGAATATAAAACAGGGAAAGTAAACCGCAGCAAGGGGGACAGATGGAATTTTTTCCTCTGATGTAAAAATACAAAGTAAAGAATATGTATGCAATCACTTTTTTACATGTGGCATACAATGAAAAGGTTTTTGTGTCTCTGTCATAGCCCCCTAAATTGCTACAACCTCACAGAGATTCTTATATTATATAAAGTTATATAAAATTAAATGCAGAATCTACTGTCTTCTCATTAGCAAAATGGAAAAATGCCCCTTCTTTCCATTTCCAGGGAGAAAAAAAAATCCACAGATACTTCATTAAAAATATTAATGCTTTATTTTTTTAGACTAAAAGAAAAATAATTCCATAATAAAAACAAGGAAGGAAACAAAGCACACTTTCAACAACTGCTCTCTTCTACCCTCTATCAGTTTTTCTGCAGAAGCCATCATCCAAATAGCTGAAGGGCTTCTTTTAAGCCTCTCTGTGGCTCTCTTTTTTGTCTGATTTCTGTATTAATTTACAAAACCTGTGAAAGGAAATGTAATTGCTCCAACTAACAGTAGGATTCACATTCTACAACATTTTCTAAGGAAGTTAGGGTCTTATTTTGTAAACAGCTGGCAGAAATTATTTGCAGTAATGTATTTCATCAAGTAGTTTGAAGAGTCAAATATAGTGAAAAGTTCATTAAATATATCTTAATGAAAACATGTGTTGTCAGAACAGAGCCTTTAAGTCAGTGCATATCTTTGAAAACCTCTGAAGCTCCACTGTACATACCAACTATTCAAAATAAGAAGTAAAATATGCAGAAGTGAGTTTTCAGTTGAGTCTAGTGAGACAAGCATCAATCCCTTTTTTTGTCTCTACATTTGAGTGATCTGAACATGAAGGATTTTATTTTCTCTTCAAAAATGTGTTCAGAAGAAGGCAATTCCAAGACTGTTGATGCAAATGAAACTCAGTAATTGAGTAAACAGAGGCTCACACAATATCTAAGCATGGCTCAGGAGTGCTGCTGGAAAAGCTAAACTCAAAATGGTTTCTGGACTGAATTCTCCCTCTTTGCTTACCTCCTTGCTTGCCATAACCTAATGCCCAATAGGTTACTTGAAAGCAGGTGTGACATGTTCTTATGTAACACTGAAATCGTGTGACTCTGACTAAATGGAGCATTGTTCTTACCCTTTCTGTTCCCGGGCCATTTTCCATTTGTCAGGTTACTGTATATGTACATTTATTTTAGAGCCTATTGTTCACTGTTTGGTTAAGTCATAATTAAGCAAATACATCCTTTCATTTACTGTAACACTGAGCTATTTTTTTGAAAAATTTTGCTGCTTAATTTACAAATCCAAGATTATTTCATCTGCTGTCTTTTCCAGCAACACAATGGACTTTGCCTATTATTGCACCAAATTTGCTTAAGAGATAAGAATTAATATGAGCTCATTCAGCTTAGCCATCTATCATGCAGCTGCATTGAGTGACTTCTTTAGTATGCAATATAATTAAATGTTGTCCTTGAGGAGTTTACATATTGCTTATTTTCATTCTCCTGGTATAATGGGAAAATTGCTTCGCCTTATAAGCTTGATCTCCACAGTCCCATATGAAAGATGTGTTTATTTACTGTATTTTAAATAGAAGATATATGTTCCAGGAGGTAAAGACCATGTAAATATATTTGCTTTTACCTGAACAAAAGAGGTGGTACCATCATTCCTGCCTGAGGGGCCAAATTCTGAGAGTGCCCAGTGGGTCGGACCAGCCCTGGAGAACTGGCTCCACACAGCCCTGCTCCTGTTCAGCTGCTGCTGCTGTGTGCTGAGGCACCGCCAAGGCAAAGCCAAGGAATGAAGCCTCAGCAAGGCCCATGGCTGGGCACAATCCTTGGTTTGTCCTCAGTGCAGCTGGAGTCACAGGCTCCAACTCCAGCACGGCTCCCAAGTGGAGGGACCTTGGCTTCCCACTGCTCCTGCTCACACAGCCCAGCCACATCATCTCAGAGCTGGTCTGAGCACCCACAGCCAGAGCTCCAGGAAGGGCAGAGACAATGCAGAGTCTGTGGATGCCCTCAGGGCCCCAGCAAAGAGTAGAAAAAAAATACTGCTGAGACTCCCATAAACGGCTGTAGTGGTCCTGTATTTTGTAGCATCTCAGAATAATTCCCGCAGCGTTTCCATAGGAAAGTAGAGTGGGTGCTAAAGAAGTATCATACTCTTCAGCTTCTACTGAATAAGGCTGTAAAGCCAATGACAATATTAAACTCTACCTGTATGTAGAGCTAAGAATATCTATAATTGCTTCCAAGACCACATTTCATAGAATCATGGAGTCATAGAATCATGAAATCAGAGAATCACAGAATCATAGCATGGCATGAGTTGTAAAGGACTTTAAAGAACATCTAGTTCCAATCCCTCTGCTGTGGCAGGGATACCTTGCACTAGACCAGATTACTCAAGGCCCCATCCAACCTAGCCTTGAGCACTTTTGGGCATGGGGCATCCACAACTTCTCTGGAAAACCTGTTTCAGTGCCTCACCACCCTCACAGAAAAGAATTCCTAATATTTAATCCACACCTGTTCTCTTTCAGTTTCAAGCCAGTTCAGATTGAAGGAAACCTAGTGATAGCCTTAACATGCCCTTGTAAATAGTCCCCTCTCCAGCACAAAACTAAAAGAATCTAAAACTAAAATGTATTATTCTTAATAAATTTGAGAGGGCAAATCAAACCAGTTACAGGGTTTTCATTGTTTCTTCCACCCCACAGCTGGGAGCATCCACAGTCACTCTCACCAGGGCTGTAAGTGTACCCTACCTAGCTACAATCCTTGCCTTCCAACAGTACAGAAGGTGGCCAAAACACTGATAAGAGTGTTCTGGCTTAGGCACAGATGCAGACTTCACATTCAAGCAGTTTTTTATATCTGCAATATTCATTAAACAGATAATACTTAAAATCACCAGCTTATACATTAGGAACCCAGTACCTTCCTTACCTTGCTAGTTTTATACACCTTATGCCTGCATGGATTAGCTAGTACAGGCTAAGTTAGGATATAAATTTCAAACAAGAGAAAGCATTGTCTCTTAATATACTCCCAGCGCAGACTTCAGAGTAAAGTTTTAGCATGGAAGGAGACTACAGAAAGCATAGATCTGAGCTTAAAGCAGGACAGCTTCATTTGACCAGAGTGTTAATACTTTGTTCTTGAGCTTACTATTAATTTTCTTGGACTTTATATGTGCCATGGAAGTTTTTCTCAAGCTTCCTGCTGACAGCTTTCCATAAAAGCACATGGGAATCAGCAGACCAGGCTCTTCCATTATCTGTGATATGATACACTTCACCTTTCCAAGAATAACTATTCTCCCTGCTAAAACCAAGTAACAATATTCTGGCTCATTCTCCTTGGAGATCTCCAGAAGAGGACCAGCCTTACAAATACAAAGAGTAATTGTTGTGGATCCCTTGAGTCATAACAATTAGGTGTATATTGCACCCCTAAACACCTTGGTCTCTTGTAGAATGTTATGTGTCAGGTTTCATTTCATCACTCTCTGCTTGTTCTACATTATGTCTTCATCCCAGATAGAGAAAGTAAAGTCCAGTGCTGAAAATATTGTTTCATTCAAGTTTCAGCAATTGGAAGAGAAAAGAATCTTGGGGTGTTGAAACCTCCATTGAAACTATGTCCAATAACCATTTTGTATAATAGAAAAATTCTGCTCTCAGAGAATTTTTCCTCATAGCCCACTCCCAGTGTTGCACTGGTTATGTTTCCAGAGACTTTCAGGCACCTAAATTTTTTATGTGCCTACAACAGACTTACTCTTTACAGAAGGCTCAGATCCAGAGTAGCATTGGAGAGAATCTGCTGAAAAAACTTCCCTTACTCTGAGAAGCTGAGAGAACCTCTGGCCATTTCTGTAAGATGCATTGTCTGTGGGAAAGTGCTTAGAGAGCAGAGGAATCTGGCTGGCATTCACCATCCAACTGCTTTAAAAAGTTCAAAAATAGCACTGTAGAAAGATATTGAGCTAACAAACGAACAGAGCTAATATTGGGACAGAAACAGCATTTAATAAAACATATTTCCATTGCAATTTATTGGACTAGTTAATTGTGGTTAAATATTTAGCAAAATAATTTTAATTGCTTTATTATGATTAATAATAATAATGACAATAATATATTTTAATTATCTTGGTAGATAGAATTAACTTACTCTTTTCCTAACAATCATTGTCACTGAGTGAACTCAAAAATGGAAGGCAACCATCAGCCTTGACCTGGGATGAGCTGACAACTGTCATCAGGTCTTACTGAAGTAGAATTACAGAGTTCTCAGGAATGGAGTTTTTTCCATCCTAGGGCTGTTTGGGGGTGTGGTGACACTAAATGCAGTCTCACTAGACAATAATCTCTTCTGGCAGACAATAATCAAATTCCTTTGTCAAGCAGCAAGAAAGGAACTTTAAGTGGCTTCTGACTTGCAGAGTAAGGCTGTTCATGACAAATCTATTTCTGGACAAAAAGGTACAGTCAAAAGTCCTCAAACTCAAAAGTCCTGCTTTATGCCTTGCCGTGTGGTCCCTCCAACACATTTTGCAGTGGTTGAAGTCCTGCCTTAGGATCAGGGCTTGAGAACATGAACACAGGGCTCCTGTCTGCCCATACAGGGCCTCACACACTCAGTTTTTCTGGTCAGGCAGCCTGTAGCAGATGCCCACTATGAAATGAGGTTCTGCTTCCTTGGTAACTTTAATTTTAAGCCATCTTGACCAGCTTGGCAAGCCCATGACCGAAGATAACATTTGATCTTCTCTGACAGATGGACCCCATCAGCCCCACAGAGAACAGGTTTCTCAAAATGATCTAAGCAGTTGAACTCCTGGCTGTGGCACCAGTCCTGTAACCATTTGTTGGCCAGATTCAACAGGTCCTCTCAAACCCATTTCCCTTTGATTGGGAGGATTGATGGAAAACCTGCCTGTGTTCCAGAGTCCCTCACTGCTGCCCTCAGGGCCCTGTGATCCTTGATACTTGTCAGGGTGCTCCTGGCAGTATTCCTGGTGCCCACATGAAACAGCAGCACCAAAAAATAATCAGTGGAGATGATTATGTCACCTCAGTCTCAGTGACACAAGCCCCTACTGATGAGCAGCACTCCTCTCTAGGGGGCACACCAGGTCAGTAAATGGGCTCCTCTGCACCTCTGGGAATAGTTGCCTACTGCTATTACCCATTGCCTTTCCTTTGCTGTGCTCATTGATCCACAGGGAGCAGATCAGGCTGCCTTCCCAGCTCCAGCATCTCTCCTGAGTTATAACAAGGAAGATTGTGTTATATCCTCACCCTATGTCTCAACATAACATTGTTTGTATTTCACACTTCAGAGTGAGTTATGTAACAGTTACCATCATTAGGTAAAGCCCTAATAGATGAGAGATTTACTAGAAGGACCTTCCATGCTATGTGCATACAGAAAGAATCAACTTTCAGCACACTTAGTGCACAAAAATCCCCTTGATTAAATGTGTAGTCATAATTGCATACAGATCAAAGTGCTAATCATCCTGACTGGCAGCACCAGTGATGGAAAGCACTAATATTCCATCCAATATTCCCTTTGAAAAATGCCCTCTGACTATGAAATACAGACATGCTTTGCATTTGCTGCCTCAATGGTTTTGGAGGTTCACAGAGTTGTGTTTCTATCTTACGTGCTTTTCTTGGCAGATGTTTATCAACCAGCATGTTTTCATTAAGCTGGCAGCCACTGTAAAAACTATTAAATCTCTGAGCAGTTCTGTCCTAGGCAATCTTTCCTTCTCTGTGGGTCTTTGCAGAGGTGCTTGTACTAAAAGGTCCTTGTAAATCTCATGGCCCAAAGCTCTAATTCTGTAATGATCTCTCTGTCTAAGGATTCCTGAACCAGTAAAGAATTTATTATTTTGGCCTCTCCCCATAGAGAGGTATCAGGAAAATAGGAACTAATGATGAATTAAGTCATCTGGGATTCAGAGTCACAAGGAAGGAAAGATGCTAACATATTTTTTTTTATGTTTAGAGTGAAAAAAGAGAGCTCTAGCTACTCTGAGCTATGTTCATGTCAATGATAAGCTGGCAGGCATGCTGGTACTGTATTTTTTGGTACTCCATTCAAAGATTTGGTTTCTAAAGAAATGTAAAAGGCACAGCACTAAATCAGGTATCAGCAAAGCTCAGAGCTTCTGGAGGACACTGCCATGATCAGGCTCATGGGCTTGAATTCTTGCTACAGATATTTCATTATCTAAAAGGTGTTTCCAGAGCAAGGACCAAGCCAGGAGAGAATAAAAATATGAAAAGATTAGAATATTCTGAGGATGAAAAAAAGAAATAATATCTTTTCTTAGACCAGCTGACAGAGGTTGTAAAAAACCTGAGCCTTTCCTCCAGATGGGAAGCAAGAGCTTCCATTGTCTGATGAGCACAAGTGGAGCAGAGCATGCAGCTTGCCAGAAAACAGGTTATAGGATCATTAGGTCCCAGTCTAGAAAAAGAGCAAGAAATATCACCTAAATCATGAGAAACATTGAGAAATTACTTCAGGATCAGAAGAGAAGGAAGAAATTTTATTTATTTTACTGATGAAACAATATTTCTTTGGGTCTGTGTTGAGTCTATAACTTTAGGTATATGGTAGAATTAGAGTCAGAATTATGAGTCTTAGTTCCCAAGTTTGTCTTTTGGAAGTATTTTACAGGTTTCCTCTGAATATCAAGGTGAATTGTCAAAGATGAAGTAGCTGGCCTGTGGACATTTTTTTCCCAGTGGTAGCTGTATTTTTACATCCTGCATTGATTGCATGTGTGAATTCTTTTTAATACACAGTGGGTGTGTTGTTTTATCCAAGTAATTTCAAGGATGCTGTTTTGTGCACTGCATGAAAGTGTGGAGTGTACTTGTTTAGGTGTGCACTCTGAGCACGAACACTGTGATCTGGGTTGCTATGCATTATTAAATAGGACAACCAAAGATCAGCACACTTGCCTCAGGAAAACTTGCTCCCCAAAAATAATGATTTACTGATCCTCCAGTGCATTTGATCTGCAAAGAGCACTCATAAAACCACCTTCATCATTCTGAAGATGATACTCACCAAAATTTGGTACTTTTCTAAGCAAATAAATCAGACCTGAATATTGTCACGACTTGCTAAAATATAAACTAAACAAAATACAGCAGACACCACCGACCATACACTCCTGCATAGACCAAACATTTCACTAAGCAAATTTCAATGTATATTGGGTTTAAAATTGCTTTAAATAAGTTTTTTCTATGCTGCACTCTGTGTACTCCAGTCATTAAATATATATAGCCTATTCTGGAAGACAACTCATCCAGAATATTCACTGCCTCTGTCTCCCTCACTACTCTCCTGAGCTTTCAACTACTCTTCCACAGCACATCAAACTTCTCATCAAAGGCAAGCTTTCCATAAACCAGCATGCATCATACAAGTGAAAAATTTGACAACACGTATTCACAGGCACCACAATAAATGTCCCACCTGACTGAACCTGACTCAAAGTTCTCTTCCTTTTCTCTGCCATTTTCCTTCCAAACAGTCCATCCATGTTCACCCTTTCCCCAAAGGCCCCATTTTTATGGACTGTTATTCGGTATACATATGATCATTCTCAAAATTCCTACTTTTGTCAGCATCCCTATCAAACTAGTGTCATCCTCATGTTCTCTACACTTTTCATATCAGTGTCTTGTTCACAGCATCCCATGCAAGAACGTAGGAGCAGGAGTCAGTAGTTCTGGCTACAGGCTCAGCCGATTAGTGAGGATATGATGAGATTAATTGGATTTTATGCTACAATGCATAAATACTCACTGGAAGAAGTTGTCCTGGGCCATCTGAAATCTTTTTGATCCACGTTTGAGTGATTTTTTGCTGTGTATGTTTTACCTTTAATCTCACACAACACTTACAACATAACTCCTTTAGTATTGACCTTTCTTATTGCAATCATTTTAACTGGAATGCTGCAGAGCACATTGTGCCTCATAATGAAATAAGATAAAGAAGATTTTTGAGCTTCAATTCAATGAGAAGCATTGGAAGGATAATAAAAAGCTTTGCAGAATCAGAGTGAAGAGAAAAACGTAACAAAGTTTTTACTGGAATTGTAAATAAACTCTATTTAGATATAATTTAGTAGATCAAAATCACAGAAGATGGTTGCTGAAAACATTGAAGCAAGGTGGGACATTGCCCCTAATTGCTATTGCAATGGACAGAAGACATTGAACAGGTAGCTTACCTACAGGCAACCTTATTAGAAAACGCAGATGAGAATGTTCGAGCAGGACATGTCCTGTGCAAGTCACCTTTCCTTGTTATACCATCTATACTGTATTGTATGATGTCATAGAGGAACAGGAGAGCTGGTGAGAGGCCTAGAGAACAAGTGTTATGAGGACCAGCTGAGGGACCTGGGGTGGCTTGGAGGAAGAGGAGGCTCAAGCAGGACCTCATTTCTCTCTACATCTACATGAAAGGCCGTGGTAGGGAGGTCAGGGTTGTTCTCTTTTCCCAGGTCACAGCAGATGAGATAAGAAAGAACAGCTTTATGTGGTACCAGGAGAGGTTTAGATTGGATATTAGGAAAAATGTCTTCACCAAAAAGATTGTAAAGAACTGAAACAGGCTGCCTGTGACAGCATATGTCACAGTATTGACATATAGCACAGCACAGCCACCATATACAGAGTATCATTACATAATTTCAGAACCCATACAGAAAAACGTCACTTCAGAAGGCTGTAAGGACCTGCCCCTCTTGTTCTTTAGCCCAATCTTTTATACCCCTCATGTTGATGCACTGCACCTGTGTGCCCTCTGTTCCCTTTGGTGATGGGTCAGTGCCCCTGGGCACTCCCTGGTTCACTGCTGTCAGTGCTGCTCACCTGCTGCTCACAGCTGTGCCCATTGGGGGTGAGGATGGACACAGCCCCATTCCCAATTACCACAATCTGTGTGCCTGCAGCTGCCCAGGGAAGTGATCTCTGGAAGTATTTAAAGAATGCTAAGGGACATGTTCTAGTGGTAAACTTGACAGTCCTGGATTAATGGCTGGATTTGATAATCTTTTCTAGCCTAAATGAATTTATGAGTCTACTGATATCAATGCTTAAAATCCTCCCATCACACAGGATGGAGAATAAAAAGATCTCTTTATTACACTAGCTGCAATAACCTGCTTCCTAGGTATTCACTTCTGCAAATGCTCTCTGTTACAGGCCAGGAGAGCATGGCCTGCTGCCCTGCCCATGCAAAGGAACCCTCTTTCCCATGTTCAGGATGAAGTGTTGCACCTTAAAATTTAGTAGTAAATGGAGTGAAAGGACAATAGCAAGAGCGAAAGCTTGGAAAAGGGAAAGATTTTCCTTGCCTTGTTAGTCCATGGAACTGTTGCCTATTCCTGAAGCTTCTGTTGGGGGAAATTTTCAGCAGAAATTTTCAGCTTCACACTGCAGTGAAGCCAAATTAGGATGTAGCTGAAATTTATAGTGAAGAGGCCAGTAGGAATGTGGGCTTTCTGGACAGTTAGTGGCATTTATTGTTCCAGCAG
Organism: Melospiza melodia melodia; assembly: GCF_035770615.1. NCBI lineage: Eukaryota > Metazoa > Chordata > Aves > Passeriformes > Passerellidae > Melospiza > Melospiza melodia. The sequence continues at coordinate 128,405,913 of NC_086196.1, forward strand.
CCCAGTTTGTGTCCCCACAGGCATAAAAATAATACAGAGAATGTACTGCAATTGTGCTGTTACATAAGCTCCTGTAGAAGGTGTGATTGAGATAGCTTTATATCAAGGTTAGTAACCAGCCTGAGAAAAATGAGCTCCACTCTACTTTCTCCCCAACACAAAAAAGACAGAATTATGTGTTTTGGAAAATTGTTCACTCTTAGTGTTTCTTGCTTGTAAGTGGATAAATGCAATAACTGCCACAGAACTACTAAATTCTAATACTTGCTGTATTTCAATCTATATTCCTTTTGCAGTTCTCTTTTGTGCTGGATTGGAAATCTAAGAGTCACAGTTTCAACTTACGCTCCTGTTACAAAGAACAGGACATTTATACTATTAATTATTTTTCTTATTCCATGTTCTTAGGAGTTTAGATTGAGTCCTTTGACATTTGCTTGCATATGTCTATCAGAAACCATAAATAAATTCTGAGACCTTCATTATTTCTGACTGCTCTGGATTTGCAATAAAAACAATCCAATACATGACATACTGACTAGGGAGAACATTTAGTTTTTCAACCAGTCCTCTTTAGGCAAATCAAAATGGAGTGGGTTTTTTGAGGGGGAAGCCTGTTGCCACGTGCCATTTTGTTGCAGTTTGATGGAAGCCTGACCAATACTGCAAATGAGATCAACCAGAATTCAACTTATCTAGTCATCACAATAAATATACAAAAGTTTACCATATTATTTCTACTGGAAGGCAACTCCATAATCTCTCACCTCTAGTGGCTAGGAATATATCTTTTTCATTTTCAATCCAAGTAAATGGTTTATATATGCCTTGTTCATGTACCAATATTTCCTTAGTTTAGATAACCATTTCTCCCTCAGTCCTGACAGCCTCACAAAATGTCTAGACAGAGCAACAAGTTGTGTATGGATGTGTCCTACTCTCAGACTTGCTTTGAGGCCAAGGAAGCTGCATTATAGTAGTTGTTTATCTGAGAAGATTTTCCCATTTTTTTCTTGCATCCCTTACTTTTTCCAATTGTATCTTCCATTAAAATGTGATCAGGTTTCCTATCACCTTGCATTTGTTATAGTCTCCCCTACTTCTCTCCATGCAAACAAAACTCACCTGCCCTGATCCAGGATGGCATATTGCAGGAGACACTCCGTTAAATACCAGCCTCAGAATGAATGGGAAGTTAAAGCCTGAAATTAATTTTCTCTGAACTTTTATGGTAATTCTCTAGTCTCTATTACATGTTCAATGACAGAAGAGTAAATTGTCCAGAAGTGGCAAATAGTCACTTTTTTTTTCTGTGGGAAAGGAGAAACTGCTGCATTGTAACTAGCCAGGCTTCCCTAACTTGGGTTTGTCACCACTTCTGGCCTCCACAAAGTTCTTTCACACAAATGCATTTTTCATCAATTTGTGGGTAATTCTGTATACTGGTACATAGTCCAGCATGAAGTAAATCCTGAGGGCAGGACTAATGTCTTATTGAGAAATTCCCACATTCTGGGGAGTTGTTTAAAACTCAACTTTTGGTGGAGAGCAGTATTTCTTGGGGACAAAGAAACCTGATCTAATTATTGTATACTGGGTTACATTTGGGCTTATTCTGCCTAAAGAATTACTCCAAATGCCATGTGGAGAGGTCAAGGCCAGGTCTTTTTTTGGCCATCAGAATCATGTGATTCAAAGGATTTGGTCCTGTATATTTATTTCCTGATTAAAAGTTTGACTTGACTATGTCATCCAGCTTTGTTTTTTCACACTTTTTTGGCCTTCTAAATGACAAAGATTCATCAGAACTGGAGTACTATAAAAAGGAAATTAAGATAAACAGCTATCTGTACAAAATCTTGGTCTGTGTTCCTAATACACCTTTAAAATTTTATCTGTTGGATTTTAAAATTAAAATTAATTTTAGATGAGAACAAATGGAAAAAAACCCTGTATTTCTTCCCATTCTTGGTGTAGAATTGATGACTCATTATGATATATTGTACACAGGTTTTGAAATTTCAGCTGATACACACATTCACAATCTGTTCTCTTTTGATTTTTGTCTATTATAAAGGTCAACTAAGTCATTTAGTCCACAAGCTGAGGAAATGAGTTGTACCATTAGAAGTAGTAAAATGTGTATGATACCAGTTTACCTGTATGTCTACTATGTTTTATGCAATGACCTTTCCACATAAGTATCATTTTAATTTTCATACCTGCTACCACTGCTCTCATTCACATGGTGCTGGTGGGTTTTTTACTTTTTTTCCCTTGGTCTTCTTTACAGCATCTTTACTTTTCATTTCAGGCTTAAAGTACAAATATTAAATTTGTTAGGCTAAAGAATGAATATCATTGGTGACTATGTGTGAGATCTTATAGATCCAGTAACCCTGGAAATGTTATAGAATGTTTATAATAGAAGCTGTTGGATGGTTTTATGTCAAAGATGCGAAACAGTAATGACACTGAGAAGAAAAACAAATTTTAGAAATTCACTGAGAGATTCTAAGCGGATCTATAACAAATGAGGCAGAAAGCATCATCTGTCATAAGAAAAAAGTACTTGAAAGGACAAGGGTCTTGCAAAGCGCTGATTAAATGCAATATGCTCCGTGACAATGCACAAATGGGAAATGCTTCAGTGAAGAAGATGAACAACAGGTCCTTCACTGCATCAGAGAAGCAGATCATTCTTGCTGAGGTCCATTATCATGAAAGTTGTTAGCATTGCGTAACAAAACATTAAGAAGAAAAAAGTAGGCAAATAATACCATGAGAGGGATGATCCAGATTCCAAATGTTCTAAAAGACTAAAAGCTCTGAATTACTTGCATACACCAAAAACAATCTCTTTTTTAGTCCCACTTACTAACAAGTCAGCAAACCTAGCCATGCCTGGGAAGTATCATGAAAGATGTTAAATAAAAGCTTCAACCATGAACCATATCCATCAAAAAATGAAGGTCAATTTGAAGTAATGTTTCATTTTATCCATGCCAACCCAGGAAAATTTATTTTCTATCCAGGATAAATTTGACATAGATTATCTAGTGCTACAAAAGAAAGAGTTGGAAGCAGCCAAACCAAAAGAAATATCCACACAGTTTTACAAGGAGCTGCTTTACAGACAGGAGTTGACATTAAAGTACAGATAAGTTCTGGTATTCTCTACCTTCAGTTCTGAATCAGTGCTCAGTAAACTTTCATGCTGAAGGATTAATCAAATTCATTAGCTAGGACTGGATAATTGATAATATTATTTTGTGATGACAGCTTCTACAGTCACTTGTGAATAAAGTCATCCACGAAAGCATCTGACATTTATCCAGAAGTTAATAACTATCAGTGTGAAGTTCATTGAATACTAAAAGAGATGGAAGAGTGTGTTATTCATTGCACTGCAGCCTGAAATACCATTAGTTAATTCTATGAAGATTAAACAGAGATCAAGAAGCATCACAGTATTGTCTTTCCCAAACTAGTCTCCAGTGTTGCAGAAAGTCTGTAACGCTTGCAATACAGGTCTAGAAGGATCTAGAATCACAGAATATCTCTAATTAGAAGGGACCTATAAGGATCATCAAGTCCAACTCCCTGTTTCTCACCTAAAACTAAACCCTATGACTAAGAGCACTGTCCAGACACTCAATTCCATTACCCCTTGTCCTGTCTCTGGTCACCAGAGAGTGGAACTCAGCACACCTCTGCTCTGCCTGCCTGTTTGACAAAGTTAGTAACTGCAATCAGTTACCCTCAACCTTCTCTTCCTCAGGCTGAATAAATTACCTCTGTCCCTCTGTTGGAATCCATAAAGTTAGAGGGTTTTTAGGAAATGGTTAAAAAAGTATAGGCCTCAGACTGAAGTTTTGTTAGCATTGCAAATACAGCAGAAAAGTTTCCCAAGCAGTGGGGCATACGTGACAAATAACAATAGGCCTCTATAGAATTGGCTTAAGGATGGCAACAAGGTTATTTAATATATATCTTTAGAAGGTTAGCATGAATAGAGCTCTGTTCTTTGTCTCTTATGAACCAGTCTTTGTTTTAACTACCATTGCGTGTGTTTTATAAGATTGGATAGAATGCTTGTCAATATGTGTTGTTCTATGTATGATTGGCTGAAATCTAGACTGAGATGGTTTTATGTCATTCTGTAATACCCCACCTTCCTTGGCATTCCCTGTGGATCAGCAAGCTGTTAACATCCTGTCTCCATTGTCTAACAATGTCTTCAGACTGATGTGCTGAAAATAAAAAAAAGCCTTCACTGGTCTGGTTTGTCCAGTGTTGTCCATATTTGGACATTCTGCCACGGCAAGTGGGTTCCTTTTTTAAGACGTGGGTTCCTGACACAATTGGACATATATTTCCCATATATACTTAACCCCGCATCCCTCCTCTTAAATCTTGTCCTCAAGATCTTGCACCATCTTTGGTGCCCTCCTCTGGAAACACTCAAATAATTCGGTGCTTTCCTTATACTGAAGAACCAAAAATTACACACAGAATTTGAGGTAGGGCTGCAGCAGAGCAGTGTAGAGTGGGGAGAAAGCAGAGGGAGACAATACCCTAACTGTGGTTCATGGCTCAAAGAGGAAGTATCTGTTCAGATATTTCCTTGCTTCTATCAAAAAGAATAGTCTGGATTACATTTTACATTCTGATCTATGGTGTTGTCTCAGTCAGACAAGGTAGAACAGACCACCTGCCTGCTCTCAGTATCCCAGCACCAAAGATGCTTTTTGTCCTTCTCCACTAGAACCAAAGCTACACAATGTGACTGTATGTTTGACATAGACAACGATGAAGGAATAGCATGAGACCTCTAGAACACATCTTCATTCTCCATACTTCATTCTCAGAATTAATATCTTGTGCAACATCTGCAATTTCATATCTGAGATGTTACTTTTTGAAAACTGTGCTAAGAATCTAGTTGAATTATCTATTCAAGGATATTGGGTAGATGTATCAATGCTTAAGTTAGGCTTCATAAAGCCAGAGATGGGGCACATCTCTAGCTGTATGAAAAGAATTTTTTCCTTGGATGCAAGATGATTCCCTTGCTGATGAGATTCACTTGGAAAAGGCATTTCAATTCATCAGCAGTGATTATCTGCAAAATAACATTGTAATTTAAAATTGTTTATTTTTATGAATCATGTGAATTTCTGTGATTGCATTAACTACTGTCAAGACAAAACATTCTGGTCTTCCTACATTTGTATAAGGCTGGGATTAGAGTAGCCTTGAGAGAGCAAGGCTGATTACCCTTGCATCTCTCAACAGCATTGGATTTTGCATAATAAGTTAAAGTAAGCATAGTACACATCCAGTGATAATGTAATAGTTCCTTATACTTGCTGTTCCATTTCCTAAATATAGGTGTGTCTCAATTTAGCTGGGATATTCAAGCTCTTTGTGAAATCTCAGTATTTCTGTGAAAGAGTTAATATTCATACTGCAAGGCATGAGAATATTCATTTTACAGCTGTCGATGGCTAGACAGAATCAATATGCTATCTGAGATGTGATTCTCCATATAAATCAAGAGAGAAAGATGATAAAATATTTTTATTTTAATTCAGATCTTTAAATGCTTCGTGTTTAAAAAACAAGACAGATATTGATGCCTTGCTTGAAATGCTTTAGGGTAACTTGTTGATATTAAGAAGTGTGTATTCTGAACAGAGCTATTAGGACTGTGTATTTCTCTATGTGTTTCTGCAAACTATTGACAGAAATGTGGAAATGTTCCCTGATGTAGACTTCTACTTCACAGTGATTCCTGATTTAGGAATGACACCAGAGAATTAAAGTTAAAACATAAAGGAAAGCCAACCACTTGTATCTTCTATGTAGAGAGGGCAAAACTTTAAAGGGTAGCCTCGAAGTTTTCTAAAATTTTTTGACTCTGGTTTATTTCTAACACTTATGTCCAGTACACATTCCTAATTATCTGTCCATTGACTTTTGGCCTTCAAAAATATGTCTCCAATCAAGTAAATTTTGCCAAGCCTGTTACTATGTGATACCACTACAGTAAGACTGAGAAAATAAAATACACATTTAGATTTTTTTGCTTACAACAGAGTTTTTAGATTCTAATATAGTTCTAAAATGGAAAAAAAAAAAATCAGTGATAAATCATGCCTTATAAATTTTGCTACTACCATGAAGCCTAAAGCAAGACCAAAAAACAATGCATTACCATAGATTTTTGTGGGGGAGAGACATTAGAGATTAAATTATTTGTATCAAATGAAAGAGTGGGCAGATTCAGTCAGGGAAGAAGATTGACATAGGAAGCAGCTGCAGCAGAAATAATAAAAGAAAATCTGAACAATTAAAAGCTACGGGGAAACACTCTGTCTTAATTAATAAGAGAATCAATCCCTTTCCACTGCAATTCTGTGGAATATCAGTTTTAGAAGAGTTTTTTGAAATCTTAAGAGGAAAATATGTGAGTAATCAATACACAAAATATGTTTTTTTCTTCTCTAATATTATGTAAGATGGAAATACCAGTATTTTCATTCTAGTATTGGACATTGATCTAGTGACACAAAGGGAGCCAGCAGAGAAACACTGTTTCTAAAGGTTCAGATATAACCAATGAGTGGTCATGTCTGAGGGACTATCAAACCAGCATTGCTGCCAGAGCTACAGGGGATCTGAGCAGAGGTTCCAGACAACTTGAACTAAGACAGAGAATGCTGTTACCTGAGCAAACTGCTAATGTGCAGAGCCAGGCAAAAAGTGCACGGGTTAAAAAGAACAAATGCACGTACATGTTTTCCCTGGCTTTCATTACAGAATCATGGGATCACAGTCAGGTTTAAGCTGGAAGGAAGCTCTAGAATCACCCAGGTCCAGCTGCCCTGCACGGGCAGGGACACACTGAATCAGTAACTCATGACCATGACCAGAGTTTTTTACTATCTCCAAGGATGGAGACTCCACAGCTTCTCCAGCCAACCTGTACCCTAATAGTGACCAGAGTGATTCCTGATGTTCAGAGGGAACTTCCTGGGTTTCCATTTGTGTCTGCTGCCTTTGGCCTGTCACTGGGTACCACTGAAACGGGTCTGTCCTCCATGCTCCTTGCCTTCAGAGGGTTGTGTGTATGGATGGGATCCCCCTGATTTTTCCCTGCTCCATACTGAACAGTCCCAGCTCTCAGCCTTTGCTCACAGGTGACATGCTCCCATCCCATAATAGTCTAAGTGGCCTTTCACTGGACCAAGTCCAGTAAGACTGTATCTCCCTTGTGCTGGGGAGCCAAGACTAGATGCTGAAGTGCGTATTTCATATAAAATGCAAACTTTTCATCTGAGTATACTTGATAAAATTAGTAATATGATTTTCAGATAGGGCATTCCTTCAAAGCACTTCCTTTGTCAAGTGTGTATTACAATACAACAGGTTTCCCAGCCTTTGGGTTCTATAGTTTTATTAATGCCATCCGAGTAGCAAGAGAGATTTTTGAAAATTTTTGTGTATCTGGGGAAAGTACATAGCTTGATAAATAAATAAAGTTCTGTGTTGTTGTTTTCATTGATGTGCAAAGTTAACAGGTGCTCATTTCAAACAGAGAACTGGCATCATGATTAAAGCACAATGTGTGCTCTTTTATTTGGCTAGAGGTAGAAATGCAGGGGAATGGCATCACACAATGATATAAATATTGCAGAATAAGTTATCTTTAGAAGCCTTTTAGAAGGCTGCCATTATGTGTGTATTGGGAATTTTCAAAAGGAATAAAAGCTGGAGGAAACATTTGTGGATGTTCTCATTCTGCTGCCATCCGTAAAACTCTCACTGGCTGATGAACAAGTGCATAAAGCAAAGAATGCTTTTGGAAGTCACAGCTACAGGTATCGACTATTGCAAATACTTTGTGGACTGTAAACTTCAATAAAAACAAAGTATCTTGTTTTAACAGAGCAAATCAAGAGAATAATTTTAATTTCCAAAGAATTCATGGTTGGTCCTCAGACCCCCGTGGTTCCACATGAGAGCAGAATTTTTGAGACAGGAATTGTCAAATGACAAGTTTTGTGTGGGAGGTTAGAACAGAGCACTGACTGGCTATTAAGGTCAGATATTTTAATAAAGTATCATTTTAACAGAATGTAATTTTTGTTCACAGTAGACATATTTTCCAATGACAGAACACCTTCTAGAGATCAAAGAATGCAAAGAACATATGGAAAATCAGCTTCATTAGCTGACAAAATTCTTAAATTATTTCTTAGAAACTCTTGTTTGTGAATAACTGCCAATGGCAGAGATTACTCCTCACTGCAAGCTAAAAATAAATTTAGGATAAAGATGCCTAATGAGTTATAATGTACCCGTGTTTACCTAAACATGATTCAAAAACCATGTATTCATCACCTGCATGGGTCTGTTCAAATGTGATTGTGATATTTTGCAGAACCAACATATATAATACCTGCATTGCTGACTACATAACCTTTATAGTCTTTCCTTTGATCAGTAAGATGTGGTAACATTGCTTCACAAAAACATCACCTTACACTACACAGTTCTTCTAATCTGCAGCTAAGGCTCAGACACTCACAGAAATTCAGGCACATAAGGTGGGAGTGAGTCTGCCTGAATCTTGTGTTTCCCACTGTGTTTGAGTTTCACAGAGCCATGGAATCAGAATCATAGAATAGCTTGGGTTGGAAGGGACCGTAAAGATCATCCTGGAAGAGGATCCCTGTTCCTCTCGGTTATCACTGGATCACCTCACTGTTGAACCTGTCCTCTGTCCTCTCAGGGCAGTCTGTTGAGCAGCTCATGGGCCTGGGACCTCTAAGGTTTCTTTAACTGACTTATTTACTCAGTCAGGCTATTTAAACAGGAAAGTGTCAGTGACACTTCTATTCTGGCTTCCTTCCAGCACTCTTTTTCATTCCTGTCATATTCATTGGGGTTTCAAGTATGAAAATGAAATCTCAAGAGAACTTGTATTGGCTGTAGCTGGCACTTACTCAGTTAGGCAATCTAGGAGAAATTATTTGTTTTATAATCCATAAATAAAAGTCTCCTTTTAGAAATATTTATGTCTTATTATCTCAGGCATTAGATGCAAGATTTAGCCATAAAATCAGAATGACAGTGAATTAGTATGAAAATAAGACTGCTGTGGTTGTTTCTGTACTGTCTGGTCACTGCCTTGCCAAGAAGAAATAGAAACAGCACACATGGCACCCTGACTGCCTTGGCAGACACTCACTAACACTACTCAAACTCTGAGAGGGTATGAAAACTGTTAAAGTATTATTTGTGTTTACTCTTAAACTAGAAATTATTTACAGTAATTTCATCTTTAGAACCTGTTCATCTTTAGAACCAGTTATATAGTTGGCGACTTGGAATAGTTGGTCTTTGAAAATGGGTATATTTATTAAAATCAGACCCTTTTTTAATTCTCTTTTTCTACTTTTTCAGTCAAGGTTTAGATGGTTCATATTTACTGCTCTCTTTGAGAAACAGTATAGAGAGCTTTAACATCCTGCTGCTGGTTTTTCATTAAACCACAAAGCACTAAAGCTATTGGCCTTCTTCCTGATGTTATTTAGCTTCTATCGTTGTCCTGCATTCACCTAGATGATCTTTTCAGATCTCCTCTTTCCATCAGAGAATGAAAGTAACCTTTTCTATAATTGTTTTTTCAAGGAAAAGGAGGCCCATTTCTCAGTGGATAATAAATGATGGTAATCACTGATTCCTCCCATAATGCATAGCACCCTCTTTTCAGACAAGGAAAAAAATAATAATTCAGGAAAAATAATTAGAAATTAAATTGCTTCTGAGCATTTCTTTTTCAATAAAAACCTCTCTCGCCCTTAGTTTTCTGCTGGACGTATCTAATCTAATCATCAGCTGTCACTAAGTAATTGAATATCCTTGAGTTTGAACAGTTACAGGGACAATAATATATGTCTGTTCCTGTTACTTTTGACTTCACAAAGGGATGGCTTGTATGTAAGTGCCCCAGGCAGTTCAGCATTCAAATTCACTTTTGCTTCCCAGCTATATATATGCATATAAACACACACATTGACACAGTGAAATCAATGAGAGCAGAGCATACTGTAGATTATAATATATGAATATATGTATGCATAACTTATGTAGTATTTTCTATTCTGTTTTGACACACAGTCACCCCTTTTGGATAACTCATTGTGGTGGTTTGACCCTGGCTGGCTGAAAAGTGCCCACCAAAGTTGCTCTATCACTCCTAAGCTGGACAGGGGAGAAAAAAACATAACAAAAGGCTCATGGGGCAAGAGAAGGACAGGGAGTGATCAGTGAGCAATTTCCATCCTGGGCAAAAGAGAGCTGACTTGGGAAAAAATTAATTTAACTTATTATCAAACAAATCAGAGTAGGGTAATGAGAAACAACAGTCCTCATGAGGCTGCTCTTAACTAGTTAGTGCCAGGCAGAGATGCATTCAGAATATTGCTGTGTTAGAGGTGCTCGTCTCTCCCTAAACCTCTTTTATTTAAATTCTGATACACAAATAAAATGTGATGGATTTCTCACTGGCACAATCAGTGGTTGAGAAGGGTTGAGAAGATATTCTTCCTAGGATCTGCTCCTTAGTGCTAAAATACATCATGGCACTTAACTGACCTAATGCCCTTAGCCACATATTTAATATGCTTCTACATGTAAATTTCCTGTGCCAAAGCTCATGCTCTTTCAGCTCCACATTACAAGGACAAAAATTAACTGGTGATTAAAGAAACAACCCAGATCTGCAAATTTAAGCATTTCAGTGATAGCTTGACAACATGGCTACAATCTTTTTCCAACAGTATATCGGAGAGGAGTGTGCCTCTGCATGGCACATATGGTTAGCTGGGAAAATGGAGACATATTGCTGAGAGGGGAGGAGGAAACTATCCAGCTGAAAGTGTAACACAGGCTGTGGAAGGAGACTGCTGAGATACAAGAAAACTTTAGCTCATCTAGTTAGCCTAATCACTGCACTGTAATCACTAGCAACCTGGATCTCCCATTTCCAAATTCTAACTCCTAATGTTTAAATTCTCTAAGCTACTACAAAAAAAATCTGAACACAGACAGTTGCAAATAAAGAAAAAAAAAATTGGCAGATTATTTAAAGACAGACAAATAATAAATTGCTTAATAGAGTGCTGAATCTCTTCTTCAGCAGGCATGACATTTTAGGCACCTAGGGACAAGCCAGACTAGTCATGACTTCACTCATGAGCAGTGTTATCCTCTGATGCTGCTGCTGCTCACATTTTATATAATATCCTGGTGAATCACCAGTGAGGTAAAAATTTAGGCACAAATGTTCCATCCACACCTTATGTGCATAAATCTGTCCTTTCTGGGATATGTCCCCTGTAGAGGTAGGGAATTTTCTATCTTATCAGTGTTTTTTCATGCATTTTTTTTTAACACCAACATAGTAGACCTTATTTTGTTTATTCTCACCACCTGCTTAGCTTTGCAATGCTGCTTTTACCAGCTTGTGCTGACAGTCTTTAAATCATTGGTGCTTTCCATTAAATCAGATTTCCATGATGCAAGTCAAGATCCTGGATCAAGATGCCACCTGATATGCCTTTCATTATTCCAAGAAAATTATTGAGGCCACTTGCATGCTGAAAGTAATCTAAATGAGCAACTGCAGGAACAAAGTTAGAATTTTACCCAAGGTTCAACAAACAGAAAATAGGAGAATGCAATTAGGGGATGTATATAGAGTTAATTATATTCACATTGTGAGGTCAAATGAATCCTTCTGTGCATTTATTTTGACTCCTTTCCATCTATGAATTTAGTTGTCCAATAGACACAGGCACAGTGTGACTGCTTGTGCAATGCCTGAAAGAAGAAATCTGATCTTTAGAGATATTTGCATTGAATGAAACATATTTTAAAAGTCATGTATGCTGTACGCAGATCCAGAGAGGAATGGCAAAACAATTTTAGTCATTTTGTGTTTAAGTCAAGAAGGTTAGTTTGTACAATTGTGCAAAGTTTGGCCAGTATGTTTATTCCAGAAAATGCCCTGAAAATTAGAATCTGAAAATATCTTTTTGGTCAAGTTAAATTTTAAATAAACACTTTATAATTTTTTGAAAGATATGACTGCACATGCATTTTTGCTCACTAAACTGAGGGTTTTATTTATAAGTGTTTTTAATCACACTGCAGTATATGCCTTTAGGATTTGGAACAAATTACTGGAGTTATTATTATCTGATTTAGTCTGTGTCTGTAGCACAATATAAAATTACTTGTTTGAAAATTGTTGCAATAGGAAATAAATGAATAGAACTTAGAGGAATGAATTTGGCATCATTTTCAGAGAACTATAGAGCAACTGTCTTTTGGTGCATTGAATTTGGTAAGGAGATGACTCATCTCTACTTTTATTTATGACTGCAATCATCACTCAACAGTGATATAAATTTTTGAGATTTCTTTTTAAACCATTGGGGTACATTCCCTTTCTATATTTCTCCAGAGTGTGTATTTTATTCCAAGATCAGCATACCTTGGTGATGAAAGTCAAGGGATGAATTTGCCCTGAAGGTTTTGCTTTCATCCACAGAGGCAAAAAGGGCATATCAGCTCTATCCCTGTAAGCCCAAAATCTGCACATAATCTCTTGCACATGATGGAAGTAGCGTGTGAGAACAGCAAGGTGAAGCCTTTTCCCAGCTTTTCCAAGGAAGAAGAGTTGCAGTGAGTCAAGCCCTGCTACCTGTACTGAACACAGGCATTTATCAGTTGAAGACAGCAGTGGCTTTCCATGCCAGCTGGAAGACAGACTTATTAAAGATAATAATAATCAATGAGCATCAGACTTCTTTATGCATCTGCAAAATTCTCCTCATAGGGAGGCTCTGTTTACTTGGTAGAATGGATGCATTGTATCAAAGGAATCAGTTTAGTGTTTGCTAGGTATCCACTCTTCAGTGGCAACAGCTTTGTTTTGTAATATTTATAAATGTCTTTCCTCATGCTATAGAAACATCAACTCCCAGTACATGTTCTGTTTCTCGATCTCACCTAAAACTGTGATCTGTAGTAGTAACTGTACAAATAAAAATACATAACTGTGTTTTAATAAAAAAAACCCAAAAAGCTACCTTGAACTGGATTTCAGTGGCAACTTGGCACAAAATTCACATGTATATATTAAAATTATCATAGTATGCATTTTTAATGAAAATGTAATATTATATCTCCAACTATTTTGATGTTTCTGCTCAGGGCTGGACTGCAACAGGAGTGCTGAAGAATGGAGTGACTGATGTATAAGAGAAGAGACACATGCTGAAAGGCCTAAAAAGATATCTAGCACAGAGTCCAGCCTTGACCATGATGATTTTTGACCATCCTCACCTGAATCAACATTTGCTGAACAACCTCTAGTGGTGTAATGCTTTTAATTCTGGCTGAATCTTTCAAAAATCCCTTGGATATTGAAGAGTTAACTGAGAAAGTTTATTCAGTGCAAAGATTTATTGCACTAATGATGTAGGACATCAACTGATATCCTAATTGCCTGAAGTATTCATCTAACCCAGCACCACGTAAAAGTTTTTTCATTCCCACAATTGTTCATTTTTTCTAATGCTGTCTTAGAAGGAGTAATGATTCATTTGGAAGAGATCCAAGGCAAACATTATTTAAATCACTTGATCTGTTTACTAAGCTGTTAAAAAATTAACAAGAGCATTGTTTAATACATCATTTTGTTTAGTAGCATAGGTTGAGTTAGGGAACTTTGGTAAAAGCCTGACTACATAAGAATTCCAAGAAATAAACTTTACAGTAGAAGGAGAAAAACCAGTAAGGAATGTGGTCTGTGTGAAAATTATTTTTTCTGAGGAGTTGGCTAAAAAAAAATAATCTGGTCACATAAGCATTTTTTCCCATAAAATAAAAACTAAAAAAAAAAAAGGACTGCGTAAAAATTTAAAACTGGACTATGTCTTCAAGTGATTCTAAGACCAAGTATTTCAATTTAATTTCAGGCAAGTTTAGCAAAGGGAAGAAATGGAAATGAAGAAATTCATTTGGCAAACCCTCCCAAAACAAGATATGAGAAGAAACAGTCCCTCACTTTTTACTCAAGAGCACTCACCTACAGCAGATACGGCTCAAATTTATTTCTCTCCCCTGCTTCAGGAAATAAAACTTTCCATGCAGGGTGCCTCAGCTGCTGAGGAACTCCCTGAGCTTAATAGGCTACTCTCCATCTTTTACCCTCATACTGGTCAATTTATTCTAAAATATTTACAATTTATTTTGATCAGTGACTGGAAACTAAGTGTTCACGCTTGCTATCTCTTTACTTAAATCCCTTGAGTAGCATCCCAGACTGCTCTTCTGATTCTTTTTCTCTCTAACTGAATTAATCTTCAATTATTCCATGCAAGGTGGAACAGAACAAGAATAAGAAATGAATTGGCCATGGCTCAGTCACTAGTATGTGATAACTTAGTTTAAATGTGTCTCAGCTCTAAACAGAAGGACTTTGGCTCAAGGGCAGTCAGTTTTTATGAAAACCTTATGGTACTGGCTTAGGAGATATGCAGAGGAGCAGAGACTCCCTCAGTCTCTCCTGTTGGAGGCCCTATAACATGAAAGAGGTAGGTTCATATTCCTTATGAAAAGGAATAAAAATATTAATAATAAGAATAAAAATACGAAGCAGAATTTCTCATAGGTATTCAAATGATCCAACAATCAGAGGGAGTGGGGAAGCCCAACACACTCCAGGCTGGTCAGAGAAATGTAATCTTGAAAAAAAGAAGTTATCTAGATAGCAACCATGCAAACAGATTGAGGAGGCCAGACAAGACAAGTCACATTTTTCAAGGTATGGTGTGCTTGCAATGCAGACTTGAAATAAAATATTTTCTTTCAGTCTGTATTTTCCTCAATAATTACATACCAGTCTTGTTCTAAGTTTTTCTTCTCAAGGTCAACAATTTATATGTCTAAACATTTTAGAAATTACCATTTCACACTCAAATGGTTATTTTGAAAATAAAATGTCACATTAAAAACATCTTAACAATATAGCCACCCACAACCAAGGGATGTGGAACCAAAGGGAAACTTCCATAACTGTCGGGAGATTTTTAAAGGAGACCATATCCATTTCAGGGTAAGAAAATCAGTAAAAATGAATACATTTTAAACTGATTTTGTCATCAATATTTATTAAGTCTCCTATAGTATGAATAGCTTCAATACTTCAGTATATATGAATAGCTTCAATACTTCAGAATAAATGTGCACAGATTCTTACAGACACAATTTATTTAATTCAAAATATACTTCTAGAGATAGAAGGTAAATAAGTCAAAAGGCTGGGGAGAAATGGCATTTACCAACTAAGTGAGAAAGGTAGAAAATAAATCCTCAGCAGTACATAATTAAAGAGGCTTCATTCAGGAAAAAAAAAAAAAAAAAAAAAAAAAAAAAGTCTTCAGTGTTTCTATACACTGTCCCTGATGCTGGGTAACAAGGTAACAATATACTTTTTACAAAACTAAACCATGAAAGCTGCTATTAGTGTCTATTAATCTGAACACCTGGACAGCTAGGCTTTATTCCCTACAGATTTGCCTCAGAATAAAAGTAATTTCATTAAATTCCAGGCCCCATTGTTTATTTCTATCTATTCTTGCAGTGAATCAATATTTAATTTTCAATTCCTCCCACAAAGAAAAAAAGGACTGGAAAATGCTTTATCAGAAAATGTTATTCCCATAAAAAAAATTATAAAAAAAATCAGGTCTACTTCATATAACAGGACCCTAGAAAACTTCAGTGTTTCCAAGTTTTCAAAGGTAGACTATAGTTGCAAGATAATTTCCCACTGGATTTTTGATTTAGGTTTCTTTTGCCAAAAGGTTTACAACTTTCTTGTTATTTAAAACATAGAGAGACAGATTTTATAAATCTGTCTATAGACAGAAGTACCAACATGGTGCAGAAGGAAGATATATTTTCTCTCTGGCAGGCAATTTTTATTATTTATTTGAAATAAGCTGGACAAAGAACATTTCCATATCTCTATTAACACATTTCCATATTTTAGCTTTTGTGTTTCCTGAGCACCTATACCTGAAAACAAAAATATTAGATTCAGTGAAAGGCCAAACATCTTAAACCATAGTTTTTCTACTGAAAACCCAGCCACATCTTATTTACAATATGATTATATCTCATAAAATACGGTCAGTTTTAGGAAATGACAGGTGTATCAGTCAGGGCTTCTCTCTCTCTCTCTCACATTAAAAGTAGGGTAACCAGAAGATCTCTCATTGTGGTACATTCATTCAAACATGTCTTGAATAATTAAGTGATTCTTCCTTTGATTCTTGGTGACACTGTATTAATTCCATCAAATAGTGCCTCCATGTCCAAAGTCACTTGTTCTGATCTTCTGAAATTTAGGACAGGAAGACAGACTCTAACAGCTGACTCTGAGTTGAAATGTCATTTTGGTATCCACAGCTTAAAAGACCCTGCTTGTAAAAATTACAGAAAAGCAAGCTCTTTAGGCCATACAAAAGCAGAAATATAATGTATATAACCAGTGTAGGTTATTTCCACATATACTTAATATAGTACATCCTTCATGATGTGATGGAATACTGTAAATGTAGGAGTTGGGTTTTGTTTGTGGGGAAGTTTTTTGGAGAGTGTGGAGCCCAGTTCATCAGATCTATAACAACAATACAATTGGTGGCTCTTATTTGGGGATTTCAGGCTGAAATTACTCAGGTTCTTCAGAAAAAAAAAAAATTAAAAAAAATTAAAGGATAATATCTCTATTCCCTAGACTTTCAGCAACTACCCTGGGAAACTATCTGTTGTCAAAAGCAGAGCTGGAACACAATAAGCTTCCCTCTTTCTTTATTTGTAACTTTAGCTTGCTGGAACAGTAACTTTCTCTCCCTTCCAAGGCAATCACAAGGGCAGATTAATTATTCTAGCTCCGGGCTTCAGATTTTTAACATTTAATAGTGCCGCATAATTAATGCAGGTGGTATTTACACATCATTAGATTTTAGAAAGGTTTTACCTTTCTCTTGAAGCTACCATCGAGCTTATTTGTATGAATTATACCCCTTGCCCCCCCTGCTTCACTTCTGGGTTTCCTTATTCTGTTTAGCCTTGTAAAACCATTCTCTGCTGAACACTTAGCATTATTTATTAACTCATGCTTTTTCTTTCTCCCTCACTCAGAGTTTAACTTTTAGATCTCACACAGGGCTTGGGGGCCTCCCCACAAATTCCTTTCTTGTATTTTCACACTACAACCCTCCCACATCCCCCCTATATTTTTCAGAGAAACTTTGAGTCACAGAATCTGCTGAGACCTCAAGCTGAGACCCCTGCTCCACGTACTACCCTCTTGTTAAGAAAGATCCAAACAGCTCAGATAAATGCTTTTGTCAAACATTGAAGTGTCAGAGTCAAAATGGGTAAGGCTACAAACATCCATGACAGACAAAAGGGTATTTCAGTGAAGACATTTTGAGCTGATAAAAGCTCACATGGGCATTTTCTGTACTTGACAGGGTCTGTAGAAACAAACTGATTATTCTCAACCTTTTGCTAGGATTTGTTCCAGCTATCTTGGGTGTTTGTTAGGAACTAGTGGTAGAAAAAACTATTCTAAATAGGTCAAAATTCTTCACAGGGACTGGATGCACTGGTGAAGAGCACTGTTAAAAAGAGAAATAAAATTGTCTATCTCCCAGAAGATGCCTAGAAGGAACTGCTCTTTACCCACATTGTTTGGCCCTTTGATGGGCAGGATATTTTCTCAGTCCACCACAGCAATTCTGTAACCCTGTTTGAGACATCACTCTTCTTCTGTTTTCTAACAAAGATAAGCTGAGGGTGTTCACCATCAAGACCCTTTGCAGATATCTTCACTTTACCTATTGAAGCCTAACTCATTGCTGAAATGTCAGGTCTCACTTCCAGTCAGTTTGAGAAGTCAGCTTCACTAATTTGGCTTTAAAAAAAAAAACCCAAACCAACAAAATCCTTACAAACTTTGATCTTTTTATCCAAACTCATACCTCAGATTTAGTTCTCATAACATCAGCAAAGCTCTTTATTATCCTTTTTTGTCACAGTGACTGCAAGTTTAACAGGACTGAATTGCTATCCTTGACTTTGAGAACCAAGCTTGTATCCTGAGATATTTTTTAACTCCTCTTTTTTAGTGCCTAGTTCATCTGTTGCCCTGACCTTACACATACTTAGAAAACTGTTGAAGGTAGGGACTGTACCTCTTTGTTCTACAGTATCTAGACATAGTAAAATTCATGATCCATGATTACTTCTGGCTTAGCAAGCCCTCCTAGAGTCTAGATAAAAATCTAGCTCTGCATCCACCTATTCATATCTATCTAGGTATCTGTTTATATGCATCTATTATATATCTAATGAGTCCATGCCAACATTAATATCAATACTTACAATTATGAGGAAAGACAAGCAAGGTGACAGGGCTTTCAAATTCCACAGAAAACCAGCAATTCTGATCAGGATTATTATTGAAGAAAAAGGCAGATGACTCAGCTTCTTAATATCTCAACTAGAGCAATGAAAATACAAGTAAAAAAGAAAAATGACAGCCTCATCTTGATTTATTTGATAATGCTAAGTCTATATTCATCCAAAAATGCCAGAGGGTAAAAACTTCTGCAGCAGAAGCTTAACTAATTTTTTTCTACTTAGTGTGGCACTGACTAACTGAAAACTTTTAAATCTACTCTCCACAGAGTTTCCAGTGTTTTAAGAGTGCTGCTTGCATGAGTTCCAAAAGGATCTACAGAACTGGACAACCCTTCCAGTCTTAGAGGTGTTGTAGGTAGCCAAATAAAATCAGTTCTGGGAAATAGAGATAGACTGGAAGCATGGCCTTCAGGTGGAAAGCTAGCATATCAAAGGAAACCTAATTAGTCCTGACCCAGCCTAGTCAAACAGGGACGTCAAGGTTTTCAGAAAATGACATGATATCTTCTTGATCATTGACTCACAAGATCAGAAATAGAAAAAAATATTCACCTAATCCAAAAGAAAATATATATAAATGGATAAATTGTTGTACAACGCTTAACCTAAGAGAGAAACAGCAATCATGCCCCAGGAGATACCATGAAGTCACAGCTCATCTCAGGCAGTAACCTGAAAGGGTAATTGATCACAGACTCACAGTCAGGTTGAAAGGGACTGCAGTGGGTCACCTGGCCCCACTTCCCTGCTCCAGCAGGATCATCCTGCAGCACACAGCACAGGATTGTGTCCAGACAGCTGTGGGATATCTCAGTGAGGGAACCTGTAAGTGCAGCCTAGTTGCAAGCACTGATTGGGTGTGACAGACACTGGACCCATACAGAGTGTTCTTCTTCACATATCAGCACATGTATTGTGCACCACATATTTTGTTTAAAATCTGCTGAGGACAGGAAGCTGAGAAGAAGACTGTGTATTTATACATAGGTCCTGGCCTCTGTGCCACATTGTACAGCCTTTTGGTCTGGAATGAGCCAGCTTCAAAAGATGTGTTGTGGAGGGGCTGTTTGTTGCTTTTTTTCCTCTCCAGGATGTTCTTTAATTTGTTTCATACATTGGTTGTAAACCATTTACTTGCTTAAAAGAGTTATCATGTACCAGACTATATTATTTTGTGCCCTAATAAAAGGTAGCATAGGAGATTGAAAGCCTTTGGGTTCTTTTGATAGTTTCACTTACAAGAAAAGTCTATGGAGGCTTTTCCCCCTCTTAGCTCTGGTTAATTTAAGTCCTTCCACATAGATGCTTTCTAAGTTCTTGTCTTGTCTTATTTCAAATGTATCTCATGTACAAAACATTAATATTTTACACATGGCTGGCTTGTATATTCAATGTGAAGGAGAAATCACTACTGAAGTCACTGAGAAGTTCAGCCTAAAATAAAAAATCAATCACATGTGATTATTTTAAAATATTAATGTGTAAAAACTAGAGTTTTCTTTAGAGCTAAAAATATCTTTGATTCTTAAGTGAAGGAGAAAGAAAAAATCAATGGAAATTAAATATTGATTTAACAAAAATAGGCAGTTAATTCTTTATGTACAATTTCCTATTCATAGATCCACCGTCACTGTACAAGCAAAGTAATTAACACAAAATACGATTTTACAGACAAATTTCTCCTGTAGAATTTTGTAAGGAGGACTCAGGACTGCACCAAGCCCAGGTCTCCATGCAGAGCCTGGTCTCACTGCCAGACACATGCTCTGCTGGCAAGGGGAGAGGAGCGCCCTGCGCCTCGTCCCTCCTGGCTGCAGCTGAGCATCAGCACGGATCAATCTTCCCTGCAGTCTGTCCTGCGAAGGCAGGCACTGGCATGGCTGAGGTATTGGCATACTTTGTGATGGGCTTTGTTGCAGGGCTGGAGACAGCCAGCTGAAGCTGGTGGCTTCTTTAATCACCCCATCAAAATTCAGTGGAAGTCATTTTCCTGAGTCCTGAAACACTGAAATGAGATGATTTGGCCAGCATCCCATTACAGACCATCTCAGGAGCTAAGAAGAAAATTATGGTCTCCTCCCTTGCAGACTTACATTCTGCAGTGTAAGATATTCTCTTTAAAGTGAATGTTTGTTTCATTAGACTCAGCTGAGAAAATCCACACACCCCCATCTTCCATCAATTAAACAAATTGAAGCAGTAGATTTAGCCCTAGTTCCTCATTCAGGACTGCAGAGCAATTGTTGGGAAAAAATCAGCCCTCAAGCTTGAAAAACCTTCATTAAAAAGGAAAAATAAATTTTAAAAAAAGAGGAGAAGTTTAAAAAGTCTTTAGAGACATTTAAAGATAATTCTCTTCTACAGTTGGAGAGTCACCATGCTCTCAGGCAGACTGAATAACATACTGGACAAAACTTACAGGAGGGCCAGGAGTCATTCACAATAAATTCTATCACCTAATTGAAGACCAATTTTAGATGGTTTTCTTGCCTCTGAAGAAATTCAGGAATTCAGCCCAATCTGTTTATTATTACATTTTCTCTGCCTGAGAGGGCTGATCATCAAGATGAAGATTAGTACTATCAGTATTTTATATATATGTACTAGTACTGTAACGGGTATTATTTAAAGGTATTCCCCGTTTGGAGCAAGAAGTAGCATGTCAAGTGGCAGGAGTGCAGATTTCTGTTAACCACTTAAAATGTGCAGATCTCTATGATTTTAATTAAGTACATTAAAAACTATCCAGATTATTTTTATATGAAACCCCAGGGTTGTTGGCTTTTTGTTTTTTGGGTTTTTTTAGGAAATTGACCATGTATGTAACACAACTGCACTGCTCTTCACTGTGTCTGAGTTAGTTTGGAGGAAAATCTCCCTTTCTCAAGGATACCACAAATTCATGCAGCTTTCTGTTTTTGTGTTTTCCAATTTGGGCGTTCTGTCAGATGATATGTGTGGAGATTTTAGGAGCTCTTTTTAAGACAAGTGGTTTCAGGACAGGATCCTAAAGCAGAGAAACAGCTGTATTACTTTGGTTTTTTAGACTCAGTTAATGTATTAATTGATTTGTCTTTCAGATTTAATAAAGAATTTCATAATCTCTCCCACCAAATTATTTAAACATTCTTTTCAGTTTTAGTAGAGATTTATTTTTACACTGTTCATTTGATCATTTCAGCAGGGTACAAAATTGTGCCTTCAGGCACAGCCTGTTGTGAGGCTGAGGGAAGATGCACTGCCTCCTGGGGCTGGAAAAGATGCTTCCTTCATTACTGGGTTATCTCTCAAAGCAGCCTGGTTGCACTATGGGAAAATAATTGATACTCACTTTTGGATGGCTGCAGTATATTCTCATTTCACTGCTAAGCCAATTCACTTGGAATTGAGGTGGAGAGATAGAGGGAGGTTTTTGACCCTTAACTGGCATCTTTCCCACAGGATGGCAATCAAATGTGCTTTCACAAGAACATGGGTTTCTGCTTGGTTTGGCCCTGATATGATCTCTGCCAGGTCTTTACTCGCAGAAGTATCACTGAGTCATGGGAGACTAAAAAAATAAACTGTCACTAGTTTTCCAGATTTTAAACAGAGAGTTAATTTACTTTGGGCTTTGCTTGAACAAGTCAGAGTAGCTGCTCTTTTGGTTTTCAGGTTTAAAAAAAAAGAACTCATAAGAGCTATGTAGTGATTCCTGAAAAAGTCTCCCTCAGACAAGATAATATTATTTTCAGTTCAATGAATTA
This sequence comes from Melospiza melodia melodia, assembly GCF_035770615.1. Classification (NCBI taxonomy): domain Eukaryota; kingdom Metazoa; phylum Chordata; class Aves; order Passeriformes; family Passerellidae; genus Melospiza; species Melospiza melodia. Next base: position 128,428,238 of record NC_086196.1, read on the forward strand.
CCCAATATTAGGCCCTGCATCTTGTTATTATTAGAAAGGATTATTAAAAAGCCTGCCTTTGATCATGGTGAAGATCAAGCCTTCCTTAGCCTTCCAGGTGTGTTCATTTCCAGCACTTTACTCCAAAAATGCCCTTTGCCTTCCCTCTTCCTACTTTCCTGTTTTGTCTTCTTCCACTGTCTGTCTGTGATCCCTATATCAAATAAAGATTTTTTTTAAATATGAGAACCAATCATTTCAATGTAACCACAACAACTCTCATTAGCATCTGAATATTTATGTTTTGGCAGTGAAAAGAGATGTTTGACAAGGCCATTCAGTTAGTATCCCCTATGTTTGATAAATTCACTGAGGACAACTTATTGCAAAACCAAAACAGTGGTCTTTAAATGAATCAACATTGTTATTCACTGAAGTAGAATGTATCCTATGGCCCTACCAAGGTCACCTTGAAATTTACAGAAGCAGTTGCATGGCCAGCTGAAATTGGCAATTAGAAAATTAATTCCACAGTCAAGATACCAGACTGAATTAGCATGTTATTGAAGATCCATTTAAGATTACATTTACTGCTCTGAGAAATGATTTGTCATTTCCATTGCTAACTATCCCAGAGAGTTTATTCCTAACACAGCAAAACTCTTTCTGCTCCTCACCAGCAGTGTAAGATGTAACAATCCTGCTTCCACTGAGGCTTTACCTCAAAGCTACCTCATGTTCAGGGCTTTCTTAAATAAATTCTTGAATCAGGTACCAAATCTTACCCATCAATCTTGCTCTCAGTAATATAATCACAGCTTTATGGATTTTGATGGAATTGTGTGACCGTAATGTACCAACCTGGTTAGAGGATTTTGAAGTCCAGTCCAGTAGGACTATATGTATTTCCCTTAGGTCCAACTGAAAAAAATACTTCTAAAGGGGTGTAATATTAAAATCCTATCTGTTTCTATTCTAATTACCTAATAAAGTCTTAATGTACAAGCTAGGGATGATAAAGTTTCATTTAATTAGCAGATAGATAACCTGGCCTGCTGAAAGAATTGGCTTTATGTTGAGATTTCCAGGGAAAGAGACTTTCTGAAATACAGGTGAAAAACTGAAGCTACAACAACAGAAAAGAAACTGAGAGAATTTTCATCAGCTTCAGTGGGAGTGAGCAGGATATCATTATAAACATACAGGTACTTTCTGCAGACTTTTTTGTTCAAGTGTGATAGAAGATATTTAAATTCTAGTCTGTTGTTTTCCCTTTTATTATCATTATCATCTCACATCCTATATTGTAGTTCTATATTCCTAACTGTATTTTTCTTGCATTCTCTGTTTATATTTATTCAAAATGCATATTATCCAAGCATATTCTCATATTAACCAACATTTGCACATAACACATGGTGGGACAGAGATTTCTGTTTACTTAGTTTCCTTTCTGACTTGTGCATATTGCATAAATCAAAAATTTTCAAAAGCAGGTACTTAGCTTAGGAGCTAAATTCCATTTTCAAAAAATATTTATGCACATAAGAACACTCAGGCTCATTGGCCTCTAAGTTCATTTGGAAAGATGATTTAAAAAGCACAGATAAAGCCAATTATTTCAGCACAAACTGAGATTCAGACAGGCAGAAAAAGAAAGTATGAAGAGATGATTGAGAACACTGCAGCAGATAAAAGAAAAAATATAAACTGAAAATTAGGCATAAAAAGCATCCCATGCAATTTGAGAAACTAAATGCAGGGTAGCTGAAGAGAGGAAAAAAAAGCTGTGATGCAGCTACTGAATGAAATTGTCATTAGGTTTTTTTTTTTTTTTGCTTCTCCATTTTTTTTTCTAAATCCTGATTTTCTCCTCACACTGACAAAATTGTCTTGCATATACTGGGTCAGACATTTGTTCCGTAGCTGCAGACCTGGCTAGCAGCCCTCTTTAGAAACATAATATGTACATTTCCCTCACTTGCTAGGCCTATGCAGAGAAGGGGCTGTTCTTGAAGACCCATTTCAAAGGGGAGGCTGGACTAGATGATCACCTGAGGTTCCTTCAAAACAAAGTTAACATGGACTACTCTGAACACTCCATTTCCCATAATGTACCTTAATTTCAGTGGGAGCTTTGGGTGAAAAGGATAAATCACTGTATCTGCAACCGTTGTGTGCATCTGCAGCTGCAATGAAGTTGTGATCATTTGAAAATTCATGGACTCCATTTAATACAATTAAGAGAATAGTAAGAGATTAGGCAAACCATGTTGGAGGTGTTTAAACCAGGGGACTTATATCCTCTTTACAGGGAAGAAAAACCCAAAAAAACAAAAAAAAATCCCCCCACAATTAAAGACCTTGAAGGAAAGCACTTGACAGAATGATGAATAATATCTGTCTTGTACACCACGTGAGGGGAAAGGAAAGCAGCACCTCTGTCACTCAGAACTGGAAGGAAAGTAAAAGGAAATGGCACATTCTCTCTCCAGAAATACCCTGTACTTCTGAAATGTGCAGTACTGTCTCTAAACTTTGTTGTGTCAGTTTTGGTTGGCGTAGCATGGTACTTGCAAGGAAAGATCAATAAAAAAAAAAAGGTGGTGTGTGTGAGTTGATGAAAACAAAATGACAACAATTTCCAGGTAAAAAGTACAGGAAATCAATTGGTCATGCATGTCAGCATAAAATTAAGACAACTGCATGCAAAGTCAGAGTTATCTCTGTCATATTTCTATGGAAGTGTTACCAGGTATTACACCAGGGATTGGCATATTTTCCTAAACTAGTTTGGAAAAATAACTTTACTTGAGTATCATCCATTTGTGCAACTCAGCTTATACTTTGTACATCTGAAAGTTCTTAGGTGTTAAATTTAAAATGAACTATATAAAAACAAGGAATTAATCTGGAGTTTGTGGAATTTTTTACCCGAGTTAATGTAAAAAAACATTTATATCTTGAAGGCCCACTGTTCTACAGGTATTACACAGCCTGTTTGTTTTTCATTTAGCCCAGAGTTCTGGTGACCTGTAACCAAGCCATGTAACACTGAGATCACACACTGAGATCAGAGATTACCCTGTTTGAGTGAAGATATTTAGTGTCTCCTAACACATTCACAGAAAATCAGGTGAGTTCCATGTTGCTGGTGTTGGCTTTCCTGTGGTTAATTGGTGATGACTATTCACTGGGGGCACATCAATTTACTCCTTACACTCCTTTCTCAAATCATCATCTCCCTTTTTTTTATCAGAATACTGTTCAGTAAAATTGATTTTGTCCCATTAATAGCTTCATTTGTCTTTAATATCTGTAGAGGAAGGCAGCTATAAAGGCTGATTGTTCCAAGTTAGCCTGTAAAGTAGTTGGGAGATAAGAACGTTTCCTATCTTTCTAGGTTTGGCAGAAACAGGAAATTTTCATTTAATTTTCATTCAAAAAGAAAATGTACTTAATTAACAAGACTGAACTATTTTAAGGGTTATTAACTGTGCTTACATCCATGTCAGTCCTATTACAAGTGATATAAATTCCTTCTGTTCCAAAATCCAGAAGGAGAATAATTCAGCCATAAGCCTGTGTGGATGCTGGGGTGTGTATGTGTGTGTAGAGGTTTGTGCTGATGTTTTCCCTGGAGGTCAGTCTGTGGTTTTGGGGATGCCTGTGTGCTTCCCCCTTGACTGATAAAAAGGAGGGAACTGCACTGCTAGGAGCCCATGCCCAGACAGTGACACCTGCAGGGACATACTCAGGTGGGTGACAGCGCTTGTGCTCCATGGTCCCAGGGCAGACTGGGGATAACTGGGGACTTGGGGGGTTGAGGGGAGCAGGAGGCAGAGGAGGGGATGTTCCTGGTGATTAGTTTCTGGGGATGGGAAATAAATTGTTTATTAATGCTCTGTACATGCCTGGGATCATCATTTGTTTGTTGGATTGCCAATATTGACCCTGAATATATAGTACACTGATTGTCCTGGATATATAACACACTGATTGCCAGTTAATTAGGTGTCATTAATAAGTCAATAAACAACTTTGAATGAGTTGAATTAAGCCAGGGAGATGTTTTTCTCCCTGCAGCAATAGCCATTCCAAGTGCTGCTTCGCTCAGACAGCAACTAGAGGGGAAACTCAGCAGCAGTGTGTCACGAGCAGAATGCCCCTGGCTCTTCTCTGCCAGGCTGCAGGCCCCCAGGATAGGAGCAGCCCAGGCCCTGCAGTAATGTGGCTTCTCAAAAACTGCCAAATTGTCCTTTTCTCCCACATTTTCTTCTGACTCCTCTTGCACAAGGAGCTGAGAGGTGTGCATGTTTCTTACTTCCCTTTGCTGACCTAATTTGCGTTGCTCCAAGCCTGTATATTGTCTTGGTTTGGACAGACAGGAGTCTGCTAAGGAAGGCAGGAGCCTCCCCTGAAATGCAGAATGTAAACCCACCCCATCCCTCTGAATTGCTATAAATTTTAAATTAAGGGGCTCTCAGGCATTAATATGGGAGCAGGAAATAACAGCTCTTTAACAAGGAAAAGAAAAAAATAAAGGATAAACTAAACAATGCAGTACACTAGAACAACACTGACAGAGTCAGAACCCAACCTGACACCTGTGAGTGGCAGTCCCATTGGAAATGTGGCTGCAGCCCTCCTGAAGTGTCAGGAGTGGCTCTGTTGGAGCAAGGGGGATCTGTAGAGAAGGATGTATTCTTCCTCTGAAGATCCAGTGGAAAGAAAGGCAGCTGCTGTTCCTCTGGGGAATCCAGTGGAGAAAGCCGGGCTGGTGTCTCAAAAACCCCTGGATTATATCTGGGTAGCAATGCTTGGCTCCTCCCTCTGGGCAGAGCATCTCACAATGGGATGTTATAGTCCTTATCAGTCATGCACTGACATTCAATAGTCTGTTATCAGCAACGTCCCCTCCCGAGGGAGGTGTGATTGTGGTCACTCAAAGGGAGACATAAGGCAAACTGCCCACTTGATAAAGGTAATCTGCCATACAGATGGTAATGGAAAACAACTTGCATTGAAATCTTCAACATATATAGTGGAGATGCTCTTCTCCATCCACAAGTGTCTTTGATGAGTGATTTGGGTAGGGAAAGATTTCAGTAGTCAGTTTGAATTTTATTTGCTCACCAAATCTGAATTTTGAGACTCTTTTGATGCATAGGTCATAGGAAATAGCATAAACTGTACCCCAAGAGCAGCTGATGTTCAACCAAGATTTGGGTTTCAGGTCAGTCTGAGACCCTTAAAGACTCTCTAGTATATAAAGATTTTTGATCCTAGCAGAGGATTTTCAGCTTATAAGGACATCAGATATCAATTTTTACTTTGATCACAGGTAAACCAAGAAATCATTGCTGGAAATTAAACCGATAAGTTTTTTTCCAGCTTGAGTGGATCCTTCCTTGAGTGGAACTTTTCTAAACCCAACTCTTATTTAACCATACTTTGAACCCTTGCCTTTGTGAGAAATAGTGTAAAATCTTAACTGTTTGATTCTTTCATTCCAAGGAGAAAAATCCATTTTGTCACCCCTTTACCCCCAAGGTATAAAGCAAATTCCCAGCATCCTATAGAATAATTTCTGTATTGCACATAAATACATAGCAAAAAAACTAAAGAACCAACTTTCAAAGCCTCAAATGGAAAGTTAAAAGATTCAAAGAAAAAATTTGTCCTTCCTTAGGTCTCCCTGCTCTGAAGCTGAACAATGTTTAGCAAAATCACCTTTAAAAAAGATGGTGTAGTTTACTCCTGCATTCACCAATGTGTGTTCTTCTGTTCCTCAGAGCCAGTTCAGGGTACTTCAGCCTGATCAGGTCTGTCTCTCCAAGAATTAGAGATGCTCTTGCCATTATCTTCATTGACTCATTCCCTAAAAAATGTCAATAAATTGAATATTAATGTAAAGGATATTCACAGTTCCAAATAAAATAAAACAATACCACTAAAGTACAGAAGAGTTAATATTGTTGATGAAGACTTGGTTTTGAAGATTATTGTTTCAATTTATTATGCTACTACAAATTTCTGTTCATGAATATTCGACTGATCACTGAGCACTAAAGGTTTATCACTAAATATTGACATAAAATTGTAACAGTAGCGTATTATTCTCTATTTCTTTAAAAAAAAATCAGTCACTTCTTTGGGGACTGGAAGGGAAATTATATTAATTTCTAAATTAGTAGGAATTCGCTTGAATGGAGAATAATAGCAAACATTTTGTCAGACATATAAATAACATCAGCGGATTGCTAGGAGTTTTGTGAAAGTATAGAATATTTGTCAATTTTGCAATTGCGGAATGAACAATGAAAGAGAATATTTAAAGTCAAATTTTCAATTTCCAGACAGAGTTTTGGACTAGCAATGTTTTAATAGTTTGCCTAGTTGATGTTCCTGCTTGGTCCACAGTAATTTCCAGTTCCTCCATTTCCCTCTGTGAAATCATCCTGAAAAGTATTTCCACTGAAAGACACAAATCAGCCTCAACAACTTCCACTGAAGAATTAGCACATGTTAAAACTTCAGATTGCCTCAAGCCCAGCAGTCTGATTTGCATACCCTTCTTTATAAAGTTTAAAAAAAGGCTATTAACCTCAACCCACATCAAGAGTAATGAACAGTTTTAGCATAAATTTTAATTATAGAAAATCCCATTTCTTTTGAATCTTTGTGTAGCAATAATTTTAGCAATGATGTTTTAAAATGTTTCTTTCTTCCCATATAGGTTTCCTGACAATATTTCTTATAAATGGAGACATTTTATATACTGGAAATGATGGATATAAACTATATAGTTTTACAACTGTTCTCAGCAATGTGTCAGGGGAAAAATGCAGGCATGACAGAAAATGCAAACTTCAAAAAGTAAGAGTGTTCAGAGGTAATAAATATGATTCAGTACACAAGGACAAAAATATTTCATTTTAGAATAAATTGACCTTTCATATTAAGATTGTCCTTATTTCAAAATCGCCATTAAAATACTCTAAGAATTGGCTATTGCTTTCAATATATTCATCACTGCCTAAAGTCAGGACTTTTAGACACCAGTATTAATTACGTAGGAAAGAAATGCTGTAGGAGATTCAAGGGGCTGTGACTTCTTCCCCCACAAAGAGGCAGCTGTGAGGCCATTTGCAGTCTCAGTACACAGAATATTTTCACATCTGTGTGTGCTCAGAGAATAGGGCATGTCACACAGAGACATCAAGAGCTGCCAAACACAGTGAAGACTGAGACATTGCAGTGAGCACTCAGGTCTGGAATTTGGCCTTTTCCTCCTCAAATGCAGCTTTTAAATATGTATGCAGTCATATTTGGCAGAATAGTGGACAGCAATGACCTTATTCCTTAAATTCAGCCATTCTCAAAAATTCATGGTGTGACCAAGCAAGTGTGAACTTAAATAGGGTGATACATAAAGTAAAAATTATCCCTCATAGCACAGATAAACAGATTGTGTTGCTTTTCATCAGATCAGAGACAAAACTACACAGGAGTCTGATCTCAAAAGCAGCAAAGCATTGCACTGGAGGTCTGTTATTCACCAGTACCTACATGAAGTTCAGTAACACTTTGGTTAGCCAGAGGAAGAAAGATTGAGTGCTGTCCTTGGAAAATGACAGCTCCTGGGAAGTCTAAACCAAGTAATACAGCAGGCAAGGGGACAATTTTAACAGTCTCCTGCTTTTGTCAATTCTTACTGAAAAAGCAAAGGAAAATCTGAAATAACTTTCAGCTTGATGGAGAGGAGGAACAGTTACTCTGTGGGTACAGAAAAGGGAAAAAGCGTTGATTTAACAAACAAATATGGAAACACCTTCCCCTGTCTTTCAGCATATATTATATCCCATGCCCCTACATATTCTGTTCTCAGTGGGGTTGTTACTGGCTGAAACACAAGGCAAAATCAATAATTTTTTATTGATTTTGATATCTCATTTTTATGATTCTTCTGCTGTATCCAAACATTTCAGCCATTCTTATTTTTGTGGATAAAGATTTCAAGAGTGATAGTAACTCACAGTGGGATGGATTTTTTTCCCCCTTCACTGAAAATTAAAAAAACCCACAGTGTGATCGCAGCATTGTCTTCTTCATTGCTCTGGGAGACAGCCAAATGTTACCTACAGATATTATGCATGAGATTCATATATCATGTTCAGAAGGGGGGAAAAATCTCTATGTTCCCAGTAATAGATTGTAAAATACCAGGATCAACAACAGCTTAAAAGAGCTATTAAATCATTTGTACCACCAGGAGAGAGCAAAGCACAGTTACCTATCCTTTGTCACAGAAAGCTTTTCTGTCTGTTCTGTTTGGTAGATGGTTACTATGGGGAGCAAAGTAGGCAAAATGCTGGTCCAGGTTCTCCAAAAGCAGTTTTACAATCATGTCTCTGTCAGAAATGTTATTTTCCTTTTAGATGCAAATTTCTCACAGATGAAAGGTATGGGCTACATCCAAATAAGGGCAGAGCATTTCTGTGTATCGCAGACACTGGAATGTAAAACTAAAGGCTTTATCTGTGTTCCCCACTGACCAGAAAAATCCTCTTTTATTTTGTCTCAATTTCCTGCAGCTGCTACTTATGTTACTTATGCCCACCCTCATGGCTAGGAACAAGGCATTACATTAGGTGAGTCAATGAGTCAAAGCAGCGCTGCAATCTCTCTTTTTAGGGAGAAATCCTACTCCTTAGACTACTTACTGAAGAGGTAATAGGTACATAGCAAGTTATTGCCACAGCTGTGGCTGTTCTTTGCCTTCTGTAGCCTGAAGGAATTCGGGGGCTTACATAAGGCATTTGTGCGCTCCTAAACACAACCTGGTTAGGACACATCAAGCCCATGCCCTGAGTCCCTCAGGCTGTTTTTAAAGCACAGAAGCAGCAGCATTTTGGGCAGCAAGCAATGCATGGAGAGGCTCCATTTGAGGCCAAGACCCTCAGACTCAGTTGCCCATGTATAGAAGTCTGTATACATCAGATACTGCTGTCAGTGGAGCTGGAGAGGATTTGAGCTGGCCTGTCTCTGGGTGCCTACCTTAGGGTGAACTTCTCTCTTGTAGGCTTCCTGAGCTTTTGGGAGCAGATCTGACTGCATGGGAGCTTTGGCACCTTGGGCCCCAGGGGAAAAACACAGACCACAGGAATCTCAAGGTTATGGCATTTGCTGGGAAGATGGAGCTCCTGCACGTTTGGCTTTTCTGGTTTTGTAGCAAGCACTGTTCAGAGTGAGAAACAGGACTCCCTGCACTTAGAACAGATTGTCTCAGACGAAAGAAGCCAGGCTCCTTTTTTTGTCTTCTTTCATGCCAGTTTTCTCTGCTGTTGTGTCTCATTGCTTTCTAGGTGGTTATTAGCTGATATGACTGGGACTCACCTTACAGAGTTCTTTTATTCTGCATTTCTTCCCTGGAACAAATTTATAAGCAATCAAATGTCTCCTGTCTGGTAAAAATAAAATGCTTTTCACAATAAGTGAAAGTTACAGACAATCATGAACTACTCATGGCTCCCAAATCAATTCATTTCAGTACTGGAACTACCTCTGAGAACAGCCTCTGTCTCCTGCAGACAGAACTGTAACTTCATAGTGGTAACTCCACTGTGAAAATAGAGTTTGCCAGAGTGAAATTGTTGAATTCAGTCTTTGTTTCAGACCACAAGGATCCTATTTCATGCATTAAGTGCCAAGGAACTCAATTATTTATTACTTTATAGTTGAAACTGGAAAATTTCCCAGATTACTTATCTATTCTCAAATACTCAAACAAATGAGGAAAGCAGGGGAAATTTATTACAATGAGTAAATAACCAGTGAATGGAGAACTCTTTCTCAAAAATTTGCTGTCAATATCCCAGATGACTCTGAGTGCTTGGCTGCTTCCTATAGAATTTAATATCCTTGTTTCAGCTAGAAATACTGCAAGGGTACCTCTCTGTTGTGTAGCTCACTGCTGTACTCCAGTTAATTTAGACTGGGAAAATGAAGGGAACAGAAAAACAGAGAGGCTTGGTAAAAAAAGTTACTATTGTTAATTTACACATTTACTATTTTTAGATGAGTGAATAAAAATTCAGTCCATATTATAACTTAATCTTATCTACCCTTGCAAAATGGAATGGTTTTGCAGTAATTATCTGTTTTTGCATCAAGATAATTGTACTTTATTTTTTCTTTGCCAAGAATGCTGATAAAAAAAGAAAAGCTTCTCTGCAGAAACAGTGGCACTAACATCCATTAAGGAAATTATGTTCAAAACCAATTCTCTTTCATTCAAATTACAGAAAGGAAAAGTTAACTAAGCTAACACAAAATGATGTAAAACATAGATCCTGTTGTGGGAATGTCAGCTTATTTTGATGTGTTCAGGATTCGAAAGAACTTATTTTAATCCATAATGTGTGTCTACAAAACCCTGGCTGTGAGAGCAGTGCTGACTCATTGCACAGAGCTTACAGCTGACCTGGGCAGACACATCAGCTTTCTGAGGGGCCAAAATATGAAATTTAACAGAATCTGGGATTGTTTCCAACCACCACCAATTCCTATTATCAGCAGGCTTTTTCTTTTACTGTCTGGAAACCCAAAACTGCTTGTCTCAGGATTTCTGCATCTAACTGCTCCTCTCCTCTGCTCTGATTATAAAGTAATGGTCTTTCAGACTTCATCCAGAAACCACAACTGCTTTTCTCAGGATTTTCCGCATCTAACTGCTCCTCTCCTCTGCTCTAACTGATTATAAAGTAATGGTCTTGCAGACTTCATCCAGAAACCCACATGGAAACTCCTATTGAACCTAAGTTTGCAAAATCCTTAAAGACCAAAGAACTTCCTTCTTTAACAGACAGACATTGCATATTAGGTGATGTAAATAGATTAAATCTCTTGAGCCTCTCTTTCACAATTCTTTCAGGTGTTACAAAATTTTGCTTCAATTGTAAGTATGTGTATAGAGCAGTCTGTTTACTGTTTTTATATCAAGACAAAAGAAATGAAAGCTAATTATTCAAGAAATGACCATCATGGTTTACAGAATAATAAAAAATCAATAGCAAAACTTGACTGAGATTCCCCATCATGAATTGATTAGCCTCTTACAGTGACTGTTCATGGCAGACTTACCAATGGTAATTGTAATTACCAATGGTTTTCTGTATAATAGAGGAAGATTAAACAAAAAAAGTTACTAATTTGGATTAATTCAAAGAAATACTTTTTCCTCTGTTCGCTGAGAATCACACTAGGGTCTTGGTGATCATGAATAGCTAACACAAAAAGATATAAAACACCTGTCACCTCCCTCTGAAAAACCAAGTCCGTAGAAGATCTGGTTCCCAAAAATGTGTGAGGACATTTGTGCCTGATTGAATGAATGTAGTGTTGTCTATTATTCAAAGTTTATTTCCCTTTTCCATAGACAGAACATAATAACTAGACAGCCAACAAAGATTAGTGAAGTTATCAAGAACAGTACAAAGTCTTCCTGACCTACAAATGAGGAAGCAATTCTGTTTTCACTCACATACTAACAGTAGGGAGTATTATCAACACCTGCAAAGCTGGTCGAGCCTGTACACATTCCCCTTTCTGATATTTCTTTGGACTCCCTCTCACCCTGGTGTTTTATTTCCCTGCCAGCTTCCCTGCCAGGCCCATGATTTCTTTCTTTTAATTAAATTTACCTTCTTCCTAAATTCTACTGTTATCTTTTATCTCATGGGTTGATCCAAACTCTCTTTTCTGTCTTGATTCTGGAAAGACAAATTTCTTTACATCAGGTTTTATTGTCTTGTTATGTGACATAGTGCTTTGTTGAGAGGAAAACCTTAGGAATTCGCGGACAGTTAATAGGGATAAGATGGAGCTCATCCAACTGAGAGCTGCTGGCATATGTGCAGACAAGCCTGCACCCCTGACCTTTAGACACCACCCAGAAACTGATCTTTTGTGGTTCCACCATGAGCTGGTTCACCAACAAATTGGGGAAAAAATGTAACAAAGACACTGAATATTTTTCTGAGCTTTAGCACTGTTTAGCCAGTTTAAATTGGCTCATTATGAGGTTGTACAAGAGCCAAAGAAAGGGAGCTGGTGGGAGTCTGGGCCAGGGACAGGCTGGGGGTGGGAGCACTTTGCCATCAGATGGGCTCAGCCAACTTTGCACTCGGAACAAGATGCCCAATCCCTTCATCCTTAGAATAACAAGACCTCATCTCTTAAAAAAGAATGCATAAACAGGGAGTTTACAACATATTCAATATGTAAATTATTTCACTGGACTATTGCATTAAGCTATTTCACAATGCTCAGTTTTTAATTGACATCATTTTGTTTATTTACATCTTATATATGATGTCTGTAAGATAACTTTCATTGTAATTTCTATATAAATGGCTACACTTTATGAGAAAAATCAGTTCCTCACAGAGGAGTTTCCTGGATCAGCTTCATAATACTCATTTATTAATCAAAAGGATGAAAAATGCCATCCCCTTTCAAATATAAATTATGCCTTGTCCTCACTGCAAAATATCAAATTCTCAAAATGGATTAAGCATGTCAATAAAAATTAAGTTTTGATTTACACATTTCCCAGGGAACATCAGTCTTTATTAATGAAAACTAATATGGTTAAATCTTCCTTACTTTTCTTATATATGTAGCCTTATTACAGACTTGCTCTGACATTCCTGCAAAGATTTGTCATTATTTCCAAAGACCCTGAATCAGTCTCAAAATTATTATTTTTTAATTTCTTCAGAGACAATCTGCTTCAAGATCTTTCGAATTGAGCAAGTTATTGGAACTTTGACAAAGAATAACAGACATATATTATAAATGGCTTCATCACATGATATTTACCCCAAACCAAAACAACCCTTAGGAACAGCTCAGAGAACACCACAGAGTATTTGGCCATCCTTAATGTTTGACAGTAAAAAAATATTCATATTACTTTGGAAGTTGCTTTATTATGAAAAATGCTGTGTGAGAGAGAGGAGCGTTTCCTGTGATATTTCCATTGTTTCTGCTCCTGGGCTGGTCAGGAACTGAAAGAGGCATCTTTACATTCATAACCTTTCCAAACAGCAACTTGAGACTTCAGGCTTATTGATCACTACAGTTATTGATAATAAAATTACTCTTGATTTTCACATAAGTCAAAGAAGAATTTGCCTTACTGATTTTAGAAAGTTTGTTCCTGGCTTCTGTTTTTGTGACTTCAGAGGCAAACCAATGCAATCAATTTTATTGACTTTTTCTCTTCTCGTTTCATACAGTCTATAATTTTTTCTTTCTTCTTGTCTACAGAAGTATGGAAAGCTGTTCGAAGACAGCAAATGTTTCCAGACAAGTCTGAGGCAGAGAAGCAAACAATAGACATCAAAAAATATACAATGTCAGTGTGATCATCTCACACTGTCACTCCAGACTTCACTGCACTTCCAGACACTTTTGCAACTGTGCTGACTGACATTATTTCAACACACTTACAAAATGTTTATTAGACCTCCAGCTGTTCTGTGACAGCATAAGTGGGAAGACAGTGACAAAACTGTATCCAGCTTGTTCTATATTAAATACTAATTCCTTTTTTTTTTTGGCAGATATTATTTTTTTAAGATCTAATCTTACCAAGAGAGAAGTATGCTGTTCCCAAGTGAGTTCTCTGTGCAGAATGCAGCTACTGAAACCCTTTTCTCTAAGTTGTACACTGGATGTGCTTTTGGATTTTCTGCATACCAGTGATGGTGAGTACGACAAGATTTGGTGATAATTTTTCCTAAAACACTGGTCAGACACTTCTACCTTTTGCTGAATTGTTATGCCCTGAAAGAAGTACTGGCAGCTACACAGCTTGTAGGGCCAAATCTAAAGGTCACAGATGTCAGCCAGATACTTAAGATTTCATCTTCAATTGCAAATCATTGCATAACTGCCATTTGTGCCTTTGAAAATATGCCCTAAAGTGTTTTGCTGAACCAGAGCCTACATGTGTTCTGGCTCACATCATATGGTACAGGGTGAAGTCAATAGCTAAAGGCTTCACAAGATTAAGAAAACAACTCTTTCCTGATGCACAGCTCTTTTTCTTTGCTGCCTGTAACTTCAGTGAAGACAAAATCTTGCTCAGTCCCAAGAGATAACAGAGATTGAAAATTAAATAAAGAAAACTTTGCAGGACAGCACAGGGATACCTGTGATCACATTGTTGACAGGGAATCTCAGGTAACACAATAGCTTACCAGAATCAAACAAGTCTTAGTGTTTTCCCAGTCTTGTTTGGGGAAAGAAAACAGAGTCTGTATTAGTCAGCTGTCAGTGACAGATTTTGGTCAGTTAAAACACTGATGAGAAGCAGAACTTCACTGCAATTGAAGGGTTGAGGTTGTGAGATTCCTACAGCCTGTTACTTTTACCTGTCTCATCAGGTGCTGCAAGCTGGTTTAAGAAGCCCTGGGGACTTCACAAGTTCAGGTATTAAATAGATGTGTATAATTTATTCACAGAAAAATGTGTATAACAATATTTATATTAAGGAAATACATTTGGTGGAAAAAGAACAGGATTGCAGCAATGAACAAAAATGTTCCCAGAGTTTGAAGGCAGCCTTTCAGATGCACTTTCACAGTGCTGAGTCCCTCTTCACTGATGACTATTAGTACTTTCTTATCCATTGTTGCTAATGCTCTCTTCCTGATCACACAATGACAATCTCATTCTCTTTCACCACATCCTACTTTGAGATCTATTTGTCAGTTTAGACCCCTTTAGGATATCCAGCCCATCAAATAGTCACAAATGGCTTGTCTCTGTTTCACATACAAAATACTTGAAATTATCATTCCCATACTTAAAATTTTCATGGCTAAAATATCCATATTTTACTTATCTTTTGGTTTAATCTGTAGGGTAAATTCATATAATCAGGACAAACTGTACCTTTCTGTTCTGAATTGCAGATCAAAAGTTGAATGTGAGTGGGTTGTTTTCCTTTTATTTTTCCCATTTAAAAAAAATATATCATATTCAGTGAATTTTTTCATAGGCTTTGTCATGTCCTGTCTAAAAAATTATGAGCTTTAAGTTTGGTTAGTCAGCTTCAGTTTGTGGAATTTCTGTAATTTGGGTTTAGCAGGTGATTTATTTCTTGCAATTAGTGCATGAATCTCACATCATTCATTCAAATTCACCTGATCTTATTAAGATATTGTCCTGGTTCCAGCTGGAATAGAGCTGAATTTCTTCTCAGTAGCTGTTACCGTACTGTATTTTGGATTCAGAATGAGAGCAGTGTTGATAATACACTGATGTTTTGGATTTCGCTAAGTCGTGTTTATTTTCAGTCAAGGAAGTTTTTCCTTGTGAGGAGGGGATCAAAAGAAAACTGGGAGGGAGGATGGCCAGGACAGGTGTCCCAAACTGGCCAAAAGGATATTCCACACCATGGAGTGTCATACCCAGTATATAAACTGGGGGAAGTTACTTGAGAAGGGGGCTGAGCTGGACTGAGCAAGGAGAGTCTGGCATTGGTCAGTGGGTCGTAAAGAAATGTATTGCACATCACTTGTTGAGTCTTTTTTCCTTTATACTATTACTACTACTAATAACAAAAATTTTTATTTCTATTATTATCATTAAACATTTTTACTGTATTTTATTTTTGTTTTCTATTTTTAAACTGTTCTTATATCAACCTACAAGTTTTACTTTGATTCTCCTCCCCATTCCATGAAGGTGGCAGGAGAGAGGGTTGTTGAGGGAGCAGTTGCCTGAAGCTTAATTTCCAGCTGGACTTAAACCAGGACAGATACCAAAACAGTTTCTGAGTAGGACAGCATGGCAAATGTTCAAAGCAGTAAAACACTAGCTGTGACTTCTCCTCTTGTTACATTACTGGAAATCATAATAATACAAAATTCTGTTCCATCAGTGGTTAGCGTTGTGAACATTCCCAATAGAAGTGTAAAACACCATCTATTATAATTTTCATTGTTATTACATAAGCAAAAGTGGTGTTTAGTATAAATTGCATTTACATTATGAAGTAAATACATTATTTTTTAAATATTATATTATATTGTATTATATATAATAATATTATATAATAATAATATATAATAATATTATATTAATGCTGAATGGGACATACATCAGATGGGAAAAGGGATGGAACCATCCTGTGCTTATTAATAGTAGTTGTTTCAAGGCAGACATTCTTTGGGAATGGCTATTAGCTTCAGCTCCTTGAGAAAGATAGCAGTCAAAAGATGAATGTCAAACTTTCTGGGATATCAATTTCCTTTTGAAATGCCTGCATCTTGCAGTATTACAATGCAGAACTATGTTTTTCCTCTGGCCAATATAGCTCTTAAACACTAGAGGTAATGGAACTCTTTACTGTGATTCTGCAGCCTGGCATATTCTGATGCAATTTTCCAGGCAGACAACCTGTGGAAACACCTGCCCACACATCACAGCCGTGCCAAACCTGCCTTTGGCAGATACTTCCCCACTCACACAGCGGAACCAGCTGCTACCAGAGTCCAGGTGCACCAAATCCTCATTCCAGTGAGTGAAAATCGAGGTAAACATGCCTGTTTTGTAAATCTTGCTGGGATTTACACACAGGGATAACACCAGTATCAAGTTCTTCTCCCCTGTTAACTCTGGGCATACCTCAGAATGCACCAAAGAAAGCCAAATAGCAAATAAACAGAAAATTTCTTGGTAAAGAATTAAGCATCTTCTGGATAATGCAATATTGTATTAAGGTTTAGATTTTCTACATTTTGGGTTCAGGCATTTGCCTTCTTTTTGTATAGCAAAGTCTGTTGAAAATCCATTTCTTTTATCCCTTTAAAGCCTTAATATAGAAAACATTCTATTGACAATGAAGCCAGTACCTGGAGAAGCAAAAATTTCTCTATACAGCATTAAAGAAGGACAGAACAGTCAATATCTCACCTTCCATTTTCTTTGCAGTCTGGAGCTATAGCCTTGTGATATGAACATCCTGTGTGGAGGAAAACCTATGCTTTTTTCTGAATCTCAGGTATCCTATTTCTAGTGCAAGGTGAAAAGCTACTATGAAGATTTCACTCAGGGTTCTATACTATCATTTCCTATTGTTTATCACTAATGCTATTGCAAAAAATGCTTCAAAGTTTATAATGTTTTCATTATTACACAGTATCCTCACCTGGTCTGCAGAGATGTTGGTTCTTTCAAGAAAACACCTGCACAATTTAGTCTTAATTCCATACAAACAGAGGATATAAGCCATAAAGAATGAGTAGCCAACAGATGAACAGCATTTTGCACAATTATGCCCATGCTTTGACTTCAAAATGTTTGTAATTATGTCTTTTCAAACTCAAGAAAGATGTGGAAAAGGTAATAGAGAACTCTCACTGCAGCTCTTCATTTTATAAGAATCAAGGACATAAAAAGAAAGATCAGGTAATTACCCCAAAATTATTGTCTCATCAATGTCTAAAATACGAAAACTTACAGTTAAAATGATGAAAATTATGCACATAAGAAGGTAATGGCATGTAACAAGGCAAAACCCACTCTTTCACAACCACAGCCATAAAAGCGTTTTGCAGCAAAATTGCTATTTTATAGGTATGGTATTATCCAATAACAGTTAGAAAAATAATCGAAATGTCTGTCAGCATATAACTGCATTGAAAACCACAGTATAAATAGCCAAGAATCTCTTTGGATCTCTTTGTCAGAGACTTGAACCTGAGTGCCAGGAGGGGATTCAGCTTCAGGCAGCAGCACTGTCATCAGGGTATCTTTGTGTGGGTATTTCCACACCAGGTAAACATTCAAGCCCCACCTGCTAACAGATTTCTAGTCAAAGGATTTAGAGGCATCCAACTAAGGTTTCAGCAGACATTAGCATTTGATCAGCAGAATTATTGCCTCAGCTGCATCTAACAGAGAGCTATATTTCCCTAAGCATAACAGTCTCATAGTGGTTTTGATGCAGTTCAACATTCCCCTGGTTTCTGTGCATCTCTCCAAAGGACACAGGGTTTTTCTCATCCCATGCAGAAGGCTCAGCTAATACAGAGAGTTTCAAATGGCACGAGGCGCACAGATTTAGAGAACTGCATTTATTTATCCTGCCTTAATGAATTGAAATAGGAATTGTTTTATTCAGCTTAATGTTTGTGCTTCAGTTTGTGCAGACAGCTCTTTCTCTAGTAACCGTGAGGGACCTTGGCAGTTAGGTTTTCCCTTATCTCACAAATATTCAGTCATAAGTATCTTCACTGCAATAAAAGAACAAATTATAAAGTCATAGAAATATGACCACTATATTTTATAGTTATAAAGCTTTGTTTGAATGCAGTGAGCATTCAAATAAGAGTAATTTCTTTTATACTACTTGCTATTGCAAGTTCATGACTGCATAACAGATATAAGACCAGTGGAGACATTCATTAAAGGAAAGTACAGAAGAACCAAAAATAATGAATCATACAGCAGAGCTACACTATGACTCCTCTGAGGGGTATGTACACATTCACTTTTCTTGATTTGTTTTACTGATTTGTTTTATTCAGAGAAAAATGGTAAAATACATCAAATCAGTGTTGACATCTGACCATTAAGGGGTCTGCGTCAGTAATAAAGGATAAATTCTCATCTCAGATAATTCCCTGCATATATAGCAGAAATAATGAGTTGAACTTGATTTTAGATTTCAGTATAACAGGTTTATTCAGTTCAGAACTTGATTGCCCCAACCTAAGGATGCAGCCAAAGCCTCCCTAGGACTCTGACTCACTTTGATAGTACAGCTCCTGCTTGCAGTACAAGTCAAAAAAATCAGATGGAATTTTTGATGGGGAAATAATGGTGCTGTAACTTATTTACCTTGTGATAGCTCTGATTCCATGGACTGATCACACTGCTAATAAAGATACTTGATTTTCCTTGAATTCCCTGTGTGAGCTGCCCTTCCCTGGTGTGTCCCACACTGGGACCAGCACAGTGGCCAGTCCTTTAGTGTGCCTTGGACCTTCTTAGGAGTCAGTCTACTGGTCTCTATCCTTTCTGAGATGTTTGTAAGGAAGGAATAAAATCAGGGGAAAAGAACTGTGGGACATCTCTTAGCTGGCAGTTGCACAGTGTGATCTATTTTGAGTACCCTAAATGTACCTGAAATGTAAATAGAGACACAATAATTCCTGCATGACTTGTTTGTTTGAATAATTACCTATAATTGTATTTTTATTGTTGAGTTGCTAGATTCAAATAGGTACCTATTATATTCCTTTGGCTACTCACACACCAGCGTGGCTTTAAAAACCTTAAGGGTTTTTCTGAGATCCTCTGTACTTCCTAATGAATAGAAATATTGCAGTATAATCACATCTCTCTTATCAGTTGCAATATTAAACTTGGCCACTTAAAAAAAAATGTTTCCATGCTTCCGATATCACGATGCCATATTCTATCAAGGCAAACAAATGAAATTTCAATTATGAAATCTCTGACAAAGCTATGACAAACATGTCATATTATGGAAATTACTCTTCTCTAAAAATAGTC
Source organism: Melospiza melodia melodia (assembly GCF_035770615.1). Lineage (NCBI taxonomy): Eukaryota > Metazoa > Chordata > Aves > Passeriformes > Passerellidae > Melospiza > Melospiza melodia. The sequence goes on from NC_086196.1 coordinate 128,447,816, forward strand.
AGGAATAAACTCTATTCCTTTCTCAAGAACCTGTCAGACTCTTTCATAAGAAATGTTCATACAATTATTCTCTCCTTTATTAAATTTTCATATTATCACTGAATACTTTATATTTCATAATTTCTGAACATTAAATAACAGATATGATTGATTGTATGGTAAAGGGACACTAAGAAAGTGACTTGTTTGTTCCTGGGATGTTTTACGGAAATTCAAGTGTTGAAAAAATTAAAATGAACTAACAGAAGAAAAAAACTGCTTTAAAGGCTCCAAGAGCACTTGAATTTATTTGCTTCGACCAGTTGTGTACTCAGTGAACAATACTGAGTTGGAATTTTCTATTTTTTTGATACTTGAGCATTTCTGAAACACAATGGTTAGTAGCATATATGCATATACTTCTCTTTTTGTAAACTAAATAATAGGGGTTTTTAAAATATTTTTGCTTCTCTGGAACCCCAGCGCCAGTAATGTTCTCTTGATGCCCTCTCTAATCCTGATTTTTTGATTCATTTTAGCAAGAGATTTTTTTTTTTGCCCTATTTCATGTGGTCCGTCATTTCTCCATTACACAGTGCCAGTTACACAGTAACATATTTTCATGCCAATATATTTTTCAGATGCAAATAGGCTGACTACAGATTAGGTGTAGAAAGGATGCCTTTTGGGAAATGTACAAACTTCTCACTGTCTTTTCATCAAAGCTATTAGTCTTTCAATTAGCCCAAGAGTGACAGTCCCTGAGCTTCACACTAACTTTCTATTCTTTTGCATTTCTATTTGTCATTTTTATTTCACTTCAATTTACTTGAAATATGAACAGTTGGTTTTTTTTTTTTTTTTTTAATTCAGTGCATATGCTTCACTTCTTGGTTTTCTCAAACTATGCTAACTGTTTTGCAAGGAAAAGAGTCAAAGATGCTGATGCCACCTTAGTTTTCCATACCTGTGCATTTGCCAGAAATTCCACACCAAATTTTTCATATTTCTCTCCGTACAAGAATTTTGAAAAGCACATGCAGCATTTATTTTCCCGTCTAAAAATATGTAACATCTATGGGGCAACTCTACCAAACTGTAGAGATAAAAAATAGAATAAGGAGAGGATACCTTGTTTTCAGTTTCTTTTACTTCAGTGCAGCAGATAAAAATAAGAAGGAGGCAATGATTTATGGCCTCATACTGTAGCACTGCTTCTCTATGCTGCATATTGGCTATATTTAAAGTCTTGTTTCTGGTAGGAATGGAAAACATCTGTTTGAAAAAAAAAAAAAAGTGGCTGGATTATTCACTAATGTCCATTTGTCTTGCTTTTTTTCACGTGTTCTTGTCCTGTGATGATCTCTGTGTTATCCAGGTCTATGTTAAGCCTGGAAATCACAAGTGCCCCTTGCTCTTCAGTCAGAACTCTAGAGAAGAATGAGATGATCTGCTTGATCATTTTTCTCTGGAAAAAAATGTTACAATAGGTATGTTGGTACTTTAGAAAGATGGAAGTTCAAAAAGCATGGTGTGCACTTAGAGGGGACTATGATCACGTTTGCCATCTGTTTGTTCTCAGGTGAGGTCACTGGTTTGTGAGCAGGTTGTGTGATGATCTGCGGACAGGAACATTGCATTCTCCAGGATTTATGTTGTGTCTTTTGCTTCATACATGCAAGAATGGAATTAGGGAATATTTCCTTCCTTATTTTGTCATAAATCTTTTATCTTAGGAGACAGGAGGCAGTGCTTTCAGACCTATTAATAACATCACAAATCCTGCTGACATGCACATTAAAAAATTCTCATGTTCTTGTGTTGCCATATTCTGAAGCCTTCAAAAGAATTTCCATTACTCTTAAATTTAGTAGGTGAAGCCTAAATTACTAAAATTGCTCTTTTGTGTCTACTTTCTGCACAAGAGAAAGAGAACCAGTAGTTAGGGAAAGTTAAATGATAGTGATGTAAATATAAATAAAGTGTTATCGTAGGAATGAGAAGAATACTTCAGGGTAAAGAAAAAAGAAACAGAGAGGAAGAAACAAATTTGAGGTAAGGTAGTGTAAGTGATTCAAGAGAAAGCATCAAGGGATGGAGGAATAATTTGAGATGGAAGATAGTGCAAGAAAGGTCTGGAAAGACAAAGAATGTTAAGACAAATCTGCAAGCAGTGGAGAAGATGTCTGTGTTGTTGAGCATACACTCAAATTTGCAGTGAAAACTTCATATCAATACAATGTAATCAAAAGCAATGATTCAAAACAAAGTTCATAGGAACATCCTCAGTGGCTATACTTGGCCAGCAAACATAAACTATCATTTTATAACCAGAGAACCTGGGATAGGAATAGTTAGATTCAAGACTATATCTGAAAAATATGGTGTATAAAAAGAAAACAGAAAAAAGATCATCTTATTCACTCCTTTATTATGTCAGGATCTGAAACATTAAATCAATTAGCTTGCTTATATTAATTTAAATTTATTTATTATTGCAAAACTTTATTTAACAAACTTCCAGACAAGGATGTTTTCTTGGTCAGACAAAATCTCAGCACGCTCCATCTGAATTAAATTGACTAAATTCAAGGAGAAATTTAAAGAAAACGATGAGTGAAAACAATTGAAAATGAAGATCAAAAGACATATAGGAAAGAGAATATATCATTAGACAAGAACATAGAGACAGGAGCTCACATATTATAATACAAATACTCTTTTATATGAGAGTGGGTCTTTGACCAGTCACACAGTTGCAATTTTATATGGAGGAAAAGTGGAGAATAGCAAAATGGGCACGTCTATCTCTCAGGCTGGTAGATAGAAAGGCTGTAATGTCTCTGCAAATTCAGGAGTCCTCTAGGGTTAATTGCCAAGCGTTTTCCTTTTGACAGATTATGAGTAGTAAAAACCAGTTAAATATTGCTGTGATACAAATACCAGTTATGTATCGCTATTCTGTAAAAAAAAAAAAACAAAAACTAGTGTTATTAACTTTCCAAGCAGCTTCAAATCAAATCTCTTAAAAACTTATAACAGAGCTTCATGCTTTAAATCAGAAAATAAGGACTCTAAGAGTGATGGTCTATCTTCAACAAAACTATTCAGCCTTTCCCCATTATCTGTTTCAATTCCCAGGTAGCCTTTTTTTAGAAGGGTGAATAGAATTTTCATATCAGCTTGCATTGGTGACCCATGTAATTGCCTTAGTCTTATGCTACATGAAAATCCATCTTTTGAGCTGTGTGATGACAGAAAGGCAGCTTTGTTTCCCATCATTGCAAGCAACCTTTATTAGAAAGAAATCACTAGCAGCTATTCTGCTAGTGATTCTGATTTAATCAGCCAAAAAAAAAAAAAAAGGAATGAGAAACACCAATTTTAAACTGCCTCTTTTTCAATAAAACAGTTTTATTATCAGCTCTGAAATGGATGTGTCTTCACTCGTATTAAAGTTTGATAAAATACAGTCTTATTGACCTGAACAAAGCTTTTGCTGTTTTTCCTGTTCATCATTTATAGTGATATCTGTAGGGAGCATTAAGGCCTTTTAATATTTTTAAATGGAAGGTCTTCCTACAGATAACCTATCAGCCCTCCACCTATCTGCATGACTTGTCCATATAGCCACATTATTTTAATATATTCACTACATTTGCATATTGATTTATTTGCTGTGAAAGACAAGATCTTCATTCATTTGCTCTTTACAGGTAGGAAAGGATCCCCAAAGAGGAGCATTCCTTGAGACCATCAACAGCATTAATTCAGTGCACTGGAGTCCTTGGAACTGGTATCCTGGAACACCATTGCCTATCAATTTTCTGAGGATTCTCTTGACACCAGGAGAGCTGTTATATTTAGATGCTTATCTGCTTTTGACTGCAGTGCAGTGCTTGCAAAGATGTCTTTCATTTTGAGGCTTAACACATTAAATATCACCTGATCTGAAGATGTTTGAGGGTGTAGAGCCTCTGGCATAGAATAAATGTCTTGTCTAAAAATAGTGTTACATTTCTGCATAGCCCTTCATTTTGTGTAGCTCTACTTTGTACATAAATTAAGGCACAAAGAGAAACTAAAGGTCTGTCTTCACACTGACAGAGGGAAGAAATCTCAAAGCTTAAAAAGAAGATCCTCTGACATTCCTACTCAAAATCTCCCCAGTATGTCCAAATACTGCTTTGAATAGCAGAAGCCCTTCAAAGGCTTCTAGATGGAAAACAGAAAAAATGAAAGCTGCAGTGTCATGCTGAATCACAGATATAACAGCACAGATTAAAGCTGCAATAACTCACTGAATATTCACTTTGATTATGTGAGCTTTAAATAAGGCCTTTAAACCAAGATTCCTCTGTGACTAGATCTTTAGCGTACACCCACTTAATCTCTTAAATTACTATTTCTTACATTTTAGGAAATAATAGATCACTAGAATAAAATTACTGGTCTGGTAGATTAAAGGAGAAGAGCCAAGTAACCATAACCACCATGGGCTGTGTTGAATAATACTGAGGGTTAGCAATGACAAAGCACTAGGCAACAGCAGCCTGTGTGCCTATGTCATATGAATGTCCCCCAAATAGGGAAATCTGTCACTTGAATGTCTACCCATTTCAGTCCTTTTCAAATCACAAAAGCTTTCTCTTACCCAAATCTGAAAATATCATCAACATATGCTTTTTAACACTAAAAGTTTGAGCTGGATCTTCACAAATAAAAAATACTTAATACTATGCTATGAAATCATCATTTGCAAGTTGTCCACAGATACCAGTCCAGCTCTCCTAAAGCACTCTCTGGTAAGGAGCCTATTCCCTACATACCCACATAAAACTGCTTATTGTTGTTTTATTTGCAGCTAAATTTATAACTTCAAGTTGTGCTCATTCAACAGTGGAAGAGGAGAAAATTTAGCAAGACCATAATGCCCTGAAGCTGTAGAATGAGCTTCTGACTGGCTCATCAAAGTTGGCTTGGGCCATCACAGCACTGCAGAAACATAGGGTTAAGGTTAAGATTTTGTCACAATATAGTCCTGATGTCTTACCATGACTATTAAAGAAATGAGGATTTTCTTCTCTTCCAGTCTGTTCTGTGTTTTTTCCTTTGGTAGCAATGGAGCTATTGAAATGCTAATCATAACTTTTTCATTCCACATTAAGAACAGAGAGGAAATCATTAAGAATATTTAGGAGTTTCATTCCTACGATTTCAGTGGTTTTCCTGTATTGAGGGCAGGAAGACTATGAGAGAGAAAATTAAAAAGGAAAAGAAGGGAAAGGGGAATTTAGGGAAATCTCTCTACTATTAAAGAATTGGAAAGACATTTACTTCCTTCAGATGCTGTCTTTAAAGATGTTGCTTATAAAATATAGGACAAAATATTATTGCAAAAATCTTACATATAGAACAATATTGAGATTCCAGCCTTTGCGGTATTTCCAATCAAATGCCTTGGTGAGTCATGAATTAATTGAAAAGATAAAACTAGCAACACAGTCCTAAAAATTATAGTTATACAGCATAAATTCTCAGCTTGGTAGCAAACAGATAATTTAATAAATTACCATCATCCTATCCTACTTTCCTTTTCAGTATTACTATTTGTAGTAGTGGATAGGATCAAGGTGGAAATTACTTTTTCAAATCACCCTCTTTTTTATTTTTTTCCAAATTTATAACATCTGTGTTCTTGGCTCATTCATATTGAAGACCATGAACATGTCCCTCTCCAGCATGTATATTTTTCATTCATTTGTCATACCAGAATGTACACATCAAGGAATGTTTTTCACAACACAATTATTTTCACTCTATTTAGGGAAGCAGGCTTTTCTGTTGCTCTTTTTGTTGGCTTTTTTCCTCTTGAAATCAGCACTAATTTCTTCCAGATGTTTGTTATACTAATAGAGAAGAGTAAAAATTCAGTAAAGGAAAAGAAAACTAATTTATATTTTACCTGTTTAAACTGCTTTAAAACAATTTCAACAATTGCTACATACTTTGTGAAGTCTGTAAATTCCAGTTTAGCTCTTTTATAATCACTGAAGCCACAGGCAATGTGTATGCAAAATGTGATAGGATTATGAGGTGGAAAAATCTGACAAAACTGCAAAGATAATGTGGCCTCTATGTTGCTGCTTTTCTATAATTTCTATCCCCTTTTCCATCCTCCATAACTTTTCTCAAAAGGTAAACTGCATAGATAGTATGTAACGAAAAATGGTACCAATACTGGCTGAAATCTTCAGGAAGGCATTACAAAATAAAATTTGCTTACCACGAGAGGAATAATAAACCAAACATGAATCTGTATTTCAGACATTATTTTATAATATGATGAAAAATGCCCTGGTATGTACAGTTTTATGGTAAAAAAAACATTGTCAGAAGACAGATTTTGTAGGGCTAAAATAATTTTTTAGCAACTGTGTAACAAATCATTTCTTGACTCTCTAGGATGATGCCAAAATTGTACAATTGACTTGATTGGTGCTACTCATACTAGGCAGGATGGTGTGTTTATAAAGCGTATATAATGTTAAGAATACTGTATATAAAGGTGAGAATGACATCCAGCAATAATCTCTTCATTTTGCATTGAATTGCGTCAGCATCTGCGAGCCTCTATAATTCTAGAGACTTATTTTATTCTATTATTTTAATGTAAAATACTTGAACAATCCCAAGAGCGTGTTCATGTGCATTGGTTTCACATTTTCTGCACTTTCTAAATCTAGCCAAGGCCTTACATACACAGTATCCGTCGATCTATTTAATTAGGAAGCAAAGAAATCACATCTCTAGTATGCAATGCTAAGTGTCTTTATGGATAAAAAGCTTTCAAGAATTAGAACAAAGATGAAAGGAATACCCACACATTAAAGCTTAGGGTACCTCAGGGCAAGTGAAATACATTAAGTGGGCCCTTACAGCAATTAAGTTTAAAATTAACTTTTGATATAAATCAGCAGAGGTCTATCTGATCAAACTCTTGGATGAGTCTTTGTGATAACTAGGGTGTAATCTCTATAGTCTATTGCAAATCATAATGCCAAGCACTGCAGAGTTACAATTAGCCTACACAGATAAACAGAAGTTTTATCTCAATATTTTGATGATTTAAGGAATATCACAGACATCCACATTTCACAGAACAAGTGGTTATACTCTATGTAATACTGGTTAGGCTTCTTTAACTATATGCAATTTTACTGAACTCTGCAAGTAGGACAATGAGACATCAATGTATGCTTGAACAGAATCAGTAATGTCTTGCAAAACAAAATTAAAGTATATGTGTATGGTAAACAAGAAAATATGAATTGATAGTCAAAACACCAGAAATTACAAATTCCAAGGTTTTGGAGAACTTTAGATTTTCCCTTTAGAGACAGATGTTAATTTTCTTCATTCTGTAATGCACCTCACCTCACACAAAGGAGCAAATACAAAACAGTAAGGAAGATGTGCCTGGATATGTGTCAAAACCCACCTCTCAAAACCCCACGTTAAAACCCATTTCTCAAACACCTTTAGAAGTGGAAGCTAAAGGTGAACAGATGTGAACCAAGTGTACTGTGCCCTTCCTTTCTTGATGCAGCAGACAGAATCTGGTTAGTTCTCCTACCCATTTGAGAATGGTTTGTGAGACAAAATGATTTTGGTGGAATTAGTGTTTGAAACTAGACATCATGGGGAGAAAAGGAGATCAGACAAAATCTGCCCCCAGACCATCAAATTTCCAGCTCACGTAAGAACCTTGTTTTCATACTGGATTTTTAAAAATTATCCCTTCTGAGGCACCAAATGCCCATTTGAAGTACACCAATATATTAATCTGAGCCATCTTTTTCTATTATCTAGGTAATGATATTTGAAGCCTGCCTTTCCATATCTGAATTTTGAACTGATTGGAAGCTGACATTTTTTGTGTCATTCCTTTCATCATGTCAAGTGAAATATGACCTCATCTGCAAAAATGCTTAGAAATTTATCTAAAGATAAACAGAGACACTGGTCTTCTGTGGCAGTGGTTTCAAAGACCTGATAGTGAAGTGTTAATTGTCAGTAAAAAAACAACTGCTTTGTGCATTTTTTTTAATAAACCCAAATTTTATACTGGGATAACAGCTGTTGCCAAACAAAATGGATAGAGCAGTTACCAAAAAAAATCCAGTTACCAAATAGAAATGGTAGGGTCTCTTCATGAATATATTCATCCTTCAATATAATTTCAGCCTAATTAAAAAATATCGCAAACTAAAGTGCATAGTTAATTACAGGACTTACTTTTACAAACTTCACGTTGTTAATTTTTTTTCTTGGAAAGAAAAGTGCACTGAAAAGATAGTTCCTAATGTTATTTTGCTTTTGTAGAGCTGGCCAAAAGCCAAATTTGAACGGGCATGCTTTATATGTAAAACTTATCATGCAGTTGTAATTAAAATCTACTGAAGCTTTCAACTTCATTTCGGAGAGTTCATGTTCTGAATGCTTTTTGTTTTCTTTTGGTTGCATTAAATGTCAGGAGAAACTATCACACTTTCTTAAATTAAATAAGATGGACTAATTTTTAAAACATTGGGAAGCAAAACCCCACATTTTATTTCTCATGGACAAAAATCTCACAGGATTTTTAGTGACACCAATTCTGCCTTCAGCAAATATTCAATATCAGCATGTGGAGAAAAAAAATATATTTCAAAAAAGACAGTATTTAATTATTTATTTTCATTGATAGAATATATGTTTTTACATATAAGTACATCTCACTGGGATTTATACTGAATGTAGCTGATTTAACCACATGTACAAAGCACCTAAATCTGTTTCTCTCTTTTAATGTATTAATTTAAAATGCTATTTAAGTGTGTGCCACTGCTGAAGTGGTTAACTCTGGGCAGTTTTTCTAAGAAATACATTTTCTATGAAATCTCCTCATTCTAGTAGGTAAACATTAACTGGCAAGATAGCAGATATTTGCAGGTATAGACCATTTCTATTGTCTTCTGTCTATATTATATGTATTGAGCAGGTACATCTATGGTATATAATTTATACTAAGATAACAATTAATAGTTAGTAATATCATGCAATGAAGAAAAGACTAAAAATAAATAATACTGCAAAGATTATAACATGGAACATAGATAAAGATATAGATATAGATTATATAGATAGAGATACTAAGGAAACAGTAATTTTCTTTATGCCCTATGGAAAGTGTAAGTGAATTGGTGAGACAACACAGATTGAACTACCATCAACAGTGCTGATAAAGGCTGTCTCCACCCCTCCTTTACCTCTGATCCACTATCTGGCCCATGGCTGGCTTGCAGTTAATGGGACCCAGCTCAGAGCCATGCAAGGCAGGCAGGAGAGCCCTTCAGAAGAGCTCATAGCTAAGGTTAGTCACCATTGGCAATCTAGTGCATAATTTGTGGGTATTTTAGGATTTACCAGGAAAAAAATCACTAAAAATAGCTTTCTTTCACCTGTACTTGAGTGGGACATCTTGATGCATCCTGGTCTCAAGAGATCACCACGGACTGGTGACACATGTGACAGCTGGAATGTCTCAGGCCATGCCCATGCAAACACCTCTGTGTGGTGCCTGCACCTCCAAACCCTGAAGCACTGCAGGCTGTAGAGCACCTCAGCACCAGGAGTGTCACCAGGGGTGGAAAGCACAGGATACAAAAGAGCCACCATATTGGATTTCTAGAGAATGACAGAAGAAATATAGGAGTTAATTCTTAAATTTGTTCCACTGCCTGGGAAAGTAAAGAGACCTTAGGAATGAACTAAAGTAGTCATGGCATTGGTAATGTCAAAAATGTTCTGCCAGCCTGAGTCTCAGTGCAACTTCTCCTTGGAGCTGATCTTGTTTAAATATGTATTAATTATGCAATTAGGTTTTAATAGTGGTAAGTAGGAGCAGACTGTGAAGTTTGCCGATGATATAAGACTGAGAGTGCTCTAATAAAAGAAAATTTCAGGACACCATGCAGAAAGAGCTGAGTGATCTTTCAGAATGGAGAAATAGGAAAGGGAATAAACATGAGAACTGAAAAGAAGTACTTCTACTATAGGTTAAGAAATGGAAATGACTGAAAAGTCATGACTGTTGACACATTAATATAGTACAATACTAAAATATGCAAATGTGATCTTTGAATGAGTCGGGAAGGTCTTTCCAGGAGGTATGAAGCAAATGTTTGACCCCTTCTACTCCCACCAATTTACTCTGGTCTTCCATATTTAAAACATTTGGATTCAAACTGAAACAAGTCCAAGAGGGCTATATGAAAAGACTATAATTCAAAGAGAGAAGAGTCATTACATTTTTTACTATAGCAAACCTTTGCCTGCTAATATTGATAAGTAAATCCTAACATTAAATACTAAAGTGGTAAAGAAATTCTTTAAAAGATAACATTGTCCCAGAACAGAAAAAAAAAAGTGTATGTGTGTGTGTATATATATATATATATAATTTCCAGTGTACATGTAAGCTGGAAATCAGAAGAATGTGCCTTAAAGAAGCGACTTTTGAAACAGTTTTCATTAACAAGCAATAGAAACAGAAACCTAATCCCTTCTGAAATCTATAAAGAAGATTACCACTTTTGACAGATTGTCATACCAAGAGATTGAACTCAATGATATGGGAAGAGCCTTTTTACCCCACTATATTTGTACGATATTTAAACTACAACCTTAAACTTTAGGGTTAGATTTGTAATGATCAAATCTTCTAGTAATAATCAGCTTTTTTCTTCTAGTATAAATGCACTCTGCAATCAGAGTAAAGGTCAGTTTTCCCAGAGTAAGGATTCCCTTGGCATCAGCAGTGTATGAATAATGAATTCCTCCAATATCTACAAACTGAATCAAATCTCTTAAATTCTTATCCATTGGGTATTTTGGATAAGATTGTCCCACATGATCAAAAAAAGAAAAAAAAATCTCAGAGGCTTTAGTGTGTACAATATAGAATCATTTGACTTCAAGAAAGTCCTAGTCCTGCACTGTGAAGGCAAAAGTCAGCCCACAGCTCTGGGGAATGGTGTTTCATCTTAGCAGAAACATCAGAAATATAGTTTCTGCAATACTCTTTTTGCAACAGGAGTTGCAACAGGAGCAGCTTTTATTTGCTCAACATCTTTGGGTAAAACTGGCTCTGCTTACAATTAAACGTTTCCTTCTTCCCTCTAGCTAATGATTTTTCATCTTTGCTGCAGAAAGAAACTCAAATGTTTTTTCCAACTGGGCTGTTACTGATATGACTTTATTTTAGAGAATATCTTTCTTGATTTACATCTAGAGTCCAAAGAGAATTTTGCCTTTTAATACAAAGAGGGAAGATTATATTTCAAAGATATTCATCCATTTTACTCCAGCTGAAGTCAATTGAGGGTGTGGGAGTTTGGAGGCTTTGGCAAATTAAGCCCTTACACAGCAGCCATGTTAATGATGGTGAGTCAGAAGGGAACCCATACCACACCCCCACAACTGCATCAGCTCCCTGCTTCTATCATCCGGATGTGGAACACATTTACTTTTTGTCACTGAATTCAAATGCAACTGAATATAGAGCAGATCTGCTGAATAAGAAGGTGCAATTTTCCATAATGCCTTTTCAAAACTGAATAAAGGTCAAAATCTGTTTGACTTACATTGCATGAAATTAATTCAAATGAGATAATTTAGGACAAAATTCAGCCCCAAGCTGCTGTAAGACTACAATTACAGATGGCCTTTTCAGAAACAAAAGAACACGTTACAATGTCTCTCACATATGTCTTATAAAACTTTTCCAAATGAAATTAATGTTAGATACTAAATAGTTGTTGCAGAGAATCACAAAAAATAATAATTCCATTATAATGGGGATAAAATAAATGAACTAACTTGAGACAAGATTTAAAGCTTAGGTATCTTTCATGGACTACTCCCAGTTAGAGAGAGCTTCATGAATACAGTTAATGAGGCACTGCATAAAAGTCATCCTGGAGAGATATGATGGTCAACAAATATCTAGCATCAACCTAAGGATTTCCTCATTAGAACTAATTTGTTTCAGCCTGAATGGGCCATTCCAAAGCCTGCTGATTATTTAAACATAGAGGGCTGGTATGCTCCTCATTTCCTGAGAATTCTCTCTGCTCCCAGCACGCTCGCAGTAACACTTATACATGATGGCTTAAGTCCAGATTGTGACTGAAGGAGCAATCAAATTCCCCTAAAACCATTAAAGTCACCTTTTCCTTGTTAGTTTGTGGCACAATACTCCTGTGAACAATAATTCTACCTGCTAGGAACACATAACAGTAATACTGTGAGATTGGTTAAAAATTAATTTATACTGGGCTGCTTCAATTAGTCAGCACAATTCTAGAACTAACAGATGTTCCATACTGTAATACAATCTCATGAAACAAGTGTATGACACAGCTACATTGATCTTCTCTTTACTACCTTTCCTATTTATATCAGAGTACAGGCAGGATATAAGATCAAATGCAATTATGAGTCTTTAGACTTAGCAGCTGGACATGGCAGAAAATATTAGTAAGCTCTCTTGCCCTTAGAAGAACACCATGTGGGATAAAATCAATTATTATAAAGTTTTGGATGGTTTCCCAGATACACTGCAAAAATTGATAAACACTTGAAAATTTTCCAACCAAAAGAGGACAGGTGCCAGAGGAAAGAGGAGACTTATTGAAGCACTTACACTCTACAGCAGTGCATCATCACAGTGCTGGCTGACCTGAAGCCATGGCACTGCTCAATGTCTATCACTATATATAAATTCATCAATTCTAAGGCTAGAAGCAGCCTCTGCAAACACAAAATCTTACTTACAATTGAAAACGGGACATAGGATGCCCAGGATGCAGTATGGCCTGTTCAAACCCAGCTACAGAAAGCCTTTTCAACTTTTTTCTGTTTGGAAAATACCCACAGCTTTCTTTAGATGTGAATTTTCCTCATTTTAGCATCTTGCCCTCAGACCTTATCAATAACTTTTGTTTTCAAACTTCTGCTTCCCATATAAAGCTTTAGCTTGCAAACCTTTGATTCTTTGAATAATAATAATTAGTTACTTGATAAATTTAACTAGATTAAAAGAGATTAAGCTGTGAGAGTTATGTACTGCAGGGTTTATTTCCCAATAGGATAATCCCAAGGATTATAATGTAACCTCTCTAAACTATTTGTGTGTCTGTAGCAGCAGATGAGAACATATTACTGCTCTGAAGTAGTAATATTCAAAGGTGACACAGCTTCCTTCCTTCCGTACAACTACTGAAAGCAATAATATCGCAGCTCATGCTCATCTGAACTTTGGCTCCTTGGAACTGAAAAGTTTTCCTGCTTTATTTGAAATAATATTTTTTCATGTTAGGCCAATGACTTTAAGCTGAACTGTATATAAATTCAGCTGTTTGTTTGCATCTAACTTGTCAGATAGTCTTGATCAACTTGCATCAAAGACTTTCCTTTTTATTATTCCTACACTCTCAACATTTTTCATCTGCAACCCTATCAGTATCATTGTGTATTTTCTTCCAAGCATTGAAAAGCATTTGACTCTATTATATATTAAATATAATAGAGTCAAATACTGATGCCAATGGCACTCGTAGGCAAATATCTGAAGAATGAATCTTCATTTATAGTAATATTTTAAGACCTTTTACTTACCCAGGTTTTAATCACTTCAATATGTACCATGCTGATTTTATTTCTTAATCAACAATTTCTTAATCAATTTCTTGATTCATTTGCTACCAAATGAAATCCCTTATAGAAAACTAAGTGTGTTCCATCAGTTTTATTACCTTTATAAACAAAACAGTATTTCAGCATCATCTGTTTCATTATTCTGCCTGAGATCATTATCAGGCTGACAAATCTATAATTATACTTTTTTCTTGTTTACATTGGAACAGAATAGGATCTCCTATTTACATCTGGCACTACCAAAATGCTTTGAGGTTGAAAATTCACACTGAAAATCAAGCCTAACAGTTGGAGGATATCATCAGACAGCTCTGTTAAAAGTCTTGCATGAAGATTGCCTGGATTTTCTCCTTTAAGCAAATGTTTGGTTTTATTAGCCCTGATTTAACATATACCTTTGTTTTTTGAGCTGAAGTATTTTTACCCTTATGCCACACTTGATTCAACAGCTGCAATATTGATATGGGGCTGCATGGTATTGCAGCCTCTTCCTTATGATAAGACAGAGGATATATCTCAGATGTGGTCTTGAATGACAAACGCCCCTCCTCGCAGCCATCACTGTGCTCTGATATGCTATATCATCAGGCTTTTTTGTAAAGCAGGAGCTGTAGTATTTTATTTAATAAATATTTTCCCTCTTCTATGTTATGTTGAAATGTTCTTATGAAGATCTGGCTTTAGATCAGTGCTAGACCAGAATACCCTTGTCATTATCTATATCCAAACATCTTTTGTGTTTTACTGACATTTCTCAGTACCTTTTTGTTCTTTATCTTCTCCCATTATTGCTCTGTATGTCAAAGTTTTCCTTGCAATCTATGGTTGGAGCTGGCCAAATCTATTTTTTAAAATACACCTTTGAAAGATCATGATAAGACAAGTATGCTTCCATAGGTATGTTTAGTATAGAGCAATATAAAATTCAACAGAAAATATCATATTGGCTGAGAAAGAAACTGTTTTTTCCCACTAAAATAACCATATAATCTCTATCTAAGCCTGCATTAGATATGACTTAATTAAATGTCAACATTATGTAAAACATTAATTTTCCTTTAAAATGTCAGACAATATACCAGCACAACACTTAAAATATTTTTCACTTTTAAATGTTAATGCAATGAAAATTTTTGTCTATTCATATGGAAATTTTTAGAAAAAAGTTAAAAAGCCAAAATATGGCCAAAACCTTTCAATTATGTTGAAAAAAGAACTCTGTATAAGCTGAAATTAATATTCAGAATGTTGTGGCTTTGTATTTCACCCAAAATACTCATACATACACTCACACAAACAGGATCAAGCATATAATCATTGAGAAAAATTAGTCTTGAATCCTGACCTTTCAATGGACTTGAAGATTTGGATTCTTGTGGTTCACATTTCAATAAGCTGGACTCTGTAGAAACAGAAAAAAACTGCCAACAGAGAACTTGCTACAGAATTAAAACAGTCATTTGCAATCTTAAAACACTATTATCTACTAATCTACTTGTTGAGATGATTAAAAATATATGATTAAAAATTCATCCTCATTTCTGTAGCAATTGTCTTCAAACACTCTTCCTTTATAAAATACAATTCTTTGTACTATTCTCAATCAGTCTGTTTGCCAAAGGACCTGAGACATCTCAGGGAAGTTTCTGCAAGCAGAGCTTTAAAACTTCATGATTACTTAGATATTGTAAAATAATCTAATTTGTCCAATATTAATATTTATTTTGTGCAGTTTGTAATCCTTTTGTGTCCTTTTCTCCGAATACTCACTGTGAACCACATATGAAAAGGGATGTTATTTACACTATAACCTGACTATCAGCCAGATCTGCACCCATTTTACATAAGCACAAATTTTGCTCCTTATCCTAGTGTTGTGCTTTAACACAGTTTGGTTTTTAGTGAATGAGAAAATCCATCAGTTATGGAAGTGATTCCCTGTGAGGACTCCATGCCCAACAGGACCAATCATGTGGCCACAAGCAGAGGCAGCCCCGCACAGAAAGCAGCCCCGCGGATGGGAATGAACCCAGCAGGGGCCAGAAAACAGCCATGCAACCAGAGAGGCAGAGATCACATCACCATCCACAGGCCTGGGCGAGGTATTAACCCCTTCTGTGCACAGATGAAACTTGCAGACATTAATCCTTTCTTGAGTGAGAGAAAAGGAGAGGGTGAAGACACATAAAGAAAGCAACATAGAGACATGGAGGTCAGTGAGGAAGGATTCAAATCCCAGATGGCAGGAGAATGAGGAGATGCCTTAGTCTTGGGCTGAAATTCTCTTGTAAGGTTATGGTGAAGATATAATTGATAAATCAGGCATTTTTTTCCCTGTAACTCATGGAATGCACTGGGATGTAGCATTCTAACCATAGCCGTGAGCAGAGGTACCAGTGTCGAAGCAAGCAGATGTTGAAGTAGCTGTGATCCAATGAGAACCTTGAACAGAGAGAGATGAGAAACCTTTCCCCAGGGATGGAAGAAGAAAACCTCTGTTGCCTGTTTTCTCTCTGTTCTCTGACATAAAAAAGAGAAGTTTCATTTCTAGACTGGAACAGTTCATCCTTAAAATTGCACCCCATTAAGGTGAAATGACCCATGGTGGTAGCTGTGGGAAGACTATCAAACTGTAGGAGGAGCTTCACAATTGCAGATTTCCAGACAGCTGCTATTTGTGAAAATTAAAATCACAAGAGAACTGTTTCTTATGGGAAAGTCTCCATGGCATGGCAGGAGAGACTCCTCTCCCTAACTGAACTGAAGAAAGGTTATTTTAGAAGTGGTGAAATGACTAAAAGTACCAAATTTTGTCTCAATGTTGTCAGTGGGAAAGTGGAGTTGGGGGGAGAAGTGTTCTGAAAGTTTTTGTAGCCACAGTTCTCTTCATAGAGAGCAGGCAGCACAACTTCCCAAGGATATTTCCTGGGAATTGTAGCGAGGAACCCCAGAGAAAGAGAAAACAATTTTTATCTCTATTCTCTACTCCTGTTGTTTCTGCACATGTGGAATGTGTATGGAAGATTGTTTACCTAAAGGGATTTAGTAATTGGATTCTGATGATAATTGTTTATATTAATTGGCCTATTAGGTCCAAGCTGTATCCTGGCTGTCTCAAGACAGTTGGGAATTTTTTTTAGTATTCTTTTAGTATTCTTTAGTATAGTATCTTTTTAATATAGTATCGTATTAATGTAATAGAATATAGTTTTAATGAAGCAATTGTTCAGCGCTTCTGAATCATGGAGTCAAATGTCAATCATTCCCAGGCATCAGAGGCACCCTGCATTTGATAAGTTTTATTTGATTCTCATTTATTCTTTTTTTATTTCTGTTAACAAAGTTTTTATTTATACTCTTTAAAGTTTTGAGCCTGCTTTTGCCCTTCTCCTAATCCTTATCTCACAGCAGAAAATGACTAAATAATTCTAGTGGGTGCACTGGCATTGGGCCAGCATTCAACCCACCTCATTAATTGATGAGTTGGCCGGGAAATTGAATTAGAAAACCAAAACCACTACTTTTCTTTTGTTCTTCTGCTTGGTTGAAATAAAACTGCTACACCAAGATCACAAGGCTTGGTGGTGGTGGTGGGGTGGAGGGAAAAGCTAGAATAGTGATCTGTTGTTGCACTACTTGCCTTACACACTCAGGAGAGGCAACTTTATTTTTGCTCAAATATGCTACACCTCTCCAGCTCTGAGTTACTATCAATGTTCATTTTTCAAGTCACCTAGGAACAGATGTGGCAGGGCACAGTTGAGTGAAAAAAAAATAGCACAGGGTTCCCTTCAAGTTGCTAAGGAGGCTACATATGAAATCACAGGCATGGTGAGTGTTTTGTTCATGAGAACCTAACACTGTAGTGAAGATCAGTCTAACCTGACATGCATGAGTAAGGCAGCACTGCCGATAATAATCCTAAAATCCCAAAGCTGATATTCTTCATTTATGGTGTATTTATTGGTAAAAATATGAGTAGAAATCTTCAACTCAACTGCAACTCAAAATGTATTTCTCACTTTCACCACACCATGTCTGGCCTGCTGGAAAGCAGTTCTGCAGAGAAGGACCTGGGAGTCCTGGTGGACAACAAGCTGTCCATGAGCCAGCAGTGTGTCCTTGTGGCCAAGAAGGCCAACAGTGTCCTGGGGTGTCATTAGGAAGAGCATTGCCAGCAGGTCAAGGGAGGTGATCCTGCCCCTCTACTCAGCCCTGGTGAGGAACATCTGGAGACCTGTGTCCAGTTCTGGGCTCTCCAGATGAGGACAGAGCCCCTGGAATGGGTCTAATGGAGGGCAGCAAAGAGAATTGAAGGCCTGAAGTATGTCTGTTATGAGGAGAGGCTGAGGGAGCTGGGCCTCTTCAGTCTCAAGAAAAGAGGGAACCTCATCCCTGTCTGTCAGTATCTGAAGGGACTGTGCCAAGGGGATGAAACCAGACTCTCCCTGGTGGCAACAAGCAATAGGACAAGAGACAATGGGCAGAAACTGATGCACAGGAAGTTCCGCCTGAATAGGAGGAGAAGCTTCTTTACTGTGCAGGTGACTGAGCACTGGATCAGATTGCCCCGAGGGGTTGTGGAGTCTCCCACAGAGGTGTGAGCCTGTGGCTCACCCTAGCACTCCTGATACAGTACTATACTTCCATGTAAGTTCACACACCCCTGAAATGCTGCAGAACTTCTCCCATGCATTCCAAGCAGTTGCTGTAGGACCAGATTGTTGCTTTTCACACTGCTCTGAGTAAACAAAGTCATCCCGGCACCTTCCCCCTCATTACATGGAAACAAACAGCTCTGTGAGAAGCTGTCCCTCTGAGCAGCATTGTTCCCACTCTCCTGAGCTGCATCCGTGCCACCATGCTCACCCACCAAACCCAGGAGAGTGCGAAGAGATTCACCTCAGTTTTGCAAAACTGTAGAAAACTCTCCTCTGCTGTGCTGCCAGTGTTCTAAGGCCCTCAAAGGTCCAGAAAAGAAAGAATGAGGAGGGATTAGTATAACCAGCTGATATGCAAACCCTGCTTCTACCTGTTTATTCTTGCTCGAGGACAATTCCATGTGTGCCTTCAGGGCTATGATGCACTGCAGCTGAAGTGATCAGATATATTGGAATATACAGCAATATACCTGTATATTCCAATATATACCTTACTTTTTATTTTAATTTAATTTATTGTCTGACTATACCTCTCTAACAGAACATGAGAAAATAATTTATGCAAATATGTAAGTAACATTTACTGAGGAATCACTAATGATAAATGCAACTCAAGCAGTGTAGACATTATCACAATTATCACAATCAGTATGATAAATGTAACAGCACAAGACAACAACAGAGAAATGAACAGTAACTTCAGCAAAATTTTAATAGAAAATAAAGTTTCCTGAAATATTATTCAAATCTCTATTAGATATTTATGTTTTAGAATAGCATTTAAAAAGAAACTAAAGGCATATTTTGCATTCCCAGCTTCTAAGCACCTACTTATCATAAAAGTAGAGAGAACTACATTTTAAATTTAAGATGCCAATGTGTTGCAAAATTATTTTCTGAATCTTTTTTAAAAATATATGTTTAAATAAATAAAGATATATGTTTAGTATATATACATTACACCTGCATACGTGCACATTTACTGATTTATGTTATGTCATAGATACAGCTTCTTTAAATAAAGAAGCAAATAGAAGAAAATGTCAAAAGTGTGGAAAGCACAAAATGACTTCTTTATCTGAAATTAGAAAGTGAGTTGATACTGGCAGCTATCTTTGAAACTATTACTCTTGGCAGGTTATTTTATCTATTTCTTTTCTTTGTGACTGGACATAAAAACACTAAATCATCATCCATAGTTTAGTTGCAATCTGCTACTGATAAGCCTTTACAAATCTTTATTTCTTGTAATATAAATAAAAAAGAGCTCATTTATAGCTCTTTAAATCTTATATATTTCAAACAAATAATATTTTTACTTGGGGTTTATTATATTGGTTATTTTTTTCCTCACCCAAGGTATTTCTGCCATGTAATTCTGAACAGAAATACAGTATTAATATTTAAGTGAAAAAAACCTTTCTCCTCCCTTATCATTATTTTTGCCATTTTGGAAAAAAATATGCAAACCAAAAAAGCCAACAGAATAACTCTATTTTTTGAGACAAAAATGAGTATGTTAAAATTCAAATTATTCACTGAAATATACTCAGTGAATAACAGTCTAACTTTCTTCCCTGATGTAATTGGTTTTGACTGGGTAGGGTTATTTGTACTTGAAAATTTCATAGCAGGCAGAGTCTTTTAAAAACATTACTTACAGTTGTATACAAAGAGAAAATTTTCAGCAACAGAAATATATTCAAAGTGATTTTTCTGAGAGTCACTATTTTAAGGAACTAAAATCTGGGTCTAGCATGAGTTGTTTGCACATGAATTATTCTGTGACTCCTGCCATCCTTCCTTTCGGTATACATTCCCATACCCTTTTTCATTATGAGCACTATATTTTCATGCTGTAGTCAATATAACTTGAAATATAGCCATCCTTATATGTTCAGGCACGTACCTAAATACCAAAACCATTGATGACTAACTCCATGAATCTCCCTCATTAACAGCTACCCTAGGATGTCTGACAGAAAAGTTGAATGGGAGAACAGAAGCAATCACAAATTTCTCTTAATTCTTCCCGAAAGATCCACAAGTCACCTTCCGGCTAATCACATCATTTTGAAATAGAAATCTGAGATTTTGTTACTGAAAGTGTTTTGAAAGAAGTTCGCTGCAAAACGAGAGAAAGAAATAGCCCTCTCTCCACCTCAGGATGGAATAAAGAAATAATGAACTTCAAGGATAATAATGGAAGGAAACAATAGTTTCCCATTATGCATTCTTTCCTTCTTCCATGCTTCCTTCACAATCAGAACAAAACATTTCACCCAGGTACCTTATTCATCATCTGATTCCAGCACTCCAGAGTTTCACTCTTTCTTTTCACCCTTTTATCTCACATTTAATCTGCCTTCTCCATTAGAAATCTTACCATGCTAGCATTCCTTTTTCAGAATGGAAAAAACCTCTTTTTGTTTATCCCATCAGAGGTCACATTCAATCTGCTAAAAATTTGAGTCTCTTCTGGCTTAGATAGAGAGAGAATTAGAACTAAAGACTGCTCCTTTTATGGCTCTATTTTTCTCCACACCCTTAAAACAATGCTTTCCTTCTACTCAACACTAAAGAGTACCCCTCTACATTTGTTTGGGAGTGTGGGCATGTGCAATTGAGCAAATGGTGTTTTATTACCATCATGGTGTATTTTCATTTACCTTAAGAAAACATCTTTTTTCCACCTCAAAAATAGAATAAGGGATACAGGTCATAGACTCTTAGGTACAACAAAAGGAATGAAAGTAGAATGGACTTAAATGTCCTCAATGTCTTTGGAGAAGTTTCAGTGTTGTCATTAATCACCACCTGAAGGATTTGGTCACCTGCAGGTGGGACAGGAAAGTTTCAGGCTGAAAGTCTTGAACACTTCAGTCTGTACATTTAAATATCCTGTGGGAGAGGATCATCTCATCCTAATGTGGTATTAAACCTGGAGTAGGTTCAGCAGTGAAGTTCATGAGCACACCGAGTACCTCCAGCAACTCCAACCACATTTCCCTGTACCCTATACTAATTCGAGTTTTCTTTTGAGAACATTGCATGAATACAAAGAAAATAAAATCCATGCATGACCCACGCTCAAGTAGCTGATTTGTTGAACCAAAGTGAGCTGGCACACCCACCCCCTCTGCTGTTCATATTTGTGATGCTATTTAAATTGGATAACCACGATGTACAAACACTGCCAAGTCAGGTTCCCCACCTGGCAAAACATGGAGGGAGAAAGCTCCTGCAGCTAACGTGGTTCTGGTCAGTGGGAGACAGCTAAGTCCAGGGCAGGGCAAAATCTGCTAAGGCAGATTTTGTGTCCATCCTCTACAGGCAGCCATTTCTGTGGGGCGTTTCAGGATTACAAGTTTCAGGTCTGTTATTTTGAATTATAATTTGCTTGAGTTCTAACATCTAATACTTCCGTGTCTCTACTTCATCTCAACCAAGCTGTCAGGCTGTTCCAGCCCCCTCAGTGTATAGATGTTGCCAACATTCTTTCCCACTTCTTCATAATTCTATTAGCTGTCTGTAAAAAACTGAGGTTCAGCATATGAATTTGGTTTTAAAAAATCATTCTTATTTCTCTCAGAGTAGGAGGTTACACCACAAGCTGGCAATGAAGATGAAAAAGGAAGCAGAGTGTCTGGTTGGAAACAAGTAGTTTGCAGGGTCGCAATACTGCCTTGCCAAACTCCATTCCTAACACCAGAGGGAGCTGAGCAAAGACATAAATTCTGAAAACCCCCTTCTTGAGAAGCCCAGGTATTGTTGGCCCCTGAAGTTAATACTGCCATCCATACAGATTCAGAATAGAAAATAAAATTATTACTTTTCCCCATAAGGAGACCATTCATTTCCTTTCGTTTGAGGAGGAGTAAAAAATTAGCTTCACAATGTTTGCCCAAAAGTTTTCTTCCTTTCTATTGTCTTACTGAGAACTTTATCAAACTCCTTATTTTTTTTTGACATAGTATCCATTTTTAAAAACTAAAGCTTTCATACATCTACTTCTTGGGCAGTACTGGTAGTCTGTAACTTATATTTATTTCATACACAGTTATATTTTACCCAGTCTTAATTACTGCTTTTATAATAAGCCACAAATGTTTCCTTTTGCTTCTTCAACTTTTCACAGTTTTATTATATGGGTATTTTCATAGGTTTAATATCATAATCTAATTTATCAATAGAAATCTTACCTCTTCTGCAGTTAATGGTGTTTGGCTTTTTGGTTTTGTTTGGTTGATTTGGTTTGTCATTCATTTTTATGTTTTCCCCACAGTTTTAAACATATACTGTAATATAAAAAACTGTGTGACCAATATTCAAATGTCTTGAACTAAGAATATCTTAAAATATTTAAAATGTCATAAAATATTAAAAAACCCTAAACTACCACATTGTCTTTAGTTTTGCTATAATTCTTAAAGAAAAACAAAGGATCTGCTGATTTATCAAGCTTGCATATACACAGTGCTTGTCATTGGCATAAATGATGACATGGGGTATCTCTACTGGCAGACGAAAAACCTCAGCCCTTTCCAGGCACCTAACTGCAAAAAATACTCCCACTGCATTCAGAATAATTTCAACATACGTAGTTTGAGCCAGTAGTTGGGTACTAGCCTATAAATTGAACTTTAATATCCAATAGTTCAATTTGGGGGATTTTTTTTATTTATTCAAAATTCTATTTTAATTTTTATTTTTATTTTTTTTTTCTATTGACCTGAGCAGTCTGTAATTGTTTATTGTGATAACCTACTGGATGGAAGACTTTCAGTTTTTGGCTTCACTTGCAATTGCTGTGCTGCAATAACTTTCCTTAAACATTTACTTTTATTTTCTGCTCTGACATTCATGTACATCACACCTCATTTGCTGCCCAGGAGTCCAATTAATTTTAAAAATTACCTTTTCATCTGCATTCATCTGTTGCTGATGATTTCTGTGCAACAAGTTCAGGTCTGTATGAAACACCACCAACTTGATTTTAAGCAAGCTAAGCCTGCAGTTGTAATTACTGATGTGTATGCTGTGTTTCTGAATGTGAAAATGGTCATCATCCATTTGCATGTGCAACTGTCCATTCCATATATACCATCTGCAGGTGGAGGTTTCAGAGGCCACAGTGGTCATTTCACATCCAAATCAGTTGTTGATTGCACTTGCACGTTTTACATGCAATTACTTACTTAAGACACCTAAAAATCAAGAGATAAAATTGCGTTTTGCAATAAAGGCAATGATCAAATCCATCAGCCTGATGAAGTTCTAATAAAGATGTAAAAGTGTGAAATCTTGTGTCATATTATCATTAACGGTTATGCCAAAGCTGCTGCTGGACAAGTGAATAATGCAAAACTTTGTAGCAAATCTGTGGATGGATTAGGGCATTTGAAGAAATAGTAGCTGATAAATGGAAGGCTTCAATGCAAAGTTTGGCTTTGTGAAAGAAGTTGAGGTTCTGTCATGAAGAATGCAAAATGAGAGCATAGGTTCAGTTTTAGGGGAGGGAGGTGTAAGTCATTGCTGAGTTGTAGAAGGGCAAGTCCTACAGTGTTAAATCCATTGCAGATGATGTTGATCAGCTGGTCTTGAACATGTGGCTGTTGGGCCACTGACATTTCACTGCTCAAGCTGCCTGTATGCCAAGTTTAAGTATCACACATATATCAATGACATTGATGCTAAAATCCATCTGTGAGGTGAAATAAAGAATTTTATCCTCACTGAGAAGAATTGCTTAAATTTCTATTCATAAAATAATGTCTTCATCAGGACCTGCAAAAGCAGCAAGACTGAAAAGAAAGGATCAACATAGATGTCCTTGTGCTTTGCTGAAGGAATGGGAGTTTCTCCTAGATTTACCCAGTGAAGAACTTAACTTCTTCCATTAAAATCCAAGGCTAATTTGGAATTTGTTTGGTTGCATTCATTTGAAACACGCTCATCAAACTGTTATCCCATTTGTGACTGTGAGAATTCCTGTCTTACAGATAAGTCTCTTGTAAAACATTTCATATTGAGCATTTTTGTTTCAGTCAAATTATAATGCACATTTCAACATCCTCTTTTCCATAATAATAGTAACTGACATTCCAGAACTTCATGACTCTTCTTTTGTTAAAGGACAAATCCATTGTTTTTGCTGACACCAAATTTATCCTTGTCAGAGTGTTTAAATTTTTTCTGTGGCAAAAGAAATTAAATTTTCCTGTGGCCACAGATAGCCTCTGAGCTACCCAGCAAGCTTCACTTGTACTGACATAACCTAAGCAGATGGGTCTCCTGAAAATTGAATTATGTTCCTAACTTGTTGAGTAGTATTACTTCTATAGCAATCTAAGGTCACAAGAGAGACAAGGTTTATAAGGAGAAGCAATATTTTCAATCAAAAGATTTAATGCAATGTTGTAAAGAAGTGATACATTTAGGGTTCAGAACAACTTAAAATAAGCATCTTTAAACGATCAGTTTAAAAAAAAATAATAGAAAACTGTGGGATAATGGATTGTAAGAAAATAGAGATGATGCCGCAGGCAACCTTGCCCCCAATGAGTTGCAATTAAGCTAATTACCAAAGAGTGGAAGCAGCCTTGCCCTTAATAGGTCACAGCTATGACCAGTGAGGATGGGTGCTATAAAAGAGTGGGTTGGCTGATCAGGGAGGAGTTGGTTGGTCATGGAAGAAGAAGGAGAAACGAGCAGGAGTCAGTGTTGCATGGTGCTGCCCATGGGAAATTCACAGAGAAAAGGAATAAAAGTTTTACTGTAGGATACTAAAAGGATGACACTTGCCACCATTTCTGCCATTTGAGTCCACTGTCAGAAAACTATAAAAAATAATAACTGTTATTAAGAAGAAATATATTTTTTTTTTAAAAAGAGGACTAAAATAGTTTATCTATGTATAGTCTGTCCTTGTATATTCTCCTCCCTTTCACAGTGCTCGTTTTTGTGATGTATTGGAACCAGTGTTTAGTCTGTTAAAAAATAAGACTACAAAATGGAGGTGTGGAGCTAGATCTGTCCTGGTCACCAGGTCCAGTCATCATTTTGTCAGGTAAACCCTTTCTTAAATGTATTCTGCTTAAAACTGATTATGTTCCTTGCTTTCCCTTTTCCCATCACAAAAGTGTGGTTTAAAAATGCACTGCCCCAAATCTTTGAAACTTTTTCCTAAATTGTACCTCAAGCTGGTTGATGGGTCATTTGTCTTGTGGCAGCACAGCTGAAACTGCTTTTAGCTTTCCCAAGTTTGTAGTTGACCTTCTTATGTACTTGTCCAGAGTAATCATATCTGGTAGGGTTTTGCTCACCTAAATAATCCAGATTTTCATATTTGTCTTCTTGGAAGAAATAAATTCATTTCCCTGATTGTCTCACAGGCTGTGTTGGCTGCACTTTAACATAACCTTTGTTAAACATGGGGACCAGAACTGGGTATGCTGCTACTTCCTCTATTGGCATATTACCTATCTGCCCTGAATTGCTGCATCTTTCAACTTTGGTTGTCTTTCTTTTTCCTGACCACATCACTTCAAGGGCTCACAGTCATCTTGTGATTGCTAATGCACTCGATATATTACACATTTGTCATGTGGTGTTTGTTCATTCTGCTCATTCTCTGAGTCTCTTCCCAGGAGGAGAAGCATGTCCAGGGATGTGCCAGTCTTTAGTAGCAATTTTTTTCATCTTAGCTCTGTGGTATGTGTCACTGCATGTTTTTTAATTCCTGCCTTAATTTTTTCCATTTGAAAGAAGGGGTGAGGGCATTGGTGATTTTTAACAGTCCCTGAGCAGCTAAATCCAGCACCTCAGACCAACCACACAGATTTTTGTCCTTCACATAGAAAAATTTTGTCCCTAGAGCAAAATGTTCAAGATGCACACTTATTGACCATGGTCTTACCCTGATATTCTGGGATGGCAATTTAGGTAATTTGGCAAAAGAACTTGTCACCAAAATCTTGAAAATTAGACAGAGATCTAGCATGAAATAAATACTGTTAGCAGCCCATGTGACAGCTATGAGCTGCTTACAGAAGCCTTTAATAGTCCAGAAAACAATCTGCAGTATTTCATAGCACCCATGAAGACTTCATACCTTGTACCCCCCTACAGCTATACTGCCTGGATACTGTCGAGAGGAGAGGAGTGCATAACAAACTACAGTTAAATAATTCTGAGACATTCTGAGACCATCTGCAGTCTCTTCAGTGAGAGCTAATATAGTTGGTCATGCTTAGAGAGGTAGATCATTGATTTTAGCGTGAGTGAGGGATACAGAAAGAGGACCCTGTTATCCACAGAGAACAATGGCAGACAGAAGAGTCAAATGGTCTGACTCTTGGAAACTTGACTGACAAGGAAAAAAAATATTAGTTTCACTTTTTTTTTTTAAATCAAAACCTCTCTTTTCAAGAAACATAAAAGCAACTGAGATTTTCAGGTTGTCAATTCTGGGAACTTGAATTTTGATACTGGTAATGAGGATATCTATGCATAGAATTCTTAATATATTTTTATCCAATGACTTTTAATTTGTTTCTTGGCAGAAAGAAGGGATTCATTCAGAACCTCAAAACAAGTTAAAATATGCAAAAAAGTAAAAAATACAATGATATGCAAACCTTAAATGAGATTATTTTAAAAATAATGAGTGAGGGGGGAAAAAAGATGCTTTGATGGGTTTATTTTAAATATTGGGTGAATGATGCAGCCTGTTTTCTTGTTTTGTTAATGAAGCATCAGGACATAAAATATATTTAGTGTTTCATGAATATGCAATGAATTGCTAAATATTTGCAAAGAGTTTTGGCAGCGTGAACTTTCCTGAAAACTTACCAACCTGAACACTTAAAAATACTTGGTAGCAGCAAGAAGTCAAACACAGGAGCAGATCAGCTGCTCTCTTTCCTCAAGGAAAATTCTAGTTTTGGTTTTGGTCAGGGAATGCAGAAGAGCAGCCACTATGGATGAAATCTTGACCTCATTCAAATAATGTCTTGATCAAATTAGAGATGGAGCTGTTCAAAGGTTCCACATGTAGGCTGATAGAACTGAATTGGAGTAATTATTATTATTATAAGACACAGTTTCTTGTTTTGCAGCTGTCACCCAAAACAGAACCTTTACACTTGGAGAGTTTGAAAACATTTTTCGGCTCTATTAAACACCAATTTATTTATAAAAGACCAGTAATAAGTAGAAGTAGACTAACTACAAAACACTGTAAAATGAAAGCAGTTTTGCCAGACTGAAAAAAGAAAAAGAAATCAGCTTGGAGCTCTCACTTTACTTGGAGTTATGATCATAAAATCAAATAATGGCTTGAGTTAGACTGGTCCTTAAAGATCACCTGGTTCCAACTCCACTGCCATGGACAGGAAACCTCTGGGTTTCTTTGTGGTTTTCTGAACCCTAGCCCCAGGCAGAGCAGCAAAAGCTGCATGGGGGTGGGGCTGG
Source organism: Melospiza melodia melodia (assembly GCF_035770615.1). Lineage (NCBI taxonomy): Eukaryota > Metazoa > Chordata > Aves > Passeriformes > Passerellidae > Melospiza > Melospiza melodia. Next base: position 128,475,691 of record NC_086196.1, read on the forward strand.
TGCCAATGAGAAAGATGTGGAGGAACCATGTATTGGAGGTGCTGTGTTCCCCTTGGGATGCCTTTGGCAGCTGCAGTGTGCTTGGAGATCTGGGCTTTGGGGTTTTTTGAACCCTTACCTTGTTTTTAACCCTAACCCTAGGCAGAGCAGTAAATCAGGTTTGGGCTGAGGCTGGTGCTAAGCAGAATGGTGTTTTCTCACTTGATTTCAAAAATGGTCAGAAAATTATCCAACCTCCCCCTCTCTCCTTAGTAAAACTGTAATCAAATACTTCCAACAGCACGCATTTTTAATTCATGCCAACTCTATTTCATTTCTGCTGCTGGTAGCAGAGTTTTAAATAGGGCTCTGAGTCATATCAGGGCTCTGTGTGGCTGCTCTCCTCGAAAGAAACAGGCATAGCTGCATTAGGTGCCCTTCTGCTGCTGAAGTGTGCAGGCTGCCTTTTTGTTCCACACTCCTCACAGTAGCTGTTCATGCAGAAATCACAGGCTGCAAACTGCAGGAGCTGAAAGGCAGATATTCTTCCTACTTAGATATGCTGTTGGGAGGGTGTCAGCACTGTTAAGGAGAGCTGGAGCGGAGAACAATAATCCTATCATCCACTCCAGCCAAATTCCTCTGGGCAGTGCAGCAGGCATGGAGATGTGATGCCACATAGGACAGTGGTATTGCTTAAATGACTTGGTTACAATTAGAAAGTTGCCAAAATAAGATGCTCAAATGGCCTCAGACTGTTCACTACAGATCCAAGACCAGTGTCCACCATTAGAGAAGAGGTAGCATATATCCCTTCTTTTTCTTGTGCTGATGTCAAGTGCTTCATCTCACTTGGGAGATCTCAGGGTTTTGCTCTTGTGACCAAGGGAAAAAGAAAAAATTGCAATGCTTACTGCAAATTTCTAATTCAATTTTTCCTTTTTTAAGACTTTAAGATTCTGTGTGTTAACAAACGTGAAGATATTAGGAGTAAACAAAAAAGTTGGAGACAGCAAGTCTAGGCCCAAATCTGTTAAAACTTACACTTCTGTCATTTCTGTCATTCAAAATCAAAAAGGATATACAACTTAAGACAAGAAGCCAGGCTGAAATCACAGGTACCTGCTCTATCACAAACCTAACTAATGTTTTCAAGCACATGTTAAAAGTACAGAGATTAATCCCTAGCAAGTCCAAGGGATAAATGCAAAACCTGCTGAGTGTCACTGTTCACATCTGAACCTGATCCTTGGTAGCACACCGAGGTTTGTGCTGCTACATTAGAACAGTTTTTATAGAAAATAGCAAGCCTTTGGCAAAAAATTCAGCATACAGTGACTGGTAGTTAATTAAAACTTTATTTATTCTCAAGTGTGCTGTGCTGACTAGAGCTGTCAGTCAGGCTTCTAGGGTACCTACATTCAAGCAAACTGCACAATCTATAATCTAAGGATATTCTTTGATGCATAGAGAAAACATACAGAACAAGCTGACTGGAAAAGTTAGAAAATTGTGAGGATGGTATTCTAAGCTATGGTTGCAGCCTTTTGCAGGTTATATTACATCTTATCAGAGAAGCATAATTTCTAATAGCAAAAAATATATTGCATGCAAATCCCCATAGAAAATGATAGATGAAAGATAGCTGGTTTCTCTTACATGCAAAGAGGATTTCAGGTTGTTCCTGCTTGAGTTACTAAAAGTGAGGTTTCTTGACACACAGGAAATCCTGACAGAAGCCAATATTAAGGGCATTCAAGTGAAACTTTTAGTGCTTTCTTCTTCTGAACAGCCAGGGCAAACGTTTCTTTTCACATTTTCTGAGACCATTTTAATTGTATTTAGAGGCGCCAGCTCAGGTCTCCTGAATTCAGAAGATCCACTGGAGGAGAAAATACCAAACGCTTTCAGACTGAATGAATTATCAGCATAGACCCTGATCCCTTAAAATGTTCAGTGACATTGATTCCTGCTTTAAATCACAGTAAGCTGTGATTGTTTGGTGTAATTGGCCCCAGGTGTCTGAGGCACAAGGCTGCCCTTTAGTATGAAGTATTTCCATCTTGTTAGCACCAGAGCAATGCTAGAAAGCTGTGTAATTCTGTAACAACTCGATTCTATATACAATGGGACAAAGAGAATGCTAAATCATAGGAACTTATAGACATTCAGGAACTGTGTAGTGGCTTTGGAAAAGAATATGATTCAGGGTGATAATACTTGCAGGAAGTATCTATTTTCAATCTTCTTTTCCTTAGAACAGTCTATCAGCATAGATTGCTGTGTCACAAGATTCATCCAGTTTGTGTGTTCATCATCTAGAGGAATCCAGGAAAGATTGTGCCTGCTGTCCCCAAAACTGTGAGTGAGAAGGAAATTTTAGACCTGTTTTTTAATAGTGTGATTCAAAATGTTTTTCAAATTCTGAAATGCCTAGTGTAACTTTAAAATATTCTCTTGTGTGAATCCATAAGCTCTGTAAATATTTCAAGTAGCATTCCACCTACAACAAGCTACCATAATTTCCTCAGGTTAAGTAACGTTTATTTGCAGCTCTGAGGGCCAGTGGTTGAGAGAGTATCAAAGGGTTAACTTGAAAAATAGCATTTGAATGCATGCAAATTTCCCCAAATAACAGGAATAAATACAGTCATTTTACCACAGGAATACTCCCTTCTTGTTTTCAGCTATGTCATAAATCTTTCTATGGCACAGAAGTTCATTAATCAGAAAAAAAAGCCAATTACCTTTATGAGCATAGCCACTCCCCCTTGAATATCTGAGTTCAGATGTGATCAAGAGTAAAATTGATGGTCTTCCTCTAGAAACGGTGATGCACTAAAATAATCAGTAGAGCATCAGGGAGGTATGATGATGGCATGCTTGTAAGATGTTGTTTGTACCAATCACACCTGATATGTAATTGCATTAATTTAAAGGTATGAGGAATCTCACTGTCACTGAGGATGAGAAGCGTGCTAATCACTAGCTGACAGCAGATCCACACCAGATGTCTGCTGCCATAGTGCTGCAGCACTCATTGAGCCACGTATTCACTTGGAAAATCCTCCATTTGTTGTTGTAGTTCACTGTTTCTGATTATGCTCTCCCTTAAAAATGGGCTCTGGGCTAAAGCAGGTATTACAAGCAATACAGCTGGACTGTGTTCTCCATGGGACCTCTGACCTGTGTCCTTACTATTGCTGCCAGGGTGGTGCAACCCAGTCTCTGAGGCTGCTGGGTTTGTGATCAACTCCCCATGCCCTGAGCTCCTCTGTGCCAGGCTGGCAGAGCTCCCACCTGGGATGAGATGCAATGCCCAGGACTGGCAATTTTGGAAACTCCTGCGCCAAAGTCAGATGTGGCTTCAGGCTCTGAGCAGTATGATAAATTGCTGTAGGCCTTTTTCCATATTCCTGGTGTCTCCTGGTGCCTTTCATCAACTTTCCCCTTGTCCTTTGACAACAGAGTCTGTTTCACTCTAAGGTAAAGTAGCACTTCCATAGGGCACCATCTACAGAAAAAAATATTCCTCCTTGTGGTGTGGTACATTATAGTAGTCAATTACATTGTAGCATTCAGGGACCATTAGGAAAGATGTATGTCCCTCTTATATCTAATTCAATGCTTTGATTTCCAAAAGGTGCCAAAACCCTGCTTCACACAGGGAATTTAAAAGAAATATGACCTGCAGGGGAAAAAGAAAATAAATGAGTAGATGACAGAAATTTAGGGAAAAGAGAAAACCAAAAAACCAAGCTAAACATGGAAAGGAAATTTAACGTTAGGTTTTACATACAGTTTAAGTAGGGACAATATGCATAATGGATTGGGGTTTTTTCGTTAGAGGCATCTTATTAGAATGGCATGCATCAAACAAAGTAAGAAAACTAAATGCAAACATGCCTAAAAATTAAAGTGCTAGACTGAGTGAATCAGAGGAACAATAATCCAGGATAATGGGCAAATGTTGCACTTGGGTCTGAAGATGATACAGGGTATTTTGTCGAGCATAAAGAATGCATCTTAAAAATGTGCAGATTAGTAATATTTCTGTCCAAGCAGAAATAATTATCTGACAAGAGCAGGACAGGCCTGAGTGAAATACTTATAACTAATATTATCAATCAACAAAACCAATAAAAATTACTGCTTCCCAGCAGGTGGCACTGAAGCTAATGAGTTCTAATTCACCTCAGCATCTTTCTCCAATCTTCATAAAAAGCAATAGATTTTCATACTGGAAGTTTTCCTCATTCTCTTTCTAGAAGGTCCCTATTGGAGATCTTAAGGAGTCAGAGAACAAAATAGGGGCCAACAGAAAAATTTAAAGTACCCCAAAATGCTGCCATTAAAAACTCTCTGGCTAAATAGAAGGAGCCTTTTTCTCTCATAAATACCGGGGAAGAAAATTGTGCAACACTGCAGAAACTTGGCTGTATCATCTTTGCTTCAGAATTCATAGATCATGTTTTGCTGCCTAAACCTCTAGCTAGTCCCTTCAATCTACTTTTCTTGAAAAGCTTTGCAACTCAGACTAATATTCACCCTTTATATTTTAAAAATTATAGGCAAAACACTAACATGACAGCTGACAAAGCCCCATGAATGTGGTTAGTGTGAGATATATGGTGCAGCCCCGTGGAAGCGCAGTGTGATAGATGGAGGCTGTGCAGGCTCACCAGCCATCCTGATTTGTATGCAGCAATTCTGCCCTCATTCTGAGACTCCCACATTATGCCAGGGATTATGATTGTTCTGAGACTCCCGATCCCTGGGAGAGGCATGCAGAAAAATATCTAAAAGCGCTACAGTGAGGCAAAGTTGTAAAGGAAAAGCTGGAGGGACCACTCATTGACAACAAACAGGGAAAAGACAATCCCATAGGCCTTAGAGAGATAATTGAATGACATCATCTGTCCCTAGTATTCCCAATATCTGACCATTCTTTTTCCTTATCTATTATGTCACTGCAAATAATAACCCTGTCTTTAATAATATAGAAAATATTATTTATTTTCTATATTATTTTCTATAATATTAATTATAGACAATATGTGCTATGACTATTTTGAAATTTTATAAATCATTCTACCTTCATCATTTGTGTACTGCATCCTTGAAATTCTACTAAAGAGTAAAAAATCATGTGAGCTGACATGATCTGTTGTAAAGAAATCTTAGTTTTTTCCTTTTTCGTTGTTTAAATTTTAAAGTATTTGTTTTAAAACATTATCTGTATTGCTGTCCCATTATATAAAAATATTTAAATTTTAAAATCAATTTAGAAACTACTCTTCTGTAATCTATGCATTAGTTCATTAATAATGGATTTCCATTGATGCTTTCTTATTGCTTTTTTTAATGGAAGAAATTTAGCAAGTTGCTCTGCTAATTGTGACTTGATTATGTTCCAGTTTTTACAATAGACTTTCCTAAGATGAACTTAGACACAATTAGCTCTCTTCAATGTCAGTTCCCCTGAAAATGTATGCCTGACTAGTACAGCAGGACTGCTGCTTGTGCATTCACACAAGAAGCTGTAAGCAGTCCAGCAGAGAAACTGTGAATTTGGGAGGCTATGTTTGTTAGAAGTGAATGCAGTAGTGAAGCCAAGCATGCCTGCAAAGAATAATATTTCAATCACAAAACAGGTCAGTGAAAAAACCTTTTTCAAGGTACTTTGATAGAGAAACAAAAATCTCAAAAGAGTACATAATTATTTTAATTAACAGAGGAGTCTAAAATTCATGTATTTGAGCTGAGGCTAACTTCAAGGAGAATACAGTTGCACAGATATACATATATTCTGACCAAAATTGTTGCTAAAAGTATTGAAATTGTAAATCAGAGTTCCTCAAAAGCCTGGAAGTGATGGAAATACGGTTTCCTGTGGAAACCTGTGTATATATTATTCAAAGTATTTTCCTAAAGGAGCCTGGCTCATGAGCCTCCTCTTCACAGGATCAATGAGGGATTCAGATACACAGCACAGTGCAATGTAATGCTTAAAAGGAAGGATTAGGCCATCCCTGCAGAAAGTTGTTCTCTTCTGTATGGGTGACCATGCAGAGGGACAGAACCATGTAGCTGGCAGCTTGGCAGAGTTGTTTCATGGCAAGGGAATGTCCAGCAGAGTGATCAAAGATCCACTCAGCTTCTGAAGGAGAGTGGGTTTGAACTGTTCTCAACTCATCTTCTCTTTAGCTTATCTTTATTCCCCTCCTGTGTTTCTTCTGTCTCTCCCTTTCCTCCTCCTTGTCTAATCTCCTCCTTTCACTTTTTATTAATCTGTCCTGTCCCTTCCTACCTTCCCTCTGTACAGTCAGTTAAACCTCTTTGCTAGAATTTTTCCTCATTTGTTGGAGCTGATTGGAAACATGGGAGCTCAGCTGCACAGTCTGAAGCCACAACATCCCTGAAAAGGCAAGAGCAACAACAGACACAGGAATATTCTTGCAGTCAGGAATATCCTTCTAAACATGTGAATCCCCAGGATGGACATTTGGGGACGCAGGGACAGGGCGACAGCTCGGGAGGCAAATATGAAACAGAAACAACAGCATTTTCAGAGGACAGAAAAAATTAGTTATATCAAGTCATACAAAATCAAGTTAATAATACTTCAAAAGCTTTATAGTTTATTCAAATCTGGAGAAATTTTCCTAGAATCAGCAAAAAAAAATCTCATTCTTTTTTACCTCAGAAATCAACCTGACAAATGTCAAGTTCTTACTCCATAGAACAGAGACCTAATAGCTACCTTTAAGAAGACTTTTAAAATGAGTAAAATAATATTAGCCCTGTCCCCTGAAAATTTCTGGATTATTTCAGCTAAAACTCTCCCAAATAAAGAAACATACAAACCAGCTCACATAGAACACAAACATAAATATTTCAAAAGTTTGATTATATTTTCAGCAACTAGAAAGGAGGCATAGGCTAGAAATTACTGGGGAACCTTTATCATTAGCAGATATATTACCTTGTCAAAAGTGTTGAGGGAAATGACCCATTACTAAAACATGCAAAAATTAAAAAAACTCTGTAATATCTGCCTATCCTGTAGGAAATTGCCTAACCTGCATCTCTACGAGTAGCATATAGTATTTTTTGTTAGCTAAGCTGTTTTTAAATATTGATGGTAAATTGTCTATTCTGTCTACTCTGATGATTCCTAAGCTCTAGCACAAAAAATAAGTTTGCAATAGGACTTTGTATGGTACAAATTACAAAAAATTACAAATAATAAAATATCAATGCATCTTTAAATTGTGTACAACATTTGCCAGCAATACTTCACTCTTCAGTAAGTGTCATAGGATGATATTTTTTTTTCTGCAGATTTTTTTCATAACAACAAATCTATTAAAGTAACTCACCACAGGAAAAATACACTTTATACCAACCAAACCCCTGGAAGAGCCCAGCAGAGGTTGGTAACACATTCTTTATGGGTTTGGCTGGCTGTGGTTTCATAGCTCTGATCAATAAACTAATTGAGCTGTATCAAATTGGTCTTCTGGGCTTTTACTCCTATTAGAAGTAATTCATTCTCAGTTTTGGAATAAACACATAGAGGAGACAGGCACAGTGATGAGTCCTCTGTGAACAGCCTAGATGTACTGCACATCTACTTGCTGTTTTCCCATCATAGCTCATGCTTCGGATAGAGGGGAAAACAGATCCTTGTTAGGATAAATACAGTTTCCATGACCCTGATGTTTCTTAAACTTTTACTTGATTGTAATGAAACTCTTTTTAACTCCACAACAGCTTTAAACATGCTGTTCTGCTCTCCTAGTGTTCATCACCTACTTTTCTGATCTGAGTCCTTCGCTGCCTTTCTGAGGCTGTGCCACATTTTTAGCTTTCATTTATCAGGCCTTGCAATATCTTAGTCCTGTGTTGTTTTCACTGTATGTTATCTTTGCTCTGCTATGCATGTGAAATCCAAATGTGAGGATCAATAATCTTTGCATTTTGATTAAAAGCTCAAGGGGAAATAATCAGTTACATTACTTTTATTTATTTACTTATTTATATATTTTTCGGGTGACTTTCAGTTGCATTGAGATATCTCTGAACTGCATTTTGAAGATTTACAGGAGTCTCTGCTTCAGGACTACTGGGACCTTTCAGCTTCACTATTGACTTAATAATGTCTCCGGGGTTTTGTTTCAAAACAAATTCCAGCAGGCATGCAGAGATTGTCAACTTCCAGAAGCATTAAAAGTAAATGCAACAATGTCAGGGAGGGAATTCCCTTGTACAGTGCTGTACCTACAGTTACTCCAGCATCTCTATGGTCTTAACAGGTCCTTTTTTATCCCACCTACAGATCCTTCTCATATTACTACTTATAAATGCACAGGTACATTTCTCTGGAGATTTGCAGTCCTGAGCACAGTAGTGAGGAATTTCCGTGAGAACCAAGTTTGGCAGAGGGGTCAGGATCTGGGTTTGTACTTCCCTTTCCTCTGGTCCTCTGCTGTTTGGCATTAGATGTACATAGAGATATTTTCATGCCAAAGAACCTTGTGCAGCAGTGCAACAAAGAGGTATGGACAGATCCTCCTCAAGTAATCAAAATAACATCAAGATGGAACTTAACTTCAGGAAAAGTTCTACTAGCATTTACTCTATTAACAGGAAAAAATTTTTCCCTCTGATCAGCTAAGGCTTTAAAATATTTTAATTTTAATAACTCCACTAAATTTTATGCTGTCATAACTGAATGATCTGTATGGTCTAATGCTTCAAGTTGTACAAACCTTTGAATATAATATCATGATTCTTTCACAGAGATATGAGTAATAAGGAAAGGAATTTTCTTTGTGTTTGCAAAGTTCCCTAGGATTTGGTGGTCGAAAAAAGTATAAAATGTTGTGACTTTCCTGGCAGCAAGAACAGTTTCTCAAATTGTTTTCTTTGGGTTTTGGGTTTTGTGAGATTTTTTGAGAAGGGAGACAATCTTTTCCACTTTGCACACTTAAGTAATGAACTTTCTAGTGATTCCTTTTAAGGTCAGAGGTAGGAGGCAAAACTACTTTTGTGACTACTTTTTTATTGCTAACTGCACTTTTTTGGAGTGATAAATAGATAAATGTGACATTTAGCAAATTCACCCTGCCACTTTTACTGTTCTGCCCATACTTAGTGAGTCCTCCACTAAAGAGTTAACTGGAGCTTTTGCCCATCAGTACTACTACCTTTCCTATCAACAAATAATAACCTTTAATCTGCTTTTAGAAGTGATTTAAACCTGCACGAACTGAAACACTGACTGCCTAGGAAGCTTGTGATGGGAAGACACATGAGTTATGCTCTGAGAGATGCACATTGACTGTGAGCAGAGGAGATGGAGAAAATCAATCAGCTGCCATTACCTCTCTACCCATAATTCTTGCAAAGAACAGATATGTTGTCCTGCAATTGACCCAATTGATGGGAAGGAGTTCACAGGACATTTAACAGAAAAAAACCTTACACTTGACCATCAAGGCAGGTGAACAGAAGCAAAGAGAATATGGAAACAATTTCCTGAGAAAAAGGAAAGGTGCCTCTCACCCAGGTTACTCTGCATAGGAGATGGTCTTGGGAACTGGCTGGCTGTGCTACACTGACTGGTGTGTCAGCATCCTAGTATCTGCCAACACTTATCAGACCGATGTCTTAGAGAACCCAGCAGGAGCTGCTTAAAATATCAGAAGATCAGCATCCTTAAGTTAAAGTGGCATGTAATTGCCAAAGAGGGCATCTAGGCAACTTAGGAGTATATTTTCACAACAAAGAGACTCAATGCATCTTTTTCTGTATGAGCTCAGAGGGCTTATCTGTTCCTCCAGTGTGGTCCAGCCTGTTTTGTCCCCTGGACTGAGAGAGATAGGATGCTTGATGGGAATAGCTAAGATTCAGTTGTGAATGTTTTTTCATCTGTTAAAGACTCAAGTCAACTGATAACTGATGCAGCAAAGAATTTTAAAGTAGTAAAATGTATATAGAATAATTCTTGGAAAATAAAATAAAATTATGAGGCAAAAAATAGATTCTTACATATTTTGCATCTAAAAAAAATCGTATTTTGTTTTCCCAGAGAACATGATATTGCAACATTAATTTATGTGGCAATGTCTCACATAAGTTTACGATTAGAACCACTCTCCAGCTCAATAAATCTATAATGAAAACCAGTGTAATGCCCAAAGTATTAGTAAAGCCATACTTCTATCCCTTCTACATGTCTTCATTCTTTATTAATGCACAAAAACTTTTCCCCCACAAATTGGAAAAAGACCAATAATGAATAAATCATTCAAATAAGCCTTTCAGCAGAGCTGTATGTTAATGATAATCGTCAATATCTGACATTCTCTCAGGAAGAAAGTCAGTATTTAAAGTTATTTGCTTTGGGAAATGTTTGGGCAACAGGCATTCTTGTTGCTTCAAAACGACAGCAGGGAGTCTGAAGCATACTGTTAACACCCTCTTGAGTAGATGTGACTACATTTTCAACCTATTGAAATTCCTGCTGCGTTGCTTTGTATTTAATCACAGTCTTTATTGGCACTTATTCATTGTAACTGTACTTTATTCATTTATTCACTTAAATGTTTATACAAAATTGAATATCTAAAACTGTGGCAACATCTTTCATGGGCAACAAATAAAAATTAATCCTGCTTGCATTGCATGTGCACGTCTATTCAACAGATGCCCTGTTATTGTTTGATAGATGCCTGTGCCAGAAAAAGAGCTAGAAGCATATTCTGTTTAGTTTAGAAATAATTGGTTCTTAAAAGATTTTCAGTTTTCTATTTATCAGATGCACGAACGTATGTTTATGCATACACTCATTTTATAGTAAGACTGTCATTTGTACTTTCTACAGAAAGAATTCTGATATTTGCCACAGTCAGAATTCTGATTAAAAGGAAACATGACAGATCAGAGTCCTCATTGCTAAAAGTCACTTTATTTAATTTTTCATAAATAAAGACTGAGGCCAGTACAGGCTGAATGAAAGCATGGTCAGTGTTTCTCATAATTACATTTAAAAAAGAGTAAGTGCTTAATATTAAATTACTTTTGTTTTCCTTGTAATATATTTTTCCATTTTTTGCCATGAAATAACACCAGAAAGGCTTCCAACATTTGACCACCACCATGCAACTAAACCATAGCACTAAGTGCCACTTCCAGTTGTTTCTTGAACACCCACAAGGATAATAACTCTGTGCTGCCCATTCCAGTGCTTAATCACCCTTTCAGGGAAAAAATTCTTCCTGATGTCCAGCCTGAACCTCCCCTTGTCCAGCTTGAGGCCATTTCCTCTTGTCTTGTCACTTGTTGTCTTTGAGAAGAGGTCGACCCCCATAAGCAGTCAGAATCAAATTTGTTCTCAGATGAGGGAGATTTGGTGCACTACTGGCAGGACTAAATATTCCCAAAAGGAATGTCTCACAGCAGAAAACCTTTTGTTCTGTGAGCCAATGTCTCAAACTGGGCTTTGTAAAGTGGGAACATGTTACATCTTCAGTAACGAGACCCATGAATAATTTCTCTGCGTGTAACTGCAAGGCTTTTTCTCTAACTTCTTTTATCTGGAAGGCTGTGTCTGGGAATTGTTTCTAGCACAATTATTTCCTCTTTGTACCTGCAGCACTCTGGGCCCTCATCAGAACTGAGCTGCTACAGGTACAGTCTTTATCTCACATTTTAAATGCTGATCCTAAAAGAGAATTTCTGGGGGGAAAAATAAGTTCAGGAATCAAGAACAGGGATTTTAGTCAAATAACTGCTTCTTCAGGCATTTAATACAGAAATTGCCTCATGATAATCACATAAAGACCTTCCTTTTTGTCAACAAAACCCCTATGGTACTTAATTACTTGATTCTGGGTCACAATGAACAGGTCTGTGTCTCTTTTGTGCCTACATCACAGTGTGACTCACAGGTATCTTTACTCTTCCTTAGCTGTGGCATTCTGCTCTAGAGCATGTGCTCTAACCACATGGCATAAACCCACTGGAGAAGACCCCCTGACCACTCAAAAGTTAACATGCTCACTTGGCACTGATCTGGAGCCAGAAAGACTGCACTTAAATTAGTAGACAAAAAGTTTGAGCATTGGCTTGGAGTAAATAAAGTATTTACAGAAGTCATCACAATCACCAGAGATTAGTGTTAGTATTTCACATCATATCCTGTAGCTTGATAGCAAAGATGGAATGACAAATGGGCTTTGAAACTTCCACCTGCTCTGTAGGTGGCTTAGCCCTTTACACAAAGTTCAGTATGTAAACCTGGGAAAGAATGAATGAGTGCACAAAGGTGTGTCTATCCAGGTTGGATTTAGGCTTCTTTGTTTCACAAAAAGGGCTTGAAGCCAAATTCTTCACTTCAGCAACTCCTCCTAATTACCTTAGAAATTTTGTACACTGAGTTTTGTGAATTCTGTTTTGAACTACCTTTCTGGTCATTAAAGTATTTCTCTAATTATTGTGTGCAAATTGTATTTACCTAACTTGTGGCTGGGGATGCTGATAAGTAGAACTAAAGAGGCAGTTTGCCTCACTGCTGCATTGAACAAAAATTTCCTGTCTGAGTCCAGGCCCAAGAGATTATCATTAAGCAGGAAAAAATCCTTTAGATAAGTTTGAATAAGTCCTTTCCCAGTTAAAATATATAGATATTAAAAAAATAAGTGTTCACATTGCTACTTATTGGAAAGTAAGGAATCAAGAAGAACAGTGGTTTTTTGAATTAATAAAAATTTTGAGTTGCACAAGAGGCTTTTTGAGTCCAGTATCAGCCAAACACATATTTCCTTATTTCCTTTATTCTTCTATACATCACTGAAATTTTAAAGTAAGTTATTTCTGGAGGTTGAAAGGGTTTTCCTAATGATTCACAACAACATAACTTTGGACGTATTCCAAAACCATGGCAACTAATAGATTCTTTCACTATCTCAGTCATGCTTTGAGCTAGCTCAATGTCTAAAACATGCACTAAAATACTGACCCAAACAGTGTAGTTTAAGGTGAGCCTTTTATGACTAGTATTACACTTGCCAATAACTAAGTAGTAAAGGTAAGTGACATCTTGAAATTCAATTTATATACTATAAAAAAGAAAGGAAAAAGCCTTCACCTTAGTACATGGTACATAACTTTGCCCACAAGAAGTTTTATTCTGCTGGCACACTAAAATAAATAAGTCAAGAAATGAAAATACTAAGATAATCAAAGAGTCATCATAAAATGGATCAAAATCATATTGTGCATATATTTATATATATATATACACACAATACATACAGTAGCTGAATATGAAATAATAATGGAATGAATTATATCTTAGCACTTCAGTTTCTCTCAGAAGATCTAGCACGCAGGTCTCTGTCACAAAGAGAGAGTCCAGAGTCTGCTTCAGATGAGAATTTGGCCTATCACACTAAGGTGATGTGAGGTTACATGTCCAAAGGAACAAAAATAACTGTCAGAGAAAGTTGCCAAGGTCATTTGACTCCTTGCTGGAATTTGTTTCAATAAGTTGAGAATGAATGATCAAAAACTCAGAGATGACTTAAGAAAATCTAATTACACCCAAGAAACTGTTGACCCTTCCTGTTATCAAATTCCCAGCTACCCTGTGCAACCTCCCTTATCAATATTCTGAGGTAGGATAGAAGGAAGCTCCTGTTGAGTAACTCCTCTGTCACTCTTGCTTCAGTCCAGCACAAATAATTTAATACAGAAAAAAAATAACTAATACCAGCCACAGAGCCACTTATCTTTGATTACCCTGTCCATGGAGTGGTTTAGGGTTTGAACTACAAATGTTTGAGTTTCAAATTAATCTCTGGTCTCCCTGATCAGCAAAACGGCCACCCTCCCATCATCACCATCCTTGGCTTTTGGCACGTCATTATTAACAATGGTGGCTCCAAAGCTGTCAATGAGTATATTTCTGGTAATTTCAAACCAAGCAAAAAGTCCTTTCTATGGCTGTATCCTGAGTAGAGAGATATCCAATCAGCTAGTAGAGAATGCAAAGGAAGGAATGTCAAATTTTAGACAAGCTTGAAAAAATTTAAACCTAATTTTTGTATAAAAATGCCTCCTGATTTGGCTATCAAGCAAAGTAAAGCAGAACTTAATTGTTTCAGTGTGAAGTAATGCAGTTCTAAGGTGAACCTTCATTTAGTGCATCATTGTTCTGTGGTAAAATGATGATCTTCTGTCAAGTAAAGGGATTTGATTGGAAATAAAGAAGAGTGAAATGAGCAGAAGATCCAGAGGAAAGCTCACAAAGAACAGACAATGTTCAATGAATGTGGTTAACAGCCTTCTTTCTTTGACGAAAACACCAGTTTGCACTTCTGAAATGTACCAGCAAGCATTCTTCAACAGCCAGGAACCTAAGCTATTTTCATTAAGGCTTCATTTGTGATATGAATGCTTTTTGTTAAAATATGTTAAATGAAGAAAAGTAGGTGTTATTTTCAATACTCAAAAAACCCCAAGAAATTGCAAAGCTGGGCCTCCAGTCCTTCCCATGAACAGATTTAAGAGATGCCTGCTGAATAGTTATCCTCAGACATCCAAGTCTCTACATATATTGACAACTTCTTCATAAAGATTTACGATATGTTTATTTCTCAATAATCCCTGCCTCCTTTAAATCATGTTTTATTACTATCATGCATACCAAAAGATTGATTTACAGAAGATATCCTAGTGGTGTTCATGTGCAATTTGTAAAATGGACTTCCTAATGTCCCTGTGTGCCTTCTGCAATATTCATTCATTACACAGGAGCGGCAAATGTTGCATATGGTGTATATTGGTACAGTATAAGATGGTGTACAGTCAGTGCCATCAGCTGGAAAGTGTTTGATCCCTGCTCAAAGGTTTGCTAGGGATTGTGTGATCCTCAGGGATTTTATGGGCTCTCCAGATTTGAAATACAGAAACGCTTTACACAGGGCTTGTGGTGCCTGCTGAGTGGTTTTCTGCAGGTTGCATCAATTCACTACACTAATCAACAGATGACAGTAAACAAGAGTCATTTAATTACTATTAAAGACCACTTTCTCCCTCTGGATATGAAAGAACAACTGCCAGTGGCTTTAAAAACAGGTACTAATCTGAGCCTGGGATCTAATTCTATGTGGTTTGGTTTTACTTTATTGCTTAGTGGTTTCACTGCTAGTCCAAGGACCTAGATCATGTTTTCACGTGTCTGTTTATGGCTCCAGCAAAACTACTTTATCAAAGCTCTCTATCAGCATCCTCATGGCCTTATGCCCCAAATGCAGAGGTTTTCACATACTGGAATAGCCTCAGCACACTGGAAGGTTGCCATCAATAAAGAAAACTACTACATTCCACATGCAGCCTGAACAAGGCCACAAGGGGGAAGATTGCTGCTGCTGATCCTCCAAGTCAAACTCTTTGCAGGGGTAACACACCAGAACAATGCACGTATTGCTCAGTTTTCCCCTTCTAAAATGTTGTAGTCCTGGTAGAAGTCACCATAAACTCTTAAATACTTTGGTTGACATGAAAAGGTGGAGCCAGAGACTGCCCACACCTTGACAAGAAAAACCACACAGATGTACCAGCATGGCAAACACCTCTTCCTGCAAGAGGCCCAGCAAAGATCCTCCTTCTCTTGGTCTCATGGTCCAACCTGCATTCATCTAATAATTTATAGCAAAGTTTGGGCAACATTATCCAATTATGCAAATCATTCCTTAGTCATGAACTTAGGCCAAAAAAAAAAAAAAAAAGAAAAGAAATTAAAAAGCCAATCTAGTTGGTGAGATGTAAATTCCACCTTGCAACTTCTGCAGTAGAACTTTCATTCTTGGAAATTCTTAGGAAATTATTCAACACTAGAAATTAAAATGTTGGAGAGCTCATTATACTTTTAAGATTACCAGCTATATTTGATTTCATGGTTGGTACAACTCAAAGAGCTCTGAAACTGTATCTTTACCATGATTAATATGTCAGGCTCAGGAGCACGCATTTTGCTCCTCACCATTGGCAGTAGCATAATCCTAGCCTAGCTGTAGCCTGGTCTCCAAAGACTAGATTCATCTAATCTAATTTTAGATTCTCAAATGAGATAAATAGTTGTCAAGTTCATGCAGTATCCCCATGGCTAGTGACAGGTTACAGGTTTTTAATAACTGCAAGGGCTCAGGATGGAGTTTTTCTCACTCTTCCTGTCTGCTCTTGCCAGTGAAAAGGTTTATTCCAGCTTATGCAGTTGAAACTGGAATTGCCTAATGACCAGGTGGACATCACTCAAATTATTTTAGCCTTTCTTAGTTTTACGTAATTTTGTGTTACAGCACTTATTGCTGTTATAATGTTAATATATGTCCTGTAAATAATACATATTGGTTAGAGGTAGCTATTCTGGTAGTAAGTCTGATTAGAATAAGGCATCTATGGTTCCAGAAAAACAATTTGGTGTAGGGCAATACAAGTACACAGGAACGTGGCCCAAGCACAGAAGCTTCAGGGCTCTGCACAGCTTGCCTGTTATCCACTTCTGAGCACTAAAGGAGCTCCTGGAATGAAGCTCCTGGACTCCAGAAACTGGTTTCTGGAGTCACCAAGAGCACAAGTGGTGTCTGGCATATACAATACACACCATATAGAATTAAATTTAGAAGTAATTTGAAATTGCAATTTAAAGAAGAAAGATATAAGTGTAGGATTTCCTAGAAAGCCACAGTAGGCCTAAATTTACACTTGGCTGAGGAGGAAGAAACTACCAACATCCCTCTTGTCATGGCAAAGGACTTGAGATGCTGAGTGTTCAAGTAATCTGACTATTGAAATAAAGAGGAAAAGCAATGGCCTACAGCGACTGGGTGGGGTGGGGGTAAGAGTTAATGAGTAAAAGATAACCTAAAAGAAAGAATTTTTGGAAGTTATCAACCCAAGACATGTGGAGTCTGATTTATAACTGTGCTGAGTGTTCACACCTAAAAGCAAAATATACTTGACCAATGTTGTATATATACAAAGTTCTCCAGCAAACCTAAGTATTGTGACATTAAGGCTACAAGGGTGATATTTTAAAATATATTCAGGCACCAAAAATTGTGCCTATAGGGATTTTCTCAGAAGACATGAGAAATTAAATCCTTTATACCCATGAGTCAGAGTTAGCATATCCATAGGCTAATGATATCTGCAAATTAATTTGCTTACCTATGCTTGTAAAACTTAAAAAAAAAAAAAATCTGTCTCTGAATATGTGAAAGTTAGGAGTTTGAATTTATATTTTTGACAGGGCTGTCAGGAAGAAACATTAAACCAAAGGCTTTGAAACATTCAGAAGAAGAGTGGGAAAGCTATCAAAACATCTTAGCACCTGATCATGGGCAGGTTTACCCCACAGTAGAATGGATAATGCAGAAAAAACACAGCTCAAGCTATAGCTAGTCAGGAAAATCAAGCCTGTGATGAGAATTTTGAGGGACAGGATATGTGTTTTTCTTTTATTTTCTTGAGAATCTGTAAGTACAACTAAAAAAATTTATGAACAAATGTATGATATCCTTAAGAAATTCTTCCAAATATCACTCAGCCAGAGTGACTTCAACACCTTGAGAGACTTATTGTCAGGTTTTCTATTCTGATTCAAAAGCTACTTAGGTGTGTCAAACAAAGTTCAAAAGGCAACTTGATCACAGTTCATAAGAACCCAGAGGAAAAGACTTCAGATATTTGAGACACTTTAATCTGAGAGACAGCATCATAAAAAGATTCAGATTCTGGGTAAGTTGAAGATAGAAAAGTAAAAACTGGGGAGAAGAGACAGATTTTAGGAAGAGCAGTAATTAATCATTGTTGCAGCTTGCCAACATAAGTGGCAAATTTATCATAACTCAGTCTTTAATTCAAGATTGAATGATTTTCCAAAGGAGACAAACAATAAATTTTGGTGCTAGATAGCAAAAAGGAAAAAAACTTCCCCAGGGAGAATATTTTCTGTCCTGTGATATCCACACATCCAGGCTAAGTCCATGGCACCCCAGGCTGCCTTTGATGATGAACAAGAGATGGACACATACAACAGGATGTACAGCAAGCATTCACTGAACTCAGTAGGGAGCACTTATCTTTTGGCCTGGCAGTGTGCCTTTGGATTTTGTTTTGGTGTTTGGGGGGGTTTTTTGTTTTGTTTTGGCTTTTTTGGTTTTGGTTTTTGTTTTGTGGAGTTGTTTTGTTTTGTTGCATTTTTCCCCCAAAATTATTTACAGGTAATTATTATGAATCCTTTTTTTCAACATTATATATCTGCACTGTTTCTTAATATGTATAAACTCAAACACTGTCCTAGACTTCTGTTCTATCATGAATTGAATAAAAAACTGATCAAAGATTGAAGAAAACTACTGTATAGTATGAAAATTGTTTACATTTAAGAATATCCAATGACATTCTTGTTTTTTGCTTCTTCTGACATTTTGACATTTGCTTACATTTGCCTTCACTGTCTTTGTTTCCAAATCAATGAATGTTTTAGATGTTCCAGAGACTATATTCCTTATCAGGGGTAATATAAATAATAAGAATAGATTTTATACTGGACTTTCCTCCCCCAGAATTAAAAATAAATAAATAAATAAATAAATAAATAAATAAATAAATTATATATATATATATATATATATATATATGTGTGTGTATATATATATATATATGTATATATATATATGTATATATATATACACACATGTAGAAGTAAAAGAACGTGAGGCAGTAGTTTGGAAAAGTTTGCATTATTTTGTATCAACCATAAATTTACATCTGAATTGTATGTTTCTAAAATTCAGTGAAGCCTAAAAGATAGTTAGGAAGCTTTGACAGAGAAGAAGTCTCTCTAATTGAACACTCCCTCAGGGATGTTTTAGTCAATTAAGAGTGGTCATAATTGAGATGGTAGCAACTGAAGAGAGAGGAAGAGAAGGTGGTTTGGGAGTGCCACTTCTCTTCCAAATCTATCTGTTAGTTTTGCAAGACATTTCCTTTCTCCAAAGATGTTGCCTCTCTTACATCCCTAGATTATCACAACAGTAATTCTGCAAATCAATATTTTTTTGTTAATATTCTGACTCGTCTTGTGGTCTGAGGTTTAGTAGAACCTCCTAGGTTTTTTGGAACATATTTCCTCAGGAGAGTGAGTTAAGCTGGAATATTGACATCCAGTGTGACTGATCATGTTTTGAACACACAAATGAAGTTCTGGAGTTTGTAAATGCTCAAAATACATTAATTACTGTATGGATTTTATTGAAGTGGACCTTGGTGGGAAAAAACCTAATCACTGTCCAACTTGTTCTTCAATCTTACATGCTCAAAAAAAAATGGAATGCCAGCAGATTTTGTCCCCATTGTTTCTCTAATGATTCATAAAGTATACAAATTATACTATCTACTTAACTTCAAACATAATTCAACTTTCTCTGAAAATTTGCAAACAATATTTAAACAAAAATTTACCATTATCTGTCATTAAAACCTTTGACATCATGTATACTGGAAGCGGAGGTTTCCTAAGCTCCAAGTTGTTTCTCACATTTCCTGCATCTCCAGTGGTCAGCACAAAGGCAGCCTTTCAAATCCCTCTCTGGGCTACTAACTTTGGCTAGTCTACATACACAAACTTTTCACTGCTGCTTCCCACTCCATTGCATATTTTGTCAACATCAAAGGAATCTGAGGCTTTCCATGTGTCCCAACTGTCTAGCCCACACGATTATAAGATTTGGAGCTGATGTGTTGTTATTACTAGCTATTAGGTGGAACCGTAGAGTGGACCACAATGCTATTGTCCTAAATATTGTAAAAAGTGAGAACAAATGATGGTTTGTGATTCCAAGCACCTTATAGTCCTTCCAGACAAATGACAGAAGACAGAAATCTAAGAGAACAGTGCAAAAGAAAGAGTCAGGTCTATAATTAATTTTTAACAGTTGCAACTGATACTGAAGAAAAACACTGTGAGAATAGAGGATTAACTCTCACATGGGCAAGAAGACTTTTAAAGTTTAATAGGTCCCTTCAAGGACACTGTAAAATGAGTTACTGTGGAGTTAAATGTCTGTACTTCTCTCCATTAGTTTGGTCACATGTACACAGATCAGCCTGTTCTAGTGGAAAATGTCCCCGCCCAGCCCAGCGAGGGTTGCAACAGATCTGTAAAGTCCCTCCCAGCCCAAACCATTCTATAATTGTCTTTATATTTCAAGTAGAAAACATGTCCATTTTTCTCACTGTAGGCTCTCCCCAGCCTGACTGGGCTCTCACATGAAAAGGCTGTATTTCCATTCCCTCAATGTTAGCAGTAAAAATGGCCAGACCACCTGGGTCCTTGTTTTCTTCCAGTAATGCACTCAATAACAGTTACTATATTCTGCAGCCAGTTGCAACTTGAAATCCAGCTATGCCTACATTGCAGACTTCTGTGGGCATAGCCCTGTGATCCACTGATATGGAAATGTCTTACAGAAGCTCCTCTTATAAGCATATTTGTGGAGAAATAGCTATGTGACAAGAACCCAGCTAATCTAAGTCCTGCACCTGCAAGGACACTGCCGTTGAGCATAGCTGTGTTACCATAACAAGGTGCTGTGGTTGAGAGACTAGAGACTTGAGAAAAAGCAGATGTAACTCCTTTGGAATGAGGAAGCTGGTATCTAGAATATAACCAATAGATTGCTTGGCTTGCAGAATATGTATGAGCTTATTATTTGTTGTAGATAAATGTCTAGTGCTCTGATCAATAAATGAAGCTTGCTAATTCTCATATTGAGGGTCCCGAGCCTCCCTGCGCCGTGACACATACTCACATCTGAAAAAGAAAAGCTAAACAAAGCAACCCACAAAAAAACAGAGCTTTTAGCTGTTAAGTTTGTTCAGCTGCTTAGCTGGCTTAATTCAGAGGTGTTCAAATAAAGTATGCAATACATAACTTTCACAAGAGAAGGTACATCCTTATTTAGAAAGGGTTACTACTATGGCACATTACTGTAGGAATAACTTTAAATCATTCCTAGTGATGACATGGCCCTTAATGAAGAATTCTGTTGGTGATACACAGAACAGACAGAGTTTGCAGCGTAATTGTATTGACTTGGTAGCACTGGGAAATTTTCAAAGGTATTGGTAGATTCTTTGTTCCCAAAACCACCAGATTTAACACTGAACCAACATAGAAACAAATCTGTTGAAGTTTTTGTGCTCCCTTTTTCCTGTATTAAGTTTCCATTTAGTGTACCACTACTTCATATATATATATATATATGAAGTATCAACAATACAATACTGGTGCACAAGATAAGAGTCAAGGCAGGAAAGAGGCAGGAGAAATCTATAATTAGATTTTTCTCAGTGCATCCATCTTCATTTATCCAAGAGGCCAAAGTCATTATTATTTACTCAAGAATCTCCTTGGAGACTAGAACTGTAAAGATCTACTGCATATTATGAGAATCTGTAAGTATATTGAAGTTCCTTGGTTCAATTATTTGTCCCTTTTACACTTGACTAAAATGGGAAGAAAGTTATACCAGTTGTATACCATATGTTTGGTTTCTGATTCTATCTTCCCTCTCCGAAGTTGTTCCTGTAATAGAAAAGGGGTAGCTGCATTTCAATTCTTCTCTCTCGCTTTTTTCACCAGCTGATATAATATTACCTGTAAAGGTTTTTGTGTTTGGAAAGAGAAGATGACCAAATTTGTTCAGAAATTCGTGACAGAAAGTCTTAACTAGAATAGTTGTAGTTTTCACAGCTATCCTTTGAGCTCAGTGGAGTTTGAGGCTTAGATGCAGCATGGTCCCTTTAAAGATAGTGGTACCCCAGATCATTTTGAATTCAAGAACTAAGTCCTTGCTTTGTCTTGGCCTGTTGGAGCAAAACACTTTCACAGGATCAGTCCTATGAGTCATAGTGCAGAGGCATTTAATTTTAAATTTTAAATCTGATTATCCTCTATAATGTGGAACTGCTGCTTTGCAAACAGCTTTACTTAACAAAAATGGTACTGTGTACATACCCCCAAAAAAACCCCCAAACCCAAACCCCAAAGCACCCTACTTCACAGCAGATTACTTATTCTTAATCTTGGGCAAACAAAATTTCCTGTGAATAAAAGAAAGCAGTAATATAATCTATTATGTACATTTCCATATAGAAAATATTTTAATTATTTTTCTCTAAAATAAAGACATTAACAGACAGTTAATGTGGCTAAAAAGAGAGACTTAAACCACTCAGATATCAGAGTTCTGAAAGCATACAGTTCTTTCTCAGATTCAAATATTAACAACATTTTGTGTTATTTGTTAAACCGAATCAAACCCAAAGCCTCACTCTGGGTTCGGGTCTCACTGTACAACACGGTTCTGGTCTCAATCTAGGATCCTACTCCTTGTCCCCAACTTTGCAAACTGCACCAAGTCCCTGTGCCCATCAAGGTCATTCGGGCTGATTGCATGGCTCCAGGGGCTGGCATTGGGCAATCCAGCCACAGAAACGGGGCCAGGCCTAAAGCAAGCCGAGACTAATGAATGGCAACAACACCCAGCCAAAGGGTGATAGATTTTTAAATGATGCACTTAACCCCCAATCAATTGCAAATAGTTAAATGCACACCGGACTCCCACAGGCATGAGGTTTCGGTCCTTTAAAATAAATATGGACAAAAAAGGAGGCCTATCCCTGCAAACTCTGATGGGATTAACTTTATGGAAACAGCACCAGTGGAAGAGGACACATTTAGGTACAGCATGTAAGAATTTCAGTAAGCTCTTAAATATTCTTCCTTTAAAAACATCTCGTGTGAATAAGATCATGTTAGATTAAAAAGAAATAATTTTCTTTTTTTTCCATTATTTTGATAAATATCTACTTTTGCAGTTGGCGAACTGATTGAGAATGGAATTGTTTCTTTTGTTTTATTTTTGCAATATTGTTCTGTTTCTTTTGACCCTGACAGTATCATGCTTTTTTACTTTAAAAATATCTATTAATATCCACATTCTCCATTATGTGGGTAAAACCTATTACCGTGCTCTCAGAAAATATTTTGGAACCTTCAAACAGAAGACAGCATAAGTGTGTTTCCAGTCTAAGATGGCAAGCTGAGCAGCCAGCCTTTGCAAATTTATATAGCAACACTATAATCACAAAAAGCCTACATTTTATCTTCCATGAGAAAAAAAAATATTTTCTGCAATTACAAAGGTTTTATAGAAGAGAGGAAACCTAGTATCTAAGAATAAACCAGCTCACTACAATGTCTTTGAAATATAAAAGTTAATATTTGTATTCTTCATAAGTAAAATTCTGCTATAATTTACAAACAGCTAAATCATTGTACATAAACATAAATCCTTGCACAAATATGTAAAGAGGATGCCAGAATCTGAAGTAAGCCCTGTAATTTCCCGAAGAACTGACCAATTGTCAACAAAATAATTTTGGTGAAAAAAAACTATTCAGGGGGCATAGACAAGCTTGCTTTAATGTAAGCTAAATTTGTAGTCAAAGATAGGAGAGCTAAAGCCATTCATCTGAGGAAAGACAGGACCTCAACGGTTCATTTCCTATTCTGAATCTCAGTGAAAAAAATGTGTACACTCAGTCTCTCATTTCTCAGGAATGACTCTAACTACCAGACTATTGTATTGTCCCTGCTGAAGTCATTAATCAGCAACTAGAGAGCAAGTGAGAAACAACAAAAAAAATTAGCTATATTAAAAACTACATGAAATATTTTAAACTCCTGTCTTAACTATGTTAAAAAATATAAGCCAATTTCTTTACCTCTCATGCTAGATAAGAAGATGTGATTATCTATACAGAGCCCAAATCTTTCCCACTGCCCTATTTCCCTTCTCTGACTACATCCATTTCTCTTAACAGCCTAGATCCTCTGCTGGAGGAGGCAAAGAGGAGGGGCAAACGCAGGCAAAATAGTAAAAATCTGCAAGTTAGAATGGTGCTTAGATCTAATCCCAGGACTGAGACCAGAGAAGAAAAACACACTGGAAGATTAATTTATTGAGTTTCTTTGCAGGCTGCAGTGGTTCAAAATGAAACATTAAGTTCTTCTCTTACTGATTTTAGTGATGCCCAGAGCTGGACTTGTAATTTCCCTCCCCTTTCATTTTTGTGTTTGGTAGCTTGGTTGATCCTACAGCAACACAAAACATCCTCCAACCAGGGGCTGTAACCTGCCTTCCAGTACATATTTTTTTGCCAACAGCTGCAGGGAAACAGAGACAGGTCCCTGACCTTCTCTCAATAATCTTATGAAAAAGATGCATATTTTAGTACCTTTTCCTGTTCCCTGGGAGTAATTTTTCTTGTTCCCAGGGAGTTCTCACTAGAATAGCTGCACTCAAAAATACCTTCACACCAGCAGCAAGCTCACGGGGGTTTGAACCAATTCCCACCATGGTTATAGAAATGTTTGTATTGTCTACAGTGAATTTTGGGTCAGGCCTCTCTTTCTGAATAAACCTGCTAGAAGACCAGACCCACTCTCTAGGTGACTCTAGCCCTTACAGCAAATCAGCAGTTTGTGGAGCTACCTGGAAATCTGCCCAATCTCTCTCTTTCCTGGCTTCACAAGTGGGAGCTGTTGATACCTGCACAGCTCCTGGTACAAGGCAGAGCAGAAGAGCACAGTAAATTAATCCACAAGCCATTCAGAAACGTCTAGGACAGAGACAGTGACACCAGGGAATCATATGTCTGCACTGAAAATCGAGTAAATTGTTTACTTGGAGGGTTGATGAGAAACGTGCAAATGAACCTCTGAAGCAACTACTTGTCAGGTAAGGATACTAATGTGCTCTAATAAAAAGCAGTATGTTCTCATCCTTGCAGTATCTTTTCCCCAAATGTACTTGCAGCAGTTTATCAACATTATATAATGCAGGGAGAGTTCAGGACGAGGATAAAGAGTTGATAGCCAGCTTTTGGTGTGCTTGATTTTTTGACTTGCTTGATTCATAGGTCTCATCTTTACACAATGTACTTTGAGCTGTTTTTTTCTTTTATATTTAATGATCAGTATTATTTTTGATCCTAAATAAACATCCAATAAATCCTTTAGGTTTCAGGAGCAAGCTTGAAAGACTGCTTTTAAAAACTAATCCAGTGTATGGTTGGTTTCTCATACAATCAATGACGATTGTATTCTATATTTCCCTCTTGTTTACCCCCATTTTCCCTACCACAGAACCGTTTTGTTTCCTCCTGCCGTGTAGGGGAAAAAAAAAAAGAAGCAGAAGAAAGGAAGAGCAGGAGAGCAGGATAGGAAAGCTCTAGCAGTGCTTTTTCTTCAGGGATTGTGGCGGGAGTGAGGGAGCGGGGCTGGGGACCTCCTGTCCTTCAGAGGAGCAGCTCGCCCTTCCCGGGGGCAGGAGGAGGGAAGGGGGAGTGTGGATGCCCCGCGGGGGCAGCATCACGCCTGCCGTGCCCCGGGGAGCTCCGGGGACAGCCTGCGGCGGAGAGAGCGGGGAGGGGACGCGGGGGCACGGCGGCTCCGCGGCCGGGGAAGCGGAGGGGCTGAGGAATGGCGGGATGGACGGATGGACGAGGGTTAACGGGTGGAGGGATGGAGGGGTGAGGGACGGATGGATGGGAGGATGCGGGGATGAGGGATGGAGGGAGAAGGTGTAGAAAAATGAGAAAATAAAGGCTGGGGGACGAAGGGATGGAAGCGCCGAAGGACAGAGCGAGAGCCCGAGCTTCCCCGCTTCTCCCCCTGCGCTGCGCGCCCCCGCGCCGCTCCCGGTCCCCCCTCCCTCCCCGCTCCGCCGCTGCGCGTGCCCGCGCCCGGGGCTGGCTCCCCCTCGCATCCTCCTCCGGCGGCGGCGACGGCGGCAGCGCCGGGGATGGGCAGCGAGAGCGCGCCCAGGAGCAGCCCGGGCCCCGCCGCTCGCCCCTGCTCCCGCGCCCGCTGCTGCTCCTGCCCCGCCGCCCCCCGCGCCCCGGGGGCAGCGCCGCCGCCGCCGCGCCATCCGCAGCCCCCGCCTCGGACGGGTGAGTGACCGGGCCCGGCGCCCTCGCCCGCGGAGCACCTGCCCTGCATCCCCCGCTCCCGCGCCTCCCATCCCGGAGCGGCCCCGGGGCTGGGTGCTGGGGGAGCGGGGCCGCGGGGGAGGCTCCGCGCCCCAGCCCTGCCCCCGCCCCGGGGAACGCAGGGTCCCGGCCCGGCCCGCTCCGCTCCGCCCGTGCGGAGGGTCCGCGGGGCAGCCGGGATGTCCCCGCCGCTCCGCTGGGATGCGAGCAGAGGGAGGGGCTCCCGCCCTGCTGCCCCTCCCGGGCACCGCTGCCCGTTCCCAGGGGGATCTCCCATGGACAGCCCGGCAGCGCCGCTCCCAGCCGGGGCCAGGAGCCCCCCGAGCCCCCCGAGCCCGCACCCCGCCCGCCCGGGGCGGCTCGGAGAGCGCCGTAACTTTGCGAGGGACCATCCGGAGGTGGGCAGGGAGGACCCAGCCCGGCAGCATCGGCGGCTGCCCCGGAGCGGCCCCGGAGGGAGGCGGCCGAGGGTCCCGGTCCCGGTCCCGGTCCCACCCCGGAGCCGCCAAGCGCGGCCCTTCCCGCGGGGCTCGGGAGCGGCTTCGGGCAGGGCTCGGCGCTCAAATGGACTTTTCTAACACTCCCTCCACCGGCATAATTAAACAAATAAAGTGACGGGGGCAGGGGGTGGGGGTGGAGGGACTGGAAGTCTCCGCTTGCTCTTCTTTCGCTGCCCAGAACGGCGAGTGCGAACGGCGGGATGCTGTCTCTGAAAGGGTTTTCTGGTTTTTATGTGTCATGATGCACACGGCTGGTGGTGGCTAGTGTAGTAACTATCTGTATCCCAATAGTTCCCTGTCGAGGGGTTGTTATGGCAGCGGCGGTCCCCGATGCTTTTATTTTTTTTTTATCTCTGGCACAGGGTAATGTTAAAGACCTGGAAACTGCCTTTATTAAAAGGAAAAAAGAAAGAAAGAAAGGATAAAAAAGATAAATAAAGCATCCTCGTGCCTCTTTGCCAAATAGACAGCAAGTACAAATATAAGATTCACACTCAATCTTCACTCCCTTCTCCAGAAGCTGGTGCTGTGATAACGCTAATGACTTGGAGGAGGCTGGGGGAAAATGTCTTCCCCCCCACCTAATTCCTGCTTTTTGCTAAATTTTGTTGGAATTTTAGCTTGATTGTGGCTTGTGCTTTTTCATGTGTTTCACTGATACTTTTTCATAGTGTTGTTTCTTACTCGCAGAGAATTTCTTTATTCCTGCTTTACACTGGGTAAAGGGATTCAAGTGTTCTTACATACAAGTAAAGCATATCATTTGAAAAATCTTATAATTCTGTAGCTTTTGCTTTTCTGTACAAGTCACAGGATGAGAGTTTTCTCCTTGTAATGCAGAGAGGAATCTCTATGAGACTCATCTCAATGATTTCAGCACATCTTACCTGCCACAGCTGGTGGCAGTTTGAAACAATAAGATTTTAAGGTTATTATGGAAGTAAGTTTCTCTATCACCTTTAATGGTCAGCCTATTTTCAGTCAAAACACATATAGTCCTAAGGGAAACACTCTGATTCTGATTTCAATTTAGTCAGGTTTTTTTTGGACACTGTTTAAACCCTGAAACCATTGAGGAGGATGGATGTTAAAACTCATAAAATTGGTAGTGCGCTGTACGACTTTGACATTTTTTACTCTTCAATTTTGTAGATACCATTTGTTGTCTTCAACCAGAGTTTGCTTGGGTAGAGATTGGGCAGTAAATGACAGGGACAGAGAATTTTTGTCCTGGTAGCTCCTGAATTTTTATTTCCATCAGAATATTTGAAGAATGATATTGATGTTGCAGAATGAAATGTTATTGAATTGTGATATCTTGTTTCCAATTGTACATTTTGAGATGTTTGGCTTATCAGTAGGAAAGCAACACAAACATGTCAATGTTTATTTAAGGATGAAAAAATGCTCTCCCAGGGTGATTCATGTGTAGAAACAGGCTAGATTCAGGTTAAATAAGTAAACTAAAATAACATAGTGTAAGTGATCCATAATTAATTTTCACTGCTAATCATGAAAGCAGGCACTCTTATCTTCGAGTTGGAATTTAGAGATGCTGGAAGAGAGATGAAGAACAGCAAAATACATGTATTTAATGACAGAGGGAACTCTTGAATAAACATCAAGTATTTCTGAGGGAATGCAAGCCCATTTCGTAGTATAACCATCGTCATGATTCTGATCCCAGCTAAATCAGAATGAGATTCTCCCCAGGCACTGCTGTGAGCAGAATCAAAGACAATCCTGCTATCCATTTTTGAGGAATAGGGACACGAAAAGATCATTTGTATTTTTCCCCATTATCACAGCTGGAAGGGTTTATTTTGTATCTCGTATGGAATATTCCACACTTTACCCTCCTAAGCAGTAGTCAGGCCTACAGTTCTTACCTGCTCAGACAACCCAGCTGAGATAATTCTTGTGAGAAAGAGTAATACATGTTTTGCTAGGGGCAGCTATATTGTGACCAAATAATAGTCATGTTAACTGGAAAAAGGTTTGACTTTGAATGATATTTTCATATCTGAAACCACTAAAATTTCATATTAGGGTGTGGGAATAACACATTTCTTAAAATGGGATTATTTGCTTTAAGGTTCTGACACGAAAGGACTAGATTAATTTAATCAAGATGGAGGGTAGATGTTTCTATCTTTAGTGATTAAAAATATCCTTAGTGGTTTAAAAATAACCTTAAGTCGTAATGAAGAAAAGACAAATTTGGACACTCTGAAAAAGGTTGCAAATAAAGTTATTTGATGCAAATGAACCAACAGATTGCACTTTTTTAACACTAGACAGTAGTAAAATGGAATGAAAAAGAAAACTGGCAAAAACAAGGCATCATGGGAAAAGCACAGTATAAATCCTGAAAGAGTTGCAAAAATTCCCCAAGAGATTCCAATGTTGACTGTTTGGCTTCCTTATGGGAGTCAAATGGAAAAAGCCCCATTGACTTCAGTAAACACTAATAGCATGAGTGTATGCTAAGAGAAGAGATGGGTAATTCAACTAAATGCCACAAGAATTCAGAGTGATAGCTGCTTAAATCAGATTAGAAATGTATGGGTTTTCTTCAGTTCGAAAGAAGTCCTGACTTTGCTGAGAATGAATTGGAGGTTTGCTATCTACTTCTCAGGGCCAAAACGTCAACCTGAGAATAATGTTTCAAGTAACTTTTAAAAAACGTGGCACATGATAGTTGATCTGCTTTTAATTTGTGTGATATTCTATTAAAATGATGTTACCTTTGCCAAGCTCAAGTTATTAATTAGTTATTGGTAACCATTTTCCCTTTCTTTTTGCATTTTTTTAAATGTCAATTTTTCAGAAATGGCAAGAAATACAAAACAGTCTTCCTGCAAGACTGCACTTATAAGCTGAATAATTCAAAGCCTGTACTGTCATAGTGCAATCAAATTTTTAATATGATGCTGTCAAAGTCATAAAAAAAGAAAATAAAATGTGACATCATAGAAGACAACCTATATAGCTGACATGACATCCAAATGTTTTAATTTCCCCACGTTATATTTAGTGGTTAATGAAGATAGACTTTTCTTTCTTCCCTCTGAGGAAACTCCTAATACAAGATATTAAATGTTCATAAAAAAACTACTTTATTTTCATAAAAACATATGCAAGTTTTGTCCTGAGCATAAAGGAGATGCAATCGTTTAAGAGATAATGTAAAGCCTTCACTGGGAAACAGAACTGAGGTAATTTTTGGATTATGAAAAAAAATATTGTCAGACAAATTTTCTATAATATGTTAGGTATAATCTCCATAAAGGACATTTTATAAACTGTTCCTAACTATGGATGAACCTCTGTCTAAAGAAAGAGTCAAAGTCACCCTTGCCCTCAAAAAACATAGTAATTTCTTTCTGCAGGAAGAAACATTTTTCTGCTGTTTTTCTCCCTAAATTAAGTATAACTAATTGAAAGTACAATTGGAAGTACAAAGTACTAGATTACCAGAACTGGAAAACGAAACTGTTTTCACCCAGCCTTTGTGGAGCACAGGAGGCAACAGTGCAGTGTGGTGACCCCAGAATGATCTGCCATTTCAGCCTGGTTTCACTAGCCTCCTGACAAAGACAAAACATTTGCCCACTGAGATCTTCCAGGTGGCTAAGGACCAATTTGCTCCAAGGGATCAATGTACTGAGGAAATTTGTCTGGAATGGGATTTTAGTTGATAACCTCAGCCCTGGTTGTGGCTCTGTGGGGACCCAACTGGATCCTGCAAGGAGCTCAGCATCAGTGCCTTCAGAAGTGCCAAGTTCCTGCTCAGGATCCTCTAAGAAATGCAGTGAAATACCAGTTCATTTCACACAGGCCACAAACCAGCTTTCAAATCTCAATGATTTTCCATCGCTACTGCATGTTGGCTGTATTTGAATCAGTGAACTAGAGGTGAAAGGCTCCAAAAATGTGATTTCCAGTCCCCTGAGACATTTAGTTCTTCAAGGAGAGCTTACTGGAAATTCTTACTCGTATTTCAGAGACTGGGGTAGGGGGAAATGAATTAACTATACACAAATATTTTTACTTTGTTTTAAAAAGTCTTTCACAGTTTTTTTTAGGGTTTTTTTTTGGTGGGTTTTTTTTTTGTTTTTGTTTTTTTGGGGGGTTGTATTTTTTTTTGGGTTTTTTTGTTTTTGTTTTTTTTTTTTTATGTTGTAGAGACACTTAAATGCCAGATATTTGATTCTGGAATACATATATAATCTGTGAGCAAACAGCCTCATAGATTTGTATTTCTTTACCAAATAATGCACACTCTCATACCTGGCTAAATTGAAACATTCTAATATTAATGTTTGGAGATTTTGGTTTTTCTCCTCATATCTGCCACTAAAAGATCAAATAAATACTTGTAAAAACAAGTGTAGAATAAATAGACATCTGTTATTTGTCATGGATCTACATCTGTTATTTATCATAGGTCTTTATGTAAAATGACTTATTTTGTCTAATTTAAGCCTAGTACTCTTTTGGGAAAAAAAAACCAGCTTAAAACTATTGTAATCATTTTATGCTACAGTCAAAACCTACAATGTAAATAATGCTACTGAATTAAGGAAAGCCACCAACACTGAAAATGAACATTTAATTAGTAATCCACCTGTTCTAAGGTTTCTTGTCTTTTCTGCAGATGTCTTCTTCCTCTTAGGTTATCCAGGACAGCTACTACAGGAATTTCAAACTGAGAAAGTGTGTTAGAGCTGAAAGTGCAGGAAAGCCTGTTTTCTCATGCCAGTGTTAGAACAAAGGTGAGAGGCAGGGATCCATAAGGTCTAAGCTTTGAAGGTCACAATGACATAAAATAATTGCTTCCTTCAAAATTATTTTTCTCTTTGAGGCAATGAGTATGTGCTTTCTAAAATATGGAATATGGTGGGGGGTGGGGGGCAATTTGTATTTGTCAAGAGCCTTTATTTTTAAAATTAAGCATCATTAACTCCCTGAATATTCAAAGACTTTCTTCCAATGAGTCACCACATCTTGTGCAGTCAGGTACCCACAGCAGTGCCCAGAGCAGATCACCAACCAAGGACAGATGGACGCAGGTGGCAGGGAGACCATGCCAGACACCACGGGGTGAAGCAGGCTCACAAAGCAACAAAACCAGTTTTCTCTCTTTATCAGCATGACATTTCAGATTTCAAATCTCTCCTTTTGAAATAAAAGGCACAAATTTAGAAATCCTCAAAAAACAGTTTATTCATCAAAACGTTTTGGATAGAATAAAAGGTGTTGTATGTGTGTTGTAATACAGATACAAGCATATCAGAAACAATTTAAATATTTCTGGGTTTAAATATTTTTTTTCTTTTCAAACTAAACCCAGCAAAGTTATTTCAATTTTGGGAAGCAAAATGAGTGGAACTTGTATTCTGACAAGATAGGATTTCAGTAAATTTTCTTCCATGGCTTAAACTAGAAAAGAAACACCTTCCTTAAAATTAAGGCTGTGGTGAATGAAGGCATCAATCTAAAATTATTTGTGAGGATGCAGAGTACAGGGAGTGTATTCCAATAAATTAACTGATTGTGCATATCAAGTTACTTATGTGGCAAGTACTTTGAATTTATCAGAATTGAGCCCTTGTTTGGCAAAGTAGTGAAAATATTGTCTTAGAGGGAGAGGGCAGAACTTTTGGTAGAAGTTAAGCTGGAATTCTCCATTAAGATTATTTTTCAATGGAAATAGTTCATGCTTTGAAATTAGAATTGGCATGAGTGTGGGTCAGTAACAGAAGACTACCAATTTATCTTGAAAAACAGAAAAACATAAAGTTTTGCAATTTAGAATTTGGAATGGTAAATATTTTACAGCCACTACTGCTGAGTATTGCATTTAAATAGAATAAGAGGACATCAAACTACACTTAAAACAATTAAATTATTGCCTGTATGCTATGTTTAGAATAAAATTTATCAGCCAAGGCTCTCAACCTAGGCTATACTGATCTTATGATTTATTTAAGCTGACAATAGAAGATTTTCACAAACTAGCTGCTTAAGATTGTTGTTCAGCAGTTCCAAATACCCATAGTTTGAAGGCCAATGTTTAAGTATAATGAAGTAAGATTGCTCTGACACAAATGCTAATTAGTTTCTTGCAACTACCAGACTTAAAAAAGAGTTTTTAAGCAACCCCATTTAGATGAATGGGAAAAGAAAATACAGTGGTATCCAACAAACGGCTTTTGGGAAGGTAACAAGCTTGCTAATTCTAGAACTTGCAATAATCAGGAGAATTTCCAGTGAGAATGTTTGCCACAAACACCTCAACCAGCTACACCGAGACAGCCCATGTCCTACGTTCAGCATTAGGACTGGTATTAGAGTTGGAAGGTGGGAGCTCAGGGAAGGGATTGAGCTTCGCTGCTTGGATGGTCTCCATGGCTTCCCTACAGATGCTCACCAGCCACCCTTTCTGGGCAGCCTGCCTGGTGAGCCTAGGAACGACCAGCTGCCTCCCCAGCAGAGCTTCCTGGGGAACACAGACAAAATTTACAATTATTTGACCTCACTGAGCCTCAGTACTGAGTACACAGCTTGCTGACCTGCTGGAGCTCCAGCACTGGCCTGCATGCCCACCTGCCACAAGCTGACAGTATCTGAGATTCAAACTAAAGAGTATTCAGGGAGAAAGCTATGAGAAATTTTAAAATGACATTTAAAATATTTTGGCAGTTAAAATGCATATAGCTAGAAGTATGTTTCCTTAAGGCCCCATTGAGATGAAAAGCCTTCTTTTCACAGACATCCTAGAGAAGGCAAGCACAAATCGATGAGAGCATCTGTATTTTTAAAGCAATCATAATGAAAAAAAAAATATAACAACAATTACATCTGTTTTATAGAGCTTTCCAGACAATAGACATTTAAGCCTTGCTTGGCAAGTGGTACCAATGTTCAATGGGAAGGAACTCCAAACTGCTTGCACTGGTGTGAAACACAGCAGCACTGCTATGAAACTCAAGGCTGAGAATTTTTATACAGTCGATAAAATCCAGCATGAGCTTGAAAATAATTTAATTTGATTCAATCAATGAAATAAATAGGAAGATGGCTGCTATGTGTTTGCACATGCAAACTGCAGTATGAATGAATCAACTCAATTCAATAAAAGGACAGAAGTAGAGTCTGTTACATTATCAACGAAGCGCTCGGCCACTTGAAAACATGATTTCATTTATGGAAATTTTACAGTTTAACCAGTTCTCCAAAAGAACAAAAACATAAATTGAAAGTTTAAAAAGTGAACTTTTTTTTTCAGTCAGTAATTCTGCTTTAGGTCAACTTAGTGGTAGATAAATTTAAAAGATTGATTATGATAAAACCAAACCAATTTGTTACTTCTTTAAAATGGAAAAAGACACTGCAGTGGAAAAGTATTTCAGAAAAAAACCCTTACAAATATATCTATTTCAAAACAACTTTTTTCTTGAAATTTGCACAATTCCAAGATTTTTTTTTTTGGTGTAAAAATACCAAGCTGTCTTTCGT
Organism: Melospiza melodia melodia; assembly: GCF_035770615.1. Classification (NCBI taxonomy): domain Eukaryota; kingdom Metazoa; phylum Chordata; class Aves; order Passeriformes; family Passerellidae; genus Melospiza; species Melospiza melodia. Next base: position 128,509,830 of record NC_086196.1, read on the forward strand.
TCTTCCCAGATAAATTTCATGCAGCTGTAGATCTAGAGGAATTATATCATGTCCTACTAGAAGTTACTGGAAAACCTGCAGTTTTCTGCGTTAAGGTGTAAAACAGCAGTAGTTTAATCTGATGAAGAGAATCACGGTGTCTTAACCATATAATTGGTTTATATATATGTGTGTGTGTCTGTGTGTGTATACATATATATGCATATATATAATTCTTTAGTGTATATATACATACATATATATATATATATACTTACAAAGGAATATGCATATATATCAAATTATACATATGTACGTACAGACAAATATATACTTCTGTTCTTTCTGGTCTGCAATAGCAGATGATCTCCTCAGCCACCCTACCTGGTTAAAATCCTCCACCCTGAAACTGCAGTTTTGGGGTTTTTTTGTTTCCCAATAGAGCAATCTGCTGCAGTGAATTTATGAAGTGATTTTTTTTTTTTTTAAGTTTTTTGGATTTGCCTAATTCATTGGCCTGATTTGTATTTCTTTTTGCTCATATTACTATGCAGATATTTGTTCCTTTCTTGATGTTATAGAATAAGTAATTTTGATGTTTTTGCCCTGTTTTTGTAAGTGTTTAATGCCTTGCAATGGCTATGGATTATCTATGGTTTTCAGGTAGGTAGAAAAAAATAACTCCAGAATTATCCCTCCCTGGAGGTCAGAGAAGCACAGCTACAAATGGAAGCCAAGGTTTTAAGTTCCCAATCCCCAGCTTCAGCCATGCTTCCTCATATAGTACAAAATCAGTTTAGCATAGATTTTCCCTAAAATATGGACAACAATTTTGATGCCGTGAAGGGGAGGCAATGTGTGATAATCATAGGCTATTTCACCAGCAATGAACAAATGCTGGTATGGACTTGGGAAGATGGTCTCTGATCAGTCTAGATAGCTGTCTACTGGTATGTATACATTTGAATGTACAAAAAATCAGTCTTTCTCTATATATGAAATGTATATATTTTTTAAGCTTTCTACAAACTACTGCTTCAAAATAGCATTTTCCTCCTGATTCATTACCACCTGTTTTTCTTTCTAGTTTGTTCCCTCTTAGTCATTGCTTAACATTTCCTTAACTTCTGTGAAACTTTCTTCCTGCATTTTGTTCCTCATATTTGTTTTATTTCAGTTCTTAATTTCCACCTTGTCCTTTGTATCATTTCCCCAATTATTCCTTCTTACTTAATTATTGAAAATTTATTTTTTTCACCCTAGGGAATATAAATGGGAGAAATTTGAAGCTTTCACTAACAATTACCTGTGATGAACAAGAGCAAAATGCACACAGAGACTAACATCTCTAGAGGATTTTATGCAGCAGAAAATGTGACTTGGGTGTTTTTATCTGTATTAGCAACTAATTCAGCCCAATAGGAGCAGAGCAGCATCTGGTATGGAGGTCCTTATATTTAAGCATGATCAATATGTTTTATCACAGACTAGATCCAGTTTCCTGTCTCAGAAAAAATGCTATTACCCTGAAAGTAGTTTGAGGCTATTTGAAGGACTAATTAGTTCAGATCCTTTTGTCCCCACTGCAGGTTGCAGTACATTTGGTACAGACTGTAGGCAGAGCTTCCAGTTTACTTTGCTTCAAGAGAAATCTAATCCATGCCCACCCTCAGCTGTTCCCAAACCAAACCAATGTGTGGCAATTGGGATTCACTGCAAACCAACACCGTGCCTCCCAGTCCAGGGGCAGTCTCCCAGGCTCCCAACAACAAACTCCACCACCTTGTCCTGAAATTGCACATTCCTAACTCAGTTCTTAGCCTTGAAATTTTTATTTGCTCCTGTCCCCAGAAGAGCCCTAAGTCTTCTGAATATTGAACAATTCTGAGAACTGTAAATATTTCATTGTTCTGGCTCACTGACCAAGTACTGCAATCAGTCACTCATTCCTTGGGCAGCTGTGTCAGGCACTAGGCTAAAGAGCCATTCCCCACTACTGTGTGGGCAAATAAATACTTATTTCCCTCATTCTGATCATGGTTCCTGCAGGTGTGGCCAATGTTTTATCTCAGTACAGTCTCTGGGAGTAGCAGTGTCACAACTACAGCAGGGAATCAGCAAAATTGAACTCAGACTGTCAATATTTTGGCTAGCAAATCTAATCACAATATCATTAGGAGAGCATCAGCACATCTCTTATCCTTTTATTTTAGAAGGAAGCTTGATTCCATTTCTGTTTCCCCTCCCTCCACTTTCTAAAAATAAGTTTACTTGGCTAACAAAATCTGAAGCCTGAACAGATAGATGCATCTCTTTTTAATCTTATACAAGGTGCTTAACTTCTGGCTGGGTGAAATTTAAAACAGACTTTGTGATTAACACTCTCCTCTGTATCAAAGTTCCTTTTCAGTGCCATGACATTACCCAGCTCTCTGGGTTTCCCACTACAGTGTGAACTGCTTACCTTCCTGAGGGATGCCCATACACCTCATAAACACTAAAATATGGATGGTCCATCCAGCATGGGGGCAAGACATCAAAAGTGATGTGGTGGATCAGTCTGCTTTGAGCTCCCTAACACTTCTTTGAATGCAACCATCAAGCATTGCATGTTGAACTGACAGGTGCTTTGTTTATAAATATTTTCTCTACCCTGAGTTAGGCTTCCTGCACAGGAGATAGATGGCTAAGAGGGGCAACCAGAGAAATCACTGAGCAGGAGGAAGAATATCCTCAAGAAAATATGATGGGACAGTAATATACATAAAACCTACACTTTTAAGGTACCTCCTTTCAGCACTGGCGAGGTCTCTACTGTACCCTGAAAATAAATATATAAGACCAACCTGCCTTTTCTTCAAAATTATTAGAAACATGCTGCTAATTGATGCCCAAATATCCAGTAATTAAAACACTTACCACTGAGGTGGATGACCTTTTAAACACATAAACACACTCCTGAGTTGAGAAAAAATTTCACTCATAGGCCCTTTCAGGTCAGAAATGTGCCCTAGCTACTCACTGAATGGTTATTTTGGGATGAAGTTAGTGACTTTCTCCTCTTGAAACCTTGCCAATTTGGATAATTGATTAAATAGCTAATGGAGCAGGAACTTAAACCTGACCCCCTTTCTTCACAGAAGAGCAGACTAACATTGGTCTGTGGAGTGAGTTGCTTGCTATTTGGCTGAATAAATATTTAAAAGCAAACTGAATAGTTCCAAGAGGGGAAAATTAAAAAGTTGTCTTGTCAAATAACAAATACTTTCTGATTAATAGGAACCTCCTGGGAGGCAGACAATCTTAATTCTTATACTCTCTGTAGATCAGATAAAGTGGGCTTTGTCAGTTTCCCGAGAGGGAATTTAATTTTCTGCAGTTTCAGAAAATTATCTTTTTTTTTTCTTCCTCCCATGCACGTGGCATCTGCTCTGGCAAGTGTGTTCTCAGAAAAGACAGTGGTTCTCTCTGAGGGGTGAGACTGTGAGACTGCTACCTCTTGAGAACAGGTTTGGGGTGCAGGAACCTTGGCAGGGTCAGGGTTTGAGGGGGCACCCTGGGTTTGAGCCTGAGCACCCTGAGCTGGGACTGAGCTGCCCTTGTCTGGAGGATGGAAAGTGTCAGTGGTGTCTGAATGCTCAACTTGGTATTGAGCAAAGTGGGAGCTGAATCCCTTGATAGAGCTGGTAGTCCATTTTAGGGCATTATAAAGCAACACTTAGAAATACAGGAAGGTACTAATAATGGAAACATTTCGTAAATGTAACATTTTAGAGCAAGATGTTAGTATCCAGTTTGGGGAACTAAAGATACCTCTCCTTTCAAGTAGGAGCTAGAGTGTCGTGAGTGATAATATAGCTTTCCATTATTACTTCACCACTTTGTCTCCATTTATTGTCAGAAGGTATTCAAATGGCAAAAGCATAAAATAAATTAATGTTCAAATGAATAAGTTAATGTTTTAGTTAAGGGAATTAAGCTTCAGATGAAACTTGATATCACTTCCCATAAATAGTCCATTTTGACAGACTATTTACTCAAAAGGACTTAACCAGTCCTTTACCAGTTGCTCTTCCTATTGAAGACTTTTAAGTCTTCATGGGTCCTGTGTCCCAGAAATCATCTCTGGATTAATTTGATAGTTCAACTTAATCTAATATAGCTATTACATTTTTATTTTACATAGGTTTCTGTAGCATTAAAACTGATTTGCTGGTGTCCTTAAAAATATAAATTATTCAAGTTCAGCTAAGCATTCACAGTTCCTAATACTCCTTGAGAAATTTTCAAATTATAGATATAATTCCAGAGAAAACTCTAATGTTTATGATAAATCTTCCCTGATATGGAAAATGGAAGAAAACAAACCCTTGGCATTTATTATTCCCCGTTTAGAAGGAAACCTTTCTGAAGCAGGATGAAGTTGACAAGAGCATTAGAATTTCCCAAATATTTATTTTGTCAATGTCTGCAAAAATATCTGCACTCTGTTGGTGGTAGGCAGGCAGTAAGCTGCCTTCACCTATTAACCTTTTACAACTTCTTCTAACCCAATGTGATGTGACTTAATGCAAAAAAAAGTATCTATGTAAGTTTTAACAGGTTGGAAAATGTTATTTTTCTGATTATAATGTGTAGTTTCATTGTTACTTTTGGATGAGTACCCTGCAATTCATGGATAGACCAATTATGACTCGTGTTCTTCCTGAATTTACAGTCTGGTGACTAGAATATATCTATTCCACAATATTAATCTTTCAGATTATTCTTGGGTTTATGTCTCTGTGAGTTCTGCAAAGTCTGTCTTTTCTTTCTGAAGCACAGATATGCCAAAATGGTCATTGTTTCCTGCTAGAGTCAAATCCTCAGCTATGGATTGAGTGCACATTAATGTGTGTGAGAAAGCCAACTTTAAATATTTGCATTTCGAAATCTCTAAGTTTTCTTTAAAGTCTGTGAGTTAAGATAGAGGTGTGCCTCTGACAGTTAAGTATTTAATTAATTTGAAAGACAGCCTAACCTTCCATGTGAAGCCACCTAAATTTTAGGTTTAAGTATTTTAATCCCAGTATTTTTTTCCTCCTTTTTGTTGCTAGTAATCTGCACCTTTCTTTCTCATCTTCTGTACCTTCCCATCTTTTCTAGCCAGTATTCTACCACTCAGGGTCATGATCTTACTTGTAATATTATATATAATTGACCCAAAGTTGTGAGCCTGGAGAGGTTCAAAATGCACTCATGAGCGGTTTTTCCCTCAGGTAACTTTAGCCACCGAGAAGTCAGGTATCCTGCAAGAGTTCTGTAGTTAGGAGAGAGAAAACCATCCCAAGAGGGCAATTCACTGCACTTTCTGGACCTTTCTCTTAAACTCTCTCCCTCTATAAAGGAGGGAGTCTATGTAGTACTAGAGAGGGGCTTCAGTGAGTCCCATGGAGAACATGTACCGTGGAGGCTTCTTTTTAAAATATGACGGCATTATTTAAGGTTATAAATTATACTTCTACAGGACTTTCAGTTTCCAGTGCGATTGACGTGGGTTATGTGTAGAGAGCAGGAAAGGAGCCAGATGAGCTTGCTGTGCCTCCCCTGCAGTTGGAAAGAGGAGGACTGTGGCACACAGATATTTGAGCTGCCAGCACAGAAGCCTTTGTGGAGCAGCACAGCTGTGTTCATGCAGCACTGCACACTGTGTAAAGAAACACTGCTGAAACCAGCCTCATTCACTGGCAGAATGCAAAAATTCATGGGAATTTTTTTAATAGCAAGCAGACTAGAAAAGTCCACATATTTAGCAAGTTTCTTCCGGATTACCACATTGTTTCAGTTTCTGACTTGGTTTCGGACAGACCATCACAAACCCTCAGAAACATCTTCGATACATCTCATACAAGCTATTTGCTGCTATAGAGTACCTGCTCTCCTGAGAAGCAATGCAATCATTCCTTCACCCTCCAATTTCTACATGTATGCACATCTATATTAAAGAACATGTCAAGAAGGAAAAAAGTGAGAACATCATGATGTTCAGTTCCAGAGGAGTAATTCAACTTAATTAAATTACAGAAAAGTCCTTTTGTTATTTTTTTGTTAATGAATTCAAGCTGAATGATAGTAGACAAGTGCATGTCATTAATTGCTCCTAAGCCAAAAGAATACACAACATAAATTTTGCAATAAATGCTCACAGTGCCCTTCCAAATAAGATTTTCTGAAGCTTTTCGTGATATATCAACACTTCTTTTAGAACTGCAAGACTATGGAGGATAAAACTGCAATTTTTCTTAAAGCCTGAGAAGTAAGTCTGACTTTCTGCACAGTTCTTATCGTTTTACCAGCTGAATAGATTTCATTTAAGTTAGACCCTGTAGTATTAGTGCTTCATAGGGTTTTGTAAGAGAAAGTATTTTGACTGGATAGAATCAAATCTGTGTTTGCCAAGAAAAATATCTTTACATTGGAATAGACTGGTCTCTGTTTTGGTTTACTACTCTTTGTCACAATATAACTGTGTTGTTTCGCCTAAAAGTACTTCTAGGTCAGGAAATGACAATCTGTGTGTTAGGAAATCCTACACCAATACAAGCAGGGCTCAGCTAAATTTACAACAGTCATTCTCAGCAGAGATGAGCTGGGAGCTGTCCTGCTCTGAGGGAATTGCTGGTGCCCCTCCCTAAGAGCTGTCAGGACAGCACGAGATGTGAACTTGTTCTGCTTCCCCAAGCTGCCTCTGCACCAGGAGGAAAGCATGGAGACAGCAGGTTTGGGATCCAGCCCTGGCTTCTTGGAGCAGAGAGTTGACTTTAATTCTTTCACTTTCACACATTGGTTTCTTAATGGACTTCTGATTTAAAAGTAACAACCACACAAAATAATGAAACTAGAACTGGTTTTATAGCAGCAATATCTTTACATTGACTCTACTCCTAAAAATTCACTGCATAGTTTTCCTGCCACTCATGGGCACATGAGAGGGTGGGTGATACCTAATCTCATTATTCTGTGATATATTCTGTGATTTTTTTTTCTTTTAATGCTCCAACTTAGAAAATTATAGCCCTGCATGAAAATCTCAAATGCCATTAGACAAGGAAAAAAATAAAAAAGAGAGAAAGCTAGAAATATACACAGAGTAATACTATACTTTTTATGCAAAAATCTTTCTAGCTACTAGGCATATTATTGTCTTCTCAGTTCTGTTAGGAAACAGATACTATATAAAGCATTTAGGTTACACTAGATATTTTAACCTCAATGACAAAATAAATTATGAGCATGTACTAGTGTGAGAAATTGAACTTCTGGATCAGAGAAATTATAATTTTCAGATGACAGGAGGGTTGGTAGAAGTTAATCAAGGTAATCATATCTGTAACCAGAGCATGATGAAGGATCATGTGCTTCTGAATCCTTACTTTCTAAATATCATGAATGTAGACAATATCTTCAAAAGGCATCCCATAAGAAAAAAACCCAAACAAATGGAACCAAAACAAAAAAGTAAAGAGTATTTTAAAAGCATCCATGTGTCTTTCTATTTGATCCACATAATTTTTGGGAATATCTGATAGTCTCATATCATTTGAGCTACCATTTTAAGCTCTTTTTTCAGTTCTACAAAAAAAATCTATGCTACGGGGGTAATTCAGGTGGAGCCTGGAGAGTGATAATGAATTTGAGTGAGTACACTGAAGTTGGATAAAACTGTGTTTCAAAAATGAGATGGGTTTTTTTCCTACTTTATACATACTCTTTATGTAATTTGACACATTTTTTAGTAATTTTATTTTGTTGACCCTTTTCAGAACTATGAAGTTGTGCAGAAATAAACACTTTTTTTTTTTGACTTATAGAAGTTTCATTTCTTGTAATAAAAAGAAGGACAGTAGGAATAAAATCAGTCCACTTCTATACAAAATAGTTTTCCTAGGCGACCTGTTAAGAAATTGTCTGTTTGATATATGTAATTTGAGCTATCTTAACCTTGGTGAAACCTAATCCAAATTTATTTCCCATAGTTGGATGATTGTATACCTGAGCAGGTAGTACTGTTGACATCAGTGTGCCTACTCACCAGTGGGAATTTAAATCAGGGTGAGTAATCAGCATGGAAATACCTGATGCTAGGATTATAATCCTTCACAAATTTGTGGTCTCCTTGACTGTCCATCTTGCTTCATAACTGAGGAGAAACCTTATGCTTGAGCCTTAGGTTAGTTTGTGTGGTTTTTGGTTATGGGGTAGGGCGTGGGGAATTGGTGATGATGACTCATTATGATTTGATGTCGTGAGCTGCAGCTCTCCCAGAGCAGCTGCTTTTTCTGATAAACATAATGCTCTACACTAGGCCTTTGATTTTCTGCATATTTCACTTGCTCTTTATATATTACTGATTCATTAATATCACCCACTTTACTGTATGTTCCAAGATGGTCAAGTATTTTCATCTGTGTTTTTTATTTTTCTCCAGCAGAAATTGCTGAAAGTTTTATAAGCATGAGTGAATGCAGGTCTAAATTATACCTCAAGAAAACAGTGGGAGAAAGGTGTGACTGTAACAAAAATAGCTGGGTGAGGGACAGAGTACTAAGGGTGTGCACTTTTCTACTGCAGTTTTGAGAGATAAATCAGCTGTACACGAGCTAAAGGTCTGCTGCACCATGGGCACATGCCACCTCTTGGAAACTGTTCCTCTGACTATCACTTTCCCTTGGAAAATACTCAGGTCCTTGGCTGCATGCTGCCAACATTCATTCTGAGCCCTCCATATGGACAGAGGAGGCATTGTTTAATATCTTCTGTATCTGATGCTTATCCACTTTCATGGGAGAGGTTCTTGTTTGAGTTTTGCCGAAGAAAAAAGGTAGTAGTAATTCTATCACTTAACACTTCATGTTTACTTAGTAATTTCTTTTATCATTAATCACAAAAGATTGCATCTGAAATTTAGCTTTATGTATTACTTATGTTTTAGGAACTGTTAACTCATAAGCATCTGGATTTTCTTCATGTATTATCAACATTGTTCTGTAACAGATTAAATATATTATCTAATGGATAATTTTAGAAATTAATGAATTTTCCTATTTTCCTTGGTAATACTCACAAACAACAATAATTTTCATTTTGAATTTTAATCCCAGACTACATTCTAAACCATAGTATTCAAAAGAATTATAACATCAGTGATTTAATGGCCCTGTGGAATACAGCATTTTGTTTCTAAAATTTTCAGGAAAACTTCCGGTTTGCTTTAGGTTATTGAATTTTAGGTCACACTGTGTTTGATTTTGGTTTGGGTTTTTTCTTACAGTCTTATTAAAAAGGGCTCTAGTTCACAGACTTTTTTCAGGTTTTTCTTTTTGGCAAATGGATTTTGGAAATGGAAACCCTCAATTCAATTTATTTATTGTGATACGTAACTACTTTGTAGGCCAACAGTGTATCCTCTACATGACTTAGGGATCACAGTCCTCTTGTCCTATGCACATGAATATTGATTTCCGGATGGATTTCACTCTTGGTACAAGACTGACAAAGTCCTTGAAGAATTTTGAGCATTGGGTTACCACCCTCAAGAGCCAGTTCTTATGTCACTGGAAGAGATTGAGAGGACTAATACTGGAGTACAGACTTCAGATAATATTCAGTTTAGATTAGATTTGTATTTTGGAAGGTGTTATCATCTGGATTGCTAGTTGAGGTTTGCAGTTAACATAATATTGCTCTAAGCTGTGGCATGTAGTATTAAAGGAAATGTTATTTCGCTGTGCGCTCTTCCTGTTGTTTCAGATTAGGAGTTTTCCATTTAGGGAGCCTCACAAACACCTGGAACAAGTGTCAGGCCTCCAGGGAGCACCTTCCCAGCATCTCTCCCACTGCTCTGTGTGACCCAGTTGCCTTGTGCAAGGTCAGAGCATCACAGATGTGTTGAAGTATCCAGGGCAACAAACAATCCATGGTGTTCTAAGGGTTTGCTCCTCCCTGCTGCTGTGAAGCTGGAAATGCTGGGCTGCAGCAGCCAGCACAGCTCCCTGGGTACCCTCCAGGCTTGTCTGCAGCCTCTCATCAGCTGGGCAACTGCACAGGGAACTTACCATGAGGATAAAGGGAAACAACCTCACAGTCCTTCACAACACTGTGAAAGGCTTCCAAAATAGTCTTGGTCTTCTTCTTCACAGAACAAACCTTGCTTTCAAAGGAAATTAAAGGAGTTCTGTAACACCTGTTCTCTGAGAAATCCTCAACGTATACTGTTCACACCCGCTGAATAAAATTTTTTCAAAACTCTTTTCTAATTAAGGAAATGTAAACCTCATCCCACAATATTCCACCACTGGCAGTTGTCATACTTGTTTAAAAGGCCTCAAGTGTTGCATTCAATGTAATTTGATTTCTGTCCATGATGGTCACTGTAGTGTTATCAGTCCATTCTGCAGAACTTGCCAGTTCTTGGTAAAAGCAGTAAATTTCAGTATTTGGAAATGAGCTTAATTTTTAAAACTGTGTCAAGATGAGTAAATTGGATCTAAAAAAATAGGTTTTCTTTATATAGATTCGTAGTGATGCTAAATGAAACTGAATGATGCTGATTATACATATATTTATTTTAAATAATGTGAAACTGCATGCATATCATTAGATCTTTAATGCTAATTTTACAAAATTGCTTCAGTATGGTCAGCATAATCTATTTTTTTATTGGCACTTCAAATTTATTCTGTTTTTGAATCTTACTATCTCTTTACAGCATCAATCATTTTTTATTTATTTAAGAAAGTAATTAAACACAGTTCAGAATATATTTTTAGAGGCAGTATAAAAAGCTCTTGCTGTGATACTAAATGTGAGATATCTTTCTAGGTAAAATTATTGCACTAATGATTAAGAATCTATATTTTTATTCCCCATTTAGAACTTTAATATCTATACAAATAACATCATTAAATAAAACTAAAACAGTTTCTTAACAAGTTCCTTTGGAGTGGAGGAAACTTATTCTGCTTATTTACACAGGCTGTTTTCCTAATGATATTTAAACTCATTGATTCATAAGGAAGAATAAATAGAATGTCAATGTTTAAAAGAATGAACATTTTCTTATTCTTTATCTGAGATTTGGGGAAGTAAATATGTGTTACCTTGGCTTTATTTCAAGGCACAGAATTTGTAGTGAATAAAGACAAGTTTAAGATGTGACTTTTCAGATGTCTGCAGTCAACCATGGACTCCTCAAATTTTACTGTAGTTGAACAATTTTGAACACACCTGCATTGTCATTTCCTCAAGGAGGAAGCATTTCCTTGTGAAACCAGCCTCATGAAGTTTTGGGTTGGTTTGTGTGTGTTTTTAAAAAGATTGAGAGAAACTTTTTTAATGAATGATAACTTTATGTCCAAGAGGATTTTTCTCTCCATGATTAAAGATTTTTATCTTTAGAAAGAAATTATGGTGAACCGATCATTCAGAGTGGGTGATTTAATGATCTTCCCAAGTTGTGCTAAGATGTAGGGAATAAAGCTTTTTTTAAAGACTAGAAATAACAGCAGCACATAACAAAGTGAAAATGTTCATCCAGAGAAGGGTCTTAAAGGAAATAGTTAAAGACAGCAAAATGAAATAAAACCCTTTTATGCTGAGCAAAGACAGAGAAGGAAAAAGAAATGTTGAGGACTACAAAAGCCACTGCAGATAAATTGTTGAAAGCACAATGTCTGCATTACACAAATTATTTCCAGTTAGAGAAATAGAATTTACCTTTAAAATTAGCAAGAAAGGGAAGCATATATGTAAAAATTAAAGATTTAAATAGAAATTCTAAGGGACTGGTGATTTACTAAGACAGGTGCAAAAGGCATGGTTTATGCAGCCTGATTTTTGAATTATCAAGGTGCAATTTTCCCCCAAATTCCATCCAAAGCCTCCTTATGAGGGTAGTCATATATTAAGTGCTTGAAAAGACTGTGCTGGACTTTGCTAAAAATAGAAATAAGACTGGTGTGACCGGCAGCAAGTGGTCATGTCCAAATCCATGACATTTATGGCAGTATCACCCAGGCTGCCTGGTTCTACAAAGAAAATCACTTTCCCTTTGGCCTTTCCACTTCTGAGAACAGGATCATAACTTGCATGATAATCCCATTTTTCCCCCCAGACATCAATGAGATGACACTTATTTCAAATATTAAAAAATTATTGCTTGCTAGCTACCCTGCTTTGTATGTATTCCTTATTTCTCTTTTTCAAAGGGAATAGTTGAATTAGTTTTTTGCTAAAAGTGGGTTGTTCATCTTTAAGAAAACATGGAAGTGGGCACTGTCAGGCAATAGGACTATATATAATTCCCACTTAGATACCCTTCTTTCATGTCTGTAGGTATGGACTGCTGCCAGTTTAAAATGAAGTCTGTTCTCCTGGCATGCATAGAGCTTGATTAGCTAAATACTCCACACCAAACCTGTAGGGACCTGCAGTATATGGAGTCCAATCATGGGCTTCAAAAGACCTTCCAAATTCAGGACCCCCAACAATTTTCATTGCTCCATAAAATGTGATAAATATTGTCTCTTCAAATATATTTAACAAAATCTGTTTGTGATCTGGTTTAGGGATTATCATCTTCAGGCAGCAGGTATACTGAAGGCTCTAATTCTTGTGTCCTGTTCATGAGCATGAGGAAAATGTTAAGAGTGGCTGAAGAAAGCAGAACAAGAGGGAAATGTCCAAACAAGGGATGGTATTTGACCCCATGAATTTTTATCCTTGAGCTCCTTACAACAGCACATAATTCTATATAACTAAACGTGTCAAAAATTAATAAATAATAAAATAGCTCTATTTAAAGCCAAATATGATATGACAGGGAGAGAAAGAATTGTTTCTTTTAAATCCTAAGTAAGCAGCCAAATTAGCTCAAGGGGGGGGCTGTATTTGGGTACTGAATTAAGCAAAACAGTGATGTCTAACTTTTAAATTATTAGCAAAGGCACTAATTTTTTTCATCTTCATTTGAGTCTTGCTGTTCTTACTATCAGAACTGTCTGCCTAATGTCTGTTCTGCAGTTATGACATTTCCAGTCTTCCTTGTTCTGTGTCTTTTTTTATGACATGATCTTAAAAACAGAGGAACTATCACATCATCTCTCTGGACACACCTTATTTTTATTGCTTGATATTCAGCTTTATTATATCCTACCTTTAAAGGGTCAATGCTGCAGCCTACAACCAGCCTTTCAGCTTGGGAAATCTGAGGCTCTGTTAGAGCATTCTGTTTTGTTCTGTTTTGCTGCCCTTGGTTGTCACTAGGTAAAGCTTTTCCCATTCCTGAGAAGCACAGAGCCTCCTGTGAATAGTTCCCTTATAAAAGCGCCCTTTGTCTAAGGTCTTCTCACTCAGCAGAATCAGCAGTATAATAAAAATGTCAGTTTAAGTTTTAGTAGGAAATGCTTGACTTTTTTAACAAGAGAGGAGCACTCAATGTTGAAGCAGTCGAGAAAGAAAATGTCTTTTCATGACCACTGGAAATAGAGGGCAGGGACAGTGAGGAAGAAAGCAAAGGGTGGGAAACTGGCTTTCTTCCAAAATGAGGAAAAGCTACATTTAAGGACATAATTGAATGATGTGGCATTACTTTGAAGAAATAATACAGCATATCCTTTTAAAATTAATAAAATCTAAGTGTATAATAATCTATGTGAAAAATGCATAAATGTTTGAAGTATCAATGGATGAATTTACAAACATTTTAAATGGAGAAAACAAGTGACAACACAATTGCCATGTGAGTTTAAAATTACAAGGCCAATTGTCTTCAATGAAATCACGTTAGAAAAAATAAATGAGGAAACTTTAAAAAAATTAACATCTTGTCAGCACACTGACTTCACTGCTTGCTTAATAGAAAAGTCTGTTATCACTTTTATTTCCTGTGAGGATAGTGAAGAAGCTATTACAGTGTAAAATCCCTCGTGCCCATGAGAAAAGAGCTGAAAATAGATTGAAAAATGTGGGGGAAAAGCAGGCATAATCAGAACTAGTTACTCTGCAGGAACACTTCATTTTTCTATATCCCAGCTAATGATACATTCTGCACATTTTTCTGTTTACCTAAAGAAGATGCTTATAGTATTTTATGTAAGCACAGAAAGGAAAGAAACTGAATTATAGGTGGTTTGAAGAGAACACCAATAATTGCTGCATAAGGCATACTTAAGCAAAGATATTCAAACCCAATAAAACTGGGCATGAATAAATACTAATAGTGTCTAATTAACAAAGAATCTTAGCTGAATCTGTGACATACCGCAAAGGCTAAATATTGTTTTGTGTGCCTAGAAACATGTGTGGGAGGAAAGAAAAATAAGAGCTGTTCATCACAGAGGCACAGTGAAACTTGTCAATAACAACCTCGCAAAGGGCACAACTTTCATCATCTCTGTACCCAATGGCTGCATAATGTAGGATGATTAATGTAAGGCATGTCTCCTGGGGACTGGGGCTTGTGCTTGCCATAGGTAGAAGTGACTGTCAAGTGACTGGTAACATTTATCTTGTTCTAGGAAATATTTTTTCTTTCCCTTTTCGTGAGCAGGCCTGGCATAGCTCTGTGCTACCAAATGTTGAAAGCCTGTGTGATGGCTAGATTTGAGAAGAACAAAATCAAAACACATTTCAAGCGGTGGTCAGCACCAAAATGGGAATTTGTGTCTGTGTTGCCCAGGAGGCAGAGATGTCTCTGCTACTGATCAGGGCTTTTTACAGCAGGAATAAGACTGGAGTGTTGAAGGGTTATTTAGCAGGGAATGATAAGGAGAAATATTTGGGATGTCATGGAAAGGCACATATAGCAAGAATGCCAAACTTATTGTTCTCAACTAAGCCTTCTCACTTCTTCCTCCAGGGCTTCCTATGTGAGGAAGTCAAACATAACAGCTGGCTTAATATAGATTTTTTGTATTATTGTCTTGGCCGCTTCCTGTGGCTGCTTTCTCCATCTCTTGTATTATAATGTATTTTCACTGCAAAGTTCACAATACAGCAGGAAACAAAGCACAGAGGAATGCACAGCATAAAAATTGATTGAAAAGATGTTGGCAATGAAAAATGGAACAAGTCAAGCTAGCATAAATACAATAATAAGCAGGGAAAATTAGCCAGAGAGCTGATATCTTTCTTATCAACTGCTATTGAATAAAAAACTTATTTTGATTGGAAGTGGCCAAGAAACCACCACCATTCCTCAATGGGAAATTCCACTTTGTTTGCTCTGTTCCAAAGAAGAAAGTATGAAAATACCACAAATTATTTCCACTTTTTAGCTTGCAATATTACTTTGCAAGTGCTCATAAGTTTCAGGCTAACACATGGTGGAGTTCTGCTTTAGTCTGTTACAGCAGAATGGCAGCACACTCCTTTGGTTACCAAGTGCAGTAGGAGCTGAGTACATCATCTTTGACCCAAATTACAACAACACAATTTCTCTGAGCAAATGGAAGCACTGCTGTCTATAATGGAATCATAGAATTGTGTAGGTTGGAAAACCTCTAGGATTACCAAGTCCAGCCATGAACCCAGCACTGCCAAGTCCAACACTAAATCATGTCCCTAAATGCCACAGTTGCATGTCTTTCAAATACCCCCAGAGTCTGACTCTACCACTTCCCCAGGAAGCTTTTTCTAGTGCATAACAACTCTCTCCAGGACTGAACTTTTTATGATACCCAATCTAAATTTCCCCTGGCACAGTATGCTGGTTGGACCTGGTCCCCTGGTTGTCCCCCAGATGCCATGTAATGGCACTGAAGGTCATCTTTTTGTGAAGAGAAGCTCATCAAATTAACCAACAAAAATACATAGTCTAAAACATGTAAACAGACCAAAAAAACTGTTTAGCAGGCAAATATCTACTACAAAGTGCCCTGAAATTTTCTTTTTCCATACTTTATAGAAGTCATCCCCACTTCACTTGAAATGAAAGCAACCACATCTTATACAGAATATTGTAAGATATATTCCCAATCATAAATATCTCTGTTCTACATGCCAAACTTCTGGTGATTAGCACATATTTTTAGGTTAATAATTTATAGTTTTGTTTCATTATAGCAAAAAGATAAATGAAAACTAAGACAAAAAATGGTACCTTTATTACTTAGTTTTCAGTATCTTCTGCAGCAGAATGTTCCCAAAGATCCTGTTTTGCTGGCATGGTAGCAAAGTCAGGGAGCAAGCAGGGTAGCCTCCATGTATTTTAATAACTTAAGATTTCAGTTTTAGAGGAACCTGAATTCCATGTTAGATATATGACAAAAGGAAGGATAGGTACTCCTCAAAACCTGGAGAAGCTATTGTTTGAGATAGAAGGAAACAACCTAACCCTTGCCAACAATGTTTTTCTCCTTCCTTTTGCAAGATGAATTTTCTGACAGATTCATCTGCACTGCTTGCCTAATAATAGCAATTGTCTGTGTAATTGGGAGCATAAAAAGAGGTGGGTAAGCCTTTGAGGAAAGCCAGCTAAGCATGCAAATACTGCTTGTAATTGGTACATAAATTTAGATGGTCTAGTTGCATATGTATTTCCTACTTAATGGCAATATTTAGAAACTTGATACTTGTTCTGCTTCCCAACTTTCCAGGCCCTAATCCTTCGATGCATCTGATTTAACATAGCTTTTACAAGACCCTACACCCAGAACTGGTTGTTAGAAATTATACATATTTCATCCATCTGCATTTTGCACAAAAAATAATAATGAAAAAGCAGGAACAATATATATATATATATGGAATTATACTTAGCAGATAAATCACAGTTTTCTCTGCTGTTGTTTCAAATTTAGGTTTGAGCTGCTCAGGTTGACCTTTGTCTGAGCTGTCCTCTGCACAAAGTGGTTTTGAGGATAGACTTGACCACTTATAGACAATTTATCATTATTCTTTTTCAAAATAGAGGTTCAAGGTTACTTCCTTCCATAATTTTCCTTCATTCATAGCACAAAACAAGCCTAAGTGGTTCACATACTCAGAAGTTTCTTCAGGATTCTATTTTCATCAATAAAATATATTTAATTAGTCTTCATTGAACTCACCAGCATCTTCCAAAACCAGCTAATTTTCATTCTGATGCTAACTTCACTTTGTTCTTAATGTCTGGAAACCCATCTCCTTCCATTCCATCCTTCCATTAAATTTATTAATTAATTCTTCTCTGTCCTTTTCATCTGTCTCTTCCCTGCTGTTTCATATTTCCTCTAATTTCCCAGATCGTCTTCATATTGGCTTCCTATTTCTGTCAACACTATTTCCAGTTTCTCCAGGTCATTGAACCCTAGGAATTCCCAAACCAGCAGTGATAGTGAATCCTAAACATTGATAACTGGTAACATCCTCACAAGGTAAAAGATGGTAGCACTGTTTCTGAGACAGTGACTGCAGGTTCTGGCTCCATTTCTGGGCTGCACAGGTAAAGCACTTTGTGTAGAATTTTGCAAGAAAAAGCAAGTCTTTGGTGAAGCCAAACCCAAAAAAGATATACCTGTCTGTTAGCCAGCAATCTGAAATTGTGTTCACACCTCTTCTTATTGAAACCAAAGCCCATACATACAATAGGAGACTTGCAGAGAAAATACTGAATTGGGATGCAGTAACTTGGTGACAGTGATGATGACCATCTTTGTCACTATTTTTTACAGGTAGCAGCAGTTACATATTTAGTTCCCATTGTTATAATTCTTGACAGTGATTGTCCCACTCAGTTTGTGTGCAGGTTTTAAATTGAGACATTATCAGTTGATGAGTACATGTTCCACTAACATCTCAATTATATCCACTCTCTCCACATGCAGTCATGAATATAATTGTGTGCATGAATACTGGCATTGGCATTAAATTGTGTAAAAACGGGATAGCTTAGAAAAATAACAGGCTGCCTGTTGTTTTATTTTACTACTTTTCACAGCTATTGTCATTCTAGGATTCTGGACTCTGCTAGAGTTCCCAGAAGTTTTATTTTTTGTAGCATACTGTGGCTGAACCATTCTATGTGATTTCCACTTGATTTAAAAAATATTTCCATGTTACTCAATTGCAGCATAGATTTTAATTTTCTGAATAAATAATATAAATATATGATGTCTTTTAGAAAGACAGAATCTCCTTTTAACATTGAGAAATGTGTAGGAGAAAGGAAAAAGACATACAGGACTGATAAGACAACTCTTTATTCATAAGCTTAAGTGAAAAAAAGCCAAAATGTTATCATGAGTAATATTTGACTGAGTTCTTGCAAGGGCTTTTATGTAGCACAAGATCATGACTCAGGTCCAAAATAAAACCCCAGTTCTCAGCTGCACTAAGAGAAACCTGGAACCTCAATTAACAAAAAAGATTTTTATGATTTAATTAAGTATATGATAGCACCTTGAGGAATTTATTGATTAAATTACTAATGGCTGACACCTTTCAGTTAAAGTACTTTTTTATCTCCCATTTTTACCATGATATATTTGTAAAAATTCACCACAAGCCCTCTTATTCTCATCTTTATTAGGCCTCTTAAGTTTTCCTAAAAAAGAAATAACCTCCTTCAGATCATTATGGTATGGCTTTTTACATAATTTTTCTGAATGAATAAATTTTACCTAAATGAGGGGAATGAAAATTTCTGTTTATGAAAATTTACCAGGGAGAATTTTATTTCCTGAGATAGAAATATTTTCTGATAGTAATGTGAAAAAATCATTAATTGCTTTTTAAACTGGGACAAATATGATAGCAAATTTCCTGATGAAAGAATAACCCAAAGATGATAGACAAATAAACATGTGAGATTTAGATGCTGTCACATGTTATATAGACATTACAAAAGATGCTATCACAGGAAGATTTTGAAGGTGGCTGTTGTAAAACACGCCCCAGTGCAGATAGATTTTTATGGGATTAGTCCTCTGAGACTTGTGTTGTTACAACTGGTATAAATCAACTGAGAAACAGGAGAAAACTGAAACAAACTTGTTTTCATTCATTCTACTGAGAATGCAGTTAAGTATAAAGGAGGATCAGAGAAGAGGATAGCCAGGTTAAGATGAACAGCAGTAGATTTCCAATTATTTTTTTTTTAAGGTAGAGTACTTTTGACTTTTCCTCTTACATATTTTCCCAAGTAGCCATTTTTGCATTTGCTCTTTGGCAGCGAATTCTGTAGCACCGAAGTTTTCAACACCTCTGTTCACTCATAGTGCCCGCAGCAACATTATTTAATTAAACCATGGGACCCATCTGCTGTACTGTAGGGAATGATAGGTCCTTCACTGTCATCATTTGATTTACTTGTAACTTACTGATGAGATGAGAAAAACTTCCATCTTAGAGAAAAACATCTGCCAACATAAAAATGCATTTAGTGGTACAAGAAGGTGTGCAAAGGAATCTTAATTTGCCTTTATATATCTCATTGATTCTATTTTTATAAACTAAGGACATTAAAAAAGCCGATTTTTCCTGTAGTATGGTATAACACACAAATATTTATTTTTATATCCTTTCAGAAAAGCAGGAATTTCAGATACAGTTCCGACAAACTATAATAAATATCTATTAAAATGTAAAGGAAGAGTAGAAAAGAAAGAAAATGTTAATCTCTCAGGGCAGTCATAACTTTTTTGCTGAAAAATAGTTGTAAAAACCTGATTGATCCATTACCTTTTCCTTTGTGTTTTAAAGATAACTGCAAGTTGCAAAGGAAAAAAAAAACAAAAAAACCAACATAAAACCACGAGAAGCTGTTTGCCCTCTGAAAAAGAAGGCAAATAAGAGCAACATGTATTAATGAACACTGATCCACTCATTGCTGCATGTAGGTAGGTTTTTTTCTGAATTTGCTAACATCTGCTGAAACCTTTGATTTTCAGTTTTGCTAATATGCAAATATTGAGCCTTATGGCCGTTCCAGATGTTTTAGCCTGGGCACATGGTCCTGATTGCTGTAAGGCTCATCTCCAGAAGTTGTGCCATACCTTCAGGACTCTTTATGATGCTGACTGTTACCAGGAAAGACATTGCTATGGCTATGAGAAACATTATGTGCTATGAAATATAAAATACCCAGTAATGGCAGTAACACAACTTAGTATAAAAATGCCATAAAGCGTGAAGTAAGAATTTTATGATGAAATTTTACAATTTATAGAGTACAAATAAAATAAAGATAAAACTGAAATCAATATATCTTTTATACTACCTTTTTACAAATTTGCTTGCAGCTCACTACAGATCTCATTAATTATTGAATGATTCTGCCTTGTATTGAAAACTTAGCAAAGGTATTTCTTTTAATAGTTTTCTGCAATATATCAAAATAAACCAGACAACAAATCCCTTCTTTTCCTTCCCACCTATTTTTTTTTCCACAGCAATCTGATTTTCCCATTTGGCCCATGTGCTGCCAATCCTTGTATTTTTCCTATTCAGAGGCTTCTTGTACAGGCAAGCATTGCTCCCAAAACAGAGGCCATCAGAAAACCCTTTTGCAGAAAGTCAATCCTGGTCACCTTGCAGGTCATAGCAAGAGTATGTGGCAAGAGAAGCAATCTTTGTGGTCGCAGCCTAGTGAGCTGTGGGGGATTTCGAGCTCTTCCAGCTGACCTACAACTGCTGTGGTTTACAGAGGGCGATTTCCAGCCTCTCCAGCCACTGAATTGGATTCTAAAGTTGCACTGTGGTTTTTTGTGACCAGCACCCAGGGTATCTAAACTGAAGTCCCAGAATGAAAGGAGTGATTGACGATTTTGTTCTACCGGCAAAGGGAAACCTTTCCAAGGATGATAAATCTTATTAAATAGAAAACAGTGTTTTTGCTGGGGCCAGTCTGAGATTGAGAAATCGACTCATGCAGGAGGCAAGGTCCGGAACAAGTTGAGTGCCATCCTCCTTTCCAAGTTCAAATTAAATTTTCTTAACCTTTCCTTCTGCAACATAAACATTTAGACAAACAGTCAGACAAGCATTATATGTTGTATAACAAAACATTACACAGTAGACACATCTTCCCCTGGGGAGAGGAATGAAAGAATAAACATGTAACAAGCATTAGTCACATTGCTTAATGCACTACTGGAAAGCACTCAAATACTCCTTGTGAGTGTGCTATAAAGAGATATATGAAGTATAATAAGTGCGCTGTATAACTTGTCAGATAATTTACTGGGCTCTGCATCAACCTGAGTTAGAATAAATTTTAAGAGTTGTTCCATGTGCAGTTGAGAAAAGCATCAAAATCCTGTCAAAAAAATTTTTGCATTTGTCTTCCTAAGTGCAGGTGTGAAAAGCATTCCTGATTTTTTAAAATGTAATTCTTCAGCAGCACCTATAATTGATAAATTGTCAAAGGCCATCTAGATTGACAAATTGTAGAGAAATATCCTGAATAAGGGATACTGTCCTCCTCATCACCATCATCTGACTGTTTCCTAGCAACCTTTCAGTATCATCTCAGTTTATTTCCATTTCCATAGGGACTGAGACAGCAGCAGTTATCAACTACAGCATGTAGATATAGCCTAGGAACAGAGAGCAGCTGTTGGAAGTTGAACAGAAGGAAATCAAAGTTACTGCTGTGCTCAGCAGAAAATTTTGGGAAATGCATGGGGATCCCTTCTAACTTTGAATATTCTATAATTCTATTATTCTATACATAGGTGAAACTTCCATCTCTGGTTGAAAGTTCATATTTACAGTCACTTGCAGTCTATGGTTTATAAGCACTATTTTTAGAAAAGAATAGACATTTCGGTTGGAAACACAAATTAGTTCTTCATACATATAAACTGGAGACAGTAAAAAAAAAATTCCACTGTCTTGAGTTGTCCATACCAAGACAGTTGATGGTCTCAGGTATGGAATATTCAAGACAAGCGTATTGAAAATTCATCAGCAGTCAGAGATGCACTCTGTGATCTGCTCTGCTGACAGAATTCAATTTTCTGACATAATGAAAAACTTTTTATGAAAATAGCAGGTCTGCAGTAGATTCTAAATAGAAACAGTTTTTTAAATATTTTGATTTTGATGGGGGAGATTGTTATTAATTTGTTTGCCTATTTATTTTGCTTACACGGAATATTTCTCTGTTCCTCATCATGTCTTACCCCCTGGCATGGGATTTTCAAACTGCATTAGAAGGAAGTCAGCCATGTCACAATTCCTTCTTTAGACCAGTCAGTGGTGAAAGGTGAAACATATCACATCTTACCAGGAGTGAATCCAACCTTAGTTTTCTACTTTTCCTGTCACTGGCTCATACGTTGTCATCTTGAATAGTCTTTAACTTCTAATGTGGGTTCCACTGCAGTCACTGCAAGTTGTTCAGTATCTCATTGTGTAGGAGTAGCTGAGACCCTGAGCTGTGGCCAGAAGTGGACAGCAGTTCCATGTGGACAGGTCCAAAGTGTGCAGCTAAGAGTGCTTCTCTGAGCATTTCTGCACACTCTGCAGCATGCTGGGAGTACAGACCTACCCTTTTGACTGCAGAGTTTAGGGGCCCAGCTCTGTTTCCTAGGTCAGAATTGCAGAATTTTATGTGGGGTCTCCAGTGCCCGTTTGATTCCGTTCATTTGGCTTTACTGAGTGGTTGAGGAGACCTGGCAGAGCTGCCACTGATGAGGAAGAATCTGGATGCATCATGCAGCTGCAGTGCTTCTTTTTTCAATTCTGAGTTCTTTAAGCTGTGTGTTCAGTTAATTACTCAATATTGTGGTGCTGATGGTGCTTTAGTGGTGACACAGGAGTTTGTGCAGGCTGGGCCCAAACTTTTCTGAGGCTATGGAAAAAAATAATATGGGAAAAATGGAAAATATGAAAAAAAAAATGGAAAAGAGTAGATCAGCAAGCACACTGCCAACTAGGATGCACACACTAGTAAGACAACTTGAAAGTGGAGGGGAATGGGAGGAATTGATTCATTACAACATTTGCAGATGCACTATAAGAATTCCAACAGATATGTGCAATGACTCTTACACAGTAAATTATTTACTCTCTTGCAGAGAGTAAATTATGCAAAACTCTGCCAGTGTCTAACCTTACACAGACTTCAGTGGTTCCAGGATTTAATCAAGTCATCTCAAGCACCACAAAATTAATGCTTTCTTTGAAAATCAGCAAATTAAGCTTTTAGTACCTAAAATGTTATACCCCTCACTCATAATGCATGAATTGAAGCACTAATTTTAGATTTAAGTTTTCCTTTCCATTAGAGGTAAATCACTATTTATCTGTATATGTTATTTATATCAAAGATGCTATCCCGAGAGTGAGGTTTTGTACAAAACTGTAGGCTAAAGTAAACAACCTTCAACTTCTCTTGCAATTTGGTCAATTCTGGTTTTATTTCTCTCTTTCACTTTGGAGCAAACTTTGAGCAGCTTCTTGAACAGAATCACTGAATCCTGTAGAGGGGAAGGGAACTCTTGAGAGCACACAGTCCAATTCCCTTGCTCAACGTCACTTCCCTTTACCATAGTCATTATCACTTTCTACCCTCTGCTCCAAGCACTGCAAGTACATCATCCACAGCCATCTATTCTGAGCTTGCTTCCATTGTGAAGGTTTGTGACTCAGTCACAGGCAGCCATTGGCTCCACATAGGAGTTAATCCAGTTTAGAGCCTTTCCGGAGAGCCAGGAGGGAATGGTGCTGCCCCAGGCTGACACCTGCTGTCCCCCGGGCACAGGCAGGCAGTATCAAGTGCATCAGATAGACAAACCACTTTACCATTTCTCAGTGGGTGTGGAAACACTGGAGGAGGTGTGAGGCAGGGGAAGCTCTGGGTGCAGAGCTGAAGTCTGGGGGCCGTGGGATCTTTTGTCTTCTTGGTGCCCAGCTCAGGGCCCAAAAGGTGTGAGCTCACTGACAGCGTGATGTGCTGGCCAGCATCTTCCTGCAAGCAGGGTGGTGATGGCAACAGACCCTGATGACAGATTGATGAACACCAGCCAAAAACCAGGTAACAATTCAGGGCCAAGGACGAGCCAGGAAATCAAAATAAGGGGTCAGGAACAGGTCTGGAGACCCTGCAGCACCTCTGAAGGGTGCTAACCTGGGATCCTGGGCTGTGGGTTGGTTCAGGGTAGCTTGGCAAGGACAGTCAGGTCCACAACTCTTTCACAGCCCTGCAAAGGTCTCTTTTTAGTTCCCAGTCTACTTTAGGATATGTTGTGAATAAAAATTATAAATTACTACTACAAAGTAAAAAAGCATTCACTCAAGCTGAAAAAAATTGAGCAATACCATTTCATTTTTGTTAACCAAAAAAAAACAGCTGAGAGAACATAAATTATAAGAAAATGGTTTGTATTGACAAAGTAGGTGATACCACTGAAACTGCAAGGTGATCTTATTAGCAGCATGATATTCTACAAGCTTTGCAAAATAATTGTTAAAACACTCCCAATATTATTAGAAAGTTCAAACATATCTCACTTAAAGCCTACTGGATTTTGTCTGATACTGTATTCCCTAGGAAGCTAAATTATTTGTTGGTTTGTTAAGGAGAAAAATTATCTAAATGCAAGAACTGAAGTGTATGAAATTGAGGTTCAAATGGAGGGTCATTAACCCACTCACTAAATTTTAGTGCAGACACTTAAATTGTTCCAAATATAAAAACAAACTCTTTTTCAGTTGGAGCCTTTCCCTGCCAGAAAGTACATTTTAAAAATGAGAAAACTTTGTTACAATTTTTTATTTTAATATCTCACTCTGAAAGAGCAATAAAAATTACTTTTAGGATGACCCAAAACTTGCTTACTTAAGATTATAATCTGAGACTGTATTTTAAGTACTGCTATAGATATTGTGATTCATTATTGCTGATTTTCCAGCATGTCACATTAGAGCACAAGCTCCAAAGGAGTAAAGTGATGGACAAATTTCAAGGCCAGTGAAAAAAATGTGAATCAGTATGTTTTGTAGTGTCAGCATTGGGAGAGTTCATCATATTCTGACTTTCAGCTACAGTCAAGGAAAGAAATTTATTGTAAATTATATGCCTTTAACCTTTGAAAGTAACTTTTCCTTTACAGTTGTATTCCACCAGGCCCTTATTATATTTTCAGTTCCTCTGAGTAATTGAGAATGTTAAACTGCCTCTTAAAAATTAATTTCTCTTGCTAATAATGGGAATATCCTTGGTCTGCAAAAGAATAAATTGTACTTGAATTGATTCAGCCTGGAAGTATTGCCTTCTTCCAGTGCTGTTTTTTGTGAGTAAATGATAAAAAAGTATTTGAGCTTTTAAAAATGAAAGTGTTCTCATCTGTTTGACTTCTGCAAGATATAATTAATTGGATTCTTAGTTCAAGCACTTTCTTCACTGTTTGCAGGTTGGTATCCCTCTAAAATGCTTGTGAGTCCCATAATGGCATCACTCCACAGTAATCATTAATTGTGGATTACGTGTGCTGTGCTGTATGTATCATTCATCTCTGTATTTTCATCTGCAATTCCACAGGTCATACTTTTAAATATTCTTTGAGGAAAAAGAAAGAACAAATGCAGGCTCATAGTATGATGTTACCAAAAGCTTTCCTGTTTCTAACACGTATTCATTATCCTTCCATCCCCCTCCCTTTTCTGTTTCCCTCTCAAATCCGCCTCTGTGCTCTTGTGGGGCCCCTTTTTTCCTTTTCTCTTCATATGTTGTTTTCTCTGTTCTTTTTTCATCTTCTTTGTCTCCCTCCAGGGTATCTAGTGGGAATATTTATTAGCAGTAGAGTTTGGACTTCCTCAGCTGATTTTGTTATAGGCTTGACAGACATACATGGAAATGCTCTTGTCCATGATCACACAAGAGGTCATACCTCATTTTAGCAGCTCTAGCTGGCATTCTTAAAGTATCAATCTCCTGCTTATTTGATGAAAACCAAATGACAGTTAAAGAGAAACTTGGGATTCTGACAGTTCAGATCCAATTTAAAATATTCTCGTGTGTTAACAGAGATTTCTTTTCATTTTTTCTTCCATTGATGATGGATTGATTGCATCTTCTAGGTCTTTTCCTTATCTTTAGTAAAGGATAAAAAACTATATATTCCACAGGTTACAACTGTGTTTGACTGGTCAAAAAGTCCTGTGGTCTCAAAATCTGGCTATAAGATGCCTAGGTATTTCTTCCATGATTTCTTGTGAGTGTTGAGACAGGCACTAAACCAAGATATTATCCAAAATTTTAAGAAACATACTTGCAAAGATTAGATAGGAAAAAAATTCAAACAATATAATCATTAGTCAATTATTTAATTTGTCAATATCTAGATATTGCTTTATTTTACTTTATTTTTGACTCTTTAACACACTCCTCCCAGCGTTCATTTTAAACACATGGGTTACAAAGTCCATGTTGGATAATTACATTCTTAATTTTAAAAGCCAGTGGATAAAGGGTAATTGAAGCAAAAATGTTGTGAACTTGACATCCAGTATACAGTACGGTATTTTCAATTTTGAGTGAGCATGGAATTCAGCCACAGGAACTGTCCTGGAATAGCTTGGTATCTGCAATACTTTGACCTTAGAAATATTGAAGTCTATCTTGAAGATTACATGAGAGCCTAGAACCTGGACTGCAATCATTTTCCCTTCAAACACTAAATTGTGTTAGTTGATGTGATCACCTTTTAGAAAGTGAGCCCACTTCTCCTCAATTCTCTGCTCAGTTTCTGCAGTTTCAGTACAGCAACAGAAAACAGGATAAAAAAGCCCAAGTCAGCAGTGACACTTTCTATAGAGCAGCCCACTAACACCACCATTTACATTTTAGTGGGGTAACAGGAGACATTGGGATTGCTGCCCTAAAGAAAAGTATTTTAAAGAGTACAAAAGTGCAAAGCATATAAGCAAACTGAGATTCTTTTTGGTCGTTTTTCACTCTACTTGTATCTCCCTTATCAAGATTATAAATTCCAACAGCCATGGCAGGAAAACACAGTTCAACAATAAGTATTTTAATTTATTGGGAATTCATAAAAAAAAGTGACTTTCTGCAAAGATGTGAAGAGCTTCCCCTAAAGTACAGATAAGCCCTAATGAAAATACATTTTACTTCTTTATTTCCAGGTTAGTTTGCAATCTGCTAGAGATTCCTTATCCTTTGCCATTCTAGAAGTGCCATTCCTAAAAAATTACTTCCTCTGGCCAAACCTATGGAAAATAGAATAGTACAGAAGGAAAAATTCAAATGGAAGTGAGATCTCCTGATTTCTGGTGACATATTTTAAGAAATGGTCATCCTTTTTTATTTGCTCCAGAATTTTTCTGCCTTAGTAGAAGAAATGAATGTATATTCTGGGTCATGACACCTTGTGTTCAGCATATCATTCATTTGAAACTGAAACGTGTGGCTTCTACAGGAGTGTCATAGGTTGTGAACAGTGGCAGCTCAGAAGGCTTTTCTGAGCCTTTCACTTTTTCTATCAGCTCCCAGGAGGCCAATACCTGTAGGAAGACATTAAGATCTTAAAAAGCCACTGTTGACCAGTTAGAGCCTTGGCTCTGTACTGGTAAAATGAAATTAAAATAAGGCTCACCCACCTGTTGCAATGGCTCACTATTAATACAGAGAAGTCAGTATGGGCACCAAAGCAATAAAAGACTCTTCCCATGAATAAGAACAGAAAAGTATTGGGCATCTAAGACCAAAATTACCTAGAAAAGGAGAAATGGTATGTGTATCACTTGCACAAAACCATAAAACAAACAACTCAAGTAGTAAGACTAACAGAGAAATGTGGAGAAAGAGGCAGCTTTCAGACAGACATCCTTTGTCACCAGTGGGTTTCCTGTATCCTTGAGCATCTCAGCTGAACTGCTATTTTAGAGGGTTCTGTTGCCAAGTGCTTCCATGAGCTATCATAACACATATGTATATTAATTGCCAAAGGTGTTAAATAAATCTTTCTGCATCTTGGCTTTCTTACACATGACAGCCTACACAGAATGGCTTTTACTTTGTTATAGCCTGCTATACTTCAAGTGAAAGAATATACTGGACTTGTGCCATTGACTTACACCCTGTGCATCCTACTTATGGCAGTAGATTTATGCATTACTGACTACAGGGACAGACCATAATCATATATTTCCCCCTTCCATTTTAGTGGAGAAAAATTAATATATCTGATTAAAATATCTTCACAGAATGACAGGAACAGCAGTATCCGTACAAGGGAGATTCTCATTGTGTTTGAAAATTACCTGAGGGGTTTCAGATGGTCTTTTAATTAATTTATAATAACTTCTGAGTAAAAATGGCAATACAAAATCAAATCATTGAAACAAAATGCCTGAATGACATTTGGATTTTATTTGGTAATTCAACCGGCCTGCTGAATTGGGCTTGCCTCATCATATGGCAAAGATTCAAAGAAATTTCCACAAGGAATAAATGACCAGGACAGCACTTTACACATTAGAGTACTCAAGACATTTACCTATTGGAATACATCTATTACTACAGGCCTAATTCTAAAGACTGTGTTCTTGCACTTGTTTCATCAACACCTGTACACTTGAAAGATAATGCCCAAATTACCATTTTGAGTACATTTGCTGGCAGGTCTTTACACCCATTTTGGACACACTGGAGGTGTCTTCACAGTGGTACCAGTATAATTATACACTTAAAGCAAATAGCAAAAATGTTACATGTGCAAATTTATTTTAAAATTAGATTTCTGGCAAGTACATGAGAAAAGATTCAGAGTATGTTAAAATATCTGAAAATAATTGCCACTAAGTTTAATCAGTTATGTGAAATGTGAAGTCAACCCAAGGTCACCTTAAAAAGGAAAAGAACTATTTCAGCAGCCATTGCACAGAACCAGATGGCATGACTGGGAGGTTAAAAACAAGAAAGGACAGAGTTCTTCAAAGCTGTGTTAATTTGTTAATGTATGCAACTAGAATCATGTAAATGAAAGATTCAATGATTATTTACAAATTAAATTCACTAACTTTATAATTGATGAAGAATTGAATGGAGATAAGCTGAAGACACATACAATAGTTTCCAATTCATATGAATAAAAGACCCATATATTTTCTTTAAAGTATTTTATATTGTTCATACACATCTCCTGCTCTTCAGGCTCCCCCTATTCATTTCAGAGTGTAAGGAAGATCAGGCAGGCTGCATGTCTGCTCCAGCCAACCTTTCTACAGAGATCTTCAAGGTCATTTCTATTTTATATCTTTTTATCCTACATTTTAATAGAGGTAGAAAAATAGTTATCTAGTAATTAGGCATGGATAATTTATCCTAGGCTATCAAGTTTACCCTTCAGACTCTCAGTTCCACTCTCACATCTGTACTCCAGATAACAACTTTACATACCTTTAAACTATTATTGACTTTGCTGTTGCTTAAGACACTTGTCTTTCATGGTACCAAAGGCCATTGCATTTGTAATTTAGCTACTATTGTATTAGTTAATGAATAGGTCATAGTTGTAAGCAGCTAAAAGCCAAATGCTCATCAGAGACATCTAACAGAGTACTGGACCTGAAGGCAAGGACTGCTTTGGAAGCAAACACAGCCATACTAGATAAATAGGCACTGCTTGAATAAAGCATGACCAGCAGAACCGTGGTTCTTAGCTATTTCATCTGATTATGATGAGATGCAGAAGGACAATTTTCAAGGAAGACTCTATGATAAATGTGAAGTCCAGTGTCTAAAGAAAGCAGTACAGCAACATTGTTCTGTATCTCACATCCCCAAGCACAAACAGGGACTTAGAGTAACCTTCTGCTCTTTGAGATAAGTAAAATTGGCATAAATACAGCTCAGAAGCTATCTGGAATGTGGCTTCATGGTTAGTGTGTGTGTGAATATGTGGGTGAAAGAGGAAAATATCTAAATACCTATGACAGGAATTTACAGAAAATGGCTTCTCCAGGGGAAAAGACTTGGTTACTACTACAGGGGTGAGATTAAAGAAGTGGCTTGTCATTTAGGAGTCCTGTGGTATGATTAGCATTATGACTCAATTTATTACCAGCATTTACATTCCCTGATAGGATGAAATTCCTGTTTCACAGGCACCTTAAAAACCAGGCATCTTAACCCAAGGCTTCTTCCATAGCAGTTTAGGCACCACTGTTTCCCAGGGCTTTACCCAGCTAGACCTGTGAAGCCTCCAAGGATGGAGACAGCACAACCTCTCCACACAAGCTATTCCACTGTTTCTATTTACATCTAGTTGAACATTTCATGTTTCAAGCTATGCCCACTGTCTCTCACCCTTCCATTGTTCACAGCTGTGAGGGCCAGCTCCACTTTCTCAATGACCACGAGTAGCTAACAGTGGGCTGCTGTTCAGTCTCCCCAAAGCTGCCTCTCCTCCTGCTGATCACTCTTCTCAAAGGACAAGTGCTCCAGCTCACCGAGTGCCTTGGTTGCCCTTGCTGTGCTGTCTCCAAGTTACTGATGCCTTTCCTGGACTTTGGGGGTTGAGGGATGAGAGGTGGCTCCTCCAGGTCACAGACAAAAGTGTTGAGGAGAAGGGGTACCCAGGTAGACCCTGTGATGATCCCTTGTTACTCTCCTTCATGCAGAGTATGACAGATTAAATGCAAGACCCTCAGTCTAACACTCCAGTCATCTTTCTACACTTAGATTTTCTACTCAGTCATAAAGTCCTCACTTGCATACACTAGCATTGAGAGAGACAATCAAAAGCCTTGCTCAAACCCGTGCTGATGACATCCACTGCTCTATCCTTGCCCACAGGTCCTTCCACTTTACTGTGGAAGGCAATAAGGTCAGTCACATGGATTACCACTTGCCTCCATGGACTAGAAGTTTACATGCACTACTGCCCAGATTAGATGCTTTTATGCTGCAAAAATAAGATTTTAAAAAATCCTAAAATTAGTCCTCGATGGTTCTAGGAACTTTTTATTTATGATGTCCATTGCAAACACAGAACTGTTTCCATCACCAACTTGCTTGAACACCGTCCATTAGTTCTTACAGCAATTAAAGAAGTTTCAAGTGACAAAATCATGACATTGTCAAAAAAGAAGGGCTTTTGACAGACAGGATGGTAATTGCAGTATCAGGTATCCTGCTGTTTTAGGTTGGCTCCTCAGTACAGCTCAAGTTGGCAGAGTTAACATTGACACAAAAGCTGATGAGTTATGGTTAGATTTTTTTGACAGGTTTGCCATTTAATCTCCCATTAGAGCAATTGATATATCTTCCATTGCCTTTTGTGGAAACTAGGCTATGCCATGAGAACAATCCAGAAAATCTGGTTTGTCTCATTTGGTTTTGAGATGCTGGAGAAGAGCAGTTTATACTGGAAATTGGATTGTTCTGAAAGAAGAGAGAAAAATTTGCTTAGAAAAAAGAATATTCAGAATCTAGAAACTAATTTCCATACCTAGAATACTTCATTGGCCCTAGTCAAATAGGACTTCTACAATACATTTGTGGAACATGAAAGGACATAAAATTAGCCAGTGCATTTATCTGAGGAGTTCCTAAGAATATTTCAAATTCAGACCTAATTTTTAACAATTAATAATAAAAACATTGACAACCCCAAGGAAGAAATTAACAAACTAACAAACTAACTAATCTTGCTAACCACACACTAACAAACTACACTTTTAAATTTAAAGTGTCTCCTATCCTAAATTTAAAAACTAAATATTTTGCATTTTTAGCAATGTTACATACAGATATTGCTAGTGCAGTAGGTATTATGGTTAAGAAAAAATTATGTATTTTGGCACTCTCTTACCTCTTTCTTCCTGGGAACCTCTCTTTCTGCAGACCATTAGATAGTTCAGACTGGCAAGGAAGCCCCTTCAGACTACATAACTTTAAAATAGTTTATTTTCTTCGTATCCAGCCATCCAGCCATCTGTCCTATTTGCCAATCTGCAGGAGCTGTTGCCATATTAAGACATAAAGTTGCAAGATCCACCATCATCTTCATAAGATTGTTTGATACTCTTTTAAACTATTTTTACATAAACAGCTAAGTGGTTAGTAAGATTCAAAACCTTTAATTGTCTCCATACACGAACTAGTTCCCAGTTTCAAGCAGTGGTCTGAAAACCCAATTTCTAGCTGTTACTCAGAATGAATCATGGGACTCAAAGGCCCCCTCACAGGCAAATACCAAGGGGACAGTCTATCCATGGGGAGGAAATAAAGAGACTGACCTATAACATAATAATAAGCTAGGATGCAGTAGGAGAGGGCTAATGGATGCCATGTTATTTATAGCCACAGCAAAACTCACTGCCTACAGTTTATAGATAGAAAAATTCAGAGTGGAAATATGAGACATGTTTCTACCAGTGAGAGAAAATAGCCATTGGGCCACTTTATGATGGAAAGTAGTAGATTTTCTGTCCATCATGCAACATTTTAAAATCAATAATGGGTTTCTTTCCAGAGATGTACTGTATTAAACCATAAATTATTGGATTTCATATGGATGTCATTGGTGTAGTGTTACCTCCTATGTCACATTATGTGTCAGACTAAATGAGTGCAGTGTTCTCTCCTGGCCTTAAAAGCTATGAAGTGATCAATGTCTGTTTCAGGACCACAACCATGGAAAAAAACAATTATTACTTATGGCTGAAAGAAAAAAAGAGACACCATGTGACCTGATTGGCCTGGTCAGTCACTGCCAACCTATGGAGACTCCTGATACTCCTAAGACAAAAATTATTCAAATATATCTGAACTGTGCTTTCTGCTTTTTAAAAATTCAGTAATTTATCATCTTTGCTTTCCTGCATAAGATATAATGGGTTCTGTTAAGATGTCATTTCATTTAATGGACAGATGCAAGAACTCAAATGATAGTGGCATTCTAATGTATGCAAACAATGGCTGTCCTTCCTGTAATTTTCATCACTGGTCTATTTTACTCTTTTTCTGACCTGAATACCTCCTTTCCATCTGAATAGGATTTCTCATGTTTTCTCCCTGCTTCCCCTAGCTGGCTTTGAAATAATGAATCATTTACACCTTTGCATTTATTTATGATTAAGGAAAAAGTGGCTGAAAAAATAGAAGGAAAGGACTGATGATTGAATGATATAACTCAGCAGGAATGAAAGTGCATCAGAAATTCATTATTCTTTGCTTTCTTAAATATTTTGTATATATTGTGATGCACATAAGTTTTGGGTTTTTTTAAGAACTAAATTAAGAACTAATGCCTTGTTCAGACTGAAAAATTCTGGGAAGACCATAGTCTTATCTTGTATATTGTCATAGTCAAAGAATTGCAGAATGGTTAGTGCTGGAAGGCACTTCTGGAGATCATCTGGTCCAATCCATCTGCTGAAGTAGGTTGCACAGGATCACAGCCAGACAGGTTTTGAATGACTCCAGAGAAGGAGATTTTACAACTTCTTTTGGCAACTCTGTCCACCTCAAAATAAAGTTTTTTGTCATATTCAGATGGAAATTCCTATGTCTCAATTTGTGCCCATAGTCCCTTGTCCTGTCACTGCCCTGAAAACGTGCTGTCTTATTTTTTTGTGCTATTAATTATGTGCTATCTTAATTAATTTAGCTCTAAATTAACCTTTGGGATCCGTGTGCAGTCCGTCTAGAAGGCCACTAGAATACTAATGAATTCTCTTTTCTTTAGCTATTCTGCGTACAGTAGGCCGTGTGGTCAGAAATGACTGAACTCTCTTTGAGAATTTACCTCAAAACAAATTTTTCTTGTCAGACATATGTATTACATGGTGTTCAAGGAAAGTATGTGGTTTAAAAATATGAATATATTCTGGATACTACTTATGAGGAACCTTCATTTTGTTTTCATGATGAAAATCAATTTCTCCTATTGAGTGCAGAGGACTGTGACAAGATGCTAGTAGAAGATGAATTATGCATAGAAAGATACAGATATATAGATACGGATATATAAATAGTTCCATGATCCTGAGAGAAAAGGACAGAGGAGGATGGAAGGAATATCTCACAGGTGTCGGAAGACTCTTCCTGTCCCAATCTCATATTTTGTTTCAAAA
The DNA here is from genome assembly GCF_035770615.1 of Melospiza melodia melodia. Taxonomy (NCBI): domain Eukaryota; kingdom Metazoa; phylum Chordata; class Aves; order Passeriformes; family Passerellidae; genus Melospiza; species Melospiza melodia. The sequence goes on from NC_086196.1 coordinate 128,543,874, forward strand.
ATTTAGTGCCTGGGCTACGCCTCTAAGTTGATGCCTTTTCATGTTCTGTACCTTACAAAAACGTTTCTCAAACAGCTGGCTAAAAGGTTCTAGTACATGCATGGGAATTTTGTGATAGGGATTAGTTTCTTATCATGATGTACAGTTATAACAATCCTATCCATCTTAAAAGAGCTGAAAATTCAGATTTATAGAAGTGCAGGTAAAATGCTACAGCTTTATTCTGTGTCATTGTATCAGCAATGTGTAAATTAAATGATTCTTAGTATGCTTTGCTGTAGTAGAAAATGACAGGCTTTCTTTAAAGGATTACAAAGCATTGTATCACTCTGTGCTGCTCCTGTCTGTGTAGAGTGATATGCCTTTAAACTGCCAGAGTAAGATGTAGCTCATCTTTTGTACACCAAAAGAATTGATAAAACTCCATGAGAAGTTGAACAGCATCGTTTTGCCTTCATTTAATTGCAAATTCCACAATATGTACTGGGGGAAAAAAGAAAAATGTTGTCTTTGTATTGGTTGATCATGAACCCATATAGTCCAAATTCTGAAAGACTAAATAAAAAAAAAATAAGCTTGAGAATATTATCTGATTAATTATTCTGAATTTCATCTAAGTTTCACTGGCAATTGTAATGTTACATAGCATCTGTAATAATGGTTTGGGTAGAAAAATAGAATCAAACAGGTGTATTCTGAGAGCTGTTGCTGTCCAGTATATCGAGAAATTTATAGCCTGAAATTTTTGTAACTTGTGTAAAAAGATCAAAACAAATTCCTCTCAGAAGAAAAAACAATATAAGAAAACATCTTCACATCTTATTACTTAGTAGTAAGGAAATATTTTAAAAGTTGTGCAACCAAAATGCACACGTGCTTCAATAATTTGAATATATTTTGATACCCAGTTTTAAAAAGCTGCTTCAGATGTGGTCATATCTCTGGAAGTAGCACCTAAAGCCTAATTAAAAAATATTGTCTCACTATAAGCAAGAGCACTAACAGCAGCAGCAGCCTAAACCTTATAACTTGTTATATTAAAAAAGTTAATTACATATAAAAGTTTAAAAAATATAATTATATTATTTTATTTAGAGATATAAAAGCTTAAAACTTATAATTCAAGCATCACTTTAAACCTTAAAAGCCTTATAAACTTAAAACTAAAAGTGCTTTCAGTCCCGAGTGCTTGGTTTTGAAGATCCTGGTACTCAAAGAAGAGAACAGCATATGCACCCCAGTGCTGTAGGGTAGCCATCTGTGGAGGTTCCCTGCTCCAGCAAGCAAGCTCGGGAATGGGAAGCATCAGAGAGGCAACATCCATGTTCGCCAAATGCCTGAGTAACCACCACTGCAAATCAGGAGAGGAAAAGCACCTTGGGGTATTCTCTGCCATTTAAAGCAAGAGAAAGATAGTAAGACTACTAAATAAATGAGAGACGTGAGTCACATGGACGTTTCATGACTTGCCACAGATTTCTCTATAACTTCTGTGAAAAACTAAGCTGAGACCTTTCTCAGTACCGACCTTACTGTGGTCAAAATGAACATAACAATTCTTCTCACCTGCTGAGATGCTCTATTGCCAATGCCTTTGCACTCAGGGATTCAGAGTAATTGTACTGAAAGGTTGAGCTGATCTTGTCATGCTCTTTTCTATTGAGCGGAAATATTTACATTTTGCTGAACTTCTGAAAATTATAGCCCTGAAAATGAAGGGAAGACTGGAATGTAGGACACTACATCAGCATTAGCTAAACAAGCAAGTCATTATCATCATCTTACACTGGTTAGTTCTTAGCATGTTCCCTGCCTTAATTTTCTCTGGAGCTAAGAAATGTTGAAACACGGTTTGGAGTCTGGCAAAATACAGAGTCAATTCAGCCAGCAGTATTGATAAATCTGACCCACCTCAGGAGAAAGAGGTTTGGCCATGGGACAAAAGTTACCTCAGTCTCTGCCTTGCCTTTTGACCGATAAGTGTGATCCTAAATTCATTGCCATCAGCCATCTTTCTTTAATCAAATACTTGAACTGGGTTTCAATATCTGACCTCAGCTCTCTCCAATCCTGGGTTAAAGGTCATTTACACAGGAGGAATCTGGTCATGCTCATGGCTCTGACCAGGATTTTCATTACAGATTGCAGAACACTTCTTGAAAAACAACAACAAAAAAATCATTTATTATATTGTTTCACCAATTTTGCTTCTGAAAACTCGTGATTTTCTTATATAAAAATATTGAATCTAAATCTGCTCCAAAGATCTTCCTGCTTTGTTTCAGGAGCAAAACATTTTCTACTTTTCAAACATAGGTTTTTTTCTTCTCTCTATACATATTTACACCAATTTTATTGTGAACAGGAAGTAAGAATTTATTTTACACTGTTTTGCTTTTTCAATCACAGATTACAAAGTTCTAAGTATTACTGGTCAGTCACGGCTCATAATTTTGGAAAATGAGACAAAATATATAAAGTCTTGACTGTTATTTTAGGACTTAGCATTTATGCACACCCAACAGTCATAACCTGGCTTTCAAAGCTTTTGCAGCACTACTACATCCTAACATAAGAATTTGTTGAAGCCATAGATGTTTACATGGGCACTGCCAAACATTATTCTAACACAAGAAATACTAGTCCAGTCCATCAGCTGCTTTCATTAATCTCCAGTATTAAATTTAGAGCTCATTCCTCTCTACATCTCTGGTGTTGAGATAGTGTGTAAGGACAGCATGTTTATCTATCAGTGCTAGCAGCAGAAAGCGTCCGAAACAAAGTAGAGCGTTCAGCATAGCTCAGCATGGCAGAACACAGCCTAGAAACAGAACCTCATGGACTTTCATATCTTCACAACCTTTAGCTCTTATACTTCCTAATCCAAATACTGTGGAATTTATACTGGGCTCAAGGCCTCAGAAAATACCTAAAAATGGAGACTTATGAGCACATCCTCACATTCAAACTCAAATTGCATTTTCATATGAAAATGGTACCTACCAGCATGTGTACTTTGGTTTCATATTCATGTCTTTTATCAGTACACACCTTTAGAAAGAGTATATCTCAAGCATAAGAGATCAGTTCAGAAACTGAAGTTCTTAAACAAATTTGTTATATTAACACTGCTAGGAATTTACCATGTCTACTGAAGCAAAAGATTTGCCTTAGATTATCATAAAAGCAATTCTGTAGGCTGTGTCAGTTAGTAACTGGGGGGAAATGAGGAGAATTCAACTTACAAATCAGAACAAGCCAAAGATTTAAATGAGACTGAGATGAAATAATAAATAATGCATTTTAATTCATCAGTCATGGCAGTAGCTTGATTCACATCGTATTCATACAACTAGAGCATTCCACAGCCTCAGAACTATTGATCTCAAAGTTTTAAGATGTAGAACTTATATTTTACTTATTTAGAACTTAAATTCTATTTATTTCTCAGGCAGCTAGTTTACTTGAAATTTACTGGTAACATTGCAGGAGAATGTTGCAGCTGATATTTATATGCTGAAACTGATTATTTTAATAAAAATTAATTTATCAAAATAAATGTTACAAAATCCTGTGTAAATTTATCTAGATCAGTTACACCTATAGCTGTTGGCTCTGAACTGGAAAAGAACTTCAATAGCAGTAAAAAGAACAGCACTGAATATAGAATACACAGCACACACACTGCAATCTAATTTAAAAGGATGAGTGGTTTCTCTCTCTGTTGGTTACCCTTTGGCATGTTCAACTAATGCACTTCCCTCTCTGCCTGACCCTTTCACTGTTCAAGCTTTTTCTCCTGATGCAGAATGAAAACTGCAAGGCTTTTTGAATAGTTAAGTGAGCCTGTTTGACAACAAGTCTAAAATAATTCCCAAAAATGCACATTATAAAGGAGCTCCACTTCTTTTAGGTCAGAAACACATATTTTGTATTCTAAGCCAAATGGAATTAATTTCTGATATTTCATCCAATGCACGGAATTTAGTAGGCATTTAGCTTAGTGGGTATTAGGCTATTAATCTAAGGAACTTCAATTTTGATCCAAACTTAAACTGTCTAAAGGGAAGATCTTCTTCTCCCTCACCATTATTACCATGTGTTTACCAGTGCAAAGTAAAAAAAAAAAAAATGGACATAAACCAGCAAGGCTCTGATGTTTTTATACCAACTTAGCAGACTTGTGATTGTTTACATGAGATATAACATAGTGAGGACAATCCTGAGACTACCAGACTGGCATTCTATCTTGTGTCATACAATAAAAAAGGAATAAAAAACAAGACCTACTGTCTTTATTACCACTGTTACTTAGAAACATTATGATAAGTCCTGAGGCTTAGTGCTTTCATGTTTTGAGGCTCAAAAAAGTCTCTGTGAGATCTGGACAAAACACCTAACTGAGAAAATCACATACATTATGAAAGGAAAAAAAAAAGGAGAGAGAGTTTCTAGAATCTTCCTCTAAGCCCTACGGCACTGGTTAAAAAAAAACCAAAACAAGAGATTGCCTAGCAGAGTTCCTAGAAATCTGCTATAGAACATAAAATTCCTGGTTCATCTGTAAGTGCTTTAAATTACAAAGGTTATTTTTTTCAACTTTACTCTTATGAATGAATAGCCTGAATAAGTAAACAACATAAATGTGAATAAAAGTACAGATGTGAATTGAAGATGAAGGATTGGTCCCTTATTTAATGAGCACTAAGTTAAATGAAGCCACAAAAAATAAAAGAAGATCATTTTGGAGTCAAAATGCAGCAACATATTGATGACACATGACAGCAAAGTAGAGATGTTAAAATGTGAAAAAGGAAACCCATATTTTCCAGTTGAATTGCAAAAGCAATATAGACAGGAATCACCCACATCTAAATTGGCCAAGAGAACAATATTAAATTCATAAAATTCAGCTTAAATTGAACATCTTTCTGGATACACCTTTACTTGTTTTTAGTCATTATTGAGGCACTTGAGAAAATTTACGCTCGGTAATTAAGCGCTCAGTAAATTGCTCAGTCCCTGTGACATGTTGTGGTCCAGAATTTGACCTAAAGAGGAAATGGAATTTCACAGCTTTAAAAAAAGGAAAAATTGCTCTTGAATTATTTAACAGTGTTATTTCAATTAATAGGTCTTATTTACTGGAACCAAAGTTTTGGGGCAGGTGCAGAGAAGGGCTGGGACAGTGAGCAGGCGTTCACTCCACACCTGGGATTCACTGAGCAGGTGAATAAATTCATCCTCATTATAGCAGCAAAGCAGAGTTGATTGCAGAGTCTAGATAGGTATGGAAATGCTTGTTTGCCTTCACAAGATCAGGCTTTTGACCTGAAAGAACACAGGAAATATGACTGGCCTAGATAAAATCTTTTCTTTGTGTACTTTGTAGGTTACTGTCCTCCTGTTAGAAAAAAAATCAAAACAACTAAATTATTCGAAGTTCAATATTACAGTTGTAAAAATTCCATACACCGAAAACTACTCATCCATGACAGAATAAATACATTGCAAGATTTGTGTATTCTTGTAATGTTTTGCTTTAAAATAAGAATGCTCAAACATTATTTCAGGCACTATTTCGTCTCCATCGTATTGGCAGTCACTTATGATGCCTGCTCTTAGGGGACAATTTTATTCCATTCCCAGTAAACCATTTCTGTGAAAAACCGCAATAATCAGTCTGAAAGTGAAGCACAGCTCCAAGTCACTACATGGAGCTGTACAGAGTATCTATATGACAGCACACTTTAACTACAGAGAGCAATATGTTTGGAAATAAACTGTATCTTCTCCAGAGCTATTTTCCTTGACACAGCTGTCTTCTTAAAACATGAAAATTAAATAATGCTGTGTCTTTGCACCATTTCTTTCTGTTTCTGTTTTTGTCATACAGATTAAAAATCTGTGAGTGCTTGTCACTGCATTTATTGTTACTCCTTCAGTTCTAATTCCTCTTTGCCATTGCCAAGGTTTGTGCCCTTTTCCACTGCCATTAGGATTATGCACATTTGTACACTGCCCATTCTACCAGCCAATCCTTCAGGTGCAGATTGCAGTGGTGATTCTGCTGGCACACTCTGCAGGCACCTCAGCTGCTTCAAGGTGGGTACTTTACCCTCAGGTTCTTCTCCTTTCTCCCATGACCCCTTCTTTCCTTTATGATCTCCTTTTGCATCATTCTACAACACCTACAGGGCTCCTACATTTTCTTTAAAGCCCTTCTGATCAGCCTGTTCTTCTGTGATGTCTGCAAGAATCTCATCAGTCATTTATCCACTTAGATGTGTTTATCTAGATAGCATAATAAATAATCCTGATTTGGATCTATCCTTCCAAACATTAGCATAGTTGTGATAAAATATGATCCTGTTATGCAGGGAACTCCTCTGCTTTTACTGTACTGTTCTTCTGCCTTCATTCCTCAGTGATATACATTATGTTACATGTAGTATAATTTGGTTATTTTCTTTGAGTAAGGATCTTTGTAGTTCAGCACAAATATTTGATCATTATTGAGAATCAAATTACAATGTTATTTAAGTTTTTGCAATTGGAAACACAAATATATTTTATCTTGCAAAGGCAAAAATGCATTTTCACTCATTTTAATTCCTCTAAAAATAAATATCATGGTAAGGATGTATTTCAAAATATTTTTCACTCATTAAATAGTTCAATAACACTTATTGAGTACTTGGAGAAAGTAGCAGCTAATATTTTCAGTCTAGAGAATAGATAACAAAGAAAAAAAAGCAACTATATTCAGGCTTTGAACTATACAAAAAAGAAGAGTTTTATCAAATATTATACTAATAGGTTAAAAATCAGATATGGATTTACTCCTAAAGAGAAATATTTTCTGCTGATGGTGTAATAAAGGTGCACACTGACAATCGCTGAAACACAGGCATGAGAACAAAGGGATGATTGCATAAAAGCACAATCAATATAAATCACAAAAAATGTGATTTGAATGTAGTTTGAATGTACTTTGAATAATGAAAGATAGCAGCATCCTAAAAAGTAGGGGGCAAAAGGAACTAAGAAAAATAAATTACATAATTACAAGGTCAGCTAGCAGAGTTGCAGGTATAGTAGCATTTTATCTGATAAATGGCATGTGATCTTACAAAAGAAGACACAAATTATGGTACTTCAGAGGCCACAGTGAGAATTTTAGCATCGAACTCCAAGAAAACAATTCAAAATCTAAAAGCACTTTTGAAGTACTGCTTTGTCTCATGGAGAATTTTCCCTTTTGGGATCACAAAATTCTAATCACAATGTCTGTGCCTGCACAGACTCCAAAATGTGTTAGGAATACAATTTCAAGGAGTAATTTTCATTTTAGTAAATTATGTGCTGGGTCACACAAGAAATGTGTCTTTCCTTACTCTTCACCTGCCTTTTATTAGCGTGGATCACCACTGGAGTCTCTCTACCAAAACCTCTTATTCAGGAGGACAGGACCTGCTCCCTCCTCCCCTGCATTGCCCAAAGTCCATGTTGTCCCCAGTGATTTTAAGGGAAGAAACATATGAAAAGAAAGGGAAATTGAGATATTTTGGACCATCACATCAGCACAGCCCCTGCCAGAATACCAGAACCCCATGCACAAACAGAAAGTGGAGAAGCCATTGAGAGTCTGGGATAATTTGTTTATGATAATAGACACTGATATCTCATCTTCCTCTTCTTTAAAGATGTTCATAGAATATTAATGAATGAAAAAAGGAAAAGATGACTGTTAGAGGTCTTAAAAACAAGAGCTGAACAGAATATGATTAAGGTCTTTTGTGCAGGGCAGTTGTTTGCAAGTGTCTCTGTGGAGCTGGATTGTGTTTTTCCTTTCTGAGCTGTAACTTTCTTATTATTCTGAGAATTTTATGTTTAAACATTTTCTGTTCATGGTATATGTTTAAACAGTTGTCTGTTCATGGTATATTATCCCAAACCCTCTCATGTTGTTCTTTTTTAAAATGAAATTATATTCCTGCCGTGAAATTTCAGTATTGTATGGCCTAAACAGTGTACCTGTGTTGGGCAGTATTTCTTTCTTTCAGATATGTGCCTGTCACTTTATTTTTGTTGAAGCATGATCCCAGATTCTCTTGGGGAGCTGGGCTAATACAAGACCATCAGAAATAAGGGTTTATATTACACCCATGGTAGTAGGGCATGACCACCTATTCTAAAAAATTGGCACAAAGATTAAAAGCTTTTTGCCTGAACATCAAACTTGGAACAAGACACATCTTGTTTTAAAATTACAGCAGGTCACTGTTTTAGAAACCACCAGTCTGAGACAAATCACACGTGGTAACTTATGGAGACCAATAACATCTGTGTTTCTCTAAATTGGTTTATTTCAATGTTTTCAAGAGAAAGCATACAGTATTTCTATAATATTTTATATGTGACTTCTAAGTACTTTAAGTCCTCATAAAAAGTAGCCTTTTTTTTACACTCCCTAGAAAAAAATCCGTTCTTCCTATACTGACTAAATCTTAGTAATTTTTTATATTTTCTGTCAAAATATCTTCATTATTTGTGACATTTATGCGTATTATCCTTGAATGCTTGATAGATTTTTTTTTTTTTTTAATCCCAAGTTATACAGTTGGGAAACTTTTCACCTTTAAAAAAATAGACGTTGCCATCTTTAATTCTTGAATGTGATACAAGATTAATTTCAGTCTCCGAGAAGTGATACCTTTTGTCATTTTACAGTCCAGGAGACAATTCTTCTGCTGTAATTTCATATATATGTATGTGTGTATACATATATGTGTGTGCATGTATGTAAATATGTATATTTATATGCATGTATACATATATATACATGTAAAACTTCTAATAAAGCCTATAAAAGCATATGCTTTTATAAAGCATATAAAACTCTTCATATAAAGAATATACATACTGCATATGTACACATATACAATATTCTTGCATTTCAATATAATTCCAGAATCACAGTTTTTAGTGTGACTTCTGAAGATAGTTTGATATCTGGCTTTTTGTGTAACTTGCAAAGAATTAAAGTCTTGTTCTTAGAATGAAACTGAACAGTGCTCTGATTTGTGTACTTTTATGATTTCATGTTCCAAGGGGATGCATTCCCCAATTAGAAATTTTTAGCATTTTCCACAGCCAATTTAATTTGCACATTTCTCATTACTTTAGGATATTCACAGTAGTTTCTTAATTATGCAGACTGTGGTGAAAGCATGCAGTTGTTAATGCAGACAGTGTTTAAAAAGAGATCAATTCTGATATCAAAATACACTGAAAGGAATAATAGAGATTTTCCAGCTCTGAAAACAGAAACACAAAAAAGGGAAATATAACAGCAATGATAGTGCATGTGCATGTATATGTGTATGTATATATATATATACAACTTTTTTTGTACAATATGATATTGCCTTTCTCCTCCTTGTCTTGAACATGACCACCACAACTGCTGCTCTTTGCTGATGATGTTTAATTGCACTGCTCTTTCATCTATCACTCTTAGACTCCTGATATCTAAGGTACAGTGAAGCCTGCCACCCTCCCATACTGAATTTCTTCAGTTCCTCTTTCAATAGGTTGTGTGTTTCTGCCTCATGTCTCATGAGATATTACAGATTCCATGAGGTCCTCTTTTAAGAGTAACAAATGTCAAGTCATGGATTGGAATAAGAAGAGAAACAAATGTGTAACAAAGAAGAAGAAGGAAGCAGGGAGTTAGAGAATAATTAGAGAAGAAATGTGCGGTTCAAACATAAAGACAACTTGGAGAACTTCCAAAAGGTAGAAGGAGGAAGGAAGATAGAAAGGAAATATTCACAATGTAAAAGGAAAATTAATAGACAAAAAAGATAATTTTAAACCATGTTTATTAGTGCTATGGAGACTCATGACCCAGCAGAACAAACATAAATGGAAGCATGCATCCACTCCAAGTTAATACAGTTCATATAAACTTTATAAGCTTTGTTACAATAATGATAATGTGCATTAATATAGATAGTGTGTACAGATTTTAAAAGTAAATTTTCCAGGTATACTATAACTGTCTTTCATTTCAAACATAATATTTTTTTCAGCAGAGAATATAACCATGAAAAAAATCAGTCAGCTAGGTATAAAATTGATAACCTTGACAAAAATAATTATAGGACAAAATGGATGTCTTTCTATTTTAAATAATTTTTGAATGGCAAATCAAGCAAAAACCCATAACACTTATAGGTTCTGTAGTATGTTGTTTCTTTACGTCCAAATCTTAAACTGGAAATGACTGCCTTGCTTGCTCATGGTTGATCTTTTTGAATTAAATAAATTAGATTCAAAATGAAGCCTAAGGATAGTGCTGCTGTATTGCCAGTCACTTGAACATTATTAACTTGCTTTTTAAAAGGTTTTGGTAGCATATCCAGAACTCTGTATTCCTTGATTAAATAATAAATTGAATTATTGGAATTATTCTTGTTCTAGGGTTCAATCCATTAAAAAGTTTTTGTGTTTTTTTTTTTTTTCTTTTTGCTAAGACGTTTTGCTTGGGGATTTTTATAGATTTTATAAATTACACAGGTAAACAAGAGAGCTATATGAAGTCAATGTGCAGTTCATTTTCCCTTGGTTGAGCACTGTATCATTATATTTTATTTGTTAGTGTTATGGGACATCAGTGAATGTACTCATCTTTGCACATGAAAAAATGTGAACAAGCAAACACTTAATTCACTGTAACTGTGAGCAGAAACTGGTTTACTCTTTTTTTTCTCCTTTGAGTGGGTGGTACTGAAGTGTTTACGAAGTCTGTGACACATTTGAACAGATTTGATATTAGGTATTAAACCTAGTGCTCCAGTAAATTGGTTAGCTGGAGTCTGATTTCAGTTCAATGCAGTATTCTCATTTAAAGCCTTCAGTAGATTACAGCTGCCTAGACCATGCAAGACCACGCAACTGATCTGGCAGAGTCATTGAGTAAGAATCCAAGAGTCACTGAAGCAGGAATGGACCTTGCGACATTTCTAGTCCATTGTCCTGCTCAAAGCAGTCTCAGATCCGAGATCAGACCAGGTGCTCAGGTTTGTGTCCAGCTGAGTCTTGTAAATCTCCAAGGACAGAGACTACTTGATATCTCTGACCAGCTTGGCTGCTTTCAGAATGAAAAATTTTCTCTATTTTTTATTATTTTGATTTTTTCCATCATGTCTTGTTGTCTTTCCAGGTACCACTAGGGAGGATCATGGCTTAGTTTTCTCAGGGACCACATTGTAGGTTTGAAGAGCTGTTAAGTGTCCCCAAAGTCCCTCTTCTCCAGGCTCAAAAGCACTATTCTCTCAGCTTCTCCTCACAGGACATGCTCCAGCCCCCTGAGCATCTTGGTGGTCCTTCACTGAACTGACTCCAGCTTATCAGTCTTGTGCTGGGGGACCCGGTACCTTGCCACAGGGTCTGGGTGTTGTCTGAGCACTGAATAGTGGGGGTTAATAATTTCCCTGGATCCCCAGATGCTGCTGGCCTTTCCTGCCAGGGCAGAGATTGCTCACACCCTGTCTGCTAAGATCTTCAGCTCCTTTTCAGCAGACCTGTTCCCCAGTCATGACAAGGGTTCTTCTTCCCAGGTGCAAGACCTTGCATTTGTTGTGTAAATTTGCAACCTTTTCTTCTGGCCCATTCCTCCAGCCTGCTTAAATCACTCTGAATCACAGCCCTGGCCATTAGCCCTTACCTACTTACTTGGTCACCAAGGCAAAAAAAAAATTCTTACCCAAAACACTTTTTACCAAGAAACATCTCAGTTATCTAAAGACAAAAGCCTATGTAGGATGGTCACTCACAAGTCAACCTAGCAGTGAGAACAGGAGAGCTCATGAAAGTTAAGCCATTCTTAGTCCAAATTAACCTAATTTTTTATTGAAATGGTAATTTTTGGTGCCCTCATTTGACCTTCACTGTTCATTTAGTGCAACTTTGGCATTTTCTTAGCTTCTTAAAAGGTCTTCTTGAGAAGAACACATGATCTAAACCACCTTTGTTGAAAGCAGTACCAAGCTTGTTTGAACCATAGAATAATACCATTTTCAGTCTTTCCTTATATACTAAATCCCACTCATAGTTTTTTCAAGTGCCAGAAATCCTGGAGCCAGGATTATCTTTAGCAGACAGGTACATTCATAGACATGCTGTGCCTTTTTTCTTCACTAGACTATAGAGGGATTTTCATGTCATTTTTTCAAGTAAACATATTTCTGGCTTTCTTCCCCTCCAAATCTACCAATCAAACTCTGTAATTCATATGGTAAACTCAGGGGTGCCCTTTTGGAGGCAGGTATTAACACCTCTTCATCAACCCACACACCAGAAAATTTCTTCAGTATTTCATTTATATATTCATATATAAATATGAATATACTTCATTTCGGGTCAACAAGAGTCTCTTTCCAGTTGGATGGCAGTGTGTTTGTGGTCACTAGGGTAAGAGGTCATTCATCTTTCCTCACACAATGGCAGATGAGTCAGTCACTGTTAAGAGTGGTCAAGGTTCAATACTTTCCACAGCCCCGTGCGTTGAATTTTGGCTGAATGAAAATCTTGTATGTATCCTGCCCCATAAGTTACTTAGCTCCATAGACATACATGATCCTTACATTTTCCTTGCCCAGTGTGATAGGGATAACCATAGAAAAAAGAGGATATAGGGTGAGGACAGCCACTATAGCAGTCAGCATGGCAAATTCTTTCTCCCAGCTCTGATTCTACATTAATATGCTACTGAATTTGAAATTAAAAATCTAGTTATGTTGTCTCTATCACCTGTATTCAATTACTGCCTTTTCTATTTCCATTGCTTTCAAATGTTACTCAGCCTACTGAGCTCTTTTAGATCATTTTGGAATGAGATCACTGGGCTGTCAATCCCCAAAAACCCCTATCATTCCAGTAACATTTCCCTGCATGACTACAAAGCATGCCCACATCCATTGCTGGCTTTCATCCTCAGTCACTGATTAGCAATAGATTTCTTTTACCTTTCTGATCTTTCTCATAAATCAATGCCTCCAGGACTCCTTATCACTCTGTTTCCATTTCGTGGTCCTGCTCTCTTGTCGTCAATATCCTCTGAAGCCTTCCTGTCCAGGACTGTGTCCTCCCACAGCTGCTACAAAGAGGCATTGTATTTTTTTTCTATCTGATGATGCCTTTACAAAAACAGTCCATGTTATTTCACTTTAATTTAGTTTATTTATGACTATCTTAGTCTGAAAAGAGAAAACTCTGAACAAATACTGAACTGGAACATATTTCCGTAGTCTTCTGCTAACCCTGGCAGCTTGTATTCTCTTCACTATGGATTGCAGCCTTGTTATTTTCTTTTCAAAGTAAACACTTTATTTACTTTATTTGTTTGTTGACTGGTCAAACATGTTAATAGCTCAGGAGAACATTGCAACAGTAAGCAAAGTTATACAGATTGAGAGCTGAGATAACAGAGTTGATTTTGCCATGAACATTCTAACCTGAATTTTGCAATAGCTGTATATCAGATTTTAGAGGCCCTAGACAAACATCTAACACTTGCTCACAAAACTCAAACAAACTGGAAAAGAAACCTGAGACTTTTTCCCATTCAGATTTGGAGGAGTAGCTGCAATTTTCCAATTTTTTTCATTTCATAGATCTGGAATCATCTTTAATGATTCCAGATTTCAAGGATCTGTATCATCTTTAATGATCCCACTTCTCTATCAAAAAGAAGACTGTGTTAAGGATCTGAATGGAAATCAGACCAGCTAGTTCTCTATTTTGTTCAAAATACTATTCCTGTTAATATGAATCTCCTGGTCACAGCAATGTTTTCCTAAATCTACTTGCACTTTGTCCAATTTTTTTTATGTTTGGAAGGCATTGTATAGGAAATTCTGAGACTATTTCTGCTGCAACTTTGAGCAGATGAGAGAAAGTGTACCTCATTAGTTCACAGTGAGAACAGGACATTCTCAGGCACTCGAATACAGTAAAGCTAAATTTTATGCAGTGCCTCACAAAATGAAAGAAATGCCATGTGTTAACTTGTTGTCAATTCTTCTACCAAAGGTAATGATTTTAAAATAATTTCTTCCCAGTTTAAAGTGTTATCTTTGTACTTCTATTTTAGAGCTCGTTGCTGCTGTCCATTTTACATATGCCATCAGTATCTTTTCATCTTTGTCACAAGCTCCACGCCTCACAGTCACCTGAGCTCCTCTCAGGCAGGAAAATTTCTCATAAAGCCACAAGGGACCTCTATGCAGTTGATGAGGAGTTCAACAGCATATTTACTGCTTTTAAGTGTTTGAAATCATGGCCTTAATATTACTTCTTTTTTATGCATTGTGAAATTTTAGTGATTTTTTAAAGTCAAATATTCTTTATATCTGTTAATATTTCTTTCCTTATGTTTGGTGCTCTATTTTTATCTTCTCCTTTGTGTTTTATCACTGCATCGTGTTTTATTGCACATCAGACACAATAATGGTCATATGCCTCATACCTGACTATTTCTATGCCCAAATTTGTTGGAATATTTACTGGAAAGTTTCCAAAATCACAAGGGCAACAAATAATCTTTATCAAACAGAACAGATGGCAGAAACCTTTGTATTAATTATGGCATTGTTGCTTTAGAAATTTACAGGTCCAGATGCTAAGAAAAAGATGGAGCTTTGTTCACTGAGACCAATATCTGCTGCTTGTTCCACACTGTGTTAAAATTATGGTAAATATTTCATCTTTTTATGACCCAGTAACTTGGGTTTATATGTACGATTGCCTGTGGGCCTTTATTTCCCTACTTTGTTTTAATAAGAAAATAGCAGGTCAAAATTCAATCTCAGAATTATAGCAGTCAGAAAAATCCCGTCCTATTCATTCTGTTCTTAGCTGATAAACTCTGATTGAGTTCATATCCATCAAGATGGGCTAAGTGCTGAGAACTGAGCAAGAGTTCTCACCACTCACACCTTGAGGTCTCAGCTTCCTCAAGGAGTGATAGATACAATGGCAAAATTGAAAAAGAAGTGGAAGATTTTATTCCTAGGATCCTGTTTCCACAAATATTTTTAGTAGTATATTTTTCTAAGTTTTACCTGACAGTCTCTTTTCTACAAAAAACTAGTGCAGCCCAGTAAAAGCATACAAGAATCCCTCCAAAGTTGCTATGGCCCTCTTTTTAAACTACAGTGTCCAAATACTGATGTACTGTAGACTAACTTGGAAATCCAATGAAGTCTCTTTCCTTTACTTACAGACTGAAGATATCAATAGCTGTAGATAAACTTACCTGGGAGGAAGATAAATAATTACATGCAATGATAAAGAGCAGAGAAGCATTCTCAAAGGTGCAAAAAGACATAGAATAACAGGATGATGTCAAGTCAATGCTTTCTGAAAGCAAAGTAGGAAAAGTTGCTCAGTCTACTTGATGCACAATGAATTCACATTTTTTGGAAAGTTGTGCAACACTTGAATTTAGTTCAGACTATCCTTTCTTTATTTGAATCACACTTCCTACAAATCTTAACTCACATAAACCAGTACTTCACCCACAAAAATAGGGTTGAAGAATTTTGCTTGCATTGGAAAGCCAAAACACAGAGCTGGGAAGTGTCAGAGCCAAGGTTTGTCACTGTCAGTCTGCCCTCGTGTGAATGTGTGTGTTATATCTTTAATTGCACAAAAACTGGTTTTCCCAAAGCATCTTGCCTAACCAGTAACAAAAGTTTGAAAATTCTCAGTGAATGGCCAAAAAGGGCTCAGCTATTCAAAAGAGACTTCTGCTAAAGGAAAGATGAAGACTTTTTGGCCAATAGAACAAAACTGATTAAAAAGGAAGTTACTTTCACTTTATAGAGGTGAAGCAGGTGAATATATAAGGGTTGGCATTAAAGTGTCTAAATACTGGTAGGTTTTTAACATGGAAGTCAGTTGAAAGTATCCTGTTTCCTTCCACAATTTTTAAAGTATTTAAGTATTTAAGTGCCAACAAACTTTAAAGGGATCAAGCTGTTTGACTTCTGCTTACATTAATAATAGCTGTCCAGCTGCATTCTTCAGCAACAGCACAAGTTTTCCTCCATATTTTATATTAGAGATTATAATGCACAGTTTGAAACAAATTATAAGACAGCCAAATTGCACAGATAAATTATAAAGTAAGCAAATGTTTTTAGTTTTATTTAATTGCTAGTCGGTAGAACTACTGGAGGAAAAAAAGTTATGCTAATTTCAGTACTAGGAAGATAGCAACAGAAGGATGAGAATATTGTGGATGATCAGGTAGTTCCAGCATGTGGAGCATAGTTGGAAGATCATTAAGAACAGGAAACCACACTGTTCCCACTCAGCCTCAGTCTGCAGTGTTTTTCTCTGATTGTAATTTATTGTCTTTCCTTATGATTATTCACCATCTGGAAGAATCTTTAGCTGACCAAAACCAAGAGATGAGAGGCAAGACCTGAGGAAGAATGTCAAGTACTTAGCTTACGTACTCCAGAGGAAAAGTGAGATAAATCAAAAGCAATCACTGCCATCACTCAGGACATTTGACCATGTTCTGAAGACAAAAAAGGGAAGTAAAGCAGTGGCCTAAATGTCATCTTCCAAATGCTCAAAGCCATGGTATTTATGATAGCCAGAGTAAAAAGCACAAAGACAGTCACTTTTGTGCATAATGTTGTCTAGGTAAATAATCAAGTTGAAGGCTGATGAGAATAAACAAAGACAAGATTAATCCAGTTTCTGTTGTTATATCCATTCCATAAACTGGTGACTTCTAAGCAATTAGATACTATGTCATCCAATAAAGCTCATTTCTATCTCTAGCTAATCAGCAGCTTAAGCTCCACCATAGACAGGCCTGGTCAAATTGATTCTGAGAGCCTGATATGAAATCTGACTACTTTGCCTGCTATCTACAAAGCAAACCTCCCAAATCAGAAAGTCAGTTTTAAAGGCATTTACATTACTGTTCCACCTAGCAAACCAGTATGGTATGAATGCACAAAGTAGAGGCAAATGAAAGGAAGAAAAATCTTCAGAGGAAATACAGTCATGTGGTAAGATTCATGCAAATAATTTGAAATATAAAGTGTATAAGACTCATTAGGTTGCCTGCACTTTAAAACTCTGTCAGAGAAACACACAAACATTTTCCCTGCGTGTCACTCCATTACTTATTTTATGTCCAGTTATGGACCTATTACAGGTTTTAACAAATAGCTATTTTGTGCTTTAAATTGAAATATCTGGGCAATCATTTTTTGTGCAATTCATAGCCATCTAATATGCAAGAAAACAATTTTATTTCTGCCTTTCCAGTCTCATTTTAAGATTTCTTATGTGTGTGTGCTTAAATAAGTTTCAGTTTTTTATGAGTTTCTACTTGACCTGTTGGTTTGACTTTATTTTTCCTGAAAAGATTTTCACCTGCTTTATTTATTCTGTGGGGATTTTTTGTCAAAAGCAGCATACCTAGCTTCAGTTTTATTTTGATAAATTGCTAAATAAGTATAGGTTTGAACTACAAATTCAATACAGAAGGTAGGATGAAAAACAGAGCACTTAACAAAGCAATTACAGAAACAGATTATCAAAACAGAAAAGAAATTTGACCTAGGTATGTCATGTTTTTTACTGAAGCTTGAAGTTTGAAGCAGCTGAGCTTTGATCCTGCAAAGGCATGCTCAGAGGCTTGCTTTAGCTCACTAAAATCAAGGGGCCTCTTTGCAATGCAAAAGAGCAAGCAGGTGCATCCATCTTTCTAGTACCATAGCATAAATGTGCCAGCAATGAAAAGTGTGCATGAAAGCCCACAGTCTCACTGTTTAACAGTTTTTAGAGAAAGTAATGGAAATTATGTTAATCTGAACTCCACATTGTTCTTGATTTGCATTGTATTTGCTAAAGATTAAAAAAAAGGACAGGGTCTGAAGAAGAAAAGTAAAAGAATAGGGTACTAAAGAGAAAGAATATGATACTAAAGAGACAATCACCTTCATTATGTGCTTCCACACAAGAATTGCTCACCACAATATGGCTTTTGATATTTTCTTTTTTTGAACCATTGTCATTACACAGAAATTCATGCAAAACTAATTTAAGTCAGGCAAACATTTTACTCTTGCAAACTTTGGCTCACTGAGGAAAAATTAACAGATCCACTTCCAAGAAAAGGAGCCTTTTATATTGTTAAGAACTTTGGTGAAAACAGGGCAATGATTGTCACAGAGTTGATTCTGACCATGCTTAGAGTCTGCAGTGATTTTTTCCATCTGATCAATTCTCAGCAGCTTAATGGTACCAGATGGCTTAGTAGATAAGACAAAAGATTTTCTCACTCAAGTCTGTGGGGAAACACACACTTATGCTAGTGAAATTAGGCTTTGTTTTGGTTTTTAACTTTCTCTTCACTTCTGGCCCAAGTGAAAAGAGATAATCTTGGTTCATGAAGACAATGAGACTCTGGTGGTGTCATTACAAAGAGGTCCAAACCAGCATTTCATGCATCAGCCAAACACTTTAGATGGTTAATTTACAGCTTAACAGGACACCATGAATACTGGTGAGTTTAACGCTATGAAGAGATGATCTATAATCTAACAGATTATCAATTAACCAACTATAACACATTACCTACAAACAACAGACGAGATTATCTGTAGCTAACAAACTAAATTTTTTTAAAATGTATTTCATTATTTTATTTAAAACCAAACATTCTGTCTCTAAATGAGTTGGCAGACACAGAGAAGTGCTGCTTATTGGTGGAATTGCAACCCTGAGTCATAGAGATGTTTACTGTTAGTTCTTGCAACTGATGTGTTCATTATTTTGCAATTTTAAAAGTGAGTTGATGATTTTTAAAAATATTTTAACTTAAATATAAAGTGGTTTATAAATTCATTTGATTTATTTCACTATTCTTTTTCCCATGTTCTGCTACCAGATGAAAATTAGTTACCAATTCAGTTCTTTGTCCAAAAGATTGGGCAAAGAACCCTTTGGCGTGGGGTTTTTTTGGTGGTTTGGTTTTTTCTAATTGTGGCTCATCTCCCTTACCCATTTTATTCCTATATTTGAATTTGGATTCTTCTATAAGGCAACAGTGTCTCCTTTGGTAGTGCAGTAGTGTCAGTGGGACAACTGCACAGGTTCTTTTTCAGTTTTTATAGTGGTTGAATATTCTAATTCCTGTGCAGAGAAAATAAAAAAAAATTTTGCAGTGAAACTATTTTGATTAGATAAATGTTCAATTCTTCACTAGCTGTGACACTCTTTTGGTGGCATAAATCACACCTATGTAAAGGACACACCAACAAAAGAACAAAAATCAGCTGGTTAGAACTGCCCATTTGCAACATTAAGGAGATTTCACTTCAGAGAAAAATCCTATACAAATGGATTACATATTTTATAATTCTCTGGAAGAGAAGTATTCTGCATATAAAATCTATGCTACATCACTTAATTTTCTTAAGTGGATGAGGGGGAAATGCAGCAAAAAAGTGACTTATCTTCTGCTAGTTCAACAATTGCCAACTCATGTGTGTCAGTTTTAGGAATAATAACTGGAAAGAGTGAGCAGGGGATAGCTCCAAGGTATATAGTTTGCCCTAATACATACAGATGGAAATTCTAGGGCCAACACAGGTCAGGCTTGTACAATCTGGCACTGCAGAAACACAGTGAAAATATAAAGGCTATATATTCCCAAGACAAGAGTTCTCAAATGGTAAAGTATTTTTACTCTAAATTTCAGCTTGTCTTCATTCTTTGTGTATTCTTTCCCTCTAACCACTTGTAACCTTGGATACTTGCCAGCCTGCTAGTAAAAATCCTGATCATGCAATCCTTATTCAAACAAATCTGTTGTTGATTTTTATTAAGCCCGTTCTGCTCTCTCATATTTACCTACACATTGCTACAGTGTCTCCAAAGGACGCAGGATACAGACATATATACTGGGGAAAATATAACTCTTTATTTGGGAATTGATCATGAACTTTTCAATCAAGCAGAACTTACAGAAGAAAAATAATTTTTCTTTTTTTTTTTAATATATTGGCCAAGTTACTATGTTATTGTCCTACTTTACAGCTGTTGAAGGTAATGATCACTTTTTTTAGATTGAGGTACCGAAAATTTTGTACTCATGTGTAGGTGTGAGGAATCATGTGCATGAGCCTTAGTCTTGCCTTTTTCAAACCAAAAATAGGGCACTTGAATACAAATTGCTTCAGTACAATATTCTCTAAATAACTACCCAAGATGATCATTATCTTAAAATTATTCCTGAGAAATGCTTTTGTATGTGCTTAACTCTTTACATGTGAGTAACAGTTCAGTAGAATTATCAACACACATTAATGAAAATTACTTTTATAGCTCCTTTAGAAAGCTAGTACAATAAGGAATACCAACATCCTTTGAATATTTTCAGTTTTGGAGAAACAGAGAGTGATTCTAGTTTAATACAAGATGTTTGGCTTATATTGAAAATTATATTAAAATCAATTTTGTGTCTTGAAGTAGGTAAATTAAGGAAGTATAAACTGCCCTTTTTGTGAGTGGAATAGATTTATATCATAGCTAGTTAGACAAGAGCATAAGAAATAGTTGAAGAAAAATTATGTTGTCAAGTAAGATAAATAGCAAAAAAGCACTTCTAGGGAAAAAAATCACAGGATCAGATTAAATTGGGACAATGAAAAAGACACAGAAAACTGACAAAAAGAAAAAGTCAAATTAAGATAACCTATGGATAACAAACACACAAAAAACCCTTGAGATACAGTGAATGCCATTTCATCTGGAAAGATAAAGGAAGTTATCTTATGTTTTAAAAGTAGCAGAGAAGAACTTGTGGTGGAAATGGCTTCCTCAAATCTTTTGATGAACAAAGTGGATTGACTGTCAATCAACTTAACAATGCAGGAAGAGAAACTACTTGAGGCTGAAGCAGAAGATTTGTATTATAAAAAGACTAGACATTCACTTTAATAATATTTTTAATTACTTAATTTTATATATGAGTGGAATTTACAATCAGCAAAGGAGATAAAATGTTAAATAGTTGTGAAACATTTTAGTTCTAAAGACAATTTGTAGTATTTTGTACCTTTTTGTAATAGAACACCAGTAAATTTTAATCCATTTTTCAGTGCTATTTAGATACTTACTGGTATTTTTGTGCATATGCGAACCAAGAAAGAAATTATCAACAAGCAGCACTTTAATGTAGGAAGGCTTTGAGGTCTCAAGAGACTAGCTCTGTTCTAGAAAGTATCATGCTGCCTAATTCCCATGGGGACAACTTACCTAGTGTAAACATCAGTAACAAGTAGGCTGTCTTGAATGAAGCTGGAGAAAGTTTAAAAAGGCTATCAAGGTTTGCAAAATTCTTTCCCATAGAGGGCTTTCCCATCAGAACAGAAGCAGCTAGGTACCTTGTAATTTGGAACCAAAGTGGCCATGCTGGTTGTATATATGAGATGGCAGATAAGGGAGACAAGTTTGTACTAACTCAGACAGGAACTTGGAAAATCCCACTTCCATTATTAAGCATCATATATTCTACCTCATGTCCATACCATCCAAATACTTTGTTTGTGTTCAATGTTAAGGTCATGAGTAATTCTGCTTAATTCAAGTGTGAACATTTAGAAGGTTCAAATGGAAAACAATTTCCAAGTCTAAATTCAAAGTAGCATCCAAGCTTCATGGGTGAAGCTTCTGCTTTGAAGATGAGTGTTTTAAGGCAACTATAACTATTCTGGCTTTAGGCCTCCTCAGCACAGGAAGAATTTATTTCTTATCTTTTCAATTATCTCCAGGTCAAACATTATATTTACTGAGGACCTACAATTGAGAATATTTGCAGGATTCCTCTAGAACACTCTTTCTTAGGTGTGTGTTGTAACACAAAACTCTGCACTGGTGAGATGTGGAAAAAACACAATCCTTTTGGCCTTCATTTTTTTCACATTCTTGGCTGACAAAATGCAACAGAGGAAAAAATATAAGCTGTTTCACTAGCATCTTTCCACAATGAGTTTGTTGGTTTGTTGGCTGTGTCACTCTTCTGAAAATACTTGCTCTTACTTGGACTTGATGTTCTTGAAGGTCTTTTCCCGCCATAACATTTCTGAGCGCTGTACTCTACAATCATGCATCCTTCACATCCGAGGGAGGAAAGACCACTTAAGGCCTTATTTGGTAGCCAAGAGCAGGGGCTGGGCTTCAGGACCCATATTCCTGTTAAGGAGACATGACACCTACCACCTGAAGATGCCTACTTGCAAACAAAATGGAGTTGTAAATTAGCCCTGCTCTGGACTGGTTTAAGCAACAAATTGTTTCAGCTGCTGATAAGTGCAAATCCCTCTTGTACACATCTATGTGTTCCATTTGTTCAAGGGAACAGGGGCGCCTGATTTTATAGTGCAAACACAACTCCAAGTGCTCCCCTTCTCAGCAGCACAGTGCACTCCTCAGTGCAAGCATTACACTTGGCTCCAAGTGTGGAAGTTTTAGGCATTGCAGCATTAAACTGTATCTGCCTGAACCCTTTCCTAGTTCTTAAGACAAGTGAGTCTGAACATGTATTCTCCCATTCTTCAATTTCATTTCATTAGAAAAAAGTTACAAAATTGCCACAAGATTTAGATTATAAAAAAAGGCAGAAAAGCCAGAAAAATGTGGCCATATGCTGCCTGCATAAATGACTAGAAGATGCATATGAGTTCAGAGCAGAGGAAATTATCCCTAGAACCTGTGAAGGATGTATTTCAAAGAGTGTTTAGGATGATTTCACTTTGGAGATTAATGTTAAAAGGGAAGTGAGTGGTTGCAGGATGGAAAGACGATTCGTGAGTGTTATCTGGGATGGAATCTTTCCGTTTGGGAAAGAATTGTAGATGCCTGGGCAATATTTGGGCTATTTTTCACTCAGATATGATTCTTGTAATTTGATGGAGAAAAGATGACAGAAAAATGGGTAAGGAAATTATTTAACTCAGGAGCAATGCAATTATTGAGACATAATTCATACAAACAGCATCCCTGTTATTGGCTATAAATGCCTTTTGGCTTCTACTTGTGAAGTATAAATGCATTTTATAACCCTCCCTCCTCACCTGTGCTCTGAGAGGATATATCCTGTAGAAAAGGCCTCTTCTTCAAAAGGATTAAGGGGACAATATCTTCACTGTGGTAGTCACACTGCAAAAGGAGAAAGAGAAGACAATGCTTTCCTCTCTGGCAGCCAAGAGAGCATCCACTCAAGTTCTAACATCTCAGAGTCTAAGGGCAGAATTAGTTATCTACTCAAAAAGATAATAAATAAAGCGATTAGATTTAAAGATTTCAGATTATTCATTCAGAGTATTCAGCAAACACTAAATAAACAGAAATCAGCCTGGAGAGACAGAAGACCACGCTGGAAAATATTTGCTATATAGAATATTTGTAAAGTACACTGGAAAGAAAGGGAATCAAATGAGCATCAGCAATAAGAACATTGACTTAGTATGTGGACACAGAAATACTCTGTGTTTTTCTTACCTAGATGTTCCATCCCTTCCCACAATTATACTGGATTGCCACAAGGCAGTGCTTGCAGATTGTTCAGATAATCCAACATTAAAAATCCAGAGATATTTTAACTTGCAAGAGAAAATTTTCAGTTCCTCCTTTTCCATTGCCTTTATTGACATGCTAAAGCCATGGGGTTCCTTCAGATGAGCTTATACCATGTTTTCTTTTATTGCTGCTAAAGCCCTCCTCTGCTCTCTTAGGTTTTTGACCAGGCTCCTCATCGCTCTGTTCTGCTCATATAAAATACAGCTGCCAAAATAGCCATGTCAGCTGATATGACAGACTTGCTTCTGTTCTGAAGCCCTTTCTCCTTCTCCTGTTTCCTACTACATCAGAGTCAGCCTTTATGTTTCTGCCATTGTGCTCACCTTGGAACCTGTCCATCTTTACATCATTTAGCTGCTGTGGTAGCAAACACCTTTCAAGTTCCCTCTAGGTTGCCCTTTAATTCTACAATAGGCTCCTCAAGTTGATCTTGCCATTAACAAATAAGGAAAGGAAAGTTAAAAAACACCAAAAAAAGAAGAGAGCACTCTGGTATGAATTCACTAGCTAATAGGATGGCTGATATAGATCAGATACTTCAAGTTTTCTAAAGCCATTGGGACCTGCCTACTTAAATGCATGATCTTCCTTGCTCTATTTTTGTCTTATCATTCTTCTCTTCTTTTGCTGCCATTATTTACTGTATCTGGGCTCAGGCAAAATATTTCTTGCGGCAAGTTTTCCACCTGCAATGGAATGTTCATAATACAAACGCAATGAAACTTTTGTTCTGATGGAGCCCTCCAGGAGCTTGACAAAAGATATGTTATTACTATAATATTTTAGAAACTACAACTAGGTGTTACATAAACCAGTTAAACTACATCTTTATAAAGGAACAGGTTCTGCGGTCATATAATTTTGCAAAATATTGAAAAAGTTTGAGCTACCTGATGACCCAAATCAACTCAGTTTGAGGTAGGCACAGTCCATCATCTATTAAGAAAGACATCACTCCTAACACAAAAGTGCAAGTCAAATTCCACTGAATAATAAAGTGTATTGTATACAAACAAAAGTACTTCAGATTTTCAGTTTGAGCAAAAGTGAAAATTTTTCTCATTATATATATCATAGTTTAGAGCCATCAGGAAATAACAACTTCCTTTTTTGTCTTAACTATTTTCCACATGTTTAATAGTACAGCTACCTCTTACATGTATTTAAGTATTTCTCAGATAATGTAATACACTTTATCTTTTCCATTTGTAGTAGCTGAAATTTTAAAATACTATTTAAAACAACAGCAAAAAAAAAAAAATTAAAGCTGAAAACCCAGCTTTGCAGATGTAAGAACCTTACATCAAATTATTCCATTTAGGATCTCTAGAAGCATTGAGCAAGTTCACTCAGTCCCCAAGCTCACATTTGCAGGAGGAAATTCAGAAACAGCTGAACAAATGCATATGTTAAGCAACCTGACCTTGACTCTGTGCTCAGTACATGATGCTAGTGATGTCTTTGTGAGCTGCTGTTTCAGCTGAGCTAATGAGTACAATTCCTAGACAAGATCAGACTGAGAGCTCAGGAGAATGCAGGTGACTCAGAGCTAATGCGATATCAGATGGAGCAAAAAAAAGAGCAAAGACACACACTCATTTTTGATTTCTCTGAGGGGGTAAACAGAAACACTGAAAAAAAAATCTACTGCAAGAGAGGGAGTAGGAAAAGATGCCTTTGGTAAGTGTAGGGAGTTAAGAGGTTTTGTGCTGCCATTCATTTTCAATATTTTGTGTAAAAGATCTGCTCAGAGCATCCTCAAGAGTCTCTCTCTGGGAAATCTCACTGTAGCAAGTAGCTGCTAATTCCATTTTAAATTAGTATGTGTTCCTGAAGTACAATCTTGGCCTTTCAAGAACACATCTACTGAATCCTTTAAGCCAAGTGTTCTTCAGCTGCTTGAAGGTAAGGGTGTGCAGCACACTGGTTCTCCCTGGAGCTGTTCTCCAAGGCCTGCTCTGTGTTTGGTGCAAGGCTGGTTTTATCCTTAGCACACCAGGCAGTTTTAATGCAAGCTACAACACTCAGCTGAAAGCCTTACCCTGCACACCAGCAAGTTGGGAATATTCAAAAGGCTTTGACCCAGCTTTGAAGGAGAATTTGGCATACTGCAGAGAAAACCAGAGGCTAATCAAGAGGAGTTTTACTGAGAAAGTAAATGATAGTGAACTAAGAGAAATCTTTTAGTGGATGAACTAGGTAAAAATAATTTTTTTCACTTTTTTTACCATTAGAAAAATAAGAAACTCTTCTATTTAGGTCTGAAAATACCCAACTACAACTGAAATATTAAATGGATTTGAAATAGCTAGAAAAGGATAAAAAAGTCTGTGAGTACAAAATACGAAATCTGATGTTTTGAGTGTTTGGTTCTTTACCCTGAAGGTGAGACTGGAGAGGTGTGACAAACACATGGGAAAGTTGGACAGCAATAACTCAAAAAAGAATGAACTTATTGTGCCTTTTTTATATTCTAATTGCATTTCTTCCTTGTCCTTCTTCAAATCACATCTGACACTTAGATTAATCTGATAGATTGCAAATGTATTCCAGGGTTGTAAATGTATTTGGCACATTAAAAATATGATCATATTGGTCAAAAATATCTGCATCTTGTCCTTCTAAGGGCATTCAATGTTTTTTTACTAGTAAGTCATAAAGTTTGCACTTTTACTTTGCTCCAAACATTATTTAACATACTTGCTACATGGTTAGATCTGTCATTTTCACTTGTCATGCCCAGTAGCTCTGATATCCTTAGCATTCAACAATATGAAATAGTATTTTTTGCATCCCTGTATTATTTTCTGGGAATTTAGGACCTGTCACACTGACAAATGTTTAATTATCTTCAAGCCTGATAGAAGAGACTATGATTCTGTCCCGAACAGGCTGGTTTTCTTCATCACAGTAAAACTTATTATATTTTTGCATGTTACTGATACCATTTTAAATTACAAAGATTATAATTTCAAATAATAACTAAAATAAATAAGTAAATAATTACACAGCAAACTTTATTGCATATTTTCTAATTATTTTATTTTATTATTTTCTAATTATTTTATTGTGTTATTTTCTTTACCACAACACTTTCATAAACCATTTTTGGATCTGTGTTTATTGTGGATAGATTTTATTTTCTTTTGGGGTTTTTTTGTTTGTTTGTTTGATTCATTTCATGTTTGTAATGGCATGATGGACTTTATATCCCGAGCTACTCCTTGCAGTTTTCAAATAAAATGTTTTTCAGAGTCTGCAACATCCAGGGTAGTGACACTGCCCTTTAGATTTTTATTTTAAAAGAAGGTAGAGAAGACATGTACAGATAAGAGTTCTATATAGACTGTTTTCCACCCTGTTTATAACAGTTCAGGATGTATAGTTCAGCTTAGTCTATAGTCAAGGTATAGTATGTTTCTGATGTCATTGCATTTTATATTACTATATTTATATTACTATATATTCTGATATACATATACTATATGTATATGGGAATACATATATGCAAACTCCACAGAGCAGGATTAAATGTAGATAGGAACGAGTCCTAATCCCCTGGTTTTGTTGTCTTGTTACATATTTTGTGTGAAAACATTAGAATTTTCTCCATGCAAAATAAAATTATTTTTATAACCAGAAAAACCTCTCCTAACTTATGCTGACAAATAAATCAGGTGGGAAGTTCCACCTGCTTAGCTGCATCAAATATTTAAAGAAGTTGAAGAGCTTTGTCCACACACCCCAATCCAAAGTAACAATGCACAAAGTAAGACCAATAACAATAAGAAAATATTTTCATAAAAAGACCATTAACCTCTTTCTGTTGAACTGTGTAGGAAATTTTTGAAAGTATTTGTTGGAAATTGCTTGTTGCTTCAAAGTAGCAGTACTTGTTCATCACAAGTACTGCTCTGCAGTTTCTCTGAACAATTCGCCAACCATTAGAGCACGTTTGGTACCCATGTAGCCTTTTTTTGTTAGTACTGCTTGAGGGGTTTGCTTCTTGTTCTGTCTGGGGTACCCAGACCCCGCAGCTGTGGGGCCAGACCTGTGCTTCAGGAACTCATCACCTGCAAAACAAACCTTGTCTGTTGCCTACAAGTTGCCTACCAGCTCAATCAGAAGCAGAAAGTTGAGGTTTTTTCCATTCTCCAGGACCTGCATGCTAAGCCTGAAGACAATGAGTTCTGTGCTGATTTGGGGGGGCTTTGAACCATTAAATTGTGTAAATATGTTTTACCTGGAAGTCACTCTTTACTCATCTTCCTGTGTACCTGGAAGGTACAATCAGTGGACGTAGACTATTATTGTCCTCTACTGATTTTGAGAGTAATTTGGGCACTAATTACATTTAAGAGACATGAGAAGGACTTCACATACTTTGCTCAATATATTTGTCAGGGTAGTTGTTGGATGCAGGGCTATAAAAAGTAAAGATTTTTGTATGATAAAATAGCTGTGCAAAAATATCAGAGCTTGGTAATAGCAGAAGAATGCTAATCATTCATCACATTCTGCAATCCTATCTATATTCTCTCAGAAGATATAAATACTAAACAATTAAGGCCCACAATCTCTCATCAAGTTCATTCTTATTATTTCTGTTTGATAGAAAAACCACAAGGCACAAAAATGAAACACTTTGGTTAAGGTCACAGAGTAAGTCTGCTGAAGATGTGCAAATAGATTCTAACTCTGCTGATTCTAATTTAGTTTTTTTAACCAAAGAACAGGTTTTTTCTGCAACATTTCTCTCACTCATTAAACATCTCTTGCATAGTTTAAATTAAGAGCATCATTAAGAAGTGAAGTTAATTACCTTCTCTCCTTTTAAAAACTATTTGCTGATTTCTATATTGAAAAGATTCAAGCAGGTTTTCTCATGTGTCTATAATGGTAAAATATCTAAACACAAATATGAAAATAATCATGCTGCTTTGCCATGTTTTCATGGTATAAACAGCCAATAACACCCACAGCAACTTTATTAAGACAAAGATTAGCAAATATAGGAGTTTAATTGGATTTTGTTTTCAAACATATCAAAGCCCTAAAAGACTTGCATTTACACTCTATTTCTTCTTTATAGGCAAACCTGACAGTATGAAAATTAGGTCAGTGTTTGAAGCAACAAAATTTCTGCATTTTTCTAGTGAAATGGGAGGGTAGTTTTTCACAGTATGTTATGAAAGAATTTCTAAAATCTCATTTTCAAAAGGACGTACAAGGCATGGAGAGGACAGAATTTGAAAGTAGGAATGTTAACAGTTTAATATAATACCCAGAATCTTTAGTAAATTCTCTCTGGTGTATTATTTGAATTTTCAGGTCCTTACATAAAAGCAAAACATTTAACCTACAGGCACTTATGGAAATATTTCATATAGAGCCTAGAGAGTCAAAGTCTCATTGAAGAGGACTTGGGCAACAGCTTCAAGTTCCTAAGTTCAAATGTTAAGGCACCTGTGGGACATTCCACCCTCTCAGCTGCTGTGTAGGCTTTCTGTCTCTGGAGACCTCTTCATCCAAATTGTTGGTGAAGTCTCCAGCATGAGAATCCAGACTGGCTGCTTGGCTCTGAGGAAGCCACAGACCTTTCTGCTGTGGCTGAGCTACCAAAAGCCTGATAACAAGTCATTACCCTCCTAGGAATCTCAAACCAAAACGTGCTCTCCCTATAGTATGTCTCAACCTTTCAGGATTTTTGGAGCGTGACTGAACTTCACATAAGTCAGCATGGAGAGAGAGGAAGGATTCCTAATTGACATATAGCTGAAAGACTTATGATGTCACAAGATGTCCCTAAAATGTGTTTTGTTTCATTTTAAAACAGATATTTGTCCATTCTGCAATCTGTCACATGAAGCTGCTGTATTTTAGGATGCATCACAGATGGAAGATTTTGTCTCCACAGCCACAATGTTCTGGTGAGAATCGCATTCTGTAACAGTAGTCAAGTATTTAAGTCTCACCTGTGATGCACAAAGACCCTTATTTCTGAATTCCTCCTTACAGATTAGTTGTTAGATTTCTTTCCTGGAAGATAAGAACCCAAATCAAACACAGAAGGTATTTGGATTTTATTCTTCTATTTTCTACAATGGCTTTTAAGACATGTTCCTTACATTCCCCACCTGCCAATACAGAAAGATTCTACTCCTTCATCCACTTGAATCCAAAAAAGGATTAATAACTACATCCCTAGAGGAAATAAGAAATAAGCATCTAGTCTCCCTAAAAGATAGCTATTTTGTGAATTACTTACTTAGTAGTCTCTCTCCTTAAATATGAAAATAGATTAAACACCCAATTTAGAAAATATGCCTAACTTTTAGAAGATTGAAGTTCCAATTAGAATGTCTCGGTTATTTTTGAAAACAGTGATGGATTTCTGTCACATATGGATGTCAGGTGATTTTTAAAGTGGGACCATGTTCCTTCCACAAGTAGGATGAGTTTCACCGAGCTTACTGTCTTGACTTGGGACTTTGTAGAATTCTGCAACATCTAGCTCAAGCTTAAATTACACTTGTTCTCAAAATCATTAGTATGTACTAAATTAGGAATTTAATGTGGCCATCATAATTAGACTCATATAGTGAGAGTTAACAGGGATTTTTTGTGTGTAAAAGAGTTAATTTCTTTAAGATTCTTTATGTTTATTAAATGGCTAGTCCAAAATTAGGTGATTTATTTATACTCCATGTAAAACAGTTATAAAATACTCTGTAAGAAGCTTTTAAAAGCTAATTTTATATATAAGTCTTTGCAGAGAAGTGGAAACACTTGCTGACACTTAATATTTAATCTTTTTATTGTCACAACACCTTTTTTTAGCTCTTTTTTCTTTAGCTCCCACAGAGAATGGATACTGAAAGAAAATAGAAATAAGAGTCTTCGTTCTTCCCTATTACTCTTATAACAAAGTTTATAAAGCAATATTGTGAGCTTACTAAGAGCATATTAAAGTTATAATACAGAAAAAATTATCTGTGATCACTGCTGTAATTCAAATGTCATTTAAAAGACAGCTCTGAATTGATAATCATGTTTTGGGGAAATAATCTGAAGCACCTGAGAGAAGAAAACTGAAGAAGGAATTTGAGATAACTTTTGCCTCAGAGACAATGGCACAACTGAAAACTTTTAAACTTTCTCAAAAATAACCTTTGTAAAGGAATTTAAATAGCAATGTGCTACAATGGCATAACTACACTGATAATGCAGTAAGAAAAAAGAAGGTAACATGGGACAGAACGACATAAATACTTTTGTTTTCTTTTTTCTAATGTGTAATGTTGTAGTCTACTTCTTCTTATTGATTTCTTTGGGCCAGCTAAAAAAGCATTTGAAATATCTCTGAAAGTAATGAATAGACTAACAGAGACTGCTAATTCCTCTCTACTACCAAGCCTCTAAATATACAGTATAAAAAGGAAGACAAAATGTAATAATAATAATAGCTGTACTGCATATCAGCTTGGAGTATATTTGCCTAGTCTGCTTTTCCTCTGTGCCCATCAGTGTTCTCCTTCTTCATATCACCTTGAGGCTAAAAACTGCTTTTTCCAGGCTTTGAAGTCATACTAAAATAGAAACTGTATTTTCTCAGCTCAAAAAACTTGGTGTCAATAAAGGAAAGTGCATGACAATCTTTCAAGCAGGAAATCCTTTACACACAAGATCCATGCAGTGCATTACTATTACCTGTGCGTGCCTCCTGTGAGCAAAGTTCTGACCCCATTGCCCTTTGGAGTAAAGCAGTAGGAGTGCTAATGCATTGTGATTCATAAGGACTGCCACAATATCTATGCTGTGCAAGATCTTTGCTGCACAGTGGATCTGGCCATACTCAAGAAGTGAGCCAGCTCTGCTCCGTGTTGTTTTACAGGGCATCAGTGCAGCCAGCCCCACAAAGCCATGCTGAAAGGTTGGGTACATCAGCTCAGGCAAATTACAGCTGGTGCTCCCATGATACCTGAATAAAATGATTTATTTTGGTCTCATTTGGAGAGCAAACATATTGGTGTTTGGTGATCTGGACCTACCAGAAATGCAAATCAGAGTTTCTTCTGCAATTTCTACAACCTACTGTGTACACTTGACGTGACACTGAGATTAGGAAGTAATCTGATAGATCACTTTTTGATTTTTGCTTTTCCAGTCTGCTGAATCTCATCTGCGCTGATTTGCAAGCCCAAAGCTGTCACAGACCCCAATTACTCACTTAACAGAGGATTCAGTCAGTACAAGAGAAACAGTTACACGATATTAGTTACATGATAATTTCTGTACCTACTTTCAGAATGCTGTACAAAGAAGGTGAGTCTCTTTAACTCCATTTTTCGTTTGAGGAAACTAAATCAAGGCATAAGATCTGACTGGTCAGTGTCCCCATCAGCTCTTTCAACATTCAAGCAGACCAGGTAAAATGTCATCAACACTCAAACTTATAATAGGTTGCTCTCATTTCTAATTTCTGTCAGAAGTGCCATCACAGCTTCTCTTTTATGGCAATCTGAAGTTAGTTGCCTATGTAAAGGAATTAAATTATACTTTTAAAGTATAAAGAAGTTTACAGTGAAATAAACCTGTTCCTTTTCGTGTAGAGGGAGATTTTATTTGTGTAATAAAAACCTTTATAGCAAAATTAAATACCAGACTAGTAATTATGCTTTCCACAATCTCTTAAAAAACCAGGTTTGTTTACAGGTAACATATCTGGCTATACCAGGATTTCCGAAGCCAGGCAATTGCTACAATGCTCAGCAATCCTTTGGGAGAAATGCTGAAAACTGATACCTCGATTAAGTAGTGAGATTGACAATCTGAGGAAAAAACTGTGAAAGAGACTAGAATGTGAATGGGAACTCCACGTGCATTTGGGAAGACTTGCTGCAGATCAGAGAGCTTTGATGGTTCAGGATGAAGTTTTAGCCCAAGAACAGATCCTAGATCTGAGAGCTCTGCAAGGATCCTAAGTTTTTGGGGTTTTTTCTTTAATAACAGAATAAGGAAAGAGACACTTTTAGTTATTTATAGCATAAGTAGCTCTGAAACCTTTTTTTAGACTTCAGTATATCTTTTCCCAGCAGAATAAAAGTTTCATGTATTTTTTTTACAAAATAAACATATTCTTCATATTTCTTCATATTTTAGGAGCAAGGACAGTGCTGGCAAACCATAGTCATTGCTTTCTTCACCAAATGTGCAGACAGCAATGTGTATATCATTACTGGGAAGAGGAAATTTTTGTTTCACTAGTGCTCTCACTGGTAGAGATACCAACTGAGGGTAGGAGTGTAAAATTCATGGATCATTTTAGGAGAAAAGCAAAAAAAGAAAAAGCCACAATTTACAGAAAATACAATACTTCACCACACATGCTAACTAACATAGACCTACGATGCAGTAAAACAGGACAGGAGCATCCAACTGGTGGCAAATTTCTCCAAATTAGAGCAGTTATTCTGTTACAGTAATAGAGCTAGAGCTATTCAGACCATATTCATTCCACACCTCTGATGAGTTCCAAATCACAGAGAGCATCAGTCAAAATATTTTACTACTCTCGGTCTACACAATTGCTAAACCAGTTCCTAATGATGCATTGCAGCCAAGTGTATCCAGCACAACTTCTGCTCCTGACACAAAATAGGCTGCAGTCATGGTTCAGACCCATGTGGCATCAAAAGAAGAAGAACAAGCAGAAAAGATAGAAAAGAGCATTTGTTCGAGACTATTTCAAACCTTCCACGTTAAGGCCACTCTGCCTTGAGAGAACAAGCAGCGAGCTCTTTATACTCAATTGGAAATAGCAGTAAAACTCAGGAGCTGCTTTCCTACAGTCTCCTAGTAGGATTTTTTGCAATCAATGCTGTATGTTTTGCATCGTAGTTTTTGGGGTAGAGCATGTTACTTTTTTAAGCTTTGCAGTACTGCTGTGATTCCTAGAAATGTTATCTCTCAGGGAAAATGGAATCTCTGTGTATTCACAGTGCTGAAGAACCCAGGAACCTCAGGCTTCCTGGATTTAGGTTTACCATAAAATTGAATCAGAACGAAGGGTAAAACATTTTGAATAATTTAATTATGTGGGACTTTTTTTGTGTGTGTGTGTGAATTCATATGCACATATGCAAGCACACAGGAAAGATACTAAGAGGCAGAAATTGTATTGGTTATGCTCTTTCTTTACCATCCTTCAATGTTACAGGAGTGAGGTGCACTGAAGTCGGGCAATTCTCATCCATGTTTAGCTGCTCCTCAGCAGCTGTCTAAGCCAGAGCAGGTCACAGCATAGGTGTGCTTTCCTGCCATGTTTAGCTGTTCAGATCTATGTTCTGTGTCTGGGAAGTTAAACAAGCTAGTATTAGAGACGCTGTTCAGCTCTTTGATTGCAATAATGCTATTTCCCTCATCACAGACATTTTGATTGGAAATCTGCAGTGAGAGTCACAAAGGACGATGTTGATGTAATGAGGATGCTAAAATGACAGTGACAGCATGTTAGCTGAGCTGTGGGAATGACATCCAAATAGTGGGTTTCATACTCTGTATTTACCACCAAAATACTCCTTCAGACTTGTGACGCACGATAGCAAACAGCTGCCACCCTTATTACAGAGAAAGTGGAGTAACAACAAGGAGGTTATTTAGGGAGTAATAACAGCTTTCAAAGCAAAAGGCAAAGTGCTGATCAGTGCAGACCAGGAAAGTCCATATTTGTGCTTCACCTATCTTTTTTGCCCTTAGAAAAACATCTATCAATTTCCCTATTCCAAGCAGCTCTTTGGAATTATTCTCCTTAGGAGACTTTTCCATTAAAGTTAAAAGGGAGAGGGTTAAGAATTGCCTTCCTTGTATCATTTATTTATTAAGCTTCCTTTGCTCTGCTTTGTCAAAGTGGTTTTCTTCCCTGGCAGCTACAGAAGGAATTACTTTAGTGTGTTATACTCAGTTTGATAATAGTTATACTCTATATAATTCTGTGGTTTTGTGTATTATGCTGCTTTTTGTGGCATCATAATTTGACCAGTTTGTGTACAGATATCTTTATAGCTTAGTGATCATATTTATACTGTGGCCAATCAAAAGGGAAAGTTTGAGAACAGTGATTCCCAATTACATACACATATCAAAATCTTACAAATATATATACAGGCATATTAAAAGTGAGATCCAGTATGGAACCTCACTAAAGAACAGGACTTGGTAGATGTTGGGCCAGATGCAGGCTCTGGATCAGGCATGTTGAGAAACATGGGGAAAAGCTGCTTGTTTCAGAGCATCATCACTGGTCACAGTGCTGTCACCTGCAGCCAAAGTCTTCCAGAAGATCTGAGAAGCAGGACAGTGAGGAAACGGCATTTGGGAACCAACAGAGCTGGACACAGACAGAACATAACACCTCTTATTTCAATGAGGTATTTGTGATGCCTTGAATTTTAGCTTTCATATTTTTTAGATTCTGTACTGCCTTAGTGTGTGACTATGAAATTCATATAAAGTGTTATCTTCACAGTTTAGTTGGACAAAAAAATCCTTTTCCAGCTTGAGAACCAAGGACACCATTGCAGCTTTAGGTTCAAGAAGTGCAAACAATGGTGAATTGAGGAGAGCAATCTGGGAGGATGGGATTTCATAACCTGAAGCTGTAATTGGACAATTGACCCCAATATGTAAATGGACCAAAACTTATAAAAGTGTGAAAATTCGTGACGTGTTGTGCATCTTGCGTCCATCTTGGGTCCACCATTGGCAGAGTCATGGCCAAGATCTTGTACAGCCCAAGGCCCTTGAAGGCCTTTCAATAAATACCCACTTTATTCCTTTAACTCTGTCTAGCCTCTGTTCCAGGCCAGCCTCTTTATGCATCATTTGCATGGCAACCTACACAAAGCCTGCAATAGGTCCAGAAAGTGTATGCAAAATAAAGTGTTATAATGAAATTAATAGGATTTTTAACTCATGCTCATTAACTGGGTAATGATTATACCTGAAAGTCTCAGTGATTAGATCCTGCAGTCATTTTTAATTTGGAGTGTCTGCTTCTGGGGTAACAAGGTCCAGTTAACTCTAGTAATGAATTAGTAGAGTGAAGTGGTGTGAAATGCATGTAAGATTATGAGCCTACACGAAATGTCAGGGATGTAATGCACCCTGCACCTTGTCTCCATGAAAGTAAATGTAGCACCCTTAGTGTAAACATGCATAGGCATGGAGATTAATTTTGCACAATAAATAACATAGTAAAGCCACAATTCTTCAATTCTGATTCAATAATACAGAATAAATAGCACAGTAGGACATATGT
Organism: Melospiza melodia melodia; assembly: GCF_035770615.1. Lineage (NCBI taxonomy): Eukaryota > Metazoa > Chordata > Aves > Passeriformes > Passerellidae > Melospiza > Melospiza melodia. The sequence goes on from NC_086196.1 coordinate 128,579,875, forward strand.
ATATTATGTCTTTAACAGAAAAGTAACTATCAAGAAACTGCCTCTGTTCTAGCACCTTTACTCTGGATGAGTCTGGAGAACCTGTCTCTCCTGCACACTCTTGAAGTCTTAAGAAATCCAGTTCTTTAATGTTCCTTGTCTGACTGACAATCTTTCCCCTTTCTCAGAGGAACAGTACACAAAAAAAAAATTACAACATTTCAGAATATTTTTCTCCCAGACTTTTCATGGATCTTTATTTCACCAATTTCCATGTATGAAACAATTGTTGTTGAACTAACATTTAAACCCTGGACCCTATCAAAAACACTCAAAGTTCTGCTAATGTGTCCTAAAATATGTAAATGTTCAGTAAATAAAAGCACTCTAAATGATGACAAAGGCTAGGAAAAGAGGCACTGGCAGTGCTATTTGGATACTTCAGTGAAGTGGTTTGTATGTTGCTGGAGCTGACAGAATTCCTTAGTTGTTTCTAATTCTGAGAAATTGAAAGGTTCTGACATTGCCCCAAAAAGAAAAGGAGTAAAGATGAAAACAGGGTCAGAATTATGAAAAGGGAACAGTAGAAGGGAAAAAAATAACAGAGAGGTAGTTAAGAGAGCAGGTCAATCTGTTAGTAGGACCATAATATCTGAGGTTATGACCCTAAGGAGAAGCTTTGCATTGTAGAAGCATTGTACATGTGCATGTTGAGGTACAAGCTCTTTAGGATAGATCCTCTGAGGGGCCCTTACCTGAAATCTTAGGGGACCCTGGGAAGCTCTGGGGACACTGGTACCCCTGTGGGTGCTTGCTGCTAGAGCAACAGTGGCTGGATTCTCTCCTGATTGAAAGTACTAATTACTCAGGTTATGTCTGTATCAAGGTGAGATACATTTCTTCCCCTCTTACTCTCTTTTTAGAAGGTAATTCAGCCTTACAGCTCATGAGAGGGATGTGAGGCTGTTATATCCCATCCTGACAGCATCCTTACATGGGTAAGGATGGATGTCTCTGCCAAGCTTGACAGCAGAAGAAATCTTCCAGCCATTAAGGGAACTTTAATGATAGCTGGGATGACTTTTTGTCCTCTGCAAAATTTTGTGATACTGAAATGTTCCCTTTTTGTTCACAGCAAAATTGAAATATTTCAAACTAATCTCTCCCTAATGAGGTGCACTGACATGAAAGCATCTTTGCGCTTCCCTTAAAATTTGATTCAAATATGGCAAAAAAACACCCCTGAGAAAATGTCAACAAACTCAACTTTCCCAAGGTAGATTTTTGTGTTGACAAACTTATAACCGAAAAAAGAATTAAACATTCTGTGGTCGACTCTCTTTGAACTTTCATAGATCAAAATATAGTTTTGTGCACAATGCATCAAAAAATCATTTTAGAAGCAGTTTATGAAGAGAGAATAGGGAACAAAGGACGCAATTCATCCTGTCCAATGAAAATAAGAAATTCATTTCCACATAGTTTATAGTTTCTATTCTGTAAATCTGAGTTTGTCCTTCACTGGCAGAAAACAGGTTATATGCTGCGGGACTTTGGAAAATAAATTTTAACAATTTACTCTTCACTTCAAATAATTATTGCAGTGGAAAATTTTTTATTGTTCTTAAATATTGTAAGTCAATCTATTCCAAAGCTACATTTTCCTTCATGCTGTTATTTTTATCTAATTTTCCTTCTATGAGGCAGATAAATAAACCAGTGATGTAAAATCCGAAAGGGAAAATAAATCTAGATGAAATAATCATATTATCAACACATCAGCTCTGCAAAACTCTGTCATGCTTCCTTGCATAAAATGACAATTTAAAGTATCTTTCCAGAAGTCTCATGGAGATTATTGTATTTTATTCTCTATTTAGGTTTGAAAAAATCTTAGACAACCTATTTGAAGTCTCCTAGTGAAATACACTTCAGTTCAGCATTACATGCCAGTTTCAGAGAGGTTGAAGTGTAATTTATTTCATTTTACTTTCATCAGCAAGTCAAGTTCATCCATCCAAAACCAGCTTTTCTGGATGTACACATTTCATTTGTTATCATTTTAAGTAGCACAGAGTGCAGTCAAATTCCAATATCTGTCAATCGCACACAAGTACTGTTAAGTAATCTTTTACTTTCTATTTAAATGCTTACACCATAAACATTGAATAAATGCTTGCTTGGCACTCAAACAAACAGCTTAAAGCAGCAAAACTGCCTTTAAACTGTATGGAATTTTCTAACTATTTGATGGGTATCTGAAAACTCTATTTTCCAGTTAATATTAAATTATTTGGAATCTATTAAAAAGTATTCTGCACTGTAGTTACACCTCAAAAAATCAAAAGTAACTCAAATTTTAAAAATACTCCTCTGATCTTCATATCTTTCTCTTGATTTGTTGTACCAAATTCTGCTTACATTTTAATCTTCCCTTTTGGCATTGCAGAACATAATTTCAGAGCAATAAATAACAAAACCAGATGCTAAGGTGTTGAACATGACATAGGAACCTGAATAACTCAAAAGACAAACAGAAGATGTGTAGAAAAAGCCTTTAAAAGGGTTTATTCCAACATGTTCTTAGAATTTTTTTATTATTTTTAAAACATGCTCATAAATCTTAGACACCTGTATTGGCAACTAAAATTAATCCACTAAAAATAGCTTGTTGAAAACAATTGTGTTTGTCTTATTCATCACTAAAAACCTTAAAGAAGAGAAGCCTTGAAAGAAACTGGCTGGTAATAAAAAAGAAGTTGATAATAATTGCTGATGCAGAAAATGCAAAAAGGGACAGAATATGAGTGCAACTTAAATTGGAATTTAAAATTTGTTTATCTTTAAAGCTTTCTATTCATATCAGCTGTATCAATAAACATGCTTGTTTGCTTTATGGGGAATAAATTCACCCAATTCCCCCATGCCATATTTCATCAGAATTCTAGTCTAAGCAACTGCCTTCTGCTCCTTGCTAGACTTTTTCCAGAAATCAAAAGGCAGATTTCCCATCTCCAGTAATTTATACAGAGGTTTCATGCATCTCATGCTGTAAATAATCTTCAGGATTGCAGGATCCAGCCTGCTGCTGTGTTTCCTGATGAAATAATTGTTTCAGAGCAATAGGTTCTTTCATGTCGTCAATGACAAAAGAGTTAAAGGACGTAAGAAAGAAAAATATTTTATTTCCCCTATAATAATACCTGTCTCTACTTTCTGCCTCCTTTTCCCATCCACCCCTCCCTGGCTCAGTGCCCCAGTGAATTCAGTGCTCTTTCCCTCCAGCACGGCATTAATAGTGACTCCATTGCCTTCTGCACCCACTGGCTGTCTCATTGCAGCACATCTCACCAGGACAGCACAGCAGCAGCACTTCCCACGGGGACACAGCCTCCATCCAGGGCCAGCAGCCCGGGCACTGCTGCCTAAACATCCATAAGTTCATCATGTCGGTTTGTTTGCACACTACTTATGTAGAGAGGATACAGAGAAATATAAAGCATAATTGATAAATCACATTTCAGGGAGTCTAAGGAATTAAGTGTGCTACAAATGCCACATATATAGTGCATTTATATACAAGTATTCATAGAAGTATGTATTTATAAAATACAGCAGGTGTGAAAACAGAAACACTTCCAAAAGGTGATTCAATCTTTTCTGAAGTTACAGAATGTGGGTGGCACAGTATGTGTGTGTATAAGGGAGGGTGTTTATTATTTGCACCTTGTTCCAAATTTTAGATTCCCTGTGCTCCAACTTACATCTGTCTTGCTGTCTCCTGAGTTGCCTTAGGATTTTTATTCCTAAGTTAATCTTCAGGAACACAAAGGAACAGCTTTTGAGCTCTCTTTTTTTTTCCTCTTCTTACATGTTGCTGCAATCCATTAAAAGAACAAAACCCTAACCATACTGAAATTAATAGGTTTTACAGTGTGTCTGTGAGCAAAATTTCATCTCTGATACTTCTTGTCTTTCAGCAAATCCAGCTATGCTGGTAGAATTTCAACTATAGCTCTGCAAAAGGGTTGGTTCTTGCTTATTTTGAAGAGGGGGGGTCGCTGACTTTAATCTAACGAAGTCTTCCATTTCTCTGTACTAATTTACCTCACTCAAGAAAGTTTGAAGGTGTTTTCAGAGATTTGAAACAAAGATACATAAAAAAGATATCTGATCTGAATAAATGTGATATGACTATCTTCAGGTGCAGTTTGTTTGAAGAAAATATTCTATCCCACAGATTCAACCATTTTGATGCAAATTTAAATCATAGTTGTCAAATAGTTGTTCAAATTTTCATGATATTGTGAAAATTACTTATCTTTCCTGGACTTGATTTCCACTGCTCCTTTACTCCACACAGTGCAGTTTTAGTAATAATTTTCTAACTGTGGCCTGATTAAAACTTTATGCTTGCAAAAGTCCCAAAGATTCTTTTGGGAAAGACATTTCAAAAGTGAATGTATTGTTTTTACTAGAGCACCTTTTATTTTGGTTCTATGGTACTCTTAATTGGTAGATTTGAAGCTATTTTATTGAAGGAAAGGAGTCTTACACTTTAGGTGTCCATGAGACAAAGTGATTAGTGCCTAACTCAAATGAAATTCTGCTCAACTAAACTCAGATTAAACTGATAAAAGAGCCAGGAAGTTCTCTACCACTTTGTTCTATGTCTTGTGTATGAGATTTTTCAGGGCATCAGCAGGCTCTAATTGCCCAGGTAAATCAATGCTTTCCAGCAGAGCAATGTTCTTGTCAGTGAAATAATGATTTCCTAACATTATTATCATTGCTTTTGATTAAACTTCCTTTAGGAGGACTTACAACAGACATATATTCTAGCAGAAATTCCATTTAATTTGGCTGGGAAGAGGTCTTTGTGGTACTTTAACATTTGTTTTGTGCGACATTTGACCACAACTAACCACAGAGATCAAAGGCTCTCCTCAACACCCACCACCTGCTGACCATTAGCAGGTCTGGTTGTTAGCCCAAAAGCTTCCTTGGGGTTCCTGGAGCACCTACAAAATGCAGACAATCTGTTGGGCACCTCCAAGTGCAACACACCACAAACAGTGAAAGAGGCTGCCCAAGACAGAACTGGGGTTCTTCACTAAGATACTTCCAGTGCTCTAAAGGATTGGGTCCTTCTAGAGATTCAGAAGGAATCTTGAGGAATCAGAGGATTCTTGAGGAAATCTCCCCCAAGAGCAGGGATCTAGTCCCTTCCTTTTATGAAGAAGTTAGGAAATTACACCTTTTGAAGCACAGCCAGAAAATTATTCACCCAAAATAAATACCAGTTTTTGTGTTCTTTCCAACAATGGAGATTTAAACCCTCTCTTTAACCTTCTCTTTACAGGGTTGTAAACTGCATGGAAAGGAAGCCGACTCTACCTTCTACTGCTGCAGATGTGCCCCTGGGCATAAATCATTAGGGAGTCAATAGGCAGGAGACAGAAAGAGGTCAAAAGAAAATAGTATTGTCTTTATTAGCACCTAGGCCTCCAATGAGCGGAAAAGGATTGCTCACCTCTATTCCTAATGCTCTTCACACACTGTAAAATCGACAGACATTGTTGTTTAGGAGCTAGAAAGCCTTTAAGAAAATTGAATCATCAAGATCGCAATCACTTGAGGTTGAAGAAAGATTCATATCTAAATAGATCATAGCTTCAGTTTCTGCACAAAGGGACTTCTTCCTCTGCCTGTTTCCTTTAAATTCAAACAAACAAAAAGCAGCTGTTACCAGTGCATTTAAGATGGAGTCTGCTCTTGTAGGTACATCTATTTCCTTGGGGCTCAGAGCTGGGGTAATAGCTGGTTTATCGATTTTGAGTGGCCCTTCCCCGTGAAGAATGAGCCCCTTCTGGGGATGTGCTGGCACCAGGCAGCTGAGAGCACAGGAGTCTGAAAGGCAGAGGGTCAGAGAGAGTTTAAGCATGACCAGAACTAACAGACAAATGAACAGAGGTTTCCAGGGTTGCAGGATTGCAACGTGTCCCCCGATCCCTACTCGTAGAGCCCAAACTCGTGGTTTGGGGCTTCTTAGGACACTTAGAATTAGGGATTTAGGCTCCTCTTAACATTTTTGTCATCAAATTAGTCCTACCCACAATTGCTAAACAGAATTGCATGGATTCACAGTCGTTTGAAAAGGCAGCTGCTTGCCATCACTTTTTTTACACCAATTTCCTTAAAGTAAAGGAATCCAGCATTAAGTGTTGCTGACCTCATATCTAGACCCCTTTTTAAATCTTTTACAGCTTATTTCCCTTGCTCTTTTTCTTTCTCTCTGTGTTTCCTCCTACCTATCTCTCCAGACTTTCTTTAGAAAGTTACTTTCTGAGTAAGATTGCAATATAAAGTCTTCCTTGCGTGGTAGGAACAAATCTCTTTCTTTCCACTTTTTAAATGCCTAGTTTTAATAAGCAGTCATGTTGTGCCAGAGAAACACGATGGGTTGCAAACCCTAAGATGGAAAAAAGACTACTTGGAAAATTGTATTTCTATGATACTGCAAATAGTTGTACATTGAATTGTTACTCTAGTGGCAAAATATTCATTAATTTCTTATGGAACTTTTTTCTCTATTAAGAGTAGAATAAGGTATGACACTAAAATCCAGTAATTGAACATTAGAATCAAGGGCAAATTGAATATTAGAATTAAACTTAGACTGCAAACATTTAACTTCTCTTTTTAATATGCTTAAAAGGAACACAATAAGCTAAGAAATAGCAAATAACTTGAGCCTTTTCAAAAGAAATATGATCTCTGAACTAACTGCTGGCTTTGTGCAGTTTTTGTCAGCAGCCTGTGCAGAATATTCTTCATTGACATGTTCTAACCTCAAGTTGCTCTCAGAGGCATCAGTGTCTATGTTAACCTGGAGAGTAAGTAGTAAAAAGAAAACATCACCTTAGAACAGGTTGGTGTTTGCAGCTACTGGAGGATTTTTTCAGACAATTGTTCCTTCGACCCATTCCTCTTGTGTATTTGCTATTTCTTCACTCAAGAACTTCAGGTTTTTTCTTTTCTACAGAAAAGTCTCTTCAGTGACTTTGTTAAGCTTTGTATTCTCAGCTTGTTATACTTGTAGTTCCAGCTATCTGCTCCTCCTTTTGTTGTGCACACAAAGAGAAAGTTATGCACACTCCAAGAAATTACCAACTGCTTTCTCTCAACTGCAATTTTGTTTTCTCAGAAGAGTGTACACTTTGAGAGGTTGGGGGATTGTTAGTTTTGCTGGTTTTATAGTATACACTATCTAAAACATATATAGGTTTTTAAATACGCTTTCATTCTTGTTTTATCACGCTTTAGGTTTTGGGGGATTAAGTTTTTGTTTCAGTTTGTGTGCATGCATATGTTTAAACTTCTTAATAGGAAAGTTTCTGAATTTACTTTTTGTGGATCCTGGTCTTTCTCCCTGTGTTTGAGTAAAAAGGCACTTGTATCAGATCTTGAAAGAGATGTATGAGATCTCTTCTGTTCATGTTTTCAGTGTCCAAACTTTACAGTATAGTATAAGCTTCATAGTGAATTACTAATCTTGCTCCAGCACTACAAGAGTTTCATTCAAGAGTCTTGTTTGATAATCACCTTCTATCTTACACTTAACAGCTTATTCTTTTGAAATATTTGGTACTAGCTACACAAGTAATCTTGAGAACATATCTGTTGGTGCACAATGAAAATGATCGGTGCTAGTTTTTCTTTTCTTCCAATTAGTGCTGGTGTCCTCTCACACATTAGTGCTCTACAATCCATCAATTATTTGAATTGCACTTCTCCCAGAGAGAAAATAAGCCTCTGTTGTTTTGGCACTCAGTATGTTACCATATGAAGGATTTGTATTCTCTATGCACAGATTAACCTGAAGTTTTGAGTCACTGATGGGCTTTTAGGAAAGCTGGATCGGTGAGGAGTTCTGCTCAGGGCATCTAGACAACTAGCTGAACCTGGCTAAGGAGTCTTGGCTATCCTGAATCCTCTTGATAAACAGTTACTTCGTAGCTCAGAATAGTCCAGAAGCAATTCTGTTTATTGTATTTTTAAAACAAATGCCAATCCTTCCATTCTGTGAGGGGAAAAAGTCTCATTTGCAAAGAGTATGGATGGACATATTTTAAAAAGTAAGCCTATAAATTATCACCTTTATTCTCTGCTAACATAGTAGTAAATGGCATTCCCCAATTCAGCCACAGAGCAGATTGCAATGGATTTCAGCACTCCAGTAGCTTTCTTTTCTCTCTGGGGCAGTTGTTGTCTTACTGGTAACTACGATCCACAGCACAGAAGATATTTCAAATTAAAGCAAGAACATTGACCTGCATCTGAAAAAAACTGGTTCAATCAGTACAGATCCCAAACCTAGAGGTATAATGAGTCTCTTAAGGAAAAGGTGCTAGGCAAGCAGAGAAGTGAAATGTTAAGCAGAGATCAGATTATGGGGAATTTATGGTATTCTTAAAGGCCTCTCAGGCTTCCTTTCCTGGCTACAGAGCTGTCTCAAAAGTTGCATTGCCAGTGGCAAAATCCTCAGATCTATGCAGGTTTATCTGCACAAAAGGCAGCATTAAACCTCAATTAAATTTTTTGAGCTTGCTTAAGCAGCAAGATAGGGTGGTGTAACTTCTGTACCTAGCCTCTAATCATATCTCTGCACAAACAGTTGGGCTCAGAGCTCCAAAAGCCTTGTTTTGCCACAGAACTAATATACCCCAGAGTAAGTGTTCAATATTATAAGTAGGCATCTTCTGCTTTTTCCTGATTCTGGTTTATCTTCTTCACAGGAGGAGGTTTTTCCACTATACAGGGGAGCTACATATTAGGAAATCAGTCAGAAGCAACTGTGACTGTTTGATGGGGAGTTTAACTTATGTGCACAGGAATGCCTATGGTCCTTCTCCTGCCGCTTCATGCTCTCTCTCTGTTTGGCTTTGCTCACATCATTTTCACAGGCACTGTGAGTTAGCCAGGGCTTTCTGGTGGGCGGGTGGCCATCACAAACACACAGTTTGTGCAGGTATGTTATTCATATTTCAGCTGGCCGGCTGCAGTTTTACAAGCCAGTCACAAAGCTGCTGAAGAGCTCTTTCTGCAATTCTGGCAGAATCAGAGAGAACAGCAGTTTGCTGTTCCCAAACCACATGGAAAGAGGGGAGGAAGAGACCACTTGCTTTTGGAGCACTTTTCTTTGATCAGCTTCATTTTGTGCCGAGCCTTTTCAGGGCTTTTGAAAGAGGCAGGGACTGGCTTGCGCTGCATAACTAGGATGAGCTTTATATTCAGAAAGATAAAAAGCTCTCTTCTAGCAAGGCAGATAAAATCTGCTGCTAAGCTACAGTGGTGAAGAACTCCATTTTTTATACCTAGCACAGTATGGAAAGCCATCACCCATTTCACAGATTGCTGTTGGTCATAAACTAGCTGTGATGTGGACAAGCAAACGTGGAAGTTAAGGTAAAAAAGGTTCTGTCTGCATGCTACCAAGGCTGGCGATGCTGCTGAGGTTCTGATCACTTTGCATGCCATTTATTTTCCAATTGTGCCAAGGGAAGGAAAGGGTACCTCCTGTATCCTCTGAGACAAACTCGTAAGCTCATGATTAGAAAGCAACGCTGCTGCCATGTGGGGTGTCCTGACACTAACTCTGGATTGTCTGCAAAAGTTTCTTGCTGATAGGACTGTATTTTTTTTCTTTTATATGTGATAGTGTTGGTGGACATAAAGTCACTCTGGTATGGACAGCAGATAGCCATTTCCCCCTGCTGTTCTGAGAGACTCTGTGTCCCTGGCTAATGTCTTTTGCTGTACACTGGATCACAATAAGGAACCACTGAGCTGTTGCATAAGCAGCTGGAGAGTGACAGTGTGTGGCTGCCATGGAGAGAAGGAGAGGATAGATGACAATCAGGGGGAGGCTGCTGGGCCATGGCAGGATGCTGTGCACTGCACGGCAATTTGGAGAAGGAAGCTGAGAATAGGATTTTCTTCAGCAAGGGGGTCAAGATTCAGACATTCACAAAATAAAGCAGCTGTACCCCATCCAGCAATTGACAGCAAGATTTAGGTTTAGCCTTTAAAAATAGGGACTTTGTAGTTGCTGTTGTCCACATAATATTTTGCTTTCTTTCAAGTTTTCACTCTGTGCCATGTGGCTGCTTCATAGCTTGCAAGACAAGCTATGAAGTTGAGGATGGGGGATGATTTGACTCATTTATTCTGCAATTCTTTGTAGTTTTAGACTGCCAGTTTGCATTCTTATTAGGTTCATTTTATAAGAATCTGTGTTTACTGCCATGAGCACAAGGCTGGAAGGAACAAAGTGAGGTCATTGTAGCCCAGCCCTAGGACCGGGGGGCACAATTTGATCTCTCATGGCTTAGTGGTGCTTGTCTAACCTGGTTCTTGCCAGTCTCCAGTGACAGGTTCTGCACCATTCTGAAGCAATCTGTCTTAATGGCTACCTCTCCTCGGGGTGCTTTTAGGTATTTTTTTTTAAACTGTTCCAAGTAAAATTTACCACCACTGAATGAAATTATTCTATACTGTTCTCAGAGTGCAAACACACAAAAGTGGAATCTCTGGAATTAACAAATAACTCGAAAACAAAGGAGCTGGAGAGGGGAAGAAAAAGAATGTTGTAAACAGTAGAATAAAAATATGCAGTCTGAGATCAGCAGCTCATTCTGTTTTCAGCCTTTTAACTCTGTGCAGCTCAGTTGAGCCTTTTCATGCTGGGCTGTTTTCAGAAATCTGCGGACAGGCATGGAAATGTGTGGAAACAAGCCTGTGTTTGGATGCTGGGGGAGAAAAAATCCGCTGTTCCAGTTGCAACAGAGGAAGCTTAACTGGGAGAAGTGAGTTAATTCCAGTAAAAGGAGCACTCCTCAGTTTCAGAGCTAAAGCAAAAGCCCTCGGGGGCATGTCCATACAGCACTGACTTGGAGATAAGAAGTTACACGCTGGCTATCCTGAGGCAATCAGGTTTTCTTCAATACTGCAGGTGAAACAGCTCTAGCTAATTGGAAGTGTGCTTTAAGAAAATCCAGCTTTTAGCATAAATGCAAATATGCCATGGCCAAGGGGGGTAAAACATGCCAGAGGACAGGGAGAGCAATCTCAGATGAGCTTTCTTTCTGACAATAACAATTGTTTGCTTGTGATTCCTATCAGTTCTCACTGCATTCAGCTGTCCTTTTATAGCCCTGAAGTATCTACCTAGATTGTCTGCTTCTAGAGGTAGACATCTCTGTTAACCTCAAGGTCCTTCGGCTCTTCACCCACTCTGATGCCAGGAGCGATCCTTGAGGATCTTGAGGTTAAGCATTTCCACCTGAGGAATCCTGAGACCAACTAGTGGTGAAGACAAGAGTTAGCCCCAAACACTTAAGAATTCTAAGGTGTGAAAAGTATTGTGATTTTTTTTTCATTGTTCAGTGTCCATGCTTTTAAGAATCGTAGCTTCATTTTTATTTTAAAATACTGTCCTTTCCCTTTGGAAAATCTCAGTCCTAGACTAGTAATGAAAGTTGTACCTCTGCAAGTAATGGTATATTTTAGGCTACTGACAAAACCTTGAGGAACTGAAGAAATTGGTGCCAAAAAACGCCAGAGAAAAAGGCATCAATATTATTGACGAGAAAGTTCATATTTTCTCCCCACTGCAGTATTGCATAATCAGAAAAAAAGCAAAACATATCTGTCCCTTCTGGAATGACTGACAAGTCCCAGTTGCAAGGAAAATATGATAAAACAGTTTCCATAAAATTCAATTTTATTTCTTAATAAACTGATTTTTCGTCATAATGCATGCAAAACCAGACATTTTTTTGCAAGCCTTGCCTGGTAAACTTGGGGTTAACAGGTCTGATACCCCATTACTATCTCCCTGTTTGTGTTGCTGCTAAATGCAGTTGCTTGCTGATGGAGTGCCAAGATTTGCACTTAAAAAGAAGGCTTGCTAAGTTTTGTACCGAGAAAAACAGTCTTGTACTGATAAAATACTATACTTTCAACTTGGGAAAAAAAGCACCTAGAAAATACTTGCTACTCCACAACACTCTGAAATGTACTTTATAACAAAACTATCAAAAGTACAGAATTCTTCCAGCTGGCAAAAATCTCAGTAAACACATCTCTTTGACAAAGTTCTTCTTTCAGACTCGACATGCATGGGGGAAGGAATCCACAGAAAGGAAATTTGTGATTCTGTGGTGGAAGAAAAGCCATGAAAGGGGAAGGGTGAACTAAGGTGATGGCTTGCAAAAAATGTCTCCTTAGTGTCACCTTTTTAGTAGAATTACAGTCAGATGTTAATGGTTATCTTGGGCACAAAAAACAAGGACATAAATAAATATGGGAAAGACTCCCCATTTTGGAGATTATTATGGAAAAAATTGTCTGTGAATTCTAGTGCACTATAACCTTTACGTCCTAGTAGTACACACAAGCTAATTCTCAAAATATCTCTTCCAACCCGAACCACTTTATGATGCTATGCAAATAATATGTGTCAACAAGTGTTTAACACATGCCTTCACTGTACTTCCTGCTGCCTGACTGTGCCCAGGACTAAATCCCGAAAGTCATGAAAGCAGAGTTTGCTGGTCCATTCCATGGGTCCCTCAATCTGCCTTGGGAAGCATAGAAATTATTGATTCTGTTAGTACTTCATCATGAAAAATCACCACTATTCCCAGTATACATCTGAATAGTTGTTACTGTATTCCACAAAATTGAATACAAAAATAGAATTCCATGAAAAAACCCTGTCCAGCTCCTCAGGGTATGGATAAGTGGTATTTTTAGGTGTCTGCTCAGGTCCTCTGCTTCCTTGCAAGACTCTCATTCAATTTTTTAAAGGGTCCTGCTATTAGAACCTTTTTCGACCATCCCATTAAGAGTAGTTTCAGAGCAAAGCATGCCAGTGATGCCAATACACCTAAAGGATCTGTGAGACTGCATAATGAATGGCTGGTTCTCTGAATCCAAAGGATGCAGGACTATAAAGGACTATAGAGTCTGGATGTAGGTTAGTGTTTTGGTAAAAGGCAAAAACTAAAAACCATGATCCCACATCAGAAGGGGGACATGCCTTCACAGGACAGCAAAACCAGGAGAGGAAATCAACCCAGAAGAGACAAAAATTGGCAAACTCACTTGTTTAACATGGTCAGATGTTAATATTGGTACTTGGGGTAGCACAAACAAGTGATTATCCTCACATTGGCTCTACACTTCAAAAGCTTCCTACACAAAAGCAAGAGTCTGGACAAATTAGAATTTCAGGCAGAGGACAGAAGATATAATACCTGGTCATTTCCTATGCAGTAAGAATTGTCATGTGATGGTGCAGGGGTTTGTTATTAGTTAGCAGAGGAGCTTAGTGTAAAATAATCCCTGACAGAGACTTGAGTCAAAAGGCTTATAACTGGAGGGTGACTATGTGACAAGGCACAACGTTAAAATCCTTTTTCTGATTTTTCATCATCCTTTTTAATCCCTAGAAAATTATCAGCTCCTGAAAATAAACGTGTCCCAATCTATTGTTCAAACTCAGCTGACACTCTCTGTTCAGTGATAAGTTATACCTGTGCTGTGTATTGCTTTCAAAAGTACAGAAACAAAGAACAGCTTTACATGAATATCAGCTCAGTCTCTTGCTTTTTCCTTGAATTGCATCTCCTAGAGCTGTTCAACCTAAATCCCTTCTTCCTTAGAGGTCCCATTATCCCTTTCCCTGTAGTAAGGCAGGGAAGCAGGCTCTCATAGGACATATCCTTCCTTCCAGACATAATTTCAAGAAACAATCAACACAGGCTAAAAAAAGCCAATGTAATGTTGATGTAAAGCCTCATTTTTCTTTCAGAGGGATTTAAACTGATGAGGATAAGTGGAAAAGCCATGGACACACGCCGTTCCCCTCCTTTACTCCCCTCAAAATCATTTTGCTGAAATCAGAGAGGGCCTGCTAAACTATGTCCTTCAGAAAAAGGGCCTTGACAAAAGCACCAGACTCAGCCTTCCATATATTTTATATAATTGTAGGAGGTGTTTGTGCCCAGGCACTGGCAGCAGGGACTCTGGACAGCCTCTCCAAAGAGCAGCCAGGGCCACCCTGTGCCAATTCCAGCATATCCCAACACACCCACTGCAGGGCATGGCTACACCCTGCAGCCAAGGTGCTGGCACCTCTGGGAAAGTGCATTCGAGAAAGGCACAAGCAGTGGAAAATGAGGGGCAACACGTGAGAAACAACCTTGCGAGCACCAAGGTCAGAGAGGAAGGATAGCTGGATGTACTCCAAGCCCTAGAGCAAAGATTCTCCTGCAGCCCATGGTGGCCTGGGGAGGACCCCACAGGAGGATGTGTCCTGAAGCATCCCATGGACAGCCCAATCAGTAACTAAGATTTTTTTTTCCCTGAAGGAATTGCATCCCATAGGAAAGACTCATGTTGGAGGAAGGGAAATGTACAAGGAGAAAGAAGGAGCTAAGAGGAATAGTTGTGGACTGATCACAAACCCGCATTCCTATCCCCCTGCACTGCTCAGGAGTGGGTAGGAGGTATAAGAGTTGGGAATGAAGGAGGAAGCTGAGCCTGGGAAGAAGAGGGAAAAATTTATTTTAATATTTGTCTTTGTGTCTCATAATATAAATCAATTTTAAATGGCAATAAATTACATTATTTTGCCCCAAGATGAGCCAGTGTAGCCTATAAAGTAACTTATAAGTGACCTTCCCATCCTTACTTCAACCCATGAGATTTTCATCTTATTTTCTTTCCATATTTTGTTGAGGAGAGATAGTGAGAGAGTGGCTGGGTGGGTCTGACAGCCAGACAAGGTTAACCCACCACTATAACTAAAACCAGAATTAAAACCATCCATATTTCCCAAACTAGGAGATATTGTGACAATTTCCTTTTCTTCAAGATATAGTGTTAGAGTAAAGCTAAGCTAAGTAATGTTCTGTCCTTCTTCCTTTCCTCAACAATGTATGTGAAAACATTTCTGTTGCAACTGTAGTGCTACACTCACTATACATCAGTTTTTGCACTCACAAAGGCTGCAAAGTTATGTGCTATTAATGGACCCCTGAATCACATTCAATCATGTCTTCATTCTGAATTTAATGATTTATTTCATAGTAGGAAGAGATGAGCTGTGGAAGTGGTTTTAAAGGCCTGAAATTTTCTTTGAAAAACGAAAGTCAGACAACATTTACAGTAATTGTAACACACTGTAGAATCTACAGTGTGCCAGTATGTTCAGAGTACTTTTTCCTGTAACTGACTTCCCTTCCTTTTCCCTTGTGTGCCATGGTGCTGCATGGTTAACTTCTCTTAGTTTTAGAACATTTGTGAGTTCTAGGGCTACATTCAGGATCAAAGGTTAGCAATTAACAACCCCTAACTAGGGTTGTTAGGTTTTGCAAGAACCATATGGTAGAGTAGTTCTGGAAAGAGATTGATCACTTCTCTCAGGAGGAAACAACTAGAGCAAGGACAAAGGAGGCTCTATGAACTTCTCAGCCCTATCTCCCCATGGGAAAAAAAAGGATGCCTCATAACGATGCAGCATATCTCTACTTTTCCTCATTTTTAACACATAGAAACATAATGAAATATACAAGAACATATTTTATATTAATTTCTCTTTATTTTTTTTATGTGGGAAATATGTGAGATATGTGGCTGCATAGGGAAACTCTCTATTGGTGCTTCCTCCCCTAGGTATTTTAGGAGTCCCCTGGAGAAGGCACGAATGTTCATCCCTATGTAGCCACCAGACACGAAATAGTTTTCTAATAAGAGTCTTATTGATTACACAATTAAAGTTCTAGTCCCTTCCTTTTTCAATCCTCTAATCCTATGTCCTCCACATTCACACAAATACAAATGTAACAAATCTGCAGCATGTTATCCTTTATGTTATCCAGACACAGGGATAGAATTAAAGGGTAATTTTTTCTGTCTTCTGTGTTCCAAATGCTTGGCCTAGGTTCTGAGCAAAAAAACTTCTCAATATGTTCTGATTCACCAAGTATGAGACATATTAAAATCTTGCTTTTGTCAGTGAGCTTTTAATGTGAAGAAGAGAAATAATGTCACTTTGTCACAGAGTGCAAGAGACCATGCCCTCTGCATTCAATAGAAATTTCTGAGGTTGCAGTTCAGTGTTATTGAAGTTCTAACTATTGTGATGTCTGATTATTTTAACAAGACATATATATGTAATTTAATACCTGATTTTATTTTCTCTCTTTCTCTTCCTCTTTTTTTCTCAGAGCAAATTATGACATCGACATCTAAAGGAATTTTCCGGCCATTTTTTATTGTCTTCATTATCCTTGGTTGTTTCATGGCATTTATATTAATTTATATCAAACCAACAAATAGCTGGATTTCCGGTCCTATAGAATCAGCCAGTTCAGTGTTGAAAATGAAGAACTTCTTTTCTTCCAAAGCTGATAATCTCAATGAAACTACTGTTTTGATCTGGGTTTGGCCATTTGGTCAGACGTTCGATCTGACATCCTGCCAGACAATGTTCAACATCCCCGGGTGCCATCTGACCATTGACCGCTCGCTCTATAACCGATCCCACGCTGTCCTCATTCATCACAGAGACATCAGCTGGGATCTGGCCAATTTACCTCAGCAAGCCAGGCCACCGTTCCAGAAGTGGATTTGGATGAACTTGGAGTCTCCAACTCATACTCCACAAAAGAGTGGCATCGAACACCTTTTTAACCTGACCCTGACTTACCGGCGTGATTCAGATATCCAGGTGCCTTATGGCTTCATGATGGTTGGCACCAGTTCCTTCACATTTGAAGTACCAAGTAAGGAAAACTTGGTCTGTTGGGTTGTGAGTAACTGGAACCCTGAGCACGCGCGAGTCAAGTATTACAACGAGCTCAGCAAATACATTGAAATCCACACCTACGGACAAGCCTTCGGAGACTACGTCAATGACAAAAACCTGATTCCAACTATCTCCACGTGCAAGTTCTACCTTTCCTTTGAAAATTCAATCCACAAAGATTACATTACTGAGAAACTCTACAATGCTCTCCTGGCTGGATCGGTACCAGTCGTACTGGGCCCTTCCAGAGAAAATTATGAGAATTACATTCCAGCAGACTCTTTCATACATGTGGAAGATTTTCTCTCCCCCAGAGAGCTGGCAGAATATCTTCTGATGCTTGACAAAAATAATAAGATGTATCTTAGTTATTTCAACTGGAAGAAGGATTTTTCAGTGCATCTTCCTAGGTTCTGGGAATCACATGCGTGTCTTGCTTGTGATCACGTGAAAAGACACCAGGAATACAAGTCCATTGGAAATTTAGAAAAATGGTTTTGGAATTAATTTGTGGGGGGGTGTGTGGGTGTGTGTGGGTGTTTGTGTGCATTTTTTTGAAGAAGCCAGAAAGGACTTCAGTCCAAGTGGAGAGGAGAGGAAAAGCGAAAAAAAAGGAAGGAAAAGAGAATCTCACATCATGGTTTATCAGTTATTCTCATTTGGCTATCCTATTTATATTTTGTAAGAGATTTTAAAAGATCAGCAGCAGCAGTCATCAGTACTCAGTTTCAAATTATAATAGATATACTAATTATGTGCACTGAAGAGTATTTGATTGCTTATTATAAATTTAAAACAAGATTTTCCACATTTTCTGTGAAACATGTCTCAGTCTTTCACTTGAAGTAGTCATTTTTATATTTTCTTTTTTAATTTTTACCATTATCTTTGTTGTTTAACCTATTTGGAAAATGAGGAAACAATTTTTAAATGTCAGAGAAAATTTTAAGAACATAATTTGTTGCTCCAGATAGAAATATGTGTAACACTTCAAAAGACAGCAAAGTTTCATATGTTCATCTTGCATTTAAGAGCACAGTAGAATACAATACCTAACATTATGGAAGTGTGATTAATTGCCCCCTTTTTAAGGGTAATGAACCTAGAACTATAGCTTTTTAAATGTATTAGAATAGTGGATCGTCTTTGTTTCTAAAACGGTTTCCTAAAAATGGTCCCATTAGGTTGCTTTAGGAATATATCTCTTCTTACTCTCTGAAGAAAAGAGAAGTCATATTTAGAGAAAATGACCAATCCTGGTGACCAAAACCCAGATTCATCAAATTTTTGAGTGTATTCAAACACAGCACACCCTTGGCCTTCAATATGTCTCAAGTATTTTTCATCTGAACCAGGGCTTTAAGTAGTGTTACACTGAAATAAACAGATTTTTAAAAAGGTGTTTGATTACATCAGATTTATGCACTGAATTCAGCTGGTAATAATGGATTTTTAGAAGCACTTTGCTGAGAAATTTTAGAAAGCTCTCTCATATAATTTCTTGAATTGTAGTGAATTTCCTCCCAATTCTGTAAAGATCTGTTGAATTTTAACTGTAGCTGGACAACTTGATGTTATGACACATAAGTGCGGGAAAAATTAATAAGCAGTCAATTTTCTGAGAGAAATTTGCTAAAATTCAGTAAATAAGCTATGATGCTATATAAACTTCCAACTTACCAAGCTAATAAATTTGGGGGGTTGAAAATATTGTGTATGAGAGGTATTACAAATGAACTCTTCAGAGCAACAACTGCTATCAATATTTGATAATATAAATAGGTTTTTAAGTATCAAATTTGCTCTAATAGCAAAACCAAAATTTTGATGGTTGTCATAATTTTAAGATGTCTGCTTCAAACATGTATCATTTGATTTTACTACTTCTTTCTCTCAGCTAAGACGAATTTCTGATTGCCATATATATTCATATGTACAAGGTTGGTTTAATGGCATAAATGTATGGGTATACTTTAATACCAAATGACAGCAAATCAGCTTGGATTTTCAGGTCAAAGTGCTGCAAATCACACCTGCTACTGGAAAAAAAAAAGAAAAAAGTTAAACTGGAAAGACTTCTGCTTGTGAGATGAATAAGACCCTGGTCAAGCAAAGTGGTTAATCAAGTAACTGAGATTAAATTTGCCGACAAAAAAGTTGCTGCAGTAAGGAAATGAGAGATAAATTATAAATATTTAGCAAAAGACAGTGGGACTTATTACAGGCTGAAATAGAAACACAAAAGGCTATAAGAGTAATTAATTAAATTTATAGAACTCAAAACCCCATGAAAAAGTTATAGAATCACTTCTGCTCTGCCTATGGTTTCAAAAGCTGAATTCTGATCCAGCTAGCTTTCAATATACTGTGAATCACCTAAACTCACCAGCATTTTAGTATGCAGCAAGATAAGCTTACCTTGAACATTAATGCAATACAAGGAAACTGAGTCTTCGAAAAACAAACTTCTGATGTGCATGTAATATAAGTAGTATCTTATCATTTTGAAGGCAAGTTTCTTTAGCTTTTAGTCTGTCCTACAGGACATCATAACATTTTGTTTTCAGGAGGACTGTGAAATTCTCAGTGACTGAACATACCACTGGTTTGGCTGAATAACCTGATTCCCTCAGTGCTGGAATTTGGAAGTCCTTTGCATTAACCTCAGTGAGAGGTGAATGTGTACAACCATCCCTCACTTCAGATTGTGAGCACTGTTGTATATGTTCAAAGACCTTGGGTGGATTCAGACTGGTTCCTTGGCAGCAAATTCAGCTAAGTCCTTATAGTAATAATAAGCAAGAATATATAAGGTATATGAAGTGTGAAATATTGGTCAGTGTATACACAGGAAAGTTTTGCAATATACTCTGAATTTTAATCCTGTAAGTAATGTCTTTACCTCTGTAAGCACAAGATCCAGCCAGCATGGCTAATCTTAGGCTGAATTTTAAGAAATGGGAAAGTCTTTTGATGGAACTGGAAGGAGTGAAGAGTGTTGCTCTCTTCACAAGAAGAAAAGGTCCACACAAGGCTTGTATATATTTCATTCAGGAAACATTGCTAAAATTGCTTCAAAGATTAATAAAACAGGAGAGAAATCTAATTCAGAATTATGCATAAGAATCACTACCAAGTCCTAAAAAATATACATGAGCCTAATGCCTCACTGGCATTCTTGAAGAGTAAGTGCTGGAACAAAATTGAGCCAATTTATTATGAAGATTTTAAGGTGATCTGCAAGTATCAGGTCTTAAGCAGTTCTGGATGGAAACATCTTTGCTGACAGAAGATGAAGCAATTTTGGGCATGTTCAGCCTATGTAGTAAATGATGTGAAGCAATGGATACAAAACATCTGTGCTCAATGCATGCACAAAGGCTGCCTACCTAGACCTAGACACTTAACTCACCTAAGGCTGCTCCCAGTCTCTATCTGACATTCAGCCGTGTGAGGTCTGTGCTTCTTTTGTGATCTACTCTACATGGGCAGCAAGAACAGACACTCAAATAACAAATCACTGTGAAAGAAAAGGAGCAAACTGAGGCAACTGTGGAAGGGACTAGACAAAATAGGTATTGTGCTTTGGTACCGCTGGCAAAAGAAGATAATTACCTAAAAAAAGTGAACTAGAAGTTGGGAAATCACACCAGTCCCAACTGTTTTCTCAAGAAATTTCTTTCAGACATTTAGTTTCTTTTGTTTGCTAGCCCCCAACAATCTTGAGTTGCAGTTAGTGAAGACAGAGGGTAATCACCGTTCTCTGTTTTACAGTGGCTTGCCTTGGATGTTTTTAGGCTCTCTGTCATGCACTGAGCTATCAACACTACTGCTTTTCTCAGTGTGGAAAATAAGACCCAAACCAGATAAAATACTAACAGAACATGCATTGCTACCCCACTGAATGTGGACAGGTATAAGACAAAACTGGCAGCAGATCCTTCTAAAACAGTTTTCCTTTAATTTCATAGACAATTGCCACAGCAGATCTTGCTTAGTATGAGATCCCCATTCCTTAGTGAATCCTGTTGCTAGTTTCTTTGAGTGCCTCATTCCATGTGTCTATACCACAGTGAGCAAGCAGCCTGAGTGAGACATCCAGCAACATATTTGTCTTTTAAGAAACAGATCAAATAAAATGAAAGTTGGACTGAGAGAGCATCAATGTGGGGCTTTGTAGAGTTCATGCAGGCTGAGCAAGACATGGGGAATGGACACCACTGAACACAATAAGGGACTACTTGCTCTCTCTGGACACTCATTGTTTTGTTCTCAAAAAAAACCACAGGCTTTAAAAAAACACATAATTTTCTGCCGTCTCTAAACAAGCAGTTAAGTAACCAATAACTTCTTCTTTTTATTCAAGAATGGGACTCCTGTTAGTCTTGTATTATCTTTTTTATTAGATGCAGAATAACATTCAGGAGAAGAGAAAGGTTTGTGAGTAAGATAATTCTATTTCTTATCTAGATTCAAGGATCTTTATTCTTATTTTCTTATTTGATTTATAAGTCCTCATGCAGCAACACCTTCTGGACACAATACAAAAAGGCATTAAGGATATGCAGATGACAATGAGACTTAAGTGTGTGCTTAATGTTAAGAGCATCTTAAATGCTTTAATGCACTGGGGTTCCAGAGAATATGTTTTCATTGTCTTTAGGAATTGTGCCAAAGTGTGCACTCTATAGACATCAGAGACCAACTCGTGCAGCCTCTTTTGCATCATGCCTCTTTCTCATCATTAAGAGAGTAAAGACTGGCTGAGTACAAAGTGAATAGTCCACAATTAAAGCCTTGGATTCGTTCTGATTTGGTGTCTAACCAATAAATCTTGGCCCAGCTCTTCTCCTCCTCCACCTCCTCAGGCCATCCCCTGAGCACAGCACCTCAATTACAGCCTGCCCGTGCTGTGCAGGGTCACTGAATTTCCATGTGACATGAGGGAGCCAGAGTGGCTGAGGATGCTGAGATAGTATTTCAAGGCCTGTCCAAGGATGAAGGCATAAAACCTGGTCATGTCCTGAAATCTGGACTCACTGTGCCCTACAGAGAGTCAGTCTCAGCCACACCTGATTTTCCTCTGAGGAAAGTATTTGGTTCACTCTAGGTGAGACTGTGAGTAATCACTGTGTGTGCAAAGTGGGAACAAGAGGTGTCTCTGTGTAGGCTTCTGACCTATTTAAACCTAGCAGTGAAAATTTAACAAATACTCAAGTGTTTCCTTGGTCAAAACTAGTGAGTTATTGAGAACAGAGTCCGGGGGAAGTATTTGTATACCCACCTACCAGCTGGTGGGCTTTTCCATTAATTTTGGCTGACAGTTCTCTTTTAGCATTTTTGTTTTTATTAAAAGTGATTTTAAAATGTTAGGAATCAATCAATATGATTCATACAAGATAGGTATTTCACCTTTATCTTTTGCTTCTTGCTTGGGCAAATCTTCTATCAGAGTTAACAGGTGATTTGGGAGATTCCTATGCTAGTAACAAAGGATTGAGCCAAGGATGAAATGGCTTAGGTAGAAAACCCCTGTCTTATTCATGGATATTTCCCTTCTAATTTTTGAATATGTAGTTAATGCTATGGACAATTCTACATTCAGAAAATCAATGTAAAAAGCATACTGGTTAGAGATGCTTATAAAAGGTACAGAAATACCAATAACTTGATGAAATAAACCATGCAGTGGCAATTTTAATTCATGACACTATTGCTACAGGGTGATACAGATGATAAAATCATCAGCTTGTGAGAAATAACTTGGCCTAGAGACATCATCCAGCAGTTTTCGTACTGGAGGAAGTCATTTCATTACTCCATTGCAAATGTAATTAATTGGCAATGTTTAGTGTCACCAATTGACTGAAAGCAACAGCCTCTGTGCAGTGAATATCTCAGAGTTTTGCTCACGTGGCAGAGAGCCTCTCTCCCCCAGGTTAACAGCCTGAATTAGGAGTTGGTTGGCACAGGTCACTGCTGGCAGCCTCTAGCAGGTGGTTCTGTGGTCGCAGGTTTTGCATTGCTGCTTTCAGCCAAGGAGGGCAAAGAACAGAGCTGAGACTCGTCTGACACCCTCTGCATTTCACGGCACACTCACAGCAGGGCTTAAGACATTCTCACTCCTGTAGCCTGTGCCCTGCCTGCCTATGAGAATGCAGAAAACTTTGCTGTTGCAAGAAATAAGAGAATTTTCATTTTTTTGAGGTGTGGTGCCAGTCTGCGCAAATGAATTATTGATGCTTGGGGGAACTTCTCATTAACATTCTTAAGTAATTAATTAGCAGGAAAACAATTTAATCATTGCAAATCGGCAGCAAAAACAGCTGATTGTTATTCTTTATCATGAATTAGTCCAGTGGAAAAGAGGATTTGATGAAACTTTATCCCCCTGAATTGATATAGCCTAGTTGGATTCATACATAGAAACATGTTTGATAGCAAAATTTGAAAGATATATGGTAAACCAACACAAACATATAAAGCTGGGACAAATTTCGTACAGAACCTTGAAACTATAAATAAGCACTTTAGCAGTCACCAGACATAAAATATTCCCATCAATCCATTTCTTTATAACATCATAAGAAAAGCCAGCCTGATATATGCTATTTGGCAAATAAATTAATTACAAAACCTACATTTTCTTTGCTGCTTTGTAACACTCATACGAGCTGAGATTAAAAAGTTTGGAAAGTTAACTCCCTTGGTGTAATTTAATGTTTTAAAGAATCTGTGGACACACTGAAAAGAAGTGAGAAGCTTTTCCATCTATACAAAATCCTAATGTGCCAAACTGTTTCCAGTGAATGAACAACACAGTTAAGTATACTGACTTTTTATTAGGATTTGCAAAATCTTCTATTAACGCACTGTAATTTTGCACTATTTTGTAAGAAAAATTTAAAAAAAGGAAAAAATAAAAAAGGAACTGGAAAAAGAAACAGAAAAAAAATCTAAAAATAGATGCCAAATGTATAGTTTGTAAAATACTATTTTTCTGATATAAGGTGTCATTACATTGTGAATCTAACTGTGTTATTGTAAACTGTGAAAAATGTGATGTTCTGTTGTGACACAGCCTGTGAAGGGCCATTTCTAACACAGATAATTCACCTGGACTTGTTTATATGAAACATATTCATAAATCTGAGATCACTTTTATACTTATTTTTATTAGACTATTTTTCCACATTTGCAACACAACTGTTATTTTATATCAAACATTAATTTTGCTTTAAAATATTATTTGAATAGGTGGGTGAGCGTCTTAAATGTGCCAGAGATTCAAATCTGTAACAGAGATAATTCAGAAACTATTCTTTGCCAAACTGTAATGCTACTAAAATCAATGATGTTTTGTTGAAAAATGGGCACACTGTCAATAAACATAAGTTTCTAGTCCAATAACGATGACAATGTCACATTTTCTAGGATAAATGCCCGGTAGTTATGAGCTGCATTTCCCTGCTGTCTTTGTGTATGTTGAGGAAACAAAACTGTGTGCCATAGCTGAATGTCATAGATATTCAGTCACTTAAAATAATGTGCCGTGGATTTTACCTCTGAGATACATTAATGAGGATTAAGAGGAATAAACAAGGTGTTTGTCCTGATTCAAACTCAGTTTCTGTGATGGGTTGCATGGAAATGGGGTGGTTGTCGAGGCAGGACTGGGACAACCTCAGCAGGGAGAGTAAGTTCTGTGCACAGAAACATGTGGGGACTGCATTTGTTGTGTTAGTGCAAGATCAGGACCAAAGTCCCTTTCTTTTACATTTGAACTTGCACCCATAACACTGAGTGAGATCTGATAGGAACCCTTTCTTCATGTTCCCAGGTAGTGATATTCCTTGTACTGACAACTTTTATGTGTTTTATAGAGTATATATATATATATGATGCATAAATTCATGTGTAAGAAAGAGTAACCACGGCAAATTGAATCTTAATAAAAATAATAGAAACCATTCTTACCTGCAGGCACGTTCTAAGATGCCATGTTGAAAGATATTGTAAAAAGAGTATTTTTTATTTATTAGTGATTGTATATTTTGCCCCATGATCTAGACATTTTATATCAGGGAGTCTACCAAAAACTGGTTTTTTTCTTCCCTTTGAACACTACCATCACCCTGAGATGCATCTGGAAACTGTAGAGGTCAACCAACCACTGATGTTTTGTGGTATTTTTTTAGTATGATGTTGTTGTTGAACTTTCTTCTGATTACCTATAGCTATGTTCAGAGTCTTCAACATAATTTAACTGCAGACTGAAGATACCTACTGAATGAAACTACAGGTAACCATCATTATTTCAAAGACTTTCAGCATTTATGTGAAATTAATAATTCAGAACACTGATTCCAAGGTGGTTAAGAAGCAGCTCATTGACTCTTATTTATTGAGCACTGGAATTCTCCCTAAAGGATAAACACTGAATCATGTAAATAATAGTGCTCTATATAAGCCTAACAAAATATTGTAATAGGTATATTTAAAATAAAAAGAGAACATTCCAAGTGTACCATAGTCTCTGATCATTATTTTATAGGTCTGATGTCACACTTATTCTTCTTGTGGTACTTTTCATGAAAAGCCTGATCTGAAGATTGCTGCTACTCATAACCATGACCTCTGGCAGAGATCTCACAAACAGAATTTTGGTTCTTTTTAAGCTGTTGCACATGAAATTCCTGTAAATGCTCAAGGTCAGACTGAATTCATACAGACTGTCATATGAGTTTACTATGCACAACAACCAGCACAGATGAATTGATATGATATTGTAATTAAGATTACTTTGCCTTGTTTTTAACAATGATCTTTAAAATTTTTCTGGGGAGTGGAATAGTAATTTACTATTTGTAAATGGTCATATTTCATTGCTTTATCTACGGTACAAATAACCTACATTTGCAGAGATTAACTGTATCTAAAATAGCAAACGGTTAAAACAATGGTGTCAGATTTATTTCTAAATATTTATGTAAACAATGGAAATAGCTGCCACTGAAATAAATGTAATAAATAATGCAGTATTTCCAGTAGAAGAGATCATCTGGTCACAGAAATTGCAGGTCATCCAAGATATAATATCATGTCTGACTGCTGTGCACCTTGAAGAATAGGTTAGGGGTCTTCAAAGAACCTTTTCCTTTCTATCAGACAGGAAAATGTACTTTACTTCTGAGGTAACAAACCTTTGTTAATTTGGATACATTCTTTAAAAGTTTATTTAACTCTTGCCCTTTACTTAAAGCAAACTTATCACCATGAGCTCATCCTTGACAAGTACAGACTGACTTTCCAATAGCATGTGTGACAGAAGTTCCTGTCACATTTCACTCACACACACAACCCTTTCACATTCTTACATTCAAAATCCACTTTGAAAATTCAATCTAGGGCAGAACATACAATTTTCTGTCTTTAAAACAGGCCTTTTTTCTTAAATTATCCACTTCTACTTCCTCTCGCAAACTTCCCCTGGATATGCCAACAAAGCCTTGTGTGTTTGGAAAGCCAGGTCCCTGCCCTGGATGTCAGAAGCAGTCAGCTTAATGATATGCTTCTGAAAGCACAGCACTGCAGTGAAACCTGAAAGAGAAAAGGGTCAGGCACAGAAGGTGTGCAGGTTTCTAACCCTGCCAGCAATTGTGTGCTATTACAGATGCTGAAACTGCATCTCTGGCTGATAAGGCTGCTGCTGGCACAACTTCTTCATGCAGTGAAACAAGCAATAAGCTCTTCATAAGCTCTACACAGGCTGATACTGCAGCACAAAGCACTTCATTGAAACAAGCGTGCAGCCAGTGAGCCTGAGCGTAGGCAGCTACCACCACTCAAAATACAAAACACTCCATGTCAATTCTCACACAGACTAAAACAGAAGCCACCTTTCAAGAAATATATCATCTCAATACGTATTTTTATTCTGGTAAATCCTTTGGATGGCATAACAAATCTTTAGATCAAAGACCTGGTGGTAGTTTAAGATACTTCAGAACAGGTTTCTACAGGTAGGTGTACAGAGAAGCATTGAATTCCTAAATTTCCAGTATACATAAGGTAGTCACAAGTCTGAAAAAGTAAATGGAGTCTGAGAATAACTCAGCTCACCTACTCAGAGTGTTTTCATCTTTAATCCTATCTAAGATCACATTAAAAAACCATTTAATGGCTTGCAGTTCAATAACAATTATTACAATTGATTTTGATGTACAATGAATCAGAAGAAGGAATGAAAATAAAACTGCTTGTGTTGAAATGTGAAAAGTTACCAGGTTTCATTTTCCAATCAAAATTAGTTTTTTGTGATGTTATGATTGAAGGCTTTTTGAAAGATCAGAATTCCTGTCAAAATTCCTGTCTTTAATCAAAAACTTAAGATTCCAGTAATTGCCAAATGAAATTAATTTGAGAAATTTCACACTAATTTTAACACTTTTTTCTGAAATGGTTCTTTTTCCTAAAGGAGTCTGTTTTTCTATGACAGGACTCTTGAATGAGGAAAATATCATTAACTGCATTTTCATTCTTCTCTTGGCTTCTGTCATCTGAATTCTCTCATGTGTGAAGAACACATACTCAGTGGGATATGGTTAATCAATATGGAAAGTTGCAAATGGTTTCAAAATAATTTCTATATAGTCACAGACTATTGCCATACCACAATTATCTTATTCCTGCAACAGAAGCAATAATTTAATGGCTGATTTCCAGCTTTCAGACATACCCACTGACAAGTTATGAACTTCACTCTGCTTTTTAAGCTGCCCAGTCCTGTTACCACAGTTTCTGATATTTGTTGACATTCTGTTCATCGTATATCCATGTGGTTTCCACAGACATATCATGTCCTGTCCTTCTACACCAACTGTAGATCTTTACATCCTCTCTCTGCATTTTGACATTTTAAAAAAATATATTTCCAGCTACAAATACAGGCTCTGTAACCTTGAAGTAGTGAGTCCAATACCCTCATGCCACTGCCCCTTCCTTGTCACTGAATTAGATTTAATTCACATTAAGTTTAATGCACTGAAATGAAATGTAATGAGGTACATGGGCAATCGGGTGATTTTAATCAGTCCTGCTTGTCAAACAAGTATATTGCACTGCAATCTGCTGGATATAACAATTACATTCAGAGTGGTGGTTTTACCCTTGAAACCTTTTACTCAAATGCAGATCCAGGATGTCATGTGGTTATACCACACCAGTCCCAGTCCTGAGCTCAAAGACAGCAAGCAATGCTGGCCAATACCACAGGATAATAATTTAGGCAGTTAACCAATACTCCCTGATTAACAGAAGAAAAATCAACCAAAATGCATCTAGACATACCATAATATTTACTACAGTCATACCATCCTGCAGAGGCTCAGTTTGTGTACAGCAGAGTTTGTCAGCTCTGTCTCAGCACAGCCCTTGAGTCTCAGCCCGGGATCTGCCGGGCACTTCTGGCTTCATTGAATCCACAGAACCCTCCAGCACCCTGGACAAGCTTCCCAGAAATAATAAAGTGCAGATGCATCTCCAAGCATTCCTGAGAGCTGGATAGCACTGCCTGGTGTGCAGGATTAATCCTGTAGGCCACCTACCAGCCATATGAGAGCTAGATCAACAAGAGAATATGTTCAAAAGTGCAGCCTTCTTTGTTTCCATTATTTTTCAAGTCTTTCATGTTGGATGTCTGAAAAATTCTTTTATCTTCTATCTGTTTGATATTAAAAAGCTCTGTAAGCAATGGCACTTAATATGAACACTCAAAACCTCTTACAAAAATTACAGAATCAAACCCTTAATCTTGTAGGGATTTTACATGACTCTGATGCATTAAATTTAAGTTTGTGTTCAAGATGAATGCACTTACAGATAAACATATTGTGCAGCAAGGCAGAGGTCATTTACCATTTTGTAAGGATCAAATATATATTTGTAAATCAAAAAATAGTTTATGAGTTCTATCTTATCAGCAAAAATATGCAGGAATGTGCACCAAAATGATAATAATTCTCACAGCCACCAGCCCCATTCAACCAAAGAGATCAAAGAGTTGGTGAAATAGATCTGATCCTTTAGCATCTGTAAAAATGTTTTCCTTTGATGTTGCAAATTGTAGGCTTAAATGGTTTTGAGAATCTTTCCACACTTATGTAAAGCATCTGCACAAGTGTTTTCAGAATTATGGCCTTTACTCTCCAGAAAAACCGGTGTCTTGCATAAATATTTTATTTTATAAATATATTTTATTTTCATATAAAATGTGTTATATAAATATCATGTTTTCATCCTTGCATTAAAGAGCTGAGGCAGAGTTGATAACTGACATTACACTTGAGCTGTCTGGTTGTCTGCATAGGGTGAAGGAGCTCAGTTGTTGCACAGCATGGCTGTACAAAAATACAAACACCTGTCTGCACTGGCCCAGCAGCTAAGCAAGCCCACTTCAAACCATTGCCCTTCTGCAGGGGATCTGCTAAACCTTTCAACTCAGAAAATCTCTAGAATTCTCCAGGAAAGTTAGTCACAAAACAGGCCTTAGGCACTTTTCTAAATTTCTTAATCCGTAGTGAAAGGTGTGACTAAGTCACTGGGAGCACCTCCCTGGGGTGGACATTAATGCATAATTTCACACTTCACCACAACTTTAATAAAGAGGTCTCAAAGATTCTTCTCTTAAACTCTCAGCACAATCC
This sequence comes from Melospiza melodia melodia, assembly GCF_035770615.1. Lineage (NCBI taxonomy): Eukaryota > Metazoa > Chordata > Aves > Passeriformes > Passerellidae > Melospiza > Melospiza melodia. The sequence goes on from NC_086196.1 coordinate 128,609,437, forward strand.
TTTCAAGACAACTCTAACCTATCCTCAGTGGAACATTTAAGGTTTTGGAAAACCCATACTAAAGAGAGACCTGTTTTCTTCCTGCCAATTGGTTTTCTAGTAGTCATCTGTCTCTTTTATACAGTTGCTGGTAGCCTGATATTAAGACTTGACTGAAGATTTAAGACTTGGCTGGAAAGGACACATTCTAGGCCAGGACACCCAGAACTAGCAATTCTCAGTAAATCTGAGTGTACAATTCATGCTGATGCCAAAACTTACTTTTGAAGGTGTTTTGCTGCTCTGAAATCTCAGTTCCTTAAGTCAGAGTATTTCTTCTGATGAAAGTCCATCTCATCTTGTGAGACCACTGTGCTTTATCTTAGGAGGGAAAATACTTTTCTCCTCCCTTAAGTTTAGGCTCATGATGTGCTTCCATAGCATTGCAATCCATCTCCATTTTTAGTTTGTTCTTCCATTTGCTTTCCACATCACAGGTTTGCCATTCCCTGACATTCTTAGCTGCTAGGAGGAATTTATCCTTTCTGAATCTGAGTGACTAGACATCTACACAGTGCTTGACATGCTTGGTCATACCAGCTTCAAAATTTCAAAAGTAGTTAATATCTTTTCCATCTTCTCCCAGTGGCTGATTGCTTAATTTGAGGGCATTTCCCAATTACATTCCTTTAAGAGTTTCTCAGTCACTTATTCCCACTACAGGAGAATTCCCTTCATTCATTTATCAGCTCAGCACCCCAATGTTATCTAAAAGCCTTACATAGCTTTTGTTTTCCCAATTTAACATATTAGCATAGTATAATTGAAATTGCTTATGAAGTCCAGAAACATTAATTTCAAGGCATTGTTGATTTCATTGTTCTAATATCTCCATTGTATGACACTACACCCCATGGACAGAAAAATACATGCTTAATAAGCTTTGTTATCTCCTCTGAAGCTAATTGCTTCTGTGGGTTTTCCTTCACAATGTGTTCTGGTTTTAAAAAGTTTCTCAAAACATCCCACTTCACCATCATTTTTTTAACCCAGACAATATGGTGCTCTTCCTCACCCTCTTTACCAAAACCAACAATTTACCTCCACAGCAGTCTTTCAGCAGAGCTTATCAGCAGCCCCATACTGTTAATAGATATATATTCTTTTTAAGATCCTCTAGCAGAGGAAGCAGTGAAGCTTAATTTATGAATTCAGGTCTTGTAGTTGGATTCTCTAGCATGTAATTAGGCATGATAACTGATTAAAGTTTTACTCACAATTAGGGCACTCATAATAGCTCTCAATTGTGGATTCCCTCATGTCTCTGGGGGGTTGCATTCACGAATCAGGTTCTCTTTCAGAAAGGGGACTTTACAGTTCTGCTTGGACTATTCCATTGTCCATATTGATGAAAATCATGTGAACATATTATCTACTAACACTGTGAAATCAGCTGATTTGCTGATAAGTTAGGAAGTGGAAAGAGGGTGGCAGAAAGGGAAACAGGTAGAGAAAAGAAGAGGAGAAAAATTAATCACTCAAGCTTCATATCCTTAGGGATATCTAATATGTCTAGTTTTGATACATATCTCCTTCTACCATACATCAGTATAAATATGTGCCATTTTTACACACTTGGAGAAATGCAGGTTCAATGATTCACCTTCCATGCAACACAAAAGCCAAGCTCTGTGCTGAAACAACTGCTGCTTCACTTTTAACCCAGTTTCAAACCTTTTTCTTCTTCTTCAGACTGTCTTGAATTTGTAAGTTTCACATAAAGCTCTTTTCACACAATATTTTTCATGTCTCACATACAAAAACTCTGTTTCTCAAATGTCCAGATAAAATGTTTTAAACATGAGAATGACAGCTAAGAATTTTTGCTAAAGGACAACCATTTCCCAACTGTTCATTCAAACACAAGCTGCTCACAAATAAGCATTCAGCCAAACAGCCATTAAAAAATGATTCTTCGACAGCCTACGAAATTGCACATTTGGACATCTGCTTGTGTCTGTTCTTGGAGACAGATCACCCAACCCGGCTGGAGAGACTCCTAATCTACCCAGTTTGATCCTCCTAATGCCCTCACACAAAAGTGCCGTGGTGAGCTTTCCATGAAGCATCTCAGAACTGCCCCACAAGTGGCCAGTGCTTTCCATTCTGGAGACCAATGCCAGCACCACCTTCACTGGACAACTTCTAAAATCCCTGTCTTAGATATTTGACAGTGTGCACTCCTTGGGCAATCCCAGCAGCACCTCTTTTGGTCAGCCTCAGACATGGCAGCAGATAGCAGACCTGTGTAACAGCATCATTTATCTCAAAGGAAGTCTCCTGAGTGAGTAAATTGAAAGTTTTCCTGTCTGCACCTGCAGAAGTGCTAAGCAATGTCCTGCCAGGGACAAGGCAGCTGCACACCTTGGAGACAGCAGTGTGTGGATAGAGCTGCCTCACTACTGCTGTCAGCACCATGACATTGTTGCTGGAATCAATAGTAGAATTCTTGGTCTCTTCCTGGAAAATATAGTCTGGTTTCTGTTAACTAAATCCAGAGCCAGCATTAGCCTCCTGGAGCCACAGGTAAGTGAAAGATGCAGTTCTCTCAGCCCTCTCATAGTTGTCAGAAGGCTCATCCTTGCTTGGCTCTATGGATTTCCACAACTTTTGACCCCATAGAATTTCTTTCCCAACCTACCCCTAAAGCGACTGAGGAATGCACAACTCTCTCTTAAATCTGCTTTTGGTGAAACTATGGGCCAAATATTCAAATGCAGACACAGACAGTGGGAATCAAATATTCAAGGTCACTTTTTCCATCACATCCCAGGCTTTTGTTATCTGATATAGTATGTTACATTGCTAGAGGGATCTAGATAACTTCATTATTGGAGTGAACCCTGCTCCCACTTATGTTTCAGACCACCTGCTGCCCTCCCAGTACCTCCCTAGCACATTTCAGGGGTCATCTCATGCCAAGAAGCACTGAATATGTGACTATTCTGTTCTGGAGGATAGATTTGACTGGTGTGGACATGTGTGGCTAGTCCCAGAGAATGGTCATGGACATAAGTCTCTAGTGAAATGCAGCTGTATTTCAAGTATAGATATGAAGCTAAATTTCAAGTATAGATTTAAGCATTTAATACTAGGTACCTATTTAAACTTGTGAACAGTCTTTCTCATGAACTAAAACATATCACATCCCACCATCTGCAAAAGGCATTGTCACATTCTCTGGGAATGATAATCACGTTATGCTAAAAGAGCCATAAACTCAATTTAGGAAAAATCTTTTTCTGTTACAGTTCAATGCCTGATCAGTTTGGCAGAGTTCTAATAATTTACTCTCCTGTACTTAACGTGATTTTACCCCTTTTTAGTGGCAATTCCTCTTTAATGAAATCAAAATTTTTACAACTGGTATGACATAAAATATGAACCTAATCTATGTCTAAATTTTGTGCTGCTTGATGACCTCCTCCCCTTGATTACTATGAAAGCCCTCCTGCAGAGTTCAACTGTGTAAGAGTGAACTAAATCTTTTTCAGGTATTAGGAGAATTGATAGCTCTTGATTAAATAGTCCATTCATTAAAACACAGCATACAATTTCTATTCAGACAAAAAGGATTCTCTCCATATAATTGAAATAGAAGGCAAGATTCTGTACAAATTTCCAAATACGAGCTGCACAGAACAGGAACTGGTGATCAAGAGAAATATCAAAGCAAGCAGAAGAAATTTGGCTCTTCTGATAAGCTGAAATTCCTTAAATTTCAGGACACATTTTTTACCAAACTGGGACTTAATATACTAGTACAAATGTAAAAGAAATTCACCATGGCAAATCAGATGCCTAGTATGGAAGAATCAAATGAATATTTGCATGTTTGTAAACACAACTAAATAGATGTTCCAAATTCACCTATTTCACACATAATGCATTTCACTTTTCAGAAGGAACTTAGGATATTAATTCATTACTTAGATCAACATGCTTCAAAAATTCCATACCACTCAGATAAAAATCCCCAAAAATTTTATACATATTGTTTTGGTTTGTGTTTTTTGAGGTTTTGAGTAAGGAATGTGCAACCCAGCAGATCTAAAATTTAAAATTCACACAGATAATATAAAGCAGTCCTAGCATATTTACAACCCCACCACTATTTTCTTGTGTTCTAATTTTCGCTACAATACAAGAAAATAACGTTGTCCATCCAAACTCTTGACTGGCACAGTATTTTTCTCTAAAGTGATAGGTTATGACCTCATCATCAAAACTCAGTAAAACAAATTTGCAAAACAACACAGCTTACACATAAACATGGTTAGATGGTTAGAACCAGATGAATGAACAACATTTCTTACCAAAAAAAAATCAGGTTATGCTGAGCTGAATTTATCTCCAATATCCCAAGCTATTCTGAATTAACCTCATGGCAGCAAGATGATACCATCAGATATCTTGGCTGAGTGTGAATGAAAGATGCATACTTTGCAATGTCATTTATTCTTTTTGTTTCTGCCTCAGATCCTCTCTTTCTTCCTCCTGCTTCTGGCAGAAGCCTCAATAAACTGACAAGACCCTTCTATTTCATTCTTGGCATGGCAACACTCAATTGTTCCCATGCTACTCATAAAATCTCACTATATGTTCACTTTCCTTTTTTCCCGAGTGGACCTTACTGACTGCAACTGGATTATACCTCTGCACAATATTAAGCCCTCATACAACTGCAGGCAAGACTGATTATTGGAATAAAGCTTGCTTACTTTTTAATATCTCTTGAATTATCAAGGAAAATACCCTATCCCTTTTTTGTATTTTTCCATGTTCAGTTCCCAGGTGTAGTTTGTGTCTGAACTCACTGGTAATACCAACCAACAGAATTCTTTATCAAAATATTGTGGCCCAGCAGCCTTTTTAGGTGAATGTCTGGTTTGTTCACTGAGGAACATCACTAATATAGCACACAATTTACACACACTAGATTATTCTGCAACAACACTAGATCCATGAAGCTCAACAAAGAGTCTGCTGGAGAAAAAATCTATTTTATTTCCAAAATTACATAAAGCTAATTTCACTGGAATTTGTTCTAAAATTATGTCAGCATATCTTTTGATATTAGTCTGTTTTCTAAGGTTTTTTGTGTTGATTTTCAATTGGTACCCACTGACTTACCTACTAAACATATAATCTGTTAGTAGAACTGAATCTGCATATGTATGGGCTCCCAGCTGGACAAAGCTCATAGACTGGTAGCATAAATTATAATTTAATAGACACATAGCAAGAAAAAATCCCTGCCCATCTGTTTCATCCTTCAACTAAATATTTTGGAAGGAAGTAATTCACCTTGGCAAGATTCCACAGTAAATTATGAATGGAATAAATAAGCTTGCATGTATTTCTGTTTGTACTTGCATTGTTTCTCAAGTTAGGACAATTTATATTTATCCCTTTAAAAACATTTTCACAGTAAATGAATAAAACAGCCACTGTTCTTAAAGGCTGACAGCTTGCAGAGATTGTGTTATAGAACCAAAAGCATTTTTGTCAGGGAGAGAATTTAAGAACTGAACATGGTATCTGGAGGTAAACTGGTTTTAACTACAATATCTCTGGCCAGTGATGTGCCAGAAACTACCCAGGAAACTACTTCTCACACTATAAAGGAGGGATAAAAGTGCTTTTCCTATGAGTAGTTGCCTTGAATCTGCTTTGCTGCAAAGTAACTTTTACCTCTGATCACTATGTAGAATATCCTCATACTTGCATTTTGGTAGCCACAGCTGGCTGCCATCTTCCCATCTGTTCTGTTTTCTAGATCAAATAAGCCCAACTGCTTCCCAAGTGCTTTTTCTTTAATTTCAGTGGTCTTTCTCTAGGTTTTTGTAGTTTCTTCTTTAAATTTGTTGCCCAAGTTCCAGTTTCTCAGCAGTCTTTAACAGAGGAAGTAATTTGTTCCTTTATACACCACTTTTGCTAATACAACACAGAATAAGAGATACTTTTTCTTTCATTATAACATCCCAGCAGGGAATCATGTCTCATTTGTGATCTGCTACAACTCTCACAGCCTTCACTGCAGTATCTCTGACAACTCAGTTATTACTCATTTTGTACTTACACCTTTGATTTTGCCTTCCTGATTGCCGAACCTGTATTTAGTGAATTTTGCCTTTTCAGTTTTAGATTATTTCTTCCATTTAAAAAGAACCATCGTATTCTGATCTTTCCAATGTTTCTTTGAAGTTATTTGGCTGATAATATGGTGAGCTGGACTGGATTGCTGTACATCACATACATTGATCAAAGGATTTATCCAGTGAGGTGACCAATATTGTGTGGTGGGAGGAGCAAACAGAATTGTCACTTGCCATCAGTTTGCTCCAGGAAAGCTCATGAGCCCAAATTCAAAGCCCAGGAATTTTTCAAAAGTGTGCTGATAGTAGAATTGTAGATAAAGTGGAATGGCCACAACTGTGTAAAGTACATAGAATTTTCTCTCCTAATGTCCCACCAAGGGGTGAGGGAACACTTCTACCCTCCACATCCTTCCCCTCATGCGTGGGGCTGTGGTGCATGGCTGTGCTGAAGAAAAGACCCCACTTCCTGCAGCACCACAGCTCAGCACCAGCTCCCTGCTGCTTGCATGGCGAAAAAAGGCATCACTTTGGGCTGGAAACAACAATTTCAGTGTCATAAAAGCAAAGCAGGAGATGAGACAGAATTTCACTGCTGTTCTAGAAGACCTAGCAGCAGAAGGAAGAAACGCTGGGAAATTGGGTTTTATTACATAAAAGATGGGAGTGAAAATGGTTGAAAGCCTGAGAGGTTCAAACAGAAACAATAGTCAGGGAAGTGTAAAGCAAATAAGACATTTCTTAGAAATTACAATTCAGAATCCACAAAATTTGCTATGGTCAACTTAGCTAGAAGGAAAACATAGGAAGTAAATGAAAAAATACTTCAAGAGACGGGGAAAAAAAAAAAAGAAATACTTTTACTGGTTTGTATTGTGCTGTCCAGACTCTTGCATTTTTATTAATCTATTTCCATTTATTTTCAAGGAAAAAATAATAAAGAGCCAGCCCAGTGTCTGTTATGGTATTCCATGCATTTGTTCTGCACACAAGATTTCTAGGGATATTGAGACATCAACAACTTCTGAAATTAAAGATCTCAAAAATAAAAAACCTAGTTCATAAGCAATGCGAAACAGCTGGGTAGATCTAAGCAGCTCTGAAGAGATCACTTTTTCTAAAACCATTACTACTTTTTCATGTTATTTCACAGCAAGTTAACTATCCTAGCATGTTCTCAGTTATATCATCTGATGTGAATTTGACTGCCTCCCATCTCAATATCCAGCAAAAGATTGGCTGGATATATGTTTACACGAACTGATTTGGAAGAAAAGAAAGATTAAAAGCAGGAAATAATTTGGTAATGTACAAATTATAGTAGGCTCACAGCTGGAATGAGCCCAAAGGAACCAACCAGATTCATGGTAATGCTGTTTTATATCACATAAGTTCAGCTGTCTTAAGGCTGGATGTATAGTTTAATGTCTAAGTCTTGACACCTAGGCTTTCTCCTTTCAAATATCTCCATGAAATGACTAATAAGATATGTATTTTAGACATTTAAGATCAATATATACTCGAAGATGCCTGTCTCTCTCCACTAACTGTAAATGAAGTTTAGGTAAATGGCTGAAAGTACAAAATATAAATATATAAATAGTTTATTCATATAAATATCTAAATCCTGTGGAGATAAATTGGATGAAGCATATTCTACCTTAGAAGTCCAGCATGAAATAACATCATTTTGATTTGCACAGACTTTTCAGTCTTGAATGATCAAAGAACTGTTTTAGTGTGTAGAGAGCATTAATGAGTGTAAAAGGAGGGGAAAAGATTATGGTGTGTGTAAAACACAGAGTAAAATTGTAGAGGAAAATTTTCTGAGGGAATGTTAATTTTCTGGAGCAAGGACTAGAATCCAGATGAAAACAGCTTTCTGCTTGTTAGTTTTGAAGGGTAAATATGAAGTGGCTAGTTATACCTGAGGGCTATTTGGAAACTAGGAGAAATCACAATTACAGCTGTAAATTTTAAGACTAGGCTGAAAGAAGTTATTACAAAATGAAACATTTTTGTGTTTCCCCTTGACATTAAATCACATACTCTAAATAAAATGGGGTTGGAGTTTTGCTGGATTTCAGACAAACTCAGCATGGGATTTGAAAGACAATGTGTACTATTACTAGGGATACTAGAAAAGCTGCAGGAAGGCCTTGCGATAACCAAAATACTCTACTTCTAGTGCCTGAAATCATTCAAGTTTCTCTTCCAGGACCTGCACTGAGTTTTAGAGAACTGACTTCTGCCACTGTTATATAGTTAGTGATAAAAGGTCACCCAACATTATTATCCAGGTTCTGTACTTAAATTCTCACCAAAAACCACTGAGTTTTCAGAACTTACATCCAAATAAATTAATGGTGATGAAAAGGAAACCTAGCTGACGTGCTGTACCATTTTTGTAAGGCAAAGTCAAGTCTTTCCAAGTTTATTCTTCCTAGTTGATTTTTTTTTTTTTTTTTTTTTTGCATTGGCTTGATCTCTAAAACATCTTTGAGATACAAAGCTGAATGGGTGCAAATCTGTCCATAATTTGTACATTTCCTCCAGACTTATAAAACTGCAAACAGCTGCAAGCTATACAGAACAATCCCATTTTGAAGAGCTATTTAAAAAGTTTGAGTGGCAATATCCTTCATATGGCATATGAGGCAATAAACACAGAGCAGTTGATTTTTGTGTACTTCACTCTTAAATTATAAAGTGCTTTTCTTGCAGAGTTGGTTTCTATTTCATTCTCTGTGCTCAGAAGTCTGTGCAAAGCAAGGCTGCCTGATGGACACTTGACTTTTATTTTTTCTTCTTGCTCTTCTTTAACTTAAAATAAAGGTAATCAGTAGGGAAAGACTGTATGTGGGGAAAGATAATTCCAACTAAATTAAAATAAATAATACTATAATCCCTATTTAATTCTTTTGGTTGAAAGGAAGTGGTTATAGCTGCTTCTAACTTGAATGATTTTTGCTTTAGCAGCATTTAAAACTTATCATTGTTTTAAAAGTGCATTTATGAATAAAGCATTGGAGTTCTCAAAACAGTCTGGTTTTGCAGTGCTGTGAATTGAGAGGAAAAAAAGAACAATTAATTGGTATGATATAATTTTACCTGATATTTTATGGGCAGAAATCTTACAGCTGATTTAATAACTGAATCATCTTAACTGCAGGGGCAGCCTTGAGAACGGCATCAATAGTTTTGAATGGGCCTGATTTAATTCCTATCATTCAGTTTAATGTAGAAAGACTTTTCATGGCCCCACTTCAAAATTCTATACTGATAGCAGGAGTATTTATAAATGGATTGCTAGGAGGGCAAGAGATAGTAGATACAAATTAGATATTACAAAAAACCCATAAATTACGTATTACAAAAAACCGCACCAGTGTTCTTTCAAAAGAATTACTAATTCTAGAAACCAGCAATATTAAGGCTAATATGGAGTTTCTTTTCCCTTTATGGGAGACATGGGGCTCTATTTTTTCAGTCTTGGAGTAGCCAGAGTGCCTTCAACTTTGACTGACTTTGAGATGAGATACAGACATCCAACACATCACAAGATTAAATCCTTGCTAGCCTGTGGAAGTAAATCTCTCCCTCAGTCTGCTACACGTGTGCCCGTGGGTTTAGGGAAAGGTGCAGGTTGCAATTAGCTTCACTGAATGCTCAGGATTTCTGAACTCTACAGAAAAGATATGGAATCACATGAGATACAAAATCCAGCTCCAAAGGGGCCCCTTGTGCCATCTTAGAGAGATCATTAGGGTTGCACCAGCACCCCTACAGCTCATGGCAAGGTCCTGACAGCAAAAAGGAAGGGCTAATTCAAAGAGCAAACTCAACAAGGCCTCATTTCATGCTGGTTTCTGGTTCAGTCTGAACTACTGTCACTACCAGTTGTTGCTTTTCATTTCACTTTCAGTACTCACACATAAGCAACCTAAGTAAATGCTTCCTGCTTTCAAAAACAGAGACTGTCAGTAATCCTATAAACCCTCAAGCACCTGGTATTATTGGATAACCAGTGCATATACTACAAGAAGTGAAAGCATGGTCTAAACAACGTCCCAAGACACAGCTCCTCAGCTTATATGTACTAGAGTGCTAGAAACATGGTGGGTAATTCTAAATAGATCTCCTGTCTACACAGTTTCACTTAAGAGATTAATCCTTGTGTGTTGGAATCTCTGATGAGGGTTAAGTTTCACAAAACATTCAGGTTTTCTTTGCAAGCTCTCCTTTTAAAAACTGGCATGAAATTCCAGGGAGAAACAGAGTGAAATAGCTCCCAATTCTCAAACACCAGCACGGCTAATTGGAAAGTTGTGTATCAGAAAATCCAGCAAAAATTCATTTCTGTCTAAGGCAGCAGTTTTCTTTTCAGGTGAAGTCACCATGGAGACAAACACACCTCCCAAAGCTGCACTGAGGCATCTCCTCCTCTGCAGCCACTGTGGGCTGTACAACCAGCAGCAGGAGAGGCACTGGACAGGCCCTGCTCTGAATTAGAGCCAGAATGAGATCGGACCTCCAAGCTTCAGGGTTTGGGTCCAGGTGTGCTGTCAGTCCTTGTGCCTAGACACAGTGGGCACTGAGATGAGGCAGGATCCAAGCCCTAAAGTGCATATTCTCACATAACCTTTCTGCTAGCCAAAAAACATTTGCAAATTCCTCTTGCCCACTCTTTCCTCTAAGTAATGTTTTCATTCCCTGGCAAAAAGCTCACTCCTTTGTACTCAAAAATGCCATTGTGCTGTTTTCTGTAATGCTGTGGGCTTTGTCCTATGTGGCAGGGATTTCTGTCTGATTTTCATTCACTTTACTCTGTGAGAGAAGATTCTCCTTCTCAGAAGGAGAATTTCGAGACTGAACAGTCAGGAGAAGGAAAATGAGGAGGATCTCCTAGACAGCAAAGGAGTTCTTGCCAGAGTATTTTTTTTTTTTTTACTGCCTTATTGACCATCAGTGTCAAATAGTTAAGCAGGGAACCTGTGGCTCATTTTCTTTTTCATTTTTTGTGATGCTTTAATACAGGAACATCCCTGTGGAGCTTCCTCAGCTGGACCTCAGCTTCTCCAAGCTCAAAGGTAAGGTCTCTTCAAGAATTAAATGTCCTGTTACACAGAGGTATTGTAGGATGTCCTAATCTCCATATCTTCCACTTATGTAGATGCAAATGTGGCATTTCCTCCAAGACATGGTCCCATGTGCAGGAATACAAATGAATAGGAAAAGTTTCTTTTAATTACATAAAAAAAAAACAATAGTCAAAAGCAGCTGTCTACAGTCTCCTCTGTGATGGTGGTTTTGCAAACAGTTTACAATCAATGTTGAATATGAAAACAGTTAGTTCATTTAATCTGGGACTATTTAATGTTCCAAAGTTAAGCAGATGCCTAATTGCAACATTCACAGAGCAGTAACAATGCCTGAAGTTAATGGTCCCTGACAGTTTTTATTACAATACTTATTTTAGATAAGTTTTTCTTTCCCATACATGATTTATAGCTGGTGGTTTCTTATAAACTCAGCAATTTATAGATTATAAAGTCAAATTGTTCTATACCATTTCTGCAATTAATGAGTGGACGAAGTCAAGCAAGTGTTAGGTACATACAGCAAAGAATTTAATTGGACTTATAATAAGTTCTTTGTTTCCCTGGCCATCTAGCTCACAGTGCAGGTATGTTTGTGGCAACCTTCTCAGCCTTGATCCTTCATTGTTCAAACTGGAGAATGTGGGAAAATGCACCATGAGTCTTCACCTCAGTAGTACAAACCTTCTTTGAATGAAAACCAGGGTCAGGCCTGGTATAAATGGGGTTCACGCCTGTCTCCTTTTCCAACAGGGAGTGGGGCTGTGGCTTGGATGTGCACAGCTCACAGGAGCTGTGAATCTGTCCCAGATCTCACAATATTCATATAATGAAGTGTGAAATATTTTGGTAAGAGAAGAGGAGATTCTCTGGCACAGCCTGTCTCTTATCCCCCAACCACACTTCATGCTATTTTGTTTTTTAAAATGTTCTGAGAAACCTCAATGTATTGCATAATTGTGTTAATGATAATGCAAAAATTAAAGCACACCAATTCTGAATTCAGAATCAAAGCAGCCTAATACTTAATGGCTTATAAGCTTTGACATTTCATAGGTCTTCTGGGACGCTTATGAAATATCCATCTTCTTTTGTGAAACTCAGCTGAATATTTTACTGCTATTCTGTATTAACATTTGGTACTATTTGAAGGTTTCCTCAAAGGATTTTAAAGGATTTTTGGTAGGCTGCACATATAATAATACTTCCTCCCCCATCCTTGTGTTTTATAGCTGTACTATAGACAGGCTGCTTACAAGTTTACACTAAAGGACATAGTGATCATAAAAAGTAATGAGCCAAAATTCAGAATTCCTCCCTGCATAGAAAAAGTGCCTGTAGCCTAGTAATTACTCCAGTGCAATACATTAAGTCAAAGCTTCTGAGAGCTCCTTGTAGCAGCTGTTAAATGATTAATATCACGTTGGTAGATTTCGCAGGAGAATCTGTTAAATAAAGGAAAGTTCAGCGTATATGCAAAGTTTCGATTCCGCACAATTTGGTTTAGAGTCAACATACAATATTGCATATTTCATGGTTCCAAGAGGAGTGCAGCATTCATTAAGAAAATACAGATGGTTTTCAGATAGCTAACAAGATTTCACAGCCATTTCTTTTCTCCCTGCCGTGAAACCTGGAGAGAAAATAACAGTAACGATGAACTCACTATGGCTGAAACCTCAAGGCTCAATTCTGCCAAAATATCAAAATCCTGAATTGATGTTAGCGGTCAAGTTCCACCAAATTTAACAGAGCTAATCTATTTGCAGGACTTTGAAATGTGTCCCTCTTTTCTCCAGCAGTACTTTTCTCACTTTGAGAAAATCCAGCTTTTTGAGGGTGAGACTGCCAATTTATTGTGAGCCCTGAATAGCCAGCAGCAAGCAGTTGTATTGCCCCAGGAGCACAGCAGCCTGAATCTTCAGACTCAGGGAATGAGAATTCAATCCTTGGGAGGTGCAAATCTGCAGCACAGTCACACAGACTCTGCCTTGCCTGCCATGCACTGCCATGCACTAATGTGGAGGGAGGAGTGAAGAGATGAGGGTCAAACCCCTCTGCTGCACTTCTCTGCACAGCAGGACCTTGTTGTGCCTGAAATCTGCATTCAGCGGGCTAATATCCTGTAGAATTTGGGGAAAACAACAGATAACAAGCATGGTTTGCTGCTCTGAATCCACTCAGGAATAACTGATTTCTCTCACAGTTTTCTTGGCTAAAAACCAAGGATTTCAGGATTTCTTCCCACATGCTTTCTGCCTGCAGAAAGAATATTTGATAAATGATGCAAGAATGAACACTGAAAAACAAACAATGGACTATCAGAATTTAGATCAAGAAGTTAGTTTTACCTCCACCTTACACTCTTAAAAATATCATGACTTCTGCCTCCAGTGTCTATGTTTGACTTCCCCTCTGTTATTCTAATGCATTCACCATTTTCCTTCTGGAGCATCTAAGAATAAGAACAAATGTATACATTGAATATGCACACAAAGACAGATATATATTGTTACTGCCCCAAAGATCTTCCAAAATAAAATTGGGATATGTAAAAACTTGCAAATATTTGAAAAATGATGCTAGTCAAACCAAGGACTCTTCACCACTGTGGTGATCTGGTTTTGACTGGAATGGAATTAATTTTCCTCATAGTAGCTAGCATGGGCCTATATTTTGAATTTGTGCTGGAAGCAGTGTTGATAATACAGGAATGCTTTCATTACTGCTGAGCAGTCCTTGCACATAGTCAAGGCATTTTCTGCTTTTCACCCCACCTCGCCCCACCAGTGAAGAGGCAGAAGTTGGGAATGGACACAGCTGAGAGCGCTGACCCCAACTGACCACAGCCACATCCATATGGTGTCATGCTCAGCTTGTAAATCTGGGGGGAAAAGGAAAGGGTAGGGGACATTTGGAATGATGGTGTTTGTCCTTCCAAGTCACTGTTGTGCTTGATGGAGCCCTGCTTTCCTGGGGATGGCTCAACACCTGCCTGTCAATGGAAAATGCTGAAATAATTCCTTGTTTTGCTTTGCTTTTGTGCATGGCTTTTGCTTTAACTGTTAAACTGTTTTTATCTCAGGTCATGAGTTTTCTTCCAATTTCTGTCCCCCATTTCACCAGGGGGGAGTGAGGGAGCAGCTGCACGGTGCTGAGTTGGCAGCTGAGACCAAACCATGAACAGCACCCTCAGATGCACCCATGCTCAATTCACCCTCTAGGACGCAGCACTGGGCCTGCATACAAGCACTCCACAATTAAGTGAAAATAATAGCTTAAGGCTACTGATGCTCAGAGTTTGGTCTTACCCTTACTCTCAAAACTGGGAAGTTAGCCATTATTTAAGTTTTCAGTGAAGAGCTTATAATCTGCTTATTTTCAGGATCTACCAAATCTTTTTCAGCCAGCCCTGAGCTCGTTCTGCTTGTACTTGGAGCTGGCAGAATGCAAGCAAGGTCTCATTCAGAATTCCCATAGCTTCCTAAGACAGCACTTTGCTCTGGGCAAGGTTTACTGTATGACTCCAGGCATGGTGCTTTCAGTGTAAAGTTGGTGAGTATGCTGTTGACTTAGAGTACAGGTGAAACAAGCTTCTGTGAAAGTACAAAAACATCTCTGCAAAAGTATATGTTCATAAATATTTATGGTCTGACACTATTAGCCAGGATTTCAGGCTGCAGGCTCTTGCTGATATTTTAAAATCCTACTTGGAGCTCAAGCTTAGGGCTATTGCTGTTGTACAGTCTCACACATGCAAATGCAGAACTTGCACTGCAGACAAGTTTTTTCTACAAAAACAAAATCAAAATCTCTGCCTACTTTGTATTATTCCATCTGAGTACAATGCCTGTCTCTACAGTACCATGTCTACATCTGCATTTATCCATATTGCTAACCTAGGGAACATTCTTGCAGTGGTTTTGCAGGAGGTATCTCAAGAGGCAGAATGAGTTTTGGAAAATGGCATAGATTTATTTAGTGTCTGTGTGGACCTTGAGGCTCTGGACCCCATTGACTTAGGCCAGTGGATTGGGTAGAGAGATTATCACAGGATCTTGCCAGCTATGTCAGCTTCTGTGTTCGACAGTAGGTTAACATGTAAACCCCATATTCTTATTAGGTATTCCTATTTTGCTATGATATCTCCAGAATGAAAGAGTGAAGGGCCACTGCAGACTCTCTTACAACTGGCTGTACATTAGCTATAGTTCTAGTGAAATCTCTATAGAGATTTCTCTACAGAGATGAAATCTGTCTTGTAAGACTTCTGCTGCAGTATTAATGGAATACTTCATATATAATAATAATTATATGTATTATACTAATGGCATATTTTATATGCATCATATATACAGAAGATACTTCTGATATGGTTCAAGATTTTAGTGGAACTTTATCACATAACTTTAAAGCCTTCTACTCAAAAGCAACTGTATTGTACTGGCAGGAAAAAAATATTATTACCATAATGTTTAAATCTAAATATTCAGTGAATTCTTCATTGGTTACAGTAAATCACATTTCCTGTCTCTCTAACATACACATGCAAGGTTACTGTGGTTAAAACTTCCTTGATGAAACATCCAAGATTATTATATATCTGAGAGTATAAGTGTCCTTTTTCTAAATTTTTGTCTTTTTGCAGTTTCTTTTTGAATTATCAGTTTGCACGGCTTGAATGTGAAGATAGATATATGAGTGGCAACCACAAGTCTTCTTAGAACTCCTAAAAATCTTTGAAGCTTTTGATCCTCTGTCTGTGTATTTTAACTCAGTGTGGCCTGAGTGATTGACTTTTAGTCTGATTACTTATGTGGGATTCAAACATTAATGTTGCTAAAACCTTTAGACCTCATCATGGCACCAAGCAGTCTCCTTACACACTTTTTTTTCTGATCTAGATGTAAAGAAAACCCTTTCAAAGAATAAAAATCCCATCATTTGGTGCCATGTCAAGCAGTCATGTTGTTAAAACTTTCCTTATCGAGCCATGACAGGAATTGTGCCTTTGTAAAAAGGAAATTGAGACCCAGAATGAAGCCAGAACTGCCAACAGAGATCTGGTGTTTTAAAGGGAACCTGTCATGAATTCTAACTATGCTGAATGAAATTGCCCTCAGCCTCCCTCCCTTGTGAAGCACTCCACTTACCCAGAAAAATACTTAACTGTGTTCAACAGGTGTGCCAGGCTTTTTTATCCACTTGTCTTTCCACTCTAAATACACCAGTCATCTTGTTATTGCAGTAAACATTCTTCTCAAACGGACCCAAGTTCCTTTAAAAAAAAAGAAATTTGATCTTAATAAATTCCAGTAAAGGAGAATAACCCCAACTCAAGTTTTGGAAATTACCCAATGGATAATGGTATAGAAGTGGCCTGGAATAAAGCAAGTCACAGATTTTTCAAAAGCAACTTTGTGTTACTGTAATTTTTTACTGATATGAAAAAAAACCTCCTAAAATAAACAATAACAAATAAAACACCCAAAAGCAAAAAACTAAACCCCAAACCAGAAACAAAACAGTGATAGAAGTTGTACTATATCAAACTTTTTAATTTAGCTCTTACACATCTGGCTAGCTCAATGAGTTCATCTATCATTAGATTTACTAATATTTACTATTCAACAAATTGTGCAAGCAGAAATCATTATCAGAAAACCTGAAATAATTACCATACGGAACAATTGCAAAAATATATTCCCTCGTTTTGTTTTCCAAATGTATAATAAAAGAACTCTATTGAAGTGCAAGATACATTGACTGTGTTCTGGAAAGGCAGTGAGGTTAAAGAATCTGCATATGTGTGTCAATAAATAATAAAGAAAACTATTAACCTCTTTTCTATAAGTCATTTTTTTCTGCAGTGATATCATCTGTGCATTTTCATTATGGCAGTTATGCTATTGCCACTGGATTGAAAATCCTATATGCCTACTATCGTTAATTATTTTTAATAACAATTAAATAAATACACATGAAGTTAAAATTACCACTTTGTACAACTATAGCACTAACCGTCCAGATTAAATAACTAACATTGTGAGTATGGAAATTTAGGCTTCCAGGAGAGGACAAATAATTTATATATCTAATTAATTCTCCCTCAGGTTTACATGTGCATGCATACCACATAAGACATGTGCTGTCCTACCTTCACAGGTCTTTTCTATACCCGCACACATTGTCCAAGGTAAATAGATTGTAGCTTGAAATAATTATGGACAAGAGCCTGTAATAACAGTGTGTTCATCACTCTGTTATTTTTGTCAAGAGCAAAGAAATTGAAACTGAGCAGTCCTGAAATTGCTCAGAATGACTCATGACAGTGTGAAAGTAAATTATATTCTCCTCATCTATTGAAATGGGGGTAGTGATATTTACAGTGTCTGGTTTTGTTTATGAAGTGATTGGGAGATGAAAGGTTCAGTTTCACACTGATTCCTTCCATTGTGCCAAAAAAGCATCTTGCATTTCCTTTCTGTGGAGCCATATGTCCCACAAGGACAAAGATTGGAGTGTCAAAGTGCTCTGCAGATAGAGTCCTTACCATGATTATTAGATTAATAATTATGTGAAGCTGCTGTGATAAATTAGAGCACAATCTTCAGTAATAATATTATCCTGAATGTCACTGTATATATAAATATTTCCCTAGTATTAATATTACCTTCCTGTGTGATGTAATTTTATTGCTGTGTTTTTGTTTAAAGTTTTAAGAAGCATCAGAACAGGATTTCATAAAATCAGTGTCAGGAGCATATAATGGATGTATGTGAATTCTGATGTCTTTCAGCTCCAGAAACAGAAGTCTTCGAAACAATTTTAAGTGAAAAACTCCCTGTAATTGTAAGTGAAAGTTGTCTCTTATCCTTTCTGTGGAAAAAACGCCAGAAGGCTATATAGCATTTTCAACCACATATCCTTAATTGCAACACATTACACAGTGGAAGTACTGGCAGCTGTACCACCTTCTCAGAAATTATGTAGTCTGTGTCTTTGTCTCAGCAGATGGTATTTTTATGACCCACAGTTCCTATCCTATGCTCAGAAAGTCTAGAGGAGAAAATAGAAACCAAGCAAAACTGGGAATATAATTCTCATTTTGCATTTCAAAAGAGAGTAACCAAAGTTTTTCAATCTTAATATTAAGAATTATGGGACTAAACATTCTGATTTCAGATACACAGTAATGTGTTAAATACAGCATCATGTGGAAATCATGTCAATTTATGTAGGTGCCCTACCAAGTATTAGTGACTTGGGCAGAAGAACATCAAGGAAACAATTGTTGTTTGCAAAGAAAGCCTCTATAAGATTCTGGGAAAACACACCCCTTCCTGCTGTTCACTTTTATAAGGCTGAGTTCTAGCAAGGGTTTTCAGCATCCCACATCAATTCCATATAGTGTAGTAATTTTGACATATAAATAACAGATCATATCAGACTGTTTCACCTTCACAAGTATGTATTTGATCAACCAAGAATACCAAAATATATACCTCTCTTCATTTTTATCTTATCTCAATCTATGTGCTTAATCAAATTTCATTTTGTGCCCATTTTGCCTGGAGTAGAGTCAATTTCCTTCATGGCAGGTAGCAGAGGGTTCCATAGGGTCTCATGCTCAGAATATAAAGCTGAAAAAGGAAAAAGGAAGAAGGGTGTGACCTCCAGAGTGATGGCATTTGTCTTCCCAAGTAGCTGTTACAAGTGGTGGAGTCTTGCTTTCCTGGGGATGGCTGAACAGCTGCCTGCCCATGCAAAGTGATGAATGAATTCCCTGTTTTGATTCGCTTGAATGTGCAGCTTTTGCTTTAGCTGTTAAGCTGTCTTTATCTCACCCCGCCAAGTTCTCTTGCTTTTACTCTTCTGACTTTGCCCCATCCCACTGTCAGAGAAGACAGAGAGCAGCTGAGTGGCTGCATTAAACACTTGGCTGTTGGCTGCATTAAACCACGACACTTTTTGAACTGGTATTTTGAAAATGGGATAGGTGATTCAAAATTCTTCATTTTTTAATATATTCAAAGATACACAACTGAGCTTAGCTGTGACAAAGAGCAAAAAGACTTAAAGGTAGCTCCACATCTTTTAGTTCATTATCATATGTGAATATTCTGGTTCATACTGTATATAATTTAATAAATGCCCTTCCCTAGATTTACAAATACAGATGCACCATCATACACTCAGCTCTGATCTTTGTAATGATGTAAATCTACCATAACTCCTCATTGGCAATCTCTTTGGATTTCTATTAGTACAACTAGAGAACAAATGTCACCACCCTATCTGAATATTTCATACAGTCCTCTAAAACTTCACTCAAAAAAAAACCTGTGGACAGCTTCTACCCCTTTATCAGCTTGTGAGAAATAGAACAAAGCAAACAAATAATTTCCCAGCTGTTAGAACACCTAAAGAAACTGTCATTCTGATAAATCCCAAAGTACTTTTTGAGTAAACAAGTGTTTATATTTAAAAACCACAATGTCATTCTAAAGAATACTTTCTATCCCGCTCATTGCTCATGGTTAGAGCTAATTGGAAGCAGTTTTCTCAGTCTATTGATGATTAATGAGCAGCACTTTGGTTTTTTAAATACAGTATTCTTTCGTCCAATGTAGAAAGGCAGAAGAAATTAGTGGCTTCTTAACTTAGAATTTCAGAGCAGAAAATAATTTACATGGTGAAAAGACAAAGGAGGACACACAACAAGCGTTATTTAGACAAATCCCCCACTGAGAGCTAGGAGAGTTTGGGACCACAAATAGTAAGCAAAATCAATTAATTTTGGTCTAACTTGAGTAAAGTTATTGATTTTATTTAAGGATTTGTTCTTCCATGCTCGTTAGTTGCCAGCATGAAAAATTAATCTCATTTGACAGGAAAGCATTGAATGCAGAGATTGCAAGACTCTGAGTTAAAAAGGTAGAGGGTAAAAGACACTCTGGATTTATACACTCAGAATTTCTTTGTGGTGTGTGGGACATCTTTCATTCTTCCTTTTTTTAAAAATATGAAACCATGAATATCTATACAAAGTTTAGCTTTCTTGCCCAGCACTGTACCTCCTTTCATGCTGTCAGCACAAAAATTATGACCCATCCATGTGTTTGAATAGATGTCTTCATAAGCTCCTTAAAGAATGATGAATAATACCATTCACATTTCTATAATCTGCAACCAAACTAGAAAAAAAATGGTCAAAAGATATGTCCAAAAAAAGAGACAATAAAGAAAAACATAAGTTAAAAAGGCAAAATGTTAAGTGAACTATATCCTGATGGAGCTTCAGAGATAATACTGCTTCTAGCTGGTTCTGGAAAAAGACAGTCCACTCTAGCCTTTGATTTTGAAGTTACTGAAAGTAGCAGATTTCATATCAAGACCTGGACTTTCAGCTACCAAAAAGATCAATAGAGATTGGGAGTAGGCAACCAAATCAAACAGATCCTGGTGTGGATTTTCTGTACATTTTATACTTGCCCTCCAGTAGCTCTGGATGATGTAGATTTTGAATAGAGGTCAGGAACAAGCTTGCCTTGAAGGAATAATCAATCAGAGATGAATCTTTGCATTTTTGCTTCAGGATTCTGGAAAGGCACCCTCCTCATTCTCTGCTGCCTTGCATTGTATGAAGTCATCAAAATTTCACCTGTACAGAGCAATATACAAATGTTCATAAATGGCAAGAACTGATGGAACCTGCCACTTGAACTAGGTATGAAAACAGTGAGTGGGAGGAAGCCTTATAAAGTTTTAAAGATAATATTGTTGCAGTCTTTTCCACTTTAATTCTTTAGTTTTTATTTGATCCAAGTCAATTGTTTGCTCTGTGCTCCTACTGTACTAACTTCCAAGGTTTTTTTTTTTTTGAGGGCAGGCAAAGTCCTTGTGTCTTATCATCTGAAGTGTAGATAAAAGATTATTTATTATCAGCTTGAAAATATGAATGATAGCTGATGGTCTAGGAAATCACCATAAGGCAGATATTCTTATAATAAACACATTCCCACAGCAACTAGATTACAGTGACACTAGAAAACAACAGAGCCTAGTTTTCCCTCTCAATCCCAAAAGCAATCTCTGCTTTCAAGTGCCAGGGCAGGGTGACAGGCCACTGCCCAGGACCTCACACACAAAGCAACTGGACTGTTCCAATGCGAAGCAAAAATATCTCTGACTTCATGCAAACAGAGCAGACCCCAGACCCCAAGCAGGCAGATGTCCCAGGCAGCACACTGCTGAGAGCGAGCTGGATATGGCTCACTGCTCACCACAGCTACTCCAGAGCCCTGAAAAAAATCAGCTTTCTTTGCTGCTGCCATCCAGGAGAGGCTGAGAGGTGAAGGCCACTGCTTATGGTGCTCCAACCTCCATAAAATCTTGAAACCCTGTGCTCTGACATTGCCTCTTGTCTCAATTGCAACAGCATGATGGCTTCCCCAGGATTTTTTCCTTGACTCCTCATCCACCTCTGTCCCATTTCTTCTGGTTCTCATGCTGCTCTGGCAGGAGTAACCCGGGGTCAGTCAAAACCTGAATTGTCTTTTTAGAGCAGCATATTAAATTTTGCCAATAATGTGAAAATCACTGTGCTACCTCTAAAGAACCATAAGCTCAGAGCCATGACTTACTTCTGTGCAACACAGCACTGAATCCTGCCCTGACCTTAAAGCATGCTCTAAACCTCCTGTCTTCAAGCAGATTAGCTGGGTTTGAGCATACACTTAATTGCTGTCTTGAGCTAGGCTAGATTAAACCTCTAGGTCTGTCAAAACAGAAATATTTTAAAGAGCACATGAAAAAATAATCCAAAAGAGGGATACTGTGAAATTCCATCAGGCAGAATTAATTTTTTTCCTTCTGCATGTGGAAAGTGAACTGGGTCATTCAGCATTCAGTGACTTTTTTTCTTACATGCTTTACCACACACAGCGATTACTTCTCTAGATTTAGATCACAGTCACAGAAGGTTTAGTAATTTAATATTTTAAAATGAAGTGGCACTTCAAATTAAAGGGACGCAAATACTGTTTGAACATGGCAAATGCTGATCATATAATTACATGGCAATTAATTTTCATGTGGTATCTGTGTGATTATGAGATAAATATACAGTATTTCTCTCTTCCAAACAGCACAGCAGTTTACCAGTTAATTACTTTTATATCTGCTTAGCGTAATTACACTGTAATCCATGAAAGTCTGTACATATTCTATCATTACTTCTTGTTTACTAATAGCAGCACACAAGTGCCTTAGGTCAGATCTCATCCCTTCCTCAGTATCCTGACACCTTGCATAGGTATAGGTCTACAGGAAAGAAATGCAGGAATATAGGAGGATTTCTTGGATGCTTCACATCTTATATACAATGTGCAATGTGCTCTGGTTCTGCTAAAATTTCTTGCTCTGCAATATACTGAGATTTCCAAGATCATTGCTAGAATATGAATTTTGCATTTTGGACGTAGGACAAAGAGAGGGGCTGAATAGCTTTGCATCCATTCAACTACATTTTTTTCCTGAATTGCTTTATTTAAATACAACAATACTTAGCGTTTTCTGTGCTGCTTCCAAACTTCACATATCACCAGTTCATGAAAGTATCTCAGTGTCTCAGACAAGAAGTAGTTCTGTTGAAGAAAAATACTCTAAATCTCATCAAGCAATTTCTCCATGTCCAAGAGAAAGATCCTCCCACCTGCAGCTGGAAAAGTGAAGGAAGGGCAAGAATGTGCAGTTGTTCTCTGTTCTCACTGGTGTTCAAATTTAGCAGGCTGCTGTTGCAGCATGAGAGATTACAATGATGAGCATTATCCCACATGTGATATGAATGAAGAAAAGACATAATAAAACTATAGTAGCTCTATATAACTTGTGCCTTGTGGTTTGAATATCTGCTATGGGCTCAGTCTGTGTGTATTGTTCTTATTGTGCAAATGCAACTTTTTATCAGGGGGTGAGAAAATGCTGCAAGGCATTTGCATTTACATTTGCATTTACATTTATCTACTGCATTCCCGAATTCACACTCATGCTTAGATATGTAACTTAAGCTCCCCACAGTGACTGACATCTTATCTAGGGCATTGTGCATTACCATGTTTTGGTAAACATCACATGGAAAAAAAAAGTGGGCTGAAAGACAGCATAAGTAACAATGGGAATATTTAATCTATTATGAAATCAAAGGGGTACTATTTAGGAGATTCCAGATTAAAATTTTGAGGACTAGGAGATACCCTTTGTCATGAAACCAAATGCCAAGAGAACTGACTTTCAACAAGCTATGTGAGAGGAATTGTTTTTTTTAGAGTCATGTTTCACAAATCATCTTCAAGGCAAATCATTGTGACTGTGAAACTGTGGTAGCAGTTTCAACATCATAAACTAGACATCATTCTAAAGCAAATGGCAGCTTGCAATGTCTTTTTTAATGGCACAATAATTCTAGATTTTTACTCAGATAATGAATTTGCAATGAATCCAAACACAACATCAGACTTCAGAAAATCCTTGTTATTATGTTTCACTTACTAAAGTCAACAGCATTTTGAAAAGCCTTTTCATGCACTGGAAGTAAGACATGATTCACCATCTGTCACAGAGGTTCACTGGTTATATTTGGATCCATTAATAAACTCATAGGTTGCAGATGAGTAAAGGTGAGCCACTCCCCAGTGGAAGCAGCTGGTCCAAATCTTTGCCTTTTTTCACAGCCAAATTGTTAAAGTTCATTCTGATTCAGAGCAATTGCATAGTATGGAAAAGATAAACTGACCACTCTGTCTGCAAATCAACCCACCCAGATGGATCCCTGTTGGATTGCAGGTCTGGCCATGCCAAGCAAGCAGGATGACACCCTACCTTCCTCTGCCTCTGGAGTTCAGCAAGAGCTTCAGGAGACTCAGAGAATTTAAAACCCTCTGAGGGCCTTTGTGAACAACTCTCCACTTTTTAAGTTTGAAGTATGAGCTAAAAGGTTCAAAGGTGGCAGCATTTCTGACCTTTAGCAAGGAATTGACTTCACTCGTGTCTCTCCCTGACTTTTCCAGATTGCATCATTGTTAAGTATTTCTGCTCCCCTCTGTGTTTCTAATTGGTTTGTCTGTTGGAGATATTTACAGCAAAGGGAACTGCTTTTCAGCCTAGCATTGTCTGAGCAGCACAAGAGATCTCAGAGATTGCATTATCCCTACTCAAGCATCAGTTTTCTGGGTGCACTTCAATGGCATTTCTGAAGCTTGAAGAAGACAGGTAATCTGGAGATGACAGAAACTAGAGAATCTGCTCAGAACTTTATTTTTTCTCCTTCAGGTCTACTGTAGCATTTTCATTTAAATAAGGAATGCATTCCTTAAACAAATCACCAGATTATAGCCATTTACCATACTTTGGTTCACAATGCAAAGCAGACTCAAAATACAGGAACGGGATTTCTTTCACTATATGTACAAAACAGGGACTTCTAAGTTTAAAGGCACAAGCTGACATTAGTCTGAGAAGGACTCAATACACTTAACAGACCACAAAAGCACACACACACACAAAAGTATTTAGTTGTATCTTACATTATTCTTTTTTCTCCTCATGGGAAAAAACATTTCAAAAAATGCTGGAAGCAGGAATAGATCCTCATCTTCCATTAGTCCATTATTTCAAAGGAAATTGTGCTCCAAAGTGAAGGAAACTGAAAGCTGAAGTCCATCAGGTAAGTAAACTGCAAAAACTCTGGCAAATTTCCAGATGATGGCTATCTGTCAGGAATAGCTCCTGAGATCTATCCCATAGTTTCTTTACAACTTCAGAGAAGGCACGACACAGTGTCTCAGTAGTGTTACTGATTCCATATGAAGAATAATGTCTGTTAACCTTGTATTTAAGATGTTAAGTATATCTTTCTAGTTTATATTAAACAATTACATTATGAAGCTTTAAAATTTGACTTTTATCTGCCTGGAGTTACAAATACTTATCTGTTTAAGTATCTGAAGAAGTGTTTTAAAGAAAACTTTAGAGAATCTAGATGAAGGCAACCTGAGGTGAATATCTAATGGACAAGGATTCAGTTTCCTGTGATCATAAATGGCAAATCAAATTTAGTTTTTCAATGCTAATTTCACATGGTTGGGCATATCATAAGAAATAGGGATCTGTAGCTCCATCCCATGCCTGACACTATCACTAGGATAGCTCATGAAATATATACCTGAAAACTGTATTGGAATTAGCGTTATTACTAATGAAAAATTCAATAAAAAGACAAACGGAAAATTCAGAAAACATCACTTTAGCTTAAAAGAGAATGTGCCAACATATTCTTTGTTCCTCTTCATCATCATTTTGCTTTGTGAGTCTTTAATGGCACTCTGTCACTGACAATATCTAGCATACAAACACCTACCACACGTTTATATGAAAGACTGTGCATGTGCATATATTGACATGTGTGGGAAAGAATATCTTACACCAAAAGCCATATACACTCAGATATATAGGTAATCTGAAGTGATTTGACAAGACTGTAAATAAAGTGTCATTTTCCTTCACAGGAAACAGAGAGTGGGAGAGATTCAGCCTCAGAAGTCTCTCTCACTACATTTTTCCTGTGAAATTCTACCAAAGAATGAAGGAAATAATTTCAGCCACTTTCTCATTTGACATTTACTCACAGAATGCTTCGCGACTGGGAGTCACCCATCCTCAGACTTCTCCTCTTTAGGCAGCTACTATGAATTCCTTCCTCTCAAAGCTCTCATGATAATTATCACATTGCCATTAGGATTATTCCACTCTTAATGATCAGTATCTAGGATTGGGCTTTTCCTTTGCATCAAGGTTCATTCATCTCTCAGTTTCATTTTCAGAGGAAGAGGCTTCTGTGATCTCATCTCTTTGTGTTCATCTGTGTACCTACCCTTGAAAAAATCTCAACTCAGAGCCCAGTTTCTACCAAACTTAACAAAGAGGCAAAAGTTCAAAGATATTCACTTCTGACATGCTTGAGGGTTGGGATGAGGACAAGGTAAGTAGAGGAGACATTTCCCATTTCCACTGAAATGCAATTCATCCCATATTAGATGTTAAACAAAGAAGAAATCCATAGGAAATTGTGACTCTATTCTTACAGGGAAACTTCTGTCACCAGCAAAATAGAACTAATTTCCCTTACTGTGAAGCAGGGATTGTGATGATTTAGTTCTGAGTGCATAAGAAAAGAGACAAGAGATTATAGCTTTTCTTTTCATGGTAATAAAACCTTTGTTTATCGTGGCCTGCTTTTGCAATGTGAATCTCAGCACATGAATTCTGCAAAAACCAAGGACTCTACAGTAAAATTCAAGTTCATCCTGTTCTAGAGAAAGTGAGGTTTTATTTTATGAAGATACAGAAGTTACAATATAAAAATAACTGGAAGATATACATGTGAGTTCACTGCTTGCTTCTTTTAAGACTTAACATTTCCTCTTTGTACTAATCAAACAATGCAAAAAAAAAAAACCAAAACTCAATATTTGTGAGTAATTTATCTCAGAGGTTAGAAATAAAATTGTATATTGCATTGCATTACAGTTAATTTTTATATAAAAGTAAGCATGGCTTAGCTATGAAGTATACAGGTGCTGTGAGAGAACTAGGGATGGGAAAAGCCTCAGCAGAGAGGCAGGGAGAGGTCAGAAGCAGGTGAAGGAAAATAATACTTGGTTCATTCCTCATACCCACATGCAATGACAGTTTATAAGAAAGACTGTGACTGGCTTTACATCATGTGTCAGCTTTTCTGCCTGCTCAGTCTTTATTGCTGTCAAATTTTATTGTTCAGACTGGCATACAACTGAACACGACTTTAAAGGGTTAGGGCGTTGTATTCAAGTGCAGTTCTAGCTGATTTAAATCAGGAAGTTGCAGCACCCCTGATTCCCCAACCTGTTGTGTCCCTAGCCCTTACAACTTCCCAAGCACCAGTAGCACCAGAGCCAAACATGGGAATTACGTGACTGCAGTCAGAAGATGGGACCCTGACATCCCTACTATGGCCAGTCTAAATTCTGGTGGAGACATTTCCCATGAGCATGTTCAAATACAGCTAAATGCAACAGCGGAGAAGGATGCCCAACATGCAAGGGCAATATTCCATACCCAAGCAATTATGCTAAGCAGTATTCATGTCCGCTGATCATGGTCATAGAATAACTGCTTTCCATCACAGATTTTTTCCAGATGTGTCTCATTCTTTTCCTGTACAACTGAGATATTTCTTTAAGAAGCCCCTGCAATAACTAATAGCACCTTTGTGCTCTATCTTCATAGTCACCAGGTCTGGATGAAGGAGTTGTATGCTTTGATTGCCAGCCTCACCCAGATGTAATGTGAAAGATATTTTCCTTATATTTACATAGAACCACCTGTGTGGTAATTTTGGGATCCCCCATGGCAAGAAGGAAGTGATGAATCTGACTCCATGTTCTTAGAAGGCTAATTTAGAAGGCTATTATTATATTATATTATATTATATTATATTATATTATATTATATTATATTATATTATATTATATTATATTATAGTATATTATACTAAAGAATAGAGAAAGGATACTTATAGAAGGCTTAACAAGATACTAATGAAAAACTCGTGACTGCTTTAAGTCCAACACAGCTGGGCTGTGATTGATCATTAAGTAAAAACAATTCACACGTTGGATAAACAATCTCCAACCACATTCCAAAGCAGCAAAACACAGGAGAAGCAATCAGATCGTTATTGTTTTCATTTTTCTCTGAGGCTTCTCAGCTTCCCAGGAGAAGAAATCCTGGCAAAGGGATTTTTCCAGAAAATATGACAGTGACACACCTGTGTTTCAGTTTGTGCCCCCAGTGCCTCTGAGCACCACAGAGAAGAGTCTGGCTTTGATTTCTAACACTGTCCCATCAGGTATTCAGACACATTGCCCAGATACATCCCTTCCCTGAGGCTGACCAGCCCCCAATGGCAAGATGTGGCAATCTCAATCACCTTTGTTGCCTCTTTCTGGGCTCTCTCCTGCCTGTCTCTGGCCCTGTGGAAGCACACTGGGACACAGCACTCCAGAGCTAAGAGAGGGTAAGGATTGCCTCCCTCCTGCTGGCAGTGAGGAGGCTGTTGGCCCTCCTGGGTACAAGGACACATTCCTGTCTCATGTTTGAGCTGTTATGCAGGATCCTCATCCCTCCCCTGGACAGCTGACCTCCATCTGGTCAGCTGCCAGCATACACTGGGGCATGGAGCTATTCCTCCCCAGGTGCAGGACCTTACATATCCCATCAAGGGATTGGAATGTAAAAGAATTTAGCACCCAGAATCATTTATAAGGCTGCTTTAGGTACCTCAGAATATTATGTACTTGAGAGGGCAGATGCTGTTCTGACCATGTGCAGGTAATTTTCATACTGTTAAATAAATATGTCTCTTATGTTAGGACTTCTTCTCACCTCCTACAGAAAACACAGATTAAATATTGCCTGTCCAGTCTGAGCTCTATTGCTTTCTAAATGTAAATCAAAAGTGACAAAATCCTAGTTTAGTTACTTGGGTTAAAATGTGAAAATAGGTGCAAATTTAATAAAAAACTTAGATTCTTTTTCAATTTTCAAGACTTCCTTTAGAACAGGCCTAAAATAACAGATTATTAAACAATTTTACTCTTGCATTTTCCCAGAGTAAAAGGTGGTAGCAGAACCAGAGAACTGATTCACTAAGATGGTGAATTCTCTCAGCCTTTTAAAACGATAGGCATGGAAGAATTTGTTTGTAACCACAGGGACCTCTTGCAGAGTGATGCTTTTGCCATGCAGACCCCCAGCTCCTTCCAATGTTCCTTCCCCCAGCTGCTGACCAGGACACACAGCATTTGCTGCCTCACTCCTTGGCCTTGGAGAGTTGCAAAAACAACTAAGAAAACCATAGAGAAAATTGCTGAGTGTTGTCCCAGAAGCCTGAATAAAACATTTTCATGTCTTTCCATGTCAAGACAAACCTGAAGCCAGAAAGGGGAGGTATGAGCCTGGTGGTTTCCCATGAGTCTGTGCCTGTCCTTGGATGACCCAGTATGTTCTGAAAACATGAATTCTGATAAAGGATTTTCCTGCAGTTCATTCCTACATATTTGTCCTATATAGATCCTTTGATGTGTTTAATAAAATTCATCTGTGGCTTTTCCCTTTCCTTTACTGGAGAACTACTCTGTTCACTTTCTTTGTATCTTTCTATTTTACAACAACTGTAGGGTATATGTTTCACATCTTAATCTGTCTGTCAAATTTAGTTTAAATTGGCCACAGAGATTATGGGGTTTCTTGTGAGGGCAGCCAAGAGCAGCTGACAACTAAGCATTTTCTCTGTGGAATCTGGATAGAAATATCTAAAAATATATAAAACTCTCAGGAACCATGAAACTTTACATTTGCTAGACGATGGAATTACCTAATTTCTGCTTCTTTACAATAAAATTAGGAGAAAATCCAAATGCTCAAATTTCCCCATGAAAAAACAACTTCTTTTATTTAATACTTGACATTTTTGAGTGAAGCCTCAATGGCAGGTTCATTCTAAAGGAAGGGTTTTTTTTCCTTTTCTTATGCCAAACTATAGAAAGCTACCATTGTTAGAAATCTTTGTCCTTTTAGCTTAAGTACTGACCCAGAAGTCAAAACTGCAAATTACAGTCCACTTACAAAAGCAGAACTGTAGACTGTGCAGGTGTTAAGCTTTTTAATCTCTAGAATGTCACACTCCAGCTCAAGTCACTATTCATTAAACAGAAGCTGTTAATGCTATTTGTTGACAGCATGAGTTATCACTATTTGACAGTCATTATCTTGCAGCAAAGCTCTTTAGACTTTTGGACCCTTTCTCTGTGATTATGTTGTATTAATTTATTTTTTTCTGTAAGCAGTAGCTCATTTATCATTTGAACTGGGAATTCCCACCGAAGCCGAGTTTACCATTGACTTATTAGTTAGGAAGTAAATGGAATGTAGTAGTTTTAGATGAAATTTGGACCATCTTATCTTTGAAATTGGGAAAAAACTATATTCTCCACCTAGACTGGTAGTTCCCCTTAACAATGTTTCAAATATGGTTGTGTTACTTTCACTGACCAAAGACATTTTTTTTGTAAAAGTGAGAAGGAAAGGAAGGAAGGCATAACTCATAAGGTCTGCAAAATTCAACCCTTTAGTAGCAGGAGGAGGACAATGTTAAAAAAACATTTAGTGGGAGGATGGAGAAGGCAGGAATAAGAGGATCTAAGGTAGACTGCGACTCAGGTTGCCTTTTCAGTAGGGTTTTGTAGCCTGTGAAGTATCACATTGCACTGCAAAAATATAAGCAAAAGTTTGAATTTCTAATCCCTTAGCAAATCAATTTCTTCTTCCAAATTAATGTCAAAATATTGAGGATTTTTTTCTCATCAAAAAGTTCATAAAATCCCTGATTCACAAATAGCTAAATATTGTGTTATGAGTCAGTTTGACATTAAATTGGATTATCTGTCATCCCACATGGTCTCACAGGAGCTGTACCATCTCCAGTTCATAATCTACTTCATGAGCAGTGCTCAGTGTGAGGACTTCATCTTTCACAGCACACTGACACTTGTAATTCCTCATGTGTTTCAATCAAAGGCCACTATAAGGCACCATGGGAGTTAAAATCCATCTGGGCAGCACAGATTACAGAAAGCCTGGAGGCAGGGCTCTAACCACCTAATGCACAGATGTTATGAAATTTCACTGACAGGAGACCCAGGTTAATTCTGAACTGAAGCTACCATTCCAAATTTGACAAAAGTGATTAGGCATTCCCTAATGGAATATTTTTTTAAATCATCAACATAAAAACACAATTTTATAGAAAATGTATGTTGTGTAGAAAAAGGCCCCATTTAGCTGAAAGAAACAAACCAGAATTTTCTTGTCCACCTCCTGGTATGGTGCAGGTTTTATGATTTTAGACTAGTGCAGGAGAATGTGAGATAGTTCTAAAGAATGACAGAACCTTTCCCTTTGATTCTTTGGTTGTGTAGAGACTAGACAAGGCACTGCCTCAGAAAGGCAGGACAGGCATTAATAGCTGGACTATTTTAAAGAGTCAGATGGGAGGATGTCAGGCAATGTCACTGAAGTATTCTGATGTTTGATAACTCTGTAACAGGAGCCATCTATTTCAGGCTAGATTACAAATTGATTGAAAGCAGCTAATTCATCTGGGCAACCCAATTATGTGAGCTACACAGAATCACATCAGCAAAGAACTATTACATATCAAAGCATAATAAAATTGAGGGCATGTTGAGAACCAAGGGTCATTGAGGTGTTGCTTTATGCTTTATCACCACTTAACAACAAAGGCAAAGAAAGATAATCTTCAAATCAGTCCAATATGAAACTTCAATATGAGAGGTCTTTTTATGCTCTTTGATACTTTTCCTATGCAGTTGCTTTTTAAACACCAGATTTCTTCCCCAAAAATGAATATACTTTACAGGATCTTTTCCCTGCTTGTTGTGGGGTTTTGTCTGTTTGGGGTTTTTTTCCCTATTGTTTTTGAAAATGTGGATGAGACCATGAAAGAATCATGTCTCTTTCCTTACACAGCATTCTGTTCTAAGAAACTTCACCCTTTATTGCATCACGTTTCCTATTTGATCTAATAAAGTAGCTCATCATTTCTTAATCATGCCTCTTGCCTCTGCTGTTCTGAAAAGGTTGGAACGAGATGCAGGTAAGAGAGAATTAAATGATAAGAGTATACTTAATGTCCCTTGGTGTGACTAGAATGAAAATAGGCCTTGTCAAACAAATAAGATTTCATTTTTGTTGAAATTACAGGTTTGATTGATGAAGATAACTGCACAAGTATAATTGAATAGCTAAGCATTGACATCTGAAATATCAATTTAAAAATTAACTGTATTTATGAGTAATGAATTAATCATCCAACTAATAAACCTTCAAAAGTCAGTGGAGAACATTGCTTAGCATTTCTTCTAAAACAGACTAGGAAAGGCTTTCCTGTCCATGACAAACACAATGCAATCCAAAAAGCATTAGCATTTTGTGGTAAAGAATGTTGCAAAATTAAAACATCTCATGACAGAGCATATTGTCCTTCTCCCTCAGAGA
Source organism: Melospiza melodia melodia (assembly GCF_035770615.1). Classification (NCBI taxonomy): domain Eukaryota; kingdom Metazoa; phylum Chordata; class Aves; order Passeriformes; family Passerellidae; genus Melospiza; species Melospiza melodia. The sequence goes on from NC_086196.1 coordinate 128,641,850, forward strand.
ATATTTAAGTCTATACATAAAACAAGAAAGAGGTACTGAGACCATTTTAACACTTAACACCGTAAGGTAAGAGATTATATATGGGATATGGGTAATTTGGGTTGAAATCCAATTTTTAGCCTGAATAAAGAGATAAATCTGTACTTAGACTCTCTCAGTTACTACGAGGTGGATTTATCAATACTCTGGAATGCAATTCTTTAGTTTTTATTACATATTCCTGAATCTGAGAAACCTCTCTGTAATACTTATCAAAATCAACAATTATATATGAAGGACTTTTACTTCCAACATATTGGTATAATCCAGTGAGAAAGATCTTCAAAAATACTGGCCTATGACTGTTTTCTATGGAAATTTGGTAGGGCATGACAATACAGCTGACACCAATCAGTATCTTCTTCAGTGATATGGAAATAGCATAAACCTACTGCTGATAAAATTGTATCAACTGATGCAAAGATGAGTGGAAGGCTAAATAATGGTGATGAAACACCCTCATGGTTGGTAAATTGCTCAGCAAACTGAGTCCATTCAGGCAGGATACATTACACTAAAATATGTATGAAGCAAAATATAAATAGTACAGAAAGAGGGACTATTCTGTGGCCACAGAAGCTGTGAACAGGGCTTAGGATTCCCACTGAGTTACCTACTTCAGCTGAGGATGGATGCAGGCCCTGCTCAGAATGCAGATGACTCTTTCAGACTGCATGTGTGTTTCTGAATAATAATAATTATTAAATATGTCTCAAACTGAACAGAAAAATTGAGTTATTCAAATTGGGAAAAAGTCCTACATTTGTAATTATATCAACAGAGGGGTAAAATGAATTCATCTTCCCTCACTGTCTTCAAGTGAGCATTTAATAGCTCCAAGAGAAATAATGTTTCAGCCCAAAAATTTTCTATGCTTTCTTAGTAACATTTGCTTCTGTGTTCTTGTCGCCAGATGAAGAACTGTCGGCACACCTGCTGGGTTCACACAATGCTTATTCTTCAAAAACCACTGGTCTGTGGAACCACACAATGCTTATTCTGTGGGATCATGTTAAACATTAACCAAGAAGAAGAATGGAAAATAACCAGCCCAGTTATGCCAAATTTTCACCAGTGCACCAAGCAGCCAAGTATGACTTTGGGGTCACCAACCACCAGGGACCACGAAAGACACCCTCAGAACAGAAGAATACATGCAAAAAGGGGATGGAACAAATGTTGAAAATTTTGGGGAAATTATCATCAAATGTGCATTTTTTTTTCCAGGAAAATCAATGAATGTGTATGTAAAATATAGTATAAAAACAAAAACTTTTTCTGTACTTGGTATGCATGATGTTTTGGAGAACATATCCCGTCGTGCATCCAGATAAATAAATAATGCCTGCTTCTTAATGTTACATTGGTGTTAAGGAGTTGTATTTTTACTGATTTTTGGAAGCAATCCCATCTTTGATGAGATTGCATGGGAACAAGTTATTAGCCTTCAACACTTCCAGCAAAATGAAATGTAGCCTCTGGCACTAAGAAAGCCTAGATTTTCATGGACTTTCAGCTACATCTTAGACTTCTGGTGTGTAAGAAAACAAAGGAAAAAAAATTCTAACTCCAGCTAGAAATTCAAGCCCCTTCCCACCTGGATTGGCTGGTGGCTCCAATGGATGTGCTCTTAGAGGTGACTCTGCTTCAGGTTTTACACATGCAAGGTACTTTCATACACTTTCTAGCTGTTTTCATGAAACTAGAGAACTAGCCTGCAGTTTAGGCAAGCCAATTGAAGCCTGTCATTTGAACCTCAGTTTTAGATAACTAATGATTCTGCTTCTGTGCCCTATAACCACCAAATGGAAAGCAGTAGGTGTTTCTGAAGGCCTTCAGAAGTTATTGTTTACATTAATTCTGTGCCCAAACTACAGTCATCACGATCTCTCTTCAGAGAGATCTCTAAAGCACCCACTTCTCTACCTTAATTGTACAGGGAATTTGGCCAGATGCTTTAAGAACACTTCTTTGCTAGGAGTGGAAGGATAAACACATTATGAGTTTTCAGTTAAATGGTAGTCAGCAGCAGCAGCTATATGAAAAATTACAATAGAAGAGCAGAATCATGAAGTCTGTGTTAGCACAGAAACATGAATGTATCATATGATACCAAGTATTTCATTCCATAGCAAGCATAAAATGTTTTATTATTAATTATTCTTTTATTTTTATCTCTAAAAAACAAGCTTCAACATTTTATAAGTTAGCTGACATCCAAATTTTTAGAACAAATTTCTATTGTAAGGACAATTGTGTGAGAAAGTTTTCTCAAAATCTAGTTGTTTTGGGGTTTTTTTACATGAGAAAATTGATTTATTTATTTGTCTAGAGAGCAGGGCTTAATAAATATCAACACTACTTCATCACATTTTTAAGCTATTACTACCACTTCTCATTATTGCTGAGAGGCTCTTGCAGCTTGATGAACTGTCCAGCAAGAATCTAACTGATCACTGAGCTGGTCTTAAATATGTCAGAAGAATTGCTGACAGCAAAGACTGTGCACTGAGAACATATAGATCGGCTAGACATGCACTCTGTTCATTATAGAGCTCCACATTTTCATTTAGTGTACATGGAGAATTTCTTATCCTTGGGCTACCTGCAGTTTAGGATTTGACTTGGATTTGTTTCCCTCTTTCGTCTGTGCAATAGCCCAGAGCACAGTGCTTTTTCTTCCTGAATTTTTGATGCTCTTTCCAGCATGCTAGCCTGTGAGGGTTGTTTTCTCCATTATTCAATCTTTGTCCTATTTCTTGTCTTCCTTTAGCTTGATACACTTGTTCCAAACGGATGGCTGTTTTACTTCAGTGCTCTAGCTGAAATTCAATAGGAGATATCTTTATAGAGATAAAGCTGTTCCTCTCATAAATCTCCCTAGCAAACTGGATTCACATAGTCCACAATAGATTCAGCCTTTGATTAGGGATTTCTTTCTCTGATATCATACAGGAATATACAAATTCTTAACCGTGCATGTTTTTGAATATTTTTTGATCTGCAGTTTTTGTCTCAGAACTCATCAAATTGGTCTCTCCTGTGTTCATACAGCATTTCTAACAATGGTGTCCCACTTCTTTGTTTACTTTTTTTGTCTCATCAAAATATTTAAAAGGCATTATTTCAATTTTTTAAAATCTTTAGCACAGGGAGATCTGTATACACACATCTCTTTCATCCGTTTCTTTATACACAAAGATATTTGTATCTATGGTTCAGCCTGAAACTGTGTGATTTTTTTTTCCTTGGGACTTTAGTGTTCAGCAATTTATCAGTGTCTTCCTAAGCATGAACATCAGACAACTGAATATTGCTATTGTTATTCTTGCATCACCTGTTAAGTAAAATAAAGAAGATTCTTTTTTCTTATGGCCCATTATCTCTATATTAAGACTTAGATATATTCTAGAATAGTAGCCAGCATTCTAGGCACATGTTATCTTCTCAGTCCCCTTTCCTTTTGCAAGCTGTATCTAATGCCTTTCCAGAATTTGTAATTATTGCAGAGTTTAGTAGAGGGTAAACAAGAAAGCAGCAGCATTGCCAGTGTTCAATAGCTTTAGTTCTTCTTATGGACCAATAATTTAGTAATTCCCTTAACATTCTCAGTACACGACTTCTTTTCTGTAGCAGCAGCTGAATAGCAGCTGATAGGGAAGAAAAAGTAATCAAAACTTTCTGGAAACGTTAAAAACTCATTTGGAAGTGTGAATCTCCAAAAAAGTTAAATTTCTGATATGAGGATCAAATCAGTCTCGGTATCATTTAGTGGATATAAAATGTCCCTTGCTATTTTTGTACTTGGCACACAGATAACATGGACAGATTAATAAAATAACTCTAAATTTCAAAAATAGTAGAAATGTAAGGATACAATGTATGTATTCTATACACTAGAGAGGTTTTATTTGTAAGGTAATTTTCTGTTTTATGAGTGTTTGAAACTCATATCACTGTTTGAAACCATCAACACTTTGAACCTTTACTTTCATAGCATTAACTAACAAGTGAAAAGTACTGCAGGGCACTGCAAATAAGTGTAAAACATCTTTAATACTTTCTCAGTCCCTGTCTTAAGTTGACAAAACAAAGTGTATGTCAGATACCTGAAGAAAAGAAATGGTAATCACAGGCAATTAATAGTATAAAACCACAGTAGTACCTGTGGGAAGTGAAAGAGGGTAAAATAAGAAGAATTGACCAGAAACAGCATTGGTTTTTCCACAGGTAGGATTTCATTTGAGTTCATTAAATGGTACTCACAGTTAGGAGGAACATGGAATTCCCATTTGGTTAGTGATGTTTCATTGACTGCAGCAAGCAATCACATGTGTAAATGGCAGCTTCATCACAGCAGTGTCCTTTCTCAGGTTGATGCTGTCCATTTGTCTGTGAGACAGCAATACAGTCTCTAAGCTGTTCACTGAACTTTGAAAACAGCAATCCAGCACATCAGCTCCTCAATAAATAAACCACAGTGGTGGAATAAACCACTGAGGGTCCTTCTCTGTGCTTCTGTTTTCAAACCAGTGGCTAGAAGCCCTGAAACACTTTATGTCCAGAAGTTAAAAGGTTTGTTTTCCACCCACTTCCCTGAACGAAGATCAAGACAATGAGGGAAAGACAAAAAAAACCCTCCTTTCTTTCTGTCTCTGTTCTCCTTAAGTTTGCTCAACGATATTTTTTGTTCTCTAAGTGAAACCACAACAGTGACCTTTCTTCAACAAGGACCACCAAATTATTAGCACTGGTGACAGAAATAGAGCCTGAGATTCAGGTTTTGAAATAAAATCTAGATTTATTATTTGTTCTGTTTCTCTTTACTCCATTTTTTATCATAAAATTGTCACAATAATGTGCCTTTCCTTGAAAATATTGTGTTTTGCCTCCAGCAACCCACAAATCACAAACACAGATTGCTGAGGATGTTACTATCTTTCTTTTTTCCCCTCAGAAGTAAACTTTTTGTCTGATATTCTCTCCCCAAGAGAAATGATCTTCTAGCAAGTGTGGCACGTATTTATTCTGAGTTAATATGATTCTATCATGCACTTTGCCCATGACTGGTTTTCTGCTTTGTTGACTGTGGGTTTTATGTCTTTTTAGGATTCCTGAAAGCTGATGGTAAGCATTAGAACTTTTTCATTAGAACAGATTCGGGTGGTGTAAATTCCATTGAGATTCTCCTGCCCAGAATTTTCTGTTTCTCCCTGGTAGACCCTCAGAGATGAGTGGCTATCAGCCTCTGAACAACGAGCCTGAAGTGGAATTCAGGTTGTCAGATCCCATGTCTCTATGCTTGCAAACCTGAAATCTTGAGGAGTATCTTCTTTCTGTCTGAATTGAAAGGACTTTTTTATTTAAACACAATAGGTAGCACCCTTCAGAGTTAGCTTTACATATGCCAGGAACCTTCACCAAATTATATACCTTCTCAAGCTTCTAAGGGAAATTAGCAAGCAGCCATAGATGATTTACTCTTTTCTGTATTGCCATACGCTACTGGACAGCAGAAAGAGGACTCCAGCCAGCTGGTCCTTTGTTTTGGCCTTGTGTGTGTCCTTATCGTGAGCTACCTCTATACTTGGGCATCCTTTTAGCTTTTTAAAGCCGTCATCACATGAATGATGATAAAGCTATTCTTGTTACTGACTAATGTAATGTTCTGGGCAGGATTTGCTAAGGGAGAGAAACGGGCAAATCTTCATAGAGGAGTGTTACAGTGTCGTGGGTTGACAGCCTTTATCCCAATATCGTGTGTTGTGTCTGGCAGCTGTGCCTTTTCTCTCCCCTCCACCCCGGCCGTCTTGCTGCAGTGGGGCAGGGAAGAGAGGGGGGGAGTGTTTGACCAGGTTCTTTTGCTTTGGGCTTTTGGCTGCTTGGCTTGGCTAGCCGCTTGCTTGCTTGCTTTCTGCTTTTTGCGCTGTTTTTTTTTCCTTTTCTTTTGTTCCCTCTTTCTTACCCTCCCCTGAAGATACTGGACCGGCTCCAGACCTGACCTGAGACGTCCAGGACACCCGGAGCTAGCGAGAGAAGCTCAGCACCCTTCACAACAGCGTCTGGTTTTCTTTTCTTTTCTTGTGTTGGGGAGTGTTCTTTTGTTACTTGTAAATAAATAGGTTTTGTTTTCCACTTTGCTCCTCCGAGAAATTCCTTCCCGAACCCGGTGTGGGGGGAGGAGTGGTTGGAGGTTTGTTTTGTTTGGGGGGCTCCCTTTTGGAGATTTCCCCTAATTTGTCCTAAACCAGGACACTTCTATCAGCTATACTCAGTGGATGATCAATCCTATTCTTGATAGGAAGCCAGTGACCTGTTGTCAGTATTTTTTGCTTTTCACTCCTTGGTTGCTGAAACAGAAGAAAGTAACCAAAAGAGTTTAAATTAATGAGAGGACACAGAATAAGTGAACAGTTGTGATAACATTAGCTAAATTAATAGGATCTGCAAGACTCGTCACACATAGTGGAGATTCCTTATTTCTTGTCACACTCAGTCATTTTTGTAGCCCATCACTGGACTCTCCAGCTTGCCCATGTCTCTCTTCTAGGGGCAAGGCCAGAACTGGACACAGTACTATAGATGTAACCTCACCAGTGCTCAGCAAAGGGAAGGATCACCTCACCTTGACCTGCTGGCACTCTTCAGTCTGCTGCAGCACAGGATGCCATCAGCTTTCTTCCATGCCAATACTGGAAAATGTAAGAAGGGAATAAAATCCTTGTATTTTCTCCATGGAATACAAAGTGCTAGGTACTTAAATCTTCTTAAGAAAAAAAATGAAGCATTAAGGAAAAACAGCTCATCAGTGGTCATTACAAGTGAGTTAATCTTCTTTATAGCATCCATAAATATTGCTAATGCATTAGTGTTTCACACATTGAACTCAGAGATGAGAAAATATAAATCAGTAATACATCCACTATTTTTCAGTCACCTCATAACAAAAAAAAAAAGTCTCTGTACTTTAAAAATTATGAGACTGTCCACATCCTACAGAGTTGAGAGACACACATAAAGTTATTTGCAGCAGGCAACAGGTGGTAGGACGAATTGTTAGTAAATTCAGTTCTCAAAGGACAGATTCTCCAGTGCTCATAAGCAGACCAGTTTGCTCCTCCACACACAGTATGAAGTAAAAAAGGGTTCTAAGGTGTGGTACCACATAGGTGAGAAGGGTACACTTGTACTCCACTTGAGAGGGACACACCGCAATCCCCCAGCAATGCCATACTTCCATTTTTCACTTCATCTGAGGTCTCATGCTGTTTCTGCCTGCTATACTCCCTTGATTATTTTCATATTTCCTTGCATATTTCCATAACATGCCCTAATTGAGAATTTCTCTCTCCCTTTTCAGTTTTTTTGTTGTCTTTGTGCAACTGATGAAGCATACAGATGCAGCCAGCAAAGATCTGTCTCTTCACTTTAGCTATAAGCACATAGCAAAGGTCTGGAATTTAAAAGAAATCAAACTTAACTAGAAACTCCTGCATGCATTTCATATATATCCATAGTAACAGAGCTCACAGCAGACTTTTTCACTTGGTCAGCCACCCTGACAGTGGTTGCTATGGATGTTTTGACGGTTTCTTTGCAATTAGAAGGTTTTGTAGAAACTGATGTTTCTGGCATACATTGTTTCTCTGAGGTGGATTTCACATTTGACTACCTGCTATTCCAGCATTCTACACATACACACATACAAATCAAACAGCAGAAGATGCCTGTGTCATTCAGGATGTTTCCAGTGCACAGTTAATGAAAACACTCCACAGGCAGATAATAACAAAAAGTGAATATGGGCAGTCTAGTTCAATGCAATTGCAACCCATCACTACAATCACTGTCTGCATGACAACAAGGCATCACACAGCCTTGCAGCAGGTCAGAACCTAAACCATGCCTTTGAAGATCAGAAGGAAATAAACAAAACTAATTATGAGCGTCTGATATTATCATCATAAGCATCACGTTATTATATAGCACAATTTTGTGGCTTTTCATACCAGTGAAGGAATTAAACTGGAGAATGCTAGGTCCAAGTGACAGGCTTCATATTTGAAGCACCTATAGTTGAAAACCAGCCTATACAGTTTTAGGATAAAATTAATAACTCCAAAGGTGCAGAATACAATCATTAAATGGTTGGTACTCTCACAGATTAAGTAAAATTTGACTTTCAGGACAGACACCTTTTATTACTATAAATTTAATTTGATTTTATTCACCTCTTTCTATTTAGCCATTTAAAATTACATAAGCAATTAATATAAAACAGATTAAAAATTAATTATTCAATCAAACAAATCTTCCACATTTTTCTTCTCTCTAATGAGTTCTTTATATTGTACATGTTTCAGTTCAAGAGCATAAGAATCATTTGGAATTCAAGCTTTGTCTCGCTTAAAAGTCAGGAAAAAATTATATTTTAATAATAAATAAATAAAAATTATTACCATTTACAGATATGCAAAAATCAACAAGCAGTCATGCATGCTATTATGCAAATCAGAATATTTCTTCCCCATTTATATTTTAATAATCCATTAGTAACTAGAAACATATTATGGATATTCCAGACACAAAATACATTTTAGTACCAGCACTTTCATCATCACTTGTGTTCATAAACTAAAAATGAAGACAGATTATGGGAAAAAAGATTGCCTTGAGGAATCATTCAAACAGGTTATTATGTGGGTTAACTAATCAGGTGCTAAGCAGGAGTGCCAGGTATTGGCCCACTGATTGGCTTTGGACATCAGTCAGTGCTGGTTCTGGTCAGCTCTTCAGGGATGACTGAGTAGTCATAGAGAACAAGACAGTCATTTGGAAACAGTCCTGTTGAATGGAGATGTAAAAAGCAATGAGTTAGATGATATGACACAATGAGATCTGGAAAGATTAGAAATCCGGGCCAAAACCAAACAGAGAAAAATGCGTTTCTTCTTCCAAAAAAAAAAAAATCAATGTAATAAACCTGGGGAATCCAATTAAAAACATAAATATTCAGTCTGGTGGAGAAGTGTAGGTAAGGTTAATGATATAGAAGTCCCAGGGGCAAAATCTGAAAGTGAATGAAAAAGGTTTTGGCAATGTGATATGGCTGCAAAACCAATTGTGCTGGGGCTGCAGAGCTTGTGAAGGGCCATGAGGGGAAGCTGTGTGAGGAGCAGCTGAGGTCACTTGGTCTGCTCAGCCTGGAGAAGTGAAGACTGAAGGGAGACCTCACTACTGTCACAACGTCCTCATGAGGGGAAGAGGAGGGGCAGGCACTGATCTCCTCTCTGTGGTGACACTGGCAGGACCCCAGGGAATGGCCTGGAGTTGCATCAGGGCAGGTTTAGGTTGGACATCGGGAAAAGGTTTTTTCCCCACAGTGTGGCTGGGCACTGGGGCAGGCTCCCCAGGAATGGTCACAGCACCACACCTGACCAAGAAATGTTCTTGAGTTCAAGAAGTGTTTGGACAATGCTCTCAAACACATGGTGTGACTTTTGGGGAGGGTTCTGTGTACAATGAGGAGTCGGACTTTGATGATTCTAATGGGTGCTTTTCAGCTGTGATATTCTATGATTCTGTGATCTATTTTCTGAAAATTTTTAAGAAATTGGAGTCATCATACATATGATCTTCTACAAATATGACTTAATATTTCAGACCATGGGAAATGAATAGCACAGTATACATGGCTATATGAACATAATTAGTGCAATTATAGTTTTCCATATTCTTATAGAAATCAGGGATTTACACCAGTTTTTATAACTAATAACTTTGTATTACTAGAAGAGACAGAATATAGATAATTCAAATGTATGAAGTTGTACTGATCTTTGGGAAAAGTTGAGGATCAAAACCAAATGTAGAGAAGGATAAATCCTCTTTTGCCAGTTTACGTAAAATTATAATAGCAACATGTGTAAAAAAGCATTTCATTAATATTCTCCAAAAAGTTTAAATAAGAAGCAATCTTTCCTGTGTGAAAAAATTGCTAATCAAAAGCCGCCTAAGTTTTCATCTCCAGACACTGCATGAAATTCACAGTGTAAATCCTTGACATCAAGTGAATGAGGATACCATGATGATATGGAACTTTCATTACAATGTTGAAACATTTTACAACAGAAAACAATATACAGTTGCAATTCGCTTCCCTGAACAAAGACTCAGTACACAGCAAGTTTTCTGTGAGTTATATTTATTTTCTGATGAAGTCACAACTAATACTGAAAGCACCACAGCAAATATTCTCTTGATGAAAGCTTCAGATTGTCTCTTTCTCAACAGCTCAATCCATCTTATAAACAATCTTTGTGACAATAAAGGGCACAAACATATGTGTCTTCTGCTGTTAGATTTTATTTGTTGAGAATTGTTAGCAAAGATGATTTCAAGATGTAATATGAAGGAAAAATACACAGCATTCCCAATTTCCAGTAACAAAACTCCAGACTTCTCTTGTATGCCTTAAGCTAGCTTTCTTCAGCTAGTGACTAAAATATTTTCCATATTTCCTGCACCTGTCCATAAAGAAAAATGAACACTGTCTCATCATAGCTGAGAAATTGAACAGTATATAGTGCTTGCAAGAATCTACATAATTTGGGAAAAAAACTCTACTTGCTCAAAATAATCACCTCTGCCAGGAAGCTTATACCACCTGGGGGGAATAACATGCATGAAAATATGCAGGCATCTGAACAAGTCATGCAAGCATAGGCATGGGTGAAATGACATCTGATTAATAAGGCACCTCACAATTTTGAAATGCTGGCTTCCTTAAGACTATAGAAACAGAATACTGCACTTTCAGACAGGAAGATTGTATTTTGAAGGAATCCGAAGAGATGGTGAAGAGATAAGGAAGAATGACAGGAAAAGGTGAAATATTCTTTATTTTAATTACCAATATTCTCTTAAGAGTTTTGAACAAAAGAAGATAAAACATAAATGAAACAATACCCTCCCTTCAGTAGTCTTTACAGAATTTTATTCTTGACTTTAACTAATGACTAAAAGGAAAATTTCTTAAATTATGCCATCTATCACTGCCAACAGTCACAGTCCACAATTCTCTTACAAGCTTGAAAGTATTCAAGCCATTTAAAGAAAATATTATATTCTAGTTCATTATGTAGCAAAAGAAAATTCAAATACTATCAATAAGGGCTTAACCAGAGAAGACATAGTTATGTGCCATTATTTCTATGCAATTCAGAAGAGAAAAAACTATTTGTGTGGTTATTTACTCTATCAAAAGTTCCTTCCCACAAGTCAAATTGAAAATACCATAGATTCAAATTCATGGATACTTAATTTGGTTCTGTTGTGACAGCCCTACAAGACTGGACTTTCCTGTGGATGTGCATGAAACTCACTGAGAATTAAATGAAAAATGCAGCAATAGAAAACAACTTATAAACAGATGATAAATCTAGCAATAACTGTATTTTTATTGTAAGAAAAATTATTTTACATACTTCTCTATCCATATATCAATGCAGCAAGTAGTGTTAATGTTATTCAAAAAGCAGTATCACTTGACTCAACTCAAAGATGGTTCTTATAACCAAGAGCTTCAACATGATGACCTCAAAACTGACTGATTTAAGGACCTGGCTGGAGATGTCAAGGGCGCCCAAAACTCCCATGTGAATTACTACTTTTCTTATGGAATGCAGCCCATTGTGGAATTCAGAGACAGTTTTGCCTGAAGAGCAAACATGCCAAACCTATACAGAAACCTATGTTTCTCTCTAAAATGTTCCTTTGTCAGTCAGTTTTATTCACAACATACAATATTGTCATAGTGCAACAGAAGTAACCTTTAAAATGGAAGTAACAGCTTCAAAGAACTAAAAAAACCTCAAAAATAATATAATATAATATAATATAATATAATATAATATAATATAATATAATATAATATAATATAATATAATATAATATAATATAATATAATATAATATAATATAATATAATATAATATAATATAATATAATATAATATAATATAATATAATATAATATGATTAATATAATATAATATAATATAATATAATATAATATAATATAATATAATTAATAGAATATAATTAATAGAATATGATGGTCTGTGACAATGCTGGAGAAAGAATTTATGAATAGATGTAAAATCCATACTTGCAGACACTGCACACTGGGAAAGAGTACACACACAAGCTAACTGGTAGGGTAGATTAACAAGTTGGTACACATTAAAAAATAATGCAATATACCAAGTTCCAGGTTCAAGGGGATGAGAAAGAAAAGTGTGATCTACAAAAAGACCTCTGTACTGAGAAAACTTTTTCTGGACAAGAGTTGAATTTCTTTGCCTATAAACTTCCTCTGTTCTTAGGGTTGTGCTTGGAGTTAAGACAAAAAAGAAAACTCAAAGTTTCACTGACAAGAAAAGGATCCTACATTTGAAAAAGCTGAGACTGGATGGACAGAATGGTCCCCAAATATTAGCACCCATGAGGTGAGACAGTGTCTCTGTAGATAAGAACAAGGGAAGAGAGGAAGGGAAATCCCAGAGGCACAGCCCTGAGGGCTCTGGAAAATCTCCGTCAAACCAAGAAGGATGGGCTGAGGCAGCAATTCTCATATGGAAATAGCCCAGTTTGTGGGAACAGTGTTACAAAGCTCAGAATGTGGTAAGGTTTAACCTGTGAGAAAGCTGAGAGCACCACCTGTTAGGTGGTTAGGTCTAAGAAAGAGAGAAAGCAGCAGGTTGCAATAGGGCTATTGGTTGCAATTGGTCTTGTCTGGGAGTATGGATGTGCCTAGGATTTGCATTATGATTGCCTTAGAATTAGGCTAAAGAGGAAACCTAGACCTCCCATTGGACTGTGGCTGCAAACAGGCTGAAAAAGTGAGGGCCAGGACACTGGGTCTCAAACAAAGGCTCAGCTAAGGCCAGGACCACTGTTAAGGGTTAGGGTATAGGTTGGGAAAGGGACAAAATCTGCAGCAGTGAGATTAGACAAAGGCTGCAAAGGGGCTGAAAAACAAGGCTGTCAAAAGAATTATTCCCTCCAAATGTTCCCATCCCTGCTGTGGCACTGGGCACTGAGCTAGGGTTCAGCCAAGGAGAAGGCTCAGCTAAGGAAGAGAGTTATGGTCAGGAAAGAGACCTACAGCTGGAAGTGGGGTGGCATTGCAAAGGAGCCATCCAGAGGGGTGTAGGTTTCTGTCTTCAGCCTATATCTTTCTTGTGGCAGTCTGTTTGAAACTCTCCTTCACCTGGATTTCTGTGGTTATTTTTTCTTGGCTCCTAAGAATCCCAAGAGATAAGGTGACAGCTCCAGCCCCAGTTTGTGCTTCTATCAGAGGCTCTAGGTTCCTGGGAGGAAAATTCAAATCTCAGCTGTTCCTTTTCCTAGAAGATTTTTCAGTGTCCTAAACATAGCTATCCTGCAGTTTACTGTAATTTTATTCCTAAATATAATCCTGAATATAAAATAAGTATAGGCACTTTCCTTCTTCATTTTACCCAGAAAAGGATTTTCTCCAGGGGTAGATAAAGCCTACAGGGCTGGAGTTTTTTTCAGACAGCCTTTCTTCTGCACCACTCAAGCTGCAGCTCTAGGCTTTTTCTCTCAATCATTAGAGTTGTAAAAGGAAGTGACTGGTGCAAAAATAATTGTTTCCTTAGGAATTTTTCATCTTCACTGGCCTTTTATTTTCTGAGGTTCATTTCAGGGTTTGGGTTAAGGTTTTTTTTGACTGAAAGTCCACAGCTATGTTTGATCCCATCTGGACTGCAGTTGACAAAGAAACCCATGGGCAGACTCTAATATTCTCCTTGGAAGAACAGAGAATCTTTGCAAGGAGCACTTTTTGGTTTATGCATCAGTCAAGCATTTATGTCAGTGCCAGAGGAGGTTTAGAGACAAAGAGAAATCTGAAATGAAGTTATAGTGTGGCTGCAATGTATCCTCCATTGTTAAGTAAGAACTGATACTACAACTGGAAAATTGCATCATATCCATCTAATTATTTGTCTGAATGGAGAGGGATTCCTCTCCTATGTCCAGGCTAGGCTTAGAGCACTCTGTTAATGTTAGATTTGTTGAGGAGAAGAATTAGCTCAGAACTTCAGGGAGTTTTTGGCCAGTTTTCAGTATAGGTAAAGTCCATCTGGTCTTTTGTGACACTCACATGGCATGTAGAATTTGGTGTTAGGGCTTCAGTTACTGTTTTGAGAAAGAGAAATAAGCAAATGACATTTTGGAGGTATCCTTAACAGTTGAGTTAATACTTACATGTAAATTTATTTTTAGGAATATTGATTCTTTTTGGTTGGAGTATTATCCCTGTCCTAGATCAAACTACACTTATTGCCTAAGACTAGAGCTGCAAGAAAGAAATTTCAGAACTCCACTGGCAGGGGGGGCTGGTAATGGACAGCAAAAGAACCCTGAAATTCTCCCATGAGGAAATTTTTGTCATGACTGGGCTGCCATGCTTTTTTTTTAAGGTTCCCCTTGCACTGGGCATTTGTTGAAAGAAATGTAGTAATTTGTTTGAGCATGTAAGATGTTTCCATTTAACTTGCTTTAACCAACAGAATTATGGTGGATCCATGTGCTTTGCATGGTAAAACAAGTAAGGATTTCTTGTGCTAACCACTGACTTGCAGAATAGGCATATATTCACTTAGCCTAAGTGCAAAAATTGTGGAGGACAAAGTTACAAGGTCCTGTGTAAAAGAATAGCATTTTCTTCCCCCCACTTTCCAAAATACAGCAACAAATACTCTTATCTTGCTAGCATTATTTCAACAATGAAAATCCTGCATGTTCTTGTTTTGTATGACACTGTTTTCTTGAGTATCTGTTGCGTTACATGCATGTTGACACACAGGTCTGCTCCAGTTTTCTGTCAAGATCTGTAAAAACTGAAAAGCCTTAGAACCATGAGGAATGGTTAGAATGAACTGAATTTATATTCAATGACTTTGGAGGAAATAAACAAATTTTATATAATTATTCTACACAATTATTTAATTGTATAATTTGACTTACACTCAGCATCACAGCATCTATGTGTTTATGTTTGTTACATGCTAAAGCAAAGCATCAAACCAATAGCTTTATGATTGCAAACCTAGCTCACACAACATAGCTTATACTTGAGGGAACATAAATATAACTTTTCTGTTGCTTCTGGCTGCATGGATAATCTTCCATAAACAAATTGCGGATGACTGAACAATGCTAGCCTGAACATGCCTGTTTAGGAGATTTTTGTAATAAACCCCCTCTTTCTCAGGGAGATGCTTATGCCTTAGGCTCTCTGCAATAAGAATCAGAATTTAATTTTCCTAACTTGATGGAGCTCAGATTCTGTTTTTCGGTTTAGTTCACTAAGAGCAAGAGAGACCAACATTTAAATATAATCATAAAGATTAGTGGATCCATACCAGGACCTGATTGAGAGCCACCACAACTTCCTGCCTAGGTATAAGCAAATCAGTGAAAGTAAAACAAGGAATTTCTCTGAAAGGCTCTGACATAAATAGGAATGGTTATGGCAGCAGTGGTTGTGGGAATAATCCTAACAGTATTGCAGAGACAGCTCATATTTGGTTTGCTTCTTGAGACTACTTTCCACAAAGCTGACCCAGTTTACATGTATGTTGCTTCTGCTTTATGAGCAGAGCATCTATTAATCAAGTCAGAATTCAGACCACTGGTTTGCCTTCTGCATCAGGCATTACTCAAAATCCTCATTTACATTCTGCGTTACAATCTTTAGAACTTCACAGCCATATTTTGAGTAAAGTACAGAAGCCTGTATATTAAATGACTGCTGTTTTGTATGACACTATTTTGAGTCTCCCCATTTAACCTATTTTCATTATTATTTAAATATATGCACATACAGAGTTCTTCACATCCTTTTATTCAGTACTGTATATATTCAAAGGAAAGCATAATATACATGCACTGCACTCCATGTACACTGGTCATATCACTAATTATTACCATGAAATTATTACAGAACAAGAAAACATGACAGAGCAGCCTTCAGCTACATGACACTGAAAAGTTCTTCAGACTGTTTTCTTGTTGTCTAGAGTATAAGACTGAGGCAAAGGTAGATATGTGATGATGCCCTAAGGACCTAGAAATAAAAGAACAGCCTTTCAAGACAATATTAGTATAGGAGATAATATAAAGGCTGATCTTTAATGGAGACCTCCAGGGGTAGATATGGAAAAATGCCCACCCTGCACAGGGTGAATACAGTTTTATAAGTTTACCAAATTAGCATAATTGACAAGTATTCACAACTAGAAGCATAGGTGATAAGGGAATTCCCCCTTCTGGTTAAATCCTTTTCTGGACACCCCCCTCTGCCCCTCCTTGGTACTAGCTGTACTTTGCTTATGAGAAAGTGTCTGGGGAGAGAAGTTCAGCCTTGCTTCCCAGAGAATTTAGTCTTGGACCCCGACAGCTTGGGGCCTCTGGAGGATGTATTTTGTTTTTCTGCCTATCAGGGGAGGAAAATTACTGGAGTTAGCTAGGAAAGGAATTCTAAGGATTCTACTCTGTAAATGTGTGCATACCCAGCCATGTGCTAATCATAGAAGCAAGAATGTCACAATAGAAATTCTAAACACATGTTAACAGCTGGAAAAAAGTATCTGCACCATTTTTTCAAGTCCTTGTCTGTTTGGTATTAACAAGAAGTATAGATACCTCCTGAGACAAATGACATTTTAAGGATATTTTAAGGATAAATATAAATTTCAGCAGCTGTTATTTTTCATCTTTTGTAGGTTATAGAGAGTAATTGTCTATTTACAGAGATGTGGAGACAGGTGAGCAGGAGTGTTAGCTGAGGGCAAACAAAGGTTAATTGATTTTAGTTACATATCAAGCTCACCCCCTTCACAGTGCCCATTCTGGAACACATAGCAAGTAAATTTTATCCTCAGTTTTAATTATGTGTCTGTATGTGTGTTTACACACATAAGTAAGGGCTTGGACTGGTGACCTAGCTACTCATCTTTGGTTTTATATTTTCCCTGAGTAACAACAGTGCTAGGCTGTATTGTAACACCAGATCGTTACAAAATAAAACTATTTTGGGACTGTGCTCATTGCACTCAGAGACCCAATTGTTCAGGCCTCAGGCAGTATCTGTACAAATGATGTAAAGAAATGATTTAATCTCTACTGGAAAGTAGAGAAGTATCACTGAAAATAGCTGAAAAGAGCCCAGGTAGTGAAAATGGTCAAGCTCATTCTATATCAGGGCACAGGTTTGTCCATGTACTTGCCCTATGGCAATGGGGCTATAATTAGAGTTGTAGGTGCTGGATTAAAAGAGATGCTGCTATACTCAAACTCCTATTATGGGCAAAAAGGAACATAACATATGAATGAGGCTAAGAATGTATTTTTATTCCATTTAAAGTTTTACTAGTCTAACAATCTGAGTTAGATAATTAATTGTTATGATCCTCAGCACATCAATAAGTTTTAATTGCTTTGACCTCCATCCATACCCATTGGTCCAGGAGATGCAGTTAAGCTCCTTGCCTGAATTATGCTGGAGGTATGTTTGTGCTCAGCTCTGACCCTAGCTTGGTTGCTTGTTGCTTTGTGTCTCAGATCATATGCTTCTGTTAGAATGAATGTTGTCTCTCCGCATACTGTTGTACCCACCTTGAATATAATTTTTTATGGTGAAAAATACATAAAGAGCTATGCCCCCAGCCTGGGCTTTTATAACCCTCATAAGGCATCATCTGCTACAGCACAAGCAGCTGATGAAGAGCCAAGACACAGAGGCACACCTTACATTCTATGGCAGCAGCAAAAATGCATATTTTCTACCCAAACATTGTCTTTTCTGCTTCAGACTGTAATGGCTCAGCACCTCGTGCTGCTCTCCATCTGTGCCTCAAGTTACAGTAAAGCACTGAACTACCATGGAAGTTCTGTTAACATACTGAT
Organism: Melospiza melodia melodia; assembly: GCF_035770615.1. Lineage (NCBI taxonomy): Eukaryota > Metazoa > Chordata > Aves > Passeriformes > Passerellidae > Melospiza > Melospiza melodia. Next base: position 128,659,887 of record NC_086196.1, read on the forward strand.
AAGAATTCTTTCAACACCTGTACATTGAGTACATTACTAAGTTTTAGAGGATGAAAAAAAAAGAGAAGGAAGAAAAAAAAAAAGTGCTTTAAGGAAGACTATTCTTCAATGGTTATCACTAAGACATGTTTGAAATAAGCTGTTTAGAAAACATCTAATATTCACTCACAGATGCTGCCACCTAGAGTCTGGCATTATGACACGGTGAACACAAGGATTATAGAGTAACTTTCAGGCAGGAATATTCAATTTGTGTGGAGGTGGAGGTGTTAGTTTCTGGGGGAGTAGAAAGCAGGAAAAGGTTAAAGAGTAGCCAAGCAAGCAGAAGGCAATTTTAGACCTCGAAATTTGTGTCTTCTTTCGGTAATGGTCAAAGTCAGATGTTACACTGAAAGGTGGAACGGTAGAAGTTAGCATGGGAAAGCAAATTGGACCTGCTATTCTGTCCATTTATCAGAACACCTAAAAACTAGATTTATTTCCAGTTCAATTCCCAGGTCTGAAAAATAATGGTCAGCAGAATAAGAGATGTTCTAGTTGTGCAACCTTGCCTTCAATTTTGATGAAAAAGCCTGCCAGTTCTCAAAAAGTCATTGAGAAAGCATATTTAAGTTTCTCTCTCTCTCCATCAGTACAATATTGCAGAAGACAAAATATCCCCATGAAGCAGCCTAACTGGAAATCCAAGGCAGCCTGGAAAATGAGCTATCCTGCTATGCTTTAGAAATTGCAAATAGCAGCAACCCAGTTTCTCAGCTAACCTGAAGGACCGGGCAGCATTTGCTACAAGATGCCTAATTCCATGCCCAGACTCTCACACTGTGTGTTATTTGTTTAGAAATGAGCTACAAACCTGGATCTCAATTTGCTCAACAGGAGATGGTTTGATTAAATGTGTCTGGATGCATTTGTAATGGGATTATAGATTTCAATTAGGAGTCATTACAAAGCAATACTTTGTCATGCATACTTTAGCAAGCAGAACTGGGGCAAGAAATAGGACTATGATGGAAAGGTCTCTCATTTCTCTCCTAGACATTGTTACTGCTTCTTCACCCTCTAGTACTGCTTTTTTCTCAAGTTCATGTTATGTTTCTTTCCTTTCTCTTTGCTGGCCTGCTGTCAAATTGATGTCTTCTAGTTCCACAGAGGTCTGAACATGGTTCCAGTAACAGGCTGATGTGCAATTCTTCTTCCTGCTGATGCATGACATGATGAATGATGAATGATCTTTCCTGTATTTGATTGCAGAAGGGTGAAGCCAATTGCCTCCATGTTGGTAGGGGTACATCTTGACTGAAGGAAACCAGCACTGCCTTCCCTTGTGTCTGTGCTGCCTGCTGGAGAACAGGCTTGAGAAGACAGTGTGTGTTCAGTGAGCCCCACGATCCTCCCAGCTGGTGACAGCTGAAAGAGCCAAAACCCAACACCTACTGTTCAATAGGTGAGTAAGCCTCACTCACATCTGCTTTGTCAGGCTGCATCCCAGAGTCCTACTGCAGAGCCATGCACAGAAGGATTCCCTCTTCTCCAGGAAGCACTAGAGCCAAGGCTGGTTTGGCCCCTTTGTGCAAAATTAAGGGTTTACAACATGGTTTGTGGTCAGTTCTCTTCTAATGGGTGGATTCATATCTCTACTGCCTGCAGTAGAGACTACTATCACAGAACATATAACAAAGTGCAACTTACAACCATGCACCTGTGTTTTCTTTTCACCAAACAGCAAGATCTCATTCAAAATGGAAATGCTGCATAGCCTGTACTGCTCTCCAGACTATGTCCTGGAAGTCTGAAAAGTTATTACCTGGCATGGGCTAAAATCATGCTAGAAAGAGAATTAACAGTGCTGGACTTAACTTGGATCTGTGCCCTGGACTTGAATAGTCTTGCGTCCTCAGAAAGAAGGAACTCAAGACAGCGGTGAAAATAGGTGTGCAACTGATTCTGAACAGGATGCCAGTTTAACAAAATACTGCTTGTCAACTATGGTTTAAGTGCCCATAGCCTCCTGTGAAAAAAATAATGTTCAATGGCAAAGGTAAAAACAAGACAGTTTATTCTCCTGGACTCCCTCTAAGGTCATGGTTACTTAAACAAAAAATAATCACTTAGGATAGGCAAGAGAGCAAGGTTCTAAAGTCTTTTAGAAACATGATGTCAGGAAATCTATTCAGTCCCATACAAGATGATAAAATCACAGAATCATAGAATGGTTTGGGTTGGAAGGGTACCTTGATGATCTAGTTACAAATCCCCTGCCATGAGCAGGGACATCTTCAACTAGGCCAGGTTGCTCAGAACCCCATCCAGCCTGGCCTTGAACACCTCCAGGGATGGGGCATTCACAACTTCCCTAGGCAACCAGTTCCACTGCCTCATCACCTTCTCAGTAAAGAATTTTTTCCCAATATCTAACCTAAACTACTCTCTTTTGATTTGAATCCATTCCCCCTTATCCTGTCACGACATGCTCTTGTACATCTTGTCCCGTCTTTCCTTACTGATTAGAGTTACCTTTTCTCCTTATCCATCATTGTGGTGGTTGGTGATGCCTGTTATCAATAGACATCTGGCCTGCTACTGTTATGGTCTGTCAGTGGATTGCACATGCTCAGATTTTATTCCAACCTACAGAACCGGTCTGCATCAGTCTGCACTGTACTGGAAACCCCGTTTGCATACACTGCTGTGCACTGGCACAAAGAGTATGGAAATGACTCACAGGCAATGCACTACTTATCATTTTGCCAAATGGGGCAGAGTATTGGCAATTTTGTTGCATCTGCCATGATATTCAGGCCAACTTTCTCTTCTGCAAGGGAAAGAAAACTGTCTTCCAGACCAGATGAATTTAAAAGGAAATATGACAAATTCTGCCCATTCATTCCACTATCACATTTTTATTCACTAGTTACTATTTTATTTATATTCTTTAGCATAGTGAAGATCTGGTGCCTCTCAGCTCCAGTATTCTGGAGTGCTATTACCAACCCATGGAATTGAGTGCACTACTAAGAAAAAAAACTCCTTTCTACAAGAACAGAACAAAAACATGTGGTTACTCAGCCTGGACTGATCACTTACTTTCTTGTTAATCCTTTTTTTGATTTAATTTAATTCTTTGAAATTTACAGAAAAACAAAAAAAGTAAAATACATGCCAGAGTTTAGAGTATAGATAGAGAAATGGAAAACCAACTGAGGAAAGAAGAACAAGAGAAAGTGAGAAACACAGGTAACAATTCCAAAGGCACACAGCAGATTCACATGATGAATTATCATTAACTGTGTCAGAAATGAGCTGACAATATCCTACAGATATATCTGATTACTTCAGCAAATCAGAGAGTGGGAAGAAAGATTGCTGACAAGGTGCAGTGACGTGAGATTAAGTTATCCTGAAAATCAGTCCATAGGGGAAATAAATTTTAAAGTTGTAGGTATGTTTTTGAAAAGCACTCACCTTTATACCATTTTCCAGGATCACAAAGCATGTGATCTTAGAGGTACATTAGACACAACTGTCAAAGGTCATAAGCAAAACAAGTCTTAGTTAAATATGGGGTTATTAGACCAGATAATATCACTGAAAATGTTTCCTTCAGAAAGTATTTCCTTTATGTAGGAAAACCTGATCTGCAGATCTTCCATTCTGCCCAACTTTCTAAACCCTCCCTAGACCTCTCTGCTTCCCACTGGTCACCTCCAGGAAAACGCTCCAGGAGAAGGATGTCAGAAAGTTACAGATCAGGAGCAAGGCTGAGTATCTGATATGTAGGGTGGCCAAGGAGTTCAGGGCAAATCAAGCAACCAGCAGATTGAAAAAGAATGCCTTAAATGACCTGTGTGATTCTTCTGTTCAGGGAAAAATAAGAGTCAGTGGAGCCCATATTCACTCTTCATTTTCTCATCAGCCCCACAACCCCATATTTCCTAAGATTTTAATTTATATTGTAATACTATTTATAACAGTGGTTTTCTCCAGAGTTAAAACTAATAAACAGGGAAGTACAAATATGGTAGGATTCAGACAGGTGTAGGACCAACATGTATATGCCAAAAGGTAGTCGCCTGGAAGAATTAAATGCCAGCACTAATGAGCAGTGATAAATTATTTTCACAACAGAGACAAGTTTTAATTTTTAAATTGGAATACATTCAAGTTTTAGGTGAGGGTTCTGGGAGGTCTTTAGGAGTTTGGGTTTTTTGCTTGCTTGTTTAGAGAAAATAGAAAGTGTTTCCAAGACTGCATACTGGAAGACATATTTATTTCTCTTCATCTTACAGGATCATAGAAAAGAGTATCAGGTCTGTTTCATCGCTTCCACTGAGCAATGCCAGAGCAGCTGTATTCCATGTGGCAGTGTAATGAAGTTCATTGGAACCTCAGAAGGCTCATACTTATTTCAGCAAATAATTTTTTACTGCTATGCTAGATAAGTTTTGATCTAAAATTCCCTGGGTGGTTAAAAGCCACTGAGGTTCTCATACTTTCCACCAGTAGGTGAAATCTCCTAAACCAACAGCCACTGTGGGGTGTTTGCTGGATATATGGCTGGGGTTTTTCGGCAGAGAGCATTTTTCAAGGAATGGGAAAGCAATCCCAGCAGGATTGCAGGCACATAAATGAAAACATTACTGTGTTTTCTTTGGAAAGACAATTCATTGTGTAGTAAGGACATTTCATGGGCATACATTCCTCTTCAAATGAAGGACTTCACTGCCCAGATGGTTGGAAAAACAAAGGCAAATACTACACTGGGTTTACCAAGCCATTAGTCCTCAATAAGTTGACACATCTAAGACTTGTACCTAAAGTGGACACATGCTCACACACAACCAAACTCCATAAAGGACTGTTTTCCTAGCATGTCCTTATTAAAGGACTTTAATTGCTCTTTACTTGACCTATCAGCTACTTGCAAAGATTCCAATATTTTAGCACATTTATTCTTTCCTTATATTCATATCTGTTCCGATTTTTTGTTCAACTGAGAGCTGAAGAACAGAACAATGTTAGTGCCTTCTGGGCTTGCCATAAGGAGAACTGAGATGATCAGTAAAAATTCCCAGTAAGCACTCTGTCAAGAACTAAGTTTATAAAAAAAGGATGACCAATTTTCTGCTGTAGGCCAGCTGTGCCTCTTCAACACTCCCAGCTTTACTACTGCTGACAGTGCAGTACAGACAGGCAACAAACAGCACTTGCACACGGAGCATCCCTTGGCTAACAGCAGACTGCAGGATCCATAACAATTCAGTCCCTTTGGGGAGCACGGGCAAAGACACTGCTGCAAAAATTACAAATTCTGACTTTTGATTCAAAGGAACTTCTATGACAGGTCTTGCATTTTAAAAGATCTGTTCTCTGGGGATGTGAATCTTTCCATTGTATTCATGTATCATTTTGCTCAGCATCTGTGGTCTCAGATTTCCCTTTCTATTCCTCTTATACAGTGTCAGTCCATTTGATCTGGCATTTATTCTACTCACCTCTGGAGTCATCCTAAGGCAGCTGGTTAGCCATGGAGAACGTAATAAAATTAAAAACAGCAAACAAAATCCCAGAAGGCAAGAGGTTCACTACCTCAGGGATATTTCATTTTATATAAATAAGCTATGCAATTTAGATTCATGGAATGTGAGAATCCAAGCTTTGACTCCAATTTGCAGATATTACTTCATGCAGAAAAGAAACATGTTTAAGCGGGTAATTATTTTGATGTCAGAATTAACTTATAAATGTATAAGTTATTTGTCAATTTTCCTCTATTTTCAATCAGTCTTCACTACTGTGAATTTATTTTCTATAAGACAGATCTCAGAGTTTCTGAAATGTTTGGGAATGAAAAGCTGTACTATAAGTGTTAAGCTCCGCCACTCAAATTCATTGGCATTTATTTTACAGATTTCTTCTGTGCAAAATCCAAGAGTAAAATAGTGGAACTTATTTGTAAATCATCCTAGATGTTATTGGTTTAATGGCTATAAACACTATTTTGATTTCTGTGCACTCTGCTTTCCAGTCTTTTAAAAGTTATTGCCTCAGATATCTGCAAGCTGCGTTTTTGTCATGAATTCTACACACCTCATAACCCATTGCAGAATAATCAGAGGTTTGTAAAAGCATATTTAATCCATTGGCACACATATTTTCTTTCATTAGGTATTTCACAGTTCATGCCATGAGGTTTTTTAACTATATGGAACTAGAATGACTGCCTTAAGGTCCAGATCCCTGATTTCATTAGATGGATTTTTTTTGCTAGGAGAGGATGAAAGGTTGCTGATTTCTGAGACTGGAAATATATTTGTGCTCATTGTACAGTACTTGGATTAAAATTTCAGATTCTGACTACACAGTTAAGATTCTGTGAAATCCACTTCACTTTTTTCTCCATTTTTTAAAACTCTATTCCCACAAGATGATTTTTCCTTCATATTATGGTGGATTGACCCTGGCTGGATGCTGTGTGCCCACTGAGCCACTCTGTCACCCCACTCTGCAGCTGGATGGGAAAATTTAACAAAAAGCTCATAGGTCAAGAGAAGGACAGGCAGAGATCACTCAGAAGTTAACAGTATTGGCAGGAGTGACTTGACTTGAGGAAATTAGTTTAATTTATTACCAACAAATCAAAGTAGAATAATAAGAAATAAAGACAAATCTTGAAACACCTTCCACCTATGCACCCCTTTTTCCTGGGCTTAACTAAATCCCAGATTCTCTTTCTCCTGCCCCCCAGCAGCTAAGCAGGACAGGAGATGGGGCTGCGGTCAGTTCACCACAGGTTCTTTGCTGCTCCTTCCTCCTCCACGGGGAATTCCTCACACTCCTTCCCTGCTCTACTGTGGGGTCTATCCCATGGGAAACATTCCTTTGTGAACTTCCATGAAAACTGGCATATTACTCAGACTTTAATTCCATTACTTTAAATTTTTATTTTTGATAGAATATTGACCTCCATAGCTTCAACCTTTACAGCTTCTGACAACACATAAGGAGTGAACCAAAAAAGCTGCAAAACAAGAAGGCAAGTAAAGAACTCAAAAAATTGTTCCTTTAATAAAAAATAAATTTCAAAATGTAGACAGAAATGTAAAACTCATCATTTTGGATTTAAGTTCAGGTTCTGCTGAACATTAGGGACAATTATTGCTCACCCATTTGACAGGGAAGTTAAGTTTCTGTTTGTGACTCCTGCCTGCAGCACTTCTGGTCACCACTCTCCTGAAATGCCAGTTAAAAAGCAAACAGGAGCCAGGTGCAGACATCTCCCACTCTTGGGGAAGATGCCTTTCTTCCTTCCTTCTTATTCTTTCTTGTAAAATTAAATGTGACCCCCACGAACTTCATGGGCACAGCTCACATAGCTGTGTGTGCAACACCATTACTGCCACATGCTCATTCTGCCCATGCCAACCTCACAGCAAACTCAAGTAAAACCATAACTAGATACTGGTTACCAATTAAACAGACGTTTAGGCGACAGTCTCAGTGAACGGGGAATAATTAAATGCATCACATATTTTCACTGTCCAAAAATGCATTTAAGCTATTCTAAGCAGCTTTGTTATGGATTCTCATGGCAGACTAATGGACAAACTTGAACAATTTGTTCAATTTGTTGTTTTGGAGGCAACACCAAAAGACCACTAGACATCTACTGCTAAAAAATGCTAAATCTGAGTGTTCCATGTCACTGCAGATTTGATGAAAATCTCAAGAGCTTGTTAGCATATATACAGCATTCCACATTCCAATTAGAAAAGGGAAGATTAATATAATCAACTTCAGTCAACTCAAAGTTGACTACTTCAAAATGAGTAACCTTAAGCCCTGTATGTATGAAGAGAATGAATGAGGCACCTCCAGTGGGTAATTCATCTTACCCTAAATCTGCTGTTTTAGACAAGATAAATCACTCCATGCAGACACTCAATTCATTTCACTGACTCAAAACTCAGTGTTTAAACTTATACAACTTCCAAGATTATAAATCAGATAGGATAAAGGTTGCATAAAACACCTATTGTCTGAACTCTCTTATCAGATATCTATACAGGCATTTTCACTGGGAATATATATCCAAAAACACCTAGAAAAATAGGTTTCATAATGACAGGCAGATTCTGAGTGCAAATATTTCAGAACTTAAAAACGCAGTCATTATATAGCATGCAGTTACTAATATCCATAGACATGACAAGCACTACAGTATGAGCCTTCAGCAAAAAGATCCGTGACTTCAGAATTCTAATAGACTTTTCAAATCCTGTATAAAATGAAAAAAAATGAAATTTCCAAGGAGAGGACCCGTTGGCAAGGCTACAGTAGTTAGAAAAACTAAACAAAGCAGAAACTTGGCATTTAAAGGCCCTAATAATCTGTGGTTTTACTATTTAAAATGTATTACTCATTTTAGTATCATCATGCTTGGAATTCTGCATACACAATATTAGACACAGTAATTGTGCAGTTCTCTTATTCAGCAAAGGCCAAAAGTACTGATACTGTAAGTATGTGTCATGAGAAAGGGAATAAGCATGTCACAAAACAAAAGAGCACAGAGGTGCTACAGAAATAGTGAAGCAGTTGGCTGATGAATACCCCAGACTGAAGTTGTTCACTTCTCATGGTCAATTAACTGGTGTTAGCCTTTCTGACAGAAGGCTGATCACCACCCCCTGTCCCCTAGTCTTTTTGGCTCTGCAGGAATTGGAAATTCCACTTCTGATCACAGCATTTTGGGGCTATCCTAAGAACTATTCTTCTTCTGTGTATAAACTGAAGATAATGGCTGGGATTCCACACGAGGTTAAGTAAGCTGAAGTGTAAGTACAGATATCCAATGCACATAAAATGCTTTCAGCTATTTAAAACACCTGCATAGGGTGGGTAAACATGACACAATCCTTGAGGAAGACACATATTTCTACAGGGGCTGTGAGAGAGCAGAAGAAATATCCCACAAAACCTAAATGACACTAGGGATCTACATACATGCAGCTGAATCTTTCCCAAAGGTAGGTGCCTACAATCATGCTGCTTACTTAGGGTCTCACTACAACTAACAAAGATCTAACCAGCATAATCCAAGGAGCCTAGAAAGCATCACCTTACTGAGTAGATACTGACAGCTTGATTTCATTGCCCACCAGTAGACAACAAGCATTATTTCTGATGTCATAAGCTATTCAAAACTCATGACTCCCAAATATGACACAGGTCTTGGGGAAGACCAGTGTGACCAGTCTCATAGCTGGTCACCTGAAGCTTCCTCTGGGCTCCACTGACAAAATTGACTAGATTCTCATTTTTGTTGACTAAGCATAAGAACCTAATACCATTTGAGATGTTTAAAAGTCTTCCACGTGACTTTCAGAAAAGCTAAGGACTCCTTCAGGACTTTTGTTATACTTATCAAATCCACACAGGTGACAAACGTTAATCTCAGACTGGATCTCAAGCAAGATTTCTTATCTAATATTTAAAGTGAGCTAGCTAAGAGGTTGCTAGAAGAGATCAAAAAAAAAAAAAAAAAAACAACAAAAAAAAGCATAAAATGCTCAGGTGCTTTCACTTGAGGGCATTAATCAAGAAGACTATTCTGTTACTAGTAAGACTAAAATGTGTACTTATATATATATAGCCAACAAAAGGACAAATTTCTGCCCTAGGAACCTGCAGTCTAATAACAAGACCAGACATAGCAGATGGAGACCAGTGAAACCATGACACATCTTTATTTGTCAAGTGCTCTCTGCACACTGGCAAATCTGTTAACTTCTGCAAGAAAACAAAATTTCTATTAATAAATACTTTGTGCAGAATGCCAAAATCTAAGGCATATTTTTTGCCCTAAATATCTGACTCCTTAGGTTCAGTAGTTATCATTGGAGCACTCAGGAAGATTATTCTACTCAATTTCTGGAGGTGCACAGGAAGACTTTTTTTCCTCAAACCTAATATCTGCAGATGTATATTTTGCAGAAGGTTTGAATTTAATTTTCTTTTGGTTTTTTTTAAGCTGTATTGTTTCTTGTAGAAGGATGAATTTGCTTCTCAGTGTGCATTGGCATTTCATAAATACCCATCTAAAAGATCTATTTGCAGTGTGCACAACACAAATGCACCCTCAAATAAAACAACATAGAACTGAATAAATTAATATGTTGAACTAAAATAGAGTTGTTCTGCTCAAGCATGCCTATAATTTCAGAGGTTTATTGCTGCACTAAATTGAAACAAACAGGAGAAAAAATCTGTCTTTGAAGTTTTTTTCTGAAAACCTTCTACTTTGAGTCTGTTTAATTAGTTTTCTAGAAAGATGTCAAAATTAAGTTTTTCAAGTAATTGTATTGTTCAGTTCATAAAAGAAAAGCCAAAGCATAGAATTGTTTATTTCACTTACAAACATAAACAAATTTTGTTAAGAGCAGTCAGGAAATGGATTAGCAAATAGTATGCAAGAACACAATCAGAAGCATTCGGGCTACTGCATCCTGGCAGGTTACCACAGAGGACAGATCTCCTACCCTGGACATCTCAGGCAACTGAGTCTCGTCTCCCTTAGAAAATTCCAGCTAAAACCAGTTCAGTTGTTTGCCTCAACTCACATCCTGAAGTAGTTACAGAATGCCATTGTTCTGTGGAAACACATTTGTCTCTATCTTAATTATAGCTTTTCCATATAGATCAGTTTTTTACCTTCTGATTAAAGGTTCAATCAGGCTTTTTTTTTCAGGCTTTTATTTCAGGTATTTCAAGCTTTCAAAAGTAAAGACAGATCATTTTTGTAAAACAGAACCTCCATTCCCTTGTCATAAACTGTACCTACACATCTTACAGGTTTTTTTTCTTTTTAACTTGGACAGTTAGAACTGTACATGATTCTGATAAGCATTGTCTTTCACCAGGGCATTAACACTCCCATCTTTACCAGAAATATCTGACCCCAAGCATCCTTGCATCATAGTAATCCTTCTCACAATGTTATACATTTTTAGGCCACGCTGATTCCATGGACTAATTCAACTAAAGTGTTACGGTGACACAAATACTAATGCTCATTAAGTCAGTCTGGAAATTAGATTAAATCATCTAGATAGACTGAGAAAACAGCTTTTCAGATGGAAGAGAGCATGAGGGAAGAAGACAGTTACTACTCGTACTTTGAAATGAGGAACATGTGGTCTCCTGTGAAGTGATATGAGCGAAGGCAAAGCAATGATCTGAAGTTTCTATTCTCATTCAGGGCTGAAAACATCCCAAGGAGGACAGGAGAGCAAGAGAAACTGCAGTCAAAAGCCTTCTCTCCTGTAAAGTGATGGAAACCACATGGTTCAAAGGGGCAATTTCAGAGGTCATGGCATGACAGAGAGACAGGTAGGCTTGAAACCTGGTTCCTTCCTTTCCATTAAAATTCCCCTCCTGTGTGAAATACAGAATTCTACGCTTTTATGAAGTTCTCTCCCATTTCATGGCAATGGATTTCCAGCACCTTCAGTACCTGAACCCACGCTGTGCTGTGAGCTGGCACCTCTGCTGATCTTTTGATACCTGTCAAGGATATGCAAAACCTCAGTTCTCTGCTTTAGGATGAGATTAGTGACAGCTCAACGACAACAGAATCCTCATACAAACAAAGCATCACATAAAAGGCATTTGGAAATATACTACTGGGGAAAAAAGCACTCCAGGGATAAAAGACTTTGGTTTTCTTTTTATTTTTGCATTTGTCCACATTGCATTTTTAAATTATATTAACAATAAATCTGTACTTCCCTCCTGTCTTTGAGGGCTTTTATTTTAATTCTCTGGTTTTAAGTGCTGCTTAAGTATTTGCTTGCCATTGGATTTTGAGACCTTCTGTTGACAAACTCCTTAAAATTTTCTCTGTTCCTTTTGATAGCAAAAATGTTTGTTTATTTATGCACCAACATATATTTTGTATTGTTGCAATATTTCACAAGGCCTTCTAGCATACTATGAATAAAAATTTTATATACTACTTCAGTGCTTTGTTCCATGATAGTTCAGTATGTCAGAGGAAGATATATTTAATGTTTGCAGTTTCTCACTATGACATGCTATGCTATTACTGACAAATTGATCCTCTATTTAGCATTAATCAAAATATTCAGCTGAATGACAAAATGTGAGTATTTACAGCAGCTTTTGTTTTTTTCAATTTTTTTCCACAAATATTGAATTTTTAACTGGGCATATGGCTGAAAACTGCAGGAATACATGTCTCTTCCCTTGAATCATAGTCAAAGATCAGGTCAAACAAATGGTTACTCTAAATTCTGCATATCATGTTTAACCATTCCTCAGAAAAGATCAAAGGCAGTTTTGTCAAACACAATGTGGGAATTTGCTCATTTGAACACTTCAGTACATTTAGTCTTCTAATCCAAACAGAGAGAACTACCTTTCCAAACAAGGATATAAACTGAAGTCAGTACTTCAAAGCTTAGAAAAACTCATTAGCTTTATGCATATATTAACAGAAAGAGCTACTTAAAATAGTACAAAAACCATGGTACTTATATGAATATGATTTTATGAGCACATCTCTGAACCACATTAATAAAGTGTATGAATGAGGCAGGTGCTGATGCATTTAGTACACTCACTTGTGAGATTTTCTACATACATGTGCTGTTTAAAACCCTGCATGTCTAGAAATGTGTTGCTCAGGGTAGATTTTATTATTGATATGAATATTCACTGCAAAGAAAGAACCAAATGAGTACCAAATTTCCTCTATCTACTGTTAGGTAGGTAATCACACTAATTAATTGAAAGTGTGTTGTTTCCTAACTGAACCAATTACGCAGAAAAGGCTGCCTGAGGTTGAGCTAAGCACCCTCCTATTAGCACAGCTACAGTGCAAATGACAGGAAAAGAGAGAAGAGTGCACCAAAAAGCAAACATTATGCTATTTATAACTGTGCATTAAGAAGGGACTGTGAAAATGAAAAAAGCCAAAGCTACACACAGCACAAATAGACAGAGTGAAAACCTTTCTTCTAATGAAAGTCCAATAGCCAGTTACCATTCAAAAAGAGCTTGTTCTTTATCCTGCCAGTGCTCTCTGATAAAGGAAGGGGTCATTCGGCACCTGTTCCTTCATCAAATAAACCTTATGAGTCACCACATCAAAATTGTTACTAATATTTTGTGTACAAGAAAAATAAAAAACAAATGAGATGAGAAGTAACCTTTCTGATCGCTAATATCAAAGTAAACACATTAATGAGCAAAACATGACAGCTAAACCATCCAAATTCACAAACTCACCTGTTTGGTAGAAAAGGATGTCCAGCAAGTTATGAAGATAATATCATAACAGATGCGGAAGGAGAGAATTATTTTAAAAAAATTCTAATTTATACTCCATTTCATTCAGTTTACAAACCATTTTCAGACATCCTATTACACAATTATTTATTCATTTACACCTGCAATATCTCTAATTTTTCATCAAAACAGTGGTTACACTGCTATTTACTGTCTTCATCTTAATAAATTCTCTGTATCAAAACCACAGACTGACACAATCCAATTCCCCTGCAAATATCAGGTAAGGTTCCATTATGAGGTGTGACACTGGTCTTCTGAGGAAAAGGAAAATATACTGTGCATATCAGATTTCCTCCAATTCATTTTTTATGCCAAGCAAAAAGTTTTGCGATAAACCACACCTCTTAGAAACTTTGTTCTTCTCTATTTTGCATTACTCATTTTTTCTATGTATTTTCTATATACTCCTAAAAAATATCTGCTATATTACTATTATATTATTACATGAATACTAGAATAACAACCTTCATAATGTACTGTATGTCATACAGACAGCATTGATTCATTTTGACAGGAGTAAGAACCTTATCATTTGCTTTTATTGTCCCCAGTTAAGACAGAGTAATTGATATTCCTAGAGTGAATCAATGCAATACTGTGCATGTCTTTCATAAGAAATTATTTACTTTGTGTCAATGGAATATAGCCATCAATCCATATTATAATAACTATGTAAAAGTCTACTTTAACTTTTGCCCTCATTATAGCTACAAAACCCTTCACACTTATTTTACATACCCGCAACAATGAAACAAAAACATTTGTGCTACTATGATAGCTCTGGAATCAGAGAACTCAGAAGACCTGCAGAAAAGTAAGTGGTATCAACTTCATTTTTCAGCATCATAGCCATGCATAAAACAGATGCTAATAACATTAGAGCTCAGGTAACTGCAAGAGGTTTGTGCTAGTAAAATGAATCAGTTATTCTATTTTTAAAACAAGATTTAACTTAACTTATAAGCTGTCTAAAGAAAATGGATTTCTACAGAAAAAACAAATCTGAACTCTACTTGAATAGCAATTAGGTATGCATCTGTTGTGCATGTGTACATACATCTTGAAAGAAAAGGGTCCCTAGAAAATTTCTTTGATTGTGGACTCACAGCCTGAAATTTGGAAATATCAAATGCTTGTAACAGTTGTGTATTTATGATTCATCTGCTCCTTCTTTACATGCTGGTAGAACACAACTCTAAGCTTAATTTTCAAAAGAAACAAAAAAACAAAAAAACAAAAAAAAAAAAAAAAACCACTAAAAAAAAAAAATCCAAAGCCCACAACAATCCAGCTCTGTTTACAGATGACTATTTCCAAAAATCTGGGAACTGTGGCTTGAACTCAAGCCATACACACACAAGTGAAGGTCCAGCCATTATACATCACTTTGGAATCTTAACTAGAATACTCAGTTTGGCCAGTCCAGTGATTCAGATTCTAGCTGAAAGGGATTCTCTATTGCCTGGTAGAGTATACATAAAATTAAAAGACTTCAAATCCATTTAAGATTAGGTAGGAGGAACACAGTTCTAAGTCCCTAGTTCTTTTTCCTGTTGTCCCCTATGGTACCCTATTTCTGTATAATCTTCATAAATACTGTCCCCAAAATTGCTATCACATTTTTTCCCTGTTCTTCCACTACACTATTCATTCACAGAAATATGCCTAAATCAAGGGCCTCGCTAAGCCCTTGCTGTCTTCTTTGCCTGCGGAGGAGCACAGACACCTCCCTGCTGCAATCAGTGAGCTTGGGTTAGAGCTGCTCTTTGGGGAGCCTGTCTCGCTGCCGGCACAGGCTCCAAGACCAGACCTCAACAGCAAACCTCAGCTGCCCAAGCAAAATGAATCCTGCCCCTAACTTTTTATCTCAAAGGGAACGACAAGGAGCCAAATACTTGTCCCACTATAAATGCTGCTACAACTTACTATGCTGGTTACAAAGTCTTTGTTCACGCTATTTAAACTGCACCCAGCACGACACCAGCCCTGCCAGAGACATTTTCCTGTGACTTTTAGAAGGCAGAGTCACAGAGTGGCTGTCAGGGTCAGTGAAACAGCAGCAACGCAGGAAGCAGCAAGAAATCTGGAAGGACAAGGACAGAGCCTCAGCAGCACAAACCCCATTCCCAGCGCTGGGCAGCTGGCAGTGTCCTGCAGCTGTCCCACCCGGGAGGTGCCAGGCACCGTGTCCTGCTGCTGTCCCTGCTGTCCCCCCCGGGAGGTGTCGGGCACTGCGTCCTGTTGCTGTCCCTCGTAGGAGGTGCCAGGCACCGTGTCCTGCAGCTGTCCCCTCCGGGAGGTGCCAGGCACTGTGTCCTGCTGTCCCTGCTGTCCCACCCGGGAGATGCCGGGCACTGTGTCCTGCTGCTGTCCCACCCGGGAGGTGCCAGGCCCTGGTGGCTGAGGCTCCCTCAGCTCGCTCCGCGGCGGGAGCCCTCCCTGTGCCGTGCTCTCTGCCATCGCCACAGGCGAGTCAGCTCTCGCTAAGCGCCCAAAAGGCCTTTAAGTCTGTGGGGCTCACTCACTTCTGGTGTGACAGCTAAATAAATTCAGCTTGCACCTCGCTGCGTAACAGCGATACCGCTAAGCGGCGACACCATTGATCTCACACCCGATGTAAATTTCATTTCAGGTTTCGCTGGTGGCAGCTCCTGGCGCGCTTCACGCTGAGAGCTGGGCTCACAGCCCAGGCCCCGCTGCGATAGCCCCGAACGGAGCGGCTGCTCTCGGGCCGCCGCGGGCAGCACAGCAGAGCTGCTGCCGTGCCCGCCCCGCCGGGACCCCACTGCTGGAGCCAGCCCCGACTGCGGAAATCGCTTTTTGCTCCTTTTCCCGCGGTTGGCTTTTGTTCCGCCTGTCTTCAATGACCCAGACCGCACAGGGGCTCCTCCGTGCCGCGGGGCGGCGCTGCGGGCGGAGGCCGGCCCCGCTCGCTGCCCGCCGCCGCCCGGCCGCGGCTGACGTGTCGCTGCGCCATGGCGGCGGCCTGGGAGGAGATCCGGCAGCTGGCGGCCGATTTCCAGCGGGCGCAGTTCGCCGAGGTAGCCCACAGGTGAGCAGGGCGGCGCCGGCACCGCCTGCCGCGCCCCTTCCCCGCGCCCCTTTCCCGCGCCGGCCGCCCCTTCCCCCGCGGCCCCCAGCCCGTACACCCCGCGGGGCCCGGCCCGGCACGGCCCCTCTCCCGTTCCCTGTGTCAGTGTTGGAGCCCCGCGTCCCTTCGGGCACTCCAGAGCACGGGCAGGCCCAGGGCAGCGACTGAGTGTGTAGTCATTGCTGAGTTGGAGTTGCTCAAAATCATCACGGCTTTCGTGCTCGGTTTCACTCTTCTGTCTGCTTGACTAGTTGAGGCCATTGCCCAGAACTTGTTTTTGTTAAAGAAAAATGAATCCGAAATGCGCAAAAGTAAAATAAAGGCGCACAGAAGTGTCATAGACACGAATTCTTTAATTACAGGCGTCCCCAAATTCACCAGCAGGTGCATTCTCACAGCTGACAGGGCTGAAAGCTGTTCAGGAGGAAAGTAAAAGTTTTGGAGAGATGACCCACTCAAGTGAAACCATATGGATGATTTGGTGGGTGTTAAGCAGGATACAGGCATTAATTTCTTAGTCTGAAAAAGTATGTTCGCAAAGAACTGCAAGCAGTCTTCGTAGTACTACCCATGTTTAGTGTGTTTGAAACTTTAAAGGTAATTTTAGCAAGCACTTGCTTAGAATAACTGCTGACTCCTTCTGCTTCTGATAGATTGTCAGAACGGAACTGTATAGAAATTGTGACAAAGCTGATCGCAGAGAAGCAGCTGGAAGTAGTGCACACCCTTGATGGCAAGGAGTATGTCACTCCAGCACAGATTAGTAAGGAGATCCGCGATGAGCTCCATGTTTCTGGTGGTAAGTGTGTCACTTTCCTTCTTCCTTTGAATTTGGAAGTTAATTTTGAAGGCTACAGAAAGATTTTGAAAGTTTTCAGTACTCTTAATCTTTCCGAAAAAGTCAGTTTGCTTCATCTACACATTAATTCACCTACTGCTCTTTTATTTTCACTTCAGATCTGTGTTAGGCTTTTAGATAAGCATATCAAGGTAGGCTGTTTGGTTTATCTTCACCCATGTGGAATTTCTGACATAAAAGTTGTATAAAAATCCTGTTGAAGGAAATTTGATGTTTTAATACAGTTAGTACCTGGCCAGGATGTTTGACCCTGTCTTGGAATTTCAAATTCATTCTCCTTTCACGCCATTGGTAATAATAATATTTGTAAATTGTCATTGAGAAGTTCTTTTATTTTACCAATGTGAAGAGCCACTTGCATTGAAAGATATGACTTAGATATATAAGGAAGTTCAGATAGCTTTTTGTTGATGGCTTTAATAAGCAGGCAGTGTATTGTACTTTGAGTTATTCCTAAGGGTGAATTTCACTGAGTCATATGTTCAGAAAAATTAACTTCTTATTATGTCCATACAGGTTAGCCATTTTCTCACTGTTATCACAGGTTTGCCTCAGTTTGTGTTTTGCCATGGTGTATCATACCATTGAGACAGCTTGGACTGAATTAAAATTTGGTGGGTTTTTTGTTAGTAGCATCATGAAAGGTAGAAAGTTTTAACAATCTCTGGGCACTCATGGACTAGTTTAATTGGTCTACAGAAAAAGTAATTAAATCTTTTGTGCACAATGATCTGTACTTTATTCTAAATCTCTTCAAATATGTTTCATGTGCTAAAAGTGTGTTTTATCTTTTCTTGAAGGTCGAGTTAACATTGTTGACTTACAACAGGTAACTTTAGTAATAAAAACTTTATACTTCTTTATTTTCATCACCATGTATGCTGTTAATGCGGAGTTCATTAATTGAAACCTCTCTGCTTAGTGATAATCTAGGACTTCTGAAATCACTACTGATAAATGCACTTTTTGTTTATGAACTCTTTCTTTGTAAACTGAGGAGGGCAGACTGAAAAGAAATATGTCACCCATTTAAATTTAAAGCTGCAGGAGGCTGCATTATTAGCTTTGCATGCCTCTTTGAATCTGTCCTCTTCCTTCATTATTCTTTGTGTCTCCACTAATCTTTGTCCTGCAGTAGTCTTCCTCTGTGGCTAATTTTTCCTTCAGGCTTGAGCAAAATTACTTGGAAACAGAAAACCTTCCTAAAAGCCAGTTTCCTATTTTGTCTTACTGCTTTCTGGTATTTTTTTATCACATAGTTTTCTTCAACCTTGTAACAGTTGCAAAGAGAGGTTTTTTTCTCTAAAGGATTGCTACTTTATTCCAAAACACAGATCAAGTGTATTTGTATGCAATAGTATAAAAAAATAAGAGCATCTTTCCTCAAGATATAGGAATGTGTAACTAATATCTCAATGTTTGAGAATGATTTTCAATTTAAAGTTCTGATAAGAGGTTTTTTTTTTTAGGTGATAAATGTCGACCTTCTGCACATTGAAAACAGAGCTAATGACATTGTTAAATCTGAAAAAGGTATTCAGCTTGTACTGGGACAGCTTATAAATGAGTGAGTACCTTCAGGAGCAATATGTATAATTCATACCATGCTTATTTTTTAAACGCAGACTAAAACTTAGTGTCAAACCTTTGTTGCTTCTGAAGTGAAATACATTTTTCTTGGCTGATCTTAGAGCTGCTTGGTGGTGATCAGTGCTACTCTTGGCAGGTGAGACTTATCTCAGCAAAGCATCCAGTGAATCCATGGTGTAAAGGCCCTACTGAACATCTGTGTTCAGTGTCCTGCATTTAAGAGGCTTCATTTCTTACCCAGTGTGTCTGTGTACCACAGCCAGATCTCATTTGTTTCTAGTTTTGCTGTCTGCCTCAGCTATTGACAAACATTCTATCTCTTGTTTTACCTCACAAGCCTAAGATGTTTGAGCTGGTTATTTCATGGCTTCCAGCACCCTAACAACCACTGAACTAATACCCTTATGGGGCTGTCCTTTTTATTGATTGAGCTTCAGGAACTATTTTTGTCAAATACGAAGTACCTGGCTCTCTTGAAATAGTTAAGACCTGTCTTGCTTACTTAAGCTGTTTTCCAATTTTCATTGACATTTTTTTCCTCTTTCTCTTGCTTGAAATTTTCATACAAGTAGATAAATGCCCCATGTTACAACTAGCTACCTGCTTAGCAAGTTTTTTAAAAAAACATACACATTTTCCCTTACCCTGTTCTCCTTTATTAATTTAAAATAATTTTTAGTTTATTTTTGCAAAGATGTAACAGAAAGGGGTATATTAAAACAGGTCAGTTACTCAGTATGTGATCTTGAGGTTGACTTTGAATGTCACACTTAATGTGTTGTCTTTTCTTTTTCTCATTTTTACTAAAGGAGTTACCTGGATCAATTAGCAGAAGAAATAAATGATAAACTACAGGAAACTGGCCAGGTGACAATATCAGAACTCTGCAAGGCATATGACCTTCCAGGAGACTTCCTGTTACAGGTGATGGAAGCCACCAACCTGGCAAATGCAGGATTGGTTGTGACAACCTTCTTTCTTTATCTTTGCAATATCCATGGCTTTAAGTCACTGTTTTATGCAAAATTAATACAAAGGTTAAATCTTCGTTTTCATGGTACATCTGCAAACTATACTTCTGTTTTCTGCAGTTTTTTGTCATCAGATACCCATATATCTGACAGAAGAAGGCATGCTTAGAAAAGCTCAATTTTTCTATTTTCAGGCATTATCCAGGCGTTTGGGTAGAATTATTCATGGCCAACTAGACCAGGAAAACCGTGGGGTGATTTTTACAGAAGCCTTCGTGTCCCGCCATCGAGCGCGCATTCGTGGGCTCTTCACTGCGATTACTCGGTAAATTGCAATGCTGCAACCACATATTAAAATATTATTGCCATAGGTCTTTATGGTCCAGATTCACTTGTGATTGAAAAAGGATCTATGGGTAGATTCCCCTAAGTGTAGTAAAATTCCTGGGGACCAGTTCTCAGTTACGTTAGACTCACTTGTTAGAAATAGGAACTCACTTTTGGAAAACAAGGGAAGTATTGTTATATTGTATATTGTTATACTGTATATAACAATATACTGTTATATTGTTATATACACTATACAACATACATTAGTGTTTTGGCTGAAGAAAATGTTACTCTGTAGTTCTTTTATTACTTTGTAGAATATCTGTCCTCTTGTCACTCCACTGCTCCTTAGTCGGTTACATATTGATATGGTCACTACATATGATTATAGATAAGTTTTTCTTATTAAATCAAATTTTTGTGTCGCTTTGTAGGAAGAGAAAAAACTTAACAAAGCAGAAGTTTCCTTACAATAATTATCATGGCTTTTGTGTTATTACTTCACAGTAATTCAGAATTAAAACCTTGTAAGCTATTTTAAACATCAGTGTAGTACCCTGAGGCTGTATTCATCTCTAGCAACCTCTCTTGTTTCTGGATTCTCCACATCAGTTTCATATAATTAATTTATATTTTGTTTTTCTTTTTTTCCCAAGGCCTACACCTGTAAGTAGCTTGATCACTCGGTATGGATTTCAAGAACATTTACTTTACTGTGAGTTTCATTCAGAATATTTTGTGTGTTTGTTAGGAAATCCTTTCCTCATTATCAAAAGTGTGCTTTCAAAGAAGCTTTTTAGCACATAGACTTAATTCTGAAATACAGAACAATGTGTTTCTCTTTAGTGTAGAAAGTATTAAACCCTTTGTGCTATCCATAACTGAAGGGATGTTCTCTGTATCCAGAGCAATGAAAACATTTGTTGACGAGATGCCTCTGGGGACAGAATGATGCAAGAAGTACAGTACTTATTTATTCATCTCTTTCATTATTTGCCCTTAGCTACTAGCAGTTTTATCACTGAAGCACACAAAAGGGGATAGATTTTATGTAGCCAAATGGCATTAATTGCTCAGGATTTGATTTACTGACTTTTTTCTGTGATAATGGAGGCTAAGCTTTTGTTGTACTCTTAGTTGAATGACTTTATATGCTGAGAGGTAAAACATATCCTTAAACTGTTTGCTTTTGTTTTCCTTTTCTAAGTAGAAATGCATAAAAATTCCCTATTCAGCAGCTTAAATCTTTAGGCTCTACTTGTTTGTCACTTTTTGTGCCCTCCCCTCTTTCTCAAAAATGCTGCTTCAAGCATCATTAGTCTTCTGTGCTGGCTGACCAAGTGCTGCTGGTCTTTTAAAATCCTTTATTGGTTTTCTGTCTCTTCTCCTGAACCTTAATGCTTCTCTAGATTGGATATTTTTGCCTTCAGGGCATTGTTCACTTTAGCTCAACTGTAATATCTCTCTGCTTATCCTGTTGTTCTCCACCACAGGCTTATTCATTAAAAATTAAAATCCTAGCACTTGAATAAAATCATATGAACAGTCTACTTCCGCATGATCAATTTAAAATCTCCACCATTTTTTTATGTGCCATCCAAGTTTTCATAGATTAAAGGGAAAATCTGTCAAATTGCATTATAATCTTGTCTCAATACCCAGCAAATTTCAGTGTTTGGTTACAGTCTATTTCAGATAAGTCCTTCAAGTACATCATCATGTTTTGATGATGTACAGTGTTAATTGGAATTGAAGTTCTGGTATTCTCCTGACACCAGTGAGCATCACAATACTTACTTCTAGTATTTCCATGGGGTTTTTTTAGTGAGTTTTTTTCATTCTTTTCTTTATTTTTTTTTTTACTTTGTCTCATTACCTCTGCAGTTTCTAAGTTTCAAAGAGCTTTTTATCTTTTTATTTGCTGCCAGATTTTATTGTGTCCCTTTGCTGAGATACCATTTCTATTTCACAAATGTTGCAAACTTGAAAAATACCTTTTAATGATGTTACTTTTTAGCTTTTTATGTCTGTTGCTGTTAGCAATGTGTTTAAAAGTGATCATCAGTTTTCTGTCTCTTCCAGAATAAAAATGTAAGTTCAGTGTAATATTTATATTATTTGCAAACAGCTGATTATTTAATCAATACTTGAGTTTAGACAGGATAAATATTATTCTTTGGTTCTTTCACATAGATGGGCTGCTATTCATCTTAAGGTCTCATAAAGTTACAATAAAAAGTAGTTTTAGAAATGTGAAACTCTTCAGGTTAAGACACTAATTACAAAGCACAATGAAATAACAGATGTTATTCACTTCTGGGCATTATGTTATTGTGTGTAGGACTGACATGGAGGGACACTTACCATCTTTGTCAGACTTTGATGGAGACCTAATAAGTCACTACAAACTACTTGGTCACCTTTAAAAATAAATGAGAATTCATGGTAGTTCTACAGGGATCGTGTTGTTTTAAAACAAAATACTGTCCAGACATAACTGTAGCAATGCACTGTGAAGTTACTGAGAGCACCTCCACTGCCCTGGAGGTTTAGAACTGGCACTTGATAAAATACAGAATTCAATTGATGTGTTCATTTGACTTCTTTTCTTCTGACATCTTCTTTCTGTAAAGAATAGATTTTTTTTCTTTTCCTGCATGAATAGATTTTTCAACCAACTTTGTGGAGTTCTAGGAAAATCTAATTATTTTTCCTAAAAACTTTGAATAAAAAGAAGTTGAAATTGCAAACAGAGAACCATTCTGTATTATGTAACAGTTGCTTAAGTGGAACAGACACCTTGACTCTATTTTCTAGGGCAACTAAAATATTAGGAAGTATAAAAAACTTACTTTATTTCCAGAATTGGCCTTGAAAGTTCCATTTTATTCAATGTAACTGAACCATAGTAGAACATAATTCCTGGTTTTTGTCTTAAATTACATAAAGCTATATCTTGTTTAAATCAGTTTCTCTTTCTGCTGCATTTTTTCAGTGTAAGTATTGTTCAGCTTTGCTAGTGGCAGTTGTGCTCAATAGCTGCTAGCCTATAGAAGCTCATCTACACTATGGGCATATCTGACAAAAACTGTCATGATTTGCTGTGCACTGTTTCTTCTGGAACTGGGCTTTCAGGTAAACTTTCCTGCATAAGTGAGCTGGACCTCTGTGTGCTGTACTAAGCATGTTGAAGTGTTGATTGCTGCTTCTGTTTAATGAGGAAGAAGTCTTGCCATGTGATACCATTTAATGTTTTGTTCCAGAGCAAAACACGTCTTTTAATGAAATAGAAATGAACATAAACTGAGTATTAAAAAAAGCCATTTGGCAAAGCTCTGGAAATTAGCAGAGTTAGCAGTTGGTGTCACTGATTTTTTAAAACGTATCTCTCGTATTACAGAAAGGCGGAAGCAGATCATAGGAGGCAAATCAGATATTCCTATGCAATTTAAATGGATTTTAAAAATCTTATTTAGCATTGAGAAGTGCTTAGTGCTTCAGTACTGCCATTTACAAATATGTTTTTTGTTAGCAGTATTCTCAAGAGGTTATTATTGGCAGCTGTGTTATGCAGTTTAGGTAATGACTTTTCATGTCATTTTCTGCATCCAGATTTTTTTTTTCCATTTTGGTTAATGTGCAAGCAATGAATTAAAAAAAAAATTACTAATAAAATGCTATTATATTTTACTGTTCTGGTCAGAGAAAGAGTCTTCTATGTCTGCATTTTTCAAATTAAATCTAGAAGTGCCCTGGTATATATCCAATAAAAAACATTTTGATCCTGCCATTGTGGCTCACTTTTTAGAAACATTGTCTGATTTGTCTGATTTCCAGAGCTTTTATGAAGAAATTCTCTTAAGTGTTAAAAATAATTGATAGAGCTTGGCAGTGTTTCATTAGAACAAGCACAAACTAATTGGTGGAAAGAAAGGAGAAATAAACCAGGGGAAATAATTACTATCTTTTGATTAATGGATATACTAACTTAGGAAACATCTCTTCCTTTATTTTCCTCTTGTAGCTTTGCTAGAGGAACTTGTTAATGCTGGTCGTCTGAAAGGCACCGTGGTTGGTGGGAGGCAGGATAAGGCTGTGTTTGTTCCAGACATCTATTCCAGAACACAGAACAAATGGGTGGATTCCTTTTTCAAGCAGAATGGTTACTTAGGTAATTAATCTATATTCTTACAGATAAAATAGCTTTCTAAAACTAGTGTAGGTAATTGGTCTTACCTTAATTAGCCAGTGCTTACGGTGAAGCCTCATAAGGAGAAGTGGAAACCAATGCAGTGGCTGATACTCCTTTGCTCAAAGACCACCTTGCTCATAATGATGTGTGTTACTTTATCACAATGAACTGTATTTCAGCAGAGGGACTGTACTGCTAAACAGTAACTATTTCTCACAAACAATTACAAATGCTGGTTTTTTGTTACTGCTCTGAAGACATTGATTAGCCTGCTCATTGTAGACTTTTCAGATCATCATGGCTGGAGTTTCAGGCCAGATGTCCAGATTAAAACCAAACTTTGGTCCAAACATGCAGTGCTCAGGAAGAACTTTTTTCCAAAATAATATTTGTAGAACTGGAGTGAGTAGCACTAGTTTCCTGATTAGAATCCAGACAATTATATCTAACTTGAAGCTGAGTGATGCTGGATGATGGTGTTTTGAAACACCATGAGCTGTGGGAAAATGTGGATCTGAATAAAGAGAGGAATATCCCCTTATGGTCCCAAATGGTCAGGCCCTAAGTAGCTGTAATTCTTGCAGATTGAAAAGGTTCACCCTAACTTAAAATAAATGATAGTATCAAGTGTTTCTGTAACACTGCTTGACTGATGGAGTGTCTGTGAGTCTTTGAATGTTTTCCACACATCTTAAGATAAACTACTAAATAGTTGAAAACAAAACACTTGGACACTGTAGGTATTGTAAATATTGTTCATTATATATTAGAATACTTTGGAAAGATATGACTGCAAATACAAACTTAATGGTATAAAAATATGAAAAAGCCAATTTTCTAAACTCAGATCAAAGTCACATCCATGATTTAATCTGCCTACTTCTATTAAGAACATTTAGATGTAGCTTGTACTGAACTAAGTTTTAGGTCAGCATTAGCTTAAGGCTGCATTGACTTGTATAAAAAATATGTTTAACTCTTCGTTTCCTGCTTTCAAATTAAAGTCATCTCATAAGATCTTGTATGTATATAAAGGAACTAAATTTTAACAGACATCTAACTGTTTTACAGAATTTGATGCATTGTACAGACTTGGCATCCCTGACCCAGCAGGCTACATTAAAAAAAGATACAAGTCTGCACAACTCTTATTTCTGAGAGCAGCTTGTGTTGGTCAAGAGATTGTGGATCAAGTTGAAGCCTCTGTGGAGGAAGCCATCAGCTCTGGAAACTGGATAGATGTAGCAGTAAGCAATCCTTTCAATTGCTTTTGGAATTTTTTTTCTTATTTTTATGTCAAATGATACTTTATTGAAACTACATATATGTGTAATGAAATTCTATGTTGTCAAAGAAGAAAATTCAGGCTAATTAAAATGACAGGTAAAAGGGCATTATTTGCCTTTGATTTGACCTGAACAAAAACAGGGGAAGGACCTACTGGCATTCAGTTTATAGATATGTGAGACTAACTTTCATTTCAAACTAGTGTATTTCTCTACTAGAGAACAATATATTACTGTTGGGCTTTTTTTTTTTTACTTTGAGAAAATGTCTAAACTAAATGCTTACAACACTTTTGGTGAGCAGAGGGACCTTAGCCACTTTGTCCTAAGTCCTAATTTTAGGCCTTACAGCACTACCTTTGTTGCTCTGAAGTGCTGCTGATGTTCTGTGTTTGGTGTTGCTTTGTAGCTGTTGTACCATGCATTTGTCCAGAGGTAACACATATTTCTAGAGAAATGTGGATTTGCATGTTAGAAGATTTAAAATAGTGTGTAGTCTTAAATTAGTAGCTTAATTTGAAAAGTGCAATGCTTTCTGAATAGTTAGTAGGTGTCAAAAGGCCTCTGTCTATTCTGTTTATCCACTTACAAGGCTGCTGTATTTTCATTTTCTTTACCCTAGACTCTTCTGCCCAGCTCATTGTCAGTAGAAGATGTTGGGATTTTGCTCCAGCAAGTGATGAGATCTTTAAACAAAAGCTCTTCAGGTTTGGTCTTCAATGACACCATTGCAGTCAGTGAGAAATTTCTAAGCAGCTGTGCTGAGCTCTTTTCTGATCTGATGCAACAGAAAGCAGAAAAGGTACAGTAGGTTTTTGTTGGTCAAGATGCAGTGCACATTGAGTTTTGGAGTAAAGTTCATGGGACTTTCCAGTCTCTGTTAAAATTTCTGTACATCTCATCTGAAATACAACTAGAGAAGAAGCAACACAAATGAACAGCAGGTTTCTATATTTGATGGGTGTAATTTATATTCTGGTGTACTCAAGAAGTCCAGTCTTGTGTTGCACTTGCAAAATGTGATGTTTGATTCGTGTACTTGAAAATGGCCAGCTGGCTTAAATGTTTCTTCCATTGCTGTATCTTTTTGCTATGGTGTGCATGTTCTTCCTTTTAGGAAATTAAAAACAACCCTGTTAATTTAATCACTGAAGAGGATTTAAAACAGGCTTCTTTAGACAACTCGTATGCTAATAAAAAAGACAAAAAGGATGAAAGAAGAAAGAAAGCAGCAGGTAAGATATTAATATTCAGCTTAAGCAAAAAAAAAACCAAGCTAATTTGTTTTGTTTTTGAAATACTCAAATATAAAATTAGTATATTTTTTAGTCCATTAAATGCTTCCAGTCTGTTGCTTAAGATATTTAAGAAATAATCCAGCTGCTTACCATTATACTGTGGATATGCATACATCTCAGCTATGCCCATGAGAACTAATTTCAGACTTAGAAATGCAGAGAAAGTACTATAAAGGACTCTTGAGTAGTTCAACACAAGTGAACAGTTTTTAGAAGCAAGGAAGCCTGTGTTCATTTATTATTGTATACAGTATGATCACACAAGACTGAATAAAAGCAGTATTAGCTCAGGGACCTCTCTACTATGTTTTATTACACAGTACATATAAAATTTTAGTCTCCATTTTTCAGGGGTCCAGGAAAATTACTATGTTTCTTATTATTAGTCTTTGGATGTTAATTCCAAAATAACTTTTTCTAAAATTAGAATGAGTTTTTGGGATTTTTTTTTTTGAGGAATACTTGTCATCTTTTCTGAGAAAACCATGCCATGGAATTTTCTGGTTTTGCACATGTAACAGTTACTTGGAGATTTAGACAGTTTACTTTGAGGTATATTCTGGATTAAATTAATCCAAACCTTACTTCATTTGTGTGGTGACTGTTTGGAATAGATTTCAGTTGAAGGAAGAATAAATATATGTGGGTTTAACCCTTTGAAATCATCCTGCTTTTTAAACCGGTATTCAGTCTGAAGACTGTGAATCCCAAAAACTTTGTGTGATTCTTGTGCTGTTGCAACAGAGCTGAGCAATCTATGTTGAACTCACTTGCAGAGTGTTACTGTGCTACTGAAAGTAAGAGCATTAGAGCACTGGTGCATCTGGCTTGATTGAATATACTCATCTGCAAAATAGAACATTCTACTCTTAAAAAAGAGCATGAGTAGGCCTGAGTTGACATGGAAATTAAACTTATGCTTGCCACAAGAGATGGCAGATTTTTCTAGGCCATAGCTAAGGTAGAGAAGCTTGAATCTTTAATTGAGTTGTCATAATAGAATTACTTCAGTTTCCAGCCCTCTGAGGAGTGAGACTCTACTGAGCCTGTACCATGTTTCTAGACAAATTGATACCCACAGGTAACATGCTGCAGCATCAGCAAGCACTACCCTGAAATGTTTTATTATGGACTGTTATGTGCATTACCTAAAAACACCCCAACATAACAGTTTTATGTAATGTAATTACTGTAATGCAGTCACATTTCAAATAAGTTTGTGAAAAGCACTATTTTTTGGCTGTTCCTGCAGAGTGATGCTTTAAAATCCATCTGTGGCATGTAACAGATGCAGCTGGCTTTTTAAGGAAGAGCACCATGTCTTTGTGTTTCCTTCTCTTAATAAATAGTAGTTACATAATGTAGTTACTTGAAACCTTGGACCATATTTAAATGGAAAAAACACCCGCTTTCTCAATGCATACATGTCTAGCACCATGGAGTTTAAATTTCTTCTAAGTGAAAAAATAACAGAAGAGGTTGTGAAAAAGGGAAGAAAGAGCAGAACAGCTTGTCTTGTGGAGAGTAGAGATTCTGTCTGCAGTTGCATACATTGATTTCAGAACTTGTGAACAAAGTAATTTGTTATGTGTGTCAGAGCTGGAACATCCCATTACTCTGTAGTCATCTAGGAAAAGTTGAAAGGGATCAAGGTCTCGAGTTAATTGAATGTGTACTTCCAATAATATTTTGGGTAAATGCTTATAGTGTAGGATTCTTTCTCTGAAAATTAACAGTTACATTATCTAACATAATTTTTATAAAGTCAAGTTATTTAGCATCACTGAATAAAAATGCTAAATGCTTACTAAGATGCTGTTTTCAGCTGACAGAGATCTCCTATTACATTATGTACCCTGGTATCTCATCTGTTTTTAGCTGAAGCAAGATACTGCTTTTTTTTTCTTCTTTTTATTATATGTGCATTTGATGTTTGTGTTTATTAATGACAGTAGCTTACACAAAGCTTTGCTTCAGTTGCTTTTCTTTCTTAAGAATGAAACTTATGGCCTTAAGATTCTGAAATATATGTTCTAGGTTGTGTTTAGAATCAGGTTATGGTTTTCAATCCAGCATTAACAAGTAACATAGATAAATTACTGTGGCATTGTAAACTTTTTAAGTGCTGCAAGTTTCCTGTGTACTAAGCAAGTAATTCCCCACCAGAGGGCAGTGGAAGCTTGAGAGGAGGAGGTGGTGGGAATGCCAGAGAGATAAAGATCAAGAAAACCAAGAAGAAAGGGAGAAAGGATGCTGACAGCGATGAAGAGTCACAAGGGCCTGCCACAGGTTTGTCATTTTATTTTAGACACTATCTATTCATATCTATTCCACATGGTTTTACTACTTTGTTTTTTTCCTACATGTCTGTTCTTCCCCCACTGTTTAGATAGGGTCAGCTAAAATGTCAAGAAGATGAGAACACTATGTACTTAAAATTGTATCTATTGGTCTGGTATTTAAATTAAATGGACATTACATGTTCACTGAACAGTATAACTTAGTCTTTAAAAAGGAAATTTAAGTCAAGGAAATAATACCATTGTATATTCATTATTTTATTTTATGTAGGAAATGCTGTAGATTTTGGGGTGAATGTTACACTTGATTTTGTAACACCTGCTGCATAGTGTTTGATAAATGAATGGCCTAAATTAACAAATCATAGCAATCAAGCAGTTTTTTTCTTCATAGGAATAAAATACACAGTCAAAACTAATGTTTTGATAGTTTTAATATCACTTCTTATTGCTGGTGCCTGTTTGTCCACTATTAAAAGGAGCATGAATGGCTTGCTAAGTAAAAGCTAACATTGTTAGATTTAGAGCAAACAGTGGTTGCAAATGAGGCAGCCATGTTCTTTCTTTTGTTTGCTGGAGAACCAGAAATGTGTGTGCTTCCATTTTTTATGTAGGATCGAGGCTTTAAATACTGAGTGAAAGATACTTTGAAACATGATATTTGATGTGTTAAATACACTGTAGTAATTTTGTTTGATACTGTTCTCACAGTGTACTGTAATTCACATATAAATGGAATTATTTTTCATGACTACTCAGTTACTGAGTAAAACAATGTTCACTCTCTTCTGGTTTTTGGTGTAGGCTTTCTGTTCTGCCCTTATTGCTGTATTATAATAAATAGCTTGAACCACGATCTCAAGGTAAACTCAGATGAAACCATTCAAGTATAAATAAGGTCCTTTTTAAAACCTGATTTAACTTCCCTTTTCACTTGTTTATAAACCTTGTATGTTCATTACTGCTGTGGCTCAACATGGAACATCATTGATCTCCATACTTATGTACACAGTAAGCCTGTGTTAAGGTACATCTGGAACATGTCCTTTTCTGGTTCTCTGTTCTGATCTCATTCTTACATGTAAAAATTCTACAGCACCCGGGAAAAGTTCATGTTTTGTGCAAAACTGAAATACAGATGCACTAAATTGTATGCATATAAGTTGCTTTTATTACAGGAACACCTTGTCTGATGTAATTTATCGTGTTTCAGATTTTATACTGTAACCTCAAGTTTAGGACACTGTGTTACATGATTGTGTACCTTACTAAATGGAGTTTAAAAAAATAAAAACAATAGCGTTGTGAAATGCTTCAAGTAGGAACACTCAATTCAGTTTTGGCACTTTATTTGGTCTTGGTGACATGGTTTCTAAAATAATGGGCCAAGCAGAAAAAAAAGTGTCATCAAAAATACATATCCTCATACGCTACTTCAGTTGTCTATTACAGAAACTTCTAAGTGATCAAAAGAGAGATTTTGTCAGTTTTTCACATGTGTAAAATTCCGCTGTCATGTATAATCATCCCAGTTTTTCCATTGTTGATAAGCATTTCTTCTATGGTGGTTGGAATTTAAGGCTTTCCAGTGTCTCATGGCACAGAGTAATTGTAGCAATACTAAGTGGATTGTTTTCTCAGTGAATGTTATTTATGGCCACTACAGGTAGGAGTAAGAAGCTGGAGTTCTTTTTCATGTCACAAGAGGAAATTGAGGATGTTTTAAAGACCCACATGCAGGATTGCCCTGAAGAGCTCATTACAGAAATTGCTGAACATATAAGAAGGTAATTTCAATAATTCAGCTGGAGTTAGAAAAATTGTGATTCGCTTCAGATGAATCTACACTTCAGTTTTTTTTTCTTGCTTAGAAAAGAGGGTCTTGTTGATAGAGAATATTGTGCTTCATGTCTTTCTGTACAGCTCCATGTTACACGTTTTATGTATTAGAAAGCTGGACTGACACAGGAATGTGCTTCTGCTTAGCAGTACATGGTCCTGCAAGCTCATTTTCAGCTTCATGGGTGTATTTACACCCCCCCACACTGGGGTTTCAGCTGTCCCATGTTCTGGACAGCCTTTGATATATGTTCATGTTTGCTGGCATCTGTGTCTCCACTGGTACCCATGAGAGCAGGATAGTAAGTTATGTTAACAAACTGAGCTATGCAAAGATTAATAACTTCTTTTAAAAGATATTCCATACCAAAGAGAATGTGAATATGTATGTTCAGAGCAAAAGGAACATGAGATAAGACTGTAATAGCCAAGCTTGAATAAACCTGGAGTGCCATAGTAACTGCATTTTTAGAAATTTGTCCAGAGGCCCCTGAAAGTTTGTGAATACCATTGCTACTAGAAATCCCTTTATCTTTCACCTTTTTCCCATTGAGGATTGTGAAAACCTTGGCATATATTTACATACCATACATACTATAATATTAGAACATCTGCCATTAAGTATAGTTTAATTAATATTTTAATTTCTTCATAGGTTTTTTTTTCTAATTTTCATAATTGGCTTTTTGTTTATCTCACGGTTCTGTAGCATTCATGTCCCCATCATTTACTACATAATGAGGTCGTTTTCTCTGTTGCTGATATATTTGGGAAAACCTTGTACAGTTTCACACTTTGCTCAATGTTTTCTCCTTTCTTCTTTCCTGTTCTAAGACCTTTGACAAAAACTTACCAGGAGGTTGTGCGTTCCGTTTTTACATCTTCCACATCTTCCTCTGGAGCCAGCAGAAGACAGGCTATGAAGGACTTGCAGGAGGAATTCTCAAACCTGTACAACAACATCCGGTTATTTGAAAAGGGAGCAAAGCATTTCACAGGTACAAAGTATATACTTTGAAAAATGAATATGCTCCTTCAAGGATGCTAAATTTATTCCAGAATCTACATTAAAGTTCAGACAGGAGCTAGAGTTTAAAAAGGAAAATCTAGAAAGAAAAAGCTAGAGATGTGTTTAGTATGCATAACACTGGCTTTATGCTGAAGTGCATAGCTTTGCACAGTAATTAAAATTCATTCTCTTTATCTCATATCCATATTCTGTTACCTTATGTCAAGGTAACTGTGTTCTTATCTTTCCTTCCCAAGTATCTGCATTCTTTCCAATTTTTCACTGTCGGGATGAAAAAAAAAAAGAGGAAAATATTAGTATGCTCATTTTATTCTGTCAGCTGTGCCACTAATGAAAAAATTGAGTACCACCTGATTCTAAGAAGCTACTGTTTAAACCTCATAGGTTTGATACTGAAAGTAGCTGCTGCTTGAGGATAGTCTGTCAGATTTGTTTTGTAGGGGGTTGCTCTGTAAGGAGTGACAGAAAAGTTAGCATTAGGAAATACTGTAGACATTTCCAAGATTCTCTGCTGTATTCAGCTTTTGTCTAGAAAATTGCCTGTGGAGATCTTCTAGCAGAAGGAAACATCAGCAAAACTACCTGATATTCCTTTATTTTGGAATATGTAGAATTATTTCCCATTAGCCCTTGTTCTTGGGCATGTGTTCTGTAGCCTCTTTTTTTTTTTCCCAAATTCAGTATTTCAGTCTTGAAATCACATGGCTGTTCTTCTATTTAACTGCTTGTCCTGCAGAATTTTCCTTTGTATGCTCTTGACTTGTTCAATAGCAGTGGTTCAGGAGGATTGTACAGGGTTGTTTACTGCTTATACAGGTACACCTTTGAAATACTAGCAATGCATTAAAATGTTCTTACAGACCTGAAAGCTCACATTTTTCACTGAACAACATTCCATAACAATGTCACAGCAAATGAGGGGTGTTATCTTCATGTATCCAGATAACTTTCTCATACTGCTCATGGTTGATAGAGTCCACAAGTAGGAAGGTGCTGTGATAGCATCATAGGAACCAGATGATTATAATAAGTTACTTTAATCACTTATTTGTTTTAACAGATGATACTCAGACTAACCTTGCCAAACACCTATTGAAGACTCTGTGTACAGACATTACAAATCTGGTTTTCAACTTCTTGGCATCTGAGTCAATGATGACTACAGAAAATTACTCTACAATCACAAGTGAGGTACAAAAATAAAAGCTCCTTTGTAACAGTCTCAAGTAGATCAGTGATATTTTTTCAATAATATGCCAGCATCTAAAAAGATGATTAATATTACAGGTTATTTCCATTTTTGTCCCATACAGGGCAGAATCAAGATTTTAGGTAAACTGCCAGAAGATACCAAAGGTCCTTTAACTAAACTGCATACGTCTTTGAATGGCAAGGTAAAAATCAAGTTCAGATCTTCTGTTTTGCTGGTAGAATGCTAATAAATAGTAGTTTAGTATGTAATCACTGCTGCTGTGAAGGTTGGAGGTAAAATAATGTTTTGTATTTGTGTAAAGCAGTGAAAGTAAGTGTGCTTTTGTATCTGTGAATGTTCAGAGATGAAAAGGTGATCTTAGATTTTGATACTGATAGTCACCTTTGGCTCCTTGCTGCCATATGGAATCCAGGGTGCCTTTCATAGGCAGGTGAGAAGAGTGAACACTGAGTGAGAATCTCCAGTATAAAGTAGTTGATGGTTTTGTATTTTGTTCCCAGAGTTCTTGATGTTTTTCCATGTATTCCTTAACTAGTAAAATTATGGATAATTTAAAGAAACCCCAAACGTTCAGATTATGGCAGTGTAGGCACAAGGAGATTTATTTATTAATTATTTTATGCAAAAGGCCATACTGAGGGGTTTCTGAATAAAAATATATCTGTAAATAATTGTTGAACATGTATTCATTTTTAATGAATTACAGTTTGGGTTAGTATTTAAGTACATGAACTGTTGTAGACGAACAAAGGTAATTTCTACTAAATACCTGTTACTTTCTCTTTTCTTATGTAGTTTATTTCAAGTGTATTCACAATCATCTTTTGTGTGATTAATTGTGAACAGTAGTTAAATTTTTTTATAATCTGCAAACACAGATTAAATATTTCTATTATTTTTAATAGAGTATAGAAGATTTTCTTTCGTGCCTTGATTCTGCAGTGGATATTTGTGGTGTTATGGTGAAAAAAGGAGACAAAAAGAAGGAAAGGTACCTTAATTTTATTTATTCTATGAAATGTGGCTATATTGCTGAACAAACGTGGGATGGTTAGTATGAGAGCAGTCATACGCAGTGGGTAAGAGGCAGTCCTTCTTTCCAAACTGCTTAACTGAAAAACAGCAAGTCAAGCAGTTCTAAATCCATGGGAGAAGGAGGAGAACTCACATTTAGCTAATTTTGTTGGCTCACTAACTTTCTATAGTATAAATTCCCTAGGGGTCTTTCAAAATCTGAGCTATGCCAGTGATAGTTCTTTGGGTTTTTTTTTTTTTCAATTAACATTTTGGAATTCCGCATAAATAAATGGTCAGAGAAGAAAATTAAAATTAATTGATGTTAAATAAGTTTTAGCATATGTGATCAACTACTATATGATAAAATCATAGAATCATATTTTTGTTTCATATATTCTTGTTCCTTAGGCAAGTCCTGTTTCAGCATAGACAAGCCCTGATTGAACAGCTCAAAGTCACAGAAGATCCAGCTCTTGTTCTGCACCTGACATCAGTATTGTTATTTCAGTTTTCAACTCACTGCATGCTTCATGCACCAGGAAGATCAGTACCACAGATAATCAATTTCCTAAGTGGCAAGATCCCAGAGGTATTCTTTTCTAGCTTTTTAAGGGGAAATTACCTTTTTTCTACAACAGAGCATGAAAGTTTTGCCTTACGCTGTTTTTGCTGCATAAACCTGACACCGTTTGATTTCATGCCTAAACATCACTTTATGTGCAGAATATGCAGTTGCTCTGATCTGGACTGCATTGCAGATCAATCTCTTCAGGGATATGTCATCAAATTTTTTTTTAATAAAATTAAAAATCTGTTATCAGTCCTTTGAAATAACCATAGAGACAGCTCTGTCTTGGGGGATATTACGATTCTTACAATGGAACATTTTTACATCTTTCCTCTGAGCTAGAGCATGGTTGCTTTTTAAACTTTTCTAATCCAGTTTTAAAGAAAGATGTACCTCTTAAAGAGCAAATGCATACAGGTTCTTCTGTAGTTTATACTGCTGAAACTGGTGATGCTTACTAACTGTATTGCTTTCATGCTTCACTGGTTATTGTCCTGTTTTTGCAGCACTTGGATGCTTTCAGTTTTTTGCCTCTTTGAATGTCTCTCAAAATTTAGGTTGTCAAGTACTTTGTTAGAAATATATTTCTGTATTACTAACTCTCTTTGCCCAAGAATGGGAGAATGCTTTTAAAAAATTACATCTTTAATTATAGGTCTGTCTACCTTTTCTGTAACATTGACATTCCCTGGGTTTCTTCTCATTTTGTGCCCTCAGGATCAGTATTCCCTGATAGTCAAATACCAGGGATTAGTGGTGAAACAATTGACCAGCCAGACTAAGAAAACTGAACATGGAGACAGTGACACAAAAGATAACATGGAAGAGGAGGA
Organism: Melospiza melodia melodia; assembly: GCF_035770615.1. Classification (NCBI taxonomy): domain Eukaryota; kingdom Metazoa; phylum Chordata; class Aves; order Passeriformes; family Passerellidae; genus Melospiza; species Melospiza melodia. The sequence continues at coordinate 128,695,675 of NC_086196.1, forward strand.
AGGAGCAGAAAGCATTCGAAAAGAGCTTCAGGAAATCACTACCTCTATCAAAGATCTTGTTCTCAGACCTAGGAAATTTTCTGGAACAGAGGAATGAAACTGTTACTCAGCGCATCCACCTCCATGACAGAGTCAGACTTTATTTTCTTCTATGCTGAAAAGAAAGGACAACAGAAAATGCTTGACAGACTTCAAATTTGGCCTCTAGTAGTTTGCAAATTACAGCCAGGGAACACAGTTGCTGGGTGATGGTGGCAAATGGAATTTTGTTACTTCCACAGTGTACTTGTAACACACATTAATGTAGATGTGGCAGAACACAGTAGTGGATGCTTTGGGTACAAAACCAGTGGGTTTTTATTGGCATCCTCATGTGAGACCTCAAGAAATTACTCTTCAAATAACAGTGTATTTTGTTCCATACACACACAGGCTGATGGTTTTACTTCTCTGATTTGGATTTGTAGTGAGATAAGGATCGCATATAAGGCTGTCTGTCTTAATTTCAAATACTGGTTTTAGAACGTATGCTGATACCTAACAGTGCACCAGCAAAGGCCATCTTTACTCTGGTGTCATTAGTGGATGTTTTCAGTTTCTGTTCACTGGACTGCAACAGTAAAAACACTTTGAGTACAAGTGGATGTAGATAAACTTAAGGGAAGTGATCCACTACTAATGTGAGTTTCATGAACACTCAAGTTCATGAACATCAGCACACTGATACTACTGATGTATTCTGCTAATGTCTGAATAGCTGTTCATTTAAAACTTGTAATCCAGAAAAGGTGACTCTCTTTTGCATTGGCATTTTGGGAGCAGATAAATTCTGTTAAACTTGCCATATTGTACTTGCCATGTGTTTATTCAGCAGATTTGTTGAGTCCAGTTCCCATAGCAGATAGATTTCCATTTGCATTCTGTCAGCTCTTGAGAGAACTTGTGGTGTTCTGTTTATCCTGAGTTTCTTGAAAATAATTTAGTTCATTATCTTTCTACATAAGCTTCATAGACAGAAGTACTGCTTCCCTCAAGTTTTTTGTGAGCCTTATATTTACATTAACAGTACTTTATGTCTTCAGGAAAGTACAAAAATGTGAAAAATTGAGTTCTATCATTATTAATGCCATAATTCTTGTATGGCAAATATACTTCTAAATTTATTTTGGAGAGAAGATAATTTTTAAATATGAAATATCTAAGTTTTGTTACTTCAGTAATACCCATTGATTTCAGGTATGTAATTTCAGGGGGTTTGCATAACATCAAGGTTGAGTAATAAGAGATGGAAAACATTCTTTTCACTAAAAATGTCATTCACTTATCCTTGCCAAAGTTAATGCTCAAAGAGGGCAAATTCTGTGCAAATTCTGCTCCATTCAAATTTTTCTGTTTTCCAACCATTCACACATTCTTGTGAGTTTAATCATAAACATCCAATTGCAACAATCGAAGAGGCCAGGTGTGGAACTCCAGTAACAGAGTAACAAATGTTAAGGTAATTTTGGTGATATAAACAATAGAATTTTACACATATTTAAAAGGCAGTAATGTTTAACAATGTTCATGCCAATGCTGATCTTTTATCAGCCATGAGGCAAGAAGCAAAGGCAGTTGTTTCTCTTTCCTTGGTGGGAGGTTATAACAGCTGACTGTGAAAGACAGTGGGGAATAAAAGACAATAAATATTCAGGTTGTTGAACTTTAGGAAATGGTTTGTGTACCAGGAATAGGTTTGATTTCATGCTGTTTAGCCAGAATAATTAATAAGTTCCTATAATGAATGTAAACACTTTTATATGACATTGAGCTCTTTTGTAAATAATATGCTATATGAAATTCTGTATGCAAATAAGAAATTATTTTAATAACATTAAATGATGAATGAAGTATTTGAAGAGCATTCTGTTGACATCGCCAGTGTTTGATCATCTTGCAACTTGCAGCTTTCAAACAGCAATAGGTAATATGCACTGTTAGACTTAACACACCATTCTGAGTGGAAACAGTTCCATTGTATCTACTTTGAAGTAGATACAATGGAAACAGTTCAGAGATATCTTCTGGCTACCAGCAGAAGTCAAGGAGACATGGTTGGAAAATTGTCCCAGGTATTTTTTCTTGATTTGGAAATTCAATGATATAGAATTGTATCTGCTGAAATAGAAAGAAAAGTAATTTTGTCAGGAAAACAAGGTCTTTAGGAATTGTTAAGGAATGTGATCTCTGAGGTTTTGTTCTTTAAACAATGAATATTCTAAATTGGAACAAGTAACCTGAGTAGTTTAAGGAGAACCATCATTTGCTTGATGAATTTCCCAAACTTTCAACATGAAAAGGAAGCTAGGTCAAGACAGATCTTGTTTGGAGACAGATAAAATAAGCTGCTTTGTATTTCAGAAAGTTCAAGAAGTGCTGCAGGAGCTGCAAGGGACATCATCTAATTGATAGTCTGAAGAAATAACAGGATTTTGCTGACCTCCTCATTTGTACATAATTTGTACCTGTTAGGGAAAACCCTGATTCTGTTTTAGAAGTTTCTCTGGGCCTGTCTTCTATTAATACAGTTCTTATCTCTATCTACAGCTTAGACAAGTTTGAGGGTAGTCTTTGAATCATAAGAAAAGTGATGTGCAATAGGATGTGTCTGAACTTCTCGTCCTTGATGGCAAGAATATATTGTGTTAGTATTTCTAAGTGTCATTAGCTCTCTCAACAGATCTGCTTGAGAAATACTTCTGTCTGGATCTGATTTATGAACTTGAAAAGGTACTTGGTTAAGAACTGTACTATTGGGTTTTTTTTCTTTCTGGAAGGAAGACAAGAGAAAACTATTTATGATTCTCATTCTAGACTTAAATTCACACCTAACTGGTCCTCTCTCTCCTCAATCTGCTAAAATCACAGGCTTGAAATTAAAGGTCCTTGGTATAAATAAAACTTGTAGAACAAATTAAAACAGGAGGAAAGAGATCAGTCTTGTTTAAGTAACGACTTCATGTCTGGAGAGGTTTAACAAGACTACAAGCAGAGATCATCAGGTCTTGGCAATAGTAGTCAGAGGATCAGTCTTAACTGTGAGACACTATCTCGACACAGATAACCTCCAGAACATGTCCAGATTTGGCAATTTTACCAAAGTACTCAGATGACGTCATACATATTTAAACCATTCAAACATTTCCTTCTTTCTTCTATCTCTGCTGAACAGCTCCCACCCATTTGATGTTGTAGACCGAGTGATTCAGATCTATTGGCTCTTGGTTGTGGAAAAATCTGCCTTGAGGTCAGTTGTGGTTCATACCACAAGCAGCCATCCTTTCTTCACTTTGCCTAACCTCAGCCTGCTTTTTTAAATGGACACAATATCCTGACTTTCAGCTGCACTTGGTTAAGGGTCTGCATAGAATCATATGCAAAGTACAAGGACCTCTGAATCCTCTGTGCATGCTGGAGCCTGTCTGTGAGAGCTGGCCCCTGTTGGGCCCAAGCAGAAAGTAAAGGAGGGGGCTGTGACTCAAAAGCCAGAAATACTGGGAAATATTGAGAAAGAGCCTAGAGGAGTCCATTGCTGCCACGCTGATGGTAATCCTTGTGAGCACCTGGTGGAAAGCAGCAAATGGTAACAGCCCAGAAAATGCTTCAGCCGTGTCAGAATTTTGAGTTCTACTGTGTCCCTGAACGTCTTTCCTGAAACTGGAGGAGGTTTTTTTCCTGCCCCCCACCCCCCCTCCCCTGAGATGGTTTCCTGTACACAACAATCAGACTTCAGTAATTGCAACTTTTCTTTTTCTTTTCTGATTTACAAGCCCACATGATGTCTTTTGAATGCATTATGCATGAACTAGTGTGTATCTGGGGATGAATAATGTTCCATCTTACTTTCTTTTTGCCCTTGCACTGAATAGTTTTGTTTTTTAACAGAAATGCCTTTTTCCTTTTGAGAAGTCTCAGAAATATGTTCCTTTAAGAACCTCCTACATGGTATGCATTTGCCATTTGTAAACACAGCATGTCAAAGAATGATTTGTTTCAGTGGTGAGGCAGCCACATATTTGCATGTCATGAGGTCTAAGGGAAACAAACTGACCCTCAGCCTTCCCCCATCCAGGCAAATTTGGATGGGACCCTCAAATAGCTCTGGCAAAGTGTGCTGTTTCTTTTGGACTTGATGGATGCTTGTTTCTGTGAAGACGTGTAATTGTTTCTTCCTTTATTTTACTGCGCAAGTTACCGAGAGAAGCAGCTGAAAACTAAATGTGAGTATTGAGGCTTTTTTCCATTATTCCTTCATCTGATAAGCTTTAAACTTCTTAGTATAGAAGGTACTTAATTTAATGTTTTGGGCAAGCATGCAGGAAGTTTTTCCTCAGAAAACTGCTGAATAAATTAGATGCAGACTTCCACGTATATATTATGTTTTTAATGGTGTGTACCTAAAGAGATAGAGTTTTTTAAAAAAAATAAATAATTTTTTATTAATTCTTTCCATTGTAGTAATTGGCTCACCCACTAATTTGTGGAAAGATTGTCTGGGTTTCCTTTGTAAAGAGATGAGGATGAGTTTTGTTTACCCCAAAGAACCATCCAACAAAAAATTAATGTGCTTTTTCCCATTACATTTTTATCTCCTAGCAAGATTTCATTTGCTTTTGCAAGAAAAAATTCTAGATTGTGTCTTTTCTGTCAAGTCATTTGTTTCTAGCATGAGTGCTTTTAACACCTAATGTGGATTGTTCTTGATTTTGGAAGTAAAACAGTTTCCAAGCTGGCTTTTATAAGAAGTCAAAATATTGCTGTAAACAATTATCATCTCCAAATTTTCCCTCCATAAGACACTTGAGGTTATCTTTATTTTTAGGATCATAATTTTTTTGAATTTACATTTAGAAATTAAGTTTCAGATGCCTTTTTTTCTTTGTGTTAATATTTTTCTTCTCTTTGTGTAACAAGTTGTTATTTGTACAGTAACAGAAGAAACTATAGTGGATTTGATACATTAACATCGTTACAGATTGCTGATGGTCAACTCATGTAATTTTACTGCAGGAAAGTCACTGACTCAAGCGTGTTTAACTGGTAGAATATTGAGATGATACTAACTAACTTGTAGGCTTAAAGAAAAATGAATTCAAAAGCTGCTTGAAAGAGATTCTGTTGTATGCTGTCTCCAAATTATTTGCAGGCAGTCATAATTAATAAAGTGTGTATTTTTTGGTTGATATAGTAAGACGTGTTCCATCAGCTTCGTACCAATAATCCCAGCTATTTTAATTTCTTTTCCCTACCAGAATTTTATTTCTTGAAAGAACAGTTTAAAAATTTTAGTATTACCTAACCAGGGACAGACAGAAAAAATATTTTAATCAGCATGCTTCCAAACATCAAGCCCAAAATCAGAGGGTGAAATTCCAAACCTGTTGGAAGGAGCAGCCCTCCTGCCGGCTCAAGCTCAAGGTGTTGTCAAGGCTTTTAGATTGCCTGGAGAGTAAATCCAAGCGGAGTTTTACTCCACACTTCCCTGCCAATTTAGGGTAAATGATGCTCATAAATTAATCATTTCTAGTTCAACTGTTCTCTTACAATCTCTAGAGCCCTATGTTTGGAAGCTGGTGTAGTGAAATGCTGCTGAACTCATTCTTTTGAGAACGGGGCATGCAGCTCATATGAGAAAGGAGGCTGTGAGCTCCTTGTTTCATGCATTTGTGTTTTCCTGTAAAATGTAAGAGGGATCAAGTAAGGACATTTTTGTGGAAATATGCAAACATGACTCCAAGAAAACAAATTAATAACACCCCATGACAGAAATTCTGTAGCAGAGATAAAAGGGAAGGACAAGACTCACAAAGGGAAGCTACACTGCCTTAGTTCCTTCACAATGATGGCTAAGTTTAATTTCTGCTAGAAGTCACCCTGGAGAGGAATTTATATCTGTCCCTTAGCTAAAAAAGGTGCCTTACTCATTAGCTTCACCTGGTTAAACTAGTTTTTGTGAATATCCCCATTCCCTGTTGCCATATAGTATGTGTCAGCTATTGTCCCTACTTTCCCCTTTCTTAAACTTAAGAGGTTTTTTTGATTCTCCTTCATCCATGCTAGTGTGCTACTTTTCTTCCCAGCTATGGTTGCCTTTGAATTTGTTCAAGGTCCATGTAAGAGGACTGGTTAATTCTTGCACATCTCAGCGTTGTGTGGGTAATGGATCTGAACAGGCTGTCCTAGCTGGTCGCTGGCCTCACACTTGAGAGGCTTTATCAGCCAGAAAAATGTTAATCTCCCTGTAATGTGTCTTTGTGCATAGGCTGCAGAATTAATAGCAAGAATGGCCAAGTGCCAGAGGATGGTGCAGTTGTTGACAGAAGATTTTGCATTAGAATATTCATCATAACCTCAGAGTCATAAAGGACAACTGCAAAGTGCGCAACTGGAACATTTTATTGCTTTGGCTAAATTTGGAAGTGTTTTCTACCTCTAGCACTGGGAACTGACCAGTTGGCAACCTTTGCACGCTGCTTTTAACTGTCCCAGGCCAGTGCCATGGATACAGCCTGATGAGCAGACCCATCTCATGGCAGAGGTGCAGTGAATGGCTTCTTTTGTTCCCACTCACAAAGGTTTGCTCCCTGACCTTGAGGAATTCAATTACTTTGCTTTGACAAGTATTAATCTTTTCTGAAGAAAAGTAACTCACAAATGTGTTTTTGGATTACTTTATTACTGTTGTTAGAAAAGCATTCTGAAACCTTTGAAAGGAGAGCCGTAAAATACCTCAAAGGTTTAGGTTTAATTCTATTTATCAGAAGCCCATAACAGTACTGGGCTTAAACTTGCTTATCAAGTTCAGTCTTTCTCAAGTGAGCTCTTCAGGTTTGAAATTCAGCCACATCATGATTCATTTATGTACTAAAACGTGCAAAACTGTGGCATAATTAGAGTTCAAAAATCTAACTTGCATGGGAAAAAATGTTTAGAGTAAAAATTATTTCATGCTGGTCTTCCAATTGGCAGTCTTTGTTTGAAAGTTGAAGAACATTGAGAAATATTTCAAATTAAAAGCTCAAACAGACTCGATTTGTTAGATTTTTAAAAAATACAGTAGCAGAATTCTTAATTTGTTTGATCACTAGCTTAGACATTTTACTGAAAACTTTTAATAAATTTTACATAAATTAGCAGAAAGGCTTTGGATTGTGTTTGTAGCTTGGTGCAGTTTCTGCCACTGTGTTCTACTCTCCGCCTCCTCAGATGAACCTTTTTCAGCACAGCTGGTCAGAATTATGGTCTCTGAGCACCATCCTCTACCAAAATCAATCAAATCCATTCGAGGTTTGCAAAGATGGTTGTTGCTACACTCTTCACATTGTCACTAGAATAAGTTCACATCAACCAGACTCTGCTGGTAGCAGTGGACTCACTGTTCCACAATATCCTTGAGTTAAATTACATGTTATTAAAATGTTCCTTAATGTTAGAGAGGAATTTCTTCATTCTTGCCAAATTTCCTCCAGCATTCTAAGACTTAGTGGTGGGGTTTATTTGTCTGAAGCAAATGTTGACTGTCTTGGGTGTTCAGATAAACTTTAGCCTTAATTTTTCTTCAATCAGATAAGGTCAATCCTAGACTGGAACCAATTTTTAGATAGTGTGTATTTATAATCACAGAAAGAAATTCACTCTGAAGTCATGGTGCCAAAAACAAAACAACAGCAAAAAAGACTTTTTCACATATATCAGGACATTACAAAAATCCCAGCAGGGCAGTTACTGAAAGGTCAGTAACCTCACATCATAATAAAGAAAAACAGAATACCATGGTCTACTAATTTTAAATCATAGCGACTTCTAGAGTATTTTAAGTAGAAAATGTTTAATGTGTGGTGCAGAGACTTTAAGGCTTGAGGGAAATGTTAGGATACCCAGTCACATAATTGTTCTGCAGATTTTATCTCCCAAGAAGGCAGAACAGGTAATGTAAGAGTCACAAAGGCTTCAAGCAGGGGGCAAATGTCACTGGTGGGAACCCAGGGCTGAGCCTCTGTAAGGACTGGGAGTTGTTGCTGCCACAGGATGTGAGGATTAAGATAAATCTGAGTCAATGCCATGTTATCCCCTGTCTTGGTTGACAGCACATTATCTACTCAACTGCTCGAGACTCCAGAGGTCTTTAAGTAATATTTTTTGCCTGCTTAATGGATGATGCACAAAGCCACATATTTAAAGAGCAAAAATAGGAAAAACACCAACATTTTTTTCCTATATTTGTCCTAGTGACACTGTTATTTTTCCTCCCTGGTAGAGGACAAACAAAAAGCCACTTGATACACTTTTTTCTACCAGCCCCACTCCTAAAAGGGTTCTCCTAAAAATGTTCTCTGCCTTCAAAATTCCTTTTGTGAGACCAATTCTGAAAGTGTTTGTACATTGTGAATATACATATATCCTTTGTCTGTGCTAGAATGAAATGTGCTGGGTAACTATCAACAGTGAATGTAGGATATGATGTAAAAGAATGTGTATATCTGAATATTTTTTTCCCTAGCCCAAAAGGGAGCAGCCTGTCCCTGATGCACCTATGTAGATAATCTAATAAGGCTTTCCTGTCCACAGTGTGTTTAAGGCACCCAGGGCAGGAATTAAAAGCAAAAAGCCACCCTGCTATAATTCCACATCACTGGTGGTATGCACACACAGCTGAATTGCACTATTTTGTAACAGCAACCATAGCGCAGATGCTGACGCTTCAAAACAGAATTGTGCACAGCACTGCCCAATAGATAATAGCTCACCAACCCTAAACGGCAGAATTAAACCCTAATCCAGAAAATATTAAAACACCTAATTTGACATTCGTGAATTGAGATAAATTATTCAGTTACATAAATTTGCACATAGATGTCAGTGTTCCAAGTGATCTGTTGTAAGAGAAGACACAGCAGGTGGTCATGTAACACTTAGAGGGAGCAGAAGGAAGGGAAACAAGTCTGTTAAAGAGTACCCAGAGCACATTTTCATGTTGGTTGGTTGTTATGAGCTCTCCTAGAGACCTTTCTTGCCATCTATCTCAGTTACATCATATAACCAGTTCATTACTGTAAAAATGGTAGAATACAAAGAGTGACACTTCTTTCAGATTTTCTTTACCAGCTTGTATGCTTCATGGTCTGTCCACCCAGCAGATACAATATATGCATATGTACTTTAATATGCTTCTATTGTTATTATGATATCTCTGTATTCCAAAAACAGTGCAACTGCAGAGCATCATTAATGCTAAATATCATAACCATACCTACTGTGTTGTCATCAAAAATCCAGAGTCATAGGTAGAGATCAGGCTGTTTCTAGCTCTCTTCAATGTTTCTGCTTAGCCCTTCCCTCCTTGCTGCCTAGAGAAGCTGTGGATGTTCCACCCTGACAGTGTGGATGGGGCCCGGCTGGATGGGGCTCTGAGCAGCCTGGTCCCCTGGGAGGGGTCCCTGCCCATGGCAGGGGGTTGGACATAGGTGATCTTTAAGGTCCCTTCCAACCCAGAACATTCCATTATTTCTTGATCCTGCCTCTTGGAATTGCCCATCCTGAAGCCTGTTTTCCCTTGGGAAGGATTGGAGAGTGACACAGCAGTGGTCACCCCAAACACCTCACATATCATGGGAAGACATTTGCAGTGTTACAGTGGCAGTGGCCAGCATTTCTTAGACTGTACAGCAGTGGCTTTACAAACAGTGACTCCTGTTGGTGTAATAAGCAGCCTAGGGCTTCTCTGCAGAGCCACATCACCCCTATTTTCAGAGACGAGCTTGATAAGAAGGTGCCAGCCAAGCCTGAGGGAGCACTGCAAGCAGCAAAACTGGCCTGTGGAATATTTGGCCTGCAAAACAAAATACCTGGAAACAATGATAATTGAAGTAGAGGTCTTGCATAACAACACTACTGACAGTCGACTTTACTTTTCCTAAGCTGCAATGCCATCTAACTCATCACCATCTCTTAACAAGGCTGAGACTAGAACATTTTCGATTTGCTTCATTTTGATAAGGTGTCATCCTTTTATTAAAAGAGTGCCACTTCTCAGTTTATATTTTTCCTCAGGAAATTAGGTCAGGTTGACATAGCACAGCTGGAGATAAGAGGAAAAACCACTGCAGCAGATGCTTGATTATCATTTGGGGGATTTCTGTTTGGGTTTGGGGAAGCAAGCATTTCTCTTTTTAAATTGGGTAATGAAAATCCTTTCCAATTTTAGCTTGTTGCTAACAATGCTGCTGCTGCTGATCGTTATATTTTTGTTCATTTTATTTCTTAAAGCAGTTCTAAGTAGGTCACAGGCTTTTAAATAGCCCTTCTAGAAAAAGCTGTGCTGTGTAGACAGTTGTAGTTATTTAAAAAAATATTATTGTAATTCATGTGATGCACCCCTTCTCACACAACAGAGTAATCTTCATCCACCTTGGTATTCCTGAAATAAAACTTAAGGGTAGGGAAATCTGGTGTCTACAGCTAGGATACCTGCAAAGATGAGAAATTACTTTTTTTTTTCCATTAAGATCTTAAAGATTACTTTCAGAATCAGCATCCCCTGTTGAAGTTCTGTTAATTCTTGTTAGTGGCAAGGCTGTTTTGATCAGTGACCTCGGGACGCTCCACTCACCCTTGTACAACAGGTATCATTTCTTGGCTTGTGTCACTTCAGGGAGGTGTGTCCCTGCCAGGTGCTGTCAGAGTATGGCTGAGGTGCTGCTTGGGGCTTTCTGCCCAGCTGTGCAGGCATTTTGTGCAGATGCTGTTCTAGCAGAGATGGTTCCAAAGTGCTCCTCTGATGCTGCTCCCCACCAGTACCCAAAGGGGGCCTAGGGGAAGATGGAGAGGGACTCTTCATCAGGAACTGTAGGGATAGGACAAGGAGTAACGGGTACAAACTGAAAGATGGGAAATTTATTATAGATATTAGGAAGAAATTCTTCACTGTGAAGGGGTTGGGCACTGGAACAGGTTGCACAGAGAAATTATGGATGCCCCACCCTGGAACTTTTCACAGCCAGATTGGATGGGGCATTGAGCAGCCTGGTCTAGTTGATTTGCACAATAGGAATGAACTCACTGGTGGTAGTTTCAGATCAGGACTTCAGTGCATGTTTTCATTTGAAATTTCCACTTTCTGTTCATTGAAACACTTTTTGAAGTATCATTCATGATTCCCTAATCATGGATTGTAGGTGAGTGTCAATGCAAGAAAGGGTACTTGGAAAGAACAAGCATTTACAAGAGACCAATTTTGCTGTTATGAGAATGCCCCCACTCCTGTTCCAGTGCCCATAAAAGAATACTGAGGGTTTTTGGATACTTTTACCCTCCCTCTTTTGCCATTCAGCACTGATAAATTTTCTGTGGTCCATCACCTGGCAACTCCCCCTGCTGAACCTCATGAGCATCCTGTCACCCCACTCCTCCAGTTTTGGGGAGGTCCCTCTGGATAACAGCACATCCATGTGGTGTATCAGCCTCTCCTCCCATTCTGGTGTCATCTGCCAGTTTGCTGTGGGAGCCACTCTGTCAATATGGGAAATACAACTAAGAATAATGACAGGATTTTACATTGAAAGTTACAACAGCTGAATTATTTCATCACTTCATTTTATTCATACATTTGACAGTAGTCAGAAAGGAATGAGGGTAAAATTATTTCAGAAGAGAAAAAAAAGGAAGAATTTAGATGACTACACCATTTGAGTTTGTGCGGTGTAAACAAAGCAGACAGCAATACCAATTAAGGAAAAAATTACAAAATTCCTGAGATGCTTGATTCCCTAGTTAAGCCATAGCTCTTGCCCTTTTTGCTTGTAGTCAGGGGTGTGTAAACACAGTACAATTCAGTACAAATTACCAGACCAACCTCTAAAATATCTGCTTTGCCTTCATACCCCACCAAAACAGTGTCACTTGTGGCATCTGTCCTGGCTGCTTAAAGGAGAATTTCAGCAGTGAGAGCTCTGCACTCACTCAGATGCTTCCAGGACCTGGTGCTGTATTACTGTCCTGTGCCACAGAGATAAGATAGTTCAGAGTTAGTATCTGTGTCTTCTTTCCTGTAGGTTCTTGGCTTGACTTGATCTATAATACATGCCCCCAGTTCCTATTGCTCTAACTATTTTTAGAAAAGCAAATATTACAGAACCTTTAATATATGTAAATGCATGAGACAAAAATAGAAATAGGGAAAATGAAGCCAGAAAATTCATGCAAATAAGGAAAATAGCATTAGAAGATTAAAACATGCACTTACCTGAAAATGAACGATGCCTAGGGCAGCTTGCAGGGATGCAGGGCAGCTTTGATATCATAAAATATCAAATAGTTTTTCTTATCCTTCACTGCTGTTGAAAGGATTTTTTTTCCCATCTGTTTTTTTCCTTTATGCCTCTCTAAGAAGAAGCCTTTTTCCAATAACTGTATGTTCTTAAAGAAAAAGATGATGAAGTTCAACGGCAGGTATATTTAGATTGAGAAATAGTCTATTAGAATTTCCACAAAGTGAAAGATAGAACATTTTTATCTACATGTACATATCTACATCCATATGTATATACTAATTGAATTCTAAGCAGTACAAATGTTTCTGGGTTTTTTATTTTTGTATGTGTGAGAGAGATTAACATATATTTATAGAAAACATCAAGATTAATTATTGAAACATATATGAACCTTCTGGCTCTGCTTTTTGGCTCCAGTGAGGAAAAAAAGCATTCTTTTCCTGATGGTTCCATGTCTACCAGGATTCACAACTTCACAACCATGTTCTTACAGCTTTCTTCACTGGAAATCTTCTAGTCCTCTGCATTTTATGGGAAATAATTTGACTCTCCAGAAAGTCCCTGACCTAATTTGTTGTAGCTAAATTCTATCTCAATCTGTTTTAACAGCAGGCTGACTAGCCAGCTCTTTTTTTTGTATTTTCATCTCTTTTATCATTCAGTCCATGAAACTGCTGCATTCTCAAATCTGACCCCAGGGACTCCAATCACAATATCTTCACGTCCTTGGCAACATCTCTCTGCGCCTCCTTGGAATATTCTTAACATTAAAAATGATACCTCATACCCCTGCTGACTAGGTACATAAAAATCAACAGTATTTAGCTTCCAATTTAAGATGTTCCAATTTAAATAATAAAATCATCTTTTCCCAAGGAATGGCAACATTGCAGTCTTTCCCTGTGCCTAGGAGTCGAGTTAGCAGCTGGAATGCTGGAGTCAGCGTTTCATTCCATGAGAGTGAATAACATCAGATCTCCAGAGATTTCTTAGCTGACCTTCAAAACACAAAGTCTAGCTTCCAGCAAACTTAAAGTAAACATATTTCTCTAGAGATTAGGATCAAAGCACAAGAAAAACATTCTACTTCACTGCGTGGCCCTCGTACCATTACTTATTTATTGGAGCAAGGATAAGCGGTGCTGGGAGAGACGAGATTCGCCCTTTTGTTGCATTTTCTAATGGCAAAAGTAGTTCTCAAAGGTTATCCATACTTTTGCCAAAAGGTTTGCAAAAAATCTTTGTTCTTTTGCTCACCATTGCTGCTTCATTCCCAAACATGGTCTTTTATGATGATTCATGGTCAAACTCTGAAGATTGTCTGAAGAAAAGTTTGGGACAACTTGAGCCTTTTACTAGAGAAGCAGCCCAAGGACACTCTCAAGCTTTGACTCCGTTCTTGAGGGTATTTTATTAAGTCCTCAAGCAACAACTGTCATCTGTAGAACAGGACTAATAGCACTTTGCTCCAATATCCATATAGGGGTTTAGGAGGAAAATAGCATTGCAAATTCAGTAGTTCTGAAGTATTACATTAGTGGGTCTTATTTGTGCACACAGCCTGGGCTTCCTGGGACAGACTGACTTCCTGGGGGGAAAAAGTAATAATAAAGAGAAGCACTTTTTAAAGAAAATTACTTGGAATGTAGTTTTTGATAACTTAAAACCTGATTGACATTGATTAGAATGAAAAACAGAGATGTTTCTACAGATATGGGACAGATGTTTCTACAGATATTTGTTGGAGAGCTTTGTGCAACAAAAATGCTCTATAAGTAACGAAACTTTTCATGAATACCCTGTTTGGATTTTGCTGTTGCCACTTTTAGGCTGAGATGAAGCTCTGTCAGGAATCAGGAGTACTGATCCAGCAGGGAGGGCATCAGAACGGTGGTTCACACAGGGTTATCCTCCAAGGCAGTTCATTACTTTAATTCCCACTAAAAAAATAAATGAAAATCCTCTGAAACCCAGTTTCAAGCCTGACCTTGACTATGGAGCACAGTTAACCACAAACACTCCTTGATTGTGTCCTTAGACACCAGTTTATACTTCTTTCCCCACAAAGAGCAAAACGCACAAAACTTAACCTTGGCTTTGGTCATGACTGTGATTGTGCATTAAATGCACTGAGCTCTGCCTGGTTTTATATGTCATGTTCTATAAATGTACAAGCTGATGGATGTAATTTTCTCATATAAATGGGTTTTTTTGTTACACATTCAAATCTCTGGTTGATCTTAAGGAAATGGAAGTCCTGATTCAAGCCCTGTTATATTATTTTTCCAAGGATATCACATAAAACACATCAGAAATATTTTAAGAAAGCATGTTTCCCACTGATCTGAGTTCCAGATTATTTTATTTCCTTACTACACCCTGTCTTGGCTGACAGAGTGTAGTAATATTAAGGGTAGTAGGAAATAAAATATATCAATTCAACTCTAAAGATTTTCAATTTACAGGAGCAACGAATTTTCCAATCAAGTCATTACTTTTGGTCTGAAATTAGTATGACAGCCTTGCTCCCTACCCTCTTTCCAGTGTTTTACTACTACACATCCCAGAAAAAATTAATTAATAAATGCCTGACCTTATGCACTGGTGCCAGTGGAAACCTGCAGTAATTGGTTTTTTGTCACAGCTCAAACAACCATTTTGGTTAAGAGCTTACTGAAGTAAAAACCCAGAAAAAGATTTTATGCCTTTTTAAAGCTGAACCATGGGTATAAGACAGTCAGTGAGTGCATAAAAACAAAGTATGAGGGTGTAACTCTAAGTGGACTAGATGGAGGCTTTGTCATGGCTAAGAACTCCCTCAAATATTGTCCTCTGTATGTTCTTCCTTACTCTCAAGCTATGCATCTGGTTAAGAGGAACTAATTTGCCCTGTTTTTCAAAGTGCAAAAATTTCAGCTGCCCAAAGTCACTGATATGTGAGAGATATTTTAGGATACTTTAGGAGACCTTTCCCAGCCATTTTCAACTCCTCTAAAATTCATGATTGCTGGTGCTGGCTACAGCTGCACCCTTTGAGTTTAATGAAGAGTGCAACCCAATGAGCTCAGCAGATGTTTTTGGGGTTGCTTCACTGTGAACTTTTTGGTTTCTTCTTCCATCATTTCCAAGAACCAAGACCCAATTTTAGCAAAGTGATGATGATTCAACCAGAAATAAGAAGACTGAAATAGGTCTTCATCTCCACAATCCTTAAAACATTCACAATTGCAGATCTATAAGAAGCCAAGGTTTGGATGCTTGTCCAAGCCTCTTTAGCCTGAAAAACTGAATGATGGGAAATTCATAAACTGACTCTCAATAGATTTGTGGTATTTCCTGCACTTGTCTGGCACAGAAATATAAATTATTTCACGTTATTTTGGTACTGCCAATGTGGAATCTGATATAGAAATAAAGAAATATGTAAGAAAAAACAATATTTTCCAATAACAACAAGGAAAGCTTTCTTTGACTTCTGATTTTGCTTGACTTATTGTTTAGTCTATTTTTCTTTATATTTCACTCTATTGCTCTCCAGGGGAATTTGTGCGACCTTACAATGCCACCAAATATTAGCAGCACAGTTGGGATAATGCAAAAAACAGTCATATATCCTGGAGTCCCTTGCCTTCCTTCCATTGGATCAGGTAGATGTGAGGGTATTTAGAAAAGAAAGGAACAAGCAGAAGGACAGGAGTATCAAGAGAAAGTCAGGAACACACTACAAAGTTCCTGCCTCTTCTCTTCGGCCTTTTAACTCCTCAGTTGGTTTCATTTCTGAATTATTGCTTCTATCTCCCTTACCCAATATCTGGATGAACCATATCTCAGAATCCAGTACATAATGTTCATAATGCCAGTAGTTTTACATAGAGAATGTGAAGTTGGCTTCATTTTCAGGTGTCTGACCTGAAACAGTGTTAGAATAAGCTGAAGCAGCCCTCTTGCTCCCCATCATGTAGGTGATACAATTCACAGTATGTGTTGTTAAAGGCTACCATTTTACTGTTGAACAAGCCAGCATTAAGAAATCCAGGGCCCTGCAAATGACCAGGAAATGCCTGTCCAACTTCCACAGGTAATGCGGCGTTACTTAGTATTTGAGCAAGCATCATGCACTGAATTGCCCAATTTTCCCATCTTTTGCAGAGCACGTGGAGGGCCCCAGCAGGATGACCAGCAGCCACACAGACTGCCATTTCTGCCTGCAGTCTCTGCGTGGCAGGAAATATGCACTAAGGGGTGAGAACGCTTACTGCGTCCCGTGTTACGACAGCCTGTACGCCAACCCCTGCCAAGAGTGCAAGCTGCCCATTGAGTGCAGCTCCAAGGTACAGATTTGGCTTGCTCTTTTTGTTCCTTGTTAAATTATACACAAATCCAATTTCTTTAGTGGTAGATGTGATACCCACCCCTTTGCATATCCCTGTATCATTTTTGGTATATTGATATATTTGCATATCCCTGAAGAGACTTAAGCATAGCTGTTGTACATCCCCACACAGCAGAGTGAAACACTACTGTTTTCCCTGAATAGGAAAGCTCTGGGGTCAAAGATGAGGAAATCTGCCCGTGCATATACCCCAAGCACACAGCAAGGCTGTGTGGACCTCAGCTGGGCTCCATCCTTCACCTCCAGCCACCCACTGGCTGCAGAGGCTGCACAGTGCTGGGGGGTGATAGGGTGGGTGGTGTAATTCAGTGTATCAGGTTGATTGACACCTTGGAATTTCTGAGACGTGCTCATTGAAAAAATATTTTGAGCATTGAATAAATTACTTTTACTGTAGGTGTTGACAAGCAGATGCCAAGCTGAGAAGACAACATGTTTATAGTTTGCTTATTCTCTCTCTTTTGGAAATGAGGGTTTTTTTATTTCTGTTTAATTCCGTGCTTACCTTGCTCATCTCACAGGTGGTGTATCAGTGGTAGTGTTTCTGACCTTGTCTTTCCTTTCACCTCTCCATTTTTTACAATACTAATTAATAATTCAATTTCCTCTGTGGTCTTTGACAGGGTTTCTAGTATCCCCTACTTCAATTTAGAGGACGTATACTTGACATTGAATTTTAAGGTCAAATGAAACCTATCAAAAGGCATTTGTTTTGCCAAGTCCAGTGTGTACTGGCCACCTTCTCCCCATGCTCTCTTTGCCTATGTTCCTTAGAAATAAAAGGACACAAAGATATTGAAATAAACCTCTTGGAAGGCTTTCCCAGCCCAATCACCTCAAGGTACATAGTGTGCATACAGGAATCATCCAAGGGAAATGCTGATTTGGATGAAGACACTCCTCAAAGTCTCATCAGCATTTCACTCACAGTGTGGGTAAACATGTAGCACCCGTCAGATTCAACAGGAGAGCACATGCTTTGAGTTCACTTAATTTCACCTTTAAAATCAAAAATTAAATCAGTGACAAGATTACTATTGTTGAAGATCATAAACAAAAAGCCAGGTCTTTGGACTGAGTGGAAGGAAAAAACGGGAGAAAAAAGCAGACAAAGGAGTGCACCTGGCTAGAGACATCTAGGAAAGTGGCACACAGAGATCTGCAGCTGATTGTCTCACCTCTGCCAAGGGGACAGAGCTTGGTGTTTTCCTCTCCTCCTCACCCAGTCCTTGCCTGGGGCTGCTCTGGGCTGACAGCCTGGTTCCTGCAAGGTTCAGAGTGCCAACTAAAGCAAATGAAAATGCTATGTGCTCAGCACCTCCTGAAACCAAGCATGGCATTTCTTTTATTTTTAGCTCTTTAAAAGGCAGGGGCATGATCAAGGAGAACAATGAGATTGGATTTGTGCCCTTTTGTGTTTCTTACTTATAAAAGAGCCCTGGAAGGGTTTATTTTTTAAGCTGGGAAGGTTTTTTGGAGGTCCATTTTACCCTTGCTTTTCTAACTGTGGGAAAATTAAATCTGTTTGGTCTTTTTTTGAATTCTTAGTCAGGATCTCATACATATATATAGTTAAGCTCTTTCATATACATATATATTGTTAGCTCTTTACACCCTTAAACCCACTGACTCTTAAACTTTTTTCTGTCGAGTTTTCAGGAGGATTTATGTCAGATGTAAACAAAAGCAATGATTTTTTTTAAATATTATTAACAATCATCTTGTTCTCAATGAGATTTTAATTGCTTGTTTTCTGACAGCTATTAGAATTATGTCATGTCAGCTGGAAGAAGAAATAGTAACATTGAAAATACATAAGGTTCACTTCAAATTCTATAGAACATGGGCTTCCTCTCCAGTGGTCTGTGCACATTAAAAATGTTGATCACTTGTTTTCCCTTGAAAGACACCTGTAATATATAACATGATTCTTCCAATAAAAACATATCTCTGTGTTACATAAGGAAGGACATTCTGCCAAAGCAGCTCCCAATGGCCTCTGAAAGAGATCTACACAACAGTCACAATGTCACAAAAGTCACAATGTCACAACAGTGACATTGAGCACCTGCACCTTTCCTGAGCACACTTCTCGTTGGATCCACCACTGCAATGCTTTTCCTTTTTCGTTTTAGTTCTGGAAGGAGCAGAAGGATAAAAGCACTGTAAATAAATGTTTTCACTAACATGAAGTTACTTTCTTCAAGGATCTGGCCTACAAAGGCCGCCACTGGCATGAGGGATGCTTCAGGTGTGCCAAGTGCAGTCGCTCACTCGTGGAGAAACCATTTGCTGCCAAGGATGAGGTCTTGCTGTGTACTGAGTGCTACTCTGATGAGTATTCATCCAAATGTTTTCACTGCCAGAAGACCATTATGCCTGGTAAGATAATAGGGGCCCTTTACTGAGAAATGGAACCACATTTTTAATAATACCCTCCTTTGGAATAACCAAGCTATGAGGTCCTTGACTTTCAGAACAGCTTGGAGGTGACTACTCTTCCTTTATGAGTAGCATTCTCCCATCAGTGGAGAGAAGGCAGGCAGACACTTCTGATCTACCACTGACAGGTCTTATGAATCCTTATAAAAATATTAAGAGTTCAATGCAGGGCAAAATGTGTTTATGTGATGTCCTTGATTTTGTTGCAGTTCTTAGGAAGCATATCCCGCTGTCAGCATAGGAAGACAAACTGAGGTATTGTGAGCAGAAGTGCCACATTAGACAAGTCATCTGCATGTTTTCCACATTGAACAGACCCTGTGCTTGTGTTCTTTATACTAGTGCTTTCACTTAGAAATATGTTTTATTTAAATTGTCAAAACATGACAATATGCTTTCAAATCATTAGCAGCATTTTTACTAAAAGGAATACAAGTCCATTTTACAATATTGTCCGTGTTTACAATAGGCCTACTTCCTGCCATTAGCACTCTTGAAAATTCTGCACTTCACACTAAGCTGCTTCTCAGCTTTTGATTGTATCTGTTCAGGACCCACTCTAGACTTTTCATTTCTACCACATCAGTAAAGCTCTTACAGCAGAGTATGACCCAAAAGCTGCCTCTTCACAGGCATCTGAGAGAAGCCACAGCACCATTTGTTGCAAAAGGAAGCTGCTTGCTTGGGAAAGTGGGTCCCTAGCTTTTGGAACAGAGAACGTCAGTAAATTTGGCAGTGACGTTGGAATTTTATTTTTCAGTATATCTTAATGCCGAACAGTAAGATCCAGGCTGTGCAAAATTATAGTCTTACTATTGGTACTGGATTACTCAGGTTGTATTCAACTTATAACACTAATTTGGATTTTTACCATTTGTTTCCTTTTCATTACAAGTAAAAATCTGCATTAATGGAAACAAATATTGTAAAAATACAGTTGTGTTCATTTAATGGATTATAAACCGCCTAAATTGTACATAGTTTACAAAAATATTGTCAAATAGGCACATCTCACTAGATTTAGTAAAAAAAAAAATGCCAGAATACACTCAGGTTTGCATCATTATCTTCTGGTATAAATCCATGCTGCTTGTTTTGTCACAGAGTGTAAATCCTTGCAGCAAGTGCCTGAAGGTGTGAGAAACACTGCAACGGAGGCATGGGAATGCCAGCCAGTCTCTATATCATTGACTTCCTTCTCATCAACTTGCTAGCTCTGTGTTGAAAAGACCTAGTGGTGAAAGACAGTGAAATTGCCTTCTGATCACTGGGATGAAGCTGCAAACCTTTTGTGTCTAAATACAACCAGCAGTTTCTCCACTGGCCCCACATTTCAGGAAACAGGCACAGTGGGATTAATCAGATATAGCAGCAATCCTCTTCCTCATGTGGAAAGGATGGAAAAGCACCTTGCACCTCTCTGTGCAGTCTTATCTACCTACAGATAGGAAGCTGACGATGGAGATCCACTGGAAAAGCTGCTCCCAGATATATGTGCATATCTTACACTTATGTTTTTATATCAAGATTGGACACCTGTACACAGAGATAAAAGCTCTGAGACTCCTCTGACAAAATTTAACTGAGCAGCTTTCTGTCCTTGTGCTGTATCAAAAGCATGTAGTTAAATATGATTAAAAGAATTGCTGGTCTAGGACAGAAATGGTGAGCTATAGGAGAAGGCAGTGTAATATCACAGAAGGCAGTGTTCTATCACAGAAAAAATATTTACTTTTAGAAAGTTGCCAATTTAAGCTGATTAATATAAATAATGCATTTATAAGTGAAGGAGCCTTAGTTTAAGAAAGATAGAAGACAGGACAATAATAAATGTACTAAACATCCACCAAATTAATTTCTAATTAATAAAATTGCTGTGTACCTGAACATTATCACTGAGTTGGCTGGTTTGAGAGAAACTGAGCAATTTAAGCATAATAAAAAAAAAAAAACCAACCAAAAATTCATATAAGAACTCGAAAAATCACAGCTTAGGCAATTCAGCACATCTTTTGGCAGATGAATATATGGCACTGAATGTGTTCTTGAAATTTCAAGTGCATTCTTACAAGCTCTATTAATTTGAAGATGTTTTCTTGGCTTATCTGATGCTGAGCTAGAAGGTTCAAAAACAAGAGCATTCCCAACATTTAAAACCTATATTACAAGGCTATATCTGAGAGGATTGTTCATTTTGGTGTTTTTCAGGTTCACGTAAAATGGAATTTCAGGGAAGCTCCTGGCATGAATCCTGTTTTGTTTGCCAGTATTGTCAGCAACCATTGGGAACAAAACCATTAATCACCAAAGACAATGAGAATTACTGTGTGCCCTGTTTTGAGAAGCAATTTGCTCACCATTGCTATGCTTGCAAAAAGGTAATTAAACACACAATGCAAATAATGTCCTAGTGAGGCAATATTGCTCATGGGAGAAAGGGCTGGATCACCTGAAATGTGTGGTGAGCTAAGAGTAAGATCAGGATCTTCCCACTGACACTGGACACTGAAAGGCGACTGTGGCACTGTCTGCTGTCCACTCTTGTTAATCTAAGACTGATTATATCTGAAATAATCTTATTTGCAAACAAATGCTTTGGGTTTCTTTAGTTATTGATTGTGATTTTTAGCAAAGGTTAAATGGAAAGTTATATAAAACCCTTCTTTCCTGATTTTGCCTTTGTAAACATGCCTCTCTTTACATTGTTTTTCAGATGTATTCATATGCATAATTAGCCACCTGAACTGAGCAAATCATCCACAATCTTGGCTATTTTTTCTTGAAATGTATCAGGCAATTAGCAGATCAAGTAACATTCAATTGTGATAACACCAGTCAGGAGTCCCACTGATGCAATATGTGATGATACCCTTGTGGGTACCAGAAAGCTTGATTTGATTTCTTCTTTCCCCCAAGCACAGATAAATCAATTCTTCCCTCCCTTGATTTCTTATGTTTTAAGATTGTCTCTTGTTGGTGAAAATACTCAAAGCATCACACTATTTTAGTGTGATATTTTCCTCTAGGGAAATGTTTTAAGCTGTTTTTTAGGGCAGAATTTTACTTATTCTTTAGTACCTGCATCACTCTGGAAGCTTTTTTTTTTTTTCCACTTCATCAAATAACTTATAATTTCCTGTAGTTATGTAATGATTACCTGTAAATCTCTACCTCTAACAAAAGCTTTTAATTTCAGGAAAATATGCTGCCTACTTTTTTCTTCAGTAGCTAAACTTCAGAAAGTACTTTTATATATTCCCAAGTCTTTACATCTAGCCTTTAACTTGCATTAAATGAACACATAGCAATTATAGTAATTATGCTCAATGTTTATTACAGGCATTGATATTAGCACCACCTACATGAAATAATCAGGATTTGCTTCTTTAAAATTCCAGGAATGCAAACAGTCCCCCTACATATTAGCTAAAGCCATTTTATTTCTGAAAATTGCATCAATTCCCATGCATGAGAATTGAGCCCAAATATATTAAATTGCCAAACTGAATCTTGAATTTTTGTCAGCAAATTTTAGATTTTAATGCTAAAGCAAACGTAACCACAAAATAGCCCAAAACTGGAATGTTAAAGGGATTGGAAAATATTTAAATCTCTTAATTGCTTGACATGAGCCCATATTATTCTTGATTTTCCTGAAGCTGTATTCTCCAGGGAAATTTGATGATACCACTATTTTTTACTTAAGTTTCTTCAACTTTTTCTCCTCCTGTTCCAACATTATTCATTCATTCATTCACTCATTCATTAATTCTCTGTCATGCGTGTGACTTGATAGTAGAAACACTATCTTACAGCTCATCTTTATAGGAATTTCTCTGTACAGTCTCTCACAAATTCTGTGAAACCAGCTCCTTGCCACACATATGGGAGCCACAGAACAACTGGAAATTTCCCACTTCAGAAATAACCAGTGCAGAGCTGTGAGTGTATTGCTGGCAAAGAGAAGTTGATGACACTGATAAACCTGATTTTTTTTCTTCTGCTGACTGTGTAGCTCACCTTTCTGTTTTACTTCTGTTTCTTTACTGTCTTCCTATTTAAAACATTGTTGCACTTGAGAGACAGCAAAATACTGGCTGGAGATTAACTATCATCTCAGCATCAGTTCTCTCACCCACTGCCTATCACTGAGAATTTCTCTTCTGAGAGCATGCCTGATTCTAAACACTTAGCTACAGTGTAATAGAAAAATTTCATTTAAAGATAACACACTTATTACAAATTATGAGGTTGTATTGTGATAGAAAATTGAAAATAACAAACCAGTAGTGTATGGAATTCAACTGCAGATTAGTTAAATGGATAATCCAGATGAAAAAAAGTTGATGTGACCACACTTTCTTCTCTTGTGCATGTTGGAAGACAGAAAACAAGTGGAAGTACTTATGAAGGACTGGACAATCCTTCATGATCCACACCTTTGTTTCTTTGCTCTGCCCTTGTTTGTCTATGTATTAGGTTATAACTTCTGGAGGAGTGGCCTACCATGACCAGCCTTGGCATAAAGAATGCTTTGTGTGTGCTGTGTGTAACACTCAGCTGTCTGGACAAAGATTCATTTCCAAAGATGAGTACCCATACTGTGTAGACTGTTTCAGCAAATTTCATGCCAAGAAGTGTGCTGCTTGCAAGAAACCTATTGCAGGTGAGTCTCGTCTTCTAGAGGGGACCAGACACAAATGAATCATCAGTCTCCTCTCAAAGAAGACTTTCACTTTAGGAAAAAAAACATGAAAATTATTCCCATCATAATGAGGACCGAAGGAGTTAACTATCAGAGAGACTCTCTCTGCGTCTTGCTAGGACATACTGATCACACATGTTCCCTAAGAGATGAGGAATGGTTTTATGTGCCCAAAGGCATTGTTTGATATAGTGTTTTCTGTAGAAAATTCCTCCTTAAGAATATTTTTAAAAGTGCTTTTTTTTGCTCTTCCCAGGACAGTACACACAAGCCCCTCTGTGATTTCTTCAGTTTTGTTTTTAAATGCAAATATGATCAAACTGAACACAGATTAACTGCCTGCTGGTAAGGCACACCTGTCAAATTAGAAAGCTTGCCAAATGCAGCAGAGCTCTGTTTCATGAATCCTTGTATACTTATATATGATTTATATTTAGACATGTGTGTCACTGGCCTATGATAGTTGGAGTTTTCTGAGAGCATTTGCTGGTGCTCTGCACTTCAATCCTATTATGTGTGGAGTCAGCTGTTGAAAAGTAATTCCTGATTCTTACAGGAGCATGCTGCACATGTCATTGGACAACGAAATCATTGAATACCCAATCCTGTGTGCGTGACTTAAAAAATACCCAAACCACAAAACAACAGCAAAAAAAAAAAAGCATCAAAACTATTCAAATTCCCCCAGTCTTCAAGATTTTATTTCAGATAATTCTGCTAGGAATCCCATTCTCTGGTAATTTCCAAATGAATCCATCTCGAAGAAACTTAATTATTAAATTTCATTTAGAGTTGTACAGAAACTATGCAAATATGGCAAATAATTTCCATGAGAGTTTGTTGGGAAGATCAGCAAACCTGAATGGACATTATGATAAACCCACTGTGTTCAGATCTCATAATGGGATATGCAAGCAAGTGACTTGTGGCTTTGCTTGAAATACTTCCCACTGTTTAAATTTTAAAGATATTTTTCAATTCAGCCAATAAAAAACATTTCACACTATGAATTTTTGTTCATTTTCCCATTCACTGTATGAATGACAACCTGATCACACATCAGAAAGTTATCTGTTGCATTACTGAACCAGAAATACTGGATTCAGATCTTCTTTTTTTTTTTTTTCATACTCTCTTTCAGCTCTGGGAGGTGCCAAATACATCTCATTTGAGGAGCGCCAGTGGCACGGGGAATGCTTTAGCTGCACAAAATGCTCTGTTTCCCTGGTGGGCCAGGAATTCCTCACTCGGCAGGATGACATCCTTTGCCACAAATGTGGCTCTGCTTCATAGTTCTGTGGAAAGCTGTACAGCTGCAGTATTCTCACTCTGTAGCAAGGTAGTTCATTGGTCTGCTGTAAGAAAACCAGATAGAAGGTACTAGAGTTATTTAGTCATTCAAGTAACTTTCCAACAGGAGTTTAACATCATCATAATTCTCAATTTCTTATAAACAAGAATTAAACAACTGCCCCATACTGGTTAATAAAACAATGCAGAAAAGATTTGTATATATTTTAAGCCTAACTCCAGTATGTTTTCCTTGTAACACACTGCACTCTGCTGTTAGAAGCTTAAAAATTTATCTTTTATCACCTCTGAATCAAGAAGGATTGTGAAACGTCTGTTTGGCATATGAATAATGATGAGGCATTAGCACTGACTCACAGATGCAGATCTTCCTACAGAAAGCTGGGAACAAGCATTTTTCTCTTGGATCATAACATTGAAGAGAACACCTTGTAAATATTATATTCTTCCATACTTTGGGCAAAAAAGATGCTGACAAAGCAGACAGAAATTGTGAGTAGGAGATGCTTTCACATTGAGGAGTGCAGTCAGAAAGGCCCATTCCATGGGCCAATTCAATAGAAAAAAGGTCACTTTCCTTCCCTTACTGGGATTGCTACCCAAAGAAGTCACCCAAAACACTAAAGTGCAGGCCCTTTCCCAAAACTGGGTAACTGTACTTAATTCTTTAGTCATAGCTGCTCTAGAACATAAATAAACCCATATTTTCAGCTACTGCAAGAGGTAAGGAAAGCCCAAGATTTAATAGTGCTGATGTACATTTTCCCGTAACAAATATGCCTTAAGACTTTGTTTCCTCTGTTTTTGCTATACCTTCAATACAGGCCTAAAATATACTTTTTTATTAGTTGACTGAAGAGCCAACTCTTAATGGTCTATTTAACCTCGTACTTTCCTTCATTCAAAACTGCTTTGCCAGCAATTGAAGCCCTGTTAAGGACCTTACCTGCTTGGTCTTTGATTCACAGTTCATTCCTTGTAAATTCCTTATAAATTCCTTCATGTAAATTTCTGCTTGTAAATTCCTGCATGTGGACAGCAGGCTATCCACTCTCCAGAACCAATTCCTGATTAATTTCACCATTAGCCACATGTGTTTTTTAACAGTATGTCAAGAATTAGTAATTGTCATTGCAAGCCAGGCAGCTTTTGCTTGCAGTACAGGACCTTAGTTTCCAAGTAGCCAGCCTTTATATCTGCTTGCTGAGCTCCAGCACTCAAATATCTACTGTTAAAGGTCATCCAGAACTGAGTTACAAACATCTATCTGCCCCTTCTTCCACAGTGTGTGTTGCAGTGCCATTGTGGACGGAGCAGTGATGTTGGAATGGCAGGTTCTGCTCTGTCCAGCAGAGTCTGAGTCCTCATCTCGGGTGCCCATAAGTCATTCTTCTTCAGACTCTGACCTGGAGTGCATAGAGTTATTTGGCTGACTTGAGTGACCTTTATTCATATTGAGGACAGCCATTATTTTAGGTAGAAAAGTGGAAAAAAAGGAAGAATATGTGTGCATGGCTAAGCCAGAGCCAAAGTGCAGTGGCATAAAATCAATATGGATAATGACTGACCAATGACTACACAGCAGTGTGTTGTCAGTCGATAAAATATTGATCTTTTGCTCTATGTGGTGTTAATTTTTGGTTTTCATTTTCTTCTTTCATGGCAGCTTTTATTGCAGTCTAGAGTTTGATTAGTTTATGTTTTTTCATTTTATCCCAGCTGCTTCCTTTTCTATTTACACATCTCCCGTGGCTGACACAGGTTCTTGGTATGGCTTAAATTCCCATAAATAGAATATGCTTCATTGCCTTATATACATAAATATATATACGTACACACAAAACATAGTGGTTCACAGTTATGTATGATGTTCTAAAAATTTGCACTGAGATATCAGAGATAAGTAAATGTTAATGGTCTTAAATTTTTAAATTAAAATTATTAATCACAATATTCAGGCTTGTCTGTGGGGTACCTTTTGTTTGTTTGTGTGATATTACATTCAGCAGATCTCAAGAATGTAGTTTGGGCCCTTTATTCAGTCTCCTCTGAAGAATCATGCATCTTAATTACAAATTGATGCAGGAATTACCAGGCAGCCTCCTAAGACATGAGAGAGTCACAGGTCAGACACACCGATCATGATAATCCTAGTCTTCCAGCCTTAACATTTAGGAAAATTAAATTCTTCTCTGACTCATCAACTAATTATATTTTTAGAAATGCCAACTGAATTATTTATTTCTTCTGCAGTAAATACAGTACAGCCAAACCTGATACTGATCATTTTCACTTCAGAAAAATAGTAAGAAATAAATGTGATTGCTATAAATAGTCAGAATAGAAGTTATATCAGATACAAATTGCTATTTCCTAGTGTCTGTCACCAGCCACCAATGCCTGAATATAAGTACAGTGATACTCCGGGGGTGGGCTGACCCTGGCTGGACAGCAGGTGCCCACAAAAGCCCCTCTGTCACTCCCCT
Source organism: Melospiza melodia melodia (assembly GCF_035770615.1). Taxonomy (NCBI): domain Eukaryota; kingdom Metazoa; phylum Chordata; class Aves; order Passeriformes; family Passerellidae; genus Melospiza; species Melospiza melodia. The sequence goes on from NC_086196.1 coordinate 128,723,320, forward strand.
CTGCAGCTGGACAGGGGAGAAGAAACATTCCTCAAGGTTTGTGAGTGTAGACAAGGAGAAGAGATAAATCTCTCAGCAATTACTGCGACAGCAGAACAGTCTTGACTTGGGGAAAAGAAATTTATTACCAATCAAATCAGAATGCATGATGAGAAATAAAACAACATTTTAAAACCATCTTTTCCCCAACTCTCCTTTCTTTTTGGGCTTAACTTCACTCCTGAATTCTCTACCTGCTTCCCTTCCAGTGATGCAGGGGGACTGGAAATGGGGGCTGTGGTCAGCTCATCACACATTGTGTCTGTTGTTCCTTCCTCCTCAGCAGGAGAGCTCCTCACACTCTTTCCCTGCTGCAGCATTGGAGGGAATGCCATGGGAGACAGTCCTCCATGAACTGCTCCAATTGGAGTGTCCCCCACAGGCTGGAGTTCCTCAAACCCTGCTCCTGTGTGGGATCCCTCACATGGAGTGTATCCCTTCAGGAAGAGGCTGCTCCAGTGAGTCTCTCCATGCCAGCAAGCCTGCTCCAGTGCGGGCTCCTCTCTCCACAGGTCTGCAGGCCCTGCCAGAAGCCTGCTCCAGCACAGGTCCCCACAGGGTCACAGCCTCCTTTGGGCACCATGTCTCTGGCATGGGATTCTCCAGGGGCAGAAAGCTGATACCAGCTCCACCATGGACCTCCGTGTGTTGCAGGGGAATCTGCTGTGGCACCTGGAGCACCTCCTCCCCCTCCATCTTCACTGAGAGCTGTTTCTCTCACGTGTTCTCACTCTCCTCTTTGGCTGCTGTTTCCACAGCCATTCTCCTTCCTCCCCTTTCCTGCCCTTCTCCAATCTGTTATCCCAGAGGCTCTGCCACCATCCCTGATGGGCTCAGCAGTGGGTCCAACCTGCAGCCAGCTGGCACTGCCTCTGACAGACACAGGGGAAGCCTCTGGCACCTTCTCACACAAGGCTCTCCTGGGCCCCTTGCTACCAAAACCTGGTCACACAAGCCCAAGGGAACTCGGCACAGTTTGGGTCTTTTATACTTTTTGTGGATGAAACAGACTTGAGAAGGTGCAGAGAAGGGCAGCAGGAGGAACAGAGTGTCTCTGAGGAGGACTGCAGAACACGAAGGGGATAGGTGGCTACTCTAAGTGAAGAGACTACATTTGGTTCCAGAACAACAACAACTAAACTCCTCAGCACTGGAAACTGGAAATTAGGAGGTGATGCCTGCTTCTTTCCAGAACAAAGAGGGAAACAGCCACGTGGGCAGCTTTAAAGTGATGCCTGATCAGTGCATGTTAAATGTCATATAGAACATGATTGCCTGGTATAGAAAAAGCCAACGTGATTATCAGCTTCAGTCTGTGTTGCTAACATTGGATTTACTGCAGGATGACCAGGACACAGACTCCAGCACAATTCAATTTTCTTTAATAAACTTTGGAGGATGGAAAATTTGAGATATTTATTTTAAAGTAAATTTTTAAATGTCATATGTCTTTCTTTAACATTGTACTGTTAAATTTTAAAATAGATCTAGTTCTTCCCTGCGTATGTAGCAGCCCAGCTCTAAGATAATCACATTGCTTTTGTTACAATCAAGTTAAATTACCCTCAGGTGATGTCTATAATACCCTGGTTACATCTCTGCTGTACTCATAGTTATCCCAGGGGACCAGAAGGGAGGCTGCCCTTTGGGATTAACTAAGAGGGAATAGGTGCCCTATTACCTCCCTCAGTATTTCAGGCTAAATTTTAAGTTCCTCAACAATTGCCTGATTGTCAGAGAACTCCCCAAGACAAATGTGCTTAAAATACAGACAAGCCCTGAAGCATTGTTATCTAGTGACTCTTCTCTATCCATATTTCTGAATGTCACATTTTTTACTCTGAGGCAAGGTCATATTATGAGAGCAAGGTATCAGCATTTTCCTGGAAAATTACTTTTAAAATCCAGGCAAGTTTTTGTTAATTGTTGTTGCAGGCAACACAGAGCTGTAGTAATGTTGGAACCAAGGATCACTGCTGCATTTCCCAAACCAAGGCATGCACTCCAGAGTCATGGCTTATGTCTGTGATGAAACCCAGATGTTTTTCATTCTCTAACCTTGTGCCCTAACTCTCCAGAGAGAAAATCTGTGGGCCTAGACTGGGGAAGAGCTAGGACACAGCCTGGCCATGTCAGTGAAGTGGATGTCACTCCACACCACCCAGTTTTCCTGCAATATCTCAGCACATGCAAGATCAGATGGCTCTTGTACTCTGCCAGTGGACAGGCACCAGGTTTTCTTCATGCTGACCATGGCTCAGGGCTACCAGAGGAGCTTTATCAAGAGGATAATAAGGTTTTGCAAGGAATCCTAAACTTGTGGTTTCAAACACTTCCTGGGCCAGGCCTGTCACATGAAAGGCTGATGGGAGGTGTCTGTGGGTGTGTACATGTTCAACCCCAATGAATTGACCAGCAATTTCAGCACCTGCTCCAAGATTTTATGAATCTCATTTGGTTCATAGAATGGGTGTAAAGCACTGTGTTATATTTTAGAAAGTAAAAATAGTGATTTTTATACAATGACAAATAACAGTAGGTGTAGGAAAGTAATGTCAAATGACTGCCTAAGTGGAAACTGAGAGATTATTTCTGCAAACAAAAAAGTTGTCTGGAATCCAAATGTATGGCCAGAACAAACTTGTTTCTCAATCAAACAGGAAAGCTGCAGCAAGTCCTCTACATTCTCATTAATAATATCTCAAAGAAAACATGTGCATGTACAACCATGCTTGTTCCCCCTGGAACTGCCAAAGCTTGAATGGACTGAGTCATGGGAAACTTGGCAATTTAAACCAAAGTGCAAAATACCTAGCATGGCTATAGACTGCTATAACCACAAAGTTTCAGTTCATCGTATTATAAAGTACCATTGTCTTGAACAGAAGTACCAGGTACAAGTAGTTCAATACAAGAGATGAAAGTACCAGGTATGAGTTGTTCTATACAAGAGATAAGTGCTTTGGAGGACAGACATGTTTGCACTCAGGGACACTGGTATGTTATCCAAATGGCAATACACAGCTGCAGTGGAGGATCTAGAGGTACCAGCTTTGGCCTGGATCATTTGGCTTCTCTTAGTTTGTTTGCAAGAATATTTCTCAAATGGCATCCACTTAAACACTTCTGTGGGCTTTCATCTGCATTTTTTATCCAAATCCTTACTGGAGCTTCTTGAAGATGGGGCCAGACATAAGCACAGTCACACAGACCTGCACAATGCCCATAAGAACCTAGATTTTCTCAGTATAAACCAATCCCATGTCAGAAGAACCATTGCACAACACTATATCCAAGCTAATAAACCTTATCTCTGTGTTGAATATAATTCAATATCTGATTTTATTAACTTGAGTCTCTGCTGTACCTCTTTTACTGTCCTCTCCAGTAAGATATTCAAGACTGTAGGCACTCACCTAATTCACTGCCGATTTTTCATAGCACCAACTGAATTCTGAATCATTGAATACAAGAAGCTGCACTACCACCACATCCCTGAAAAACAGGAGCCATGAATCCCTTTCATGCATGATGTATGTGAGACTTTGAGAACAAATCACATTAAAACAAACAAAAGACAACCCCACTCACCTCTTTTCTGTAGCCTGGGCACAGATACAAAGGCACAAAACCAGTCAGATGAGATTGCTTATAGAGCAAGCAAAGGAGCATGGCCTCAGATGTTTCAAGAACTGTCAGGCAGATTACCCAGCAAAATCAGGAAACAACTGAGTTGTTTTTGGGGTTGAGATGTTTCACTCCAGTTCTCAGTGCTCTCTCAAGTCACTTCTTAGCTCACACCCAGCACCTCACGTCCTAACTGTCCTCAAGGGCATTCTCATAATTTCCATTTGTGACCAGAAGAGCAGACCGCTGCAAAAGGATTTCAGTCTGGCACAATGACTCAGCCTCAGGAATCTCATTGATGACTTGTTCAATAGAGATAGGTCCAGCTGGAAGTAACAAAAGTCCCACCAGCCTTAGATAATTGCTCACAATTAAATGTCAATGCTCATCTTAAGAGTACATTCATAGCAAAGACATACTTCAGGTAGGTATATCCCAATTATTCCTGGATGAAAATCCTCATTTAACATCTTTGTTTTCACCTCAGATTTTGGAATAGCTGTTGCTAGACTTAGTATCAAATAAATAAATTTAATGTCTTCCATCCAAGCCCAACTTGCCTGGATTAAAAAAAATAAAACTACAGTGTAAAGTAATGCAAACAGTTTATCCAGTTCTGCTGAGTTGCATTTTTTTGTTGTTGTTTCCCAAAGGAAAAAAAATGACTACTTATTTCTTGAGAACAAGATTTTTATTTATAAAAAAAGCAAATCAAGCTCTTAGTCAAACATTTTCATTGGAAGGACAGCCATCTGAGTAGAAATTTATGGCTATGAATGCAGATGACCGTAAAAGGCTACTACCATGAAGAATTTCTCACAATAGCCATCTTATTCCCTGTTAGCTTGATTCTTTTTTAAATGCTACAGAATTCTTATTGTAATCTTAACTCTCAACTCACTGAAAAATAAATCCCCCTGACTGACTGGGGGGCAATGTCTGTGATTGGTTACCAAGGTCTTTGATTCAGGGTATGTCTCCACTTGCCCATAAAACACTGTCAGTAATAGTTAGGTGAAAACTTCCCAAATACAAGGATGTGGTGTAAGCAACAAAAGAAGAGTGTATTAATGAAAAAATAAATGCAGCAATAGCTATCAGAATGAGACAGAAAATAAATAAATAGGTCTGTTGCAGCTAGCTACAGGTTCATTTATGAGAATAATGCCTTTAAGTACTGAACCAAAAGCATAGGTGCAATTCCTCTGAATATCAAATATTAAACATGCAGAACACATTCTAAGAGCGACAAGCATAGCAACAGAAAAGTGAAAGGAAGCAAATGAAATATAGGAAAATAATAATAATGCATCAATCAGTATTGACAGCAGAACTTTCTTATTTTAAAATTATGTAGCAATTTAGTCATGGAAGGATGATGTCAAATCTAAAGACTTTCCACATGAATCAGTAATCTTTAGCAAAAACCCAAACAAACGATAAAAATAAAAAAAATAAAAAAAAATAAAAAAACCAAGAAAAGTCTGTTGTATTGTTAGAACAGTCTCCAGCTGGGTGAAAAGTTAATAAAGTGCCATGACAATTTAAATGCATTTCTCCTTATAAATAATTTATATATTTTCAGCATACTTAGTATTTCTGCCACTTAGGCCACATGTAGCTGAGTCTGTGTAAAAGCCTGTTATTATAATCCATGCTAGGTGAGATTATTTTTACTTGATGAAAATATTTTGTGTTGCCACACAGATTTCCTTATCTTGTTAACTGGAGAAACAGTAAATGTGTGCGCATATTTATTTCTCACTTGCTCCACAGCCTTCATCAACAAAAAAAAGGAATTTTCTTTGTTGAAGTGAATCTATGAAAAGCAAATCCTTCAAGGCTTTTTTTAGCCCTGCCCAGATTAACTAGGACAATATTTTAACAACAGTTTGGCTACCCTATCTTATGGCCACTCTCACAGTTAGAAACTCAGTCCTATGTGACATGGAGAACAGCAGAAAAGTTGGTTTTGCACTGTGCCGTTTAGAAGAGTTGGTTTCTTCATTTGGATATGGAAGATCTCAGTCAGACAGCAATAAGCCTGCCTTACCTCACTGCACATAAGAAAGGCTCATAGGACACAAGCAGCTAGAACAGCTTCTCTGCTGTTACACAGCACCCAGAGAAGCATAAAGTTGGTAGGACAGCTACTTTTAATACAGCTTTGCAATCCATCCTCTGCTGTGCTCAAACGAGTCTATGATAAATTATTTACCACTGCAGTGACAGATGTATTCTGTCACACAGTGTGTGCCAGCCACATGAGATGGCTCAGAGATAAGACACCCGCCCTGCCCTGCTCAGATGGAGCTCACACAGCAGCCCCCCACTGTCCTGCACATCAGACTGGTGCTCAACAGGCCCTCCCGAGTGCAATCTCCAGTGAACTCAAAACCCTGAGCTGTCAGGACGTGAAAGAGATGTGGCAGTTCTGACAGGTGTAATGAAAAACCAGCGCAAGTGCCTTTTACGCTCAGCCCTCTGGAATGACTGGAAACTCAACTTTCAGCATGAAGAGGCAGAAATGCAGCTCATTTGCCATTATCCTTTACAAATGCAAAACTTTCTAAAGAAAGCTGTTGAAAGGATGGTCTATCAGAATTGGTTAAACATCACCTGCAGTGCAGTACTTTTCTTTCCCACCACAGGAATCTGTCATTTATGTGTCAGTCAGGTCAGCCATGGTACTTCTCACAAAGGGCTCTCTTCATAGAGCCCATCATTTAAACCCAGACAACTGCAAGAAATTCTCACTAAGCTCATTAAGTTCCAAGAAATTCTCACTAAGTTCATTAAGTTCATCATAAAACACACTCCACTTCCTTGGAAACAAGAACTTCAAAGTTCATACCTTTCCCATTTCTACATTTGGTTGAAAGTCATCCTTTGTGAAAAGTAGTAGCTTAGTGTTGCTACAGGTTCTATGGCAAGAGTAGAGAAGGAGAGAGGTTTTCTGTCAGAAAAAGTCCATCACCCCCAGAGCACCTGTAATTAGTCAGTTCAATGCCATGACAGGTTCACTGCATGAGATTGTGTGCAGAAAAACTCCAGTATTTCTCACTTCCCTACCGACTGTCAATCCAGACAGTGGCTCATCACAGGTATCAATAATACTTGGTGAGTAACATTCAGCATCTCTAGTGACAAAATCAAAGATAAATCTATCCTGAGTCGGGAGCTCTGGCTCTGCCTGGAGCTAAGGTCTTGCTAATACTGACTAGGAGTACATCTCCTCTTCAAGGATGAGCTCTCACTGACAGTCTGTCAGCACATCTAAGATCTAGTTGTGTGTTCTGCTTGTAAAGGAAAAAATACACTTGGAGACTGTCTCCAAAAGCTGTGGATTTGTGGCCTTGTGGTGAGAACTACTCAAGATCAAGAGAATGTCTACATTAGGTCTGTCAGTACTGGCTAGCTGGTCTGGGGTTGCTTCTGAAGATCATCAGCAGCAAATGCTCATGAATCAGTTTAACACCCAGGATAGGAGAGAAAATGCTTCATTAGGACCATCATAAGAGAGAAGATGGAGGCTTTTCTGACACTGATGCATTTAGAATAGGAGTTATTCTCATAAAATTATTTAACTTTGATTTTTCTTTTTTTCATATCTGAAACATTAGGCTTTTATTTTTAAATTCCAGAAGCACAAATCTTTATTTAATGATATTTGGCGGTTTTCCACCATAGCACTTTACAGTGCTTTAGAAACATTAACCACATTTTAAAGGTACAGAATAGCAGCTAAATAAAATGATTGATGTATTTATAGTCATGGCAGTTGGGAAGCAGGAGAAAATGGGCATGTAACTGCAGTTCTTTATTCTGGGGTGAAACAGAAATCTCACCTTCATAAAAACCTCAGCAAGCAAGATAAACAAAGCCAAAATCTTTAGAAGCACAGTGGGAATAAAGCAACATTTAAAATACAGTTCATTTAACCATGTAGACACATTTTGAGACATTAGAACTGATATTGCTTAACTTTGCTAATGACCCAAGTAGCAGGAGAGAAAGTACCCCAGGAGGCTCTGGAGCACATGCAATTGGAGGGGGAAATTCATGTGCTAGAGGGATGGATTGCCATCCAGAGAGCCCAGAGGAGCTGGGGACATGGGCCAACAGGAACCTGATGAAATCAAATTATGGGAATGCAGAATAGACCAGAACAATCCCACGCACCACTACAGGCTGAACTGCAAATTGTGGTTTGTAGAAAAAGATCTGGGGGCCTGGCAGACATCAAGCTGAACACGAGCCATCAATGTGCACCTGCAGAATAGGAGGCCAAACATATTTGGACTGCATTAGAAGGACTACTGCTAGCAGGTGATGGGGTGTGATACTTGCCCTCACTTCAGCACTGGTGATGCTGCATCCACAGCCCTGTGCCCAGTTTTGGGCTTCCCAGTCCAAGAGAGACCATGTTGTTGAGGAATGGATGGGTCAATATCCCATTCTTATTTCTGAAACAGACACTAGAAATGAAGACACTTGAAACAGCATGGAAAAATTTATTCAATTCCTCCCCTCTACATAAAGAAAAAAGTTACTATGTCACATAACGGAATTAATAGTCTAAGGTAGAAAGCATAGAAGAAAATGTAATTTTAACCAGTGTTCTCCAGAACCTCCTCTTTATGTTCTCTTCTGTTTCTCAGACTCAAGCTGCTATAGGAAAGTTTTGACAAACCAATGACTATCACACAACATTCTGCTTACAGACAGGATGAATCATTTCCTCCAGCAGCTCATTCCAGATACATCTCAGAGGCAACAGCCTCCCACCACTGATACTTAATTAGGTCGGCTTGGGGCTGATTCTTTCATGAGAATGCACTGAGAGAGGCAGGAGCAGTACAGGGCCCTCAACAAGCTGAGAACAAGGCCCACGATTAGAGGAATGGCTTCTGTGCTGTCAGCCCTGCTGCATTCAGTTTGCTGCCAGACAGCCGGACTGACCCAGATTAATCATTGTACATGTGCATTCACACATGCACAGCCAGTGTGAATGTGCAGCAGCTGTCTGATGACCCTCTTTGGCAGATGGCATTAGCCCTCACAGGCTGATGCATTGCATTCCCATATTTTTTGAAACATATCGAAAGACATTCACCTAGATGTTGGTGAAGCTTGTCAGGTGCCATTCAGTACAGACACACATTGAAATTCACTGGGTTAAAATTGCTTGAACATCTATGACTTCTAAACAAGACCATGAAAACTGCTTCTGTGCTGAACATAATCCACAGTCGCTCGTTACAAAATACTTCAATATGCACAGTGTAGAGCTCCTATGTTTTCAAGACCCACTTCTGCAAATCTCAGTCAACATCATCTAACACCATATTTGCGACCTTTTGTAATAAATATTTCCTTAACACAATTGATAAAGTTGAAAGGATGCCATTTGGTGCCAATTAATATGGACATTCCTTTCTTCCATGATTAAACTTTTCTAGTTAATTTCTACTGGTGTATAAGGCTTATCCTTGCCATTCATCCATACAGTGAAAACCTCACCTTGAATGGGACCTCAAGCTTGTGTTCCAACATCTTTAAAATAACCTTCCACACAGTGATTCAGCAAGGCAATGTAACTTTCCAGATTTATTTGATCTGTATCTTTGGAGCAAACAGTTAAGCTGCCTGTCTCAGAAAGAAAATAAAGCACTTGAACTCTTGCCTTGGTCCTATTTTAGAGTTCTGTTTGCATGTTTGTTTTAGCATCTTCTGGGAACATTCTGTCTCCTCAAGGGCTATTCTACCAACATAGAAACACAATTTGATTGAGATTTTTTCCCATAGGCTCTGTCAACTTGATTTTGTCTTAAATATGCAAAACACAAGGATATAAATTATGCTTGGCATGATAAACATATATGGCCATAAATAGAAAATCTCAGCAACAGTTATACTGCCACTATATGTGAATACAGTATTCGGCTGCAAAATAGAATATCAGCCAGAGATTTTTATAGAAATGCTGAAAGATGACCAGTTTCTGCCTCACAAATAATTTTCTCCAAACTACCTAAATACCTAGAGACATAATAGCTAAGTGCAAGATCACATTTTTATAGACTTCACACTTCTGTGTGTTTGAGTGATAATCATGCCTCATTGAACTCAATGGTATCTTGCCTTCTTAAATTACTGCTACAGGAAAGCAAAGGGAGCAGTTCTTTGGGTTTTGATAATCTGATCAATAGCCTGAAAGTCAATTTAAAGCAATTTCAGTGAGCTGTGGCATTATAGTCACATCTGAGTACTTGATAGCATGAAAAAATTTGTCTTTATTGACAAGAACAGAGCAACTGTCTGCCAGAATTAAAATCATTGTTCTGCATGTGTTAACAAATTTGTCACATTGCAGAATAATGTAAAAACTCGCTGTAGAGTGAGTCAGTTGCACAAACACGTGGAAGAAATCAATTTATTACCAAAGGCTTAAACTTCAGTCAAGAGCCTGCTTGTGACAAGCAAAATGGGACAGAAGTACAATAGGATTGACTGGAGAATGGGGCAAGCCATAAAGTAAATAATTTTGGACCACTGTGGCATGTTTACATTGAATGTTCTCAGCTGCCATCCTTGGGATAATCTCAGTTGTAGCCAGTCTGTCAATATGAGACGTTTGCTTTGCAGCTATGCCAGCCTTGGAGGCTGATCTTCTGCACCAGCCCAGAATGTCAATACTGCACTGACACTACTGCAGCAGAAATTAAGGAGTTTTAGCCACTTGTTTTCTCATTGCTGAACAGCACTTACTAATGCTAATTCTGGGGCAATAAAAAAAATAAATTTAAAAGGAGAAAACAGTTCATAGAATCATAGAATCACAGAATATCCTGAATTGGAAGGGACTCGTGGGGATTATCAAAGTCCAGCTCCTGGCCCTGCACAGGACAGCCACAAGAGTCACACCATGTGCCTGAGAGCACTGTCCAAATGTTTCTTGAACTCTGTCAGGCTGGTACTGTGGCCACTTCCCTGGGGAGCCTTTTCCAGTGCCCAACCACCCTCTGGGTGAAGAAGATTTTCCTGATGTCCAACCCAAACCTCTCCTGACACACCTTCAGGCCATTACCTGGCGTCCTGTCACTGGTAACCACAGAGAAGAGATCAGTGCCTGCCCCTCCTCTTCCCAATTTGAGGATTTTGAAAACTGCAGTGAGGTCTGCCCTCAGTCTCGTCTTCTCCAGGCTGACCAGACTAAGTGACCTCAGCTGCTCTTCACACAGCTTGTCCCCACCTTAGCCATTCCCTTTCTACTGTGGTGAAGGAACTGGCTGAAGCAAGCTCAGCACACAACATCTTCCTTTGGGCGACAAAGAATACTCATGTGTGAGGTAATGGTAGATCATGATGGGACAGAAAGCTGTAGCATTTCACAGGTGACAAATTGCCTTTGAGACAAAGCCCAGGTGGCTCTCAGCTGGTGATGCTCTGGCTCACACAACATCACCAACCTCATCAGCATGGCATAGGAGGAGCCAAATGACAGCTATCCATGGCAGTAACAATGGGTGGGGTGGCAGCATACCCAAGGGAAAAACAACTCAGAGTAGCAGCTGCTATTTTAAGTTTTGGGGAAGAAGAAGAAAAAGGAGGTTTGAAGCATGAACAGCTCTTTTAAGCAGTCATCAAGATCTAAATATAGTAAAAATATGTAAAGTACAAGTAGCAAAAAATGAGCATCCCAGAATACAATGCATCTTAGGCCTGTATGAACAACAACAACAATAACAACATCCCAAATAATAAAAACCTATTTAGTAAATATATTTGTGTTAAGACATTTTGCTTTAAAAACAAATATCCTAGACATAGGAGAAATTCGGTGGTAAGAAATCTGTTGATATAACAACTTTGCAAAGTATTTAGATCCAGCACATGGGCTTCAATTTGGCTTACCAGCAAATAGGCTTGTCTTCCCTCCTCTTTCACTAGATAAGACAACATGGGTGAAAGACCCATGCTTCTTCACCTGCTTACTCTCTTGGTGGAAATAAGCCAGTCACACTTCTCTTACCTTGGTAGGTCTGAGGACTGAAGCAGATAACAAAAACAGCTGTTCTCCATTCCTCTCTTCTCATAGTTTTTTTCCTGGCAGAACATCTAATTAAGTTTTGCTTGGATGCCGTTTAGGTGGTATTGAGTAAACAAACCCATATATTTACTAAAGCAAAAGAAAATTCCCATTGTCTGGCTGGATCCTACTGTGCTTAAACCACAGCCTGGAGCCACTGCTATATCCCATATATGACTGCAGGGAAATAGACATCTGAGGCCTGGTGGATGATGGAACTAACACTAAGTACCTGTACTTAGCCAAAAAACCAGAATATACTGGAAAAGTAGATAAGAAAAACGGAGCCTTGTTGGACCTGAGAATTCACTGAAGGAAAGGTGACTACATCATTACCAAAATTAGTTTCTGGTGGTTAATCCTGTGTTTATTAGGGCAGTTAATTCCAGTGTCTCTTTCATTAAACCAATAGCCCAGATGTTTTGAAAAAAAGCAGAAAAGCTCTGAAGCAGACAATAGAACATGTTCTAACTGACAGCCAGCAGTTTATTGCTAATACAGTGGGAAAGGCCTTTTCTAGAGCCAATACAACCATTCCACAATTTGGTATCTAGAAATCTGGCATTCTCATCAAGAAGAAAAAAGATTAACTAAAGAAAAAAAATCTGTTGCAGTGCAATAATATTTTATCTTAAAATCTGAGGTCTGTGTTTTCCCCCTTCAAGGTCTCATGTAGTTAAGTATTTTCCAGCATGAAAAGAAACAACAAAAAAAACCCCAAAAATCAGATAATTGTTACAATAAGAAAATAATAACGATTGAAAAATGCTGACTACTCTCTGAAAATTGTAAACTAAGTTTAATACAATCAAGGAGAAAAAGGTATAAGACAAGAATAACCAAGCTCCAGGCAAGACTCACAGAGGCAATTGATGTTCAGTTCGCACCAAAATTAATGAAAACCATTTTAAAGCCACTTAATCAAAGAATTTTACCTTTTAACCTACAATGACATTTCTCCTAATTTAATAAATTATAAAGTTCCTAATAAAAGATGCAACAAAATGCCATAATAAAATGATATTTGAAATACATCTGAAATAAAATGAAAAATAATTCTTCATGTTCTTCTCCACATGAGAACATTTGTTCCTATGAAGAAGTATTTCCAAGTTTCTTAACTGGATTCTAATTCTGGACTGAGGACAATATCATTACAACCCTGTCCCAAATACTATTAATTTTGGACAAAAAAAATGAGGCTTTTGCTGTCACCACTTTTCTAGGGAGACATCTAAATAGAACATAAAACCTCATTTCAGTCAAACAAGATATTCTGTACCTTATTCAGCTCTACTAAACAAACACATTCAGCTCTACTAAACAAACACACACCCCTCCAGAATGTATGGGCTTCCTAAAACATTCAGACAAATTGAAGAGCAATGCAGCTGAATTATACCAAATGCAGCAGACTACACTGGATATTTTCATACTAAAGCCTTGACAGCTCTGATTATCCACCAAAGTTCTCTGTCTCTACTCCTACATCTTTTTCCAGCCTCAAGTGATTGCTCCCAGGTGTTCTTAAGCTTCCTTATCTTTCCATGCCTAACCATCCCTCGGTTCTCCTGCATCTTCTTGCAATGCTCTCCAAGCCATGTAGAACCCAACTTCCAAATGGGTGTTAGGAATCTTCAGAGTTAGCTGAATCCAACACATGTGAAGCATTCAGCTGCCAAATGATTTTCTCTGTTAAACTGTGCAACAAGAAATCCCATTTTGGAAGCTGGTGTGTAAAGGTGCATTGATTTTCAAGTTCAGTGCTGTGAGTGACTGAGGGCTTAACAACTGTGTCTGATTATGGAGTTCTATTTCCCCACTTCAGCTTTTCTCAAGAAATTTACCAGGACTCCAGGCAGGTTTGTGTACATACAATTTTAAAAGCAGTTTTTGGGGAAAGGGGTGAACTGCAGCCAGTTCTGACAGCAGAACTTTCAAAATGCCTTTTCCCTCACTGATCTTTCTGTTAATTTGCCAAGGAACTTTAAAAAAATATAAATTTATGAAGTATGTTCAATGCCAGGGTCCAAAATTTTAAGACCTCAGTCATGAGATTAAAAATAGTTAAAAGCAACAGGATGAACTAATAGATCTTTTTGTTACTGCTGTAGCTTTTGTTAGTATTCAGCTTTCAAGGTCTCCAATAGTTTGATTCCAGCTGGGAGGACATTTGTCTATAGCACAGAGAAGCTGAAATGTGTTGCATCTTTTTTAAAATATCTGATATTCTCACTGAATCAACAAAAATCGGTTAATAAGGAAAATTGGTTCATAAAGAAAAAATCAACAAAAATTGGTTAAGAAGGAAAAAAATATACACCACAAACCAGGTTGGAAAATGGGAATTGTGGCAGTACTAATGCCATTTCTCCCATCCTTCCCAGAAAGACACAGAAACACTGACAGTGAAAAGACAAAAGGAAAGAACCAAAAGCTGCAAAGAGTTGCTCGTTTTTAATTCCTCTGCAAGTTACACCTGCCAGAGCAAAAATGTCCCAAAGACTTGATTTGGTACCAAAGTGCAAGCTTTTGGCACTTATCTTTTTTTTATGGCACTCCTCTGAGTAGCAAGGCAACCTCCCTTGAGATGTAGGAGGCTTTGAGCTGGTTTTTCTGGGCTTACAGAGGAACAGCCATTGTCAGGGCGTCAGCCTGAGCAGAGTCACCCAGCAGCCTCACAACCACCTGCCCTTGGAATGCCGAGAGCAATCCAATATCCCGGCCATGCGGCCTCATTAAAAGCATCCAGGGATTCCTCTCCATGTTTGTGTGCTGACTACCTGTGCCAGCAGCAGGTATTGTGTCTACTCCTCAGAACTAATGAGGTCTGTTTCCAGATCCAAGGCAGGCTCATCATTCTCAGTCTTCCCGAGCTGACAAATCTCCCAGGGACGGAGCATGCTGGAATAACTAACTGAGGTGCTAAACATTACTATAGCAACTGGGGAAAAACAGAGGCTCAGAATATAACTCAGCTACATTTTCTTCTTCTTTTATCATTCATACTCAATCTTTAGACAACTGTAGCACAGTCCTTTGGCATTATAAACCTTCCTATTTATTACAAATAAAGTAAAACCAGTGTTACTCAACATGATTGCATTTCCTTCCCTGGAGATTCCCCTTGCACATTCATTGACAGGCTAGCTCCCATTCTGTGTCAACAGAGAAAATTAAACCTTTCTGGCCTAAAGTGAACTGAAGAAGAGTAGGAAGCAGCATGACAGAGTTTATGATGAAAACATTATTTCAGTGTAAATCATATAGCTTCTTTTTTAAAATGAAGTGTTACACAGTTTTTACTGTAACTCTCATCACATTGTAAGGGCCATGAGAGAGATCTGAATGCCGATTTTTTCTGGTTTCCAGCTTTAGTATTTCCCTGGTAGGTGTTTGAAAGAGCACAGGATATGGAGTTTCACTTGACAGCATGACAATTTTTGCATGTTAAAGCCCCAGTAATTTTTTCTTCTTTCATTCTTTTATCCATTTAAATGTACAATGTTCAATGAAGAGAATTTAGTCTTTCAAACAGTGTGTAAAGGGTACTCCAATACCTGGATTCCAAAACTGCCTGGGACTAGGGACCAGACTCTAAATTTCCCCTTTATGTGACAAAGATTATGCCAAAAACATAGCACTATCTGCCTGAAGAAAAACATCTCCCTTTTCTCCATTATTACTGTGTGGGTTTCAGGTCTGGCTTCCACTCACTGCTCTGGCAATTCCCTCTAGCTTCATAACACTCTGCTGAACTTTGCCATAAAAAAGCCAGAAAGAAAATTCATTTGCTTTCCAAAAATATGAGTTACATCCTTTATTTTTTCTGTTGGCCTTCCGATCTCAGTAGAAGACGGTGATGTAAATTCCACATGTGTGCCCTGCAATGACTTCTTATGTTAAAAAAAACCTTTTAAGGTTGTTATTATTAACTCCATATATAGAGAATGTTTCATGGAGGTGGGTGTATTTATCTCAGATGGCCTTTGATGAAATAATTCCCTTTTTATCATGCATTTTATCTGAGATTTGGGAGGGTTCTAATAATCTTCAGACACCTCAGATTAAATGCATATTCTAAAGAGATTTTCAAAATTTATATTTAAAATTAATAATCTTGTACTCTCATATTTGGAGTAATCAGAATTTGCTTCACTGCACAGATTTTTCTTTTCACTTTTGTTTAAGGTAGTCCTTTTAATATTAATCCTAAAAATGTCCTACATCACTTAAGAGTTCTCATAACTGAATAATCGATTCGTTAAACTGAGCCAAACACAATGAAGGCTTTGATGTGCATAAATTTTTATTATTTTTAATAAATGACTGGCAAGATATGACTAATTTATTTAATAAAAACAATGCTATAATTCATATTCATTGGCTACAATATAAATCTGGGGAAACAATATAATGGGTTCAGGAAAATTTTGAAAAAATCTTCGCAACTGGAAATGGATCATAAAAACTAATATACCTTGACTATTTGTAAAAAACTTCTGAATTTTTCTGTTTTAAATGCATGTGTGTGGTATGTGTCAGGTAAAACTAATTCATATAGCAAAAAGGATAACTGAGGTATTACTTGGAAGAACTCTGAGCCTGCCTTCATAATCTAGTGGCTTCATCATCTGCATTTTTGAGAGTAAATTTACATTTCAAATCACTGAAAACATTCACTGTTTATAAGTAAATACAGTATAATCAGCGAGAGAGAAAAATCTATGAGGATAACTGCAGAAGCAATAACAAAAGAAAATGCCACATGAAGAGAGAGACAGAGGGGCCTGGAAATATCAATCTACACTGTTTCTCTTCCCCCTGCCCTGCTGCGCACCCCAGCTCATCCACAGGCTCTGGGAAACAGAGAGAGTTAACATGACTCGCCTGGAGCAGGGTCCATGTGGACAGGCCAGCCTGGTACGTGCATGCCTGATTACCCAGGAGGTTGCTATGAAAGAGGAATACAATGACTGAGCTGTGCCTTCCTTGGAGGAGTCATAAATTTCTCCTTTATCCTGATATTTGTTTCCATTAGACTAGTAGGAAAGCATCTTTGAGTACTCCACCATTTTTCAAAGCCAGTTAAAACTACCTAACATCAAAAATAATGGGGAGAAGGGACTTGGCAAAGGGATCAATGTGAAAGTTATAGAAAAGCCTTTTTTAAATTTATTTTTTTAATAGAAATTCAGGTCTATAAGGATTAAAAGTTGAAGCATTCATGCTCTGTTTCATTATTAGTAGTTATTTACCCATCCCAAATGCAGAAAAATGAGATGTTGATTAATTTCTAAAGTAAACAAGTTTTTCACAGCTCATACCTTGAGCCCTGACTTGCAGTGAGCTCTGAGTCTGTTGCCAGCCCCACGGGACTCAGCGGGGTTGAAAAGTCTTGGATAGAAATGTGGAGCTGCCTTCCTAGGTTGTTTTAATGACAATATTTACTCAGCCAATATTTCTTTGGTAGCTCAGCACCTCATAAACTGCAAGTTCTGTATTTTCATCTCTGTGAAGCACAGAGGCTCCTAGTTTACACATAAGATACTTGTTAAAGTTACCTCCACCAAGGGAGATGGCTGAACAATCTTTCAGCACTTCTGCAGTAAATTTTCAGATGTCAGGTGCCTAAAGAGACACGATTCTTCAGCAGGTCCTTGATTTCTTTGTTCTGCAAAGCTGAGCAATTTAAGTGCCCACACTGGGTAGGTACCCCACCTTGTCTCCATGTGCCACTCCAGGAAGAAACACACCTCCAAACCCACTGTGCTGTATCTGTCTGCTCCACATTGACACCTTGGTAACCAAGGCCATCTCCACTGGCACTTGGCACCTATGTCCGTGTGTCCATGTCCCACCGTAGGTGGGGGAATTCACAAGAACCGGTAATTTCTGCATAGGTGAGATTAAAACATATTTTTAAAAAAATATTCCCTCCAAATAGGGAGGAGTACTGAGGGACTCAAAATTTATAAAATTTTATAGGGTTTGGGCATGAAGTGGGCATGTTTCACCCAGTGTTCACCAGGAAGATACTGCCCACACTGAGAGCTGTAGACATGGTGAATTTTTAAGACTTTGCTGTATCACTGACAAACTAAGAAAGATCTGCACACTTGAGACAAAATGACTTGATTTGTCATAAAGAACATCAGGAGGAAAGGAAGAAATTGGACCTCTCTCTTCAGTCACCTAAAGCCCTGGCCCATCCAACCTTACAGCACACTAGCCTGGAAAACAGTATCCTAGCAATACCAACCCAATCCCTACTTGCTTGACTCTTTATTTTGATTTTATATTTCTTGTATTGGAAATGATTCTCAGAGAAGTCTAACTATATTAAAGAGGTTTAAAGAGAACAAAAGGGATACAGATTTTTCTGGGAAGTGAAAGACAAAGCTTGAAAAGAAGATTGGAGGAGGTTAAATGGGAGTCATTTGTGCAATTGGGAAGTACTGCTCAAGAAAGGTCTTGCTTCCTTTATTGTACCAGAGCTGATGAGTGCTAGATGCACTGGCACTGCAGAATGATTGGTAAAAGAATTGAAAAGCAAAATAAATGGCAGCCCTTACTTTCCCTAATTAAAACAGTTTAGTTACAGCAATTTACTGCCACGATTAATGCAGCAACAGCCAGGCAGATGTGATCTATTAATTAGTTCTGCTTTTGCCAAAAGGAAATAATTCAGGACAACAACTGGATTTTATAAAATCTTCTTTGCATCTAAACATCTGCATCTAAATCCTCACAACTTTATGACTTTTTTGCATTCTTTTTCTATATGTTTTATTACCAGAGCATATTCTGTGCTTCAAGGCATTTATAAATATGCATTCCTTTTTCTGTGTCCTCTATTGAGAGCACAGTTCCACTGTAAGGCTTTGTCTAGATCACAGTGGCAATTATTTCAATCTCAGCAAGAGCAGGAAAAATCAAGAATGTTAAGGTTTAAATGGCACTGGACCTCCATCTAGTGAGAAGAAGAACAGTGCATGTTTTTATGTTAAAAGATTTTCATGAGGGGAATTCTGCTTAGCTGCCAGAAGAGGTGTAGATACATTTGCATAAAATACAAAGGAAAATGTTATATATTATGCAAAAACCTTTACATAATCCATAATTTCAGTTTAAGTGTCAGTGATTGCTCACGGATCTTAGTAAAGGAAGAAGACATTGATAAAAACCTGCTCACACATGTGAGAGCTGATCTTGTATTGCAATGCCATGCTCCACTGTCTATCCAGTTTAAAGACTGAAAAGGCCTCTCAAGCCCCTATTCTGAGGTGGGGAGGTGTTACCACCCCATTGCACAGATATGGATGAAACACAGCAAACAAGGGCTGGATTTTACAGGTTTGAAGATAAGCACCTGCTGATCTCTCCAGATATGCCTAAGTCCGAATTGTGCCTGACAATTCAGGTGTCAAGTGCCCAACTCCTCCTAAGCATCATGGCAGATGTCTGTCTGCACCTTTTGCCACATAAATGCCTGTAAAACTTGTCCTGAGGTGCCAGACTGATGCTCTGCTCTTCTTCCCATCTGGAGGGGGGCAGAACTGCAGAGTTAGTATCTGCTCACTGATACACCTCCAGTAATGACAGTTCCACAGGGGGTTGCACCAAGGAAACCTTCCCAGCATGACTCATGACATCACTGTAAAAATTCAATCATTTGATTTCATAGCCTGGAACTCACTTCACTTTAAAAAAATTCGATGTCATCATAAAATCTAAGGCAAGACACAAACCAATGTTCAAAGCAATGCTCAGTTCTAGTTTTAAAGGTGGTACCACTACACAAATAGGAGCTCTGCATAAAGCTAAAGTAAACCCCAGGTAAGGTCTATAAAGAGAAAAACAACTAATTCCTCAAAAAACCCACCCAAAACAAACCAAAAAACCCCATCAAACAAGCCAACCAACCAAGCAACCAATCAAACAAACAAAATAATAAAAAACCAACAAAAAAGACAGCACATATCATTGGAGAGTGTTCATGACTTGCAAATTATAGAACACTGAGATATGCTTATCCAGACTGAAACTCTCTAAATATAAAGAGACATTCAATGAATTACATCTAGACATCTAGACAGTTACCAAGGCAGCTTAAAATAGCTTTTAATGTGTTGAGCTGTTAAATTGCAGGATCTGTATTTGGCACACAAATCTAAGTCTCCAGCTTAGCTCACATGGATGCCTATTGCAAAATCCTGTCTAATAACTGTGTCCCTTTTTTTTCTGCATTAGCAAATGGGAGTCTGAGAAATTAGACATTGGTTCTGTTTATTAAGATGCTCTAGACTGTTTTTAAGAGGACTGGGAAATTCGTTTTCCTTTTTCTGTGGAATTACCTCAGGGTACCAAGAGAGTATTGACTTTCTATTAATCCTGTCTTATAACCTTACAACAGAATTAATGTATCTATTCAAAGATAATGGACATCAGCTATTTAAATCCATGTCTTAAACCATATAAAGAAGGTTGGTTTAAACAGCAAAGAAGACCATGTCTGGGAGGGATGACCAAGAATATTAGAGGAGTTTATAAAAATTCAGACAGACTGGAATGGTTTCTCTGCAGCTGTAATTATAAACATACCTTAATGAACTCTAATAAATTACTATTGGTAATCAGGGAAATCTATAAATCATTTGAAATATGTTCCTCAAAAAATGTATCATTCTGGAAATAGAAGATGAGGAATTATTGTAGAAATAATTGAGAAGTAAAGGAGGAAAATCTGCTAAATTTCTCTTGAACATTGCATATAGTTTTTGTCACTTCATTTTGAAGATAACAGGCAAGGGTAGATGAAAGGATGACTGAAACGATGGAAGATAGGAAATAGTTTCCTAAGAGCTTTGGAATAGATTCCTGACAAGGAAATACTGACAAAATTAGGAAAGTTTTACTGAAAGGACACAACTGATATAGGATACAAACAGCTCTACCCAACACAGTGCCAATAGAAAAGGGAAACATTATTCAGGACCATGGAAGCTTGGCCCCACCTTTGCTCCCTCCTTTTCTTGTGCCAGTTTTGCATTGGAGGAAAACCTTCCTGTGTCCTTGGGGGTCACAGGTGCCTGGGCAAGGAATCCACTCAGTGGGTTCTTCTTATGAGGGCCTTACAGCAACAGCCAATGCCTCTGACAGCAGGATGAACCTTCAACAGGAGGGACATTGAACAAAGCCAAGGTTCCAGGCTGTGTACCAAAGGGCAAGGCTTTACTGGGGCTTGGCCAGACTCAGCACATCCCCCAGACTATAGCTGGATTTCCTCCTCTGTGCTCTCACTATACTGCCACCTGGCTTTAGACTGTGCTCATTATATAAGCCCTGAAAGTGCTTTTCCAGGGCAATGGCTTGTTCTGCCTCACCCTTGTCTTCCCAAAAAGAAATACAGTCCAGGTGCAATTCATTACCTCCTAGTTAGTATAATTTTCCATTTTGAAGACAATTATTACAAGAAAAAGATGCAAAATCTTAGTTTTGGAAGAAAACAAGGTGGCACTTTTCTTTATAACTCCCTAAAGTTTCTTTGCTTATCTCGGGACCTCAAGAGATTTTGCAACCCTGCTGAATTTCAAGTGCAAAACACAACCACACAGGATAAATAATACAGATTCAGCCAACTTTATTCAATTTCTTCAGGTGTTAAAGTGTCAAGAATTTATAAAACATGCCAGAGAATTTTATATAATTTCCTTATGTACAATAAAAAGAAATATGTGTGTCTATGTCATTAAAATTGCCTCTGATGAAATAGTGACAGTAGGATGAAAAGCTATTTAATGAATATTGAGCTTTGCTGCATGCAAACTGGACATAGGAATGCATAAACAAACGTCAGATGCATCATTAATGGCATGGCATTTTTTCTTCCTCATTCCTAACTCCCTGAATACTGTGAAGCCCACATAAGCCTTAAGAAACTTCCTGTATGGTTGTCAGCCACAGACTTGACACCTCACTCAGAATAAAAATATCAAGGCAGTGTGCTTCTTTTAGTTGAAAAGAGTCTCTTTATTAGCAGGAGATTTGCACTACCAGATGCCATTTATATCTTCCCTTCTTCCCTATCCTAATTTAAAGCATTACTTTTCAAGTCTGCACAGAGGTAATGGATAGAGAACAGCTTATTAACTGGCATAACACAAAAGAAATCCAGGACTAGAAATGAAACAGAACGGTTGCAAGAACACAAAAACTGTGTTCATGAAACCACTGATTTCCTGAGGCTCATTGCACCTTGCTGTCATTCGCTTTCAAATGCCTTAGCTTGTCTGCAAACACCACTACTTGCACATAAAAATATTCTCGTACACTTACTACAAGAAAAATATGCTAAATTCTGAGGGCTTTGTGTCAAAAAATCCATCCAAACTTCCTATTGAAACTCAAAAGACTATAATAACTTCATTTGGATAAGGTATCTGAAACATGGCCATAAGATTACAAGGTTCTGCAGCCACATGTACAGGTGCCTTCCTCTAGGTACATTTGGTATTCTTAGTTATCTCATTGCTTTGTTATCTTGTGAGAAAGTAAGGAAGGATTGTGCAATCATACTCACACAAAAAAAACCTCACACAGTATTCATTGGTGTGTATACATCCTAGTTATTCTCTGGTGTTTGCCCATATTTCATACAGCTGTCATAATTCATTACTTAAATTCAAAATGAAGTAAATTATTATTCCTTTGCTCTGGTCTGCATATTTATTTGTTTGAATTTATTTTATGTAAATGTATTATAACACTCTGCATTTATAATTTAATTTTAAATTTACATTCCCCAAATATTATGCATGTGTGGTTTTACTTAAGAGATAAAAAGGGGAGGGGATGTTCTGAATATACTATTATTTTGTTCCCAGCACATGCAGTAACTTTTTGTCATTTTAATTTCTTATGTTTTTAAATTCCTCACTACATTTCTTTTTGTCCAGTTCAGAAAAGCCACTCTTAGATACAGCAGGCTCAGGTGTGATTCTTCACAACTATTTTTAGGATGCCCTTGCACTAAGATTTATACCATTCTCTGGAGGCATCTGTCTCTCTACACTGATTAAATTGGCAGGCTGTGTGATTAAGCTTCTAATTCAGGCTTCTCGATGCTGGGTTTAGGCACAGAATGTTCTCAAGGGTCCTGGCCACATCACCTGCATATCTGGCATCATTGGGAAAAGCACTTCCCTTCTTACAAAAAGTCTTCACTGCACAGACAGTGACAATTTATTAAGTCCTTGGCCACGGGAACAGCAAAATTCAACAGGGCCTGCCTTCATGAGAAGACTTTGGCCAATTCAAATGGATATCTCAAGCCAGCTGCCTATGATTTTCTAAGTCCCAGATCAGCATTTCAACTCACGACTTGAGCTCAGCGGATGAAGACTGCATATGTGAAGAGTGAACATGTGCAAAGCCCACCATGCAACGTGGAGCTCCCGTTCAGGCATTATGAGTCAAGAAGACGTCACTGTCAGTGCTGCCAGGAGCTGGTTTCTGGTCCTGCTCCCTCTTTTTATCCCAGATCTAGCCATAAGACTCATCCATCATTTTTCTCAGTTTTATTCTTCATAACTGAGATATGTCATGTATTTTCATCCTGAATTTCTTAGATGATTGTCAAAAATCACAGAACTTTATAATTTAGATAGGGATGGAGATTTTAAATATTTCTCTATTTCAAACATGAAAACAAAAACATTTCTGGCCCCTTGATTCTTAACCATTCATTGATAGTACCACCTAATGTTTTAGGTTTGAAAAAACTTCTTAGATTATTGAATCTAACATTAACCCAGCACTCCCATATTCATCAATAAACAATTTCCCTAAGTCAATGTCTTTTTAATATCTCCAGGGGTGGTGACTCAACCATTTCTCTGAGCAGCCTGTTCCAAGTGCTTGACAACCCCTTTTATGAATAAATTTTACCTGATATCCAGTCTACACCTCCCCAGGAGCAACTTGATATGGTTTCCTCATGTCCTATTGCTTGTTACCTGAACAATAAGGTCCCTTCTGAGCCTTTTTCCCCTTGGCTACTCCTCAAAAGATTTCTGCTCCAGACCCTTCACCAGCTGTGTTGCCTTTTTCCCAGCTCAGAGGGGCTGGATACCCAAAGAACAAGTGGTCTTGCTGTTAAAGACTGAGGCAAAGAAAACATTAAGTATCTCAACATTTTCATCATCCTTTGACACTACATTTCCCCCCACACCCAATAAAGGGTGGAGGGTCTCCTTAAGCCTCAATGTGTTGCTGATTTATTTATAGAAACCCTTCTTATTGTGTTGTACAGCAGTGGCCAGATTAAATTCTAGTTTGGCTTTTCTCCCTGCATAACCTCACCTCATGCTTGTAGTCCTCCTGAGTTACTGCCCCATCTTTAAGAGGCCATAAACTCTTGTTTTTTTCCCCTAAGCTTCAGATGAAGCTCTGAGCTCTGTTCAGCCAGGCTGGTCACCCCTGCTGGCTCATCTTTCAGCACATGTGAAGGGCCTGCTCCTGTGCTTTTAAGATATCCTTCCTGAAGAACATCCAGTCTTCCTGAACTCCTTTGCCTTTCAGGACTATCTTCTGACCCTGTCAGCCAGGTTCGTGAGGACAAGCCTGCCCCACAGTTCAGATGGCACCCTGAACTGAACCAGTTCAGTTCCTTATTTCTCTGAGGGTTGAAAATGACCATTTTGTGACCTCTGTGCCCAGCATCACCCACCAGTCCTTCTCTGATCACGAACAGCAGGTCCAGAGCCTTCCCTAACTGACTCCCTCACCACTTGTATTGAGAGATTATCTTTCACACAATTCAGGAATGTCCCAGACTGCTTCCTCTCTGCTGTGCTGTGTTTCCAACAGACATTTGGTAAGTTGAAATTCCCCACAAGAAAAAGGCTAGTGACTGTGAGACTTCTTCCAGCTGCATACAGAGTATTTCTTCTACATTTACACCCTGTTTGTGTGGACCCTAATAGACTCCCACCATGATATCTGCCCTGCTGGCCCTCTCCCTGATTCTTACCCTTAAGAACACAACCCTATCATCACCATCATGGTGGACTTCCATGAAATCCTTTCTTGGTGGAAGAAACCCTGCTGCCCTGGGCAGGGATACCTTCCACTGGACCAGCTTGCCCAGAGCTCCATACAGTCTGACCTTGAACACTTCCAGGTATGAGGTATCCACAGCTTCCCTGAGGAACCTGTTCCAGTGCCTCACCACCCTCACAGTAAGGAATTTATTCATATTTCTAATCTAAACTCACCCCCTTCGTTTTAAAGCCATTATGCCTTGTCCTATCACTACATGCCCTTGTAAAAGTCTCTCTCCAGCCTTTCTGTAAGCCCCCTTAGGTACTGGAATATGCTATAAGATCTCCCCAGAGCCTGCTCTTCTCCAGGCTGAACAATCCCAACTCTCTGAGCCTGTCCTCATAGGAGAGATGCTGCAGACCTCTGATCACCTTTGGGGCCCTCCTCTAGACTTGCTCCAGCATTTTCATATCCTTAATGGTTAATTTTTGTCATCTGCTACTTCCCCCAAGACCTGATGGGTGCATCTCATAAGTCCCATGGGCTTTTGCACCTCCAGGTTCCTTAGATGATCTCAAATCTGACTTTCCCCTAAATCAGGCAGTTCTTCATTCTCCAGTCCCTGACTTTGCCTTCTGTGACTCAGGTGGTGTGGCTGAAGCACTTGTTGGTGAAGACTGAGGCAAAAACATTGCTGAGTACCTCAGCCTTCTCTGCATGCCAGGTAACCAGTTCTCCTCTTTCCATACAGAGAGGGCTCAAATTTTCCCTGGTCTTCTTTTTATCATTGACATACCTATAGAAGCTTTTTCTTGTTGCCTTTGACGGCCCTGGCCAGGATTACTTCTATTACAGTTTTAGCTTTCCTGACCTGATCCTTGTCTGCTCAGAGAGTTTCTCTATATTCCTCCCAAGCTGCCTTTCCTTGCTTCCATCCTCTGTGGGCTTCCTTTTAGTGTTTGAGTTTGTCCAGAAGCATCTTGTTCTTCTCTTTGGGAGGCATCTTCAGGATGTATCAATCCTGAGCTTGGAGGAGGTGACCCTTATTTATCAGATTTCTTGGACTCTTCTTCTTCCAGGGTTTCTCTATCAAGCACATCCCTGAAGAGGCCAAAGTCTACACATATTAGAAGTGAAAATGAGGCCACTGTATGCTTATCCTCTTTATTTTTAAAAGTATGAATCTGGGAAATAAGATGCTTTTTAGAGAGAAAGGCAACATTTTTCTTCCAAGTGGTTCTCTTTAAATGTGTCTTTGTTTGGTGTGTGGGATGGGGTTGTGCTGTAACCATTACACGGTAAGAAATGAGAAGAGAAAGTTCATTAAATGAGCAGAGAAAATGAACATCAGTCAGACCAGCTTGATCTATTTCAATTTAGTATTAGAGGTCCACAGAAACGAGTGCCTCAGGAAAGTAAATATGTGGATTTCTCTGGCAGAAAGAACAGTTGCAAACTGTAACAAATGTAATGAGAAAAATGAGAAAAAAAAATGAGTCACATGGTGAGTTTGAATGAATCACACACAACTGTACACATTGTGTTCATAGCCAGGAAAGGCATTTTTCTTAATATAGCCCCTTGCTGACTCCTTTAAACACTGTTATTATTTCTGCAACTCAAAGGTAAAAAAATCTAGCACAAACTGAAAATGCTTATATCATTCTCCTCCCCCATCAGAGTTTAAAGTTATCTAAATTTTGATAATTTTTAGATTTACATTATGTTCAATTACAGCATGTTTTGGAAACTAAAGCTTTAGGATAAAACAAATGACTGTGAAGGTTGAAAAAGCCATAAAATAATAAACCCAGCTCCTGCTGGAACACAGATTCAGCACTGCAACAGTGAGAAAGCAAATCAAATAATCACTTTGGATTGCCAGAAGATCAGGACTCCCCAGCAGCTGCATTTTTGGTTTCTTAATGGACACCAACAGATGGAAAAAAGCTGAAGAGAGCAGGCTTGCTTTCTCTGCACACTGAATTATTTCCTTCTTATGCCTTTTTGTCTATCTATAGCTTACAGCTCTATTTATACAAAATGATTAGGGCTTTCTGTGAAACAGAAACTTGGAGGAACACAGAAGGCCATGCACATTCTTGCTGATAGAGTCACCTGTTGTCTTGCCACATTCTCCATTTATTTACTACTGACATGTCACATGGCACCTAGATTTCTCCTTTTCACTTTTGATGCAGCAAGGTAACAAAATGACAAAAGCTGTCTGCCCAATTTTGTGACCTTTCTCTAGTGACATTTTTCCTGCCTTTACCAAAAATCATCACGATTTTACTCCCTGACACTCGCTCAGCCATTCAAGGGAGGTGATGGTGCCATGGGCTTCCAGACACAGGAGATGGTTTTGGGGCATGAGAGGGGAGCAAGGCAGAATATTCATATTGAAGTTACTTCACAATGGCAAATCAACTGAGCCCCTGGCTTATCTCCCGAAGCAACTTGGCTCTGCAAGAGATTAATTTTCTCTGCAGGACTTTTGGCAATGTTGCTATAGCCTGCTGAGACACTCTGGACTGCCAAAATCCACCCTAGTAAGGGTCTCCAATATGCTGGCATTTCTAGGTCAAGTCGGTTCTGAGATAAGATTTTTATAGAATATACCACAAGGCAATTCAAAAAATGAAGCACCCTCATTTTTATAGGGCCTTCTCTGCAACATAGGCATTGTCTAATTATGTTGAAACTTTCCCAGAAAAAAATGTACCTCTGGCCACAGCTTCACTCTACCTGGCAATTTTAGATGGAAAATACTTTAAAAAAAGAACAAGAAAAGTGGTAATCATTTGTTGATTGGATGAAGATAAAGCAGCCAGAATTAGACTTAGAACAGAAGGCAATTCCCATTTTATCCTTGGATTTACTTTTCAGCATCTGTAATTTCACCTGTTCTCATTTTGCAGGAAGACAAGAGGAAAAAAAAGACAGGGCTGGAGATAAGCTGAAGGAGGCCATGGGCACATGTCTCTGACTTTCAGGAGCACCCAGGGGAAATTCATATAACTACTTCAGTGGCCTTTTGCCACAATCACTGTCTTCTGCTTCTCTGAGAAGTTGGATGAACCAAGGCACATATTTAAGAGATTTTCCCAATTGCTTTCAAACTTTGACTAACCCTTTAGACAGGTCATCTATCTATCAGACTTCTTCCATGAAGAAGCAATGTTAGTTTTTCTTTTCAATCACAAAGGTCTTAATTCAGTGTTTCTAAATGGTTTTGGGAAGATATGTGATCCTTTGGTTTCTAATGAAACCAGTTAACTGTGTGGACTGAAAGAGCAAGTTTTTTGGGGGTAAACCTTGTTAATAATACTTGCAGTGGGAAGTATTAGGCTGCCTTAGTCAGCATCAACATTTTATTTCAGAAATTCTGTTACATGATCTGTCAGATTATATTCACTGTTTGAGATTTTTTTAGGAAGAAACACTCAAATTAGATTTGGAAATATTGCAAAGCAATGAGATGTGCTAGAGAAAGACCCAGCAAGCCTCCTTTTAGGATCTAAATGACAGCCAGAACAGAGGTGTGCACATGCTCTTTGGGCAGGTGGCTACTACCAGCCCATATAACACACCACATCTGACCTCTTCTCATTCTCTTTTCAGTGGGATCTTTTCTTTTTTTTTTTTCCTGGCTCTGTTCTGGCTGTCATTTAGATCCTAAAAGGAGGCTTCAGCACCCAAAGAGCTTGAGCTGGCTCCAGCAAGCTTCATAGTTCAACACATGCTTGGTTTCAGCTACCTGCTACTGGGGGAGAGCCATTTCTTCTCCAGTACTATACCAGTTGCCAAGAAGAAACCCATCAAGAACACTTTTTTTCCTGCTCAGAAAGTGTCGCATGAAGGTACATCTTGGATAAACTGAAGCGGGTCACACTAAGACAGAGTGACAAAGGAGATTTAAGTAGTAAAAAAAATAATAGGTCCCATCTTGAGGGCTAGGCTTACATTTCTTGTTCTGAGTTTAGACACTACTCTCCCACTGAAACCACTCAAGGAGTATGACAGGAAATCTGCTTGTCTAAGATACAAGAGCACAGAATGTTAAAGATTGTAAGGGACATTAATGGTCACCTTGTTCAAACCCCCTTTAGAACAGGTTGCTCCAGGTCTTATCCACCTTGGCCTTGAACACTGCCAGCTATGAACATTCACACCCTCCTCAGGCAACCTGTTCCACCCTCAAAAATTTATTCCTAGTATCTAGCCTAAATTTCCCCTCTTTCTGTTTGTACCCATTACTCCTCGTCCTATCCCTACAGTTTCTAGTGCAGAGTCCCTCTCCAGCTTCCCTGTTGGCCCCTTCAGATACTGCAAGGTTGCCATGAGGTCTCCACACAACCTTCTCTTCTCCAGGCTGAACCTTCTCAGCCTGTCTTTGTAGGGAAGGCACTCAAGTCCTCTTAGAGATTTTGTGGCCTCCTCTGGACTTGCTCCAACTCTTCCATGTCTTTCTCATCCTGAGGACACCAGAACTGTACACAGAATTCCAGGTGGGATCTCATGAGAGCAGAGTGAAGGGGGAGAATCATCTCCCTCGTGCTGCTGCACGTTTCTTTGGATGCAGCCCAGAATCCAGTTGACTTTCTGGGCTGCAAGCTTACAATGCTAGCATATGTCAAGGGCTTTTTTTTAAAGATCCCCATAAAATTTTAATTATAGAGCCAAGTTTTGGCCACTGTAGTGCTTCTGGACACCACCAAAGTTCCCTCTCCTAGCCAGACCTGAAACTGATATAAGGCAACAGCAAGTGATATTTTAGGTGCTTGTTTCCACCAGCACAGACAGACTTCTGCTGTGACCCAAACTATAAGTACTGAAAGGACATTTCTGTGGCTATACGTGGCAGTCAGGGAGCAAAGAAGTGAAGAGGCTGGCTCTGCCCCAGGATATCATTGGCAGTGATAACAGTCATTATTGATTCTGGAGACAAGGACAAGATTCTTGCCTTCACCTTGCCCTTGGGTGATGCAGACAATGGACACTCACCGGATAGTGGCCCCACTGGTGCTGGCTCTGTTCAATGTAATGTTCAGGCCATCCAGAAATCCAAAAGGAAAGTCAATCAAATGTCAGATAAGCATCCAAATGCATTTTCTATCCAGACACAGAACACGGAGACCCCCTATTTTCACAGCAGGGAACCAGGGGAAAAGGACAGAGAAGTATGTGTCACATCACAAGCTGATAGCCTGGCTTTATTGGTGTCACTGCACTAGAAGGAAGAGATTGTGGGTCTGGCACTGAAAAAGATGGGGTTCATATTTGGCCAAAAGATGTTAGTGCTCATAAGCAAGCTGATCCTGCTGTTTCTGCTTGCCTAATTGAGGCATACCAGAGGAGACAGGTTTGTGACTCTTGGTCCTCAACAGAGACCCTGAACAACTCTTCCACTTGCACTGAGGGGATCAACACTGAGCTCCAGACAAGGAGGGCAGGCTGAACAAGGGCAGGCTGCTCCAGGCTTGAACGGGTGTCCCAAGTTTAGGCATAGCCTTTTTCCATTGCAGATGGGTGCCCACCCCTCGAGCAGTGAGTCAAAGAAGAGAGAATTTTGCAACCCTTGAATCCTTGCCATTAAGAGTAGGCAGAGCTGATACAAGTGACGCTGGAGGGGTGATGCAGACAAGCTGAGGGAGAGGTGTGGGTAGAGAAACCAGCGTTGGGGAGACTTGAGAAGTCCATGAAACAGCGAGATGGGATTTGCTTCTGCCAGGCTTTGCATGCAACTGAAGCAAGCTGGAGATAAATGGCTGTGATTAAAGCAAGTGGAGACCAGAGCAAAAGCCAAGCAACCTGTAGTGCTCTCTTCAAGAAAAAAAGGCTTTTTAAGGTTTATGTCTAATTTCACTGCTAGGATAGCAAAGCACCCAGGCTTCCCAGAAGATAGAGAAAGGAAATTGAAGAATTCAAGCTGTAGTGTAATGAAATGCGCTTTCCACCCACTTAGATTTAAGACTGTGATTCAGTACTGCATTTATGCAGTTTCTGGAATGGAAGGGCATTGTGATGCATCTAAATAAGATTCCTGAGCCAGTGCTAGCAGATGGACCTCAAGAAAAAAAACCCCACACAGTCAGATAGCTAAAATAAGGAGATATTTTTCATCACCGCTATTTCGGTGATGGTGTCATCCTCCGTCATTGCCAATTCCAACAAAACTAATAAAGTCTTTAAAAACTGAAACACATGGGAGATAAAAATATCCAAAGCAGAGATTAGTCAAATTAGTCCCTCACACATTTTCTGCACAATTTGTATCATCTATATCATCTGTCTGACACTTTGACAAACCGTTAAACACAGAGCCTTTACTTGCAATCTAGGACACCAACCACTAAAGGTTATTCCATGAATATTACTGAAAAAAAATACATTAATAAACATCTTGAGAAAATGATGGCACCAAACTTGATAATTAACTCAGTTTTAAGGAAAAGTATAACAGACTGTAAATTTGCAGTTTTATTAATCATTAATTTGTTTTATTAAAATACAACTCTAAAATTAAATAAACCAATGAGGCATTGAAAATCTTTTAAGCCTAACCTAATCTTAATCTTAACAGAGGAAAGTTGCTTCCACTTTAAAGTCACACAGCTATTCTGCAAATTTTGCTTAGTGTTTCCCTACCAAAGCAGCATTTGTATTTTTTATTCCTCCTTTGGGAAGTCCTGTACTCTCACTTGCTGTTTTAAAAAACCCAACAAATGAAAAAATGAAAAGTCAACCAACTAAGTAAACAAACAAAAACAATACAACTACTCCCAGCAAATTACAGGACAATGTGATTGCTTCTTATTTGATTTGGTCAATCCAGTGTTCACTCAAAATATTCAGTTTAATCTAAGGGAGATAAATCACTCCAGCATAATGACAAACAGTGCCTGTGGTTTCAGGCAGAGGAATAATTATTGCTTTCCAAGTCTAACCTAGAAGGGGATACTAAAACAAGTAAATTTAGACTAGCATGTAAAGCAGAAAAGTTCAGTCATCCTGAGGCAGACCAGAATAGCTTATAAATTAGGAAGACATATGCACTGATTTAACATTTTTTGCTTCTGAGACTTTCAGTTACAGAGATTGCCGTACTTAAATACGTCATTACCATTTCATTCACTGCTTGAGATAAAATGTGGCCAAAAGCATCCATCTGTTCATCTTTAGCACCCACCCAGACATAATCTATAGTGCCAATTTCTACTCAGAAGTACACTGAGGTAAACCAGTAATAACCACTTTGACAGTAATGTATTCAGGTTTAATATAGAATAAAATTTGTTTCCTGTTTGGCAGCTCTCGAAAGACTAGAAAATCTCCTTGGAGCCCTATCTAATATTTCTTCTGAAAAAATCTCCCTAGAGACCTACCTAATACTTCTGGGAATAATAATGCTTATCTGCAATAGTGTTTAAGTCATTGTTTGGCAGATCAGTGTAAACACTCTTACCATTGTTTAACTGCTGGGCAATCTGCTTTAAGGCATCATATTTTAGAAAAGCATCATACAATGATCCCACAGTTTATTAAATATGTAGGAAAAAACCTCCAAACAACATTTTCTCCAGTATCTTGTTCTCTAATTAGACAGTAAGATATCTGTGGCATATTATAAGAAGTTTTGAAAGTTCTTTTTCAAACATCCAGTTTCACCCTGCACGGAGCAAAGCTACAGAGGGTTCAGGTCACAACAATCTTCAAATCAATCCACTCTGTGTCTCAAATGGCTTCATAAGCATATGAAATCTCACACGAGACTCTGCACTCTCATGTTCAATGAAGACCACAAGTGAAATAAAGTTGAGAGACCTTAGAGTGC
The DNA here is from genome assembly GCF_035770615.1 of Melospiza melodia melodia. Taxonomy (NCBI): domain Eukaryota; kingdom Metazoa; phylum Chordata; class Aves; order Passeriformes; family Passerellidae; genus Melospiza; species Melospiza melodia. Next base: position 128,755,959 of record NC_086196.1, read on the forward strand.
AGCTAAAGTATCTGTGATCATTCTCCTTCTCCAGCAAAAGCTGGAGTCTGTTTCTGAGTAGAAACATATGGTTTCTACTCAGGGTGGAAACAAGATGAGTTGATTCTGTTACCCATATCAAGGTCCAGGAAAAACTGTATGAAAATTCCATTTTAGGAATTTTCTGATAAGATTAGTTGGAACTCGCTATCAGTTTCTGAGAACATTAGTGGTTGCTGAAAGCCCTCCTTATCTTGGTCTTCGATGCCTCTAATCTAAACTATTCATATAGGTTCAAATCTATAATCCTAATTAGAATTTTGTTTCACTTCTGCAACTTTAAAGCTCTCTGAAAGGCAATGGCATTTCTAAGTGTTAAATAAATGTGTTTGTAGTAAATGAGTGCATTTCAAGTTCACTGCTTTACTTTCTACTTGGCTACTGAATCTATATATGAAGTGAGTATTAAAAATAAATTGATGTTAAATTTGGAAGGCCCACCTGTTATTTGATAACTTCATAACTCTACTTAGAAACCATGAAATGTATCTGATACAATTCATTAAAAATTTATTAAACTCTGTTCAGCCTGAGTACTAGAAACACAGTCACCATTTCCTGATGAGACAATCACCAATGGAAATGTTTGCCGTGACAAATGTAATAAGTGAGGTTAGAATGGCAATGTCTGGATTTCCTCACTGCATTCCTGCAGGGTGACATTTTTGCCTGCCAGTGCAATATCTGGCAAATGGGCTTGTTTGCACATTCCCATGGCTGACACTCACTAATAGGATTGTGCCCACAGAAACACTGACTGTCTTATTTTATTATGATTCTCCCATATAGCAGGGTAATCACAATATAACCTCCATTTCTGGATAAATGATTTCCATTTTCACACTTACCTTTGCTCAGACAGTAAAGCTACACTGACAGATCAGAAACTGCCCCCTCGTGCACAAGTAGCTTTCAAAAAATTGACTTTTTGCAGCTTCCACACTTTTCAAATAATTGTACCAGTTCTTGCATGAGCTAAAACCAGTTAGTCCTTCAGCATGTGTAGCAAGGAAGAAGCTCCTGCCGAGTCACTGACCCCCATTTTGACCTCTAATCAACAGATGAAGACCTGCTCAGCGCCCTGGACAGACCTGGCAGGAAACCCTTCTGATGTGTCTGCAAACATGCTGATAGCAGCTGGTTAAAGTTTAGAAGGAGCTCTTGGAAACTCATCCTGCTCACCCCACAGGCTGCTGGGAATAACTCTCTGCTGTGCCACTGGACAGTCTCTCTCCTTCCTGTTTAACACAGCTCTGGGTTAAAGCAACCCAGAGAACATTACAGCCACTATTATGGTGCTCTTGTACCACAGTACATCACAAGCTGTGTTGTAGCTATATTTAGGTCCTGCATTGTGAGGACAATTCTCTGTAGGTGGAATTGAAAGACTGATTTGCTGAAGATATCAAAAATATCATCGGAAAGGGTGGATGAAAGAGAGAAATGCTGCTGGACACAGCCTGGAGCTAAGAGAGAAACTTTTAGACAAGTTTTCCTCTGTGCTGTATTTTATATCAATATTTAAAAAAAAAATTAAAAAATTATCACGTAACTGTGCCATAAGAAGGCGAAGTATAAAACAACCTAAATGTCACTAACAATACAGTTATTAGATACAGAACATGACAGTAACAACATTTTTGTTATTATTATAATGCTGAAATATCTGCCATAACAGAAGCTTTGACTTACATTTTTAGCAACTGAAAGTCAAAGTCTTAAGGTAATGATGCAAAGATACAGTAAGTTAGCTACAGGTAGGTAAAATTAATGGATTAAGTTACTATAAGAAAGTAAAATAAGATGAGTATTGAAAAAAGGGTGAGGGTGAGTGCAAGGCCTGTCATAAGAATCACACTGAAAAGTCTGAGAATTCTCACCTAAAAATTTGAGGGGTCATTTGCAAGCTTTAAGTGATGTCATACAGGAGGAAAACAAGGGGCTCATTATTTCTGCTGCTGACACAGAAGCAAGAAAAAACAACGATGAGAAAAACTGGCCAGTCAAAACTTGAACTAAAGCAATCTACTGCCTCTTTATATCTGAGTAGAGCAGACCATTCTATATAGTCAAAAGACAATGGGAATGCCATATCAGGTATCTCATTTGCCTGCTCACATAGGACTTTATTCAATAAAACTATTAATTAAGTATCATGGGATAATCACCATGGTTGCCATGGTATAATTCTGTGCTTCTCTCTGAAACAAACACCGTCATAAAATAAATCACAGATGAAGAGAACCAAACTCTTAACTTCATCCTACCACACTTTGGAGATACAAAATTTAAACCCCTCCCACCCCCCCCCCCCCCCCGGTTTAAGTTTACCCTGCTCAAGGGTCACTGGAAGCAGGTGGACATTTCTGAATAATCACTCATCCTCCTAAAACAAGTTTCTTGGATAGAAGAGATGATTCACCACCTGAAGACACCTAGGGAGCACATGGGAGTAGTTTAGATTAGATGTCTAATCTATTAGTGCTGAAAGTTAGGCAAAATGAATCTGTAATACAGTAACTATCAGGTATTTCCCAGAATCCACAAAAAAACAAACAAACAAACAAAAACAAAAAAAAACAAAAACAAAAAAACCCACCAAAACAAAAAAAAAAAACCCCGCAAAAGCAAAACCAACACAAAAGATTCATTAATTTGCCTCACTCTCCTAGACCTACATTGCCTTTCAGAGCTGGCAAATAGTTCATTCTTGACAAAATTCAAAGCAAATGCTGTTAAAAGACATGTACAGAGCAGATAAATGTAGTAACAAAGTAAGATTTTACTGTTTCTTTTATTTCTCACATTGCTATTATGGAAAGGAGGCACACAGTTCAGGAAACCATAATGAGTCCTATTATTAATTTCCAAATACAAACCTCTCAATGCAATGTGCATTTCTCTGTAAGACATAAAAAACAGCACAAAATCATGTTGGTCCAAGACACTGGCACCAGAACTTCAAGCAAATATCCAGCCTGTCTGTAAAACCCACCAGCCTACATTGACTCAAGAAAAAAAAGTCCAAGTTCAATTCACTGCCTTGTCAAATGAAAGTGTCAAACTGAATATACACACCCTGCAGCTTTAACAGTGGTGGATGTTTCCCAGCTCCTAATCCCAACCGGAGCTAGAGGGCCTTCTTTTTAAACAAAATATTTCAGGATATAATATAGAGAAACTGGAAGTAATAGGCCCTTATTCCCAAAATGAAGCATCCTCTGTATTCGGTTCACACGAGGGTATTTCATAGCAGTGTGTGTCTTGGAGTATTTCTTCAGCAGAAAGAGGCTTCACAACTCTTTTCTTGGGAGAGGGGTAAACTGGCACCAAGAGGCTGCCACAGTCTTTGTGTTACACTGGTCCTTCTGGTGGCAAGGAAAGAGCAGAGACATTAAAAAGTCATGTATTTGTTCTTTTTAATATTCCCTTGAAAGACTATAATCTCAATTTCTGGCAAATATGTTTAAATTAACTTCTCAGATGCAGGGGAGTATCAGGGAACAGCAGGAAACTCTGGGCAAAAGCATGTTCTGACAGGCATATTTAGAAAAAAGTTTATTTTTCCAGAAGTTCAAGCACATTACTACCTAAGCCATAATTGCACTTACTCTCCGTTTGTCAGGAATGGTTGCATTCTTAGTATTGAATTAAAGGTTCAAAAAGCAATAAAAGCACAGATTTTACTATGTATATTTTACTGTTTTACACACTTGTAAACCAAAGTTTTCTACTGCACTGAGAGCTCAGCAGAGTATCTTACTGTTTGAAGCACAGTTCATATAGAAACCTATTATTAAATATTCCTGACTGGAAATGAGTTAAATTAAAATAGCACTGGCTAGATAAGTTCATTGGAAAAAAAAGTCAAAATTTGATTTCTTGAGACTTGTTCACTAACAAATTGTTATGAAGTCCGGATAAGAAAAGTGATATATTAGTCACGAATGCATTACAAATACCAGGGTTTTTTTGCTCTACAAGAGCCATTATACCTCCATGTCAGAAATATTCGGTCAGGTTTATATTTTCTTCAGCATGCTTTCTTTTAGTCACTCTGTCTAGGGCAGGCTTCAATCAGAGGATTGGTTCTAGGGGGTCAGAGCACAGTGATCATGATATGATGATACAACATGACATATCATGACATCATGATACTAGGTGATAGCAATTGATCTGATATGATGATTCAGGCTCTTTACCTTCCACCCCAAAATAGCATGAGATTTGCAAATCAGGTCATTTGAAAATGGTACCACCTTACTTGGGCAAGACATACATTTTACATCACCAAGAATGATGGCTTTGTCATTTTCCACTCCAGCTGGGAAGAAGGCCAGTACAAAGGACTATAGTAATCTCATTATTTTTACATAATCAAGGTGCAGTAAGAAATGTGTAGCAGTAGAGCCTTCCCTTTTCCACTGTGGGTGCATCTATCTTTGAAGACCAATTCTAAACTATAGGATTCATTTTATGGAGCTTAGTGTAAATAAATCTGTAAACATAAATGACAATGATGACATTGACAACAACAATATGTAAGTACACACACACTCAATCACAGGCCACAGAATACTCTGATTTGAAAGGGATCAAATCCAACTCTTAAGTGAATGGCTGATATGAGGATTGAGCCCACATTCTTGGTGTTATTAGCACCATGCTCTGTGTAGAATCATACAAAAAATTATTTAGTTCTGGAGAGTGTCGTACCTTTTATACTGGCATGTGCCTACGTTCAGAAAACTAGGACCTACTGCAGAAACATAACCCAAAATCCTCCACGCCAAGTTATTTTTGAGAACAATTACTCCACCAGCAGCAGAACTAAGGAATTCTTGTTTCCCAGTTTACAGATTATGCATGCTTATGCACTTCCCCCTACATTAACTACACTTTTCTCTTCGTTCCTTAGAATTTTGGATATAACAAAATGTACTGAAGCCAGTAAAAACAATAACTGCTCTATTGCTCTATGTCACTCAAACGCCAATTTTGAAGTAGTGCTAGTATCAAAATTTTGAAAACCATTAATTTTCTCAACATTTTTATAAAATATAAGCATCATTGCAGATATGCAATTGCAGCGAGGGTGTATCTGGCCTGGGATGGTCAGTGTCCGGCTAGCAGGGGCAGGCTGACACCCTGCTGTACTTCAATGCAAGCACCCCTTGGCGTCTGAGGGCCTCGGGCTGTGCTCGCACTACGGACCGGCCTCACCGCCTGAGCGACTGCGAAAGGAGGAGCTGGACTCTCGGTGGGGCTAAATCCGGTTTAATGAATGAGACAAGATGACATCCAAGCAGAGGCCCCAGGGAAGGACCCCAAGGAAGAACCCCAAAGAGAGACCACAAAATGGGGGGGGGGGGGGGGGGGGGGGGGGGGGGTGAAACAAGGTTATAAAGGAGGTGGGTGTACCAAGGAGGGGTTTACATTGAACCAATCAGGAAGGGTGGAAGGATGAACTTAACATAATTGACATAAAGGGGAAACCAACAAATACAAAGTAAAGGAGGGGCCCCGGGACCACAGCCAACCACAACCCCCAGAGAGGAGAAGATTCTGGAAAGTTGGGAGGGGAGGGGGGGGGGGGGTGATTGACTGGGCCCAGGGAGGAGAGAAAGTCTACAAATAAGGGAATAAGGGGGAGGAGGAATTATATAACTTAACTGACAATTTATACCAATGGCGGGAAAACTGGGGAGGGCAGAACCATTTGCAAACATAGGGGGGAACAATACAAAATGGGGGAGCAATGCAGTAAATTTAACAAACACGCTACTACATGCAATTGACCTGTGGGAGCACCGCAAAATCTTTACTGCTGTAAGACTGAAAGCTATACTTACTATAATCAATTAATCAGACTTCTCACAACTTACTTATTCCAAACCCTTGCTTACATGATTTATAGCCAACAACATAAAATGAACATAAAATTAAAGAAGAGAACTTATTTCTAACTGCACATTCATTTTTAAAAGCCTTCCAGTCACTCGATACACATAATAGAAGCCGAGGAAGTGGTGATCTTTAAACTGAGCTGCAAAATTTCTGCATAGATTGGGGTGGGAGGAATCTAATGGGTTCAGATTCCCAGGCATTCTGTCCCTGATTATTTTTACTTCATGTACTCTCACAGAGAAGTCACGGGGAAACAGATTGCCCTTTCTAAATCTCAATCCCTTTAAACTGAGTAAGGTTTAACATTCAGAATCAGTCATCTGGAAAAAATCCATCATGCAAAAGTTATGTACAAGATATAGAACGCTCTGGAAAAGGTGCAAGGCATTTCAGGTCTGAAATGAGAACAGACCTGACGTTGAGCACAGCCCTTATCTGCAGCTTCAGGTCAGTCCCATTCTATTTTCAATTTATTTCCCTGTTTGAGTACTGAGATAGTGCTTCATGGTGGTATTGCCATTCTCATGTGCCAGGGCATCTCCCAGAATAGCCAGCCAAACATGAGCTGCAGAGAATTCCTGGGACAGCACCAAACTGTGCTGAGATGCTCATTAAGCCCAAAACCAGTTATTGCTACAATGTGTGGTGGCTGCAGGGACTTTTTGTGGTAGGAGAGAGACCCGGATTTAAGTCCTTGTGTAATGAATACACGTGTTTTATTAAAGTCCTGGGTCCTTGAGGAAAAGAATGGGCGTGAGATAACTGTACTGCCTCTGTAGGCAGGAGATGCATTAATGCCTGGACACTGGCAGGGCTTTGGTGTGACTTAAGCACCTCCATCACAGCCAGATGAGGACACAGCTGCTCCTAGAAACGTCCAAAGAACCTGCTTCACACAGCTTGGGAGTGTAGACACCTGCTGACCCTCAGTACCTCCAGGGACAAGGAAGCATCTAGCCAGAGGTTATGTTTAGTTCATTTCTCTAAAAATTAATGTCTCTTGTGCCTCACTGGTCACTTCATAAAACTTTGGATAATAATAAACCTTTCTTTCATGGTGTTAGAAGATATATTTTGGAAAAAAACTGTGAATATAATAATCAGAGCAGTTAGAAAATACTTGGATTTCTCTGCTAACAACTGCTTTGTATATTCTGTTCCTACCTTTGGGGGGACATTTTTAGCTCAAATGTTTAGAATATTTTACTTATTTCCAGATTGTACATATCCTACGTGTACCATGATTAGTGGTTCAAGTTGCATGATATTGTAAAGTTCATTAATTCTATTGATCTTATTTTGAATATTGAAATTCACCTCATACAAATTCTGCCCCAGAAAACTGCACCATTTACAGAGTCACCCAAACTGAACACAAGAAAGAAAAGAACAAGACCAAATGAGCTCACTCAAACATTTAAAAGGTCATTGGAAGTAATCGAGGGGTTTGGGGTTTTCCCCTCTTTATCATTTGTACCTTGTATTTAGCTAAGCTGGTGGATAAAGGCAAATTAAAAGGACAGAATGAAATTTCTATCCTCAAAAAGCTGAATATCCAGGTGAGCTTTTTTACTTAAGCAAGGTGCAAATACATATTTCTACTCTGACACAAAGCTGTATAGCAGATGACACCATCTTTTGTGACTCAAGAAATCACTCCTGTATCTCATTTCCCTCTGCTCTCACAGCTGGAATAATCATTCTTCTTTTAATATCACTAAAGTATATTACAGGTGATTGCTTTTCTCCAAAGAATAATGGATGCTGAAATATATTTGAGACTCGTTCTTTTTTCCCCTAGGTCATGCTCTGGTGTACCTCTGCATTTGAGTACAGGCTGAACCTTGCATTACATTCACCACAGATGGTGATATGGTTTATGCTGATATTTTGCTATTGCAGGAGCTTTCCCGTTGGTCAAAAAACAGCTTTCAAGGAAGGATACTCCAAAACAGGCCCTGGCCATGGTGCTGTATGTGGCCTCTGTGTCTGGGGATAGTATTTCATCATTTTTTGTGCTGTGTTTTGCTTTACTCTTTGTACATATTACAGTTTCAGCCCCCCAGGAGACATTCTGCAGAATCTGTTGCTTAGTAATAGTAACCTTCATGGAAATTAACTTGAACTTCAAAAGAACAAAACATCTTTCATTAGTCACAGGTTTTCAGTTAATGAATTCCTCTGAGAAAGTTGATTAGAAAAGCAAACTTTCCAGAATCAAGTGCCACCAATGTTGACCTAGGCTGAATTAGCCTCTCGAAAGTGCAATTTCTTTGTCCTCTTTAAATTATGTTTGAAATTCTTTCTATCAATAGTCAGGCTTACCTTGACAATGGCTCTAATAAAACTAAGTTTCCTGTAAGTGGAATCAGGCTCTTATATAGAATACAGCCAGAAAAAGTTACTACAGTCATGTAGTCTGGCCTCCTGTGTAATATGAATCACATGAATTAATTATTGTGCTAACGAAAGCACCTCTCAAATTATCTCAATATAAAATACTTTTAGAAATTTTCTTTTTTCTTGACGACCTGCTTTAGTATTTAAAAAGTCTCCTGTTGTGTGATAAAGATGAGGCATTAAGGAGCAGAAGGGCACCAGAATTGCTGCAGCCTCCTGTTGAGAGGGTCAGAGGTAGGGACCCTCACCTGCTGCCCTGTGAGTGAAGTCAGCCACCCCTGCAGGCTGTCTCAGGTCCTCCAGGAGACAGAACAGCAGCTGTCCAGCAGAAATACTTGGCAGGACTGACACCTTCCTGCTAAAGTCCTGGTTTCCATCACCCACAGCACCTACCTGAAACAATACATTTCCAGCTCATGTGGAGGAAGGCAGGGATCTAATGATAAAAAACTCATCTCCTTTAAAACACAGACACATGGAAAAGGACTTATCTCTCAGCAGGATGGCACAGCACGTGCTGCTGAGGAGGCAAAGCGAGATCCAGGCGCCTCTCCCACCGCTTACCTGGGAGGCACAGCACACTGCAGGAGGCCACAAAACTTCATGGGGACAGAATGAGGGGAGCAGGAATAAATGAGATGCTGGTGCCTGGAGATCAGGACATGGAAAGCTTCAGCTCCCACTGACATTTACAGGATTGCTCCTGCAGTTCACATCAGGTAATACCCAAACAAAATCTGACATCAAACGGGCTGTTAAGACTGTCTTCAAGGATTCTGACTTGCCCAAATTAGTAGGCTGCAAAGTCAAGTCCCCTCAAGAGAGTCCCTTGGCTTCATTCTTACTTAAATTTAGTTTTACAAATCTTCCATTGCTCCCTCTATCTAGTCTAACAAAATAGTTATGAGAGCAACTCAGCCCATGCAGTGATGTCTTCTGGATTTCTAAATTTGACATAACAGAAATGGTATAATTTTAAAACTCATGCTAGAAGGCTGGGTAATTTTAGAAGTGACTTTATAAAATCTTGTCTACACTGAAACACAAGAAATCAAAGACCAAGTAATTAAAGGTACAGGGGCAATGCATTCCTAGTTTAACAATACTAACTCTCATTGTAGGGGTTCTCACATAGAAACAAAGGGCTCTAATTCCTTCTGAAAAATTGGACCAAACCGAACCAAATTTAATTTTTGAGATGAAAAACCACGTCGTGGTTAGAAGTACAGGAATTTGCATCTCATCTACAAAGAAGCAGTAGAGGAAGTGCCCAATTTTTTTTCCAGTGGAGTTATCACCAGAAAAAAAAAAATTGTTTAGGGCTTTTTCATGCTCTTTCTCTCACTCCTTTTGGAAGGCAGCCTTAAAGAGGAGCTGCTTAAACCTTCACAGCATCCACTCATCTCCACTGGCTGCAAAAGAGCCTCAAGTGATTGGTGGAGCTATCTATGCTATAGATAGCTGAAATATGAGAGATGTATCTTCTCATGTACACCTGCTTCTGCCTATGTCCTGAAGTGCTGCAGGACTGATGGCAGTAAGCCATGCCCATCCCAAACTAGAATTTACAAAACAGGCTTTACGTTATCTATGCCACAGAGAAGATCCAGCCATAGGCATTTTCAGAGCTCAACCAACAGCTTAGGCTGCAAAAAAAAGCACATAAATTAAACAATAAGTCTTGGTAGACCACTCCCTTAACCTAATAATTCAGCAGTGAAAATATTAGGAAGAGGATGTGGTTTCAGTTGTTCTCAGGATCACAGGGGATTTTCAACAGTCTCTCCTCACCTCTTGAATCAGTGATAATCCTATTACCTAATCTCAGTTAGGAACTGAATGGGCACCCTCCCTCACCTCTGTAAAAGCTGTTTCAGTTTTAAAGATTGCTTAAACATTCAGCAGAAGGGAGACACCTGGGCTGGGGTAGTTCCTGCACTGATGGAGAGAGCCTGGCTTCCACTGCTGCTCTCCCAACAGCCAAACTGTGAAACTCTACTTCATCTGGTACCAAAGAGTGGCTGCAGCACATCCTCCCACTCTCCTCCCACACTCACCCTTTCTCTCCAGCCCAAGGAGTGTTAAATGTGAAGGAGTTCGCAGGAGGGGCTGATGGTACCAATCCTCTCCTCTAGATGAGATGCAGAACACAGCCTGATAAATGACAGCTTCAATTCCCCTTCAGTGAGGAAGGGAAAGAAACCCAAGTCCAGGAAACCAAATTCAAAATTACTATTCTCACAGTTAAAGTGTCAATAAAGAAGCAAGAAATTATGTGAGATGCCATTTCATCTCTCTTCCTTTGAAAGGAATTACTTTTACAGAAAAAAGCAGCACTGACACCCAAAAGAACAGCAGGGCTCAAACTGTAGCAGTGAGATTTTAACATAGGCTTCAGTGGCTCCCTCTTGCCATCCTGGGTGTTCAGGCAATACCCTCAGCCACCAAAAACTTCCCTCTCTCTTTGACACAGAGCCTAAGCCAAATAAATCAAAGAAAGACATTGTTAAATTTATTACAGCTGTGATTACATCCCCTCTGGAGTTCAGACTGACTCTTGGAGGAACTGTCATTTATTTCACAAGACCTTCTCTTTCAAAAGACAGGGAAATGTTAGTGAAATTTCTACTCATGATGGCAAAAAGGCTTAATTTTATTTCAGGTCAACCACAGAGGTTTGGAGTGCAGTAACCTATTGAAGGCAGAGCACTGATTAAATAAAGAGACTAAAGGAGAATATCTCATTACTGGTATGTTCTGTGCCCGCACATTGCCAAAGCTGGTCATGCAGTCAGGATAATAATATAAGCCAGGAACAAGTTCTACTTTGGTATTTATGAACACTATGTTACCTACCAGCAGTACTGTAATGATTTGGTATCAAGCTGCATTCACTGTCACACAATGAGGCAGAACAACACAACCCAAGAGTCAGTGCATAAAGATCCATGCATCAACTTTAAAAACAAACACCGTGTCTGTAAAGGGCACTTAAAAACTCCCATCACAACTCACATTTTCTTCCACCATACAGTGCAGCCACTGACTTAGGACTGTTTTACCACTTACACCTGAGCAGAGTTGTGGCTGTCTCCATGTATGCCATTTTATTTTGGGAGCAAGCTGCAGGAACTTTTGTTAAGCTGGAAGCTCACTGGTGGATCCTGTGCCCAGAACACTCACAGAGACACAGGTCAGCTCAAGGAACTGGCTGAAGATGGATGAAGCTCAGTTGCTGAAAGATGAGGTAGAATAAAATTTCTAACACTACTGGGGATAAAATAAGGATCCTGCACTAGCATTGGAGGCAAGCCTATGTGCTCCTGTAACACCTCTTCTATCCTGGCACGATGTTAAAACCAGAGGGGGTAAAACTCATCCTCAGCCTGTCATTGATGGTCCAACCTGAACTCAGAGATAGGAAAGACTGGCACAGGGTGAGAGTTTTGCTACCTCCACAGCTTGCCCAGGGACCTCCCCTTCCTCCTGCCACCACTGTACCCACCTGCTGCAAGAGTGGTGCAGAAATAGCCACCTTGGGGGGATGGGGGGGCACCAGGAGAGGATGAGGGAGGAAAAAGTGGCTGTTGCAGAGGTATGGAGTATCAGAATGAAGCACTTCAGCAGCTGAGCACAGCCATTTTCAAACAACCAGAAATATCTATCCCCTCTCAGGCACTCTTTGGGGACATGTCTTTTTTCATTTAGAGAAATTACTCCAGCAGCATTTCTGCTAAGTCATCGTCAAGCTGAAAGTTTTCCCCAAAACAGCTGAGAGCTTTTTTCGCTCTATTAATATGAGGAATAATCCATCACATACAGACATGCAGCACTTGAATCATAAAGGTCACTGTCTTGTGTTGATATGAATCATGCCCTGCAGTACTACTGTCTGCTTTATTTATTGCACAGCAAGATGATCTTAATTACTTAGTGCAAGCTAAAAGGTGGGACACCCAGTTCAGGTAGTATTTTAGGAAAGTTACTTCCTTATTAGGCCCTCTCTCTGCTGGCTGGACACTATTCCAATTATTCTAGATATCTCGACAGTGTCTCACAAAAGAGCATTTTGCAAATGCTTTATACAAGAAACATTTTGGCTTAAACAAAACCCCCTATATCAGGAAATCCTGGTTATTTCATAGACAGATAAAAGAAGTGTTTGAAATTATGCAGGTAGGCATTAAATACAAGAAACAAGTTCATGTACTAACAAGACAGTCAATTCTAAAGTCTTTTGCCACATTTTTGAGAATGTTTATGTTTATTTTCTCTTTTTTGTTGTTTCTCAGGTATTTTCATGGGTGTATTATATACAGAAAAGACAATGCAATTCTACTTAACAACTTTTTTTAAAACAATAATTCAAGGTTTCTCCACATCAGAAAATGACTAGCCAAAAAAAAAAAAAAAAATAAATGAAACCAAAGTAGTGGCAAAGTAGTGGCTCCTGGAAAACCAGACTTAAGATATTTCTCACCATTCCAACCACAACAAACTTGTGCTCTGAATTTTTTGTTTTCACACTAAAATAAATAAAAATCTCTTTCAAGGAAGGCATTGTTGAATGATTTAGGAATTAAAAATCTCAAATGAGTTCAGAAAGATCACTGAAATCTCACAGTTATTTATGCATATGCCCAAAATAAAATATAAAAGCATTAAGCATACAAGTGAAAAAATAGGGACAGAAAGCAGTAAGAGGCAAAACAGTTTTCTTCTCTATATACAGAAATATTTTTACATAAGTAACAAGAAATGTCAAAAATACACAATTTTGAGTACAAAAGAATCATTTCAGCAATAGATTTGTACAATTGAGACCTGTGTAAGCAGCATGCTTTGACTGAATGAATTAAACTGCAACATACTTCAAAATACATTCATTTAAATCCTCCATACTAAAGATGTCTGAAAATAGAACATGAGGGAATACAGATTAGTAATGACTATCATCTCTGGAGAGGAAGAAAATAATAATTTCCCTTTAAAGTCAAGAAGGATCAGTCTGAGTTTTTAAACTGCTTGGTCTTGGTCAAGACCATTAAATTGCCTCAGGAGACCCACTTCTGCCAATATGGATGTGTTTTAACATTACAAATCTCAGTGAGGTTATGCAGGATTCTTGGCAGGATCACAGACAGCAAGACTGAGCAGTTCAGAGGTCTTCAACTTGGTCCTAGGACTTCAGCTGTAATTATCAAGGCACTGCTCTCGAGACAGTACATAGACACAATAGCTCAAATGATTCTGTAAACACATAATTACCCTGGGGATACTTCTACACCACACCTTGTTTCTTTTTTTGAACACACTTTTGTTCACTATATGCTTTGATTGCCTCAAAAAACCTGGCAAGTGTGAATACTGTATCTCTATAGAAATCACCTCTGAATTTGGGCCACACAATGTGGGTTTCTTTTCTCCAAGGATCAGCAGATGCAGCTTTGACCAGAAACCTTGTTACAGTCAGTGTAAACAAGTGCTTAATTACCAAGACAAATTAACTGTCTGGTGTTTGCAATTTATACTTCACAGCCAGTACATATCAGAGATCACAAAAATCCCACAAAATGTTTTTCCCTCTTCCTTCAGGAATGTAATTTCATTAATTTTCCTGTATTGCTCATCTTCTTTCCTTCTTGAATTACTGTGTTTTACAACATTCAAATCTCTTGCCTCATAGAGCTGGAAGACAGCAAAAATACCTGTTCCTGCCATTTAGAAAATGTACACTCTCACTCTGTTACATTAACTCTAAGCAGAATTTTGCTGCTTTCAGAGATAAACAGGTATGACAGCTTTGAAACAGAAAATTCATACTAACCAGGTCGTAAACTTGTGCTATCAATGTAAATGTAATTGAAAAATAAAAGCTTTACTGCAAAGACATACTAAAACATTCTGCTTTATAGTGGAACTCCTTTAGATCAGAAAAATCTATACCATCATCAGTAAAACTGACAAGAAAGGGAAAGCATGGCCATCAATAACACCACCACTGCCAGATGCCTTTACATGTAATCCACAGTCTCAGCTGGCAGTTTGTTAGTTTTTTTAAAATGAAATTACAGAATTCAAAAATTTTCCTTTTATACTCCTAAAATTTAACAACAACAGCTTTACCAATAGCTATCAATGAGAAGAACAGAGCTAACTTAGCTTAAATTAGTTCTTTATTGAAGACCTTTAAAAAAAAATCTGGGAGTGAATGCTTTGCTGCTGTCAGGAAGCAAGGAGTCCCTGGACACCCACATAGGACATTTCCTTCATACACACATGTACTGTGCAGACACACAGAAGCAGATAAAACTGCTATTATTTTTGCTCCTCTGGTACACGAACAACAGAGAGCTCCCCATGCTTTGGGGCACTGAAAGACAGATGGAAGCAAAAGAAGCCCAAACCCTAGCTCTGGTTCTTCATCAATCCCTCTGCTCTCGGTCACAGCCCCAAAAAGCTGATTCTGCAGGTATTCTTCCCAGCCCCAGAGCAACTGGGGATCTGGCTCCAAAGCACAAACCTAAGTCTTAACTCTACTTGTCTCACAATAAATATTTATTTAGCTGATTGAAAAAAAAAAAAAAGTATCTGAGTTTGGTTTGCTATCATCAAGGAAAATCCTTGTTTTTCTGCTTTCCAGGAGGATACCAACACAGTCTGATATTAATCAGAAAGGTAGTTTGGCATTTTAGGGAGAGAAGCTGATGCCCAATAGATGAGAACAGTGAGTAAATCCTTGAGGCAGCAGCCACTACAGAGACAAAGAGGTAATGAAAAAATCAATGTGGAGTAGTATCAGAGGGAAAAGGGGAATTTAACTTACATCCCCAGCAAACTCTGCTGGCTGACTGTTATAAGAGGTAATGGCTGAAAGAGTGTAGATTTAGAAAAGATAGAGGAAGAAATTCTTCCATGTGAGGGTGGTGAAGCACTGGAACAGGTTTTCCAAAAAAGCTGTGGATGTTCCATCCTTGGAAGAGTTCAAGGGCAAACTGAATGGGGCTCCGAGTAGCCTGGTCTAGTGAAAGGTGTTCCTGCCCATGGCAGGGGTATTGGAGCAGGATGATATTTATGGTTCCTTCCAAACCAAGCCATTTTATGATTATGTGACTGTTTATGGTCTTGATCCAATACTTAAACTGCAAAACACATCAAGAACTCTTTTTCTCCCTGCAATTACTATGTAGACCAAATGCTAACCTCAACTATGGTTCATTTGCTATCTGTGTGCTGGTTTACCCTACTATTTCTATTCCTACTCCAACAAATGCCTGACAGCATGATTTCAGCTGTGTAGAGCACACCTAGCCTTATATGAGCTCCAAGCAGAAACAACCTTACACCAACACAGTATAAATTGCAGGCCCAAAAATCACTATTTCAGATAGGTTTTCAGGCACATCATGAGGTTTGGATGACTTGTAATAGCCTCAAGTAACAACTGCAGTCACCCTTTACCCTGTAACAATTTTAACACAAACACTACTCTTCTAAACCATATGTGAGCCTAAATCTCAGGTTATAGTATTTTTCTTTCTCTTTCATTCCTCTGATTTCTCCTTCTAAGTCTCCTGATAACTGAGCAGGTAATTTTGATCAATTGCTAGGAAACGAGAAAATCTACGACTGTACACATAGCTGTACCAACATAAATCACCATCCTAGAGCTTACATGGGTCTTTCATTGAAATTCACCAACTTAACAAATAATAATAAGCAATAATAATACATCTTCAATACAGAACAAAATATTCAAATGAACAAACTATATAGTAAATTTTGTAAAGTGCACAAAAATATTAATGGAAATATTAAAAAAACAGGATTTTAATGTTACCATGAAAACTTCTAAAATATCATTAAATTAGATAGAAATAATCTAATGAGACTTTTTGGCTCTAATATACTGGCAGACAGCAGCAACAATTTTCCAAAAAATTACACCAACTAAATACACTGTATCTTAGCAGCATAAAAAAAGTTCCTACAATTAGGTAAAATTGCAGGCCTAGTAAGCATAAACCTGACAAGATGTTCCAAATATAGTTTTCATTAAAAGAATGGATTTCCATGGAATCCTAGAGGTAACATTTGTTATTCTGCTTACATTGTATTCTGGTAGTAAACCCAACTATAACCAATCACATTCCCTCCCTCTATCTTCCCAAAATTGCACAAAGTACTAAAAATTTAATCAAGTTATAAGATATGGCCACACTGAAAAAGCCATATGAAACAAAACAAAACCCAACCCAAAGCCTAAAAGCAAATTACCCCAGCAAACAACAATCATTGTCAAACAACTGCAGTTTCAAACCACCGAGCGATGCTCCCCGCACACGTAGATGGCGCTGGGCCGGATGCGCCGCCGCGTGTGGCCAGGGAGCTGTGGCAAGAACTTGAAGAACCTGGGCATCAAGTCCAAGCATGCATCATGAAACTTCTTAATCCTCCAGTAGTAAATCAGTGGGTTCAGTGCAGACTTGAGGTAGCAGAGCCAAAGGAGCCAAGTGCTTATCTCAAAAAAGTTGTGCTTGTAGTAGAAGTGGCTGTTGAACGTGGCAATAAGGCTGTAAGTGGTGAATGGTGCCCAACAGACTATGAAGACAAGGAACAAAATCAGGATGGTTGTGAAGGCACGAGTTTTAAAGCTCATATCAATATTCATCTGGAAAGGTCTCTGTAAGCTCATGAGACCAAGTTTGCTGGCCTGGCTGAGACATATGCTATCAGGGTGGCTATGGATACGAACTGCGTTGTGGCGGACAGTGTTGAGTATGCCCATAAAAGAATACAGCATTACCAGGAATGGAATAAAAAAAGCAATTAGCAAGATAACTATCACATAGGCTCGGTAACCTGGGCTTGTAGAGTAGCCAAAAACACACTGAGGTGCTCTCGAGGGTATCTGCAGATTAGGATTCCCTACTGATAACGGAAAAGCAACAACAAAGGATGCTGCCCAGGAAATCACAATAAGAATCTTTGCACGGTAGGGGTTCAGTTTATCTTGCCTCTGAACTATGATAAGAAATCGGTCAATACTAATAATAAGAAGAATGGCTACCCCCTCTACGACAAAAAGCCAGAAGAACATGGCAGAAACTCTGCAAAATATATCCCCAAAAATCCACTGAGTGGTAATGATTGTTATCAGAGCAAATGGCATGTTCAGCACTGCCAGCAGCAGGTCTGCAAAAGCCAGGCTTGCTAAGAGGATATTAATTGCAGATCTCATAGCTGCCTTCTGGTAGACCATCAGGCAGACAACAAAGTTTCCAAGGAAAGAAACCAATAGGATAAATATCATAGCAGCAGAAAGAACGATCTGGAGTGGCAAACTCAAGCTCCTGAAAACTTCTTGTGACGGCAGGGTAGCTGTGGTGTTTACTAGGAAAGTAGTTCTCTCAGTGGTGAGCACAGCACCTGAACCATATCTCAATGGCTGCGTTGTGCCACTACGAAGCAAGAACTGGGGAGTGGTAAAATTCGTATAGGCATTTTCATAAACAATGAAAGTAGCATTTGAGGTCCCAGAGTGGGCCAGCGTCAACATTGCTGAGAAAACCATTGCTTCAAGAAAAATGAAAGCAGAACCAAAGGTCTTCAAGGCATTTCATCTTGTTCAGGCAGTATTTTGAACTGGACATTTAACAATCAAAATTCAAGGTTTGAAAGCATCAAAGTTCTTAAGTTCACGTCAGTATTTCCATCTGAAAAAGAAGAAAAAAATGTAAGTACACAATATAAAACTCTCTGAAACCAGTGGTAACCTAATGATTGTTCAGCTTTCCTTAATAAGAATAGTATCCTTAATATATGTTTACATTTCAGGCAGACACAGTTTACTTAAGCACCAAATATAGGAGTCTTGTAACAGTTGGCCTTTCTCTCATAGGTCCTACTCCTGCAGTCCTGCTGATACTGCACAATACTCTCAACTCATCATGCTTTTTTCTACCATAACCGAGGCTGGAGAGCTTTTGTGCTTGAAACTTTACTGATTAAGAATTAATAAATCAAAAAAAGCATTTTTATTTGAATCTTGTAATTTTTGAACTAACTTTATTTTGTTTTGAAATTGCCTACAGATAAAAACTTTAATAACATTTCCAAATAGCTTAAATGGTATCAGTATATTGCCTATTTACCTGCTTGGTAAGTACTCAAAGCCTATTTATCCAAGTTATTGCACATAATACAGAATTCTTAGTTCCATGTTAGTCATCCACATCAGACACCTCAGGAAAAACATGCAAAATATCCTAACCTGTAATTATGAAATAACTTGTCCACAGGATAAAAGAATTTTTCAATTTGTTTCACTTAGGGGCTGACTCACATTCAGGTACAGGAAACCATCACTTCTTTGGTTACCACAACTCTTCCACTAGCAGTAAACTTTCTTGCTTCCGCTGCTCTGGGCATGTTTTTGTTAATTCATCTTGGTATCCCATATAACTTAACCATGTGCACTCCCTTTTTCCTTGTAAATCTAATCCGCACACATCCTGCTGAATTCCCTCCCTTGTGATTATAGCCACAGAATGGTTTGGACTGGAAGGGTCTGTAAAGATTTTCTAGTTTTGACCCTGTGCTCTAGCAGCAACACTTTCCACCAGACCATGTTGCTCAGAGGCCCATCCAACCTGGCCTTGAACACTTCCAGGGATAGGACATCCCCAACATCCATAGGCAACCTGTACCAGTGCCTCATCACAGTAGAGAATTTCTTCCTAATATCTAGTGTGAATCTCTCATCCTTCAGCTTAAAACCATGGACATGGCCTGGTGGAAGGCCCCTCCCCAGCCCTCCTGCAGGCCCCTATAGGTATTGACACAATCCAACATTTCCTTAGTTCCAAGCACTGTCTTGTTGCACTATTACTACTAGTATTGTATTGTTACATATATTTGTATGTACATATTCTTAACAAAGAAAATGCAAAGGAGTTGAGAGCTCCCTCAGCTTTTCAGTGCCAGCTTCTCCCCTTTGTCTTGGACTACTAAATTAAACACTCTCAGAGCACACTGACATTTGATCAAGCTGGAAACCAGGAGGATTCAATGCCCTTTTCAAAAACAATCACTACACCCAGAAACAAAGTGGGCTTCACCTCATTCATTCTGGATGACTGCAATAGTCCCTTCTGGCTGTTTTCATGTTTATCATTAGAAAAGGGATAAAGGCATCTTCAGAGGGCAATCTCCCTCCTCCATTTCTGCACATGATGACAAGCTTGTTCTACTAACACAAGCATCTTAGGGTAACACAAACCCTGCCCACAGTATTTATGCAGGTTCTGTTTAGTATCAATATCAGTCAAAAATAAAGGGAGAAAGGAATATTTTTTATGAATTTACACAAGAACCACATGTTTTGTGTAGGATAAAAAGTTTACCTTTTGCTGGATAATTCTTCACCAACAAACAAATTAACTGTAAGACAACAAAATCTGATCTACACCCCCAGTTTGGACTTCTAGCAGTCTGAAAGCAAGCCTTCTCAGGCTGCTGTCAGGAATTTATCAAATAAAATCAGCACTATGACCTGTTCCTTTCATCCCCTGACTATGTAAGCCCTATCACTAGATGATTTCCAGGACCAGACTACCATCAGCATTTTTATTTCAGATAAATGATTAACCTTTCTGTGTCCTTTAACTTTCAATGGTATCACAAAAGATATTGCTATAAACATCCTAATTTAATTTACTCTTGTAGTGGGCTGATCCTGGCTGGACGTCACATGCCCACAAGAGCTGCCCTTTCACTCCCTCTTCAACTGGCCAGGGGAGAAGAAGTATTGCAAAAGGCTTGTACGTTGAAGTAAGAACAGGGAAAGATCACTCACCTGTTACTATGACAGGCAAAACCTCAACTTGGGGAAATTAGATTAAATTATTACCAATTAAATCACAGTAGGGTAATGAGAAAATAGAGCTAAATCATAAAAACAGCTTCACCTCATCCCTCCCTTCCCTTCTTCCTGAGTTTAAGCTTCTGCCTAATTATCTCCTCCCCACCAGCAACACAGTGGGACAGGGAACAGGGACTGCAGCCAGCTCATCACACGTTGATTGCTGCCCTTTGCCCATCGGGGCAAGACTCAAACTCTTGCCCTCCTCCAGTGTGGATTCCTCCCATGGGGGACAGTCCTCCATGAACTTCTCCAATACAGTCCTTCCCACAGGCTGCAGTTTTTCTTGAACACTCACATGTGGGTCCCTTCCACTGACATTTGCTCTATGGGTCATAGAAGAAGCTTCTGGCAGCTTCTCACAGAAGCCTCTCCTGCTACCAAAACCTCATTACACAAACCCAATAGAGTCACACAAGTTCCACTTTCTAGAGGTCTTATTGCTTGAATGAAAGTTGTAATTTTATATTCTGTCCTATTATATTTCAAAGATTATATAACTCATCAGAGTTACATAAAGCTATGTACATTGATATTTTGCAAAAATGACCAATTCCATTAACTTAATCCTAGATTTTTCTTTCCCTCCATTCTCTCTCTTTATATTTTATTTTTACACTAACTCCTTTAGAGAAAACCTCAATGTTAATTACAGGCTAAAGCATATATACTAGCCAAAGCTCTTCTTTCTTTGATCTATATAAACTTTCCCTCTACTAGTCTTCTTTAACTTTTTAGAATAAAGTATGTAACCAACAGGAGAAACGTTAACAGAACTTTCCAGAATAAACAATAAATAGTTTAACAATGAACAAGAAAATCTCACCCAAAGTTCCACTGAGGTTTATGACTCCACAAGCTGAGAACACTATGAAGGAAAGGAAGCTGTAGCATTCTGCAGGAACTGCAAAAGAACATAAATTCAACAAATAATTCTGGATTTAAAATCTTGGAGCAAGAAAATTAGATCCCCAGGGTAGTATCTTTTAGAGCAGTGTAAGCAATAAGTCAGCAAAAGTAACTTCTGTATTTCTGATTGGCTTTATACAGGTCTTTCTAACACAGCTCTAAAAGAAACTAATCTGCCCTTACATAAATGTAAAACCCTTCTACAGACAATAATAAGTTTCAAATAGGAAACAAAAAAAGAGAGTGTTTAGTTTGGTCACCAGAATGACCCTAAAAAATAAAACCTTTACTGGGGTTCAAGCTCTTTAATCTATAGAGGAGAAGAGGGAAATGCAAAACCATGACATTTGCTGATGATGAACATGAACTGCTTTTTAGGTCAATTTAATAAAAAAAAAGGTCAACTATAAAAAGGTACAGAGGGATCTCTCAAGAGCTAGTGGCAAACCAACAATTTACCCCATAAAATTCAGTGCTAGATATAAAGCTATGCCTGTACTGAAAACAGTTATCTACACAGTAACAGATGCTAAACCAATAATTACAATCCAGAAGAAAAACAGATCTTCAAATTTTCATAGTCTGCTCATGAAAACATCAGCTATGTGCTCAGAATTGTTAGCAAAGGAACTGAGAAGAAAACCAGGAGCTGGCTATATACACTGTATATTTAGATACACCACCTGCTACAATACACATCTATGTTCAGTTCTGCATCACTTGATCTCTAGTAAAAAGCAACTGAAAAAAGCTATCATAGAGGTCTATGTTTTTAGTGACACTTTAGGGAAAGTGAATGATTGCTGTCTCTCAAAGCATAAGAACAGGAAAAGTCAAAGAAATCACAAAACACCTCTAGAGATCATCTTCTCCAACCTCTCTGCTCAAGCAGGGCCACCTACTAAAAGGCCACAGTAGAGAAAAATTGTCTCCTGATGTTCAGGGGAATTTCCTGTTTCAGTTTCTGCCCACTGCCTCTATCACCACTGAAGCACCACTGAAAAGATCCTGGCTCTGTCCTCTTTGTACCCTCTCTTCAAGTATTTATAAACATTGATGAGATCCCCTTGAGCCTTCTCTACTTCAGGCTGAATAGCCCCACTTCTCTCAGTCTTTCCTCACAGAAGGGATGGTCCAGCCTCTTCATCATCTTTGTAACCCTTTACTCTCTTCAGTATATCCATGTCTCTCTCAAACTGAGGAGCCCACATTTGGAAATTATTATTTCACAAGTAATTATGAAAACACTTGTTACAGGATATTGTGGATATCATAGAGCTTCTGTGAATTCAGACAGCATTTGGGACATATTTCATATCATTATACAGATGTCCATGTAGAAAGAGGTGAATCACCCATCTCTCTCTGCTGACTGATTTGAATACAGACATCTGAGCACATACATGGAGTTACTTGACTAGCTTTAAATACCCATAATAGAATTTGCTCACTCAGGTTAAGTTTACATCATTATGCCACACAACCCCACACTCTGAAGTAAGAAGTTCAGCAGAGGCTTAGATGATAACCTGTATCATAAAAGCTTTAAAGAGGAAAACAAATCAAACAAAAACTAGAGAAACAACTGCTAATGTTTTATAGTAAACAATCAAAGCTTCAGAAAATACTGCTACATCCTAAATTTTCCTTCTTAACAGAAGGTGCCAGATAAGGGGAGAAGGAGTAAAAGTGTTCTGCAACCTTAATTCAGCTTAAAAGATTGTGCTACCCTGCATTTCTCAAGTCAGTAGCACACAGTATAAAGCAAAGGACAAAGGACCCACAAGTGTCTATAGTTTATTCCTAACAAACACAGAAAAAGAAAGAAAAATAATCCCACAGTTGTTCTCTCACCATCCCAGCTCTCTATGCAAGAAGCTACATTTCCTTTTGTGCTTTGTCCCCTCTGATGTCTGCATGTTTCTCCATGCAGCATTAAGAGAAGAGGAGGAGAATGATCTCATCCAAGCTGCTGCCTGGACCCAGCCTAACGCTCACAGTGGAAAGAGCACAAGCCATTTGGCTGCTGCATAAGTCATCAGCCCTATCTTTTCAAGAAGAATGAGAGAGTGAGCAGTGATCAGCTGTTGCAAAGAAGACACCTAACCTAGTAAGAGAACTGCAGGCTTTGGATCCTGTGTTGCTCCTGTGTTCCTTACTTCCTGATGGCTTCCAGCAGCACCATTCTCCAGGCTCTGTTTATCACTCTGAGTGTGAAATATCTCTGTGCAGTGCACACAGAATCACCATGCTCAGATATTGGTTTGGATTTACACTTATTTAACCTGCAGGCAATGCTCTTTCTTGGCTATCATCCTTCATGGAAGTGACTGACCAATTCAGACAATAAACTCAAGAGGTGTTCCCTTCTATTGCCAGCACACATAAATTTTTCTCCTTTTTTTTCTTCCTACTTAAAGGCCTTCTTCCATGAGCATGTACATGATTATTAAACATGTGCCTCCACCCTTCTTCCTACCCTTCCAACTTTTCCAAAGTTATGTAAAGATAGAAATATAAGATGAAAGAAACCAATAAGACAATTTCAAGCAACAGCATTTCAGTCCTCACTCGCTCTTTGAGAAAGGCAGATCCTGTAATTTCAAGGCCCAGTCCTTGCTGAATGGTAATCACACAGCTTGTAAAAGACAACCATGCTTTGATAGTTTAAATGGGCAAGTCTACTGATGGTCAGGTACTCAAGCAAGAGGCAGATAGGTACCTTTTTGTCCCAGCATTCTCACTTTTGGAACATGTACTCTCACAGATTCTTTTCAGATGCAAAAAAGCTTCATACAATCACTTTTTTCAATTTCAGTGCTGAAATTTACTGTGTATGCACATTTTCTCTCAAGCAAGGTTCTCACTCATATACTACTTTCTTTTTATGGAACATAATAGACACCATTATTTCAATGAAGTACATACTTAAAGCTAAATAACACACAAATTCCATTCATCAAATATAATTATTGCTAGAACTATGGCATCTATTTATAATAGCTTCAGAAGCTAAAAGGTTCCTGTTCAAAATCTGGATAGCATGCTCAACTGGAAATAAAAGATTAAATGTTATATGCAGAACTGACATCAGTCAAAGCCAGGAACTCCAAAAAAAAAACAAAAAAGGGAACAGAACAGTGTCACAATAACAGTTAAGTTTAACACAAATCAGAACACACTATGAATAGCTGCCAAAATGTTCAATGACTTCATAAATTTGTCAGCTAAAATCAAGCATATTTTGGCAATACTGACCACCACCACGATTTCATCCAGCACACAAAAATAATTCAGAAACCTGAAGGCAGCACTGCCTGGTATAGTGATCCTGTTTCGTTGGGATATTTTAAGTGGTCCCAGAAGCTTTTGCATGCTTTATAGCTACTATCAATGGTTTTATTTTACAGGCAAACTTCGGCAAAAAAAAAACTTTTACAACATAAAAAACATTTAAAAAGCAAAATATTCTTAGGGGAAAAACAATAAAAAGAAGCATGAAGCACATGGGCTTATTTTATTTTCAAAAGATTTTATGTGCCATGAGAAAATACTCAAGTATGTGCTCTCTGACACCACGTTATTGTACAAATAAGCCCAGGACACACCCCTCTAAATACGAATCAAGCATTGCTTCCCTTGCAATTAAGCAGAGGCAGGAACATGTCACAATGGAATCTTTTCTGCTAACACCAGTGAAAAGAATGAGTCAAAGCACAAAGCAGCAGGGACAATGTTCTTACTCACCTAAAAGAAACCAGCAGTTTTCAGTTTTAATACCTATTTACATATAACCTAAATTGAAACTAATCAACTACACTGCATGAGCAGATGACCCATAAAACTATTCACAAGAGGCATTACTTTAATTTAGGAAATTGTTCTTTTTTCCACTCTATAAACACCGCTGTGGCAATTTTCATATGAAAGTACTGTGGGAAACAGTCACCTCTGCCTTGGGTCATTTAGTACAATTAATTGGTCTCTCGATGATATTTCCTTATGACCTTCATTCAGAGAGCCATTAACTGTCAAGAAATGTTAGTCATGGTAATCATTATCACTACTGTAAACCACAAATACTCAAAATTCTATTTTCTTAGCTCTTGGCAAAAATCATGTTCTCAATTTGCAGATCATGTGAAAGGACTTGGGCAGTTCTAGGTTCATTTCTAGTTCTGTCATATTTCCCCTGACTCCTAACTTTTACACCAGTTCAATGGTCACATTAACCATCATCATGATGAAGAGCTGAGCGAATACTGTAGTACCTTGAGTAAACATTGAACATTTTTGAAAACATTCATAGTCTCCATCTAGTTATTAACATGCAACTAACAAGTTGAAAGCTTCCTAAATTCCTAAATTCTAAGTGAATCTTTGAATTATACATGTAACTGTATGTCAGTGTAGCAAAAAAAAACTACAACCCCAAAACAACTCCACACAAAAAACTCAAAGCATACCAATCCAAACAGGCTCCCATGAAGAACAGCAATCATAAGTCATCTTGTGCTGTTTTGTTCAGCTAATTATTCTCTTCCCAAATAACCTAGGAAAAAAAAAAGAAAAAGAAAAAGAAAAAAGTGACATTCACATTCAAGGCAGGACAAGAGCAGAATAGCAAACTTTTTCCTTTAACAAAACTTTATTTTTATTGGGAGAAGTAGAATATTCTGTGTCTCCTGACAGAAGGCAGACTGCATGCCTGCTTTCTGGCAGAAGGTATAGAAAGGACTAAGGCATCAAAGTTTCATCAAACCAAAGAAATCCTCAGCTATGTCATCTATGGATGGTAACAATCTCACCATTTCATACTAGGATCTGTCAGGGCTGGAGTAACACATTGTTTCAGGTCTCATCCAGCTATGTTTATTTCACTTGTAGACAAGCATACAGCTGCCAGCTGTTGTAAGTCTTACTGCAGCTATCAAAATAAATTCTTACCCTTAACCATCAGGATTCTGATCTTTAAACCCCTAAAGGAGCTCAAAACAGCAACATATAAATCTACTATTGAGCATCATAAAGAAGCCAAATAAATTTCCCACAAACAGTAAAGATAACAACATTGGACAAAAGACAAGAAAACAGGTCTAGAGAGAAGAATAAATCATTAAAGTTTCAATGAAGAATCTCAGCACTTCCTTTATGCATGACTGTACCAATCAATCATCATCACACTGCTAATATACCTCAGATAGCTAAATTATTTCTGCAAACTGGACATAACACAGCTAAAAAGCTGCATATTCTATCACGAGTTCATGACAGAATCAGTTATTATCAGATATCAGTTCTTATCTGAGAATGTCAATTTTTGAGGTAGCTTTTCCTTATACTCTTAGAAGAAAGCCATAAAAATTCAGTGAGCCTTGAAAACTGAGTTTATGTCACACTAATAGTTTTAAGTGACCTAATTAATTTATAAATATCTATATATTGAAATCTATATCTATCTACATCTTTTTATATACAAAAAGGACAAATATATGAGACACTTTGTATGCTTGGTTTTAAAAGGCTATCCAACTTTTAATTTCTGCAAGAATAAGCTTTAGGAACATCTCCAAGTCACCTCCACACTGGGACAAAAGATATCAGGATCCTTCAGGAACAGATTTCTAAATAAATGATGCACACAGGGGCTGAAGGACAAGCCAGCCAAAGAGTTTACAATGGCCTTCAGCAAGGGAAGCAGTAACAAGCTGCACTCTAAGACCTCCCATAATGTACTGACCCCTGCAATCACTCAGTGCTGAGTTTCTGTATCTGCAGCCAACCCAACATGGACTTCAAAGACCCAAAACATAAGGGTTGATTTGCCAGACTGGAGTCTGCTGAGACATCTGCCTTCTGCAGAACACATTATCTAGCCACAAGGGAAGCTGGTGTCTGAAAGATTTTTCTGATAATCTATTAATACAAGTTGTTTTCCATGAGCACAAAATTTGGTCTTTGCATTTATGCCAAAAAACAAAGGGGGAAGGAAAACAATTCTCAGATATACCTATGTATAAAGAGATAAAATGTAGCCATTGGATTATTATAGACTTTCTCCATTTGGTTTGTCCCCTCTTTCGTGAGATAAGCAATATAAACTGGTAATCTTCCCTCTTCTGCTTTTTGAAGTGGCAAAACAGTGAATAGGTCTGCAAGGAGGCAGAAAACTACTGGGAGCCAGGACAAGATTAAATACCTCAATAACCTGTAAGACCTTCCCACCAGACAAGCACATCCTCTGTCACAAGAGCCATTTCCAATCTCTACTTACATGATCATAGAAAATATTCCTAACTCTCACTAAAATAAAAGTATCTTTAAAATCAATTCAGACAAGCATCTGAAACACTGTGATGAACTAGGAAATTCTTTCACTTCTAATTTCCAAGAAGAAAAAAAAACACAAGTACTTTTGCAAAGTAAATCTGGAAAATTTTAATAAATTGGAGTACATTGCGGAGCTTGCTGGGCAAGATTGCTTTGGGTCGTTTTCTGTTGCCATTTAGGGGTTAAAAGTGTTTCATAATGAAATTCCTTTTTCCCCCACTCCATTATAAATTATTAGTCAGGCTTTTTTCTAAGAACAGAGGGGAAAAGCTTCGTAACCCTTCATGAAATTTGAGTGCAAGGATTCCTGACCCTGCAAGGAGCTCTACCTGTGGAATTACAACATTGATGATATCAGCATTTAGACCTGGCAGAGCTACTGAAAGGGTAGTCCTGACCTTTTCCTTCTTCATTCACTCATTCTTGAACCCAGCTCCCCAGTCCCAAAGCAGAAGGAATAAACTGAACTAAAACTGACCCTGGCAAGCAAATTTAAAAGCTTCACATTTCTGGCCTGAAGCTGTGAGATGCTGGGGAACACAGATCAAGGCTTAAAAAAAAATCTCTTAGATTTACATACTAAGAGACATTTTAATTTAACAGTCAGTCCTGTGCCACAAGCAAGAACGGTGCAAAACCTGTACTTAGAGGTGATCACAGAAAAATCTGCACCTTTGATTCCCCAAATCAGGAGCTGACATTTACAAAAAACTGAAATAGTGGAACTAAAATCACAAAGATCTTACACATAATTAAACTTTAAGGAGTTACCCACAAATACCCAGATTACATTAAAGACTTAGCAAGAGCCTAGAGAAGATCAGAAATATTATGAAATTGCTTTTCAAGTGAGCTGTAATTTTGTTACATACTTTACTGACAATTCTCTCTGTCTCTTAATGCCTAGTCTATAGCCATATTTTATCAAGTTTTTCTAACATTTTCTTAGGATACTAAGTCAAACCACAGGCAGCAATGAAATGAAATACTGAAAGCTTACTTCCTTCACAAGAGTCAGTCCATCAGAAGACAATAAGCAAGGAAAAAAGTCTGCTTCAAGTCAGAAAGCTTTGAGAGAGTTGTCCTAAGGCTATTTTGGCTTTTCAACTACAGAAACTTCTCCACTATATTCTCTGAGCTCTGTGAAAATGTTCCACCTTCACATACCTTAAGGTAAAGACCTTAAGGCTCCTTGCATTACATCATTCTTACTTCCTCTGTAGTGCCCCAGCATATCCAAAATACACTATTGCATTGCCTACTGCTAAAATCAGGGGAAGATGAATTTTTCTGTTCATAGTTTGGACAACAGCTGTTAGCACACTGTCTTCTTTTGTAAGCAAGGGCTTAGAAAACTCAGCCTATAAAAATGGTAATGCCAGCAGCAGCACTCTACACTGCTGGAATTTAAGCTGTATCTCCCACAGAAGCATATCTGCTTCTTGAAACGAAATTTATTTTAACAAAAATTCATCTCTTTATGAAAAGATGCAGGGATGCTAATGAAAAAGCGATTAGAATGGCCAGATGTGTACACTCTTCACACAGTGTGCTGCTCACAGATTCCTGGGATTTGATTTAGCTCCCAGAGCAAAGCCCTCAGCCCTGCTCCTGCTTTTCCCTCAGGGATTCAGGCCATGCTGGAGCCAAGCTCTGTGCCTGCCCAGGAGTGCTGCTGCTGCAGTACAGGTGTTGTGGATCTCACTTCTTGGCTCCCACGGAAGAGATGCTGGTAGCGAGTTAAATGAGGCGACTCCCACTCACAGCATTCTGCTCGGAGAGTGCTCAAAGGCTGCAATGGCAAGATTCAGCTGAGAACTAAGCAAAGATTTACTTTATATGCCTATTTATATAACCTTTTTTCTCATACATATACACACATGTGCATATATTTCCAATAGTTATTATCACCTCTATTCAACCAAAGACAAACATAAAATGTTTCATACAAAAAAATCATCTAAGTCATAAGGTTCCTTTGATTCTTTCCCCTGATTTACCCTGTACTTAGCTTTTAGTCCAAATTAGTCTATTAAAAATCAGCTGCATGTTACAATAGTAACTTCTTTTCCCTAATACAGAAACGGAGAATAAATAAACAATCAAATTTTTGATAGTTATCTGTGTCATCTCATATGATAGCTTCAGAATTATTTTTGGGTCATGTCAGCCAACTGGAATAAAACTTTAAGACAGCAGCTATTTTGGAGATTCAATCATAGTCAGAAATCTATTCACACTAGGAATTAAAAGACAGTTAAATCAAGAGTTCCCATCTGGACACTCTCAGGGTGAGATGACATATTGCAGACATTCAGACCCTATGCAATACAGGCACTAGCAATTTCTGTTCAGACCAACAAGCAGGGCTTGTAACATACATCCCAAAGAGATAAAAAATTGATTACATTTGCAAGCCAAAAACATTTAAATGAGCTAGTCTAATGATTTTTAAAGCACACTTTTTTTTTCATGCAATACAAGAGATCAGTACTTCAATTTTTTCCAGGCTTTTTAATCATAAAAATGCAACATAAACAAATATCAACTGAATAATTCAAATCCTTTTCAGGAATGATTTTTTAAAGTAACTTATAATTCCTTGTTACAAATAAATTAAGTTAATCAAATGGACTCTGTACTACCAATTGGTTCTGTGCTACTTGGTACCTTTTAGGCAAACAGAAGACCAAATCAAATGTCTTCCACAGATAGTTACAGCAGTTCTGAGTTCACAAACTTCATATTTAAGAAAGGTTTCTTTCCATGGAAAAACTCCTTCAGCAGTAAGTTAGGAATTTTCACACTACTTTTAAAACATAGAAAAATAGAAAACCAAATATCTGAAAAAACACATACCTCCAAAAAGAACAACAAACCAACAAAAAAAAAACCCCAAAAAACCCCAACAACATCAAAAAATAACCCAACAAAAAAACACTGAAAAATTAAAACATCCCAAATCCCTCCGACCTACAAAGTATTACCTTACCAGAAAGGTGTAATCCATTAATTCCTGTTGTCTTCCACTTTGGTAGCTAAAGATCCTATTTCCCTACTCAACCAAAGGCTGTTTAAATATGCTCAACTAATGAATTTTGCAAATAATAACAATGTTTCTTCTGTTACAGAGAAGTTATTTCAGTCTGTCTTTAGACATGAAATTGAACCTGAGAAAATACTGTATGGAATTTATCATCCTGCAACCAGAATGACTCTGAATAGCATAAATGTAACATATAATTATAACATATAATTTCTAATTCAATTACAGTTACTCAGTAGCAGCTGAAAAATTCAGACCAAGGGAGTTGTACCAACCTTTTAAAACACACAAAAGTTAGAAATAACTCAAAGTTACAGGCATGATTTATAGGAAAACAAGTGCAATGACATCTGCCATGAGACCAGAAAACTAAACCCTTGTCTCTATGCTCTCTGTAAACCTCTTTACAGACCGTAATGATACTGCTGAAATTAACATTATTCAGCCTAAGACATCAAAAACCAGCTCACATAAAATCAGAAGTGATGAGTCTCTTGTATTTCCAGCTCAGGAGAAAAAAAGAAAAAAACCTCTTTATTGACACCTTCCTCATGGGTCCTACCGCTCCTTCCTCCACAGAGAGAGTGACACAGAAAGATTCAAGGCATCAGGAGCAACCAGCCACCAGGACAATTGAACCTGCTCAGCTCCAAAGCCCCTCAGCAAAGGAGTGATTTTAGAGGAAAGGTCATGTTTTACATGCAATGAAGTTCTAGCCTGTGCCTAGCTACTGTTCCGTGAAAAGACAGTGGCAGATCCTGATCTGTGTGCAAACTGACAGCACTCATATAAATCCAGTAAATCCAGTCATTTGACAATGACAGAGGGAAAAGTTATAGTGCTTTAATGCCATATCCACAAAGACCTCTGTTGCCTACCTGGCAGAAAAGACCAGAAACAGTTCTCTCAAATGCACTCTAAATAAAAGTTCAAATGCTGCATGTTGAGAAGGTTTAACATTGCTGGAACAAAGACACATTTTCAAGAATGGGTTTTATTGGAAACAGTTTAATTTCAATTCACAACGCATAGAATGGAAATTCTACCAACCACCTGTACATACTTGAAAACCTTCCTTAGCCTTCCACTTCATATTTAGCTTACAAACTATCTTTGCTTGGCAAGTTCTTACCATTTTCGGTCTTACCAAGAGCTCTCCAGACCTTTTTGTTACAGAAGTAGCTAAGGCAAGTTTCTGAAGCTCCATAGACTGAACCATCATCTGTCCTCCTCTCAGTCCATTTTATCAACAGGAGAGGTTGCTGTCTGTCCTGCAGGCTCAGCTTACTTAAGTCTTCATCTATTAGCTGCATGCTTAGCTAGAATGGCTCAGGTATGCTTGCCCTTTTCACTGGTAAGGAAAAAAAAACCAAAACCACCACCTCTGATGTATCAGTCATTAACTCTGGTCTGGGAATATGATACATTTTCAGCAAAAGCACTAGGAAAAAAAGAGCCAGGTATTTTCTTGGGCAGAGCAAGTATCATTCTCCTACTCTGAGCAACTTCATGTATGTGTATCAAATAGCTATAATATATATGTTTATACATGAAGTTCAAAATCTGTAACTTCACCAGGTCTGTAGAAGCTCTGCTCTTTCCCAAGTACTCTGAAACAACTCAGCTCCCTTCCTTATATCAGTTTTTCAGTCAGACCATACTGCTGCCAGGTCTTTATACACTGTTACCTATCCACTAATCAGTAGTTTGAATGATTATTTTAGAACCTGTGTCTCTGTACAGCTTCTGTCCATTTTCTAATTCCCATAGCAATTTTTGGTTCAGTGACCCACACGCCAGGGAGTGGGAGTGGGAAGTTAAGGTACCTTTTCTAAATACTAATAAAGCAATGAAAATTAATGAACCATAAAATACAGGAAATTAACTTCTCATCACATCATCTAGCTACCCACCCAAACGAGTTTAAAATACCAGCTTCAAGCAGTCTGATATTCTAGGGACACCCAGTTGCCACTTCATTTATAGTCTGTTTCCTTAGCAACACTATAATCCATCTGGCTGCAGAAAGCTAAATTCTCAAACCATATCCTCCCGTACACCGGAAATAGGCTCAAAACCATTTATATTTTAAACAGTCATCGTGATTACTGAGCATGTAAATGAATCTGAAAAGGCAGTAATGTCCTTAAAACACACACACAAATTCTCACTGCTCTAGTTTGAAAAGCTGGTTCCCATACTGCGAATATCTTCCACCAAGAGTTTCAGAAATGAAATACTTCCTCTTTGTTTCACCATGTCCAGCTGAAGAGGTCTTTAGAACTGCACCTGGTCAATCAGTTCTCTTAAGACTTTTCAAAGAGAAGTAATTTGCAAGACCTAGAATGCAATGCCAAGAATGACAGCCAGAAAAACCCTGATGAAAATTGATCACATTACAAAGTAGAGCCACTTGTCTTAGAAGTACTTACTCTTCAACTTTTTGCATCTAAAACTATAAGCATCATCTATACAAACTAAACTAAAAATCCAGTCCACAACAGTAATGGGGTATAAATAACAGGGTCAAACTATTCAGGATATCCAGGCGAAGAACTGGATGGTAACTAGCAATTTCCCAGTGAAACTGGATAACATCAGACCTTCTATCACAGATGAATTGATACAACTTAAAATCACAGAATGTATCTTAAACATACACCATTTTGCATGAATTTGACAACTTCAACCTTGGAGAGTTCTGTACAATAGAACCACCACCGCCTCTATCTCAAAGACTCATCAACAGCAAGCCAGTCTTTAATCCACAGAATACCTCTGGCATGCAGTGAGCCATTTCAGTTCTGCACAGCTTTGTGTGACTCAGCTGTACAGTGGTGGCACACAAGTCCTCATTGCTTGACCTGCTGACAGCAATAGAGATTTGAGCAGGCTGAGGATTGAACTGGGTAGCCATTTAGGGAATGCATGACAAAACTGGGAAGTGTTTATCAATATGAATCCCCAACCTCAGACCTTAGGGAATTCCATTTCCTTACCAGCATCTGGTTTTACACACACCATCCCCCTCCTCCTTTTCTTCCTACTAGGGCTGAGACTGATCCCACCTAATTCAACACAGCTTTCAGGTAACCACATAAGCTTACTCAGCAGTCAGACAGAACATGTATTTCTGGAAAGTGAATTCACCTAAATCATTTCATGTACCTATTTTATTTCTCTTGTTTTGTAACAGTACTGTATATGAACACCTCTGGTACCTATAATGGTCTGCACACATCTGACTGAAAATCTGACTCAGGATTCCATATAAGAGTAACATAACACTTAATAGGTGCATTCTGCAATTCTGTAGTTTCAGCAAACTGCAGAAATTGCCCTGTCAACAGCTGACACCAGCCTCCCCAAGGAGTGATTCACCAGGCCCTGCTCCCTGAAGTTAAGATGCTGAGATCCTCAGTGTGCTCTGGAGCTTGCCAGGATCCCACAAACACTGTAACTGAATCAAGATAACCCATCTTTCCCATCATTTCACACGTGTGAAGTCTTGGAAGACCACCAAAGAGACAGGTAAGTCTCTGGACCAATGCCTAATTCACACTCTTTTATACTGGCACCAATAAACAAAGAATCTGATTGTTTATTCAAATAGCTACATATCCAAGAACAGAGATAGACTTTGCAAACAGTGCAGAAAAAAAAGAGAATATTCCAGGGCTATTTTATTTTCAGCCTTGCTGAAAATAGCTTGAAGCGTATTCACCATATTGGCAGTGTACCATGAAGATGCTTTTTCAAGTCTATCATTTGTGGCAGCCTTGAAAACACATTTAATCCAGTTCATTTGGATCTAACAGTTTAACAGCATAAGTGCTATTACCTGAGATTTCATGCTTTGATTTGATATCTCCAGAAAAGATGAATGCAGTCAGAAATTGCCTTCTTATCAAAATGAATGGAAAGGAGAGGGAAAACACTCCTAACTTCAGTCAGCAAATGCACTCAACCCCATCCCTATTGCCATAATAAATGCAAAGGAAATTTCTGACAGCAGATGCAGATGTCCCAATATCAGTAATGCATAGTACAACTTCTCCCTGTTATAAATACTCTCAACATGCCTTATGAGTCATTATTAAATCTTGCCAAATTTCTTTTAAATGTCACCTCCTTATCACAACTGACACACTTGGAACTTGAGCAGACATGCTGAATGAATTCAGTTGTGTAAAGGATAGAATTAGCTTTTCTCAGCTCTACCAACTCACAAACCCTTCAAACCAGAAATAAGGCATGTGGTGGGAGGCCCTACTGCAATTCAGTTGATTTTGCTTCAAAAATAAAGAGGCCACATGATTTTCCCAGAGTACTCAAGCATATGAAGGTCTGGGGTACTAGTGGGCATGTGGGCACTGCTGGGAGAATGGAAGCACAAATACAACACATTCATTTCTTCTACATTTCATAACATGTCTTGGGCTAGATGTGGGAAGTTTGGATTTTTGTTTGGAGATTTTCTTTGGTTCTTAAAGTCATTTTGGTAATAGGATGAAGCGCAGGAAATTTGGGTATGAATTTTAAATCATTATTTGAAGTTTATATATGCAAAAGCATATGAACATATAATTAGCAATATCAAAATATCATGTGTATATGATGTACAGTGCTTTTAAACACACCCACAAGTCTCACATAAGACTCAAGAAAATGGTCTAGAGAAAATTTAGAACTGACAACTGACAAAAGAGTCAAAATCAAAATGATCACATAATAAAAGGCTTGTTGGAACATCGACTGAAAATAAGAACTTAATCAAGATATATAATGTGTTTCCAAATTACATTTCAAGTCTTTGACAAAAAGAAAGTAATCTCTATTTTTCACAAGGTATCAGTCTCTTTCTATCATTATACAAAATGAACCTTGTACAATTCTTTGAAAGGGATAATTTTATGAACTACACTGATATGGAAAACTAGTAGCAATAACCGCTTCTAAGTAGTAGCAAGTTTTGAAGTTCTAAGACAGTTTAGAAAGACAGGATTATTATTTCTCAATTTGCATTAAAAACACATGTTTTTTCTTCTGCTTTGTTGCACAGTCTTCCCCTTGTGCTCAAAGCAATCAAAACCTCTTGTTTGTGAAACTTTCTGCCCTCATCCCATCACTTTTTGCCTTTTTAAGAGGCAGGATAACTTGCACAAGACAGTAGGGTAATGAAGATAATTTAACTTTTCCTGAAGAACTAGATACAGAGATGAACATCACCACAAAAGAAATACACATTGAATGTAATTATTAAGCATTCAGAATTGGCTGCAAGTAAGACATGTGATCATATATTGAGCAATGACAAGAAAATAAAGGACTGGAAAGGTGCTCACTAAGGATTAACCTTGCCTTAACGTAGCTGGATAGAAAGGCTAAGAGCCATAGAGACTCTAATGATACAAAGCAGAGAGACACTGAGCAAATAGGGAGAATAAACTACTTTCTGAACAGGCTCATTTTCTCCCCACTGATTGTGCCTGAAAGGCTAGTTGAGACTACTTCAGTGTCAATGTAGTACTCTGTAGATCATTTCTAACAGAGCCCTCAAAAGTAGTCAGTGGGTTTAAATTTGCTATGCAGGGGGTCCAATAAGGTGAAAAAAAAAAAAATCACAGGATGACAAAGCTGTCTTTCAGAAGCCCAGCTTGAAGACTTAAATATACCTCCTAAACCACTGGCATCTATTCACTACACACAATGAGGTAGTCACCTGATGGAAAATACAATGCATGGTCACATGTGAGAAAGGAGAAATTTCAAACATCTCCTCTGATTCAAAGAGCAAGGCTGGCAAAAGACTTTTATTTTGCCCCCATTAAAAAAAAAGTAATCCAACTGATTTGATTAGCCTGTTACTGAATAAGGTGTGCAACCATGGCTGGAACAGAATTGTTTTTTATGTACTTGGCAAAAGTTATCTATATTCCAAACAGAAAGTGAGCTATTAAGCATTAGAAAAGTATCTGTTGCTTTTAAGAGCACAAGAACCTCATTATTCTTGGAGGCTCATAGCAAAGGACCAGGACAACTGACACAAGCTACAGTATGGTAACTTCAATTAGGCCTTAGGGAAAAAACTTCACAGTGACAGTGGTCAAACACTGGAACAGGTTACTCACACAGTACAGGCTGTACAATTTCCACCCTTTGTGATTTTTCAACACTCAAGTGGACCCTGAGCAACCTCATCTAACTTTCAACCAGACTCATCTCTCAGCAGAGAGGTGGCCTACATGACCTCCAGAGGTCTCTTCCAACCTCAGTTATTCTGTAGTTCTGTGCCCCAGCCTCAGTTCACCTAGTTTATAATTTCCTCACTACAGCCTGCAAAAGCCAAGCACTGGGTCTGAAAGCCAGTTTCCTCTTTGCTTTCTAGACCTGATCTGCTTGGCCAGCTGACCTGACCCATGCAACCACAGGGCTGCAAGCTAGATTAGGACAAAATAGTCACACTGGACAAATGAAGTGACTAGCAACTACAATTAATTAAACCAATAAAGAAAAGGATGTGGCAGAAAAATGTAGAAAGCAGCAGGACAATAAGATAGTCCAGGAAGAAAAAGGTAAGTAGAATATTGCAGGGAAAACAACAGTAAAGTCACCAGACAGACCTGCCCACACAATGGGTGGCCAACAGAATTGGAACTGGGCATCAAAGCTTCAAATCAGTTATATCACATAAAGAGTAGGAGGGTTATTTCATAACAAATGTATAAAGGCTGCCATCTCTCTTAATTGTCAATCCACCTATGGATCATGACCTACCACTACATTTTAGACAGTTACAGCCTGAGCTGGCATTTAGAGGTTCTCACTTTGCTAATGATATCAGAAACTATCAAAGATACCCCAGGAAAAAAAATACAACTTTTGATTCTATTTCTTTTAGGGATAAAAAAAAAAGCACTGAGAAAATTACACCCAAAACTACATCCAAAAATTGTTAAAAAGTTAGTCTTCAAAAGTCAAGCTCTGAAGACTTGAGAAGTAGCAGTCAAACCCTGTGACTTCAATTAAACCCTGTGACATAGGCTTTAACTATGTGACTAAATTCTGCTTATCCACACAGAATCCATCTTCTTTCAGAAGGTCACTAAGACAAACAAGAGTTCAAACCCTTGCTTTCTCCACAATTATTGTATGTCACCATGTTACATTTAATCAACATGATTCAAGCCTTGCTTTAGTAACTA
Organism: Melospiza melodia melodia; assembly: GCF_035770615.1. Classification (NCBI taxonomy): domain Eukaryota; kingdom Metazoa; phylum Chordata; class Aves; order Passeriformes; family Passerellidae; genus Melospiza; species Melospiza melodia. Next base: position 128,793,718 of record NC_086196.1, read on the forward strand.
CAAGGAGGAGAAAATCCAGGAGAGATGCAAAAGTGATAACCAGTCACTAATTTTGGTTGCCTTACTCGAGATGCAAAGCATTCTGAAAAAATCTGGGTCCCAGATAGTTCTAAGGCACAGTTCCCACAGGCCACATCTTCACTACTTCAAAGCTTTAAATTTCCAAACCCTTCTGTGCTTATGTGGTCTTGGTAATATTCTTTTAAACACAGCTTGTGTATAATAAACATCTAGATTGAGGTAAATTAGGTTACAGTTATGCAAGAGATTTCTCAAAGTGCCATTCAAGCCAGTGGGACTCCTCAGATACCTCCAACATTATTTAAGTGCAATACACCTTACTGAAACAGTGTTTTTACACAGGCAAGGAGAAAAAAAAAAAAAGATAGCTCACCTTTCTCCTAAACTACACACAGAAATAGCTCAATATTAAGAATTGTATTTTATGAGGTTTCATTCTAATGAAATCAACAAGAATTTGACTGTGCCAAGCTGCCTGTTTGGGAAAGTACTTTAGAGCATTAACCCAGTCCCATCACATACTTCAGGCTTACATAAGTATCTAAGTATTACCCTCAGCTGGAAATGAGATGGTTAAACAATTTCACTACTCAAGTTCAAACTGTGTAGTTTGAACTACTGTCTAGGTTAGCAAAATAAAGATTAACAACACATTACAGAGATAAAAAGTTCACCATTCTATTAAAGTATTTTATATGTCTATGAGAGGTGGAATGATCTGACAATTTTTGACCTGAATTCTGGATACGACAAGTAGGATTTCTTGGATGATACACTTTCTCTTGCCTCACCTCATCTTTAACAACTAAATCTGACATTCTCTGAAGCATTAAAAAAAAAAAAAAAAAAAAAAAAAAAAAAAAAAAAAAGAACAAACCCAAGTTGCTCTGCCCAACTTGCTACTTGTAGCAAAATAATTATGGAAGCTCCATGTGACTGCGGGCCAAGGAGCTTCACATCCAGCCATCAGGACTGCTTATGGACATGGATTGCCCTAGGAGAACATTTCCAGACAACCAGAACAAGTCACAAAAGCCTCTTATGGACAAGTGGGAAAACCACCAAGCCTTCACCTACTCCGTCTTCAACCACATGCACAAGCAGAGAAAACAGGAAGAAAGCAGTCCTGGCACTTCTCAGCAGCTGACTATGAAAAGCAGCATTTTATAGTGCCAGAGATCCTCAATGCAGGGAAATTAAATCTCTACCACTGAGTACAGAGTTAAGGGAGGCTACCTGCAGATAGACAACGTTACAGATGGACTATGGCCACACCAGTAAAGCAAGCAATGCCAGAAATACTTCCCTGGAAATGGAATTCACTGTCACACAGACTGCTGAGCTGCCACACACCAGCACAGCATCCTTCTAACACAGGGCTGCTACAGGTCTCTCATGCAAATTTCTTGTTCTGGAAGGCAAGAGAGTTAAACAGCATTGACAAGGGCTAACCCACAGCACTTAGCTTCAGAAGCAGCAAATGGTCTTGGGTGCATTTCATTAACTGCAGAGAAGCAATCACAGCCTCTCCAAGCTTTATGTGCTACTGTTCCTAGAGGAGTATTTTAGAAGTGGCAGATGCAATGATGAAGCACACAAGCAATGCCTGATCAGCAGCACCTGACAAAAGTCACCTACGCATTGTAGTGCACACTAAGAAAATTAGAAACTTGGAGAGCTCATCTTGCCTTCTTCCTGTTTCCTCTGAGTAGGCAGACACTGCACATGAACTACTAATTTCCAGAGTCTCATTTATTTTCTCACTTTAAAAAAAAAAGTTTTATACATTTAGAATATATTCTTACAGTAAGGCTGCTTCTAATACAGGAGTAAAGTAGAACAGCTAAGAGAATGTACTTTAGAGTGCTGATCATTTGTCAGTAGATATTTCAAAGGGAAATTATTTAGAAATTACTCTAGTTCTAATTACTAGTCATTACTAAATTTGCTTCTGTAGACTAAGAATGTAATTACTCGTGGGTCTATACTGTTACGCTGGAGCTACAGTAACATTGGTAAATACATTTTCATAACAGATTACAAAAAACCCCATTTTTGACACCCGACAATACGCACGTATTCTATGTTACCAATCTTGAAACAGATCTCTTTGACATTTCTTTACATTTTCAGTTAACTTGAGATGGTCTATTTAAAACTGCCCTTCTCATAATCTGATGCCTCTGACACCTTTGCTCTCATGTTAGAATGTGCAATATGTCCCACAGAAAATGCATTATGTAAAACCCATTTGCCACTGCTTAAGCATTCAGTATCCATTTCAGTGAGGACAATTTTGTTTAGCAAGCTTCTTGGGCATGGATCTAACTTTCCAGGCATGTCTAGCTCTGACTATTGAAAACTCCTATGTTATCTGTATCTTCCTGTAAATCAACTGTATCCTTCGAAAAGTGTTTTTGTTAATTTACAAGAAAAAGTTTATGGTACACTTTGTTATATACATATATATGAATATATACATATCTATACATATCTATATATATCTATACTAGGCTGTACTGTATCATTCGACTTTTACAAAACAAGTTTGGAACACCACGTTGCACACCCAAACAAAAACTAAATACGCTTTTAAGTAGATGAAAAACAATCAAAACCAAGCGAGGCGTTTCTATTTCTTTTCTGCAGGAGCGACACGCACACACACCGTACCGACAGCGGCGGGCTCAGGAGTTGGGCAGAAGCAGCAGCCAGACGAGCAGGTGACAGCCAGCAGTCAGTTCCCCGTGCCGCTGGGCAGTGTCCCGGGAGCGGAGGGAGCCCGGCCACCTCCCGGGACGGAGCCCGGCCGGAAGCGCGGCCCCCGCCGCCGCCGGGGGAGGAGCAGCCCCCCACAGGCGGCACCACGGGCCCCGGACGCGGCCGAGCGCGCCCACCCGGCTCCGGCAGCGCTCCTGCCCCCGCTGCCCGCCGACGGCTCCGGCGGGAGAAGAGACGCCCGGTGCCCACGCAGCCTCCTCGGGGCGCCGACCCCCGAGCAGTCCTGGCCCACGGGCACGGATCCCCGGGGCTAGGACGCCGTCCCGGTGGTGGGACCGCGGCCGGGGGAAGCGGCACAGCCGCGGGCGCTCCCCGCGGTCCCCGGCGCAACTCTCTCCGCGCTCCCGCCGCCCGTCCCGCCGCCCTCGGCCGGGCGGAGCAGCAGCCGGTCCCGCGGAACTGCCGCGGCCGCGGCGCGACGCCGCCGCTCGCCTCGCCTCACCTCACGGTGTGGCCGGAGCCCTGCGGAGCCCGGCGCAGCACAAGCCCGGCCTGAGCCCATCCCTCCGGGAAGTTTCCTGCCATCACAGCGGCCGCGGAAAACAAAAGCTTCAGAGCCGGGAGCGGGAGGAGAAGGAGGAAAGGCAGCGCAAGCAGGGAAGTGAGGGGCATAGCTCGCCCGCCGCGCCGCTGCCCTCGGCTGCCGACTCCCGCGGAGGGCAGCCCGCTCAGCGCTGCCTCCCCATTCGCTTCGGCGGCGGCTCTGCTGCCCGGGCAGCGCCGCGGAACCGGCGGACCGAGGAGCAGGCGGGCGAGCCAGCGCCTCCCCCGCTTGCCTCCGTCCGTCCCTGCCCGCCCGCCGGCAGCACGCCCCGTCCCGCCCGCCGCCGCCGCAGAGCCCCGCCCGCGCCGCGGCTCCGCCTCCCGGGGACGCGCGCACGCTCCGGCCCAGCGGCTCCCGCCGCCCCCGGGGCCGTGGGCGCTTCCCGGCGGGGCGGCCGCGCCTCCCCCGTGCCCGCCCCGTGCCCCGCGGCCGCGGGCGGCACTCGGCACATCCGCAGCCCCCCCCACCCGCTCCGTGTGCCGCTCCTCATCGCCCAGCGCCGAGCAGGCTGCTCTGTAAAGTTGAAGGCGTCTCCTTAAAAATCCCGGTAAAAGATGCTGAGGAGCAGCATTAGCAAATGCAGAGGAGCGCCAAGCCTCCTGCCGGGCAGGGACATCAATACGGTATGCGCTTAGTGGTACTGCAGTCATGCTGTACATAAAGGGAAAATTAATTTATTTCTAAGCATGGCTTTACTACACAGAGTTGTTCCAGCTGATTTTTAAGGACCAACAGAAGGCGTTGTGTCTCCTCATTGTCCACACAGCTAACTTGGTAAGGAGGATCTTCCAAATAGGATGTAGTTACATTGCTAAGGTTGCATAGTATGTGGCACTGGTAGCCATGTCACTTCCAAACTGGGTTAGGGTGACTCCTGATTCTGAGAAGGGCAAGGCCACAGATGGTCATTTCGAGCCAAAGGCTACATGGCTTAGGGTAGCTAATGTAATTTTTAGTAATTGTTTTAATATATTAGTATGTATTAGTGCCAAGAATCACTATATCATATTAAATGTCTATAGAAGGATGCAAACTGATGCGAAAGCTATCTTTTCTTACAAAGCCTGCTGTCTGAAGGAAGAATCTTTCACAATCCCTATTCCTATTCAAAGTGCATTTACCTGATTGCCAGCAAACACCCTTCTCTCTACATTAGATCACAACTGCAGAAAGTAGACTCAGACCATTAAAGAAGAGAACAAGGAAGCTTCTCGTTCTCCCAAACGGATCTCTTAAGCTCACAGCTGATGGGATGTCAGCAGAATGCTAGCAGCTACATCTAATCAAAGCACTGATACTGTTTGATTTTTGAGGAGTTCAGCTCTTGATTGAGTTCAGCAGCCCTGCACCCACAAGGCTTTGGCTGGGAACTGTAAGGCAGAGAAAAAGTGATTCTTTCTGTCTGAGTAAAATTATTTCTTTATTCTTAAATTTTCTTTTACAAATGTGTGTGAGCACTATTTTTCAGTTGCAATTTCCCTCAGAGTCAAGTTCAGTTCTCATCACTGTTAAATTCTGCTGTTCATTTTGAATGCAAAAGAAAAGACCTAAAGGAACCTGTGGGGTTTGAGTTTTGGGATGCACTCTGAACTCCTCTCATCTGAAATAGACACAACTAACCTGATTTGTCTTGCTGTGGTTGGATAAAGTTTTTTAAAGGGTTTTTCTAGCATAGGGGAGACATGATATAGTGATTCAATTTGAAAATCCTCAGATATTATCACTGCACTCCATCTTGTGGAAGAGACAACAACATGTTTTTAAATGATTCTGTAGTGGTTTGAGTAATTAAACGTAACAGTGTTTGGTTCGTACTGCCAAAGCAGAGAACTACATATAGCAATGGATATGAGAAGTTGCTTAAGTCTTAATTAGCCTAATTGTACCCAGTGGATTTCTGTAAATGTCCCTTGCTTTTAGATATGAGCTTCACATATTCTCTGTTTTGGAAAGGAGCTTTAGGAAAGCATTCGAACAGCCTAATTTGAAAAGCAGAACTAAAGAAGAAAAGACTCTGCTTTCTAGGTGAGGCTGCCAAGGAGCACTCCAGGTCTGGGAGAGATTTGGGGATGGTGATCTGTTGGGAATATGTGACTGGGGTGAAGACTGCTTAGCAAGATTGCTCTGTAAGGAACTTGCTGGGTTTGGGGTTTTGGTCTGTGTGGTTTTTGGTGGGCTTTTGTTACCCCTGTATTAAGGACAATAATCCAGTTGTATCTGGACACTGTTTTGAGGATCACTGTCTTACCAAAAAAAAAAAAGAAGTGATGAGATTCACTCATGTATTTCTGAAACTGCCTTTCATGGCTTGTGACCTTTCTCCCCTTGATGTCTAGTGCTGCTTTGGGAAATCAAAATAGGTATTGAGGCAACAACTGTGAACCATAGCAGGGGCATAGTCATACATACCTGTGTCTGACCAGATTCAGAGAAAATTGAGAAACTTATCTGAATTCACTGCTATAAAAAGGTTAACCTTATAATAGTTGCCCTAGGACAAGCTTGAAGATAAAGCCATTTAACTTTAATGAATAACTTAAAATACAAAGGGCTAGTTATTCTAACTGTTCCTGGGGCGGAAGCAAAAAGGTTTTATTGAAAAAAGACTGTAGAAAAGCTTAGTCATTCAGACCCAAAGAAGCAGGGAAAAACAGGTCTTGCATGGGAAGGATTTAGGAGAAAATTCTATTGTACAAATGAGGATCCTCTGAATTACCTCAACCCAGAAGTAGGTTCCACAAGGAGACTGAATTTAATTAGCAGCCATGAACTATGCTTTTCGTTTTCTTTTTCTTTTTTTCTCCCCCATAACTCTCCCAATTTCTTGCAGAAGCAGCAATGAAGCACTGGCCTTTCCTGTATCATTTACCAGGGAGGGGGTTGAACATCAACTTGCTGAAGGCTGGTGTGCTTTGCTGCTCCAGACTGAGCTGTCTAGTAAGGTTGAATTGATCTAACTAATGCCTCAGTGCAAACAAGGCCTTGAAGGTGGAGTGTCTCTGTCTACTATTCTAATAGTGGAGACAGGTCTCATTAATCCCTGATGTATACTGAAGGCAGGCAATCTTCATTGACTATAATGCTTGTTAGCTTTTTCCAGACTCCTTGGTCATTTTCCTAAAGCAATGACTCACTACTCCATCACTGCACCGATTACATTAAATTGTTGTTATTATTGCAATGAAAGTAACATAATGTTTATGTTAATTCACTTTGTGCGCAACTGCCAGAATTCTTGTAACAGTCCTCAGTTGAAAGAAACCTACACAAGCATTTTGGCATTATTTAGACTCTTTCAGATTATACTTTTCAATATTGTAGGTAAAAACATGGAGCAAAGAACCAGACCTATTTGTGAAACCACTAGTATTGTGTGAGGGGAAATCAGGACATTACTGCTCTTGAGCATCTACTCCAGTTCAGCCTCACAGATTCATTTTTTCTTACAGAACAGGCCAAGAGTAATGTTGGGGCAGGGGTAACAGGGAAGATTTCCCCAAAATGAAGTCTACTTTTTCAAAGCATTCAACAGGGATGACAAAACAATGAAGTTAAGTTTGGGGGTATTTCCAACAGTAGCAAGAAAACGTGCAGAAGAACAGAACAAAAGTCAGATGTTAAGCAAATTTATATTTGCAGTTATTTGATTAAGCAGAGAGTTGTACACAATCCCAATAGAGTCTTGAGTTTCAAAACTGCCTCTGAACTCTATGCCCAAGAGAGAAGAGATTTCAAAATGTAGTTTCTGCTATATGCAACATAAAAAAACCCCTTATCATCCTTTTTGCCTGCTTTTTTCTTTGTAATGGAATGAATTTGAAGACATGAAAAAACACAGTATAGTGTAACAAGGGAGAGACAGTACTGAGGTCTGACCTCGGTGGATTATTCATGTGCTTGAAGTTACACAGGTATTTTGTTCTGCTTACCACAGTAACTGGAGCAAGGGGAGAAAGACTGGGTGACTAAGGATTATAGTGGAAAAAAAGGGCTGCTATTTTGAAATGGAAATTTATGACATTGACCTGAGCATTGGTGCAGAAGGCTGGCGAATTGGAGCTGAGTTTGAAATGTAGCACGAAAATGCTTTCACACCTTTTGTCTAGAAAAATTAAATCCTCTAGAGCTGTGTTTGCAATGGAGCACATGTCAACTAATCATTTCCTCACAGCTTCGTTACTTTGTTTTCTATCCTGTTTTCACTCTGAGAGGAAGAGAAAGCATGCCAACAAATTTTTTTCTCGTTGCAAAGCAAATATTGAGATAGTTTAGTATACAATTTCAGGTATTGCCATACATTCAGAGTCTCTTGTCCTCTTTTGGCCATCTGACTGCTATTGAAGTAATTCTTCTTTTATTTCTTATAACAAAGATGAAGAGATGGTCAACAAACCTCACAAATTCACCTGCCTCTCAAAGGCCATTTGCTGTTTCAGCTGCTACTGTTTGCCTTTGAAGCAAGATAAACCAAAGCTCTATTGCATCTGTGCACCATCCACATCAGCACAAAAAGAATGTTTTGAGAAAATTCAGCTTTCAGTTTCCAATCTACAAGACCCTCTAATGTTTGGGCTGTAACTTAAGTAACTCAAATCCTTCAGTAATTATAATAATTTAAGGAGCTTGGAGGAGTAGAGGACATAGCACAGAATAGTCTCCAATGTGATATTTTGCTCTTATATTTTTTGCTCAATTCTGAGAACCATGTATATTCATCCCATATCCTAGTTTTAAGAAAGGAATGAGACTCACAACACTTCTCTTCATTTGAACTCTCCCATAATAGAACCAGCAAACTTCTTCTTGCAGTTAATATGCTGGACAGGGAGGCTACATCCAGTATTACTGAAACTGATAAACTCTTTTTAATTTGTTTCCTTTTATTCTGTCATCCAGGACCTAGGGGCAAATAATATTTTCTGGATTTTCTAGAGAGAAACTATCAACTTCTTTCCCCCTCTCTGCCCTCCCCTCCTCCCAGTTCAGTGTTTCTCATGCTTCCATGGTTAGGGTGTAATAAAAGAAGTGTAGTCTTTTTCCCATTCCAATTGCATCTGTGCCTGGGCTTGGAAATTTGCTGTTGTGCCACTTTCAGCCTAGATTTATATCTACTTCAGTTACTTGATATAATTTTCAGTAGGATCTCTATCATACATATTGGTATCTCTGTTTCAAAACAGTTTTTTTTTAACTGATAACGTAGGAATTAAAATTAGCAATGTTAGTTTTCAGCAAATCCTTTGGGATCCTTACATTACAGTCTAGTGAAACTGGCTGGAATGATTTTCCAATGTCTTTGTGAAGGAAAGCATCTACAGTGTAGTGTCTGAGCATGTCCAGTTTTTTGTTCAACTACACTGTAAGAAAAGAGTATAGTTGAACAAAAGAGTGTAGTTGAACTTCTGCCACAAGCACCTTTCTTTTGTGATGGCATAGATTTGGTTATCTAATTCTGTGCATCATGTTAGAATTGTTGCCATTCATTCTTCAGCAAATTTGACTTTTAGAAGATCCTAGAAGTGAAGATGGACAGTATAGATGATGTTTATTAGAAACATTTTCTTTTCTTTTTATTCAGAACCAAAAGCAATGTCTCATGAACTTCATCTTATGAAGTTATCTTTATAATAAAAGAGGTTTCTGAACTGAAAGCCAATGACAAATTCTTCACAGATCCTCCAGTTAAATAAAAATAATGGTGAAAAACTCATTTATCATTGAAAAGAGCATTGCATTAAATAAGATGTTATTCTTATTTACCACTGGAAAATACCTGTGTTGGAATCCCCTTCTCTGAACTGGTAAGTAACTTCAGCAAAGAATGAACATGAAATAGTACTTTTAAACAAAATTTTATGTTCAGTCAGTCTAATGAAAATATAATAATTTTACTGAGATGTTGCACATAATTTTTAGTTCTCTCTTTAAAATAGTTGCTACCCTATTTTAATTGCACCTGGGATTATCTAAGTTGTCAAATTCTTTGTAAGTCCTCTTTGTCGTAAATATGACATACCATTTTTTGAACAGCACTAGTAACTCAAGAGTGACTTTCACCTGTGGAGGCCTTTACAATTCACACCCCTCAGAGAGAAAAAAAAAGGCCTAAGAACATCCATGAGTGGGGAAAATGCCCTACTGAGTTGGACTGTGGTTCTTTTTTTCTCAGAGAGTGGCAAGAGACTCTAGCACACATCAGGTGTTTTGAGTGTACATCAAATGCCATCTCTCCTCCAGATATGCTCATTGAAGTTCCTGCTGTGCTTTTCCCTCTGCACTTTTTATTTATACACTCCCTAACCAAGGCCCTTTCAAGCTGCAGAATCTCCTCATCAACAGCTTCCAGGTCCTGTTGGTTGTTCGTGTCACCAGAGGAGGGAAGCTGGATGGAGGGATCCTGGTGGCAGTGGAACCTGTGTATGTTCATGTCATCATTCTCCCACGTCTCCAGGCAGAGCAGCCCTGGGCAGCATCCACCTGCTCCTTGGTCAACCTTCAAGAAGTGATGAGTGATGTCTGGGTTTCTCTGCTTCATGCCCTCCTCCAGTTCCTAGCTCTGTAACTCTTCCCTTTCTATCACTTGTTGTTTGTTGTTGTCTATTTTTGTCCTTGTTTTCATTACCTATAGCCCTCTCCCTCCCTTGGGGGGTCTTCAAGGTTTTGCTTATACAAAATTCTGTTTTTCTAAACAGAAAAGTAAATAGAAATAGCAGCAGTAGGAGAAACTATTTACAGAGTGCACACAAGTTTGGCCACCATCTTCAAACTCTTTTCTTTGTACTCCCCTAGCTTCTCTGGCTCTTACAAAGGTAAATCCTTGCCTAGTCCTTTCACTGTCCTTTTTTGGACTTGTACATGAACTTATCCAATTCCTATCTGAATTTATTGCTGGGATCTGCTTCCACAATATCTTCTGGTAGCAAGTCCAGAAATACACTAACCACTGTAAAGCAATGTGTTCTTTTTAGCTGTTTTAATTTAATTCCACTGAATGAGCCTAACTCTGAAATTTATGAATTAAAGGATGCAAAATATTCATCCTTTTAGTCACCTTCATGATTTCATAAAGCTTGAAGAAGTTTCAACCACTGCCTTCTCCTAGCTGAAAATTTTTGAGTCTGATCTCCTAAGACAGCCTCTCCCTTTAATCCCTTTAATAATTTCAGTTTTCTTCTGTGTACCTTCCCTACCTTTTTCATGTCCTATTCCAGATATTGAGACCACTTTCTTTTTAGGTCCTGTGAACTTTTACCATTTTTTGTATAATGCATGAACATGTCTATTTATCCCAGTGCTATAAGTCTTCCAAAGGAACAGCTCTACTTGGAATGAAGTGAAATTTTTATTTAAATAAGTTCAAACATATCTTTGTTATAAGGTAGATGAGGTGACAAAACATTAGGTCCTAGCTAGGAAGACAGTAGAGAGAGCAAATTTGGATCAGTACCTGAGACCTAAGATTGATAAGCCAGCTGCTTATTTTGGGGCTGGTTATGTCCATGCTGAGTATGGAAAGAGGAGAGGAAGGGATGTTCCTTAAGCATCATTGAAGTCTTCATAGATTCTGGGTTTATTTCTTAATTTCTTTTCCAATTTTTAGATGCAGAAGTGCCAAAAGTGAACAACTAGGAGAGGTTTTTATCACAGACTTTATGATATTGAGCTGTTTGTATGTGTATGTGTGGAGATATCCCTCATATGATGCACTCTTTGACTTGAAGGCCCTGCAGTAGAGCTCAAACAGAGGTAAAAGAATTTTTTTAAAAAATCTATTTCCTTAAAGTAATTGCTTTTCAGAAATGAGACATTTTGCATATTACATTTTTCTTGGCACATTAGCTCTTGTCAATTCACTATTCATATAAAACAGCAATGTAGGGCACCTGTAAAGGCAATTGCACAAACAGCAGACTATTCCTTTATAAGGTTCTTTGCTGTTTTAGTTTTGTATTTTAAAAATCCAGACATTTTAAATCCCATTTTATAACAAATAAAAGAAGGTACTGTCTTTTGGGGGTTTTTAGGGCATATTGTAAGATATCCAAAGAATACATAAAATACCTATTTAAAAATTAATATTTTCACACTGCTCTATTCTTATGAATGCTGATTACTGGAGAGGAAAGGATTGGTAATGTGAAAGCCCTGTGTCCTTTTAAAGCAAATCTGTTATTAAAAGTAAACAAGTTTGAAGAATGAACCTTTTACTAATGATCAGCCTACCCTCTCCATTTTTGTCTTCAAATAGACCAGCTGACACCAGATCTTTTTTTTTTTTTTTTTTTTTTTTAATGCAGTGAGGCAATGATTACAACAAAGTTGTGTTTTAACTAAAAAACTTGATAAAACCATCCTTTTGTCAATTTCAGATCATGTCTACTGAAGCATATTTCTCTGGATTGCTCTACATAGTGTCCTCTCTAGTATTATGATTGATGCCTGTAAGTACTCAGGCAGTGAGATGGCAATCACCAAAGAGGGAGAAGAGCTATGAATAAATTTAGAACGTTTCTAATAATCAGAAGAATCAGGTTCTGGAATAGTTTTTCAGCAGAAGTCTTGGTGGGATGATCTTTCAGTACAAAGATGACATGTGTGTTTTCTAGCTCTGCCAACTTAATCACAAGACTGTAACACAGCCTGCAGTCTTTATTTCTTGTGCAGAACCAAAAAATAAAAACCCCAATCCTGAATTCCACAGCCTAATCATCCTACTGTCTGTGTGGGACATAGCTGCATTTCTAATTTAGGGGTTGAAAGGAAAAAAAATCCACATTCTTGTCCACTACACCTTGCCTGTGAGCTCTTCCTGAGCTGTGGATTATTTAGCATAACTTTTGTGAAAGCATCGGTGGAAGTTTTAGACACGATTGTTTTTCTGCTGGAGGGCACTGCCATCAGAGTAGAGCTGGCAGAAGCTCTCATACAAGAGCTTCTTCTTTTCTTCAGCAAAAGGTCAGCCAAGATTAGACCAAAATACATTAAACAGTAGGTTAAACTATGCCAGCTGACTTTGTGCAGAAGTAGATTAGGAGTGCCCACAAAGGCCATTCCACAGCTGAGCTCCAGAGGCAAGTGAACTCAGAAGGAAAGGACAGCTTCTGCCATTTCTGTGGTGACTGACACAGCTCAGTAGCTGTATCCATGCAACCAGTTATTTCTGCTTCAATCCGAATTACAGTCTCCTTGCAGAGAGGCCACGGAAATATTAGGCTTGTAACATTTCTGGACAGGTTGACAACGCTGTGCTTCCAGATATATGCATTCTGAGATGCTTTCCTGTGGTGCACTGAGAAATGCCTGATAGATGGAAGGAAAAATCAATGGGCGATGCAGACTTGTGCTTGCTTCCATGCTGCCCTGATGCCCATTTCTTCTGGGCCTGTTTGGATGGATCTGCGCCACACTGCTGGTCCTTGCAAGTGCTGAAACACTGCTGAAGGGGTGCTTGACACCATGACCAATGAAAGTCAGTAGATCTTTACAGGAGCAAGAGGTAAGAAATATGTGCCAAATGAGAACATCTGCTTTCCAGCAGTGAGTGATTTATGAACTTCCTAGACCACTTGTTCTTCCTAGGAGTTACATCCCAACTGCTGTGTTTATTAACATATGAACTTCTACTTCAGTGTTGATTTTTTGGGATATTTTTCTACTTTGTTTTAAACCTACTTATGCCTTTGACCTCTGTAACATCTCATGGCAATGAGTTCCACAATTTAATTACACATTAAAAGAAGGACTGTTTTGCAGGACTTGCAATGCACTGTAGCTACACATTTCTCAAAGCCTGTTTGCCATTTTAGTGCCCTTGTTGCAGAGTTCCAGCCTACAGGGACACACAGACAAACTCGAAATGGAGAAAATCTGTTGTATCACAGTGTTAGCTCCAGCTTTAATAGAAAATGTTTCAGTCACAGCTTGACATGATAACATCAATGTACTTAAAAGATACAGCAGGTCTCAGAACAGTCTGCAGGGTGTGAAAACAAAGACTTCTACAGCCCCCAGGGTGTTTTTCCTCAACAGAATGAACAGGGCAGGATTCATTCAACAGGGCTAGAGCTGCTGTGAACATCTCTATTGGAATAATTGATATTTTTGAGTAGGCTTGTCATTTTCCTCACCACTGTAGTTCTAAAGATATTTCCTGTCCTTCTTCAACAGTTGCTAGACTAACACTGTGTGCATTTCCTTGTATAGGTAGTACAGAAATTACATTATTGTATTAATGAACCACAGATTGTAAGTATCTTCATGGGGAATACAGTTAGTTTTCCATACCATAAACATTGGTTAAAGAAGAGGCAACAAATTGGTGACAGTTTACCACAAACTGTCAGTCTGGAAGTAGATCTCAGTCTTGAAACAAAAAAAGTAGTAACTCACTGTAGCAATTTTCTAAGGACTATGCAGGATTGTTTCTCACTGGAAATTACTTGATCAATAGTGGGTTTCCTATTTTTTCCCTGAGTTTCTTCTGTATTTTTCAAGAAATGGGAAATTAAGGAAGCATTACATCACTATTTTAGATCACATTAGAGTATCACAGTGGTCATGTCTAAGATTATATAAATTATGAAATAAAAACAAAAGAACTCAGAATAACCATGAATGATTGAAAAACACAATTTCCTCTGGAACAATTCAGAATTAATAAAGATCAGCTAGTTTAAACAAAAACTCCTTCAGTAACCTACTGAGAGTTTTTCCTAATAAATAACAACATCAACACTGCAGATTTATGTAATACATCAATTTAGTGCCGTCCAAAGTTGTATACAGATGATGTATGGGACTACTTCATACATCTCTAAAAAAATCTCTTATTGAGTAGAAAAATTGTAATTATCAACAATAATACACTGTATTCTGATTTCTGTGATTTCTGAGTATCTGGATAATTCCATATGTAGGCAAAATATATGAGCTGCTGTCCATTTTCCTCCTCAGAAAATAATAGGAAACAAATGTTGAAGAAAATGCCTAACTATATGCTAAAAACCTTCCTCCAAATCAATCCTCAGTATTTGATTATATCTTAGATTTTGCATTAACATAGATTTTTTTTTTTTTTCTCAAAGAGGAAAATTGTATTATGGGTTTTTTACTCAGGAAGTTTTAAATCCTTCAGTTCTGTTATTGGATGAAAAGTTTTATTTCCATCCTTTTTTAAATTGAAGTTTCTAAGCCTTATGATTGTAGAGAAAATATAAACCTGCAGCAAAGATTCAGTAATTGTAAACTAAATAAACCCTAGGATCCCATACTTCTTTTAAAATTCTTTGATGCTTGAGGATAGTAATACAATTCTTGACAACTGGGACAAAAGACTTTACCATGCTTGGAACTGAACAATATTGTAATTCCTACCTCTTTTTAGCCATTTGTTGTAATGAGAATTTACTTAGATGGTTTTATAGCCTTACTTTGCATTCCCACAAACTCATACAGATTAAGTGACTCCAAAGTGAAGATGTTGCTTATTTTCAGATATATATCCTTTGTTCCAAAATGCTCTCAATTAATGGGAACATTCAGTGGTATGCTGAACAAAGACAAAAAACTTTTGTAACAGATAAAATTTTGAAAAACTCGGTAATTCATCACATCACCTGCCTGAGTTTATTTTACCTAGATAGAAATGTCATACACATTTTAATTAGCACACAATATACTATTGCTAGGTTTCAAACTAGGTTCAGGTTTTTAATATCTGATAATACATGTAGCTAGAAGAATAAATTGCCAGTTTGTAGTTAGCTGAACACAAAATTGGCAAAATTTGGTACAGGGCAATAACTTAAAAGAACTCAATTCTATCAACCCAGATCTCAAAGCTCATCACAGGCTTTTTATATACTTTTAACCATTATAAGTGGCTCTGATTTATATACATTTCTAACTGAAGCAAGCCTTCCAGACTGCACACCCATGAAATCCACCTACCAGGCATATGGGGACTATGGAACAAATAAGATACAAGGAGCTCCACAACTGTGCATTGACTTGGAGGAAAAATGGATGCCTAGTGAACCTTAAGCATCACCACGATGAGTTCTGGAACTCTGGTCAAAGCTGCCCTTCACCCCCACTGAGAATTCACATAGTTAAAAATAGTAAAATGGTTTTATCCAATATTCCTATTCCTTTTTTTTTCTTTTTTTTTATACTCAACATTAATTTTCAGTGTAATTCTCTTCCAGGTGTTTGTGTTTTACAAAAGATTTTGTTTCTAAGTACATGTTCTGCTCTGGTAATTATCCCTCCTGCACTGTAATTCAAGCCTGAAAGTTGATTTATTCTCCATGTGTTCTTTTTACAATTAAATGTGTCGCCTTTGTAACTGACTTACATCTGACAAAGCTGATCTAAACAGTTGCAGAAATGTCTCATTGCCTTCGCAGTTATGAGCCCAGTTAACTTGTCAACATTTTCCAATTGTTATTTACTACAGATTTACCACAGCTCTAATCAGCTACAGAGGCAGGAGAATGAAGGACAATTGGGGTAGGAAGTGCCTTTCCTTGCAGTTTTCTAGTAACAAGTGGATCCTCATGATACAAGTATTTTAGGATCTGTAGGAGTCAAAATGGTAATGGGTCAGAAAATCACAAAGACTGATGGTGATCTGACTCTGAAGCCTACTGAAATTGGTTTTTGTTTGAATAATTATTTCATTCTTGGTTATTTCTACAGTCACATTTAAAAATGAGATTATCCCATCTGTTTTAGCATACTTCAGGTGTCATTGGCATGCAGTTTGCTGCTTAGACCAGCTTCTGCTACTTTGTTCGTCATATCTCAGAATACCACAGCTGCATAGAACAGGTGACAACAGAATAAAATGACAACATAATCTATTGTTCTGATAGCATTAATCCCTTTTATAATTTGCTTTTTGCATGTATGCTGTATCACCCAAACTAAATTACTGTAGATCCTCCTAGGGAAGTATCACAATTAAAGCTGTGTGATTTAAATATACCTAGAGACAGCAAGGCACCTTGCTAGAGAGCAGGTCAGTGCACATTGCACTTTCTGGAGCTGTTGAAAAGTGCAGAGATCAGAAAAGTGCAGAAGCTCTTGATCTAACACCTTCACATCAAATACTGTGTTCAAAACACCTTCAATCCTTTATGAGACACCAAGCAACTGCTCGCTTTGAGAGGGCTCTGCTCTCACACTGCAGATCATCAGAGCAGCAGAGCATTCCCTCCTGGCAGGGGCAGGAGCAGCAGCAGCACCGGCGCTGCCGGAGGTTCCCAGCAGCCTCCTCCAGCTCTCAGGTCCATCACTGCCCACTGGGGACATGAGGGTACTGTGGTGTGGGTGGTGCCAGATGGATTGGGAAACACATTGGCTCTCAGGGTTCATCAGAATCTGTGATGCTCAGAAGGTTTGGCACTCTTTGAAAAAAAGGGTTATTTTCAAACCTTGCTGTAGTGAGAGGAGATGCTTTGGGTCTGGGAAAGTATATTGTGTTCAAATACAAAATCATGTTGATCTGTCCATAGATAGGTCAAGTTGTAATTCTGGTTTTAAGATAATTAGAGTTGTTATTTTGGTTTTAAAATACCTAGGAATTATATGTAATGAATATAAACCTAAAGTTGTTTCTTTTCCAAGAGGGTGCTGTGGCTGAGGGGAAGCCATGGTAACCAGGGTGGCATAATGCTGGTACCTTGCTCCTGGGTGATAAAAATGCACGTAGAGTAGGTTTTGGGCTTAGCAACAAAAAGGTTGGGTTTTCAAACAGCTCCTTCTAGCCCTCCATTTCAGCTGCCACCCTTGTCCTACGCAGTATGTATCCCAAGCTTCATTCTTTCATGTTCATTAAGCCTTTAGGCATTCAATAAGCAGCAGAAAATACATTTCACACAAAAGAAAGTAATTTAATTTTTTTGGCTATTGCTTTAGAAGAATACAAAACTCAGATCTCTTCCCTGTAGAGCTGTTGTGAGGTATGACTCATCCTTGCCCAACATGTTGGATGTTCACTTTAATTAGATATGTGCATCTAAAGATTGTTGTAAACACTTGCTGTTAATAGCATATTACTCCCTCTTCTACAATGGGAAGTATAAGCAATACTAATACATTTAATACATAAAGCTGTACATTTTAAGTCATGTTAGGGCAGCACACTTTCAGAAATTAATTAGGAATATTCTCTAATTAGCATATGTTGACTGCCTTACAAATCATGTTGGCATGAAAAATTGGAATAATGCAAATTTTATTCTACAATGATGCTTAAATATTTTATAAACACTAAATATTGTTACACAAATCTTAGATATCTACCTATGTGGTAAATCTGGATGGAGATCCAGTTTATTTATAATAATGAGTGAAGAGATAAAGTATTGCTACTTTCTTGTTGGTGATGGTACATGAGAAATAGAATCACAGAGTAGTTTGGTTTGGAAGGGACCTTTAAAGGTCATTTAGTCCAACCCCTCTGCAATGAGCAGGGACATCTTCAACTAGATCCAGTTGCTCAGAGCCCCATCCAACCTGACCTTCAGTGTTTCCAGGGGTGTGGCAGCCACCACCTCTCTGAGTAACTAGTTCCAGGTTTTCATAACCCATGTTGTAAAAGGAAAATATTCCTTATAGCTAGTCTACATTGACCCTCTTTTAATTTAAAGCCATTCCCTCTTGTTTTATCACTGTCTGGCTGTGTAAAGAGTCTGTCCCTTTCTTTCTTACAGGCCCTCCCTAAGTACCAAAAGGCATCTGTAAGGTTTGCCCAGAGTCCTCTCCAGCCCCAACTCTCTCAGTGTTTACTCATTAGGAGAGGAGCTCCAGCCCTCTGATCATCTTCATGGTCCTTCTCTGGACCCATTCTAACAGGTCCATGTTCTTCCTCTGCTGAGGAGCCCAGGCTGGATGCAGAACTCCATGTGGGGTCTCACTAGATTGGAGTAGAGGAGTCCTCCCTTGACTTGCTGCCTCATTTCTTTTTCATTTCACATACACATATTTTCCTCAGTATAGGCAGGTGAAATGTCTTTATACTTAGCTGGTATCTAACCAACCCACACACCAGTGCCAGCATATGACACAGCACAAATTGATGATCCAGAGATTTTACAATCTCTCTCTTGGGAGATTGTAAAAAAAAACCAGGACTATTATGTCTTTCCAAATGTGGCTTAGCATACTTGAGTAAGCTTGACTGCTCTCAAAATCTAATACAACAATGATAAAACCA
Source organism: Melospiza melodia melodia (assembly GCF_035770615.1). NCBI lineage: Eukaryota > Metazoa > Chordata > Aves > Passeriformes > Passerellidae > Melospiza > Melospiza melodia. The sequence continues at coordinate 128,812,284 of NC_086196.1, forward strand.
TGTGGTTTTTTGTGTATGTCTTTCTCTGTTGTGCAGAAATGAATCATGCTTGTCTGTAAGCAACATATCTTTTTTTCTCTTTTTAAAGTTCACTGACATTTACTGACTCAGGATGTACAGTATTTCACAACCATAATGCTATATCACCATGTGTAAAAGGAAGGCTCTAGGGTGTTAGACTGGCTTTATTAACATCGTTTGTAATTTAAGAGTGTTTTCACATGGTCAGAACAATAGCACATGATTTAAACATTATTTTGCCTTTTACTGCTCAGAAGCCTTCACAGGGTACCACTTCAGACTTTCACAGAAGAGCATATTTCAATGTTTTTGTCTGTCAGCCAGAAAAATCCCTGAACAACAAAATCTGAACTAGTCTTATCTCTGAGAAATTCATAGACACCTTAGTGTTAGTCTGAAGACCTAATTGAACATACTTTTGATCACATGCATAATTTCTTTTGGTGGAAACCTGAGCATTTATGTAAATAAAGACTCATATCTAAGCTGCACAATCAGGAGTTGAGAGTCCAGGTCATTCCATTCACTTAGCAAGGATAATGGTGCACCCCTGGACTTCACCTTTTCTCCCACAGCCTTTTTGTGGCTGGTCAGAATTTTTTGGCTTTCTTTTACCTTTAGTTTGCACTCAAACACCTGCCAGAAAGACAAATGTGTATATGTCACAGGACTATCAGAGAGTCTTCCTGGAGTGATTTAAGTGACATGATAACAATTTGGTGTATGCTCCTAAAGCATTGATCAAAAAAATAGCAGCCACATTTCTTCATGTGTCTGATGTAGACCTGAGGCATTAAGAAATTGTGGATTTTTTTGTGTTGTGTCACTAAGAAAATGTGGGAGAACTTGAAAGTAAAATGTCACCTCACTTATGCCTTTCAGTACCATTAAAACATAGAATCAAGGTATTTTAACAGTCTGTAACTGATTTGTTTCCAAATATTTCATTAAGTTTGATGCCTTAGAAAATGAATAACAACTGTGGATCTTTTAAGCATGTAATAAATGGAAACAATTTTCAGAAAGTGTTCAGACTGTAATGTGGATCCTGTAACCTTATTACCAGAAAATGTTACTACAGAGGAGTTGCTAAGAGAAGAGGAGCAGTTGTGAGCTTATGTATAATTTTTCTACATTACTGTTCATTAAATAAAATAAAGCAATATTATTTCCATTGGTAAACCACAGAGAAAAAACAGGAATAAGTTTTGCCTGGATTTTTGCTCGTTTCCTTGTTCACCCACCCACAGCCCTGGCTGCTCCTTTCCAGAGACAAATGCTTTGCCTGGTCCTAAGTATATGTAGAGAAAACATGCAAGCTGACAGGAAGAGTGATGGTGTTACTATTGCAGGAATAATCCTTGAATTGTATGTTTATATTCTGTTGAATGATTTCTTTGTCTTTTAAGCTGCATTATAGTGCCTTTTCCATCTATTCATGTTTTATAGATGAGGTGGTAGAGTTAGCTCCCAGTAGAAACAGGAATTGGAAAGATGACTTTCCCAGCAAAGGAGTAAAGCACAGATGGATGGAACCAAGTTTCTTTCGGATAATTTTTAATATTCTGGTGATGCTGAAAGATATTTGGCCAGGTATAAGCAATATGGAGAAACTCTTCCATCTTCCAGTCTTCTAGCAGAACAACAACGGGCAACAGTCACAAGTTGCAACAGGAAATTTTGCCCAGCTGTACAGAAATTCCTTTTCCCACAAAGACAGTTAAGCACTGGACTGGGTTGCCTGTGTTGTAGAATCTACAGGTTTGGAAGTATTCAAAGCTTGACTGACAAGATAAATTATTCCAGTTATTAAAATCTAAATTACTCTGTGATTCTATGAATTCAAAAATGTTTACAACAGAGTGCACAGTGCTTTAGGGTAGCAAGGGGTCTGCCTCATTCCCAAATGAAATGCTCAGTTCTTTTTCCAAGATCATTCCTCCTGCCATTAGATCCCACATCTCTAGATGGTGTCCTGCAGTTGACTTGGAAGCTGCCCAGCCACGGTTAAAGCTGTCACCTGGGTCCTGCAGGTCAGTAAGACCCCAGTGCTCCTTATTCCTGTTGCCTTTGTATAACCTTGATGCAATAAGGACAAGCTTTGAAAGTATTACAGACCTTATAGATGATGTTGATGATCTGCAACTTTATGAGCAAAATTAAAAAGTGAAATAGAAATATTTTGGTAGCATGGCAAGAGATGCATATGTAAAAAAACATGCCTACGAAAAGTCTATATTGATTTCTTATACCTGTAATTTTTTTTCCTACTCTGCCACTAGCAGACCTCAGGAAAAAAATAGGTAAAACTATTCCTGATAGCAAAACAGAGAAAAACATAGCAGTAAATCAACTAATGTTTTGTGTAATAACTTATCCCAGAGCTATGGAGTGAAGTGTCCTTGCAGAAAAGAGAGAAAACAAATGTTATTCTTGTTATCATAGCTTATATTTAGTAGTTGATCCTGCTAAGTTACCTTCCCAAATGATCCAGACAGGTCCATTGAGATGTCCCTGCATAAATTTAATGATGTTCTTATAAAAATCTCTGGCCACCTGCAGCATATATAGATTTGCCAGGGCTTTGGGGAAAAGTTTGATTTGCAGAGAGGGGTTATTTGCAAGGATTCAGCAACAAAACCATCTGCCTGCATCTCCTCCACAGCCTGAAACTCTATTTTTGTCTAGTGTATCTAGTGAAGGGACACAACAGATAAGCTGTTTTCTCATCTTTAAGCCACATTTTTTCAGCTGCATCTTTAGATAACCATTCTGCAACTCCAGAGACAGTTTGACCAATTGGAATGCATACTGGATTTTTATCTCTTAAGTAACCATTTTTTCTTATCATGAAAATAGCTTGAAAACCAATAGAATGTGAAGGTAGTTCAGATTCAAGCTGTCTTCCATTTGAAACAAACCTTTGATGAAGACTGGAAAAATACAGCGTATCCATGTCTAGCACCAGGTGTAGAAAGGACATAACATTTGAAAATCCCTCATAACACATTTTCAACCTGACATTTGAATATTTATCTACCATTTCCCTCTCTCTTCTCTTGAGGATGCCAAGATAATCTGTGCAGGAGAAAGCAAAGGAGATGCTACCATTTCACCAAAGACAAAAGATGCGTTTAGAAAAGGCATTTCATGTTGTTAGAAACTAAAAACAAGGGGAAATGTCACAGAGCCTGTGTTAAATTCAAGACAGAAAGGAGTAGTAGCACATCAAGAGCTCTGTGTAATTTATATCAGTATGTCCTGCATTTTGACTTCATTTAGGTTTTCATCTTTTATTTTCAGAAGTATTGAGCAGCTAAGACAGAAGAAGCAGTTCATTTTTCACAGTGTGTTTTAAGTTGCAGAATCTCAAGAGGATTTGAGTAAGCATGGCTTACACTCAGTTCAGTTTTTGCTCTTGATTGAGAATTAATTACGCTTTTCTGGCAACATTAAACATGTTATACTAGAGTGCAATGTTGTAGCAAGGGCTGAATTCTGTGACAAGTTCCACAGCAGCAGAATGATAGCACAAATTCCTGAGCCTAGAAGTCCAACAAGGGTTTCTCATACTGCTCTGTCAGTAAAACTGCCTGTTTCCTTAGCCTTTCTCCCAAACATTGCAATTTTGCTGCTTTCTGAAGGCCAGAGAAAATTATGTATGTATGTACAGAGTCATGGACTGTATGCATCACAAGCAGGTATTTGTGCTATCTGTTGAAAGAACAAACTTGCTTTTAGTAGCATCTTCTCAGCTTTTAATCATAGCTATGTGTCCATGGTAAAATTCAAATAATTTTATTCAAAATGTACTCAGCAGTACATTTATTTCAAAGGGTTAAGAAGTCATGATTAAATGTCAGCCTATTAAGAGAGACACAAGAAAAATGGCTCCATTTCTCAAATTGCTACATTAATGACAACTTTGCAATATAAAAAGTGTTTAATCTTGAAGAATTGCATGTGCTGAAGTGAGCTGATAGAATTTATCTTTGTTAAGTGATGACAGCTGTGAATTTGTTCCCACAAAGGAAATCTTTAACTGGTGACAGCTAATTGAGAAAGGCAGAACATAGTATGAAATTTATTTCCACTTTCCTTCTCTGCAGAGAAGCAAAGCCAAGAGTCTGGCATTATTTCTTCCTGAAGACATCTTCAGTAGCCTGTTTTACACTGATTCATTGCTATTCAGTGCACTTGCTTTCTATTTATTCCAGTTTCACTATAGCTTTAGGTAGACAGTAAATCAGCCTCACTCAATGTACACAATTGCCTATCTATGAAACAGGACTAGAAACCTACATCTTCACTTGTCAGCAAAGTAGAGCGGTATGAGGAGGACTGGATCTAGGTAAGGGTAGGAATGGTAATAACCAGAATGTGACAAACTTTGTTTAACACAAGTCTTAGCATTTATTTTGGAGACTGACCAAAGGAAAAAAAAAAGCCTCATGTAAAAAGAACAAAAAAAGAAAAAAAAAAGCCTCATGTAAAAAGAACAAAACAGGTGTCTGAACAAAATATTTTGTCTTCAGTTTGAACTGTTCTTAGAAATAAATGTCATCTTATACCACCACACTTAAATATGCTTTTAAAATTTAAAAAGAAAAAAAGCTTTTAACAGTATACTTTTCAAATAAATAACCTAGGGAAAATGCATTTAAAAATAACCTAGGAACAATGCATTCGTAGCAGCATTTTGGTACATCTGCATGTTCAGCTTTTTGTCCCTAAATTTTGTGCAAGAAAAACATACCCAATTTTAATAACTTGTTTCTCCATGTAGATATGTCCAATAATACAAGTAAGCTGAATATATGGTGGCTCCAGCCAAAGATGCTGAGAATGGTGAAGACTTTATTCTTCTCAGTTATAAAATTATCTCTTTTGCTTTGTTTTCTGCCATGTTAGTGAATTAAAGTGGTTCATCAAGTGGCCTGACAATTGCCTGAGCTAGCAAAAAGAGAGGAGGTGGGCTGTAGTGGGCTGTAGCACTAGGAAAGGGGTGGGGTGGTAAGGAACAAAGAAGGCTTCCCTCCCTGAGCAGCAGTGAGCCCCTTCCCCTGCCCACCAGGCTGTAGCCCCTACCACTGCCCCACCTGAGCCCCACCAAGAGGGACTTGAGCCCTGCTATGCTTGGTTTTCATGAAGGAAATTCATGGTGTGGAGGAATTATGCAACTGAGACACACAGGTTCCAGCTTTTAGGGGGCATGGAGACTGCTAAGATAGGCTCTGTCTAACATTCCATTTCTGCTTGGCCTTAAGAGACATGGAAATCCACAACCCCACTTTACCAGGGGACACCTAGCCATCCTTTAGGCCACAGTGTCGTGCTGTGAACCCCAGAGGCTGGGACAGAGGGCAGTGAAGGGTGACATGCAGTGCACAACTCCTGTACATATGGCAGCTGAACAAGGATCTGACTGTCCAGGCATACTGTGCTCTGCCCCTGCTTCATTACTCTGCCTCTATTTCACACTCCACACATTGCTGAACATGAACTGTATTGATTTTTTTTGGAGCAAAGCCCTGTGCAGTTAACAAAAGGGCACACTTTTGGTCAGAGAAAATGTCTCAAAGAGACTCCACTTTTCTCTTTTCACTCTGCCAAAACAGGCAATTATAACCAGCTCTGCACTCGCAGTGAACCCAAGTTACCCGTGCTGTCTGTTGTCCTATCTCCAGACCCCAAGCTCTGTGTAAGTAGAGCTTCCAGCTGTGACTTTACACTCAGGCTTCCAGTTCCAGCAGCCCTGGCAGGACTGATTCCAGCTTTCACCAGCACCACATGCAGCTCATCCCACTCAGCAGTGGGATTCCTCAGTCCCTGTGTGATCCCAGCTTCCAGACAAGGGTGCCACTGAATGACTTTTGAAAAAGTAGAGATTGATGCAACCACACCATCATTTCCCTCAGCTTACTAAAAACAGTGGCCTCATGCCGCTCATGCATTTTCTATTCCCATGTGAGAAATCCTGATAGGAGATACCTGTGTGGTCTGTCTGGCCCCACTTGCTTCCCTCCAGGGCAATGCAGCACTACTCCTCTCAGGAGGCCAAAACACCTCACCTAAAAACAGCTTCTGCAGTTAAGTAACCCACACTGAAAGGAGATTTTGCACAAGTCACAAAAGAACCACCTTGGCAGACTTATTTTTTAAATTCTTTTCCTGGTGGCAGGCATATCAAACCCCACTCCACCTTGCAGAGGCACAAGAGCAGCACAGTGTTCTTCTCCCTCCAGCACGATACAGGAGATGTGCTGCTGTTACTTACCACTGCTGCTGTGTACATCTGAGTCTCTGTTTCAGACCAAGAAAACCAATGTTTACTTTCTAAGAGAATTTAATCCATGGGATTTGTGGCTTTTTTCAGGAGAAAAAACTTAGCTCTGGTAACAACACAGCAGTACCTAAATTGTGAAAGGTTAACACAATTCATCAGACTTGTAGATTGCTGGAAAGAGATTTAATAACAAGCACCAACAGGGTGTTTTGCTTGCAAGTACCACCTCAGTTGGGGTTCAACTTGCTACAGTCTCAAGTACCAAAATCTGTTTGCACCTAAAGCTCCCCTGCTCTGGTCATGCCTGCCCTGTCAGTTCAACAGTGGCACCACCTGATTAAGAGCCAGGAAACTCCTGTATAAAGGGGCTTCAGAAAGAGCTGTGAAATGTGAAGCTTCATGCAATCTCAAACATGCAAGCATGATGCTTACATGTAACAAAGTGAGACAGCCACCCTTTTTTAACTTTTGCATTTTGATCCTGTTGTATGTGCTGTACTTGAGCTGCACTTGAGCTTTGATTTGTTTTTCCAATACAGAAATAAGACCTTCCATTTTGTAAGTTTAATACACATGTCACACATATACTTTTCTTCTCTCCTTGAGCAAAAAAGGCAGCTTAAAAGACAAGTTTCCTGTGCTGGGAGGCTACAGAAAATTCATATTTTGTACAGAAGGTCCCTCTTACTAAACTGCATGGGGAGCACAGTTAAAACTCACTCCTGCCTCACAGCTCCAACCTTGCTATCTTGCCATCACTCTGCAAAAACAAGCTACAATACATATATGGTGAGACAAATTACTTACTAGGTTCACATATCCCTAAAGAGTAGCTTTTGAAGATGTCAAAGCTAAATTCCTTTTGAAAACCTGTCCTGTTCATAAGTTCTGCAGCGCAAAATGTGCTCAGTCTTTTCATCTTTATCTCAGCAGATGTGCTACTCTCAGAAGGCAAGAGAGCTCTGCAGAAATAAAACAGTTGTTACTGAAAGGGCAATACAACCAACATTTGCATGTGATCTAGAACAGAGAAAGAATGCAACTGCATGAAGTTTTCATAGCAGCAAAGACTGGCTGCAGAAGGCTGGGAATAGACTTAATGATAGAACAAGACTAGAGAAAGAGGAGTATGTCCAAAAAAACCCAGGTAAATTAGGTATTTGACTACCCCTAAAGAAATTTTCTTTAAAAAAATTCAAGCCAGGAATTCCAGTATACCTGCTGGAACTCCCTTGAAGACAGTCAATTTTATGACTCACCAGGAATGTAACCCTCATTATCAAATGAGGCTCAGCCTGCTCCTGTGTATTCACTCTGCATTGGTGCTCAAAGTGGTCTGGGGTTTATTCTGTGATGTTTGAAACTCTGGTAGAATAATGTCACATGTAAGAAGTTTGTCAACCATGTGCCACACTAGAAATGAAACAAATCCCTTGCAGGATCACAAAGTACTTGCAACACATTGCATTAATTCCATAATAACAAAGCAGTCTGAGTGAGACAGGCTGTTCCCTACCAAATGTAATGTTTCTGCATGGTGGACAAAACCACCTGAGCTAAATTTCACCATATGCATGGCAATGAGACATGAAAAATTCTTCACATAGAAGTACCTGAAAACAGAACTGCAGGTTCCCACAAATTCCCCATAATTACCTCTTCAAAACAGTTGCATGAAGAATTTCTTAAGCTGACAGCCAAACAGGAAAGGGATAGAGACATAAAGGGACACAGACACAACCATGGTTCAAGTGTAAAGAAAATACCATTGTTCTTCCAATTAGAAACTAGTAACCAGGCAAGATAACTGATGAGTAAAATGTCCCTTGAAACTGGAAGAAAGGATGTAAGTACTTCTAGAAAAGATGCAACAGTGAGAATAGTTGTTCCATACATCAAGCCTAAAAGACAGCATTACCTTCAAACACATACTGGAACACTGTAGGCACACACACATGCTGTGGTCAGAATTGTACAAGATAGTAGTGTTGGAGAGCTTGATCAGGGACAGGCTTTCTCAGCAGAGTTAAGGAAAGATCCATGCTCCAGGTTCCTGTGAGCTTTGGGGAACTGACATGCTCCATGTTGTAAGATACAGTGAAAGTTAAACATTCAGACCTCAGATGATTTGGATAGATAATGGTACAAATTTTTACATGATCCTGTACCATTGGCAATACCCTTGTAATACTGGTTTGACACTGCCCAGCAGGTGGGGCAGGTGACCAGCAGAAGAATCCTTGCTGACAAATTGCATTGCATCCAATTTTCCTGGGGCCTTCTGGGCCACAAGTTCACCTGCATGCAGGGAGCTGGGATCCCTACACCAACTCTGCTGTGGGACATCTGCTTTCCCACTGTGGATAATATATTCTGAGGAAGAGATCCTGGCTCCACAAAACAGGGAACAGCTTTGCAATCATCACAGTTGTGGATAGGATTTTGTCCTGAAGGTAGGCTGGGGCACTGAAAGGGATGACAGCAAACATCCCAAAGCACAAGCCTGCTCCTGGAGGGCATAAGCAACACAGTAGTGTACCATGAAGTGAAACAGAGCACTGTCATGGTGCGGCCACATCACAAGACTTTCATGAAGGCAGACAAAAGATGCCAAAATACATATCAAGGTAGTCAAAGGGCATGGTTAAACTGGTGTCTGGTGCTGGTTGTAGTGTGTTTTTAATCAACTTCAATCCATAATAAAATTCATTTTACAGGAAATTGCAGCATCTTCAATATCAACAGTATCTGTACCAAATGCATTCCACAGCTGTTTTCTGAATGTTACCTTAAATATTACATTAGGATGAACAGTACTCAAACAATTAAGTATTTCTGTTATAACATTTTATAAAACAGTATTTTGTGCAAAGCAATCTTAATGTGGTACATAACTCAGGTGTATTACCTTCAGAGTGCAGCTCTGTATCCCATTGTATTAGAGGACAAATGACAAGCCACACATCCTAAGACTAACAATTTTGAATTTTTATACAATGCACATAGTGACATCTCCCACTATTGTACAGCGTTATGTACTTCAGAAATGAATCAAACATAACCTTTAAATACACTGTGGCAAACTGTACTGGAGATACCGAGTTCCAACTCAAAGAAGGTGAAGGAATCTTGCTGTGAAATAACAAAGTTGATCATCTTCTTGCTAAGACGTTTACCAGATTCCAAATCAAAGACTTGGCAGAAAGGTTCTTGAAAGTTACATTGTAAGCCTGGCACAGACTTACACCCTTTAAATTCACCTTCTTTGGTGACAGGCATAAAATTAATGATTCTGGGTTTGTTTTTTAAAGGAAGGCAACCACAATGCATTTTTAAATATCAATTCTGATTATCTGCTGCCCCATCTCCCCAGTTTATCAGACCGCATTTTGCTACAGGATTAACCATCACTGCAAAACGTCTTACCTACAGACATGACTAGTCACAGCATTGGGGTTTAAACCCACCACTGCCTCAGCGTGTGTTACCCTCGTGGCATCTGTATAGATGCATGCTGTGAGTAAACATCACCTGATCTAGCCCACACTTGGATCAGACAAGGCTTCCACAGGGAAAAAGGACTGTTGTAACAGGAAGGGCAAACATTCACAGAAGACCTACCAGTGGGTCCCTTTAGTAGATCCAGTTTTATGTCCTTGCTACCTATTAATATGAAGCATTGTTCCTCATACAGCAGATGCCATGGGCTGCTGCAAGAGACTTATGCCAGAAGATTGTCACTACAAATTCCCTGACAAACAGCACCTGGAGAGGTGCAGGTACTTAAGCTAAATGAGAAAAGAGTATAAGAGGAGTTATATATGAACCACTGCTGTTCCAGCACCAGAAAGAGGCCTTCTTGCTATTCACTTTCTTTTTATTTTATGTTTGACACAGTTGAATTTTCCTTGTGGTTAACCTTCTTTACAAAGTATAAATACCATTCCATTCTTACACAAAAGAAACACAGCTGTTTGTTATATACACACACCTTGACAGCAATTCCTTGAAAAAGCAGTGCAACATGAAATTACAGAGCCAACGCCCACAGAGCACCTCTTTAGCTGCAGGCCAAGAAGTCTCTGCTGAGAAAGGCAATCTCTTAAAGTAAAATTCTTACAGTAAAATGCTTTAACTGAGTTCATAACATTTGAATGGGGTAGTCAGAACTGTGTGACATGCTGTCATTCCATGAATTAGTCATATTCTGGTTTACAAACTGTAGTTGCTGCATTTCAATGAAGCCATCCAATGGAGAATGGAATTGCTTGAATACATTCACTGGCATAAGGAAGTAGCCTTGCTGGATGACACCTTATCAACTGAATTTTCAGACATGGAATATACTTGAGAGTAAAATGAAGACACGAGTGAGATCACAAAATGGTTTTGGCAAATATTTTTATGTTAACTGTTTTGGTTTATGGCTTGTTATAGCTTTTTTGGTTTCTTTAGGAAATTCCTGCACAGCGAAAGGAATGAAGAATTCCAGAAGAGAGTTGACCTCCTTCAGTTCCAGACTGTATTCTGCTGCTATTTTCTCTGCAGTCCATACTTGAGGTTGAAGTTTATGATTATTAAGAAGTGTCAGAGCCTCCACAATGGATATTTTGCCTTTGGGAACTTTTTTAACATCTAGACCTTCCAGGTGGCCTAATTTTGTAAGTCTCTTTTCCTCCTGTTTACTTGGAAGATGTTCACCACCTCCATCTTTTACCTAATTGAGGGAAGGAAAACAAAAAGAGCTCAACAGCAGTTCTGTTTACTATGTATACCATAGCAGCTAAGCTGCTTTCCTAAATATTTTTTCTGTTTAGCTTTTCCTGTTAGCTTTCCCCATTTTTTTAAAAAAAGCTTAGCAAGCCTAGCTTCTTCCACAGCTATTCTACACAGAGTATCAGCTCCCAGCCAAATGCTGAAAAGCTCCCATTCACTGCACTCTTAAGTGTTGTACTGGCTTGGCAGCCCTTCACACAAGGCAAACTACAGATTGTGGTAGGCAAATGTAAATCCAGATAACCTAATATTTGGCACTGATTCATTGGAAGAAACAAAAAATCATACAACAAATTGGTATCCTTCTGATACCACTGGAAAACTTTTTCATGTAGTCTCTCTCCCCTTCCTTTTGTTTTCAAATTTTGGTTTTCCTACTAAAATAAATCCCTTCTTTTGCTCTGTCTAGAGAACAAGCTTTCCTGCTATTTTGCAGCATCATATGGAGTTTAATTGCCATGATTACTGCAACAAAGCCTCTTCTCTAGAGTCCCTTCATATTTCCAAGTAATTTCCAAAATAGCTTTCACTTCCTCATATTTCCTTTTTTTAACATTTAATCAGTGAATCACACTGAAAAAAAAAAAAAAAGACACAATTAATCTTATCTTAAATTTAGAAGTGGTTATATAGTAATCAGAGCCCAGAACCACTGATTATTACACAGACACTCAGTATTGACTCAGATGCTGAGAAAACTGATGTCGATCCTACAGCACCTGTGTGTCTGTTTCTCAGCTACAAGGAATGTCTGGCCTGTCCTCCATGTCTTCTGCTGTTTGCTAAAACTGTGCTTGGATAATGAATGATTTTTCAACTCTTAATTAGATCATCTGTCTCTGGGACTCTGCCACTTGAGGGCTCCCAAGCTGGTGCTTTTCCACTTACCACAGGCAGACACCCCAAACATACAGAGAGGTGTGTGCACATCATGTACACAATGCACAAAGTCATCAGGACAACATCAGGAATGGGAGAAAGCTTCTCTATTGCTTTGCCCACAAGTCTCTGTGATTACACTTCAATTGTGCTCTAACAGCTGCAAGCAGACACAAGGGCAAGTCTGTGGCAGCAAACTCAGAGTAGGCATGGAATCAAGCAAAGATCTGTTCCACTTTGGCTTTTTCTCAAATCTCTCTTGACAGCTTTATACATGAATATTCAAAGATACTGAATTTAGGCCTTCAGCACTTCAAGATTAGAGTCCTAACCTCTGTGGTGGAAATTAAGGATAGAGATTTCTTGAAAATTTCAGGTAGAAACTACAGAAATCTATTTGAATTTTAAATATTTTTAGACTTGAATACCATATAAATGGCAAATTAGAGAGACTTAGGGATTTTGCTAGCTGACTATAAAATTTTTATTGCTGAATAAAGCAGCTGGAATAAAGTGGTCCTATAATGAAACAGGTAAAACACACAAGCCACAGCACAATATGATAGAAAAGAGGACACTGAACCCCAGTCTGCATTTTACAAAGGAATATGCTTAGCCTGTCAAGTAAAAGATTGCAGCCAGTGGCAATAAGGAAATGATGACCACACAACCCACAAGATTATGTAGAAAAAACCTAAGGCACTTCCATGAGCTGGATAAAAACAGTCTCTGCATTGTATAACATTTAATGGAGTTGAAGAGTAATCATATTTGTCCTCTACCACATCCCTGCTCCCCCAGCAGCCCCAGTCTTTTCCAACAACTCCACAAATGACCTCTGGCAAACTACTTTATCTTTGCAAAAGCCTCAAGAGGTATCCTGCCTCATAGGAAGCAGAAATAGGAATTTAGGTGAAAAACAATATAAGAACAACGCAATGTTAAAAAGGAAGACTGTGTCAGCATTTCGAACTTGCATAATTACGATTTGTCACACATTCAAAACCTGGGGTCAGACACACTCAGTGTTATTGATGTATAGAAGAGTAATAAAAACACCACTTTGATCTACTGAAAAAGGTAACTTTTATGCACAAAGAGCATTTTTCTTGACACAGGCTTTGTGCTGAGTTTGAAGACCACAAAGCTGCACTCACCCGCACCGGTGGGTCTCTGGACTCGACATAAACGTCTTTGAGCAAGGTGAGGAACCTATCGTCCTTTCTGAAAACTTCTTCTTTTATCTCTGGGCTATCTAAAGGCAGTGAGAAGAAGAAGGGAAGGGAGAAAAAAAAAAGAAAGAAAAGATTGATCTGACTCAAATCGTTTCCTTTAGTTCTTCCCCAGCGGCACGGCTCCCGCAAATACACCTGCCCTCTGGGAAAGGTGTCATTCCTCTCCCACAGCCCGGATCTCAGCGATACGGTTTCACAACTGGGGCTGGGCCTGTCACCCGTCACAGCACGGCGGGACACAGTGCCCACACGCTCGGTGCTGCTCAGCCACCGCTCCGTGCCACCATCCCTGCCACCACCGACACCACCGCCTCCAGCAGCTGTCCCCGGAACCACCCGCGCCATCAACTGTCCCCAGGTCCTGTCCCCACCAGCCACCTCCACCGACCGCCCCGCCCCCCGCAGCCGTCCCGGCAGCCGCCCCCATCTCCCAGCCCAGTAGGCCAGCTGCACCAGCCTCCCTCACGCCGCTGCCCGCTGCGACCGCCCCGGTCCCCCACAGCCGCCCCACAACCCCCCCACAGCCGCCCCACCGCCACTGCCGCCGCGGCTCCCGGCATGCCCCGCGCCGCTCTCAATGTCACCGGTCCCGCACCGGGAGCTGGCGGGCGGGCGAGGCCGGCGCTCACTCACCGGCCATGGCGTCCAGCCGGGCCGTGCGGTGCCGCGGCGCGGGCGTGGGCTTCTCCTTGCTGATCTCGCGGCTGGCTCGGTTCTCCACATTGAAATTCCGGAACACGCGGGTCACCCGCCCGCCCATCGCCGCCGCCGGCCGCGCCTGCGCACGGGGCACGCCGGGGAGGGGCGGTGTGCCGTGCCGGAGATGCACCGGAAGGAAATGAACCGAGCACCGCGGGCAAACAAACAAACAAATAAAAGAACAAATAAACGAGTGAGCGATAACACAGACAGCGCGGTTCGCTTTGCGCTTCGCGGCGCCCCGGCGGCGCTCTCTCCTTGCCCTTGGCGCTGCCTCGGACGGTGCTGCCGTGGCTTTTCTAGAGGCGTCCGTGAGGGGAGCCCCGGGCCGGGAGGTGCCTCCCGGAATGCTCCCAGAGCCGCGGGCTGCCCCGGAGTTTCCTTCTCAGCCGTGGCGGCCGGCGCCTGCTGAGCCCCCGGACACGTCATGTCGCGACTGGGGCCGCTTATTTATCGGCGGGTCGAAAAATAAGCGGCGAGGGGCAATTCCCTAGTACTGCTGAGAATTTGTAGGCTACATAATGCATTCAGGGCACAGACCCTCTTTTCAGCTCAGCCAAATAACCTTTCTTCTGACTTCGCAAAAATCGTGAAAACTACTTGTGAGAAAATATTGAGAAGGCCATAAGCCATGAAAGGTAAATTTGTCAACAGAATCAAAATTGTTGGGATGAAGTCAGCAGTTTATAGATTCAAGTGTGAAAAGATACAGAATCCTCGGAGAAAGGAAGGCAGAAGAAGTAAGAGCTACTGGCCTGATGCAAAAAGCATTAAAGCCTGACTTTATTCAGCCACGACTGATAAGGTGTCTGGCCAACAGAGATTAATGAACTCGTTCATTCCAGCTGCTGTGTGAATTAGCCAATAAGTAATTCCCTTATGGCTTTAAATTGTGTGTGCTGTTTGCAGAGTCTTAGTGCCTTCTGGGCCAGTAGCTAGTTCATGGTACTAGTTACCTGAATCAAGTAATAAAGTCACCTGGAGTGGGAGTGTTAATGAAGGACAGAGAAAAGACCAGACTTCTTGTGCCTTTTGTTTTTTGTGGGTTTTTTTTTTTTTTTTTGTTTTTTTTTTTTTTTTGTTTGTATGTTTTTTTGTTTAAACCTGGGAACCTGGGGTTTCAGAACTTGGTCTCCTACTAGTGGCATAATTTAGTAATAATAATTATGATATGATAGTTGTCAAGGCTACAGTGTGCTTTAAGGCTGGATTAATGAATGGCTGTGTTTTCCTTAGAGAGAAGCCAAATGGATTTTGAAAGGCAGTGGAGACAAGGCAGCATAAACATGGTGTGTGCTGGATTTCTGCTCTCTTTGGGAATCAGGAAGATGCAGTTTCTCCACGTGTTTATTTTACAGACTCTCACAGTCTGTAGGAGAATAGAAACATGTTTTTGTTCTCTGGTAATAAGCTTACTGACCCTGTCTTATTTTAGACATCGCATGTGAGTGAATTAAGGAGACCAGTGATACAGTGATAATAGGAAGCTGTTAAAATGTGCTGAAGTCAGACTGGTGATAAGTTTAATTAAATATCTATAGGTAAGTTTAATTCAATATCTATAGTCAATTACTTGTTGCCTAAACCTGTGTTCCTGAGTCCGGGATTTGATGCTTTTGTAAGTGGTGAGTCTGTGTGGTGTGGCTATAATGGAGAAATCCACATGGATGCATTTGGTGGTTGTAGACCTTTCATAGGTACTTTAGATTTGTATTCTTACAAATTCTTCTGATCCATCTGCAGTGCAGATCAGCTATTGTGGCAAATTTGAAATAAAGTTTCTCCTTCAAAAGCTGAGAACTCCCAGCTTGTGGAATCAAACTCAGCACAGGGCTTCTGTCTTCGTAAAGCCTGAATGTGATTAACACTGCTGCAATATGTACTGACAGCAAAACAAATTCACCAGAAAGCAGTCAGTTAAAAATAAAAGTGATGTCATGCTCTGCCTGTCACTTCCTACAACTGAGGGTGGCACAAGGCTGTTCTTTTCATGTATAAAGATGTATCAAAAGTCCAAGGTTTTTATTCTGAAGAATCTTTCTTAGACTGCAGCAAGCAGAATAACTGAAATTGAAAACAATATTTTTAATACAATTTGATATTTTACCAATTTAGTATTTTACCAATTTGACCATGTTGATATTAAATGTCAGTAATCAAGAGGATGGATTTTTTTTCCATATAGAACATCTGCAAGTGAGATGATTAAAAAATGAATGTATGTGTACTCAGCTTAGATAGAGTTTCAAATGGGATGCATTTTTCTTGAACGAGGAGTCTGAATTTTTCCAGGGAATTCAAAAATAACAAAATAGCCCATGAGAAGAACAGAGACTATCCAGCTGGATTCATACACACCTGTTCTCAACAGGTTCTAATAGCAGCCTGTTCTCAACACTGGACAGCACCAAACACATCAGAGAAAAATACTGTAACTCTCATGATCTATGCATGCTGTAGGCTTCCACACTAGATCTCCTTGTAATCCTTCCATACCTTTTAAGAGAGAAATTTCTGAAGCTACTGGGTACCTGGGAAGTAAGAAGTACATTTGTTCATTTAATCTTTTTTGTTTTCCATCTCAGTTTTAATTATATGTTGTGTGTATTTTTTTTTCTCAGCTAGTTCTGTAGCTGAGTGAAAAATTAAAAATTAACTTTTGTATTTAACTAGCATCAAAAGTCTAATTGACCTATTGAAAATTCCCTTTAGAGAAGGGAGAAAAGGAATGTCTGTTGCTAACTTGTGTTACTGTGTGGTACTACTAAAGTTTCTTTGCTGTCTTTATTACACAGAAGATCAGGAATCAGAATATGAGTCCAGATGGGCAGGTAATCTCAGTGAAATAAGAGTCTTTTTTGGTAAAAGGTGCCCAGCTGGAGAATTTTGGAGAGGAGGCAGGTGAGGTTTGCTTTGTGATTTGAGGTGTGGGAATGGCACAGCAGTTGACCACAGAGGGAAGTGAGGAATGCCCTCATACAGCAGCACAGGTTTGTGTTTGATGCTCTCCACATTTTCTACCTCTGAAACTGTTTTCCTATTCTTGTCTTTCTGTTGTTGTTTGTTCATAATTGATGTCAGTCTAAATGGATACTTGAGCAAATTCATGTATCATTAGGATTCAGGGAATTGAGTCCTCTGTCCTGATTACTGGTTTACCAGTAAACACAAAGAAAGCATTGATCCTTTTGTTCCTTATCTCATCAGTGTTAGGCAGAACCAGAGAACACAGCATTAGCAAGAATTGATTATGAGCCAAGTAAAAATGACTGTCCTGCACTTTGTAAAGATGAACTCAAGAGAGATGGATTTACTGATGGATCACTTTCACCTTTCAGTGATTTTTTTGGTTGTTCTGTTACATAATTCAGATTATTTCTCTGTTACTGGTTTCAACTGATCCATCTTTTACTGGCTTCTGAAGTATCTACAGAAGGATCTACACTGAAGGTTTTGCTTAATTCCAGTCTGTGATCAAAGTGTTCCTGAACACTTGCATATTTTCAAGGCTAGGTGGCTGCAGTGCTTTATTTAAAGGAGTTTTTATCAAGCCCTTATGTGGATGAAGTTTATGGCAAGTGCAGCAAGCTCAGTGTTCCAGACTCACACACCAGCCCAGACAGATCACTAGCTCCTTGTCAGATAATACTAATTCCAAAGACATTGCATTTAAATTCTCCTGATGGACTGTGGCTTGATATACCTGACATCATCTTCCATCTTTTTCCTGTCTGATTTTTGTTTCTCAATTAGCAGGTTATTTTGACTTGGAAATGCACAGTAGGAGCCAGCATATTTGGGAATGAGGCAGCCTGGTGCTGGAATAAATGAATTTCATCAGTTACACATGCCTTTTTCCTTCATTTTTACTCATAGGGTTCAGTACCCCCTGTTCTCTTCTCAGCTGCAATAGTAGTTGAGACAGCTGACATCCCTGTTATTTCTTGTAACCCTGGTTTGAGTTCATCCCTCTTGCCAGCATGAGGTTGTAGGAACACCTCCAGAGCAAACAGCATCACACAGATGGTCTGATTTAATAATTTTTCTAAGCTGTATCAATCACACTGGAACAACAACAACAACAACAAAAAAAGGCTGTGAAAGGAGTAGTGTGAATACTGTGAACTGGTATTGCTGCCTGGTTGGTTGGTTGGTTGGTTTGTTTGTTTGTGAGTTTGCACTTTGCTCCCAGATTGTTTCCCTGCAGCAGTGACAGAAACAACTGTACCAGCTCCAGTGAGGAGGAGGAGGTGAATCAGGAAGAGCCTGGATGGAATGGAGTGGTGGCTGCCTCATCTTGGGCTGGCTTTGCTGTGCTCCAACAGCACCCAAGACAAACAACATCTTTGTACTGACTTGAGGCAGTAACAATAGCCATGATTTTATTTCACTGCCACTGCAGTAGCACTCTGATAGTCCCAGCATGTGGGACACAAATGTATTTTAAACAATTACAATTACTAAGAAGAGAGATGGTGAATGGATTCAGAATATTAGCTATCTGCTGGAGTTTATTTTATGAAATATAACACATAAAAAATAGCAAGTGTATAACCTAAGTGTGCTGGCAAGATGCTCTTCTGCAACAATGTAATATTTTTCCATCCCCAAAGGATATTTCTAGTCTCTCTATATGGTTTTAATTTGTGATTATACATACATATTTATACAGGGTTCTGCATTTTTGTATACATAACTTTATAATTTAGTTGTATTGTCTGTGACTTGATGTATCAAGTAGATTTTTCATGCTTTTATAAGTAGTTGCAGAACCAGTTTTATTTATTAATTTTACACTTTAATTGCATCCATCTGCAATTTACAAATTGGGTATTGGCAGGTGTGAATTACATGAAAAACTCAAGTAGTTTATTTACCTGTGGGGAGCCACATTTTGTGTAGAACAGGAAAGCCAAAATGACCTCAGTGAACACTACTAAAACCATTTTATATATATCTCAGTCCTAAAGAAGGCTTATATATAGATCTTAAGAAGCTGGAGAAGTTACAGTGTGGTTTAATAGCTCAGTGGCTTAATCAGTGTTATGCTGGGTAAGTAGCATTTGAGTCCATGTCCTATACCTGTGTTTTTTAGATGCAGTAGCTAAAAATCTGCCTGACACATGCAAAGGATTCTTTGCAGATATTCAAGGAATACCATACTGAGATTACATTTCTTTCTTGGCAGCTTCCACAAGCCATTTCAAGTCCTCTAATTTCTAAAAAGCAAATATATCTTCACTAATTCTGGAAGAGGATTCTATCGGGGGAAGATACCAGACTGCAGAGCAAAGAAAATGTGACCATAGGATTACTACCTACAACCTTTAATTAAAGGCCTTGAAGTAAAGATGAATGTGCAAAATTGCATTACCAGAAGACTGGAGAAATACATTAAATTAATTTAACATTTAGTCCAAGAAACAAATGAGTATTCTGAGATGTGCAGTCTCCAGTAGAGTTACAATGTTAAAGTCTGGCTGATTTAAGCACAATTTTTCCTTAAATTTCTTGTTGAAATTACTTTATTCTAAACTCTAAGTTTAGAAACTGATCTTAAAACATATAAAACAGATAAAATCCTATTGACTTCAATAACATTTATACATGATAAATAAGAATGAAAATATTGGGAAAGAATCCAAAGCTCTAGACAAAAATCTTCATTTGAAATGAACCAAAAATTCTTAGAATTTGGAGTGTAATTCAGTGAGTGTCAGAAAAGAAATCTGCAAGGGAAGATTTTTCATAATTATGTTCTGTCTACTACATGGGTTTTGTTTCTTTTACCCCTTACTGTGAAATACCCTGTGGAGGCCCTTATTAGAGACACAGTTTTAGATAACATGTATTCAATATTGATGATTGGGGAAAATAGATTTATTATCTACTTTTATTATCTACTTTATTTACCATAAAATATTACATTTTATTTGATTTTGGACTATAGCAGTATGGATTATTGTACCAGTGTTGTAACTGGAATAATATCTACTACAAAGGATTTGGTCTACACCTAATGCAGTAGTACCCATAAATGTATGTCACAGAGAAGGATATAGTTAAGACAAATAATGCTGCATTGTTTTAGTTAATTTTGCATTATTCCCTAATACTCTATGTACAATATTACAGAAAATTAATTACATTCTTCCTGCAGCTCTTCTGAGCATTTTCATTTGTGTGTATCCCCATTTACCCGAGTGATTACATATCCAAATTGTGCTGGTAGAAAATGCATTACAGGACAAGAAAAGGTTTCAATGATACCAACACATGACTACCAGTATTAGAGTTCAAGTGGAAATAATTACTGAAATTAGAGAGTCCTTTTGTGTACCTCTTCTTCCCACAGCATCAAAAATCTAGGGGCAGCATGTGGGACACAGATGTATTTTAAACAGTTACATTTACTAATTATATAGAGAGATACAGTGGTTAAGAGAATGCAAGTGTCAGGTTGCTCTGGGGGCTACTAAAATAGACCATTAAAGAGGTCCCCAAATATTTAAAGTACTACCTCTATATACTAAAAGTTCATTTTTAGATTCTATAATAAGGACAGGATTAAAAGCTCCAGCATTCTAATGTAGACTTACTGAGACTCCTTGAAGGCAGAGTTCTTTCTTTATGTAAGATGTCTTTGGGATCATGATGAAGCTACCACACTTTGCTATATACATAATAAAATACAAAACTAGTGTCCTCAAGCATTAATTCAGGAACTCTGTAGGTACTATTGTACTTTTTTGGGCTAGAAAATGCTGAAAATGGTCACGTTCTCTTCAGTTGATAACAGTTTGTCAGAATGTCTCAGGTTTTTCTAATCTAAATTAAGGAATTCTCTACAGGATATATGATGAGTGATAACATGATAAATTTCACATGCACAAAATTGGTAGAAGTTGGGTGCTCAGAGCGATTTTTGTAACTTTCTGTGGGATTAGGTGTCAGCATATAAGAGCTGCTGGGGGATGAGGTTCCTTGCTGTACCTACAAGTAGCAGGTCTCAGCCTATGCATGACAGAGACCTTTAATAATTCAGCACAGTGGGTTACTCCAGAAGAAATGTCTGTTGATGGCCTGTCTGAATTATGGCAGCAAAGCTTTTCCTGTCAGAAGCACTGCCAGACTCTCATCAATGGATTGTGACATGGGCCAGTTCCATCCTGGTGTCAAATCTCCTGTCAGAATGTAGAAATGATCCCTGCAGGGCATCTCTCTTTGCAGCATGAGGAAATTCACCTCTCACCCCAGGAACAATTGAAATTTTTAGATTTCTGCAAGCTGCTCCTGTAGTCTTTCAGTTTTTGTTCAGACAACAGAGGAAACATGCTAAGTTCTTTGTTCTTGTTTAATACTTTAATCTGCTTGGAAAATGTGGGTCATCTTGTAGTGGTTAACATTGCTACAACAATGAGGTGATTTCAATTTTTCATGACACCCTTGTGGATGGACTACACTCTTTTTTGGACACGGGGTCAAGAAGCAGAGCTACAGACTCTTCACATGGGAGGCAGAACAGCATTGATTTCAGAACCTGTTCTCTCTCTCTTTTCAAGTGCTGAAATGCATATACCAGTGATCTCCACAAGCTGTTGCAGCTCTCAGTAGCAAAGCAAGATACATTCTTCTCTTTTTAATGGATGGATTATTTCAGACACTGCCTTTTGTTCTTTCTAGTGCTTCACCTGTATTTCAGGCGGTTGGAGTGGAGTGGAAAATGGAGTGGAAAGTAACACTGCAATATTTTTAAAAAAACAGTTACGCTTTTTGCTAAAACTAAATATTTTTTCAGATGTTTTGTCTTTCTGAGAAATAAATAAGGTGTGGGGTGTTTTTTGTTTTTTTTTTCTTTTGTAGTGTATAAATTGAAAATAGAGAGTAAAAGGCTAAAGTATAGTCAGCAAATGTATAAGAGCTAATATGAAAAATTATGAAAAATTCATAAAATGTGTTTTCCCGTTTCCTCATAATAGGGGAAATCTGAAAGGTTTAAATTTCGATACTTTTTGCAATTTAGCATTTTATTAATGTATTTAGTGTGTTTGCCAGAGGTGACCATACATATGTTTTCTTAACTGCCCCTGTAGATTGGGGCTTAAATGGAAACAATATTTGGTTTAATGATAAAATTTTATTTGGTGTTTTTGATTTTGCAGGTTTTTCCTGCTGGGCAAAACAGAAGATGGCTTCAATGACTCTTTTGAAGGCATCTTGCTCATTTGAGTTCTGCTCCTTCCAGACTGCATACATAAACCCCTTTTATGTGTGGGCACAGCAGGAAACAGGAGACAGTTTCCATGTTCAGTGTCAGGCCTGCGAGGCAACATTTGCACAACATGTACACAGACACACAATTGTATGCTATTGTTGCTTCTGTGGACAGGAGGGGCTGTTGTAATCTATAACCCTTGCTGTCACAACCCAAATTTTTCATTTAATGACTCCATAACCTGTCTCCCTCCATGCTGCTTTTTGTATCTTCATCTCAGATGTACAGAGTGACTCCCCAGACAAACCCAACCATCCTGATTTCAGACCAGATTATTCAACTTCCACTCCATGCCTCTCATTCCTGTGAATGATTTGGGCAGTGACTTCAGTTGTTTTGGATAAAATAAATTTTAAAAACCCCAACGAAATTATATTTGACTGTAGTTGGAAGTAGGCTATCATTCCTGGTAATCTTAAATAAGATTTAGACTTTTCATAAATCAGAGGTGCGTCTCATGAAAATTAGTTGCAATCTGTCTTTTAGTGTCTCCTGCACCATTATGATTTTCTGTCTATTTGAGCAGACAATGCCTGCTTCCCAGAGTGGAATCCATCATCCTGAAATTACTTTCAAGCATCCTTTTTGTGTGTTTACCAGAAGCAATTTAAGTCTGCAGTCTAACAGTGCCTTGTCTCTAAAGGAGAATCTTCGCCCCTCAGCCCCCTTGGTAAGAAGGGCTCCTCTGCCTGCATGGTAAGCGAGCTCAACCTACTGACTGTGCAGAAAACCTCTACTTTCTTTCATTCCATTATTTTTTTCAGATACCTCTTGTTTAAGAAGGTGAGTAAGAAGCATAGCACATATGTCTTCCTCAAGATTTCTTTCAGGAAAGTATTCCAGATTTCTCCTGTTCCTTAACTAAGGAGTTAAGGATTGGAATGTCAGTCTTTGAGGGTTCAGTTACACTGTGTTAGGTGAATCTTTGGTTTGAATATGTATAGTCACTATTCTGCCACCAGTATGACTAAGAAGGTTCTTCCTCCACTGATTTAACAGCACCAGTCATACACATGAAAATAACAGGCTTTCAGAACTAAGGTGTTCATATTACCCAAGTACCACTGTGAATGGACTCATCTATTCTGTGAATGTGTTCACTAGAATATCTTCTGTTTCTAGTGCACAAATCCTGACAGAGGTGCAGGGGTCTTTGTTCAGACACTGAGGAGCTCAGTAAGCTGTGACCTTGTATTGCTGGTATCTACAGAATATCATTGTTTTGGATATCAACCTAGCCCTTCCTGCCACTGTCTATGAATTCATGCTCTGACAACACAAAGCCGTACAGAATCTTCAATAATGCCCTAAAAACCACAGAAAACTGTTAGAATACATACTGAGAAGGATAAAAGGCTGGTAACATTTGCTGAAACAACCTAGAAGGTAATAAACTTCAAACTGTAAGAGCTGTGAGTAACAGCCTAAGATAACTGATTTCTGCAGGTGCTTTTGCGTGGGCAAATACTGGAGGTCCTTGATCAGATATGGACTCAACTATTCTCAGGATGGTGCCTGGAAAGTGAATAGTCCCAGGCAGAGGAAGATTACACATGCTCACTGTGTTTCTAATGTGTACCTACTGGCTCTTCTTATTCTTTTCATCTTCAGAAGTCAGAAACTGGGAGAGTTTTATGATTAAACAGTTAGTTTTTTTAATTGCATGAGGAAGGAGTTGCTGCTGTGCATAGTTAGCATAGCGAGGTCAGCTTTGACAGCTGTAGTTGTGGAAGGGATGATAGAAAATCCTTTTGTTCTGCAGACAGACTAAGCTCAATAAATTACTTTTATGAGCTCTCCCTCTCCCTGCAGATTTCTAACACCTGCATCCTCCCTCTTATGAGGAGGAGGCCTGGTTGTCTAATTGTCCTAGAATTAAAAGTGAAGCAAACATTCAGTCATTCTTTTAGATCTTCGGTATCCCCATGCTACTTTCCGTTGCAGAAAGGACCTGAATGTAAGAAAAGGCTGAAGGAAGAGTAATCTAAAGGCACTGTTATACAAGCAGAAGTCCAACATTAAAAAAGGAAAAGAAAAACTCACTGGTTTTGAAAAGAAAGACATGCAGAGTGCTCTAGACAAACGCCTGCGCTTTTGTTAGCAGAGTGGCAGTGCCAAGGCTTGCAACAGGCTCCATAAAGTGCTACACACACAAACTCATCACAGTGTAAAAAGCACTGCAGGAGTGCACGGTCTTTCTCCCTCTTCCTGACCCCAGGTTCTATCCATACTCTTCCTTTGCAGCCATGTCATGATCCCTTTCATCTGATCATAGAGGTTTTCACACATCAGAGCCTCCAGCCTGATGTTCTTGCAGCAGCCAAATGCTGAATGGAGCAGCTACATTTTCAGAGTACTGGCAGTAAAAATGTTTCCTTGATGTTAGAAACACACCTCCTACTTCACAGAAATAAAATCTGTGGAGTATCACATCCAATGTGCCAGACTATTTTGATTTCAACAGTTTAGAAGTTGAGAATGATTTTGTTTAAAGCAGCCTCAGGCTGAGCCATGTTCAACTGTTCTTTGGGAGTAGGTGGATGTGGGAAAGGAAGATGGAGGAATAAGAAAATTATTAACATTCAGTGGCCAGCAATTTACCTACCAAAAGTATCACACAAGTTGCTTAGAGAACTGTTGTTTTAGTTTCTTGTCTAACCTCCAATTCCTTTTTCCCTTTCTGTAAATATTAAGGGCTGCATCCAAGGCTGTATTCAGAAAAACATATGTAGCAGAAGAAGCATTGCAAGGTTCAAGCAGGACCTTACACACCCTGCTACCTGTCAGGAAGTTTCTTTCCTCCTGTAGGGGATGTCACCTCATGTGACTAAATCTGTTTCAAATGAAAGAACCAGGTCAAAGCAGTAACCTAGACAACTTCAATGTTACAGCTAACACTACTATTTATATAGCTTCTACTCATAGGGGAATAGTTACTGCCTTACCTCTTTTAATTTTCTTTTGCCCTTACCTGTTTTTAATTTTCTTTTACGAGACTTCTTTCATGCAGATGCTCTCATGTAGTTTATGTTGTCAGCTCCACCAATAAGCAGAAAACCCAAGGCACTTAGGGGTTTTCTTCTAGCTCCAGTTGCAATGAGGATTGAGGGTGGGATTGCAGATACTCTGTTTCCTTCTTTTTTTAATGTTGGATTTTTATTCTGTTTGTTTTTTTTAGAAACATTTATTTGTGACACTGACATTTAATGTTTGTGGTACTGACATGTAACCTAGAAAATACTTAGCTGAGAGAACTGCACAGAACATAATGTAGTGTTTGGTGTTTTTCTGTTTTTAATCAAAATAGTGGTGCTGGGTATATGTTCAGATGTAACCATGAAATGCCTGTGTTTATCTGGCTAATTTTCAGAACGTTGAGATAA
The DNA here is from genome assembly GCF_035770615.1 of Melospiza melodia melodia. Lineage (NCBI taxonomy): Eukaryota > Metazoa > Chordata > Aves > Passeriformes > Passerellidae > Melospiza > Melospiza melodia. The sequence continues at coordinate 128,837,838 of NC_086196.1, forward strand.
CATGCACCACCTATACTGCAGGTTTCCATTCAGCTTTGCAACTCAGGAAGAGCACTGTAAGAGGAAATGGGTTAAGTACAGATGAGTTGTAAAAAACCTCTGAAGAGAAGGTTTACACAAACATTGATTGCACGTGATCAGAGATTGCTATAACTTGTGGCTATGTGAGGAACTCATCATAAATCACCATAAGATGAGAATCTTGTGAACCCATACTGGAATCTGAGCTGCAGAAGTTTTCAGTACAGATAGATGAGTGATACATGATGGTGACACAGTGACTGTTAATCATTTTAGATGTCATCCAAAAACTGGAGGAAAAAATACTTCCTAGGGTGGCTGGAATCCCAAGGCACTGCAGTGTTCATAGATGTTCCAGCAACAGAAATTTTATATTTACTTTTCTTCATAGTGTACGAAGGGGTAACACAAAATTCTGTATTTATGTTTGAAAGCAGTCTCAGCTTTAAGTTCAAGCCAGCTGTACCCTGAGGCTGAAACATGGCCATGTTTTAGCAGCAGGGAAGACTGCCATATGTTGCAGTGATAAAAAAATTACACTGATGCCAATCTCTGAAGTCAGTCTTCTAAAAAATATATAAGAGAGCATATTTGTGGCAATATAAGCTTTTAGAGAGAGAGAGTAAAAGAGCTTTATAAGCCTTTATTTAATGATAATTTTTCTGTCTCTTTAACAGTAAATGCTGCAAATCATAACTCACTCTTGTTCTTGAGAGAAGTTGTATATAATAAATAAATCCATTGCATCTCCCCGTTACACAGCATTGCTTCTGTCTAGCTCCCAGCTTTCAATTGCCATAGGGCAATTCCAGTCATTGAATAAGTTCTTACTTACTGACTGGCTTTTAGTGAGCACAAACTGGAAATTGATAAGAAGACCTTTTTTTAAGAGTTATTCAGGCAGGCCTCTAAAGGAGAGCAGGGATGTGGACCCTGGACCTAGCTGGGAGCACCATGACATACTCTCTCCTTTTTTAAGGTCAGTATAGGCCATTGGTTTGTAGCTCTCATGGGTGAATTCCAATGCTTTTAAAATTGGCAATTAGTTTGTTTTAGTTCCAGAAGTATGTCAAGGATCTTTGAACACAACTATTTGTATTCTTGATATGCATATAATAAAATGTATTGTAGGATATATTCTCACAGTGCAGTAGTTCCAAACTGCATCTACTGAAATCTTAATGCAGAACAAAATATCAGATAAAAACTATGGATCTCAATCATAAACCTTCTGTTCTCTACTGCAAACAGTGAAGCTGCTGTTTCTTGTTGCTGAAGAAGGACTGTTACTGATCCATAAAGCTGACTCTCTGAGCAGTTTTAAATTCCCTCCATTTACCAGTATCCTGAAATGCATTTTTTAGATTGCTAAGAAGTTGCTGAGAACAGACTATGGATTCTACCAGCATCTTCTTTCATGTCCATGAAACATATGGCCATAAACTACCATTTAAGTCCTTGAGCTTTTGAAAGAAATTATCCAGAGATGCAATAAATTTGTTTTGAAGCAGAAGTTTTACTATTGGCTAGGTCAGTAGTTTGCAGATAAACATTTTCTTGCCCAACAGTGATGGCAGTCATCAAACTTGCATTTTTTGGCAGTATACAAGCTAGAGTTCTGCATCTCCTGTGCCAACAGGTTGAGCTGGCTTTGAAGTGAGAACACTAATTCATTTGCATTCTTTGTATATACACACTTTTCCATTTTCACGACTCCTAAATTCCCATAGTACTTTGCATCTGAGAAAAAAAAAAAAAAAAAAACAACAAACCACAGGCTGTTTCTGTAATTTTTCAGAGTGAAACAAAGATCTCCTAAGAAGATATTGTTTTTATGGTCCTCGATCTCATCAACCAGAAAATTTCCTTATGTTATTCTGAAACAAACAGTTTAGTTCCAGGACAATTTCTACCATTGATGTCATGATATTTAATGCTCCTGCTGATCCAGATATTTGCTTCTCAGTCAACTTGACTGAATGGCTCAGCTTTACTAGCAAATAGCACAGTCCTATTTTGTTACACATTTTCAGACACTTGAGAAAGTTCAGTGGTCAGCAATTTTTAACAGAGATAAAAGACCCTGATACAACTAGTGCAAATACATTATCTGCTGAACAACTGACAGATAGGAGGACACCTATAAATTATGTGTAAGATGTCAACATCTGTTGTTGCTTCAGATAGTTCTCACTGAGTGTTGTACTTTATTGACCAGAACATTAATTTCTCCTGCAAATCCATTTGGATGATAGCACTGCTATCAACAGCTCTCTTATGATACAGTTTTGTAAGCAAAATATGATTTATCTTAACAGTACTGACCAAATGGCTCACTGTGCCGTAAAGTTTTTTTGTATTCAGAACTGAAACCATATATTCTTTCTGAGCTAGGGGAATCTTGCTATCTTGCAGATCTGTCTGTGCTTAATTTCAGTTATTTCTCCTTGAGTTGCAGATCTGTTTTCATTGTTTCATTGCTTTTATTAATTGAGAATGGTTTAGTGATTGTTTTTACTACTTTTTCCATGGTGCTCATTATCTCAATATCCTCTATAACTTGTTCTTCCCAAACTTTCAGCTTTCCTTTTAAGGGCTACATGAATGAAAATACAGATTCCATTTTACTCTCGTGCAGCAGAGGTCTCCTTTCAGGTGCTTAATCTCCTCAGTATCTTCCTCAATAGCAGCTCCTTTTGGCAGCTGCTGGTTAACTGAAGGTTTCATCACGTTCTTTGCTCTGTGAGCATACTCCACTGTACTCTGTTTTCCCTTGGGATTCATAGATGTGGGACAAACTCGGCGATTACTGAAGTCCTTTTTGTTCTCTTAGAGTCTTGAAGGATCCTCTTAGGATGTCTTCTGTGTCTTCTTCCACAAGAGCAGCAATAACTCTTTCATGGATCAGGATAGATCACTTGGTATTTCCAGCTTCATAAACTCTTTTATCAACTGAAGTGTTTTTACCTCATGCAAGTCTATATTCCCAGTTCCAACAAGCTCTTGTTCATCTGCTTGAGTTACTTTCACACAAATGGTAGAGGAAAAACAGGATCAACTGGAATATGCATTCATGTAAGTGGCTGCAATAGATTTTTTTGCTGCACCTTTTTCCAGGATCTGGTAGGCTTCATTTTTGTTGTGGTCAGGTATTTCTTTGGAGCCTTTCACATTTACACGTGTTTTGTATATGGGATCATCGAACATCTCCAGTCTGTTTCTCTAGAGCTGAGAACAGGAGTAAGATAAAAAAGCTCTTCATTATATATTTCCAGAATAGAGAATTTTACAAAAAAAAAAAAAAAAAAAAAAAAAAAAAAGGAGAAAAAAAGAATAAAAATCATTGTCAATCTCTGTGACTTTTTCTAATACTTAATATGTTGTATTGCCGGACTCCTTTCAGTGGTGTCCAGCAACAGAACAAGGAGCAGTGACCATAAACCAAAACACAAGATGTTCCACCTCAACAAGAGGAAGAACTTTACAGTGAAAGTGGCAGAGCCCTGTAGGAGTCTACCTAGGGAGGAAAAGCAGTGTCCCTCTCTGGAGGCATTGGAAACTCACTTGGATGCAATCAAAGAAAGGTACTGTAGCCATAACAGCTTTTTATTGCACATGAATTAACTGGTTCTGAAGCACTGGCCTTGCCATTATGCCTCTGTTCTGTAACTTTGCCTGGTATTGCACTGCAAAGGATCAAGCTGCTTGACCCTTGACTTGGGGAAGTTTTGCATAACTACCCAAAATACTCCATAGACTGCAACTGGTGAACTAACTTTCCAGATGTTACTGTCTGCTCTGCAGATGAGGAATCGGGGCATTTCTAGATACCTTTCACAAACACCTTACAACGGAACAACTCTTCTCTCAGTAGGCTTAACTGACAGCCCACATGCTGTAAAAGTGTCTTAAGGAATTGTCATCTGAAAAAAACTAGAACTCCTCTGATGTGACATGTATGTAAAATATAATATGGAGTTATGTTGGAGATGGGAGGCAGAGATTTTTGGGATCTACTGGTTTTGTATTAACTTCACACACCAGAAAATAGAAATTAAACTCCTAAGAAAATCCAGTAGCAAGATGAAAACTGCTCAAAAGTAGAGGTGCTCTGTGCAATTCTCAAAATTGTATTTTCTCCTATATATTAAAGCACGTTCCAGTTTTGCTCATTATGAGTGGATCACTAATCATCATATTTATTTTTTAATTTTCCTGAATGTTCATCATAACCATGGAATCAGTTAGAGAGTGCGGGAAGAAAAGTTCTCACCACCTGTCAGTTTCATGAGGCGAGGCTGAAAGAACAGCATTTTTACTGAGCCTCACTGTAAGCTGGGTCCTGTGTCCCTGCAAAGATGGCATTTGAAAAAATACACAGTGGCGCAAGCACTTGTATCTCAGACAGATGTTCCTCATCACTTTCGTACTTAAGATTTTTTAAAATTCACATTAAACTCCATAACAGCATGATAAAGCAGTGATGCCTTATTATCCTAGGATGCAGTGCTCTGATCGTGACCCTGCAGAGACCTCATCCTTCCCAGCCGTATCTCTTGTTCTAAAATCCTTTTTCCCAAATGGCCCTCTGACAGCCCTCCTGACCCGTCGTCATCCCGCCTCGCAGGTGTTCTTCCTACAAACTCAGCGCTACTTAAAGGGCTCACTCAACCAGGCCTTTTGCCCTCCAGCGCTCCGGCAGGGCCGTGGCCCCGGCGGCTGAGAACCGCGCGGGCCCTCGCCTCACGGGGGCACGGCGGGCTGCGCTAGCGGCCCTGCCCGGCCCCGGGAGCGCCCGACACACCGCCCGACACACCGCCCGACACACCGCCTCTGCCTCTGCCTCTGCCTCCTCCGGCAGGTGCGGCCCTCCCGGGCCGCCGCTGCGCACTGGGCGGGGCGGGGAAGCTCCTCCTGCTCAGGCACCGGAGCGGCACAGCCGGGACGGCGGCTCTGGGGCGCGGGAGCTGCTGGCCCGCAGCTCGTCCCCGCGCTGCCGTCGGAGCGCAGCGGAGCGGGGCGGAGAGGAGCGGAGAGGCGGCGCCGCCACCGCCGTGCGCGGCCCCGGCACCTGCCCGAGGTGAGCGAGCGGCCGGGCCCGCGGCGGCGCCCGCGTTACCTAACCGGGACCGGGGCGGGGGGCGGCCGCCGGTCGTGCCCTGCGGCCCCGGGCGCTCAAGCCCGCTGCGCTGGGGAAGGGGGCTCCGCTGGGGAGCAGGGGCGGCGAGGGCGAGTGTCCCCGTTGCCAGGGAGACGGGTCAAGCGGCAGCTCCGGCCGCCGGGGCGCCCCCGGGCAGCGAGCGGCGCTCCCGCCGGCCTCGGCTCCGCGTAGGAGGCGGCGGGGAGCGGCCGTGGGGGGAGGATGAGCCCGAGCCCGGGGTGGCTCCGGGACGCCGCGAGTGCCGCTCCCGCGGGGTTGTGCGGGGACGTGCTGCAGGTGCCGGGCTGGCGGCGGCTCGGTGAAACATGGAGGGCTCTGCCGCCGCGACACGGGCGCTGCGGGGCGGCTCGGGGCTTCGTGCGAGCTGCGCTGTCGTGTGCCGGCACTCGAAGCTACTCGTTTGGCTGACAGAAATCAAGCTCTTGCTCTTCTCTGGCGTTTAAATATGCGGGAGCTCGCAGCTGCAAGTGATCCAGGCACCCTGATTGCTGGAACATTGGATCTGCAGCCCTCGCGAATGAAAAGGGGCTGCTCAGGTGGTTGCAGCTGGTGGTGGGGAAAGATTCGGTTCCCGGCAGGAAATTTCCAGTTCGGTCGATCGGGAGCAGTTCTGCCGATGCCGCAGGTTGCCGATTGCTCAGCTCGCTGCTGCCGCTCTCCCAGGCCACGGGCGCGGGGTGGATTCCGCCCGCGGAGCGAGCGGAGTCGCGGTGACAGCTGACCCACGGCTGTCACACCGAGCACGGGCAAGCAGCGTGCCTGGCACCAGACACCGCAGTGAAACGGGAAAGAAATGGAATTGTGGTTTCAGTCTTACCACCGGGAAATAAGCTGCAGACGTTGATCGTGGCAAATCGCGTGACTATAGTTTTTAAAGCTTGTCATGAATTTTTCCTATTTTGTAGGGCTAGGAAAGTATCTTGCAAACGTTTCAAAAGAAAGTTGGGGTTAGTCTTGTTTGAGTAAATGTTCATGGCAGCATTTGTTCAGTCGTGAAAAGACCAGGAGCAGACCCAGAGGCCACAATCCTGTTAACTGTAGCACATAGGGTAAAGGATTACTGGAGCCCTGCCAATTCCTGTTGATTCTGGGATCTGCCTCCATAAAGCAGTTGGCAGGAGCAAGACCACTGAGGCGTGTTCAATTCTTCAGAGTTTTTATCTGAAAACTGTATTTGTTGTTTAAATAGTGCTGAATAAGTAATGCAGTTACCACAGATGCTTAAAAAGCCACCCATATATATATAGCTACTCAGTCACATCTCCTTTTGTTATTCAAGTTTACAGATGATTACTGAGAAATTTTTTCTTTACTTTGAAAGTGCTCCAGAAAAACTCCTTTAATCTTTTGCCTGTTTTTCAGACTGTGAATAATTTGACACTGTGACACATTTGACACAAAGCACTTTACAGTTATTATGTACAAAGTACTATGCTAGGTTTGGGTATTCTCAGAAACTGTTAGAGAATAATAAGCTCTTGATCAGTAGGACACTAAAAATAGTGTAGTTGTACCAATTAACATCTCCTAAGCACAAGATTTTTTTTTTTAATAGGTGTCTACAATGTTTATAAAATATTGTGTTATACTGTACATACAAGCAAAAAAAGGCCCTGTTAATTCCTGTACAGGCATGCATGGACAAAATGTACATTTGGGCAGCTATTGAATTGACAGATGGGGCAAAGATTGTACTCCTAATATGTCAAGAGGCAAAGAAGTTGCCTTGGGGTTTCTTTGAAAATGGTCCAGTTGGATTGGCAGGTATACCTTTCATTCATTAATGGGAGAAAATGCTGTTAGGGAAGGGAATTTTAATATGGAAATTGAAGTGTTCTTTATTTAACACTTTGTAGCTCAGCACAAACCACACACAAGATGAAATTAATCACTGTTTTTACTGTCAGAATACAATGGAAAATTTTAAAAGTAAAGACGACCATGCAGAAACTTAAGTTATTGATGTATTTTTATGAAAGTGAGCTTGGAAGTGAGTGTGCTTCAAACTGACTCTGAACAAATAGTGTAGAATTATGCCTTGGACAAGAATTATGATATTCCTTCTGATCTTCCAGTGGAGTTGTAATCTTTCTTCAATCTTGTCTTCTTTTTAAAATAGGACATGAACAACTGTGTTTAAGATGGCAACTTCTGTTGAAAAGTCTGTGTATTGCCAATTGTGTAAGTGAATTTCACCCAGGATTTGAATTTGAACATACAAAGAAATTTGAGTAGCATCAAGGGAGGTGGTTTTGTTTTGTTTCTTTTTTTCCCTTTCTTTTTATTAAGGGGAGCAGTAACTTTTGATTTTACAGTAGGGAGAGGTATGGTTACAAGATCAGTAGGTGATGGAAATTTATGCTGGCATGAATCATTTCTTCCTTGGGCACTTAGAAAGTAAAGTAAGTGCAATTTGAACAGAGAAAATGCTGTGTTCATTTAAAAAAAGGACTTTTTTGTTGTCTATTTTTGATTCAGAATATTTTTCTTTTGCCTGAAAAGTCAGAACTTGGTGTAACAGCTTCTGACACTGAAGATCAGCTTCTACAAAGCAGCAAAAAGGAATGTATTTAGTAAGAAATCCATGGCACTGCTGTGGTATTTTTGATTGATTCTGCTGACTGGAATATGATGTGATTAATGGTCAAGAATGATGGTAATTTAATGCCACACTAGCATGGGGAAGTGATGATTATAAATTGAACTAGAAGTGGAAATTGGATTAAGTGAAAAAAATGAAATTAATTTAATCACTTGTGTGAGAACAGATGACAGTTAATGGGAAAAACTAGCAAAACAAAAATATCATGCAGTGCAATTATACTTACCTACAGCAACCATGTATTTGTCTCATTTTAATTATTTTATTGAAAAAAAGAATTATCCTTCATATTTCTCATCTATCTAAGACTTTCATATGATACTTGCCAGTGTTCTCTATTCTTAGGACTTCAATTACTCTGACTACTCTGATTGCAGAAGTGGAGAGAGTCTTATGTTTGAATTTTTTCAGTCTCTCTTCTTTGGAGATAGAGGAACAAATTTTAGCCAAAAGGCTAAAAATTGTAAGATTTTCCTAAGAAATTATTGAATTCTTAGAAACCTAATTTTAATTTTTTTTACGGTTTATTCCCCACACAAAAAAAGCGCAAACCCACCCTCATATTACTAACTGGTAGAGGTAGTATATCCCCTCAAATTTGTTGAATTATCTGATGCTTATACTTAGTAGTGAAAGACAAGATCCTTGACATAGTGATTTCTAAACCTTCATTTCTTTGTGTTCTGACTGTGATGGCTTTTTGACTGCTTATGAAATAAAATGAGGTCTGCTGCTCTGGCATTCTGTGTGCATACTGTATTGCATGACTGTCTGCTTGTAGATGGGATGCTTTTATTCCCAAGATATTTTTGAAATTTTAGGATCAAATTCTGATTACTGAAAATAAGTAAAGAGTAGAAACCCTTCACAGCGTCTTGTGATTATTTTAATTTTTTTTTAATTTTAAATTTTGTCTCATGTGTGGATTTTACCCCTGACTGAATTTTGGGCTTTGAACAGTTAGAACCTTCAAATTGAGAAGAAGTATACTTAGGAGACCATTTTTCGAGAGGCATTTCTGCTAAGCCTGAAGAAATTTCAGGGACTAGAGGCTGCTCTGGGAGGTAGCTTCAAGAGAAGAAAATGAAGCAATTATGTTGGAGTTTGACAGTTTAAACTTGGAGACCAGGAGAGCTTTGAAATTCCTGGTTCTGGGTGTTCCCATGTGAACCAGCCCCCCTGAATCTGCCTGACCTATATAGAAAGGGAAATTTCTAATGTAGTCCAGAAAGGAGCTGTGGCAGGTTCTGGGCAGCTGCTAGTCTGTGTTCTAGATTTTAGACAATTGTTCTGTCAAGATTTATCAGACAAGTTTTAATTTAATTTAATATTTTAACTATAAAAATTTGCTCTAAGCTAAGATTCAACCCTGCAGTCCATTGCTGGGCTTGCTGTGGACCTGCAGTGTTCATCTTCCTTTCTGGGGCAGGGGTTTTCACAGACTAGGTACCTGAGTTAGGAGACCTTTTGTGCTCTTTGCTCTTAGTGCAGTGAGGTCACTGAGGGCAGAGAGCTTGTGGGAACTGGGGCAGTACCAAGGGGTCTTTCTGCCCCTACATCCACTGTTAGATCTTTGAAATACAGCTCTCCTTCGGCTTGAGACAGGAAAGATGCTGTTTCAGAAAGTGACATTCCAGTAGTGAATGCTGTGCAAATTCCAGTCACACTCGTGCCAGTTGGAAGCTGTTGACCTTGCTATTGACAGCTGGATATTTCCCTCTGATGAGAAAGCAATGAAATATGTAAAAAATTGTGAATAAAATAAATCAGAGGCTTCAGAACATCAATAATATTTGGGAATGCATGATTTTTCTTCCTCGAAGTTAGGTGACTACTCTCAAGAGTTATGTAAATTAAGGATTTGTTCTGCCAAAATTTCCGTAGCAATATGCTGTGGCAGTTTAGAAGAGCTTTAATTGTAGGGAATGAGCTCTGTAGGGGGATAAATATTGTAAATATTTTGATTCGTCAGTACGTGAAAGTTCAGGTTGTTCTGAAGAGTGTCTTTTTCTACAACCATCTGTCTTTGTTTTTCCTGACAGGAATGGTACATATAGTGGTGGTATTTGACAGTATAGATGTTGTAATGTTGGAGCCTAATTCACTTTTGTGTTTTTCCTGAGTGCTGTGATTGTTTAGGATGGATCTTAAGATTGTGGATTTTTCCACTCAGTAGTCAGCTCTTCAATTTTTTTAACCCCTTATGGCTCCAGAATAACCTTTCATTCCAGTCTTTGGTAAGAAACATATTGGAAAAAATTCTCAGCATCACTAGTTTGGATTGCAGAGGGGTTTTGTTTTGAAGGTATCATATCTCAGACTTATTGAGGTCCATTTCTGCACCATTGTTAAGGCTTGATTTCTGTCCTGTATGTTTTGTTTGTTTTCTTAAAGTGATTGCTTAAGTGAAAGCAGCATTGCTTAGATTAATAACACATTTTGAAGAAGATGTGAGCAAGCTTATGGCCTTATTATGTCTGAAACATTTTCCATCAGGTTTCACTTCAGGTCAAATAAAGTAAAAGGGCTGCGGCCCTTTGTAAGCTAAACTGTGTCTCTACCTGACCTATAAAAACCTGTGGTTGAAGAAATGTCATCAGGATATGTAGAATGTATATTTTCCAGGTTTATTTTTGAAGTTTTCTAAAATTGGTCTTAATGTTTTTTTCCCCAACAATTGCATTTATAAGACAGTGTCTTTAATAATAGTTTTTTCCTGATCTAATACAGATTTTAAAATTATGTCTTTAAAGCAGTAAGAAGGTGGTTCTCCTTTTGAGGGGATACATCTCCGGTGATTTTTGCCTTTTCTCTGTTAGTTTTGAAAGCCCCCTTTCAATCATTGACCTATATTTTAGTTGCATAAAACAACAAGGAAAAAGAAAGAACTGATGTGGTATTTTCAGAACAGAACTGGGACTTTGACTTCAGTGATCTGTGGAGATCAAAATAGAGGTCTCAAGAGCAAGGCTGAACTGATGTGCTGCCTTCCTGTGGGGATCAAAGTACCTGCTTTGTGAGTTTGGTGTATTCCTTAGCTGAACTTCCTTTTTTTTTTTTTTTTTTTTTTTTTTTTTTTTTCCACTTTTTCTGTTTCTGTAGAAAACTCAGACAAACAGGAAGGGATCAGATCTCCTTTCTGGTTGAGCCTTAGTGCATCAGCACTGTGGAGTGCACTGGAGAGTGTGCCATGCCCCTGCTGTGGTGGGCTTCCCATCCTCGCTGAGGTTACATTGAAGTACACTTGGCATTTCTTGTGGTCTGGGGTTACTTTTGCATATAAATGCAAAACGGAAAGTAGGGAAAGTGTCGGGAATTGCTTGTAGAGAAGGTGTGTAGGAAATTGAATGATGGCACTGCAAGTGAAGTCTTGTCCATTTGCATTTCATGTATGTGACTCCATCCTCCAAACACACTCACAGAATTGCAGAAACTTACATGTTGCCGAAATGTGAATAGAAGAACTAGATGTGCTTTGCTTGCTTGCTTACTTAGGGAGGATAACTATGACTGGAGGTGAAACAAAAAAGGAATTCAGCATTACAGAGAAAGTCAAACTCCAAAATGTTTCGGGAGCCAGGGCTGGCTACCTATTACAGGAGGAAGCTCTCCTGGACCAGTGTGACTGGGTCCTCAGGTATATATTCAGTTTGAATTATGCAATTTCTTTTTTTTTGTTTGTGTGGGTTTTTTTTTTTTTTGTAGTTAGTTTTTTTGTTTTGTTTCTTTTTATTAAATTTGTTAATTTGTTCAACTTCTTTAAGACCTTTTGATCAGGTTCATCATGCACAATGGCATCAGATTCCATGCTTCACATCTCTGCATGTAAATGACAGCAGATGAGAACAAGTCCCACACAGAATTAGTGGAGTTTATATTCCTTGCAGCTGTTCTCATTTCCCCAGGCTTCCCAATCCACCATAGTGCAACTCTACCTTAAAGGCTGGAAAGCTGCTAAGACAGGCTGTTTGAATTTACTGTCTTTGCTAATTAGAACTAACTCTTGCACTGTGGACTTGCATTGATTTTTAGTGGTGTTGCCGGGTAGGTGAGGAGAGTTAAGGCTCTCGTAGCAGAACCTTGTCAGTTGTAATTTGTAGCAGTTTTAGACATAAATACCTCCAGCCTTCCCCCTCCCTCTGCACATACCGCAGAGCTGGAGGAGTAGAGGAAGTGCCTGCATTTTGTTTGGTTGTGGGCACTGTTGTGGGATGTCACTTTGGGTTTGTACCATGACACCTGTGGCAACACAAGTGTCACCTGTGCTCTAGGGCAGTACTGTGTGGCAGAGCATGGGGCATGCGGGTGGAGAGAAGTCAAAGCATCTTCAGTGGCATAGGCTGATTCTGTGAACTACACAGTGTGTTTCTACATTTTGTCCTGTCACTGGCCTGTGTACTTTGAGTGTTGAAAATTGTTGTGGAAAACCCAAGGAGTGAATTTTCATAGGCTGTGTCTTTGGTTCCTGATATATTTATTCTTTGGCCCTGGTAGTGAGGGAAATTACTGTGTGATCACCAAGTAGCCCATAGCAAACCAGATCAAGCCCTGAACACCTAAAAGGAAGAAAAAGAAAAATGGTAATATAGCTACAGGGATCTAAAGATATCAGAGGGAAGGGTGGGGTTCTGCTGTTTGTTTGGGGTTTTGTGACTTTGTTGTTGTGGTTTTTTTTGTTTTGTTTGGTTTTTTTTTCTGAGCTAGTTGGTATAGTCTATGGGAGGAAAGAAAAAATGTGGACAGAAGTGTTTCTTCTGCTGAGACCTGGAGAAGGCACAGAAGTCTAAACACTTGTCCATTCTTTTTATAATTCAATTTCTGCTGCTAATTAAAGACCAGAGGTTAAAAAATATTTTATATCTTAATTTTAGGTATTTCTCCTTGAAAGAGCAATTTTTCTGCAAGTAAAGAAAAGTTGTGTCTCAGACTAAGGAGGGCTAGAGAATGGTTGAAGAAAATCTTGAGCTGTGAATTCAGAACCTTCTATTTGAATGGGGAAAAAAGCCCCTCTATCTGTTGTCGACTGAGGTTATTTTCCATCTCTTTATCTCTGTAACACACATTTGAAAACTGTCAGAAGAACCAGACTTTATCAGAAAATTCCATCTAATGGGTTTGCGACAGCTTATGCGTCTTGTTTTGACACAAGAAATTCTGCAGCTGTACTGGCTTGAGGAACTCCTGATCCCTCTGCCCTCCTGCTGCAGCTTCTTGCTCGTGTGCTTTGCTGGCATCACTGTTTGTGGAGGCACGTTGGGGATTGGATCACCAGCATGTCTCTTAGAGATTTAAGAAAAAATAAAAAACCTCCCCCTAAAAATTAAAAAGCAGCCCCACAGAAGTCTCTCTTACACTCTTAAACCAGGTCAGGCAAAAGAAGGAAGTATGGAAGCTGAACTTGTACCCATTCTGTCTTGAAAGAAGAGAAAGTTGCTTTGACCTGTGATGAATATATGCAGACTAGAGAAAGGCATGTGGACTGTAAGTGTTAAGTTTTCTTTCATATAGTCAGGGGTAAAAGTTGTTAAAACAGTGGATTTATTTAGCAATTTCTGGCGCTGATTTGTAGTAAGCAAATGTTTACGCTGCAGCTTGCCATAAATAAACAGAAGGGTGTTTGGAAGCCCTGACCAGCTTTTGTGTAGGAGAGAGCAGTCATAACAAACTGGTTCTGTGAGAAACTGAAAACAAATAAAAGATGGGCTGTTATTCATGCTTTGCAAAGGCAGAAGAGACTGTGAACAAAAGAAGCAAGTAATTTTCAAATACTGAAAAACACTGTTTGTGAACCTGGGATGAATTTCTGTAACATTTCATATTCTCCTGTTTTCAGAGTTTAGAAAATCTAAAGAAAAGAAGGGCAAATGATTTTAACCAACTCCAGCCTCAGAGAAGGGTGAAAATCTTCACTGCATTCAATAGTGCTGTGAGTCTTTTATATCTCCCCAAGATATTCCCAAGAACATTTGCTACCTGTTTCTGACTGTTAACAATCTTACAGTCACTTAATATGCTGTAGTTAGCTAAAGGAAAGAATTCTTTCAAAAATCCCCTAACAAACCTTTTCCCACAAGGAAAGCTCTTCTTTTAGTACTCAATGAGATTATTACCCACTACAAGGAAGTTATTTTCCTTATTATTTTGTTTTCTTGGGATTTTTTGAGTCTAACATTACAGTATAATGAGATAGGTAGGCAATAGTGTGTTTCCAGTTGGGCAGCTGAAGGATAGATTTATGGATTTTTTATAGTTAAATAGTACCAAACCCCAAAATCAATATTCTGCTTTTATTTATACACATAGTTTTTGTGATTGAGTAAAGTCTGAGAATCTTAGTAGCTGATAACTCATGTTGACTTTTTTGCAAATTTTTTTGTGGTTTTCATACAACTACAGCAATATACCAAAGAGTCTCTAGCCTTAAAAGAGAGACTAGACTCAGACTTGGAATGGAGCTGACAAAATGGTAATAAAAATAATGGCTAAGGCTGAATCTTTTTCTTAGTTATTTCCTTCCTGCCAAGTAGGCAGAGAGATTGTATTAATAGCTCAAATCAAATGTCTTTGTGACTGTGATGGTAGGAAAAAGAAATATGTTTTACAGAAGGAAGAGATGAGATGAAACCTTCTACATTAGGGCATACCAGTTGACTGTGCTCTGTAGAGATACCCACTAAGCTCTGAACAAATTGGCAAAATGTGTAGGAGCATTATTTGTGGTGTGGTAATTTGTGTGAGTAACATGTTGAGAAATTACTTGTATGTCTGCAGGTCTCTGCATTGGGCTATGTTGAGTGCAGGTGAGGTGGTGATCCCTTGGGAGCTGCAGGTCAGTGAACTCCAGTCCGGATTCAGACATTTTATTCTCTCTCTCTCTCTCTCTGTGTGTGAGAAATAGACCTCAAAGGCCAGAATTACGTGGTATATAAGTTGGGGAAACTTTGAGTCCTAATAGTATTGCTGCATCAGACTTTGATTCATCTTTGACATGTTTGTGTTGCCAGTAGCACTTACTGTAGGAATTTCATAAATAGCTTTTAGTTCTAATTAGTGTGCAGATTGTGCTCTTTCTCTCCTGAGAAAGAGCCTTTATTTGGTTATCTTGAAATTGATATAAATGCAGAGGTAAAAACTTGCATCTGTTTTTCAAATATAACCAAGAGTTAGCCTGAGAGCAAGCTAGTGGTGAAGCCAGTCCTAGTGGTGATGCAAGAGCTCCTATATGCTCAGTGACTGCAACTCTCAGGGCAACAGGTTAAGGTGCTTTCAAGGTGGGGAGAGATCTTTCAGACTTTATTTATTTATTTATTTATTGGAGATCAGTTGTCTCCTGATTTTTTCTTGGGGGGTGACTGTAATGTTGAATAACTGAGGTAAATGAATAAACCTGGCTGAAGTAGTCCTGCAATTCTTGGCTGCATTAGGCACCTTACTGTCCAGAGATGGAAAAGGAGCAGTGAATGTGTGCTTAGAGTGCTGGATCATGTACAATGCAATGGCTCAGTTCCTTGGCAAGGTGAGGAGCAGTCTGTCCCCTGCAAATTCTCTGATTCAAATCCAGCTTCTTGTGTGTGTGTGCCATTTGGTAAAGAGAAATGAAGCACAATTTAATTATCCTGTTAGTCCTTGGATGTATCCGCAGTATCCTTGGGCTTGGCCATTGGAGGGAAGGAGGGGGTGCTTCAGGCCATCTTTGTGCCAGTCAGCATTTTTTGGGCCAGTGTGTCTCTGTTCCCAGCTCAAGACACTGATGAATGGCTTCTACTTGTTATGTCATTGAATGGCTTTTAGTCTTAGCATTGACATTCTCAAGCATTCAAAGTCTAAAAGTCAGTTCGCAGACATCAGTAATCACGTTTATTCAGACATTCCCCAGTAGGAGACATAAGCCTGGTGTTAGATTATGTTTTCAGGCTTCTCTCAGTAATCTTCAGCCCTATAAACGTTATTTTTTTTGTGAGGTGAGAGCTTCAGGTACAGTTTTATTCCAGGAGAAACATTTGGTGACAGGGAAGGAGGCCACCATGACTGGTTTGTTTTGACTATTTCAAAACTTAAAATGTTTATTTTCTGATCACAGCTCACCTGTGGTTTCCACAAAACTATTCTCTAGTGTTAGAACCTGAATTAGAATTTTCCTTCCTAAATCAGTCTGTATCTAATTTTGATGTAGAAATTCAGTTGATATTAAGGATCCTGTCCCATAGAGGTGTACTAACAGTGATATATTTAAATTTTATTATTTTCTGTGGTCCAGATGTAAAAGCAACCTAGATAGCATCCATGTGGGAATAGAGGCTGGGAATCTAAACTAATGAAAAAGTGGCTGGAGTAGAAATGATGTGGAAGTGTTTGATACAGCTGATGTGGAAATATTCTGATACATCTGATTCTGATATAAGTCAGAATAATATAGGAAAATACAGTAATTCAGATTCCTCCCAAGCAAGTGAAATTTTTAAAATTTTGCCACATGTGTAGTATAGAATAATATTGGGTTTTTTTGACATAGGCAGTTTAATTTTATCACCATTCTTTTGCGGAGTTGGTTGTCCCTTTTATGTCAGCAAATGTTGCTTTTTCTTTTTTAAAAGTTCATAGCAGCTGGAATCAAATGGTTTACTCTCAAATGAGAGTGATTATTAAGAAGTTAATCTCTGATCCTGCTGGTACCAGCAATATTTAATGTCTTTTAAATAATTTAAAATGCTAATGTGAGATCTTGTACATAAAGTGCACAGTTAAAGCAATTAACAGCGTAAGATGTACTAAAATGAATTGTTTGATGAAAGTTTTCTTCCACTACCAAAAATATCCCAAACCAGCCAACACTGAAGTGAACACCCATACCCAAACCTGTGTAATACAAGCTTGGTAACTCTGTGTTTTGCTAAATATATTGTGGATATTTCTATTTTAGTTAGAGCTTTGACTTCTTTGAGTACTTTAATAACATTTTTAGGAATGAAGGGATTGTGTTGGCCTTACAAGTGTCCATGAAGAAGAGATTTGGAGGAAGAAATCTCTTCAGGACTCTCTTTTAGAGTCCTGGAAAATATTAATTGTTTTCTGGGATATGGTAGTAACAGCAATAAGCCACTGTTGTCCCTTTGGTAATTCATAGTTTCATTTTGTTTTGATTTTCTTCTCTACCTGGCAATGTGGTTTTGATGGAGATGTCCTCTGTGGTCTCTAGGAGCAGCAGCTTTCCCAGACATCATAGTTAGCAGAATTGTCTTTCCAGAAGGCTTCTTAGTGTGGCTCAATTCTGGTGCATTCTAATTTGTTGCCTTAACATTTGATTATCAGAAACATTACATTTAAAAGCAAAACTTTTATTGATTGTTGGAAGTTTATTCAAGATGCTTTAAATTGCTTGGATTTCTTTTGATTGATGACTATCTGTTGGAAAACTTTGAAAATAGCCTCACTGCACCTTAGTTAAGGAAAATAAATTCTTTTGCTCTTTGTCAGGAGTCATTCAGGGCTCAGCTTACTCTCTGGAATAGGCATTTGTAGTGCCACTTGAGATAACTCTGGACGTCCTCTGTGTCCTATGTCATCTTTCTTATCTACCCAGGAAGATGTCTTAGATTCTCTACAGGGTCTGAAATAACAGTACATTTCTGTATATTGTCAACTGAATTCTAGTCTTATTTGAGTTTAATTGGAAAAGTTTTTTAAAAGTGCATGCATATATTGCTTACAAAGTATTATTTTTGGTTAACAAGTGAAATAATCATCAAACTTCATATACAGTAGTTGCACATGTATTGCCACCAAGTTTTCCTATCCTTCAAAAAAAAAAAAAAAACAAAACCAAAAAGGAAAAACTACTTGCTTATGACAAAAGAAGTGTTTGGTGCTACAGTACATTTGGTTTGGATTGGTATTATTTCTAGACAGGAGTTTGAAGGCAGTTCCAATAAATGGAAAAGACTGAAACTCATAAATGTGCCCTACTGGGACACCTAGCAGAGATGTGGAGGCATGTGTGTTTGCTATGGTTTTGATAGAATTTCCCCCTTTTGCCCCTTCTGTTTCCCTTTATGAGATAAAATGTCTTCAAGAAGATTGGAATGTGGAATAAATAGTTCATATGGGACTAATATGCTCTTGCATGCATGCAGTGCATTTATAGTCTTCTCAGCTGTACCACAGAGAAGCTCACAAAGAACAGAATTTTCTGGGTTGGAAAGGACCTCTTGACATAATTTAGTCAAAGCAAGGTCAGCTAGATCAGATTGTCCGGGATGGTGACCAGAAGTGTTTTGAATATCTCTAAGAATGAAGACTCCACAAGCTCTCTGGGCAACCTGTTCTGATGTTTAACAATTCCTCCCAGTAAATAGCATTTTCTAGTGTTCAACAGGAATTCCATGTCTATTAATGTATGCCCATTAAGTTATGGAAGAAACAGTGTTTTAACTTGAATTATAAGTAGCTATTTGTAGTACTTGGTGGTTTTTAACAAGGTAATTATTGCCCTTAAAATTAAAAAGTAAATGTTTTAGAAACAAGGAAACAAATGCCTTTTTTATTTTTTCATCCTGTTTGGCACTGTTTAGCTTTCTCAAATAGGGTGAGATTCTAGTGATTGCATTCAATTCACAAACTTCAGTTAGGCATGTAGGTCTGTCTTAATAAATCATCTGATGTTTGGTTCTAGGAGCAGTATTCACAAATCCTAGAGGCTTGCTGAACTTACCAGTTTAATGTCCTGGTAGTGATAGATGCTTCAGAACGACGACTCAACAAGCTGCAAGGTGCTTGCATGTATATAAAGGGAAGAACAAGATGTCAGTTTAACTGATAGAAAAAATCAGAAGTGTACAAGTATTAAATTCTTCACTTCTGCTAGTAAGCACCTAACTGCAGCCTTATGCAGTCTTTCATAGGTGGCCTTGGGAATTTAAACACCAACTTGTTTTAGAAGAAAAGTTTTTACTTCTCTTTTGAAACGTAGCTTCTATTTTGTTTGGTTGGGTTTTTTGTTTTGTGGTTTTGTTTTGGTTTTTTTCATTTGTTGAAATAAACTAAGAAGTATTGATGCAACATTTGCCTAAAAATGGATCTGAGTCTGTCTTTAAATCTGTGTCTACCCAAAGGATTTAAAGTATGAATTCTTGGATTGTCTCTGAAAAGCAGAGACTAGAGCACATTTAAAAATCTGATGTTTCCAAGCAAGAACTTATATGTTTCTCTATTGACCTACATGATAGAGCTTAATTAGAGTGATATTTTTCTTTAGGAAAAAGGATTTCCTTAAACTGAATTTCTTAAGATGTTGTCAAAGTTATGACTCATGGTACAAATATATGCATCTTCACTGTGAGTTTTTTTAGACTATATTTCCTGTCACCTTCCCTCCCTATCTGGTATGTCCCTTCTGCTGTGAGGGAATTTTTTATTTGTTGTATTGACACTGGGTTTTAATGACAGTGGTCAATATCAGAACATTTTCTATGTAGCTGGTCTGGTACAGTGAATAAAGTCTGTGTTAGAAATGAAACATGTTGAGTAAAGATGAGAGAAAAAAAGATCTCCTATTTCAGTAAAATACTATAATATGAAATGTAGATTCTGGATAAATCCTTGGAGAAAAAGAGTCCACTAACTCTATCTCAGCTTGGTCAGGGCATTCATCTGTTTTCCAGCATATGAGATTGGGTGTCCTGATGTTTTCCCTTGTGTTCCCAGCAGATAAGTGAACCACAGCTTCCTGTGGTAGGAACTGTACCATTCCCAACTGTCCTCATGCTTCAAAAGCTCACACTCTAGCAGATTGTACTCACAGGGAGCAGGGAGAAGGCCACAGTTCCTTGAGTAAATCTGCCCATTGATATCCCTCTTGAGGTGAGAGCATTTTTCCTTCTAATATGGTAAGAGCTTTCTCCTTTGTCCAAGTAAGGTTTGTACAGTCCCGTGTGTATGGCAAAGCTCCTGCAGATTTTTGTCTGTGGGTGCAAAAAATCCATCTGACATTTTCAGTGCCACTTTGCCTTTGCTTATCCCAGACCAGGCTTATGTGTGTGCTTGTCTAGCTAGGCTCATTGAGGTTATAGAGGTAGCAGTGACTGTGTAAGCATGTTGCTGGTGGTGAGTATAAGGAATCGTGGTCTTACAGTAACAAAATATGGACATGATGGAAATTCTGTCTTTCCTAAAATACAAGTTTTTTTTTTGTTTTTTGTTTTTTTTTTTTTTTTTTTTTTTTAATCTGCAGAAGGCAGTGTAAAACAGGGTAAAGAGCTAGAAGCAGAGATGACTGTGCAGGCTTCACTGCTTATGGCTTTTGTGATTGCAGTGCGTGATAGAACTTGGAAACTGGCAACCCTCTCCGCTCTCTCCCACTGCTTCTCACCCACAAACGGAATTTATCTGTAAATATTATTTATTCTGGTCATCTAATTAGTTTTGATTTTCTCTTTCAATCTAGATTTCTTTAATGCTTAAATCAAATATATCTTTTTAGTAAAGAAGTGTTTTAGTGGATCTGAGTTTCTTGTAAGGAAAAGGTCTAAATTAGATGGATTCACTTCAGAGCTCTAGCTAACTTCAGGTCCTGTCACTCCTACTTAAACTTCTAAGTCAATTATGAAAAGTTACATGTAGAAATTCCTTTTATACTTGAAGGACCTTAAAGCTAAACAGTAATACAGGCATCCCTGTAATACAAGAGTTTATGCTGGATTGGCATTAGCCAGGCTTTTAGAAGTTTTGATGCAATTTAAGGGTAGAAAAAGGGCCCTAAGGGAGTTCAAACATTCAAGTTTTAAGAAGTGATGGAATTAGGAATACCTGTGCTTTTTCTTGTAGTAAGCTGATTGTAAGGAACTTTAGTTTTGGTATTGGAGCACAGATCTTTTTGCCTTTTCTAGCATTCTTAGTTTCATGAGCATGTAATCCTTTGACACTTTTTCAAAGGTAAATGAAAAAAATCTTGAAGAGCTGTACCAACTGAATGGAAGAGCATTATGATTGGAACCATTAGCACTAAGATAAGTAAACTGTCAGGAATTATTCACTATAATCCATCACAGTCAGCAGAAAGGGAAAGCAAATGTTCTGCAGCTGTTTCTCCACAAAAAAAAAAACCCTGCAAAACTTGGTGATCTTAATTTCTAGTCTAAAATCTAGGTGTAATGGGCTTTAATAGACATTGATTCTTTTGTTTGCATGCTTCTGAATCTGATGGTTTTGACATGCACACATTTTAGCCCAGGATCTTCCCTGCCCTTGTCTCTTTGCCTTTGTTCTGTGTGCTTTCATAGACTGCTCTCCTGAGCATTGTCTTCTTGTCCAGCAATTAGAATCATTCCCTGATGACCTCTGGCTTCTCTTCCTATGATTGCACTGTAGAAAAATCCATTATTTCTACTCTATTTTCTCAGATACTCATCTGATTTTAGTACTGTGTACTATTCCCCTGTTTCCACTACCCCTTTGCAAAAGAAGAAGCCCAGGAAATAGCTGTAGCTGGTCTTCATCACCAACTTCCTCCATTCTGTTTTTGTTTCCTCTTCCTACTTCTTTCCCTCTTGGCCTCATCAAAATGTGTTTCATTATCAAGGTGAATCACACTCTGCCCAATTTGCTTAAAACTCTCAGAAATCTTTTGATGCCCTTTTCTCATAACAGGAAGGAGTTTGCAAATATCTTTGTTGTCTTACATTGAAAGAGTGGAGGAAAAGTCCATAATTATGTATCTAGTTCTGAGGTCCTCAATACAAGGAATGATGACTTGTTAGAAAGGGTCCAGGGAAGGATCACAAAGGTTGTCAAAGGGCTGGAGCACCTTTCCTGCAGAGACAGGCTGAGCCAGTTGGGATTGTTCAACCTGGGAATAACTTGGAGCCTGGCCTCACGGTGGCCTTAGAGTAAGAGGCTTTGTAAAGAGGAGGGAGACTGACTTACACAGGCAGGTAATGATAGGAGAAGGGGAATCAAGGTTTTACAAGGTTTAGGTTAGATGCCAGGGAGCAATTCTTTATTCAGAGGGCAGAGAGGTACTGGGACAGGTTGCCCAGAGAAACCTTGGATGCTCCATTCCTGAAGGTGTTAAAGGCCAGGTTGAATGGGACTTTGAGCCACCTGGTCTAGTGGACCCTGCCTTTGGAAGAGTGGGTTTGGAACTAAATGATCCTTAAGGGCCCTTCTAACCCAATCCATTCTGTGATTCTTTGATTCTTTTTGGGGTAAAATTGATAGGGATTTTAGTGATCAGTTACTCTATGACTTGAAGGGTGACCTTATCACAGGGGTGACCTTATCACTCTCTTCAACTTCCTGAAGGGTGGCTGTGGTGAGCTGGGGGTCGGTCTCTTTCTCCAGGCAACAACAGACAGAACAAGAGGACACAGTCTCAAGCTGCGTCAAGGGAGATGCAAGCTAGAATTAAGGAGGAAGTATTTTACAGAAAGAGTGGTCAAATACTGGAATCATCTACCCAGGGAGGTGGTGGAGTCATCATCCCTCGAAGAGTTTAAAAAAAGACTGGATGTGGCACTTGGTGCCATGATCTAGTTAAGGTGTTAGAACATGGGTTGGACTCGGTGATCTTACAGGTCTCTTCCAGCCTAGAATTTCTGTGATTCTGTGAATATTTTTTCAAAATAGAAACATGGAGGTCAGTAACCTGTTGCAATGTTTTGATGCTTATAGAGCTGCTGTGTAGTTGTACTTTTATCTACAGACGTTTCTTTTCCCTCTGATTCCTAGCTTTGAAAGAACCCACTGGACAATGAGCAAGTATTTTACATTGTTTTAATTATGCTGAAAGGAGGGAAAACCCCACTCTTTGAAATACTGTCACTGTCCTGGAAGTACAAGTTATATTGAAGTATAGTTCTGCCACCCTGTGGCTACTGAAGGCCATTCTTAGAAGGTACATGTTTACTTAATTGCTGGTAGTCATAGCCTTTTACTTTTAACTTCACAGAGGAAGTTGAAGGACTGTTGCATGTCCCATAGAGATGTATAAACTCTCTATGATTTTATTGAAATTTATAAATAGTTGTTCACTGGAAGTGCCATGTAGACACAAAAGTGATCACCTCAGTTATGCAAGACTATAGACTGTTAAGAAATATCACTTTTCTTAGTATTTTTATGTGATTTTTTAAAGTTTCAGTCATAGATAGGAAAAGTTCATGTCGCCCAATTGTTAAGATTGTAGACTACAGTGCTGTGTATTCCTATCTGATGTAGTCTATATGCAGATTTGAAGTAGTTTCAAAAACATGTTTATCTAGAAAACAATAATTGTTGTTTTCAATAAAAGCTTCTTGATAGTTGTGAAAGTTAAAAATCTAAGGCTTATCTGAGTGAGGTTGACACCATTTCTGACCACACCTCACTATTGTATGTCCCTTTCCATGTTTGTTTCTAGAGTTTTGTTTCTCTCAGGAGAAATAATGATGAGCTTTCTAGTTAAATTTTTGTTGCATTCCACTATAAAACATTCTGACTTGCTTTAGAGAAACCTTCCACATTTGTGGACCTATTAGAGCAGGTCCAGAGGAGGGCCACAAAGATGATCAGAAGGATGGAGCACCTTTCCTATGAAGGCAGGCTGAGAGCTGGGGCTGTGCAGCAATGAGAGGGCAAAGCTCCAGGGAGACCCTCTAGCAGCCTTCCAATACCTAAATGGGGCTTGTAAGAGGGTGGGAGAGGGAGTTCTTACGAGAGCACGTAGTGACAGGACAAGGTACAAGGGACAAAAGGTTTTAAACTGCAAGAGAACAGGTTTGGTTTACATGTCAGGAAGAAATTCTTTACTCAGAAGGTGGTGAAGCACTGGAACAGGTTGCCCAGAGAAGTTCTGGTTGTCCATGCCTGGAAGTGTTCAAGGCCAGGTCAGATGGGGCCCTGAGCAAACTGGTCTAGAGAGCGGCGTCCCTGTCAGGTGGTTGGGACTAAGATGATCTCTTCCAACCCAAACCATTCCATGATCTTGCAAAAAAAAAAAGACAAATTTTCTAAAAAAAAAAACGTAGACTTAAAGAACAGGGTTCTTGTTTTTTTTATCTAATAAAAATGCAATATGATCAGAAGGATGGAGTACCTTTCCTATGAAGGCAGGCTGAGAGCTGGGGCTGTGCAGTAATGAGACTACAAAGCTCCAGGGAGAGCTTTGATATATAGAAATATATAGATATATAGAAGTATAGAAATATATAGATATAGAATATATAGATATATAGAAATATATATATTCGTACTGTAATATGTTGTCTGAACATTTGTATAACTATTTGTTCTTAATGAAATATATGAATAGACTTAAAGAACAGGGTTCTTGTTTTTTTATCTAATAAAAATGCAAATCAAATTCCAAAATAACATGCAATTACAAGTACTAAAGTTGCCTGTCTTTTATTTCCTTTTTATAAGGAAATTTTTATAAGGTCTAGAGGAAAAATCTTGAAAGCATAGTTTTGCAAAGTAACAAAGATTTTGGTTTGTGCCAGTAGCAGAATGCCTTAAAACTGACCAGAGACCTTTTGGCTTATTCCTTATAACAACTGTAAACTCAGTGTATGGATTAGATACTTCATTTTGAGATTGCTTTGCATATTTGTTGCCTATCTTTCAGAAAGATGAGAAAATAAGTTCATAGAGAAACAGAATAGTTTGGGTTGGAAGAGACCCTTGAAGGTCATCTAGTCCAGTCTCCTGCCATGAGTTGAAATTTCTTCAATGAGATCAGGATCAAGTTGTAACATTGTTTTCCCAACTATGATAAATGAATCTGCTGGAAGTTATGTCCTGCTCCTTTCAGCAGGTGAGTAATTAGTATCATGGCTTAAATGACAGCAACATTGAGTGCTCTGAAAAGCTAAGATGATAGTGCACAAAGGCTTGTTACTACAGTTGTATAAAACTATCGTCTTTTTTCAGATGAAATGAGTGAAACTGTGTGCACACATCCTGGAAAGCAGACCTTGTCTTCAAATTCACCAGACTTCATCTGTGTAGTTTCCAGTTAGTTACATGATTGTCTATGGTTTTATCACTGGAATGCATCAATCTCTTTCTCAGGTGGTAGTTTAGGTAAAATGTGCCTAAGTTGCACAGCTGACCATGAGCCTGGCTTTTGATTTTATCTGAAGGTGTATTCAGAAAATATCTTCTGAATGCTGATACATTGAGATACGTAGAAGATATAATGCCACAAAGAAGATATAAAGACATAAAAGATGTTGTTCTACTCATACAGCCTTCAGCCTTGTTATTTCATTTTATGTTTTTGTGGCTTAAAATCTTAATTATTCTGTGAAGTCACATGGTAATTTGGTAGTAATAGAAAATAAATCTCATTATTCTAATTGACTATAGCTGATGGCCCGAAGATAGCAATGACCTTTTCAGTCTCACAAGAAACTAGTTTATAATTAACCAGAACACTGTAACAGTTTGAATTTTTTGTGGTTTTATTTTGCATTTATTTTGCTGAATTTTTTCTTGAGGTGTTTTGACTGACTTCTGTTTTCCCAAACAAGTCCAGGTTTTAAATTTTTTTACTCTCCTAATTTTGTAATTTACATTAAATCTAAGGGGTTTTTCAGTACTATGAAAGTTTTTTTCTTTAAATTCACTGTATTGAGGCAGTAAATTAGTTGAGCAGCTTGTGTTTGAGCTGAGTGATGATTTCACTGACAACACTGAGTAGTGGTAGAGTTTTTCTCACACTTGACATTCTTGAACTTTTTTTATGGAATGAGAAAAATATTTTAATTCTTAAAGATCCCAATGAAAAGAGGAAAAAGTGTTGCCTCCCAGGCATGTGGGAAAAGTGTGTTAATATACTCAAAAGAGCAGGTTGGCAGTCAAACTTTAAATCTGTTTCCAAGTGTTTTCTTTTTGATAAATTAATCTGGCAGAGATATGATTAAAAAAGGTAGAAGATAATGTTGTCCATTATTTTCTCTGAATAGTAAATCCATAGTTTTGTTTCTGAAGAGACTCTGAGAGAAAGTGAAGCATGGCTTGAAAAGATGATTTATTTTGACTTAAGTAAAACCACAGGCAGAAGCAGAAGCTCCTGTGAATAAGGAGCCAAGCTAGAACAGAGAATTGCCATGGGTAAATCTTAATGGTCTAGTTCTGTATCCATGGCAGCCTCTGTCAGGATGTGCTGTGATGCCATTCTGGAATGAAATTGATATAGTGTACTTCTGTTAGCTTCTAAATGTTGTATTTTCTTTTTTGTAAAAAGGCCAAATTGAAACCTTTTTTTGAGCTGTCAAAGTGAAAATCCAATTTCATTGCATACAAATGCTTTATCTTCACAACTTATCCAGTTGTTCAAAATTCTACTTTTTTGCAAGAAAGAGCTCATGATCCCTTCAGTTTGTCCATGCATCTAACTTGAAGTGGTGTGGGTTTAAGTGGAAATGTTTTCCAATACCTAAAATACACACTTGGAAAAGGAGTGACTGGAGGGAAAGAAGATAACTAATTAAAGATAACTGCTTGAAAATGCAATATATCTTTAAAATTATTTACATATTCAGTATTTTTATTCTTTGTAACCAGTTCTTGAGCATGTGAATTTAAATAATTTTCGATGTAAAGTAGTTTGGCATACAGCAAATTTAATATAAGTAATGTTGAGTTACTATTTTCCAACATAACAACAGTCATAATTAAGAATACTAGTAAATATATCAAAGTGAAATATTGCTATCAGAAAAGATACATTATCTGTACCCAGGGAAATGGAACCCCACATTTAATGTGAAGTTTTATGAATCAACAGCTTTTTATGGTTACTGACAAGTAAAATGAAGTTTCAGAATGTAACTAATGTGAAATGAGATTAAAATGTGTTTAAATACTCAGGGTTTGGCTTTATGGTTTGTGTGAGTTAAAATTAATGAATTGGAATATATTTTTGATAAGCAGCATTGTTTGAAGTAATGCAGTAATCGATAAATGAGTAGCTTTCCCACTTCAAAGTAAAATTTTAAAGAAATTAGAAGACTTTTCATACACTGGAGTGTAGGGGGATAGAATATAAGAAAATAAAGATAGCATAGAAAGTAATCTCACCCCTAAGGAGTTGCAGCTGGGCCAATTATCAAAGATTAGGAGCAGGCCTGACTTTAACAGGCCACGGCTGTAAGCAATGAGATGAAGATGCTATAAAAGAGTGGGGTGGCTGGTTGGGAAGGGACCTGGAGTCAGTGGCTGCTTTGTGGAGGAGAAAGAGTCAGCGCTCTGAGGAGCTGCCCATGAGCAACAGCAAGAAGGTATGGAACTTTTGTGATAAGGAGATAGACAACCCCTGCAATAAGATGACAACATTGCAGGACTTAAAAGGCAGAACAGTACTACAGTGCCATTCTCTGAAGTTTAGTGGTAAACAGAAGATCAACAACTTTGTGATCAACTAGGTGAAAGTTGCTCTAAGTGGTCCCAGTGTAAAGGACTCCACAGCTCCCAAAGTCAGTCTCCTGTCACTCTGAGAGTGGCTCTGGAGCAGCAGGGGACGTTGTGAGGAGTGAAGCAGTGGCTGCTTTGAGGCATCACCAGGGGTTCTTGGTACTTCCACCTCCCTCCAAACGTGGATCATCGCAAGAGTAGAGATTGCATCTGGCTGCTATGGAGAGTTATGTACGTTGGCTGCCTGGATCTCAGTGAACAGTTTAAAAGATTTTTAGCTCCAATTTTATGTTGAATCTATTCACAGTTAAGCTATTTTCTATATGTGGGATAAAAGACACCAAATGCTTTGTAATTTTTCACCCTGTCTTTTAAAGGCTTTCTGATCCTGGCCATGTTTGCAAGAGAACATTTCTTCTGTCTACAAAAGCATCTTTTGGTATGTCTTGAATCTTATATTAGGCTGAACTTTGTGAAGTGGTAGTTGCCTGTGTTTCACTTTGATTTTTCTCACTTTTTTATGTCAGTCTTGCCAGAATATCTGAGGAGGGCAGAGTGTCACCTCTTCCACCGCAGCACAATGTGTTACCTAGAGCCATGGAGGCAGTCACATGGGGTTTTTCTGACTCCTACATAGGTAATAGAAACTTTGCTTTGCCCTAAACCTAGGCTGGGGCTCAGGGGGTGGGAGTGGGATAGTTTAGTAACTCCTGCCTAAGAAGTAACTACCTTAGTAAAGAGTACAATCTTTTTGTCCAATGCTATTTTATTTTTGTATTAAGAACACATTTAAAATCAGAATTTTTAAATAATTTCGTTTTTGACCCAACAGAAATAATGCTTATATCATGTTTTCAGAGTTCACACTGAAGTTCATTATAACTCAGTTCTTATTTACTTAGAGCAAATGGGAAAATTATTGATGAAACCACTGAGGTGGTAATTATTTGATATAAGCTTCGATTGTGAAGAAAACCTGCATGTTTTCAGGCATTATTATTAGATTGTCATTTCCATTATGAATATGCATTTTTTACTAGTTTGCAGGACAAAGGAAGCATAATTAGGGTGGAAGAAATGTTTCTTAGGTACCCAGTATAAAATGCAGAGCCTGTTTTTGCAACAGAATAAGTGTTGTGATGATCTGGACTATGGTTTGGCCAACTCTGTAAAATCAGATATGTGAACAAAAAAAAAAAAGGTTGTTACATCAAGGGGGAGGAAATAGTGAATTTTGGGACATTCAACTTATTTTCAGAAAGTAGATTGAATATGAATTTTATTTTGATCTCCTACACACTTCCCCCCTTAATCTAATCTGTATTCTGGTGGTTTATATTTTCAAGAATTAATCAAAAATATGTTCTTGCCTTCAGTTTGTTTCTAAATGACACAAGAAGAACAAATAAACCCACCAAAAGGATGAGAAATGGTGTAACTGAAATTCTTTAATGCCTCATGCATTCTGTGTAAACTAAGAACATGGTATTGGCTTCTCAAGATTAATTTAAATGTACGAGATTTTTTCTGGACAAGGGAACATGCATTCTGCCAATAAATACTTTTGGATACTAAACTACTTTGTCTAATATTTCCAAGCCAGAGGTATATCTGATTAAAATGAAGAAATACTGCCTGCTTAAATTTTTTTTTTTTTTTTTTTTTTTTAGTGATATTTGAACAAATAATTCCTGATTCCCTGGTAATTTAGATTAAAGAAGTGGCATAGCCTAACTGTGCAGTGGATGTGGCCCTTCATTCCAAGATTTCCTGAGAGTGCACAAAACCTACTGTTTATTTTGCTGTGTCATGAGACTGCAACAAAAATATGTATAGAAAGACTGACATTTCATCAGGCAAACAGCAAACTCTGTTTTGGTGTATTAGTTTGTCACAATCATTTGCATGGACAGTGTGATTTCTTTTGAATTGCTTACTTTTGAAATCCTTAGATACACTGTGTTTATATAAGGAAACTTCTGTCGAGGGTTTTTCTTTTTTCCATTTAGGAATGGTGCACCATTCCTTACTAAAATATGTTCTTCCAGTGCTAGCTAGATCATTACTAGTTTTATTCATTTGCAAATTTTTAATTTTAGCACTTTTCTAGGATGTGAAAAAACTAATGGAGCAATAAGGAAATAAATTTTAATTGTGAAATACAATATTATTGGGAATTAGTGTTCATCACAAAATCATAAAGGGTGAAATAGTATATTATTTTCAATAAACACTTTTTGGCAATTTTAGCATCTATCTCAAACCTAGGATGTAATGAGCATTTTCTGCCTGGCCTATATTTTTCCTGTTAACTTCCAGCATTAATGAGTATTTCACTATAACAGAAGGATTTATGTGGATTTAAAGTTTTCCATTTAAACCAAAAGTCTTATCCTTAAGTTTATAAACTAATCTTTTAAACCGATTTGATGACTTCAAGTAGTTAAATAGAAAGACAATAGTATGTCTTAAATATTCTAATGCAAGGAGTTCTCTTGGGTACCAATCAGTGTTTATATAATGGACATGTATCCAGCTGTCTGAAATAGAAATAAACTCTTGGTGCAAATGATTTTAGAACTGTTCTGGCACAGCATATGTATACAACAGGTGGAAGTGCCTCCTTAATTTTTTTTTTTTGTAAGAATAAATAATTCTTTCAAATTAAAGATGTTTAGCTGCCTTATTTCTGTATGGCTAAATAAAATCTGTGCAGTACTAGTTTAATGATTTACACGCTCCTACATGGTGTACATGTAAGTGAGGCATGCAGTGCTGGAGCTCTGGAAGAGAAAGAAGGGCTGCTGAGTTTTAGGGAAGATTGGTTTATTAGGGAAAACTACGAAATGCAGCATGGGACTGTTTGAATATCTTGTTAATTCTTTGATGCGTATGCCTTAATTATTGCAGATTTAATGTCTTTAAAATTAGACCTGCAGGTCTTCATCCTTCCTCTGTTTGCTCTCACTGCTACTTGTGATTGTTTTTTGTTTTGGTTTGGGTTTTTTTTTTTTTTTTTTGTTCTGTGTATGGGCTGGAGAATTTGGACCTCTTAAAGGTTGAATTTGTTCTCTATCAGTCTCTGGCTGGTGTAGGATTTCCAAAGGGCGGGCATCAGTATGGGTGTATACAAGAGCAGGTACATTGATCAGAAGTGGTTTTGCTTCCTTAGTTGACAGTAGCAACTTAATGTGCTGTGTTTTTCTGTCTCTTGAAGGGTAAGGTGAATTGTCTTAACAGAGCTAGAATGATGATTGTTGAGGGAGAGAGTGAAATCTTCTGAAACCACCATTGGAAAGCACTGCAAACCCATTTGCTTGGTATCCCACTGAATCATCAGCATAAGTTCTCTATGACCTCACCCATCTGCTCTTTTTGGAAAAGAGAGAAAAATATGGAAATCTTTCCATTCTTCAGATTATACTGTATTGTAATACTTCAGTGTTACTGAGTTACATTAAACAATTCGCGTATGGTTAAAATAAGCAGTTAAAGTAAGGTACTTTTCTTTTTTGACTATTCAGTTAAAACTTATTTTTTTCTTTCATGATTCTTATATGAAGTTGAAATGTCATGTCAGCTGTGCTGGTTGCTACACCAGTTAAAAATTTGCTGTGCTGCCCTGTTTCCAATAACTTAGGTCTTTGGACACTTCAGCTGTTCTGTGTTTATTTATATGGTCACTTTAGTATTTTGTCTTTTAAAAAAAGAGCTGTTGTGTTTATAAAAATGATTGTACTATAGTGCTTCTATTTGCCAGAATGATTATAGCATCATAAAGCCATTTGGGTTGGAAAAGACCCTCAGGATCATTGAACATAAAAACTGTGTGCGATTCAGGGAAGTAAGCAAACACTAATACATGCCTGTGACTTGGTCTTCATGTTGAAGGAATTTTGTTACAGTTACTTTCCTCCTCATCTTTCTTCAGCTTTTTTGAAATTAAATGTGTTCCTGAGTTTGTGGAAACCATTCCTCAAGGGCAGCAGGTGGAGGACATTCAGATGGCAGGGTGTGAATCTCTAAGAAGGACTAGAGGAAAGGCCACTTTCCTTGCAGAAAGACTTTACTCAGATCTAGACAGTGAAAGTTGCTTTTGAATTGCACATCCTGAAAGTATTGATCTTTAAGGCTGAGGCTGTGTATGCTTTGAATTTTAATGTTCCTCTCCATTCTCTTTTTCTAGCTGGAACACTCACAGCTTTCTCTAGAGGATTATAAGTTTTGATATTCAGAAGACTGAAGGATGCCATCTGAGAGGTGCCTGAGGTATAGTACTTGGTAGTGTGTAGGAAGTTATTAACATTTAGGATGATGTTTACCAAAGATTCAGTTAAGAAAGTAGGAAAAAGTAAATCTACTGGTTTTGTTCATTAGATAGGAACTTGCATTATTAAATACATATCCATGTTATAATCTGCAAAATATTATCTTGTTGTTGCTTCTTATCTCAGGCAAGGAAAACTGTGCCTGGGATTGATTGGAGGCCCACAGTCTCTTCATACCTTAACTTGTTTATGCCTTAGTCTATACTTGGGATTTTTGATTGTGGAAGCAACTGGCATTTTTTGCATCTAGAATGGTGTCTGGTGATAATTTTGGGTCTGTGCAGTTCCACTGTTCGGGATATATTACTTTTCCAGTTACCTGAAATGTCTTTCAAGGTTCTCTCCAAATTCATCTTTCTGCCTTCCCTTCTGTCTCCTTCCCAGTGTAGCCTTTCTCATTTGTTTGTACCACCCCTTCTTGCAATAGAGAATTTGTCATTTATAATTTAATTAATTTCTGGAAGCAGAACATGGTTCTTTCAGACAGAACACTCTGCAGAATTTATTAATTGAATTGGTTTTCTGCAGAACTTTGCAGTAGTGTGAAATGCTGGTGGTTCTGTTTTACAGAGTAGTTAACACTGATCTGGGAGCTCAGAAAACTCCCGAGATGACTGGGACACCTTATCATTCCAGTTCTGTTCCCCTTTCCCTGCCATGCTTGTGCAGGAGAAGAGAATCAGAACTTTCTTGCTTTTATAGCTATTAAATTTATCAACTGACAATATCATTACAAATTATCAGTCAAGTTATGTTGAATTATTTTATGTATTTTCATTCCTAAATTCCAGTTAAATTGCCTTTCATGTGTATGCATTCTTCATATGTTATTAGCACAAGGGTTACATGCAATTGATTTTTCACTTTGGTCACTGAATTGAAAAATGGATTATGATAGAACTCAGTTTAAAATCCCAGATATGTTCTCTATTGAATGAAATAGTCCTCTGGATGATGGTGAAAAAAGCAAGAGCAATGAAGGTCTTGATTTACAACAGTGGGAGAGAGGCTAATAAAAACAGAAGTAAAGAGAAACCATCTCAGGGCATCATTAATGTATTATACTTGCCCTAGTTTTAGTCACTTCGCCATAGAAATTACAGAAGAGAAATAACTGTTAAAAACAGTTCTCTTGTGTTTAGCAAGTTAGATTTCTTGATAACTGTCATTTAGAATATGAGTTGGGTTCCACAAACAGAACAGCTGAAGAAAAAAAGAGTAATTTGAATGAGTCCTTTTGAAATGTATTTAGGGCATGTCCATATGTGAAACCTGAACTGTCAGAGAAGAAGTAAAATTCTTCTGTTCACTGAAAATTCTTCTGTTCACTGAACACTCTGTTCCTGTGTTATTTCTCTTTGGCCAGCCTTCTTCTAGAAGTAAGGTTTTAGTTGTCTTTCTAAAAGAGCAGGTTAGATTAGAGCAAACAGTCTGCAAGGCAGGTCTGCAGGAGTTTACAGGTGCCTGAGGTGCAGGAGTAGGATGGGCAGAGAAAGGAAAATATCACAGCCCCACAGCTGCTGCATAGTACAGGTATGCAGTGAATTACATGACTGTGCTGGAAAGATCATGAGTTATTCACCCCTTTAAAAAAATCTTCTCTTTGATGTCTGCTGAGATGACTCTCTGTAAACTCACCTTCTATAAACACACATGTGGATTCTCTGCCAATTTAAATTTGTAGTCTCACAGAGCTCAAATCAATTGCATTGTTTTGTACCAAAGAGGATTTACTGATCTATTTTGATTTGTTTCCATTTGCATCAACAGTTATCTTGTCTCTTCCTTTCACTACAGAGAAAGGAAGCTGCAATCAGGCAGTCCTAAGCTGGATTATGTGGGAAACTTATATTCATACATGGAAATCTTCAGAGGTGGAGAAGGCGTTGGCATTTTAAAATTGAGCAAAAATCCTCTCCCTTCCCCCAACACAAAACAGACAATCAAAAAACACTACAACTCTACATAAATATGAATAGCCTGAAGTGGTGATTCAGACCACTTCATTCAGAATCAGACTTAAACAGGCCACCTGAGACCATGAGGCATCATACCTTTTAGTAGAACTTCTGGCATGCATACATAGACCCTCCTTTTCATCAGTCCTTCAATTTGAACCACTTAAAGTTTTCTGGTGGTCCATTGACCTAAGCCCTCTGTTGTCCTCATTTAATCCTAAAATTAATTAATCCTGTGAGTTCAGCTGACTTCTGGTACAGGAAATGAGAAATCAGAACCATTGATGTTTTTAAATTTGAGTATATAATCAGTGTTCATAATGCTTTGTCATAGTGAGCTTTTCTTCTGATGTCTATGCTGTGTAAAGGTTCTTGCCTGACAGGGTTCGTGACTTTTTTGCTTTCCAAGAATTATCAAACTTTCTTGTCTTGTTCTGTATTCCTGACAGAATGTGCTTGTTTTGTACTTTATTTTCTTTTTGTTTTTGACAGAGTCTTTCCCCTTTCCCCTCTCAGTGTTCAGGAAATGCTGACAGGTCAGAGGCTTTGTCAGTCTAGCTCCCACAACGATGCTGTCCTGGCAGCTCTGAACCAACAAAGAAGTGATGGCATTCTTTGTGATATTACCCTTATTGCTGAAGAGCAGAAATTCCATGCACACAAAGCGGTCCTGGCAGCCTGCAGTGACTACTTCCGAGTAAGTCCCAAGATTTTTCTATTTATATAATTATATTAAAAATTGTCATTGTGGAGGATGGAGATAATTATAAATATCATATTGAACAAGATTTAAATTTGCACCTTTGGATTATTGCACACTCTGTAGAGTATACAACTTTAAGTATCCATAGGAAAGAAATGTTGAGAACCTAAATCAGATTTTTTTAATAATTATTTATGGTAAGTCTTCTCCTCCCTCTGCCTCTATCAGAGATAGTCAGTGCACATCTTTCTATGAATGTAATGCCCCAGTAAAGGGAGAAAGTGGAAGATATTTTAGTATATAGAAAATTTTGTAGAACACATGAGAGCTGTGATTAGAGGATGGTTGAGAGACTGAGGGAAGTCCTCACTGTGGTCTTCAACATCCTCACAAGGGAAAGCAAAGGGGCAGGCTTTCTTTTTTCTTTTTGTCTTTTTCACCAGTGATGGGACTCGAGGAAACTGCATGAAGCTGAGTTGGGACATTGAGGTTGGATATCAGGAAAAGTTTTTCACCCAGAGAGTGTTTGAGCGCTGCAACAGGCTCCCCAGAGAAATGATCACAACACCACACCTGTCAGAGTTCAAGAAGCATTTGGACAATACCCTTGGGCATGTGGTGTGACTCTTGGGGTGTCCTGTGCAGGGCCAGGAGTTGGTCCTTGATGGTCCTGGTGGCCCCTTTCCAAGTCAGCATGTTCTATGATTCTGTGATTAGAGTATGGAAGTATGGGGTGAGGGAGTTTAAATTTAATCTTTACTATGAGGCTGCTGAGGCACTGGAACAGGCTGCCCTGAGAACTTGTGGATGCCCCATCCCTGGAAGTTTACAAGGCCAGGGTGGATGGGGCTCTGAGCAACCTGGTCTAGTGGGAGGTGTCTGTGGCAGTGGGTTTGAAACTCGGTGATCTTTACCCTTTCAACCCAAGCCATTCTATGATGCCATGATAAATGCAATTTATTTCAACTTGAGATTGGATTTTTTGTCAGATGTAAATGGTTGCTCTCAAAGAGGAAGCTATAATAATTTCTTTAATGTGATAAAACTTATTTTCAGAAACAAATGTTTCCAAGATGTAAAATAAAATATTCCCTGGGAAATCTGATTCAGACAATTCCAGTCTAATTCCAGTGTAGAATTGGAGTAACTGAAAAATCATGTTTGCTCATAGGAAAAATATCCTTTATATGAGGCAGTTCTACTAACCTTTATTACAATGTGCCCACTCAAAATGTTGGACCATCTGTAGCTGTGTAGTTCACTGGTATTTTTGAGTGTGAGTCATCCTGTTGTTAATTAGAGACTAAAGCTGAAATTAATTTAAAGGTCTATTTTCTCTTACAAAGTAAATTTATTAAAAATTTTGTCTACACAGTAATTGTAGTGTGATGAACTTCGTTATGAGGATCTTTTTGTCTTGTTACAATAGTAATACAGTGTATGACAACTTCTCTATATCTCTGATTACCTGAGCATGGTTTTTATCTTCCTGTCAACTCTCTCTGACTTTTGGTTAGAATTTAGACTTAATTTATTCTGTGTATTTAAGAAATGTTATTAACCTTGATCTGACTTTTGCTGTGATGGTGTTGAGCCAATTGATTGCTCATTTTTTGAGCTTATCTGCATGCTTATGGGTTCTGCTGCAGCATGGTTTGTACTGCCACGGTTGCTGATGTTGCTTCATCGTGATGCCCAGGCCCTGCTGTAATAGAGATTGCTTTGCATTTTCATTTCCTTTAACCCCAGTGCACAGAGAGGAATTCTGGACCTTTCTACTTGTAGCAACTGCTATGTATACTTGCAGTTATAAATATAGCTCCTGTTCTGGTTTGGTGGAAATATTTTCATAAGGGTCCATATCATCTGCACCTGTGACACTCTTTCCAGAGCTTATTGTTCCTGTGCATAGAAACATCATGGAAAGAGCACCTCTGCCCAGTGTTTCAACCTCTGCCCAGTGTGGTAGAAACAGCCTCTGCTTTGGTCACTTATTGATTCGTGTTGAGATCTGGGGCACTGTGATTTATCCTGTTATTTCCAGTTGAGTTACTTGGTAATGACTGGACAGTAGCTGCAAGTTAAAATCTTAATACCCTTTATTGCTACATAAATATTTTTCATTTTAAAGGCATTGAGATTTATGCAGCATTGAGTAATTTGGTCTGCCTCTAAACTCTTATGGTTTAGTAGGATGCATTCTTCAGACTTTAGATACTAGCTATAAATATGGAACTCGTGCTTTCTGAAATCAGGAAAACAGGTTTTTATTAATAGACAAAAATCTTTTTTTAGAATATTGTGAAGATCTATATTCTGGAGGAGGATGGCAAGAAAGTTACACTGTGTTCCTAATTCTAATAATTTAGAAAAAGCAAGAGTCAATTAAAAAGTAATAATGTTTTGAGAGATATTATTGATCTTTTCATATCTAGGGAGATTTTACCTAATTTGAGCTACTTGGGTATTCTTTTTCTAAGACTTAGAAGAATTAAGCTTCTTCTTCTAAGATTTAAAAGAATCAAGCTTAATTTTAGAGTTGGTAAAAAGAAAGAGGCATTTCCAGAGGATGATAAAGAAAAATAGCAGATTTATTCAGAATGACATGAGTGATGATCTGGAAGTGCTGGATCTCTCTCAAGTGGCCATAAAGGCCAGTGTCACGTGCTTCAAACTTAGCTGTTGTTACTATTATATAGCTTTTACCCTTTTTTTTTTTTTTTCTGGAGGAATTCTTAGACAAAACTTTCAGATCTTCTGATTCTAACCCCAAAGTGATTTATGAAGAACTCATTGCCATGTGGAACTTGCCAGGATGGACCTACTGCTGGCCAAGGCTTAACCAAGCAGGGGAGGATAGTAGCACCTCTGTTATGTGTTAAGAAGGGGGAGAAAAAGTAACTGTACAGATTTAATTGTGTTCAGAGAAGAGCAGGGTGAGAATATGGGAGAGGAACAACTGTGCAGACACCAAGGTCAGTGCAGAAGGAGAGACAGGAGGTGCTCCACGTGCTGGAGCTGATGTTCCCCTGCAGCCCCTGGTGCAGCCCATGGTGAGGCAGCTGTGCCCCTGCAGGTCCATGAGGATGCAGAGATCCACCTGCAGCCCCTGGGAGATGCCCTAGCCAGAGCACTGGATGCCTGAAAGAGGTCTGGGGAACCCTGGGAAACCTGTGCTGGAGCCAGATCCATGGAGAGAGAAGCCCATGCTGGACTTTGCTGGAGTCTCCTGGTAGGACTTGTGACCCTGAGGGGAATCCAGGCAGGAGGAGCCTGTCCTTGAAGGACTGCACCCCATGGAAAAGTGACCCACACGGCAGCACTCTGAGGGGATCTGTTGCCTGTGGGATGGACTCACACTGGAGAAGTTCATGGAGAGCAGTCTCCCCTTGGAGAGACCCCACAGTGCAGCAGGGGAAGGACTGCACGCCCTGCACAGCGGCAGAAACTGCTGGTGATGAACTGACCACAACCCCCATTCCTTGCCTCCGTGCACTGCTGGGGGAGGAGGGAGAGGTGGGAAGAGGTGCAGGGAAATAGTTTTAAATGTTTATTTTACTTCTCGCTGTCCTGTTCTGATTTTGTTAGTAATGGATTTTGTTAACATCCCCATTTTGAGTCCATTTTGCCCATGGTGGTATTTGCTGAGTGATCTCTCCTGTTCCTTATCTCAACTCATGAACTCTTCATTATATTTTCTCTCCACTGTCCATTTATGAGAAAGCAGCTTTGGTGAGTGCCTGGCATCCAGCCAGCATCAGTCCACTACAGTCTTTTTTCCAGGTCTCCAAAAATATGTTCAATTCTATGCAGGACTCTTATCAAAATGAATAATTTGTTTTTACTTTTTTGCCACTATTGTAAAACAGCTTCTATAAGAGACTGGATGTTTGCTTTCCATGGAGGGTTTGTATAATTTTCTGCAGTTTTGTTCTGTGTCTACTTTGATTAAATTGTAGTGTTTTCTTGAGCAGTATATTTTCTTAGAAATTGATACTTATATCTTTCTTTTATTGGAAAGAAGAGTTTGTTAATGCTTTAGAAGAATACCAGAATGTGTGTCATTTTACAGACTGGGGCAGTTGGAGCCACTTGTGTGAGGAAGAGTGGACAGAGAAGGCCAGAAGTTTCCTTATCAAATTTTTTTGAGATTATAGTTTGGACTAAAATCTTTGGCTTTCCTAAGACAAGCTGGAGACCTGAGCTTCAGCAAAATAAAGGCCAGCCTTCTAGGGAACCAGCAGACCTTACATTCTTCCTGTTGGTGTAGTTAGTCTCACAGTTCCAGCTGTGCACAAACATTGAAGTTTAAATCCTAAGAGTAACTCCTGGTTTGGAAGTTTGTTATATTTGTACACCAAAATTTTGTGGGTTTTCTCTTTATGAAAAAAAAGTCCCTTAGGGAATTGGATACAAAGACTCTGTACACAAAGTTAAACTGCAAGATTAGACACTTGAAATTTAGGAATTTAAATTTATTTTCTGCTCCTGAAGTACCTCTTCTTTCAGAATGTTATAAGGAATATAATAGTTATCTCCATACTCTAAAAGACTACTATAAAGAATAGTAAACATCTATTTTTATGTGTTTTTTTTAAAGCAAGAAACATCATTTTAGACAAACTTTTCCATATTGACATGCTGTGATTTGCCATTTGTCTCAATCTATTGCACTGAGAAAAGGCAGTTGAGTTAATATGTGTAACTGTGATAGCTCTAGCAAGCTAAGTCATTTCCAATTAAAAGATTCCTCTGCTTTTTTCCCCTCTGGGAGCAAGATGAAATGTTACTGCATGACTTCATTAGTAGGCATTTACAGTGTTGGCAGGTGATTATATAACCTCAAGATTTTCTTCTACAAAATGCATTGGTTTTACAGTCAGAAAAATTCTTCTTCCCTGCTTTTCATTTGAGTGGGTTTTTAGTTGCAGGACTTTTATGTTTCTCAAAAAGATGCAGATTTTCCATATAATTTAGATGAACAATTATATCAATTATCTGGAATAGATTTTTAAATGTCAATAATATTCAGATTCTTTTGCCACAAGGAGCATGCTCAACTCTTAGAAGAATTTTTCTTATCTGAAATGAACTACTGATAATCATTTTGCACACAGACTTTGTATTACTAATTGCCATAGTTGGCTCTTAAGCAGTTTCTTCTCACGGATTTTCTATGCTCTCTTCCCTGCCCATTGTCAGATAGTTTCCTCCTTTGTCCACATCATTGTTCATATTTGACACTATATTGCATTGTTTCATGATAAGGGAATTAATTTTTATAAACCAATCCCTGAGGATTGAAAGGGTGCTTGATGCAAATAGCTTTTGAAATCCTGTTCTATTAATCATAAAGAGGAACAAACTCTCCCTGATATGTCTTAGAGACGGATCTAAAGACCTAGTTCTGAGAAATCAGGGCTACCTGCTGCCTTTGCAGTACATTGTGATTTTGTCTTTCAGTATTTTACAATTGCTATATGTCAACGAAAAAACAGTATCTTCCTTTCTACCATACCCTCAAAGTGATGCTACTTAGAAATTGTTTTTCCAGATAACCTTTAATAATGTAAGCTCTTCCCATTGGGCCAAATCAGCTCTGTTCTTCCAAACAAAGAGTAGTTCTGCCTGCAGTCCTTCCCTAGCCCCAAGGCCCATATGGATGGGTATGGCTGCCTCTGAACTTCCTTCCTGGAACACAGGATAAGGGGCAATGGCCAGAAATTTAAATAAGAGAAGTTCCACCTCCACCTGAGGAAAACTTTACATTGGGCATAGCATAGCCCTGGAATGGGCTGTCCAGGGAGGTCTTGGATCTGTCTGGTTTTGTGAACATGTTACTTATATGCCACCTGTTGAGAGTGAGAACTCAGTGCTGCTTGCTTCTCATTAGAAACAAAGGAACTTGCCTAAAATAGGAGGAGGCCTGGGAAAAAAATGAGTTAATTTACTAGAATATTATGAAAGTTTAAATGCAAATAGAATGTTAGTAGTAATTATTCAGTTATTCCAGTTACAGTTAAGTGTCAAGAAAGCTGCACATTCCTTCACTTCTCAAAATATTGTTTAATATAGACACTTAATTGTTTTACTACATTAAATCAAAGCATTGGAAGTAATATAGCATGGACAGGTGTGAGGTGTCTTTTATAATGTTCATCTGAACAAACTTTTATTTCTGTAGTATATACAAAAATGGTTTGCAAACTTTTTTAAGCTTTCTAAATAAATACTTTAATATTCTTTTGAAATGAAAAAAAATGGAAATGTATGTGGGTTATTTTATTTTGTTCATCCTCATCTTTGTGTTTAATGAGTTTTTGTTCTGTGAGGCTCTGAAGCAATTTTTCTTTGCTGCAGACAGAATTCCCACAGCTCAGCAGCATTGGTTCTGACAAAAACATCTACAAGAATATTCTCTTTTCTGAATTCTCTGTTCAAATTCCCAACAGTTTTATTCTGCCTGCGTAAATATGTTTCTGTTGCAATTCTCATAGTTCATGAATGAATTCATTGCAATTGTGTTGGATGGTAGACAATATGTGGTGGTATCATCTTGGGGTTTTTTTTCCTTTTCATTTCTTGAAGAGCCTGTATGGTAAGTGTGTACACCATAGCTGTGTATGGCAAAATCAGCTCTGCAGTTTGTGAGAAAGGCCATAGCAGGCTGTGGCTCACTGTCTCAGATGGGTGATAACAACATGGGGTGTTTGACTACTGGATGGATGCATTCTCTCACTTTAAAACCAGGAGAGAAAGGAGTCATTACAGCCAGTTCCTCTGGTTGCCCATTTTCTTCACTATGTTCTTTGCTTGCTTCAGGCTACCTCAATTCAGTTTTGCAGTGCTACCCTAACAAGTATTCTGAGTTTTGGCCGGGCTCGGCTGCATTTCTATGTGGCTTAGTGTTTGCCTGTGGAAACCAATTTATTGGGGCAGGCCTGTGGCAAAGAAGTGTTTTCTTCTCAGTCTCTATAGTCTGG
This sequence comes from Melospiza melodia melodia, assembly GCF_035770615.1. Taxonomy (NCBI): domain Eukaryota; kingdom Metazoa; phylum Chordata; class Aves; order Passeriformes; family Passerellidae; genus Melospiza; species Melospiza melodia. The sequence goes on from NC_086196.1 coordinate 128,878,983, forward strand.
TAAGGAACTTTCAGAACATTGTTGGATGCAGTAGATGCTCTTGTATATCTTGTAGTCTCTGTCAGTATCTTCCTACACAACCTCGGGAGAAATAAAATTATTCTGTGGGTGTAGTGAAGCTGAAAATACCCGAGGGAATTATTTGGGCAGCATATCACTTTAAGCTTCAGTGACTAGGACCCACATACCATTTTGATAACATGAGAAGTATCCAGCAAAAGAGACAGAGAGGTGTTAGAATTTTTTAACATTCTTGAAATAGCTATTTTTCTTTCGGATCCCCCCTCAGGGAGTGTTCCAGTCTCCTCTGTTTGTCTAAGAAGCTCATTGCAAAGCAATTCTGGCTTTTGTGTTGCACAACATGCTTGTTTGAATCCAGAGGAGATACCTGTCTTTTAATAAATTCTTCAGTTGCTTCATTGTCAACAGTGCCATTGTTTTACTTCCTTTTAACACCTTCATTTTAGTAGACTGAAATATAATGTTGACTAATTGAATTCATGTCACTGTAGGCAGTGAATCTTGTGAAAGGTTGGATTTAAGCAGTGGAACCTTTGCATTTGACTGTCCTGAACAGCTTTGTAAAGTTCTGCTGGTTGCTTATCTTTGGCAAGAGTTAGTCTGCTTGAGTCAGCCATGTTGCAAACTTAAGACATCAAAAACTTCTTTTAATCCCAGTCCTCTCACTGAATGACCTAATGTGTGTGATGAATGGATCAAACTGCCTCTCAATCTAATCTCAATTACCTGATAGGTAATATTTCAAAGGAGGGAGATGCCCTTAGTAGCCTCAGGTGAGAGCATAAGAACAGCCAGACTGAGTTGGATTGTTGGCTCCTTGCTTTAGCAGCAGCTCTGGTGAAAAAGAGTAAATCCAGGGTAAGTGTATGTGGTGTGTTCCAGAGAATTCCCCAACTGTGTTCATCTCAGGGACATTCCAGAGCAGGCTGTGATTCCTGTCTGTTCAGCAGTCCTTACTAGGTCTTCTAAGCTTTTCTCTTCTTACCCATTGGGCCTGTGTAAGATTTCTCATCCACCTTACAGGGTGGCCAACTGCCTGTTGTGTGAAGATCTACTTTTGTTGATAGGCAATCTTATTTCTGCCAGTTTAATTTGTTTCCTTCTAGTTCTTCTATTGGAAAAGATAACCATTGGTTCTTCTCATGTCACTCAATCATCTCTTTTCCTGAAAACTTTTGTCTTCATCAGATCTATTTAAATGGAAGCTCTGCAGGATGCTTGAGGAAGCTTCTTGCCCTTCTCCAAAGTTTTGACAGCTCAGGTATATATTTTGTGAGCTGAGGGTAAGGGAATTGCATGCAGTAGGCAAGGTGTAAATTTCTATATGAGCATAGGGTAGATTTCTGTTTTGTTGTCTCTTGCAAAAAAAAATTTCTAAGCCTTGATTACCTTTTAAATTTTTTTTCTTTTTTATTGCTGAGGACTGGGATGATTTTTTATTAAACTCATATGTTCATTTTTATAATTGCCATTTTAGAAGCCAGCTGCTTAATCCATGCCATCCTTTTACAGTTCATCACATTATCCATGCCTTTACTACTTTGCACGGCTTTGCCTCAATGGACTTTCTACCTGCAGTGCTCTTGCCCTTTTCCAGAAGTGCTCTGCATATGTTGAACATGAGTTGCTCCACAGGAATCATCACTCCCTGTGAAAACTGTCCCCATCTTTCCTTGTTCACTGTTTTATGTATTCAGTCATTATGTACCCAGGCAAAGATCTCTCCTCTTTTCTCTCTTGCCTAGTTTGCCTTCCAGGCATTTAAAGGCCTCTGTCAAAAGCTTTTTGTGAATCCACATTGTGAAAAAGCAATGGTTACAGCCCAGCATAACATACTCTTTGCCATTAGGTTGCATCCATCACTTCTATATGTATAGAACACAAGTTTGTTTGTGAATGTGTGCAAAAATCAAATTACCATCTCCTCAGACAGGTGGAACATTCTTAGCTACTGATAAAATAACCTGCCCTTCCAGGGCCACAGAGTGCCATCTTTGCAAATAGGCAACAAATGTACACAAAGCCCATTTTATATAAAAATTAGGAATATTAAGACAATGTATGAAATGTTCATCTGCATTTTCAGGAGCTCTTGTAGTTGGCACTTAATCATCTACCTTGCCAGGGTTAGATTTCAGCCAAGAGGATATAGGTATGAAGCCTGGAGAATTTATGGGAATAATTAAATTAATGTTGTTGTGGTCTGTTAGCTCAGAAGCTCTGTTAGCTTGTTTGTTAGAGTTGAAGGAAAAGCCAAAGGATAAATGAGCATGGTCAAGTGCAGACAGCTAAAAATAAAGTGAAGAGATGATTTTATAGAGCCATTTGTTCCAAAGGAAGTAGCTGATGGAGGGTAGAGTTTAGCTGATGATGGAAACTACTATGACAAATGACTCCAACATTAACACAAGCTTGGTTAGTCAAGTCATTCTTCTTTTATTTTGCAAATTGTTAGTGTTTGTTTACTTGTTCAGGTTTTTATCAGTAGAAGGGTAGAAAGAAACAAAGAAAAATAGTCAGTAAGCTGGTTTTATTACTTTGCCTTTGTATAAAAGAGTTTAATAAATATTTTGGTGGGAATTAAGGGTGATACTTCAGCAAAATTGTACTATATTTTTAATGGAAAACAAGATTTAGAGTAATAATGGAAAATATAAATATTTTAAAGGATATGAAGGTTATCTAGTTCAAACCCTCATAAAATGGGCCAGATAGGGAAGATATGTAGTGCAAACTCTCATAAAATGAACCATTTAAAATTTCAGCATTAGACTTTTCACATAACAAGTGTGCTTTTGCAGTTAGGATGCAGAATAGAAGAAATTGCCATAGTTTACTATTGCTTGGAACATTTGGATGTCAGTGCCTAATGACATTGACATCCCATTATATAAATGGTTTCTTAAAAAGGTACTTATAATAACAACTAAGATTGTTGCTACAGTTCTGTTAGATTATGCCTTGCTGTACAACTGTTATGTTAGAGCCTGCATTCACTAAGGTGGGACACTTGTTCTCATGGTATTGTATGAAGTATGTTTTTAAAATGAAGTTCCTTAAAGGTGTCCAAGTTTGGATTGTGGTTTTTCCTTGTAGAAGGAAAAAAAATACAAGAAACTTTGCCTTCCTGAATTAAATATATTGTGGTAGTTAAAATGCTAGTTCATAAGCTAAGTGACTTTTATTGCAATTTTATTCTGGGCTTGCTTTTGATATCACTTGCTAAAATCATCGAAGGATGTGAACAATAGGCTTATGCATTCACTGGGAAGCATTAAGCCAATTTAAGCCAAAATTTGCAAATGTGACTCATGCTATTCTGTGCTTGACTGGAAATGCTGGGAAAAAAATCTGGTTTTAGTTATGCTGCTTTCTTTATTCTCCAAAAGGCAGGCCTGCTTATAGGTGTCTGTTGTTAGGACAGACTGTACGTTATTGGAGTTTTATGCAGTTCTTTGCACAGCAGTGTCCTTGCAATTCAGTTTTCTTGCATCTGCCATCAAATAAACAATAATCTTGAGATTCAGGACCACCTGTGGTGACTTACTCATTTTGAAATATTGGAACTAATAACTTTATTGTATCTGCAATAGTTCACAGTTTTGTGTGGTTTTTTTTCAGATACCAAGTTGCACATGGAAATTGTAGAATTATTTTGTTTTTATGGAACTACTTAGGTTTTGAATATAAGTCTTTTTAGTGATGATGCAGCAACTCATTATGAGTAGCATGCTACAGAATTCCTTTTTCCATGTGGCTTAAATGACATTTGTACCTAAGCAGAGCTTGGGGGAAGACACATGGCACTGTTAAGCTCTGACTATCAAAACATGAATTATATTTGATGCAGGTTCAATCAAGGATATAACTTGCTAGCAACACATTTTTGCGATTTTTTTTTTTTGTTTAATTTGAGGTTTTTGTTTGTTTGCTTTTGGTTTGTTGTTGTTTCAGGTTTGTTTTGTTTTGGTTTTTGTTATTGTTTTTATTTTGACTGGGAATAAAGACCCTGTGCCTTGTTACAACCAAGAAAATTACTTTGTTCTTGATGGAATGTCTAATATACAAACAGGAAATAAAATCTCACTTCCTTAGGTTCTCTAAACAGTAACGTAGCTCTTTATTGCAATTTTTATTATTATTTTTAAGAATACTAAGAAAGGAATATCTTTTTGTATCCAGAGTGTGGCATAACAAGTGCCTTGTACATATCTTTGATTTGGTAAGCTTTTTGGGGCTGTATAATTTTGTATCACTGTTTGACACTGACATACTAAAAGAAACTCCAAAGGTTCAGTGGAATTTGCTTTACTAATGGTAATATGTGACACTTGAATACTGTGCATAAAATTGTATAGTTTGCTGCTCAGTTTTATCTCTTTAACTATATATTCTCTTAAACTATGAATGATAGCTGACCTTTCCGTTTCATAGGATTCATTTTAGTTGCTTGACAAATGCTTAAAAACCAATATTTAGGTAAATTTCTTAGAGCAGATGAATTACTGTAGGCTCAGGTATCAGTGACTGATGTTATGTGACATTTTCTCTGTGAATTTATATGGAACTTTTGTCAGAAGAATTGTGTAATGAGCCTCTTAATCATATTTCATGCAATTGGTATTGATGGATATGTTTTTCAGTGTTCAAGAGACTCCAGAGGACATGGCTGGTTGGCTGATGATTGATTTAGGATAGACAGGCTTGAATTGGGAGGGAAACAAAGCTAGTTATAAGGAGAACAAGCACATTTTTACATGCTGTAAAGAAACATCCACATATTAAATTGGCTATTTGGATAAGTATACATTGCACATCTAGAGCATAGTTGATATTTGATGTGGGCATGGTCATCTGTCAAAGCAATGTTTTGACTCCTGTTCATAGATTCTGAATGTATTCTTTTTTGTTGTGATAGGTGAAAACAGCAAAGGAAAAATGACATGCCTTATGTAATGAAGAATAAGAACATAAAGCTAAGGACATCCAAAGGTTATTTCAGGAGTGATAGAACAAAGTAGATGAAATAGATTATGATTTATTTATTTAATATTACTGTTACATGAACAGTGAATTGCCATTTTTAATACAAACTGCAAAGTGTAATGTTTTGGCCTGAAAAGGTTTATAGCGCAGATAGAATAGAGTATGTCAGGACTGGATACTTAGTAGCCCAAGTGACAAATAAGCTGAGGTCCCAAATAAGGAAGAAAGTGCCACTGATCAACAGATCATTGATGCCAGTAAGATTTCTCACAGGTTTAAAGTTACACATGAAATGAAAACAGTCTTGAGGTATCACATCATAACTGAATTCCCTGAGCAGTGTGGGAAACTGATCTGAGATCTCTGAAGTGTTGGTTTACTTTCTTCATGGCTTTTCTGATGCCCGAGATCAGAAGTACAATCAATTTCCCATAAAAAAAGGCTATGGAAAAGATGAATGTAGAATTAAGTGCATTCCCCAAATGATGTGGGAAGTAAAATCGAGTAAAATACTGCCCTTAATGAAGATGCCTATCTATTTTAAAATAATTTTTAAAAGAACTCAAGCCAGTATCTTTTAATTGTGGAGGCAGAAATTTGAGATGAAAAATCAGCTCTTTCCAGAGTAAAACAATACTAGATAGTGTTAATTACTTAGAAAATTCAATGCAACAAGATGAATAGCTAAGGAAATCTTGGTGACTTCATTGATCAGTTCTTTAGCAATTAATTTGCTAAGTGGAGATAATTCTGAAGTATCTCAGGACATTATTATTGTGCAACTAAGTCTGTGGTTGAACAAGAATTTGTGTAGGTCAGAGCTGTGCTTTGGTGGGAAGGTCTAAATGTTTGTTTTGTGTTACAGTAGACTCGGATCTAGGGCTGCTGGTTGTTACCAAAGCTGTGTTTGAGAAATCAGAGGGAGGAAATGTTACTCTTAGAGTTACTGTAGGTTGCTCAGCTTACTTGCCTGTTTTTGAAAGCATAGCTTTCTTTTGAATGTTGCATTTAAAGTTGAATCAAACAAAAGTGGAAAGTGATGATCATCTTTTCACAGTTTTGCTGAGGGAACTTTGAGATATTGTGGAGGTTATTGCTATGCACTGGTACCATGTACTTCTTTACTCCTAGAAGAGGGAGGGTATTTCTTGAAAGCCTCAGGTCATAGCAAGTAGTTACTTATGATTTCAGTCACAGCGCTGTCTTTTGAACAGCATAAGGTATAACCATTTTTTTGTTTTACATAATTTACCTGTCTCCTGACACTGCATTTGTTTTCATTCTGTTTCTTGCCTTTAAAAGGCCACTAAGATATGTGGAATTCACTGGCAAAATTTGCTTGTTTAAAGTACATACAGCTTGGTTGAGTTGTTTTGTGGTCATTTGCTGTGACTGACATGGCTGTAAGGTTGATGTGTACAAATGAGGAAAAGCTCATTACTCTCATGGATATGGAACACCTGAGTAAGTAAGAAAATGACTCAAAGGCAAGGAGCAATTTGTATGTCACCATTGTGACAGTGAGCAATTTGTATTTTGGGGATTTTGACACGCATCTTGTGTGTCTGTTACCCACGTATGTGTTCCTGAAGTGGTATGTTGGGAAGGAGTCCATATATGTTGCTGCAGTGCTGCCTGGCTGGTACAATCAATGTGTCTGGACATTTTAACTGATTTGGTGATACATTTAACTGATACATTATTCTGATTTGGTGTTATTTTACAGCTATTGTGCATTTTGTTTTTGAAAGCTAAACTACATGCTGAGCGTGGAAAGTCAGACACAATGACTGTGCTAAACACCTTTGACAATTCTGCCTGGATGCATCAGATCTGCTCACATCTAAGTCTATACACCCTGTGGTTGTGTGTCATTTAGTTTTGAGCTCTTGTTCACGTCTGTATTTTATGTTTGTAGAAGAAAATGTTTTTACAAAGGTGCCTGTGACTGCTCAGGGCCAAGTTGTGGAACTACAGGTGTGCTCTGTGTTAAATGCTCACCAGCTTGCCACATTTCTTTGAATTCAAGTTTTCAAGAGTCTGAGAATTTTTTTTAAGGCTTGAATATTTTTATCTAAGGACTGTGTGTTTTGTTTTCTTTTTCCTTTGGGATAAGGAAAAAGCTTTGTTCTGTGGCTTTGTTTCTGTTTCAGGCCAAGATTAGAAGAAGAATGGAGGGTTGATGTCCTTCCTCCAGAAAGAGGAGCTATTAAAGTATCTGCCTGCTTCACAAAAATAAGGCCATCCAAATCTGTAGCATCTGAAATAAGTGTGACCTCAGGTGGAATTCCACAAATGGAGTACATCCATTTATGTCAGCATGTTGAGTTTTGGAGCTGAGTTTTGGAGCAGTTGCCAAAAAATGGCAAATGGATTGTACTTACTTTGCATTGGGGGATTTGGTTTACTTACTTAAAATCTTAACTGAAATATCAGAATATAAACAATCAATCTATTTACCACAATGTTGCCTAATTATATGATTGGGTGACAGAACGAAATCTGTATTAATAAGAAGCTAGAAAAAATTATAAGTCCTCTCATCAGTGGGTTTTATTATAAAAGGGATCTTTGGTTAACAGTGGCAACTTGTACTTTCAAGTCTCATGAAGGTCTTGAAGCAGAAATGAGGCATAATCAAATAGATTTTATTTCAAGCCGAGTTGTTTTAAAATAAAGTATAATAACATTGTTGAGTTAAGCCAATAAATAACATTATTAACATTTCATGCTTAGTCAAATTTGGTAGCTTTTCTGATAGGGTTGACTTTGAGTTGTGCATTTGTCCAAATATTTTGTATTTCATTTGTTTTTCTTGTCTGCCACTTCTGCATTCACCTGAGATATTTATCTCATTGCCTTGTTTTTAATGTACCCAAGGGAAAAATAAAGTAGGGTAGTAGCCTTGTATTAAAAGCATGACTGATGGATCTGTATAAGCTCACAAAACCTTAGAGTATTTTCAGCGATGCGTCTGAAACTGGTGTTTAACAGCTCAACCATAACTCATTCTCCAGGTATTGGTGAAGTGTCATATCAGAATGTAATGGTCCATATTTTTTTTTCAGCTGAAACTAAAATATTCAGGTACAGGAGTGCAAATTAAAGGCTGAGTTTGAGTTCAGCTTCTGCCTGTGGTAGAACAGATTTTTTTTCATGCTGGATTAAACCTCAAAAACTATCAGGCTAACAAGGAAATTTGCCTGCTGGTGAAGGTAGTGTGGATCAGTGAGCAGTACAAAGTTCATTTAAGTGGGAGATTACTTTCCTGGAGGCTAATCAAGTTCAGTTGAATGTGAATTGTCTGAGGACCATTGCAGGCCTTGTCTTTTGATCAAATTCTTTGGCCTTGTTTCCTGAAAAATAGATGCATTTCCTACTCAGTTTCAAAAACCTTCACAGAATATTTGAGGTGTGACTACTGCAGTGGACAAGGGAAGAGCTACAGACATCATCTATCTGAACTTCTGTAAAGCCTTTTACCCAGTCTCCCACAATATCCTTGCCTCTAAATTAGAGAGGGTCCAATGAGAGGACTGGTAGATGGAGAAGAAAGTGTTTGGACAGTTGCTTCCAGAAGTGAATGGCTTAGATTACTGATGGGCATCAGTGACAACTCCCTCAGGAGTCTGTACTGGGACCTGTGTTATTAAATACCTTAATCAAAGTGATTGAGTGCACTCCTGGCAGATTTGCAGATGACACCAAGCTGGGTGTTGCAGTTAGCACACCTGAAGGATGGGATGCAATCCAGAGGGGCCTGGACAAGCTTGAGAAATGGGCCCATGGAATCTCATGTGGCTTAGTAAGACCAAGTGCAGTGTGCTGCCCCTGGGTCTCAGCAACCCCAGTATTAAGGCAGGCTGGGGGATGGACAGATGGAGAGCAGCCCTGCTGAGAAGGACTTGAGGGAGATGGGAGGCTGGACATGAGCCAGCAATGTGCACTCACAACCTGGAAAGCCAAACATGTCCTGGGCTGCATCCAGAGCAGCGTGGCCAGCAGGGAGAGGGAGGGGATATTTCCCCTCTATTCTCTTCTCATGAGACCCCCACCTGGCGTGCTACATCCTGCTTTGAGGTCCTCAGTATAGGAAGGACTTTGACCTGTTGAAATGAGTCCAAAAGAAGGCCACCAAACTGATTGGAAGAAAGGTTGAGAGAATTGTGTTTGTTCAGACTGGAAAAGAGAAGGTTTCAGGCTGTGTGTCCTTTCCTTATGTAGAGGGACTCTTCAAGAAAGCTGGAGAGGGACTTCTGATTAGGGCATGTAGTGATAGGACAAGGTGGAAGGCTTTCAGTTTAAGTGAAAGAAAGTAGGTTTAGATTAGATATTAGAAGAAATTCTGTACTGAGGATGGCCAGAGAATTTGTGGGTGCCCTAGCCGTGTAAGTCTTCAAGGCCAGGTTGGGTGGGACTTTCAACAAGCTGGTTTAGTGGAAGGTGCCTCTGTGCATGGCAGGGGGGTTGGAACTAGATAATCTTTATGGTCACTTCCAACCCAGACCATTCTGATTCTCCACAAAGCCACAGTTTTGTGTCTTACTGGCAGCTTCTGATAGCCCACTGCACTCTTAGGCTATATCTGTAGTTATAAATAAGGTGAATGAGGGCTTGTTTTCTGGCCCTGAAAAGACTGGCATAACAAGGCTTGTGACAATATGGCTAAACCTCTGTGAACATTTTGGCTTTGTCCATGCTGCCTATTTGGAACAGCCATGGCTTGAGTTATCCCCTGGACCATAGTCTGAGCATTGCCTGGGATAATGCTAGTTGGCAGGGGTCAAAGCTCTGCTGGAGCTGTGCTTCTGATGCTCTGTGGGTGATTATGGACAGTGACTGAGTTAGTTGTCTGATCCTGCTGAGTTTACTAAGTTATGTGTAGTAATAAACCCTGTGAAAAGACCATGTTGGAATCTCTGTGTTAAAATAATCTCCTTAAGGTAAAGTTAGTAAGTGTAGATAGAAGTCATATAGGAATGATTCCTGGTTTACAGATAGGATTCAGTCAAGTGTTTCTTTGTATTTGTAAGCTTAACTCATTGTGTGGAATATTATCCCATGACCAGAATAAGAGCTGTATTAGTAACCACACTGTCTTTAGGTGGTTCCTATGCACAGGTTGTGACACAAGAAGACACAGAGCATCTTTTACCTCTCAGCATTCCCAGCCTTTCTGCAGGCAGTCGGTGTCGGGGTTGAGGGTACAGAAGGTGTGCAAATCTACCCCTTGGCAGACAGGTGTTCCTTTGAGACTTTACTCTCTTTATTCAGGAATTGGTGTGTGAAAGGAATATTTTCCAAAATATTTTTCTGATAGTGAATTTCTGAGAAGAGAAGCTTATCTCTCCCAGACAGCCACTGCAGGTCTGCTTTTCCAAAGAGTAGGTGGCTGATGAGTACCTTGCAGCTCCTGGCAAGCTCTGAAACCTCACATTAGCTGCTAGATGACAACAAAATATTACATTTTTAATGGGTAAGAAAAGTGGCTGGACTTGTTAGAAGTTTGGGTTTTTTTTCTCCTGAGGTACATTTAATGGCTGTGTCTTACTGTATTTGTTTGACAAAGTTTTAAACTATTTATTGCTTCTTTTCTCTTGCCAGTTTGGAAGAAGCCCTGATATCACTTTAATTCAACAGAAATTGCAAAATCAGAAGGCATGACTGTATGATAAATGTCATTCTTGTTTATATTGGATGATTTCCAGGAAACATATTTATGCCAAATTATAGTGTTTTAATGATGAAAAGTACTAATATTTTCTGAAGAAATTAACTATTTGCCAAAAGCACTCAGTTCTTGAAGTCACCTGAGTCTAGGTGAAAGATGGAATAGTTTGGGTAAAGATGATGTAGTCATTCATATGTACTAAATGGTTAGAGAGGGTAGGGATTGTTTTTTTCCTTTCAAATTCAGCACTGCTTGGTGTACAGGTTGCACATATGAAATCCAGTGAGCTCATTGACTGATACTCAGCTTCTGCAGGTATCAGACAGAGTATAGAAAGAAGGTAGCAGACACGGTTATATCCATGAGTGGGGCTTTGTTACTGGAGTTCCCCAAGGTGTAGTCTGGTAGCCTCCCTAAAGATGTTGAGTAAAGCACAAAACCTACTGGGGTTAAGTTTAGACTTTCTTTAGTAGTAGCAGATGGCAGAAGTGTTCAGTTTATTTGTTCACAGTTTACGGTTTAAAAACACTGAGTGGTCTATTTTGTTAAAAAAGTGTGGGAGGGTGTCAAAGAATGGAGAATGGGGCTGATAATTAGGGAGGGAGTGGTAAGCAGAGGAAATGCAGCAGGAATGCAGGTTGGGAGGGAAGAATGAAGGGCAAAGAAGTTTAATGGGGATGAGAAGAAAAAGATTCTCACAAGGATTCAAGTCTGAGATGCTGATTTGAAAAGGATTACTTACAAAAGATGCTTTTAACTGCCCCTTCTAATCAAGTAATTGTGTATGGCTTATTGCTCCTTATATACAATGATACTCTACATAAGTATTGCTTTTAGTGGTGCTTGTGTAGATTATTCTTTTCCCAGAGTCCATTTACCTTTTTTATTGAATGATACCTTATTGTGTGACTGTTCTCACTGATTTCACCTGAATGACTTAATTAAGAAGTATATGTATATTAAAGAAAACGATTTCTCTGTTTATCTAGAATAAGTTTTTGTATTTCTTTAATGATAAAAGGACTCAGTTACAAGATTGATTGCTGTGGTGTTACTGAAAACTTGGTATAGATCTCATTCTGACTCTCGAGGCTGCTGTTATTTGGAATTTTTATCCAAAATTTCTTAATGGCATTTCTGTTTTTTCCCATAGGCAATGTTCAGTCTCTGCATGGTTGAGAGTGAAGCTGATGAGGTGAATTTACATGGTGTCACAAGCCTTGGTTTAAAACAAGCCCTGGACTTTGCATATACTGGACAGGTATTGTACAGTCCTTCAAATTAGGAGACACCATCAAAAGCAACTGCATTAAAAAATGAGTATGACATTTTTAGAGATGCTAGAAAATATTTTTCTTGTGCAGTGCTCAGTACAAGCTATTTTGATTTAACAGATCTTAATTTTTGTGTACTGTGGTGGATTTTTTCTTTAGATGGATTGTTTAATAAAAACTCTGCTTTATGTGCATCATTGTCAGGTAGGAAACTATGTAGGTCTTGCAAGCCCTTTTTATGGTTCCCTGACTATTCATAAAATCTTAATGTGAGTTGAATCTCCTTGCTAAATTAAATTTAAAGAAAAGTGTTTCCCTTATAATAAATATTTATCAACTCTACTGTGTTTGACAAATTATATAATTGAGGGGAAAAGTAGTCTCTTATTCTCTGGACAGATGAAGTTGAGGCATCTTTGTAAAAGCTTATAGCTACCTTACATCTTCATTTTGGCCCATTCATTATGGTACTTCAGAAAATGAAGAGTGATGCTCCTTTTCCCTCTGCCTTTTACCAAATAAAAGCCCCAAAACAAAAACAAACAAAAAAAAAAAAAAAAAAAAGAAGAAAAAAAGAAGTATTTATAATGTGGCATATCTCTGCACTGCATGCTTGGAGAATGTTGCTGTGTTACTTTGTCTCAGTTCAGAGTTCATGGATAGTGAGCACAGAACACTCAGCTATTTTTGCTTTGGACTTGAAAATTCTAGATAACCAAACTATTTCTGGAATATCACTACGGCAGTTGAGTCCATTGACGCACTAGTGACGTTTATTAGTTAATTTTGAAAAGGAAGGCTTAAATCCCTACTATGATATTCTGAAGAGTCGTTGGGTTATAAAAATTTAAGGCATCTGCTTTCATACTGTGAATTGAGTATATGGCCTTATGTGGGGTTTTTTGTTTTTTCATTTTTATTTTTAAAGGAAACTAAGTAGAAGTAAGGGGAGAAAAAATTAAAGGGGCTGTTTTTGTCACCAGCTCAGAAAACAGTTATGCTTTAGCATTGGTCTTGGAGACTAGCACTTGAATTTCTTTGAAGGAAAATTGAGTTTATGCTGTTTTGGAAAACATTGTTTATTCAAAGATATCTTTGATATAAATGATAAACAGAGATGCCATACTATATAAGTGAATTAGCTACATGACTTGTCATTGGTATGCTTTTCTTTCTTTCAGTTAAAAGCTTTTGTTAAAAATGAACTGTCTTTGATTGAAATGAAAATGTTAGGTACCTATACATCGTCATATTAGTAATTTAAAACTATAGGTTGATTATTCTGAAGAGAAAACTCTGGTTAAATGAAAGTATCATTTTAGAAGATGGGTTGTAATTGATTTCTATCTGATCCATCCCATATGCTGTGATTAGAGGCATTCCCCATCTTTCTGCAAAATTCAGTCTAACAAACCCGTGTAAAATACATTGGAAACCTTTGAAAGGATGAATGTGGCTTTTGTGTAACCCAGCAAATGACCCCAGATTGCTTCCAGGATAATATCCTCAGATTCCTGGGAAATATGTACCTTCTGTCGCTGGCCCTTTAGACTTTTGAGTCTCTCATTTTCAGGCATAACCTACTTTGAATAAGTGAGTGGGTTTCCTGAGTTAAATATAGATGTGCACGTATGTAGCTGCTCATACATAGAAGTGATTATAAGGCGAGGCTGGCTCTGTCGTGTCTGTCAGATGCACCGAGTGCTTCTTGGATGCACAGACAAATGAGAAGGATTCTCTAAGAGTTGTTCAAAGATGCCTTTGAAGCACAACTCGGTGAAATGTGGGTCTGAGAATTAGCAGTGTTTCCCTTTCATCCTTGGAATTCTCTTCTGGTACTGTGTTTGTATTGAGCATTGCTGGTGTTCAGACTCAGACTGACAGAATCTGGGTGAGCATTTCAAGGTAGTGAGTGGGAGTAATCCACAAAGGCTATTAATAAATAACTGGATTACTCCATGCTTATATCAGAGTCCTGAAAACAGAATTGTCTTTAGCTTGGTTTGCAAACTCTTCTTGTATTTATAAGAGTATTTCTCAATAATCTGACAGTCACTCATGCCAAATACAACCTTATATTGCTCTGAAAGTATGGGGCTATCAAGATATGAAGTGCCTCTTAAAAGTCAAAACAATGAACTCTCTCTCTCTTCTTTTTTTTTTTTTTTAAAGCAGACTTGGCCAAAATGTTAGTTCAAAAAATTGCTGTTTGCCTAGGCAACACTGTGAATCTCCCTAAAATATCCATGTCTAAACAGATAAGTAATTAGTTGCAGCTTTCTTCTCTTTACTTGTTTAATATACTACATTTCTATTTGGCACATTACATTTCAAATTGAGTGCAGCTTTCTGTGTAAACTAATATGCTGGAGACATCTGGTGGAAATATTTAATAATGCACAACAGCAATATTTGGTGTCTGCAGTTTTTGAAAGTTATTAAAATGAAGAAATTTAATTTTTAGAATGACCATGAAATCTGTAATTAAACTCTGTTATCCTTGCCTCTTTTTGTTAATTTGAAATCTTCCAGCAGACTTCAAATACAACTTTCATCTTCCTGTCCACTTCGGCAGACAGTACCTTATTGTAATTACTGTTGAAAATATTTTGCTTTATAGGAAAAGTTGATTGTTCAGAAGAAAAGAATATATCAAAATTCAAATTAAGTATAAATAATATAACTCCAACTGAACTAATATATAACAATGGTCCTTAATAATTACAAAGAAAGAAATTTTGTTACAGAAATAAATAAAAACTGACAAAAGGAATGGCTGTAGACCTTGATTTTGTTCTTTGCGTGTATGTTCTCAGTAATACTTTAATAATAAAATCTTCAGCAAAAAATGTCTTAGATATATTTAGTCTTGTCCATAGGTATTTTACTATGTAATCCACATATTCAGAATTCAGAGATACAGTTCTTCTCCTTTTTAGGTGACTGTTTTCCTGTTGTAGTTGCTGTATCCTTTCTTCCCAAAAGGGCTTTTACGTCATTCTCTCTATTACTTCATAGCAGGCAGTGGTAAGGCCAGGCCAGAGTCTCAGTGAGTGGATTATTCTCCCTTTCTTCTCACAAGGGCATTTTGTGAGTGTCAGATGTGCCTTGGAAGGGAGATTGATCAAGTTACAAATCAATTTACAAACTATCTGTTTTAGAATACTCATATAGAGAAGCATTTCCAGGCAAAGAGTTTGGAGCTCACAATTCCTGCTGTCAAAATAAGAGCCTAAGTCACTGTGTCAGAGACTCGTGGGCATTGTTGTCTGCTCTTTTTGACTACCTTTTAAAAAGTTTAACTAATTTGTTAGAAAGAGACATAATCTTGGAGGAGTGGGGTAGCCACTAAATAGGCCAGTGTAGTTGGCTGGTAAGTCAGGGGAGCACTGGCTTTAATTTGCAGTGGATGATTGTGATCCTAATTCAACAAAAATACAAAATAAGTCCCATGCATACTGAAATGTTTCTTACTTGGATCTTTTTTCTTTGTTAACATATGTTCCATCCTGTGTCTTTAATCTATGGCAACAAATATTTTGTCTTTAGATAGAATTTTATTTGAGGACCTGAAAATACATTACCAAAGCAAGAAATCTCTGTGTTTATTTTGTTGCATCACGGTAGGAAATCATTTGGGAGAAAATAACTTTCCAATGATAGTACAGCACTCTAGTAGCTTCTTAGTACTTAGTACCAAGTTCTCTTAAGTGTCATTTTTCTAAATGGCTGGTCTGTTTTTTCCCCTAAACTCTAATACTTTGTTTTTGTATTAATAGAAATTACATCTTCCCTAAGTTATAATATTATCCTGAATTAGTAAAGCAGAAATTAGTGAGGAAGAATTAGTGGGGAAGCCGTTATAAATGAGGCTTTTTATGTTCAGCTCTTTTTCCCATAGTGGATTTTGGGGGTAATTTGTCCTTTGATGCCTTCTTAGCCCACGATTAACATAGCCTTACTTCCTAACTATGGCATGTTGAAATGTTTTCTTTTAAAGAAGCACCATACAAAGTTGCACTTACAATGATTCAAAAATAGGCTATAAACTTTGTTATTACCATATTTAACAGGTTTTCTTTTACTCACAAAATGCTAATGTAGCAGCAGTGTTTCAATAAAGGCAATATCAGTATATTATTCCAGTTACAAATCTAGAACTTCATTTTATTTCCAGGCATGCTGCTCCCAATATTACTTCAATGCATTTCCAGTGTGATCCTATTTAACTATTGCCTTTACTTTGTATTCAGTTAGTTTGAGACCTGTCATCCTCTTAACAGCTATTATTACTTTACCAAACAGCTTTCAGGAATTGGTAGAGTACCATCATGTGATTTTTCAAATTAATGCACACAAACCTCTGATTAGTTAAAGTATTATCTTACAGGTCCTTTTAAAAATTGTTCATTTAGCTTTGTTATTTCTTTAAAAAAGCCATGAAAGAGTAAAAGATCTTAGATAGTAAAGAAATAGTAGAAATAATTATTATTTCTAAGTACAACTATTTCTCCTTATGATTTTTTGGATTCCCTTGTAGAATCTTGGCTTTCATTTCTCATCTGCTCCCCTCCCCATCTGATGCTGGCAGTTTTTCTGGTGATCAACCAGTATTTCATCTGCCATTTTTAGTTAAGACCAAGGTGAGGCAGCTGTCAATATCTTAGTGCCCCTTATTGTGTTGACCCTCTCTTGTGGGTGGAGGTGTATTGCAAAGCTGTATTGTGATGGTTGATTTTCTTGGGTAAGTGACCCGCTGCATCCTGTGCACAGCAGTTCCACTGGCTGCTTTTAGATTAAAATGATTCAATTCAATTACCTGCTGTCCCTAGCAAAAGGGAATTCAGCTCTTTTCTACCGGGGGACCATATGCCAAAGTGATGGATAACTGAATACAACAGGTCTGTGTCTTACTGTAAATACGTAACATAATTTTTCAATGCAATTTCAAAGCAAAAAATATGAATTTGATACTTAGATTTGGACACTTCATTTTTTCACTTCTCTCAGGATAATATTTTTTCTGTATTTAGCACTAGGGTTTAAAGCTGCTAGGTCCTAGGTACCCAGTTCAGCTGCAGATTGCCTAAAAGGCTTAGACTAATACAGAGCTTTAATTAACTCACTTTATGTAGTTAATTGTAGAGAAAATTGAATATTTCACTTTTTTTGCCCTGGACAGGAATTTAGCTAGGGACAAGACAGCTTTTGTAGTGCTGAAAGTGATTAAAGTAATGAAACACCTTCTCAAAGAGTAGTGAATTTGCTTGGAGTCTTGCTTATCCAAACCCTCTTTAATTATAGTAATGGTACTTAATGGTGGTGTGAAGCTATGTCAGGGAAAGTTCAGGCTGGCCATGATGAAAAGGTGTCAGGTCACTGGAACAGGCTCTCCAGGGAAGTGGTCATGACACCAAGCTTGTCAGAGTTCAAGGAATGTCTGGACATTAGTTTTGGATGGCCCTGCAATTAGCAGGGAGATAGGACTAGATGATCTTTATGGGAGCCTTTCAAATTGAAATATTCTGTGATTTTATAATGTGTATGCTGTGCACTTAACATGGGTTTTCTTCTAATGTTCTGGGAAAATATTATGATGCATCAGAGAAATGCTGGTCATGATGCTTTCTGGCATTGGCTAATGAGACATCTGGATTTTATGGCAAGTGCTACCAAACATTGTGTGCCAGGGCTTTGGGCAGTTGCCTGCAGGGGACTAGAACTTTCTCTCCTCACTCACTTTTTTGAAGCAGCACTTGTCAATGTGCAAGGAGCTCAGTATTCAGCTGAATCATGAATGAGCAGGGAGACAGGCAGAAGTGCTGTCTGGTTGGGAGTGAAATGCAGTCTAAATTACTTTAAAAGAAAAGTTAAGGTGTTTGATTGCTCTTAAGCACATGGAATGATCTCCATCAGGCAAAAACAACTGATACTTGTGTTTGATGCCTGTCTTGTTTGAGATGCTGATCACTGCAAGGGGAGTCAAGGAGGAATTTTTTTTTTTTATCAGACTGGCAGGAATCTTAGAAATTTTTTTCTTGTTTTCTGTGTTAAATTCCATACAGTTTACTTTCTAGAATTTTCTGACAGGGCTGCATCTTTCCTTATTCTTGGAAAATGGAACTTAGGAGAACTTGGTATTAAGCACTAAGAAACCACTTGTGTGCTGTGCTGTCTTTGGAAAGTTATTTTCTCCCACATTAAATATGGCTGCATATTTTCTTACTGTTTACAGCATAATACTGGTGTATTTTTAATGTGAATCATGCCACCATCTCACTTTTCCATTGTCCCATAAACAGCTGTATGAAAATGAGAAAAATATGAGGGATATATGAGTAGCTGGAATGAAGGTGATAAAAGTGCATCTTCAACTTGCAGTTTAGCCTTCTTGGGCCTAAAGCAGCTATTTTTTAGTGTCTTTAAAAATGTATGGATAAATATAGTGGCCTGCAGTATTCAGGGAATAGAATGTTATAGTTGTTCTTTCCAGATAAAAACCTCATGAGACTCCACAGATGTGACAGTTAATCTGGATCTTACCTTCTCCCTCAGGCTCTAAGTTGATTTGTTGGAAAGGACAGTTGAAGGAGTTTCCTTTTCATTCTTTTTTGGCTGTAATTGCCCTCTTTGCTCTGACCTTAAAGTATTTTTTTTGGTAGGCCTATAGGGCTTTCTTGGCTGTAGGAGGGTAGGATTAAAAGAGTGGGATGTTTTTGATCTGGACAATGTGGAGGTGAGGCCTGAGTAGTTGTTCTTAGGAAAGGGTGGTGGTTCTTCCTCTGTTGCCACAAGTCTCAAAGAAGATTGAAGAGAGAGAAAAGATGCATGATACCAGTTAAGTATTTTCCCATGCTTACCCATTGGTCCTAAGGTGTTGGAGGGGATGCAGGTTGAGGTGGGAAAGGAAGAAAGAAATCTTTGGCTAAGAGGGAATAAATTCTAGTTTTGAACTGCTGGCTGGAGGGTAAAAATATGGGGCAGGGTGTTAAGGCCCCTGTGTTTCTATAACAATGGGACTGGTTATAAAATTCCCTTTTCTGCCTCAATAATGTGGTTGACAAAGTCAGGTTTAATTTGCCATTTTCTAGTTCTTGCATTTGAAGAGAAACTTTCTGCAATATATCCACGAAGTATAAGTGGATACATTTCCAGATAGATTAATATTATATGTCTAAAAATAGTGTATCTAAGAAATTACATAATCTGCCTTTCTAGATCTTGTGACCTCAACATTCTGTTACAGACAGCCAGATTTTGCATCGCTTCAATCTCTTGGGCTTGTGGGTCTGACCAAAATAGGGACCAGACTGTATTTTATGAATTTTCTCTGGGGGGTTTGTGGCATGATGGAGAGTAAGTAGAAAGGAAGCTTTGAGGAACAGGTTTCCTGTTTGAAAACAGTCATTGTCAGGGCAAAGTAGTTTGTCAAAGTAAATAATTTTGAAAACTAGCAGTATGTCAGGCTTGATGGCTTAGGAAAGGATGGATCATGTACCACAAGATCTGCCTGTAACATACAGGGAAAGGGTGCTTAAGGGGATTTTCTGGGGTACCACCATATGCCAGAGAGAAGTTGAAAGTATAATGAAAATTAACCCCTCAAAATAAGGATTGGATACAGGGGTGATTGTAAGGTGCAGCCAGGTGCATCTAATTAATCTCAATGTAAAAATAATGCAGCAGCCACTCTAATGTAGCCTGTGTCATGAGTAAGTACATTCTTCACTGATGGAGGTTGTAGTTTTTGTCTGAATTTGATGAGTCCAAATTACTCTTAAGTTTCTGCCCCAGTAATTATGCCTCATAATGCTTGGGTTGAGGATGGATTACAGAAAATGATTAAGCTTCTCTCTGTATTTTCACACTGAGAATTATGATGAATTTTGAGGTTGTGAATCCAGAGTAGACCTTAGTTTCACTCTCCTTGATTTGCAATAAGCATCATTCTTTTGGCCTCAGATCTATTGTTTTGAGATTTAGACAAGCAGAGGAGAGTCAGTCACTGTTTGTACTTGTGGTGTGCATTTGGTGGTGTTTATGCGCATTTACTGTTAATATTTGGTATTTATGTGCATTTACTGTTAGTATTGAGCTGGAAGGCCTGTATGACATATAAACACCTATGTTGGTAATTAATAAGAACCAAGCAATTGCTTTATTGTATAAAAGCTCAAAGGTGTGGAATAGTTGTGAATTACCCCAGTTTCAGTAGAGGGAAGGCTTGCAATATTTTCTTCTTCTTTACTTATAATTTTATTTTCCTTGTGGATTTTACCAGCCTGCAGTTTCCCAGTGGTGAACATTTAGAATAGGTAAATTAGGTTTTTTTGCCTAAATCCAAATGAGTATTGAATAAAAGTTCAGATAGTTCACTTTAAAGCGAAGTTTTGTGAAAAGATAAACTAGACTTTCCTCCCTTATCTTGGGAAGCACAGAAGTGATTCTGTTTTCTCAGTAGAATATAGATTGCGTGGTAAAGGAGGGCTGTAAAAATGGAAGAATATGTAAGAAATACGTCTGCCACCTTGAAATGAACTTTTGTTGATGACTTTGTGCAAATCATCTCTAGACAGTAGCCTGCCACCCTCCTTGCCTCTTGTCCTACTTCTTATCTCAGAGTGCTATTAGTGTTATTTGAAAATGGATTGCTGTAGCTTTCAAAGACATGAATATTATTGCAGTTAGATACAGTTTGTCTATGCCACAAGGTACTAATCTGCTTAGGGTTCTGGTTCTCTGGCTGACAGTAAGTAATGTGCCAGAGGATGGCAGCTCCTCAGTGTCAATCGTGTCTGAATGAAAAACACTGCAGGGTCTATACCAGCTTGTTTAGTCTGACCTTGAGCTCTCACTTGAAAATACTTGAGAGTGACATGATTTTATTTGTTTGTTTTTTTTAAATCTGTGTCTGTTGGAGATATTTTTGTTACTGAAATCTGTTCTGTTCAACTACCTCTCATAATTCATAGCAACCTCAGCAGCACCAGCCAAAAACCTGGATTGTGCTGGGCCTGCTTCTCATTTACAGTCGGATCCTTACATGAATTTCTGGCTAGATAAAGAACCTTCATGTTTTATATAGTATGTAAATGACATATAATGTTCACTTAAAACCTAGTATTAATAAATGCAGTGATTTGCACAAGCATTAAGGATTTCATATGCTGCCAGAACTCAATGTAAATGAGTTCTTGATGTAAGCAAGGATCAATCCCCTTCTCTCCTTCTCCTAATATATCCATTATGTTGGAGATATTTTGTGGTTTTGCTTGAAGAAATGCATACACTTTTTTTTTATTTCCCTCAAAAATAGTTAAACTACAAAAGATGCATTTGAATATCTTTCCTTTTGTTTTCCATTTTCCTTATTCCGCTGCACTTGAGGTACACAAATGATGCTGTGAGATAAAACTGAATTGTGTGAGCAGAAAGAAAAGAATCTGAAAGCAAGCTTTGCTTCCCTGTGGAGCAGTGAGAGACTGACCTCATGTGGTGTGAAACCAAAGTTGCCGGGGGAAGTACAAGGATAAAATTGAATATAGCAAGCAGCTTTGAAAATTTAATTTTTATCATGCATTTCTGATTTTTTTTTTGATGTTGTGCTACTTAAAAGATTTTAATATAGATAGTTTGTCATCTGATTGCTAATAAGAAGCTGACCAGTGTCCATATTCCCAAAGACATTTTTGTGTCCCAAAAGGGATGCTCTAACAAGCTGACCCCAAGACAGCGGTCTATAAGCTGTGGCCCAATTATCCTTACTGCTGCCTGTACACGATTTTAATTGAAATGAGTAGGAGTTTCATGTCAGCAAGTAGCTGAATAATCAGTCTTGGTTTCCATGCCCTCTCTGGCACTTCCCCAGCAACATGCTCATTGTGCTTTCAGAGCCCTGCTCTCTCAAATGAAGACAGTGGTTAGGAAAATTATAAAGTGGCACCATGCAGAATAGGCAGGGTGTTCCTAGTCTATATTTGTTTTACATGCTTGAATAAGATTATTAGTGGAGACTTGTGAGTCAATTCTGTTGGCCTGATTCATCAGTATATGTGGAAGGATCTGAGTATACAGATAACAAAATGAGCTTCTGTTATTTTGAAAAGTCTCCTTCTTAAACAGCACACATTTAGTTTCAAAGGGTTTAAGGGATATTGTGACTTTGGGACTCTTACAGGAAAAAGAAAATAACGAAAAAAAGTTTAAAAATCCTTTGGGGAATTCAGATGAACTTTAGAAAATCTGTCCCTATTCTGTAGAGGGTTCCCTATATGCTTTATTGTATTCTCTTGTTTATGTTAACTTAAAGGCCTTTGTTATTTCAGATATTTCATATATTCTACCAGTACTCTGAGTACATCTTCCAGATGACAAACCTTCCATTTTCTTCTTTACAGATCCTCTTGGAACCAGGGGTGATACAGGACGTCCTAGCAGCTGGGAGTCATTTGCAGCTGCTGGAGCTTCTCAGTTTATGTTCTCACTATCTCATTGAGGTGAGGCTTTTTGGCCTGATCAGCTGTTTCTGTTTGGTACACTTTTGTTTCAAGCCTAATTTCGATAGGAGACCATTAGTACAATACCTGATGTAATCTAAATGGCAAAAACTGAATTTCGGGAGATCTGGTTTTTGGGTGTAATTTGGGTATCAGTTTATGGTCGATGCTTTATCCCTCCATCCGTTTTGTCCATTTCATTCCTGAAAGCAAGAATGGTCCACAGCACGATTCCCCTTTTTACCAGGGAATTTGCCGCCTTCTACTTCAGTGTACCAAATGTGAAGATATTTCCCTATTAGGATCATGAGTTTTGCGACAAATTCAGACGTGTAATTCACAACAGAAAATTGACATTTATTCCAGGGCACTGCAGCCTCTCGCTGAAGGAATAGGGCTTGTTTTAATGGCACCTTATTCTCAATGAGCCTTATGCCTGTAATGCCAATTCCTTTATGAAACAAAAAAATTGAGTTGTGGTAAAGATTTTTTTTGAGCTTGGCTTGTATAGGAAATGGCAGCAAGAATGATGGTATGATGGTAGCAAGAACATGGCTTTGACGGGTATCTGTGAAAAGCCTTCTAAAAATAAAATGGCAATAGCAGTTCTACAGAACTGTTTGCTCCTGTCAGTAACTTTTCATCGCTGTTTCTGCAATGGGATGTGTTAACTGCACCTGGGCAGCACTTGGGCATGGAGATGCACATCAGCACAGTGCTCTTAGTGTGCACTTGCCTTCCCAGTGTAGCTGCCTTTGAGCAGTGGGAGTGTGCTTGGCAGCACGCTGAGCTCCTGCACACCAGGGGCATGCAGCATCTCCTGCTAAGAACTTCAGGATGTACTTGAAGGCTTTGTGTCTTACAGGGAAAGAATCTGTTCTTTGAGTGTTAACCTTAGGAAACCCTTCAAAATGTATATTCAGATAATAAGTTGGTATTGTTTTGTGCTTTATATTTAATTGATTTAATTTTTTATTTAATTGATTAGAAAGTTAAAGGCGCTGACAGAGGGCTGCAATTGTTTTTGGGTTTTTTTTAAGAATGCAGGAAGAGATTTAATTTTTCTGAGAAAACAGACATGGGTTGTCATGGGAAAGATGATTGGTTTGAGAAATAAGAACTGTGAGATACCAAATAAGCCACAAGACCATTTGACCTACTGACTGTCAGGCAGGCATGAGAAAGATATAAATCTAACACATGTAGTCATATAAAATGTATTTAATGGTCCTCAAACACACCAGTCAGTATATGTCTTTGATGCTTATGTAGCTCTTACTTTGTCAGAAATTGAACTAAAGAGACTATTACAGCAAAGAAGCTACAGAAAATATTAAAGAGTGGGAAAAAGTTGGTTTGTTGTGCTCATCAGGTAGGGATGTGAGAGGATGTAGGAGTATACTCAACATAAACCCTTGTGCTAACTTGTCCTGTTTAGGCTAAACTAAAACTTCTTTTCTATTACCTGTGTTGAGTAGCCTCTGGTATTTGTAGCTCTTCTCTTAGTATCATCTTAACACTTTTAATCCAAATGCCATTGCAGGGGAAAGACAGTCAACTAAAGAGTTAGAAGTGCTT
The DNA here is from genome assembly GCF_035770615.1 of Melospiza melodia melodia. Taxonomy (NCBI): domain Eukaryota; kingdom Metazoa; phylum Chordata; class Aves; order Passeriformes; family Passerellidae; genus Melospiza; species Melospiza melodia. Next base: position 128,903,009 of record NC_086196.1, read on the forward strand.
TGAATCTTGGCCTTAATGTGCAAGCTATAGTCAATTATTTAGAAATAAATTGCTAATGAATTTAAAAAATGAATCAATCCCAAAATCACACTAGCCCCATAAAAAACCCAACACTTGGAGTTAGTGAATATTTCTTCCAAATGACTCTGTGATTAACAGAGCACTAAAAATTTTCTGGACATGACAGTCAGAGAAACCTTTAGGTTGGAAAAGCCCTTTAAGATGAAGTGTAACCACAAAATAACTTGGAAAATAATCAGAGGCGCTTTAATTCCTCTCCTGCTAGTGCTTTTCCTGTTAATTTCATGTCTTTTGATGCATTTGGCTCATGCATATGTTTATTTGCATGATTTTTCCATTTCTACAACTTAACAAGATTACTGTGTCTTTCATGAGTCATAGAAACCACAACGTTGTGGTCTGCAGTTTCTGTGGGATGTGTGAAAGATGTGAAAAAGCACTGTTTTGCCTTGAATAGTGTGCCAGGGTGGGACAACTGGAGATACACTGCGCTCAAAATAAAGAGGAAGTGGGACCCAGTGTCCAGATTTACAGTAGTTGAGATAAGGAATTAGGTAGTGGACGAAGGGGAAAAAAGAGGAGAGTATGTGGTGGAAGACAAAGAGCAGTGCTAGTTCTGTAACCTATTTTTGAATCAGGATCTCATCATAAAGGTTTGGAATCTGCATGCACATGTGTGAGGTGGCTGTAGCTTATACCACATCGGGATTTAGGCTGTATTTTACTCTTTTTACAGTATTTTTTTTTACCAAGTTCACCTCAGCAAGGCATACATGTAGACAGGTCTGCAGTCTGCATAGATCACAGTAAGAATTTACCTGCCTTGTTTGTTTGTATGGTTGCAGTCCATGCAAGTAATCAGCCTTGAGTGGTTGCTGCAAGTCTTTTTAGCAGAGGTTAACAAGGTACTGCACGTACCTTAAAACTGTGACATCTTTCAGGTCCAAACTAATTAAATCAAATATCTATTTATGTTCTACATAGTACTGTGTGACTTTAAAAAATAGCTCTTGCTTTATTTTAGTACTATCTGCAAATGAAATCCAAGTAGATAAAGAAGGCTTCCTTAAAACCACTTATCCTCTCTGCAGTTGGTAACTGGGGTGCCTTGTCACCCCATGTGCTGTGATACGGATGCTGGAAAGGGAATAGTGCTTGCCCTTTCCCTTCTCTCTGATGAACTAGTGTGCCAGAGTTCTTCATTTACAGTGCTGCTGAATTTCTTTCATGCTGTTTTGGATTGTTCAGCTATCATGAACTTAGCTTAGTTTAGCCTGAATTCAGAAAATACAGTGTGTGGGATCTAGCTGTCATTTATTGTTGTGTAATGATGACACAGAGTTTTAACTTGTTAGGATTGCCTTTAACTGTTTTGATTAGACCAAGCTTTTCCTGTATGAGTGCTGCTCTTATTGTTAGCACTCGTTCCAGCTCTTCTCTAGATCTTCCAGCCTGACAGTTCATTGGAACTGTCTTGAACACTTTCATCTCTTTTTGATACTTTTATCTGGGGCCTGTAATAATGCCATGCATTTCAATAAGGATGGAGTTTTTTGGCTACAAATGCAATTGGCATTGCCTGTTCATGTATCTGTTTCAAGGCACATTGGTAGTCTGTGGGGTTCCAAAGAATACTGTAAAGATCTGATTCATCTAAGGTGATTGCTGAAGTGTCTGATTGTCAAGAATTATTTCTAGTTTGCTGAGGACAGAACAATTTCCAACCAATGCTGACTTTTATATTGACTGGTCTTTAAGGAATTTCCTCTTGGTTGTCTCAGAATAAACAAAATGTTATTTTGACTATGACAGATCCTCTTTTTATAGACTAAAGAGCTTAGAGGACTTTAATGTTTTGATGAATTGAAAAAAATAATTCTTTAACAAATTGTTTAAATTGCATTTATGGCATTTTTTAAAAAGAATTCTCAATCAAAGGAAAGACAGGAAAAGTGAGAGGAACATTTTCTCCCTACCCTCAATTAGGCAATGCAGTGGAGGTTTCTGACAACACTACTAGTTTCTTAAATGCATTTTATCATCTATAAACTTCTCATTATCAAATGTTCTGTTGCATCTAATGTTGATTCAGTATTTTCATTTGAAAACTCATGCTCATTTTAGATTTGATAATTTACTAGTTTTCATTTTAAAACTATGGTTTTATGGTAAATAATATTTTATGGTAAAATATTATTATGGTAAATAATATTTTCTTTATTTGCAAACAAGAGAAATGCCCAAGTATTCCCTATTTTTGGTCTTAATTCCAGCTTTGTGTAATGAAACTTCTCCCCCCAAATCAGCATTTTCATATCTTGAATTATGATTATTCCACAACCTCTGCTGTTTGGGGGTTTTGTTTCTAGCTTCATTTGTAGAAGGGGACTCTTTTGAAGCATGCTGATGTATTTTATTTGAGATACATACATATTCATGAATCTCTCATGTCATCTGCATAATTCTCAGGTACATTAAACATTGAAACAAGGCTTGTAAGAGCACACATCTGTCTCAGGCTGAACAAACGGTAAGGCAATGCATTTTCCTTATCTGCTGCAGAGGTGTGGGAGAGCTAAAGGCTTGAACTTGGTGTTCCTTCAGTGGCACTAAGGTCTGTGATCACTCACACAGCATTTGCTTGTAGCCTGCACCTCCAATTCTCTTAGGTTCTTGTTTCCCAGGTTCTTCCTCCAGCTCAGGTTGATTGTCAGTTTTGGCTGAGGTATTTCAGAATGGGCTAATGCAGAGAGCTGCAGCCAATAGGAAAACTTGGCAATAAAACAGGAATGGGTTATCTGAATATCTCCTTTGCCTTTTAAAAGTGGACCATGTTTGTCACATGATTTAGGAAAAAGCAAGAGATAACGAATCAAAGGCATTAAATGTGGAGGTCATCTGAAAAGGGACTTTTTAAATGGAACGGTAGAGAACATGGTATTAGGTAATGTCTTTGTGATGACCTATTTTGCACTTTAAAGCTTGTGAATGTTTTTCTGAAGGATATGTGACAACTTTATTCTTATGCAAGAGAATAAATGTGTTAAAACATTTATTCAGAACATAAAAATGTTTGTTTCATGAGTATGTCTGAGTTACATAACTGCTTGTAGATCTGAGAAATTTTTGTCTTTTTCCTCAACTGTTTGTGTATTCAGTACCAGAGAGCCACAAACTGCAAATTATTTCAACAATCAAAGAGTCTTGATAAGGAGGGAATGCTGTCGAGAGTGTAAGTTTTTAATGGAATTTCCTTCTTCTGATCAACAACAGCTCAGTATTGTGTGGGTAGTAATTGGTTTTTAAAGCAGAGGTTGATTTCCACTGGCATTCAGGCATCTGGGATATTGGACTGCCCATAATTGAAATCTCAAAGCTAAGTGATTTTTATGTATATTCTGAAGTATAATATTTTTTTTCAGTGGAGTTCTAGGTACATCCTGAATACAGTCATGGTATGATACTTGTGGGTGAGGAGTTCAGAAGTTGCAGAGCAATCCAAAGCAAAGCTTAGACTCATTTCTGAGAGGCAGGATGTGGCATTACTGTTAGATTGCATTTATCCCTTTAATTTTCTGTTGCCAGATTAGGCACCTTTTGTGAAGAACAAATTAAGTTTACACACTGGACAGAGTCAGGGATATGATTTATGTTATGTATATTGGTTGGACAGTGGCATAGTTTCAGTACAGACTTATTTGAAGTGACTGTCCTTGTACTTTATTCTGGAAATTATTATTCTCATAGTTCCTTAATTCTGGAAATTATTTCTTATTCTCATAGTTCCTAGGAGGAGTAGGTATAGTAGACATGAGCAGTGATGATCCTGATTGCCCCTGAAGTTATTCTGAATTGTAAAAATTCTTCTTGGTATCCTAAATGTTTTTTATGTCAGGTGAACTTGAAGCTTTGATGCCAGTTTTCCTATTAGTTTTAAGTGCATTAAGTTCCCTGCTAAATGGTAAATGTATCAGATTACTTTTTAGAAGCTTCATTACTTTAAATGGAACTCTGCTTGCTTGCTACTGATGTCAGTCATGCCATCTTTGAAGACAGCTAATTTAAGATAAAAAGGAAAGAACATTTTAGGTGAGTGACTAAAATAAGCCTGGGCCCAGCATTGTACAACAGCAGTCAACTGGAATTTTCTTGGAGCTGCCTCTGTGCTGTCCTGCTCTGGTTACTTGTATACAAAAACAGACAGTGAGGAGGATCAGACTTGGGATACAAAAATAAGATTAATCAACTGACAAATCCTTCTGGAATAATTAATGGTAATAATTGAAACAGGCAAGTTATCTTGGGTAGGGGCATTTGATTTTTAACCTTCTTCTCTAATGGTCAATTTAGGCTTGAAAAACAGGTTTTTTTCCTGGTGTACAAATTCCTAATGATCTAAATATTTTCTTCTTCTAATTTTAAACTATCTGAATGTGTTGTAGATTGAAATATGTTACTGTTTTTAAATGGAAGAAGCTACAAATGAATTTGTGTGTGGATTAAAAGGAGTGTGCATGGTTTATGTATGTGGGTAAGCCAGAGCTTCAAAGCTATTTATTTTTCTTAAACCAAACTTCTCCATTTGGAACAGTGCCAGTGACAATCCTAACTTTCACTAAGATAAACTCCTTCAGAGATGAATTAATTCCTACACCAGAGATTGAGAGCATCACCTTTGTATTGCTAGAAGCCCCAGATCAGTTGGGATTTTAGCTCCTGGGTTTTTCATATAGAGCGAATTAAACTGCTGGAAAGAAAATCTAAAGGTCATCTAGCAACCAAGGCTTGCTTTTTTTAACTAATACTGAGTTTTTAATCTAAGTACATGCATGCACACTCTGCACACTCCCCTCAATCCCCCAGAATTAGTCACCACCAGCAAGCTTAAGTCTACCAGCTTTATCCTGTGGTGAAGTAACCTTCCCATGCTAAGAATACAAAGTAGACAAAAATAATGTCTTACCTTTCCCTGTTTTTAAGTGTTACACAACCAGTTGTTGCTGTGCTAGCCTGCTATTTTTTGAAGGAGCAGGTTTTGTCAGCTGTTGTCATTGAGCCATTGATAGTCATTAGAACAGTTCTTGGACAAAGCTCAAAAATAACTTGGGGATTTTTTTTCTGCTATCTCTTTAATATACTGATACATTTCAGAGATAATAATCTATATATATGAAATGTGGTTCCACTTAAAATGAGACTCAGGGAAAAAATTATGGTGGGTTTTTTTTTCCATTTTTCAATTGGTATCAGTGAGGAAGTTGAAAATATACCAAAGTGACAATACCCAGTCACTTTGAATCCCATTCTTACTATAATCCACTTGCTGCTATTTATCTGCAGTGTGTATTGAAACTGATGAGGGATGTGTAAAAAAATGATGCTGCAGCATCTAGATTAACTATTGCTGGCAAGATCAGAGCTCCCAAGCTGTCTAGGTAGCTGTATGGGGACACATTGCCAGTCCTCTGCAGCAAAGTTACAGGAGAGGAGAGGTCACAAATTGGGAGGAGACACTCAGTGCTGGATCTGCCATCTCTTTGCAGGTTCTGTCAGGAAGGGCAAGCAGCTTTGGTGTGTGTTTTAAATAGGAGCAGGGAAACTGTACGGCTTCACAGTTTCCCTCCCTGCCCTTCTCATGTTGTCATTTTAGCCAGTGTAGACTCTTTAGATGACCTTTCTGTCTATCATTCCCTGAAAGATTTCTGCTTCTGGAATCTTTCCAGTATTTTTATAAAGCTGTAAACAGGGCCTGATGAATGCCAAAATGCTTAGTGTACAAAATTCTTCTTTGGTTTTATTGCCATCTGATCGATACTAATGTTTTATGTTCTCCCTGTCCCCAGTGTATTTCAATTTAAATTCTCCTTACAAGTTGAGGCAGTTTGGATGCACTTCCAAAATGGAGGTATTTGTAACTGGATAGTTCAGCTATCTTTATCTGCTTGTGTTCTCAGCGACATGTCCACTTAGAGGTCTGGAGGAAAATTTTGTTTATTGCAAGAAATGACACCCAGAATGGCTGAACTGGACTTGAAATGAGGCAGTCGGGGCTTTCCTACCTGGGCCTGGGCAGCAGGTGGCAGTGTGAGTCCATAACAGTTTCAGCAGAGAAATTCAAGCTAAAATCAGAAAAAATGAAAAGAAAAATTATTTATTTTTACTCCGTATTAGTCTTCTGACCTAATCAGTAAAAAAGTCATTATTCACACAACACTGGGCAATATGCATTGTAATTTTTAACAAATAATAGGAAACTGTTAATGTTTTCAAAGGAAATACAGTTCTGTCTTGTGCAGCAATGGTCATTTATCACTGCACTTTGTGAAATCACTCATTTGTTCTAATTTGAATGTAAATGACTCTAAGGTTTTACAAATAAGGTGACAGACTCACATAAATGTAATTGCAGGGTTCATCTCTCTCTTTTTATATATCACTCATTAAGTTATGAATTAAATACATCGTATTAAACCAGGGGCATGTCCAATGATGATATTGTAATGGCAAATTACTCTATGCTATTAGAGGTGTATTTTTTATTCATGGACATTAATTTGTCATTAAGCGGCATTAGTTTAGCACTTTTATGTGGAAGACGTGACCTGAAAGAGGAGACTTACAGCTCTAATGTGAAAGAAGAGGAATATAGGCACCAGACATAGAGAGGGGTTTTTTACCTCCTGGAAAGAAACAGAGAAAAATTTTACTTACATTTGTTTTCATGTAAAGCACTTTGAGTTGTATTAAGCCATTTTAGCAAAGGTATTTCTGAAACAAGAAAATCCTTTGATTATGAAGTATTTACAATATGGGAAAAGCCAGAATGCTAAGTACGAAATGGTGACTATAAATCATTTGTAACCTATGAACCTGAAGAGAACATTTGGCTTGAAGTGAGTTACAATCTGATTTTATCTCAGAAGTATCACTGTGGTAGAGAGCTAATTGTTCATCTTTTCTTTCCTCTATACTAGCTTATCCAAAATAGAACTGATATTTTTCATTCTTCATTATGAAGTAAATATCTTTTACCTCTTCTCTACTCTATTTTTAGATGCACTATTATTATTTTCATGGGAGTCACTTTCAAATTCTAAACAAAACAGCAAAACCTTTCTTAAGAAAATGAGTTATAAAATTTATTATTTGATGAAATTTTAAGAGGCAACTTAGGCCCTGAAATATTAGGCTAAGGAAAATAGTGAATGATTCAGTCTGCTCCATCTTTAAAAGATGTCAGAAAGACCTTGTAAATTTAATTTTAAGTTTTCAGTCAGTTAAATAGAAGAGACTTTCAAAACCTTGTTTATTTAATGGTGAAGAAGGACTGAAATAATTGAGATCCAAGTTGATACATTCTCCAGTTATGCAGTATTTGCATTTTAGTCTTTTGTAGACTATCTCTCATTGAAGGCATAAGAAATCTGGACTTGATACAAACCTATGTATTTAGAAGTTGATACTGTGCCCCACCATTTTTTTATGTTTTTCTGATGGCTTAATCATTACTGTGTGATCCATCTACCTGAACTGCTTACAACATACTCAACTAATTGTGCTAGTTAAGAGGAAAAATTTGTAAGGAAAATTACCTAAGCCCATGTTACGTATAAGTACCTTTAGAAATTGAAGTATTCCAGATTATCATCTCTTTTAAATTACTGTTAAATACTGTTAAACCATTTGTCTTTATAGGGGACCACAAAGAAAGAGACAAGTTCCATATAAGGCTGTTGATGTTTTCCAGTAGATCTTGTAGCAGCAGTAAATAAAGCAGCATTTTAACACATTCCATCATTTATGGTAGTTTGTTGGCACAACTGCATGAGTAGAATTTGTATTTTGCTTTAGATTAGTGATGTAGACTAACTCCATTTAGAATAAAGAGACCCTTCTGGTCCAAGGTATTGAATAGGCCTTGAAACCAAAATGAATATAAATGTATGCATGCTGTAATGACTTACTGAATCTTCAGCCAGTATGATCAGGGCTTTAAAAGTTATAAATTGTCCTCTCACTATTATAAATTCTTCTCACTAATTCTAAAAATTAAAGATCCATGCCTAAAGATTAGCGGCATCAACTTTATTAACCATCAATAACATCCTGTGAGTGTGTTATTTCAAACATGAAAAACATGAGAAATACCTGTAACTTCATTCACCTGTTTTCTTGTGTAATATATTCAAAACATCTGTTTATTAATGTGGAGGAAATTTTTGCTAAATTTCCCATCTGTTTACACAGTTTTATGGAATTTGTGATTTTTGTCACAAGTGTGTCTAGCTGTATAAGCAGCATTAGATCTTAAACCAGGACTTTTATTTACAGTTCAGTAGGAACTGAACCGGTAACACATAGAATTCTTTCTTCCTTGTAGAATGTTTTCTCCTTGATAATTGGAAGCACTTGATAATTGGAAGTCTATTCTAATTATGTAAGTAAAGGGCCTTGAGTTTCCATGACATCTCAGCATACCTGATTATCATGGGAAAGTATTGTAGTAACCTCAGGGATGTTCAGTTGCCAGTGGTCACTAGGATTGGAAATCCAACTGACTTGGTATGTTGTGGATATGAGGACAGGCCTACTGTCATACACCATGCCTCAAATCAGTGTTTATATGTGTTTGTATTTGGGTTTGCCTGCTTCTCAGTATTTTTACTCATATTTGAAGCATTACCATCTTCATAGGGAACTGAGGTATGTAGGAAGTACATGTATGCAATGATGATGTCCAGGACCCCTGAGACTGCTACTGAAAGTTTACTGTAACCAAACACTTGAAATTATTTGGCTTTCCTAGGTACTATTGTGAATCTTAACTTCCATGTATTCCTAATCAAGTTCTGGACTCACATTGCACCATTCATCCCTGAACCAAAACTTGTTAAACAGGTTAAAAAATTTCTTGGAAAGGAGCAAAGCAAGTAGCAAAAATGATCAATATATGAATATTTTGAGATGGGAGAAAACAAGCAGTATTAGACATATATAACCTTTTTTAAGCTGTTGGTAGGGTTTTGCTTATAAGTGTGGTTGACATCTTTGAAATTTGAATGTTTTAGCAACATTTCTTACTGAAATTCCTATTTGAAAAGGACCAACTTTTATAACATTGCATGGAAAAATCATTGGCTAAAAACTTCTTTGGTAAGCTGTAGTTAATTTTTGAAAGCAGCGACTTTTCTGCAGAAGTACATTCTTTTTGAAGCAACTCAGCTATGTCTTATTTTTAAATGCCCTTCCAAGGTTCTGTGAAAGAGTGTTACAGCATGGGGCAGGTTGGAAGGTAACATGGTGGGTTGTCTGGTCCAGCCTTCCTGCTCAAGCTGGGTCGTCCTGCAACGCAGGGCACAGGATTGTGGGCAGACAGTTCTCAAATATATCCAGTGATGGAGACTCCACAACCTTTCTGAGCAACCTGTTCCAGTGCTCAGTCACCTGCACAATACAGAAACTTTTCCTCCCTTTCAGGTGGAACTTCCTATGTATCAGTTTGTGTCTGTTGCCTGTTATCCTCTTGCTTGGCACTGTGAGGAAGAGCCTGGCTCCATTCTCTTGGCACTATTCCTTCAGATATGTTGTTGAGATCCCCTCTCAATCATCTCTCCTTGGGGCTGAACAGGCCCAGTTCCCTCATCCTTTCCTCATACTAGAGATGCTTCAGTCCCCTAAACATCTTTGTGTAGCCCTTTGCTGGACCTGCTCCAGGAGTTCCACATCTCTCTCTCTCTGAGGAGCCCGGGATTGGACACAGCTCTCCAGATGTGGCCCCACCAGGGCAGAATAGAGGGAGAGGATCTCCTCTCTTGACCTGCTGGCAATGCTCTTCCTAAAGTACCCCAGGACACCGTTGGCCTTTTTGGCCACCAGGACACACTGCTGGCTCATGGACAGCTTACAGTCCACCAGGACTGCCAGATCCTTCTCTGCAGAGTGTTGCTTTGCTTGATTCTATTATGTTTAAAGGGAAAGGCTGGAGAGGTGCCTTTCAAACTCTACAGGATTGAAGTCTTGGCATGTATCTGAACTTGTGAACACTTAAAACTGAGCCTACAATGAGTTGTTCAGCTTATAAAGGTGGTGTCTTTAAGGTGAAATCTTGAAGTCAGTGAGAATTCTGTCATTTGGTTGTGTTAAATATATTGATTAAACATTTTTATCTTCTCTGTGGAAAAAAAAAAAGGCTTTATGCTAAACAAGAGATTCTGACTGTAAGCTGTTTGGGATTTGGAAGTGAGGGATTGAATTATTTTTTATTCTTGGTAAGAACTGCTAGAAACAAATGGGCAAAAGTTATCATGATCTTTGAAGGCTTAGGCATTACTGCTGGTGCTTGGTACCTTCAGCAGTGTGAACATTCACATGTATTACTTTTGGGAGGACTTGTGACTTGTTTAGTGCTACGGAAGGTCAGATGTTGGAAATCAAACTGGATGTTGAGTCAAGGTCCATTTTTTTCATTTGGCCTTCACCCTTTCTGAAAGTCTGACTTTTGAAAGTCAGACTTTAAATAATTTCTGACTAAAAGAATGACAGGTAAACCGCTAGTCAATAATGCTTAAAATGTGCTTAGCCGTGGAAAAAAAGGAGGCTCAGGGGACACCTTATCACACTCTGCAACTACCTGAAAGGAGGTTGTAGCCTGCTGGGGGTCCATCTCTCGTCACAGGCAACCAGCAACAGGACAAGAGGACACAGTCCTAATTGTGCCAAAGGAAGTTTAGGCAGGACATTACGAAACAATGCTTCATGGGACGAGAGATTTGCTGTTGGAATGGGCTGCCCAGGGAGGTGGTGGAGCCACTGTCCCTGGAAGTGTTTAAAAAAGACTGGATATGGCACTAAGTTGATCTACTTGACAGGGTGGTAGTTCATAGGTTGGACTTGATGATCTTAAAGGTCTTTTTCAACCTGGCTAATGCTGTGATTCTGTGAAAGACAAGCAAACTCCTCTTGATCTTCACATGTCCAGATTTTTTTTAAAAATTCAGTGGTTCTTCCAGATTTTTCTCATTCTATTACTTTTCTGTCTATTTATGGCCTACCACTATCCCTTTTAAGGCTGTATATCTCCTGAAATTGGTTCTGATTAATACATTGTAAACCTACTAATAACACAGCTCCTAGTTGTGGGAAAAAGAGATCTTCTTTTCACTTCATAAATCTGGGGAAAGAGAGGTGTAGAGAGTTGTTTTGTTTTGTTTTTTTTTTTTTTTTACTGGGGTATAATGCCTATACAGTACACATTGTAGACATTTTGCTAATATATTGGACTGAGTATGTAAGTTAAAATTCTGTTAAAGTTGGTGAAGACAGGAATTATCTAGCTACTAGAGCACTGGAGTGGGTTCCAGGCATTTGAGGTTCTCTTCTTTGTATATTCTGCATCATGTGAAATCTTTTTAAATTATTCTTCTGCTTCTCCTTTTTTCCTCTGTAAAATGAGAATTTGCCTTGGTTTAGTGCTATGAGCAACAAAAATAAAATTCTTAGTGATTTTTGAGCTGAGGTCAGATATTGCAGGAGCACAGAGATACCTGAACAAATAACAGTTTTCCAAATAAAATGGAAATGTTGCCTTTTTATCATTCACATACTTATAGTCAGGTTCTTTTAACTGCTGAATACTCTCATATCTTCCTGCAGCTGCAACAAGTCTCTTGCTTTTGAGAGGAATGAGAAACCATTATGACCCCAGCAGTCAAATCGCACAAATATTTCCTTCTTTACCTGTACAGACAGTTGTCAAAAAAACTAGTTTTATTGCAGTCATTTTATTTTAATGCAGAGCTGCAAAATGTACATAATCCCATGAAGCCAATGCAAACAGTCCTGTACTTTCTAGTTCCTTGTCCAGGGCAGGTCTGATCCTACATTCATGAACCAGAAACTATTTTCTGAAAATTTAGGCAAAGCTATTTTTCCTTTCATTTATTTTCTCCATGTTATAAGTATCTTTGCTCAAGATCAAATCCTCCAGGAGTCTTTCTTTAAAAAACTAAGTTGAGCACCTGAAATCTTGCAAGGTTGGTTTTCCAACCTGTAGGTTTTAAGTATCCCTAAAGTTTGGACTTCAGAACTGGGACCAATAATTGAAGAGTAGATTTAAAATGTAATATTTAAGCATTTAAGCAGCAAGAGGGCTTGTTTCTTTTATTTGGCAGCACCGGGGGTGCATTTTATGGCATGAGCTTTTTCTTTTTCTTTTTTTTTTTTTTTTTGCCACTCTTCTGAGAACTAATGTTACTATTTATGACTGCTTCTTAGTGCCTCCCTGATGGCTTGCCAGTGTTTTTCCAAATAGAGCCTGGTATATTTTCTGTATTATGTTACTGGTTCCCAAATAGCCTGACAATACTCATGCTGTCCTTGCACAGTCTTCTGCAGACTCTGCAGACGAACTTATCATTCACTACTTCAATTAAACTGTTAACAGTGTTGGATCCAAATGGATTCCTTGAGGACTTTTGTCTGTCAAAGTTATACTCATTATTGAGTTATCCTGCACTGGATTCAGTGTTTCAGCAGATGGAGTATCAAATACTGCCTTAAAATTCTAAGGAAGTTTTGTTGCTGTGGGTTCTTTTGCCAACATTTCTGAGACTTGGATTGATCTGTATTAATAACCTGTTATTCCACATATTTTAGGCAATTTGTTTAATTCTCTGATGTTATTAGATGACCAGCTCACTATAGCTACCCTTTTCTAAAAATGTGATGCGATTTTAGACTGAAAAGTTCAAACAAGGTGTTACTGAGCATATCCAAATTATTTTTCTAGAGGCTTAATGAGGGGTGTCAGTGAAAGTTGTTCACAGGGATGGCAACTCCTATGATCTATTTCCATTCTGAATATTTTTAATATGGAAGAGCAATGGTCTTTTCCTGTCAGGCTCATTCTTAATAATGTATAATAAGCTTTTAGGGATGTTTTCAAGAGGTTTCAAGTGATTCATCTTGAAGCTGGAAAACTTCAGCTTGACTTATTAAATGTTGGCAAAATAGCAAGTTATTTTTAAAAATGCATTGGAGAGGGAAACTGTCAGGTACACTAATACCTCTATTAACAGATATATCAGGAATGTTGATTTTTAAATTTTTTTCCGTCTCCATCTGTCCTCCATGCTGGTAATGGAGATATGAATTAAGAGTAAAAATTCCACTTTAATGTACTGTGAATTAGAAATAATTTTTCTTTTTCTATTTTCTATGTCTAAAAGTTTTCATACTTAATACTGTTTTAAGACTTTGGTTTTCAGTGTGTTAAGAAGGATTTGCTTCCTTACTTTTCACAGAATAAAATCATAAAATCATTAAGGTTGGAAAATACCTCCAAGATCGAGTCTGACCTTTAACCAAACACCACCATGTCAATTAACCATTGCACTAAGTGCTATGTCCAGTTGTTTCTTGAACGCTTCCAGAGAAGGTGCCTCCACCACTTCCCTGGACAATCTGTTCCAATGCTTAACCACCCCCTCAATGAAAAAATTCTTCCAGATGTCCAACCTGAACAGCTTGTCCAACCTGCTGCAGCTTGAGGAAATTTCTTCTGTCACTGGGAGAAGAGACCAACCACTCCCACCTGGCTAGACCCTCCTTTCAGGCGGTTGTAGGAAGTGATAAAGTCACCCCCAAGCCTCCTTTTCTCCAGGCTAACCATCCCCACTTTTTCTATCAGTCACTCTCTACACCCTTCATCGGCTCTCTTGCCCTTCTCTGAACCCTCTCCAGCCCCTCAATATCTTTGTTGTAATGAGGGGCCCAGAATTGGTCGCAGCACTCGAGCTGTGTCCTCACCAGTGCTGAGTGCAGAGGGACAGCCCTTGCCCCAGCCCTGCTGGTCACACTGTTCCTGATACAGGCCAGGATGCCACTGACCTTCTCGGCCACCTGGGCACTGCTGGCTCGAGTTCAGCTGCTGTTGAGCAGCACCTCTAGGTCCTTTCCCACTGCAGAGTTTTGCAGCCCCCAGCCTGTAGTGCTGCATGGGGTTGTTGTGGCCAAAGTGCAGGACTTGGCCTTGTTGAATCTGATACTGTTGGCCTCAGCCCATTGATCCAGATACAATTTGAAACAAGTCTTAAAAATCATTGAAATAATTTCCCCCCAGTAACTGGTATGGAATGAGACAAATACAAGATCTGTTACTCAAAGCCACAATGCAATTAAAGAAGTGATTGGAAAATAGTTTCTGAGCATCCTCAGTAGAATCTAGTCATAATTCCCATTTGTAACATGTTGCATTAGTTCTGTCTTGCCTGCCAGAGTGGCTGTTTCTGTGTCTCACTTGAGGACCAAGTTCACAAAGACTTTTCATGTATTAAATCATATGGTGACTAAGAGCTACTAATGTCATAGCATCAAGAAAAAGACTGTTGGACTTTCATACGAGATAATTTATAAAGCTGAGGAAGTATTTATGCTATTTACAAGGTACTGCTGAAAAATCAGGAGTACTGGGAAGAGTTTGTCCATGCAGAAGAATAAGTGAAATCAAAACTGTGAGAGGTGTAGAAAAGGTCAGCTAAGATGATCAGGAAGACCTACTGTAGATGAGGAGATTAGACCTTTTCTTATTTAGTCTAGTAAAATGAGGGCTGAGGAGGAATATCATTGTTTTCTGTAAATGTGTCAAGGGAGTAAATACTGAGGGTGGATCAGGGAGAGAAACATTGTGCTGTTAAATCTAAAAGATCGTTTTGGCACAGAAGCAAAGGTATATAAACTGAGTAAATTAAATGAAATTAAGAGATGGAGTCTCAAAATCAGCTGAGACTTCTTGTAATACTAGTTGGGAACAAGATGGATCTTTCTTAATTTATGCTGAAGGTGTTTTGATGAGTTTGTGGCATAGTAGAGGAATAGACTCCAACTTCTGTATTCTCATGGCCTTAAACAGGAGCCTGTAACCAAAAAAAAACCAAAAAAAAGGAAGTAATAGTATCATGCAGTCCTATGTTTTTTCTTCTTCTGGTTTGTAATTATTTATTTTGGCTGCTACTCCTGTAAGCTTTAGGTTTCTAAGGTACAACACTTTCTGGATTTGTCAATATTAGCAACAAAAATAAAAAAATGAGAACAGTTACCATAAAAAATTACTGCTTGTTGATGCATTAGCAAGTAGTTTTCAACTTTCCTCTTATACTGTAGTAATTCGAAGGAGCTAGCAAAAATGTAAAATGATAAATCATCTGTAGAGACTATATTCTGTGATTTCTGCTGGAGTAAAGGATATATGAATGTGTATGAGAAATGTTATTCCTCACAACGTTTTTGAAGAAAAGGCAAGCTCCCATAATTGGCAAAAATGGTAAATGTTGATAAATCTCATCAAATCCTTGCTTTGTGTTTCTGCTGTGTGAAATGATAGAAAAGTGCCAGGTCAAGGGTTAGATCTCCATGTTCCTTCATCCCTGTATTTGCTAAATACAATATATTGCTATAGTTATATTGCCAGGAGTAGCTGTAAGGTGTGAAACTTTTCATTTAGGGGGTTCCTATGCCAGGGACATTTAAAATAATTTAAAAAATTCTTATTGCAGCATCTGATAACCAAGGCAAAGCAGCTATTGAAACTGCTGCAGAACCTTACCTGTAATTCTTCCACTGGTAGTATGAAAATTTAACTGTGTAGTCTTAATATTCCATTAATTTATTTCTTTCCATGATACACATAATTGTGTGTGCAGATTATAAAAGTTACATAAAGTCAGTGTCACCTAAAATATTTAATTGGATTTGCAGTTGAAGATATTTGTACTATTTAATAATGTAGATCAAACTGAGCTTCTAGAAAATGTTTTCTTTTTTTAGTTTTACATATGGCACGCTTCGCTTTCTTTTTGTCGAATACCGCACATTTGTGTCATCACATGAGCAATCTGAGAATGTCATGTCTTCCCTCTGTGCTTGTAAAGCTCACAGGCCTCCTCTGTGCCTTCAAAGAGGATTCTCACTAGCAGCAGCCAGCAGGATTAAACCTGAAAACTGAGCAGATACAGAGAAACAATAAGTGAGAAGGGAAATGAATTCTCATAGGGTAGAGGAAAAATAATAGGGCTGAAATGTTTTGATATTGTTGGTCTTTTACTTAGCTCTAGACCTACTTTGAAATAGCAGCAAGGATGCAAATTACCTTTTCATGCTCAAAGGAGAAAACAAATTCAGGAATTACAGGAAGTGGTGAGAAAGCAGTGATCTATCAGAAAAAATAATTGTATAAAATGAGTCACTTAAAGCCATCTTTTACTTTGTCTATAGACACATCTGCAGCCTGCACTTATTTCGTAATAAGAGGAATCAGTTTAGTACATTGAAAAATTCTGAGCCAGCTGTTCCACTGTGACCAGGCTTCAGCAAAATGCTTTTAATGGCTCAACTGGATGATTTTGGTGTTTAACAGAGGAAGATTTCAAATCTAAAATATACTTTTTGTGCTTATGCTTATTATGAAATGTTTGTGTCTGTTGCTGTGCTGTTGAGTGTGTGCCTGATGTGTTAGTTCTTAAGTAAATGTGTGAGTTTTTGCAAAACTAAAACCTTTGATATACAAAGAAACAGCTAGACCCAGCAGAACTAATTTTCTTTTATCTTAAAATTGTGTTGATCCCTTTTTTTGTCATTACAATTTTTCATTTTGTTACTATCCCTGATCTATTTAGGGCCCATCTTTGCTATGATTTTTGTCAAGGATTTTTTCTGAATGGTGCAGCTG
The DNA here is from genome assembly GCF_035770615.1 of Melospiza melodia melodia. Taxonomy (NCBI): domain Eukaryota; kingdom Metazoa; phylum Chordata; class Aves; order Passeriformes; family Passerellidae; genus Melospiza; species Melospiza melodia. The sequence continues at coordinate 128,919,753 of NC_086196.1, forward strand.
GTTCATAGTATTAAATGTGGCAGAGAACCTGGAGGTGTAGGGTCAAGACCTGTGCTGCTTAAGGATTTTGAATAGCTGTGTCCCTCTCTCAGAGACCTCCCACTTGGGCTTGGGGTTTTTTGCTTTAAAGAGGCTGAACCTCTTTTAGCAAAGGGGGGAATAGTGTCACCATGCAACTCTTCCCTGCTACAGCAGCAGGGCGAGTCATTTAATACCTTGATTTATAGCAGTATTGTAATCTAGGAAGCAGGTGGAGTTACAACTGGTTACGGTACTTTGGATATTAATGGCTTGGCTTGGCAGTGGAATTCTAAAGCTGTATATACTTTTGCTGTTTTAATTATGCATTCATTAAAAGCTTTTATACCCAACAGAATAAAGTAAATATTGTTTGATCTCCGTAGTGTGCTCCCAGACTGTAGATTTGCACAGCAGGGTCTTGATAATCTGAATAAATTGTATTTCCCCAAGGAGTTTATCTTTCAAATAAGGTCATAAAGAAATGCATTCTTTCCCCTTATTCTCCTTGTGCTTTTTCTGCTATTTATATCACGGAGCACAGGAATAGAGGTATATTGTAGTCTGCTGTGTACTTGGTTATGATTAACTCTAATTTATCAATCTGTTACATCCTTTTCTGTGGCTTGTGCAAGGCAATTATTCTTTAAAGTAGGAACAAATAAAGATGGTTTTGGAAGGAACTTAAACACAATGTTTATAGCTATTTTTCCCTATTTGACGTTTTAGCATATCTCTATACTGAAATGCACCTCTGTATCAAAATATTCACACTGTCACATCATTTATTTTGAATATTTAATATTGTCATCTTTCAGATTATGTTTGTTTGTGGAAGATATTTTCTTTTATGAGGCTTTTAAATGTCAGCTCATTGTTGAATTGGTTTGGCATCTGAAGGTTGGTACTACTGAATCAGAAGACCCTTAGTGAGGAATAATAGATTCCCTTGCTTCAGTGGGGGGATGCACACTGAGTGGAATGTATGGGATCTCTAAGGAAGTTTCTTATTTTAGAAGTAGACTCTGATAAATAATTTGGACAGTTTACTAAATTGGTTTGAGTTCACGGTGAGATTTCAGAACTATTTGAACTTAGTTTTAAGTGCTGTACCTGTAATTTTATACATATTTTCTTAGCCTGAATGTGTTTCAGCAGTGTAACATGCATCATATTTGAAGAGATAGGATCACTACCCTTCAGCTCTTAGTGACAGTTCTGCTTGTGTCCATGTTTCATCCTTGAGCTCAAAAAAAGTGGCATATACATAAAAGTTTATGAAGAAGGGGTTAAAAGTTTCAAAAATTTTCATAAGCCTGGTTTGTAATGCCTGTTTTCAAAGAACATGTACTGCAATGCAGTACCACAAGAAAGTCACACACTACTTCAAAATTTTGTAGATGCTCAGTTAATGCAATATAATAAAATCTGTGGAAAGCAGAGACTGCCAGTACTCTTACTCATGAACACACCTAAATTTCCTGTTAAGTAACCTATTTCACCATTTACCAAAGTTCTTAATTTAATTAAGGTTTTAGCATGAAAAATTTATTCAAATCAGATTGAGCTGACAGTGATTGCTTTGATCCTTACTGTGGGACTTTTATAAAGCTAGAAGATAAGGTGCATTTTTCTTGCAAGTAATTTTATATACTTCATTTTAGACTGTTTTTGAAAATTTTACCACTTATAAGAGCAAAGTTATGTGATCTAGGGTATACATTGAACAATCTCAAAGTGAAGTTTTTTCTAGGATCATAACTGAGGCAGTATTGTATAGTACTGTATAAACCTGATTTTCATTTGTAAAATCTAATGAAGTATTTGCCTCTTTTTCTGTGAAATACAAACCTGTAGATCAACTCTAACCTTACAAAATCAGAAATGAACATTACTGATTCCAGGCCAAGGCCAGTTTTAACAAAACACACTTTCAGTATTCGTTAACAAGTAGACTGTGAGTTCAGCAGGTAACTACCACATTATGTTAGGAAGCATCAAAAATCATCTGAAACTTAGTAATGAAAATAAGTAAACACATAACAGCCACCCTCAAAAAAACCCCAACTCACATACATAAATAAGCATTTGAAATAACTTACTACATGCAGTATAAGTAACTGGTGAGATTTTATTTATACATCCATAAGTATATTTGGCCTCTTTAACTGTAAGACAGCTTTCATAAAAACAACTTTGATTGCTTCTGATTTGAGAGGATAGGGGAGTTTGGAGCTCATGAAAAATATCCAAACCTAAAATGAAGGCTTACCAATGTCTTTCAGATTTCCCTGAAAATGTAAAGTTTTTTCAGGGGTGGATTGCATTTGTGTGTCTCATTACTGATTCTCTCTAATAAGGATCCTGTTATGTTACCTCCAGTATTTTCCTCCTCTGGAGTCTGCTAAAAGCCACCTTCTCAACCAACACTTAGTGGGGTTTGATCAGGAATGTATTGTAATGTATTGTAGTGTTGATCCTCAGCTCACAATGCTTGATTATTTATTTTTTTTTTTTTATGTCCCTAGACATAGCCATTGACCACAAAAGAGCTCAATAAATACACTCTGAGCTCTTCTAAATTTCTTTCTGACATTTGGGATTTTTTCAAACAGTGAGTTCTTTGAAAAGATAGTTTTCTGAGCCAGAGACAATAAACTGTGGTTGCTGCTTGTCAAATACTGTGCTGTTTGCTTGGATTAGACTCCTATGTGGTGTTGTAAGCATTGCATGGCCATCACAGGAGTGAGGTTGTGAGGTGCCATCTGTGATCTGAAGATACTAAATCACCAAGCAAGCACACAGACCAGATACTTTTCATGTAGAATTCATTCTTTTATCTTTCTTTCTGCAGATTTATTCTTATCTCCTCTGTGTTAATATGAGGAGGGGCTGACACTAGAATAGCTGTGGCTTTTGGTATGATGGCTGTTAATGCTTGTTCTGACAATGTAAAGAACTTTGTTCTTCCAAGAAAACCATGGGAAGCTCTTAAGCAAAAGTCTAAGTAGATAATGAGTAAGATTTATCTTTAGTGTACAGCTCTGCTGGGGAGGGTGAACCATTCAGACTGGGAAATTATGTAACAAGCAGGAACCTCCACAGGAATTTGATTCCATTTCCTCCAGTACTGACTCCTCTGAGCAGGTTAAAAAATTCTTTCTCCACTCTCCATTGCATATGCATAAACAGCTCCACAGTCATCGGGACAGGCACCCAATTCACACGTTCAAGATGTAGTCCATAAAACATTCCAAAAAAACCCCCTCTTCGCACTTTCCCATCTTCCCTGTTGCTCTGCTCTATCTGCCAGCCGTGCAGCTCATTTGACATTTACAAGATTTCTTGTCAGTTTCATTTGGTGCTGCCATTCCATCCAGCGGAGCAGTGAAAGTGAAATTGACTTAATTTAGTCTGTTTCTCTTCCTTGCTCCAGTCCCCGCGTTAGCTCACCAGCAAAGTGAGACTGACGAGGCTCCTTGTCATTCTCACCCATGGGGCTGGTCAGGGGAAGGCGCTGATAGGGAGCAGTGCGCTAAATTGGAAGATGAGAACCGGGATTGCGGAGGAGAGGGGAAGAGAGGTGTGAGCATGCAGCAAGAACAGAGAAAATGGATAAACATGATTATTATTTCTCAGGTGCCCTGGGTGCTTTTGTCTAATAGAGGTGAATTCTTGGGCTGTTCCCTGAAAGGAGCAGTGTGGTCTAGAACAGCAGTAGTTAGTTGTCTAGGTACTAATTTATGAGGGATGCCAAGATGAAAAAGTTTAGCCCGTAAATATTGGTCATCTGTTAGCAGAATGGGCAAAGCTTTCTGCCTTGAGCTACTATAGCTTTTGCTCCTCACATTTTCAGCTGCCAGGAGAGAGAGGAAGCCAACATCCACTATATTTTGATGACAGTGGTTGGAGAAAAAAAAGGGTTCATTTGTTCAATGAAGAAAAATTCATACCTGATAAAATGTTCCTCAACATCTTGTATTTTGTGAGGTTTCATAGAACAAAAGTTGTGTTACACAGGTGCTCTACTTCAATGAAAACACTAAATAATAAACAAACAATTGCTTTGTAACGAACCATTGTAGTTAAAAAATGCATTTTTTTAATCCACTTGTTAGCTCCTGTGAGCTCTCTTGACATATAGTGTAAATCATGCTGGTTTATTATATTATGTGCTAATCCATATTTCTTACAGATGCTTTATGCATAAATAACCTTAGGAGTTGCAATATAAATTAGTACTATCATATGTATTTGCATATGCAATGGTAACACATATACATTTTGAACGAGGCAGTGTTAATTAACTTTAAGTTATATTGCCTGCCTTCCTTATCCACAGCTCCAAAAGAATAACCTTTTTTCATTATCTGAGACCTGTGGATTTTTATATTCTCTGTTTTGGGTTTGGGATATTTTTGTGACATGTATTTTGTTTGCTTCACCCATCTAGGAATTAAATAGTTTTAATTACTTGGACCTGTACAAGCTTGCGGATCTTTTCAACCTCACTTTGTTGGAGAATGCAGTCATTGGCTTCTTAGTAAAACATCTCTCTGAGCTATTGAAGAGCCATCCTGAAGAAGTTCTGGCACTCCCGTACTGTCTTCTTCGAGAGGTTTTTAAAAGCGATAGACTCACTTCACTCAGTGAAGAACAAATCTGGCAGGTAAGGGGATTGGTGAACAACCAGAATGTGTGACACTCTATAAACCATAGCAGTAATCTGTTGTTTTGAAACCCTGGAGCAATCTCGAGGGAGAATAAGCACTTGAGCAAAAACTGTGAATAACAACTGAGGGAAATTTCTAAACGAAATTCTAAAAATGTTGTGTTGTGTTAATGCAATTACTTTGTTTGAGAGAGAAATTTGTCATGCTGTTTAACTTCTGCTACTTAAATACAGACAGAGATTTTCCTCCAGATCCAACTTCTTTGATAGGAAGCGATGGCTGATGCATGCAGCTCAATTATAATTGCCTCTGATGAGGCTGGTGCCATGAGTTTGGTGGCAAACTTGCTTCTGCAGTCTCTCTCATTCACTTCAGACAAATTTAGCTGCATAACTTCAATAGTCATTGAAATTGTTTGGGCCACCATGACTGACTTTGCCTGAAGCAAATGAGAGAATCATCACACAGGCAGCCCTGCTCCAAGATGAGTGGAAGCTTTGATGGAAGGTTTGTGGCAAGAAGCCTGAGATCACTTCCTTTTAAGAAGCTGGATCTAGAAAAGGACCAAGTTGCTAGCCATGAAGTATTAACAAGATAAAAGCACTGTGTTGTGACATTTAGTGTGTATGGGCTGGGAGAAAACCTAATGTGAGAAAAACATATTGCCTATTAAGAGAAACACAAAAACTAAACCAAAATTTGTCCTTGGAAATGTTCCCATTGTATGTCTGTAAAAATTCACTGTGGAGTGGAAGGAAATCTCTGTAATATTGATTACCTAAAGATATCTTTCGTTTTTGCTGTCATGTTTTAGAGAGGAAAGTATTTCAGTGTATTTCAAGGTAGAAGGAAACTTGCTAAAAAGAAACCTGTGCATTCCTTTTAGAAAGTGGGTTATATTACCCAAACAGAGAAGACTGTGTTTCAGAAAACTGATTTATTTTTCAACCCCTATTATCTGTTTATCTTTTGGATTATTCTAAGGAGATAACTACATTTGGATGCTATCAATTTCTCAAAGTGTAAAGTGTATATTCATCATTGGGATGCTTTATGTTCTGTGGATGAATAATGTCATGCAGGATAAGATATTTATTCTTTAAAAAATAAAAATGTCAGGTTAACCAGTATGAAGACATAACATAACCTTTCAGTTTTGTAGCAGGCATTTTTTTTTTCCAAAATTTTGAGGCTTTACATTATAGAGTGTGTTACAAAGGTGATATTTTCTGCAAATACCAAAATGAAGTTTGACTTTTTCCTGTCCTAGTCCCTGGAGGATTCCTGTACTACACATGATGATGGTTGTGTTTGGTTTAGGTTTTTGAGGCACACTGCTCTGGAGCCCTAGCCCATATTTCCTTTATCAGAAGCAAGTTCTGATGTACAAGTTTATGCATGGAGCATGGGTGATTGGCTGATTGGGTTTCATCATCATTTCTCTGCAGAGCCAGTGGAATCCCCTAGCTACATGCTTGGGTATGCTTCTGCTAGAAGAGTTTCTATGGGAAGCTATTCAAGTATAACTTAATACTCACTCAAAATCTGCTGTAATGATGTTTGGGAAGTGGGAGATTTCAAATCCTGTCTAACTGTCCTGTTCTGCAAGACTCAGACTCAGAAGTAATTTTATTAATTGTGTGCACTCCAGTCAATGAACACTTCATGAGACAAATGTGACAAGGCCTCTGTTTCTGTTGCAGGGTCATACTGGGCAGAGATAGGTAATATGCTGCTTTCTGAGTGACAACAAACTCCACACTGTCCATTTAAGTGTTATCATAATTCCCTCTCTAAAGGTTACTACTGCTGTTCCGAAGAATTTTTTTTAAACTAGGTTTCTGCTGCAGGCAAAATGTGCATGCATCTTTTTAATTCAGTTTGTAAAAACCAGGAATAAATATATATTTATAAATATTCCAGGTTCCCAGAATGGATTAAAAGACATATATAAATATTAACCAATTTGGTCATTCAGAAGGCAATAAGAAACTGGTTTCTTGCTTTATCTTAGTAAATAAGTAATTCCCTCATAGTCAACCCAATAGAAGAAAATCAAATCAGACCAGCTATATTGCCTCAAGTGTAGTTAAGTTCATCATTTTTGCTAAGGTTATAGTGGTAATGCAATATACCATGGAAGAATCTAATATTCAGCCCAGGGTGAAGATTGGGTATGCCAGAGGATTAGTGTCAGGGTGCTTTATGGAAGTGAAACTTGATGGACAGGCTGGAGACAGATCTACAGAATCTCATTAAATTGCTGAATTGTTCATTACTGAGCACTCTCACTGTAATAAAGTGCTCATTGACTTTGACAAATCCCCATCCCATGTCTTAAGGAAGAACAGCAAAGCAAGAGGTGTTGGGGAAGCTGGAGGAAATTTGCACAAAGTGGGGCAGATAATAGAAAAGCTGATGGGGGGATGCTACCACTTGATTTATCTGTCTTACCTGCGACTAGTGCGGCCTCTGCACACACACATGGCTGCGTGTCGCAGCAATATGAATTCAGCATGTCCCCAAGTCACCTTTGCTGGTAGGGCTGCCATGAAGCCCTAAGCAAAAATTAAAACTTCCCTCAGAGAACCTCTGGAAAGGGTGCCACTGTGTGCAGAGCACAGTTTTTTATACCAGTTTGAATTCCCAATGTCCACTGGGTGATCTGGTCCTAGTGCACATAAAGATTAAGGTGGTTATTTTAATGTATCAAAAGGTGCATATGGAGTGATGCTTGAATATTATTTAAATGAATGATTGCAGCTCTTACCTGTCATAATTTGGATTTTTCTAGGCAACCAATTCACAATTGGCTAGTTCTAGTGAGTATGGTGAAATATAATTGAACAAACCAAGTCTGAGAAAGTTAAATGGTAATAGTAGTGACAGTGTGATAGGCTGTGGGTTACTGCCAACTACTACAGAAATTCCTGTTGATTTTTCAGACTTTTTGGCTTGATGTGTCTTATTTTGAGTGGAGACAATAGACAAAGACTATAGTGATGTGTTTCTTAAAACAAAAAACCAAAAGCCCCACTAGAAAGCCTGTGTAGGCTGTGAAATTGGATCTATTTATGAGCCTCTTCTAACAGGTTTTTCTTAGGTAAGCTAAGACAGTAATTATGATTATTCATTGACATAAGATATGTTTTCATGTTGATTTTTACAGTTTATCAGCATGTAAGATTATGAAATATTCTTCTACATAAGAATTTTTTTATTTGTCAGCTGCATTAAAATGTGTAAAGTTAAGTCAGTGACATGAAAAAAAGGATTAAATAAAAAAAATGAATTAAACAAAGGAAAGAATCATGGGGAAGGTGGAGGAAAAAACCCTTTTTTTCCTGGTTTGTTCTTCTTCATCACAACCTGTGAAGCACCCTTCTTTTTTACCACAAGAAGCAGTCATGACAGAGACATAAATGTCTAGTTTATCGTGAAATAAAAAGTGAATCTTTTCATAATTGACTATTACAAGAAAGACTGGCTGTACTTTAAGGAAGCAGCTGAATTCTTTGCCTTGGTAATTGAAAAAGTAACCAACCCTGTAAGACGGAACAAGTTTGCCAGAGAAATATAGTGGTAGATGGCTTGTTGTTGGAACCTTAGCAAGTAGAAAGCAAGCTAAAGATTTAAGTAAAAAACTAATTTAGCTTTAGATATAATTATGCCTTATATTTGTTATTAGAAACTTCAGTGTCATGAGGCTTAAATATTCACATTTCAAATATCCTACTAATGCTTAGAGAGAGAAATATTTACTGGATTATTCTGTCTCTGTGCAGTAGATTGGTCAAATGGTTCTGTATTAAATACTGCACTTGATCCAGGGTGGACTCCTAAATCATAATTGGGAAAAAATCTTAAGTGAGATCAGTATAGATTATTTTCTTCCATCCCTGCTTCTGTTTAAGTAGATTGTTAAAGGATACGTATAATTTTTAAGCAGCTAACAATAAAAGCAGGTCAATTTTAGTATTTGTCAATACTTCTTCAGAAGCAAGCTTAGAAGTTTTCCCTTGGCTTTCTTTGGCTTCTTTTTTTTTTTTTTTTTCTTTTTTTTTTTCTTTTGCTAAGCAACTTGGTAATCAACTGATAAGCAAGCAATCTAGGAAAAGCTGGTAGATAAAACTGCTTGAGTGGTTTATTCAGTTAGGATGCATGCAAATGTGTTGTGCATTTTCCAAGGCATTCCTGAGACTTTCTAGCCCTGTTAAATTCCTTGTGTGTAACTTCTGAACTTGTGTTCATGAAGTAATATGTTCCATGTGTCAAAGTGTAATGCTAGTTATTCCTTTTATCCCTGTGGATGTGCAGAAACAAATACAAACAGTGTTTGGTCTCTGTATTGGAGAAGTGTCTTTGCTTGAATAAATAGAAGAATGAAGGACCAGAAGACTGCAGTGTTATAGGTCAATATGAGCTTGTAGTGTATCTTTTATAAAAATAATAAGTGTACAAATCCAGTTTTCTTATTACAGTCCTATTTATCCTCTTCTGTGCCCTATTTTCAACAGCCTTTTGTTACGCTTGAACTCCATTTTGGATTTCCTGATGGCATTTGTGAAGGACCAAAATTTTTCTTCTGCAGAAATCCCACAGTTCAATACTGTAGGAAATTTTGTGGTGTACACATTGTGGCAGCCTGTTATGATGGAACAGTTTGGTGCTGATGACAGATCCAAAGACATCTTCCATACATCTGCAATGGTGCACACATTTACCTATGCAGAACAGCAGTGTCTAAAGTGGATTGTCATGTTCTGCTACAAGCTTGCCATTCCTTCAGATCAGTACTTGATTTTTTCTTCTGTCAATCTTTTGGTATTGCAGAGCAATTTTTCATATGGAGAGAGTATAAGTAATTTTTCTCAGGGGTATATATATATTCTAATGAAATGTGGCCTAAGTGCCTTGCTAAATGTGAACTTAAGTTTTACTGCTAAACAAGTAACAACATAAAATATATGTGAAGGAAAGCACCTCAGTAATCAATGTTGTGTTTAAGCAGTATATTAGCTTTTCACTATTCAAGAAATAAGCTTAAGTGCTCTCTTGGGCAATAAGTGAAATAATGTCTACTCTGATGCTTGTTCCTAGTGAGTATTTACCCTAAGCAGAAACCTCTCTAAAATGTGGCTGTCAACCTCTAATCAAGAAAGGCATAGAAGAGAAAAAAGGGGCTTGAGGCATATCTGAGGTGAATAGGTGAGACTAAATGAGAAAATTAACATATTAACCATGTGTGTTTTGCTGTACTTTTACCTCTTTTTTTCTACCCTTTTCATGAAAGTCTACATAAAAGTGCCAGAGAACCAGTATCCAGTGTACTACATCTGTGATGGTTATGCTATTTGTGTCATGATACGCTGAGCAAGCAAAATCACACAGTTACCCTCAAATAAAATTAGTATGGACACATAACCTCTGATAGGCTGCAGCTTTCCTTTTCCTTAGTCTAATCCTCATAAAAATAGGTATCTCACCTGAATTGACTCTGTGCAGTGGTGTATTTCTCACAATCTCTCCAGACTGGGTGGGATTAATTTTTATAAGGCATGTGCAGAATTGGTAGGACATCCATCATAGGTAGGCCAAGCTGGTAGCTGTGGCCCAAGGTCTGCAGGAGGTTGGTGTCCACTGGCACTGCAGACTGGCCAGGGTTCATGCACAAACAGAGGGTCAAGCAGTGGGTATAGGCAGCAGGAACTCACACAGTTCAGCTGGTGTGCTCAGGTCACACACTATTTATTCCTGATATAATTTCTGTATCGTTTGTTATAGTAATGGCTCTTTGGCTTATAGGGAAGATGCGTGCTGTCCCTGCTGGGACTGTTCCTTTATTTTATGAAACACCTTTCCCCTTTGTCTACTTTGGTTTAATTCAAATGGGCTCCTAATTTGTCCTTTACAGTAATATCTTGTGAACTTTATATATAGCTTTTGTTCTGAACTTTAAAAAGTTTCCTGTTTTTTGAATGCTAGCTAATATATTTACTGTTATTTATCAAGTATAACAATATAGAAAGTGTTTTCCAGTATTAAAGCTATGCTAGGAGCAACTGTGTTCTTCTAATGTTTTTGATACATGTCAGAAAACTTGATTATTTTGCTGCTGTTGTTGTGAGCCTTGGAGAATTACTGGAGAGCATTACTTTGGTCTTGCTGTCCTACAGTAATGTTGCCTCAACTTATTTATCCCAGATTACCTTCAGAAGTGCACAGAGCGTCGCACCAGTATTTAGGAAGCCTGCTGTGCTCACAACTCTTGGATTTAGGTCAGTTCTTCAGCTAAGCAGTGGATGTGTGTTTTGATTTAGAAAAAGACACCAAGGTATGCACACAGCAAGACTTATTCTGTGTTACTGCATTCTATGTTTGAATTTGTCTGCTGTGGGGGGATTTGTATTGGCTGTTGTCCTCTTTGTGGCTCAGATCTGTTGGATATTATCTGCAGTATAATTGTATAAATATACACATTAAAAAAAAAGTTGCTGAAGCTGTTTTGAAAGCCAAGTATGGTTGAAACTATACATCAATTTTTAAGTTGAAGAAAATAACATAAAGTCTAAAATCCACAGATACCATGGATGATCAAATATGGCAGTCTGTTGTTACTATCTTAGTTAATGTCTTCCACTCAGAGATATAAATGTTAGTAATCTTTACTCTTTCAAAACCTTGGTAAAGCTGTTTAGCGTTGTTTCCAATGGGTTTAAGCGTGTGGAAAATGATAGGAAATTAGAATCTCTTCTGAGAATTCCCAGTTCTGTATTTCAACAGATTTTCCTTTGGGAGCTGATAGAAGCATTACTTTGTAACCACAAAGCCAAAGAAGACGGTGGAAGAAAATTGAATTCCGTGTTTCCGGAATCCGTGCACATGGTCATCAATGTGTTAAGGTAGCTGCAATCTTGTTCTGGGGTCAAGTGCCTGAAGTGTGCCCAGTTAGAGGTAGTGCAGTCTCACCTGTGTGTCCAGACCTGCAGCAGGTGTGTTGGTCCAGCACAGCTGCTGAGATCTCAGTAGCTGGTGCCCTTTGCTGCCACTCCCGCCCCAGGATCAGGACACTGTGGCTCCAGGAAGGTGAGGAGGCAAGGAGATGGAAAAGCTGTGTCACTCCTGCACAGCCTTTCTTACTCCAGCTGGGACACCCTTGGCAGCTTCCAGATGTGCAAGTGAGCTGCAGAGCTGGGTGTTTCCTTGCCTTGTGACAAAGGGTTCCTTTTACTCCTTTGATCACTTCGGACTCCCTCGTGCCAGGGAGAAATGGAAGAAATTATGACAAATACACTTGTCAAAAAGATCTTAAGAAGATTTGCTGTGAAGTGGCTTCCAAGCTAAAGGTCTATGTGGGATAGTAATGACAGATTGAAAGATCACAGTCTCTGAAGTGAAAATCTGTGCTGAAGAGCTTTCAAAGTGTTCCTTTAGGGTGGAGCCTATTTTAATGTTGGAGTGAAACTATAGGATGTAATTTTACAAGGTTTATCTTATAGCAGTTACAGATGTTTTAGTTTGCTTCAGATATTATTTAGTAGGTTTATATAATAAATTAATGTTTGTTTTAATCTTATAGTGGGGAAGATCTGACATTCCCAATTCATTAGATTCTTTTGGGATCTCAAATACAATTACAAATGTGGTTCAAGATGTTTAAGTCAATTTTTGAAAGAAATAGCTTTCTAAGAACAATTAGTTGATTTTGAAAAATTAATGCAGGACTCATTTGATTAAGCAGTGAGCTAATCTGAAGTCCATCATGTGGGGATTAAACCAAAGTCAGTAAAACTGATTGAGAGAATGGAGGTTGTTCAGCCTGGAGAAGGCCTCAGGAAGCCTTTATAGCAGCTGTTCAGGGTCTAAGAGGGCAGACAAGAAAGATGGAGAGGGGCGTTTTTGTAGGACATGTGGTGACACAACAAGGGGAAATGGTTTTAAACAGAAAAAGAGTAGGTTTGCATCAGAAATACAGAAGAAATTCTTATTGTGAGGAGGTGAGGCACTGGCAGAGAAGTTGTGGATGCCCCATCCCTGGCACTGTTCAAGGTGAGGTTGGATGGAGCTTTGAGCATCCTGGTCTAATGGACACTGTCCATGACCAGGGATTGGAACTAGGTGATCTTTAAGGTCCCTTCCAACCCAAACTATTCTGTGATTTTGGTTGGAAAATTTGACATCAGAGGTTTTGAAGTAATAGTGTGTTGAACACATGCATATTTATAAACCAGCTGAGGAGAGCATGTGCTTTGAAGTACTTTTTTGTGTGTGACCAAAGATATTGATGACATTCAAGTCCTGTATAGCTGTTGTAAAGATTATTATAGAAAATGATACTTTTTTTTTTTTTTGTGATTTGTTGGATTTGCCCATTAAATCCCTAGAAAATAATACCCTAACAATAGGGAAGAAAGGAATAGGAATCCTTTTACATTCAAGAACCATTTAGAATAATTTTCACAGAGCTGAATTGCATTTTTATAGAATTTTGTCAATTTTGTGCCTATTTCATTTTCTAACAATTTTTTACTGATGAAAGCTTGTAGATTCTTGTCTCTGGAGTGAGCCGCTACACTTCTAAAATATATTTCAGAGGGGAAAATAGCAAGAGAGGAATAGCAATAAAAACAGTGTGTATCAGATTGTAAAAATTGTCTTTTCCACTTATTAATTATGTACCAGCCACTTGTTTTAGTGCTGAATGTGGCTACGTAAAGTTCCAATGCATTTGATATCAACCTGAGTGTTTTCTCTAAAAGTAAAAATGAGCAATTCTAGATTTTGAAATGATGGCTGCTGAAGGTAGGTCCTTTTCCACCTCCCACATTCTCTGTCCTTACCCTGTTTCAGAAAAGATAAATACTATCATAAACCCTAATCTCCTTAAACTGAAATCAAATCACAGTTAAGAGCCCTAGTTAAACAACTCTGTTTATGAAGAGATAAGCTTCTGCTCTTTACAGCTTCAGAAAACTTATCAGATATAAAGCACCTAGCAATGTTGGTTCTACCATCACAACAAACGATGTAGGATCCAAACTTGAGCATTTTTTGATGCATTTGAAAAGGAACAGCAAGAAGTTTTTTACCTCAGAGATTCATTTTATCCAGTTATTAAAGAGAGGTAGGTTTTATGGACCTATGAAGCTACATTTTAGGAATGTTGATGTGACAATGCAGAGTGACACAGAGTCCCCAGGCAGAGCAAAGGAGAGGTGCTTTATTGCAAAAACCTGGCCTTTTTAAGCAGTTTGGCCTTTATCAGCTCCACAGTTTTAAATCATAACAAGCATAATTCAGCCAAACACTATGCACCACGATGTGAACTCACAATGGTTACAGAACTTGTTTTTCTACCTCTAATTCAGCTGAGTCACTTTCCCTTTTCTGCTTAGCAGAGGTAACAGGCCTAAGCCATGGTTTTACCAGGCCTTCCCTTTGTTAAGGTTTTACCTAGACGCAACATGTTTATGGTGAGGAGATTGATTTCCTTGTCATTTCTAAGTCTTGGTGGCTGGACTTGTTTCAAAGGAAAAAGTTGAGATTGTGTCTCTGGAAAAATCAAGATTGAGTCTCTGGATGGCATATTTTGGATTTGCTTTGCTCTGATTTCATTGGCTTTGCATTCTCCTTTTTGATGCTCTTGTTAAAACAAATTTTGCCTTGAACACGAGAGTAAGCAGAGGCTTTTCACTGTGATCATTCCCAGCTCATTTATTTAATGTGCGTAGACTCCCAGGTGTGACAGCCATTGCAGTGCACAGAAAACAGAGGCTGTGAGTGGTGGGGTGGCTGTGAAGTCTGTTGCAATAGGAGCTGCACGCAAGCTCATTCAGCTTTTAAACTCATGCTTGAACATGTGGAGTGTCACTGAGAGGGGTTGCACAGGGCCTTGCTGGCCCCTTCTACCACAGTGGAAGAACCAGTTGGGTGTGAGAAGGACATTTGTAAATCTGCCTTGGTAGAGAAGCTCCAAGTGACTGTGGAGGAAACTCCTCTGTGGTTTGAGGACCTGATGACACAAGATCAGACTTCTCTTGAAGCACACTGTGGGACAGTTTTGTCTTTGCTGCTCCAAGGTTAAGAAAGGATGCAGTGTTTATGGCCTGTATTGCCTTGCACTTTTCAGCTGCAAAAATACCTCAAGTATTTTTGGCAGATGATACTTAGGGAATTGTTTTGTCCTCGTGTTCAGATACCTGCATATCATCAGACGTTGTTCTGTGGCATGAGCACCAACATTTCCATTGGATTTTTGGTAGTGGAATAAAGAGACTCAGTTGGACAGACTGAGGGGACAGATTTTGATTAAGACACCTAATTTTTCTCTTAGTTCCCATTTTGAGAAAGTGGTTGAAATGTAAACTTTTCTTGGGGAAGCCTGAATTTTACTTATAATTTTCTTTTAGATACTTGGAAGGAACGTTCTGTATAATTTTGAAGTTCAGATTCCCCAGAAGGTGTAAAATGGCAAGCTTTAATGAGTTGTGATAATTTACAACAGCTGAGAGTTTACCTTCTGTCTGTACCTTCCTTCACTTTGAACTCCAGTAGATGAGAACAGTTTTTCTATTATAGCGACTCATTGCTTTAATAGGATTACTTACCATATGTAATGTTATATACTAATGTAGTTCAGCTAGGCTGGATAAGAGTTGGGGGCAAATAGCAGATAACAGGATCTTTGATTGTGTGCAGTGGTCCCTTGTGGTGGGAAATGTGAATCTGAGACATCTCTCTATGTAGAGAAATGTTTGCTTTGGAATCTTCTTTCTGCTGCATCCAGCAAAACACATATTGGCAGTTTCCCAAACTCTCACTTCCCTTCTTCACTGGTCTGTGAGGAATGTTTTGGGTTCATTCACAAGAGTTCTGATTTTATAAACAGTGTCCTTATATTTGGAATAGCATAGACTTCAATAATTGCAAATAGCACCCAGTGTGTCAGTAAGGATGTGCAAACCTGCTCACAACTTCTTTTACTGGCACTTCCACTTAGGTGAATGTTCTGCCTACAGTCTTAAACTTTTAAGGAAGTAAAACTTCCCTTCTGTGGTATGAGAAGAGATACAGGACATTAAATTTTTTAAAAGCCTTTGGTGTTTGGATCAGAACTTCTTTATCCACTCATCTTTCAGACAAATCATAATCTTTGCTTCTACGCTGTTTGTTTTGTTCTTTGGTATGCTGACATGAACATTGGTATGAATTTTGTAATACTTGACACTAGAGAACATCTGATGATGACCAAGACCACAGAACAAAAGTTTTACCCCTCACTGCTTGCAATACTTGCTTCTCTCAGAAGTACAATTCAATTAGATTATTTTTATTTATCTCACCTTCCTTGCAGCAGCCTTGTGAGAAGGGGAAGCTATATGGGTGGAGCAGGGTGAATCTGGGAGAGGAAGTGAACCCAGCAGAGGAGGTGCAGGACACCTGAATCTTTTATTCTTTTCATATTTTCTGTAAGCTGCCCCTACATTTTTTCATTTTTTTTCTCCCTGTTCACTTATGAGACACCCTGTTTCAATGCTGATAAGTAAGGTAAGAAACACCTACTGGGATTGATTAATTTCCCATCCTTTAAAATGTGGGAATGAACAACCCAACCCACCAGAAAACTAAATATTGATGCTGTCAGTGGCATGATAATTGGTCTCTACTTTCATCTGCAAACAAACCCTTGCTTGGATTCTATTATTTATTCAAAGAGGAAAAGGGTTATTAATGCAGTGTTCTTTAATTTATATTTTTCTTTTGTGTGTGTGTGTGAGAGAGAGAAAACAGGAGAGCAGTAATACAATAAATATATTGGCTAAGAGAAAACATTTGAAAATGATCCCTGCCCATTTTTTTAAATCTTCTCTTATCATGAAGAATGTGAACTGTGATAAATTGTTCTGCTAATCAAACAGCACTGAAAGGTTAGGTCATTGGAAGTCTTTAGTCATTTTGTGCTTTTCAAGAGTGAATTTGTTAAAATTATGCTGAATACCCACTTAAAGCCTGGGCTGAAAACCCTACCTGTGTTTTATAACTCTGCACTGTCAGAACCCATAATAAGTCAAACATTCTTTCAGAGGTACTCATAAGGGAGAAAAAACCCCGTAAATTCAAGAGTAATTTCAGATTGTAAATGAAAAAGAGAGGCACGACTGTTCATTTGCACCAATCATGCCTTCCTTTCATCTGCTCTGATTAGGCCTGGTGCGGTTTCATCAAACTACTCCATCACTGAGCTGTCACTCCAGTCGTCTGTTGATTGAAAACAATCAGGGCTCTGATGGCACAATTATTCTGACCCTTTAACTAGAGGCTGCTGTGATAATGAAAGGTTGATTATGATAGTTTGTGCCTCTTTCAGTTTGCCAAGAAGGTTAATTTGGGCATCAGACGGATGTTTAATGGGCGCTTGCTGGCTACGCTGAGGTAAATGAGAACGTGCAGTCTTCGATATTGCACGGATATAGTTTGGCTGTCAATCATTGTCATTTTGAGTTTGTGCCTCACACTCTGGAAATCACATTTTATTTTTTCCTTGGGATTTAATTTATTCTGTGCCCTGAGGAAGTTCTTTCACTCTGTGACCTTCACAGTAGCTTTCTCTGTCTTTTTTCGCTTCCCTCACACGGAGCCCAAAGGCATAATACATCTAGGGGAACATTTTTCTTTCATTTTTCACATTAAAAAAAAAAAAGGTAAAATTTAAAATCCCTGTTTATCAGCTCACCCTGAACAGAGCAAATATTTTAATTCTGATTGTAGAATCCAAATGTGCAAATGGAAGCACGCCTGCTTGCTAACGCAGCGCCACACAGGGAGCTGCTTACGTAGACACACATTTGTAAAACTGACAAACAGGTAATTTAAAAATGTCTCTGTGTAAAGAGGCTG
Source organism: Melospiza melodia melodia (assembly GCF_035770615.1). NCBI lineage: Eukaryota > Metazoa > Chordata > Aves > Passeriformes > Passerellidae > Melospiza > Melospiza melodia. The sequence goes on from NC_086196.1 coordinate 128,937,341, forward strand.
GGGGATGGCACAGCTTTATTTTCACAGGCTGCACGCATATGCCTTAGCTTGGTGCCTTGGTAAATGTGGTCTCAGTCACTGCACTGCAACTTTTTGCGTTAGAAAGTCTCTCTTCAGGGTTCAGGGCAAAAGGCATTTCATTGCTGATTCAGAGATTATTAATATTTACTGTGTTCAGATTGAGAGAATCATATGCATGATTTTGTAGTTGTTTGGCTCAAGGTGCAAAAGAAATGCAAATACCTCATAATTTTGATTGTTTCACATGCAGCTCATTAGAGTCTTATTTTTATGCACATTTTAAATTCAGAATAAAAAGAAGAAAAAGATTTCTATCTTTAAGGCTGTCTTGCATCTAGGCGCAAGACACTTATTTTTCCTACTGTCCACAACTGTGTAAGATAGTACCTGACTGATAAAATTGCAGGAGTCTGGAGGCTGTGCCTGCATGGTTACTAACTTCTAAAAATATTCATGTTTAACTCATGGCTTTGAAAAATTGTGTGCCTGTGTTTTGTTGTGTGGTTCTTACATTCTTCTTCCTAAATGGACGATACGGACAAATTTAGTTCATCCTGCTTAAAAAGCTTCAATAAGTATCCTAAACCCCCTTGATTTTGTCCTTTGTAGCCTCTAGAGACAGAGAGAGGATGACAAAGACCCTTTAGAGATCCAAATTCAGGCCCTTTGGAAACCCTTGTTCATTTTAGATTAGGTGAAAGTTTCTCCATAGCCCTCAATGGACTTTGTTCAGACCTTTGGTAAGTGTCCTGGTTTGTTCATAGATTCTGCAACTGTACTTGAAATTTGAAGAGTCAGGGAGTTGCTGAAAATTGCCAACTGAAATGTCGTTTTGAGACAGGAGATCCCAGTCTGGAACACCTCAGACTTGCTCAGTTAGATAAAATCTAATAAAAGGCAAAACTATTGCAAGTTTACATCCAAAATATATATTCTTAGTGTTTCAAAGACCACACTAGTAAAGTCCAAGTTTTGCTTTTTGAAATTCACTTGGTGGTTCTTTAAGGTGATTACTGCAGTAGCTGTGTTGCTTTCATGACTTTTCTTGGCTTCAAAGATCAATAGAATCAGGTCTACAGCACTGTCCAATATGCTAAGGTTACAAAGATATTAATTTGATTTCTTTTTTTCTGGCCAAAAACTTTTGCTTCTGTTAAGGAACAGAAGAACTGTTCAGGTGAGATTTATAGTTCTTTCTCTTCCCCTGATTTAATATCATCATCAGATTGTCACAAATTGAATCATTTGTGTTTCACATATCTGATCTCAGTCCAGGAAAATACATATTTCCACTTTTGTTTCCATATTTAAAATTTTGTTTTCTCCTAAAATGAGAACTCTCACTAGGTTATTATAATGAGGATTTCCATTTTATTTAATGAGACAGTGTGAATTGTTTTAAAACCTTAGAAAATTTGTTTCCTTCTATTTGTTTTTGCTAAAACAAACAAAGCACAAAAAACCCAACACTCCAACCCCATAGTTTTTTCCACTGCTGTCACTTTATGGCTTCATCTCATTTGCTAGACACCTTGGACGATATAAAGTAGCATATTTGCAGTGCATTGGGCTACAACGTGAATATGTCAACTAAAGAGCAGGCCAGGATGACTTTAATAGAGTTCCTGTGGCCCCTCACAGAGCCCAGGTTTAGGTAAGTTTTTTCTTTCTTGGAACTCTGTCAACAGAAACTTTCCCTGACATTGGCTTTGTGACTTGGATTAGTTTCTTAGTGAACCTGAGTCTAATAAATACGAGTATCTCAGGCTTTTTGCACTCATGAAGTGGCTTGGCTTTTCTGATTAGAGGACTTGGTGTGGTGTCAAGGGCAGGTCTGGCCCCTCTCCCGGCAGAGTGGCTCAAGAGGGGCTGCAGGGGATGCTGAGCAGGCAAGGCACAGCCGTGATGGGCTCTCCTGCTCCCTCCCTGGCATAGCTGGCAGCCCAAAGGAACAGGTAGCCACTTCTTGCAGGGTTATCTTCAACAGGAGAGAAATTCAGCTTTAACCTCCTGTGCCTCGGTGGCCTCTCTGGCTGTGGGATATGTGTGGTATGTTCACCATTAACAGCAGGGAGGGAAGGACTGTGCTGCAGGCCTGTGTGACTTGGACTGTTCAAACTGGAAGCAGGTGTTGGAAAAACAATGAACTCGCTATCCAGCATGCAGATGTACTTTGATGTGTGTTCCAACTGTGCCACAACATATTTTTCCATCTCTTTTCTGCTGTTTTGAGAATGCACTCCATTGCTAAATCATATAATGTAACCTTGGAGAAGAAAAATCCTTTGGGTTAGGGCATTAAAATGAGAGAATTAATCTGGTTTTAAAATCCTGCCCTTCTGAGGGTCTACTTTTGTCATTTACTTAGTTTAGAAGATGAATATGGCAAAATATATTATTTATTAAAGTTGATATAGGCACTAGGCTGTAGCTTCCTTTACTCATACACTCATACATTAAAATTAATAGAAAAGAAGCTTCTAGCAGTTTAAACAGAATTTGCCTATATGAGAGTAGGAGTAGGAGTCTTTCCTTATTTTTGTAAATTATTTAGCACTGATACAAATATTTTAAACCTCAAAATTGTAGATTGTCTTTTTTTTTTTGCTTGCTTGCTTGTTAGCATTTTAAGCACAGTTGTAATTTCAAGTGCTATTGGTATTTCCTTAGAGAAGCCTTAAAGGATGTCTTTTTTTGCAGCATCATAAAGCCTGTAATGGCTTTGAGTTTATTTTGCCAATGCTGATTATAGTTGCTAATTGTTACTGCCAGAGAGGCAAAAACATAGGCACAATAATCAGTGTATAGATGAGGTGAATTCTGGATTTTTTATGTAGGCACCAAATTTTTGGGTCTAGATTAAACAAAACCTGAGTAAAGGTGTTAGAAATTGTGTTGATAGATATACAGATGTGTGCTGGTCCTGTACATGGAAGTTTGTGTCTGCCATACATTGATGGGAGTTACGTTTGCCTCCTTTGCACCGAAGGAAAGTTAGAACTGTGTTACAATCCACCAGTGACTACTTCTGCTACAAGTGAAAGATGTGTTTGGGAATTCAGTTTTCTTTCTTTTGAACTTTTTCAGCCCTCCAATAGCTGCTAGACTGTTCACTCACACCCAGTTTTCTCCATAGCATGAGACATCATATTCTGCTAGAGAACATGGTAACAATGTTCTGCAAAACCAGTGTAGAAGTCTAAGGCTCACTTGGTGAGTGTTCCTGAAACCAGGTGACCTGTTCCATAGCCTTGTATCACAATTTAGGAGTTTGTCCTGTATTCTCTAAATATAGATATAGATACCTACATTTGTAGGTTAAATTCGTAGCACTTATTTTTAAGTAGAGGCCCAAAATGAATTATAGAACTGTAATTGTCACAAATAGCAAGACAAGGTGATAAAAACAATATAGCTTTTATCTCTTAAGGCCTTTTTTCTGCCTTGGAGTGTCACAGGTTAAGTGTGGGTCATACAGGCACTGTCGTTAGATTGTGTTCAAACAGTAGCATGAGTTGATTTGGACAGGAGCTTCCAAACACCTTGTGATTCACAGACCTCTGTTGCTTCCCTAAGACTCAGTGAAGCTTCTCTGCATTCTGTTAAATGCCTACAGAGCATCCAGGTGGTGTGCAGGGTTTAGCCCTGCTTTCTAAACTCATACAATAAAATGAAGTTCTTCCACAGCAAGCTGACCTCAGACATGGAGTCTGGTAAGAGCCAGAGCATCCTACACAAGAGACAGCCTGGGATTCACGTTGCCCTCCCCATTGCTGCTGCAGCTGCTTGTCAGAGGGGAAAGGGGGACGTAGCCCTTCCAAAGATACCTTGGGGTGCAGCACGTAGAGAATCACAAGCAGGCTGCAATAAACCTCATTTGGAAAGGTTCAAAGGTTTTCATAAAAAAAGATGCAGGACTGATGAGTGGGGATAAAATAGTGTGGAATAGATAGAGAAGGTTTAGCTCAAGACTCAGAATAGATTGTGCATCTCATATGAGTGCCAGCAGAATCTTTGTATCGCTTTGCAACCATTGCTGGAGTGGTTTAGGGAAAAGTTAAGCATTTCATTTAAGTGGAACAGTTTTTTACAACTCCCGGACTTTTCTCAGTAGAGATATAACATTATGAACCAAGCTGCATATGCCAAACTTCCTACAGCAGAGAAAATGTATTGTAACAGAGATGTCCATGCCTTCTGTGCAGATCATCACACATCCCACATCCAGAAATGAATGCAGGTACCATTTCTTGCAAGTTATGTATGTGGTGTTAGTTAGGATGTGATGTTGCTCGTGTGTTTATACAGTATTTATTGGGGGACCAAAGGCAGGACAATAAAACAAAAGCAGATTGATGAAGTCCTAAGATATTAATAAGGCATTAATATTAAACTTCCTCTAAAAGACTTGTGGTTACCAAGTCCTGGTTTGCATTAGTGCCTGTCTTTTACAGAGTCTGTAATGTCTGTCATTGCAGCCCAAGTGATACCTCTGTGATGCCATTTTGGGTGTGAGCAAAGTCATGAACTTACAGTTCCAAAAGTGTGTTGGATGCAAGGGCTGACAGAGAAGAGCTCAGTTTTTTTTGTAATTTCTTCTGTCTTAATATAGTATCCCAGATATAATTTAGTTGACGTGTCCTGAAGATAGCCTGAATTTCTCCTCAATTTCAAGTGACTGAGTGATGAGAGTTAAGTGCCATCATTCACATGGCTAAAGACATGGAATAGGAAGTTGCCTGATACAACTCAGTAGGAGACTCCTGACACATGGGTTTGGTGGATTTAGAACACCTGACTGTGAAGCTCAATGATTTCAAGTCCGAAACCATTTTCAAATACATTTAATGATTGTCTTTTTTACTAGCAAATCAGAATACATATAGCTAATGCATGTATTTGAAACTCAATACAACATTTAACTGACTGAACTGCTGGTGCATTTTTGATACCCTTCATTGATTCTTTGTTTCACAGGGGTTCACAGTGCGGAACTCTCTGACAGAATAAAGAAACAGTAAAAAATTTAATGCATCATATATGAAAACCATGAATAAGAGCAGCCGTTATTTTCAGCTTTTTTATGTGACATTCCCAACAACAGTACAGGGCCATAAGATTTAGCTGAAAATTCTTTTATCTCTCAGCTTGTTAGAAACGCCCACTCCATGAGTTCTGTTAAAGTATCAAGTAGAGTTGGTCCTTATCTAGAACTAGTCAATGTCTTTGAAATAACTTATATGAAGGAATAATAAGGAGTTTATGTTTCCAGAAAGTCAGAAGGTGAAATGGTTTTCTAGCACTTTTGAAAATACAGTTTGGATTGAGAATGATCTTGACTGGAAGAGTGACCCAAAGTAATAGTAGAGAGTTGGGTAATGGCAGAGAAAGCATGAATTCTGTGGAAGTTCTACAGAAAAAAAATCCTAAACAAACCAACCAACCAAAAAAAAAAAAGTACTCCATAATAAGCTTAAATATGGATCATCAACATCACAGTGCACTTACAGTCTTATGTGGTGATGTACAAGCAAGAATTGCATAGATTGTTACATTCAAAGAGATTCTGCCAACCCATTCATTACTACTACAGCCTTAAGAGGAAGTTTATGTCCAGTTTTCAACAGCAAACATTAAAGATTTCATTAACAGAGAACTGTGAGCCAAGCAGCAGAGATTTAGAAAATATGACCTAAGATGCATTGAAATACTTTCTTCATTCACTGAAAAGGAAATATTAACACCAATATTAAAATGCATCTGAGGTGGAGAAGAAAAAAAAGGTAACAAAATACTTTTCATCCTGTATGTATGAATAATTTTGAAGGGTTGCTCTGGAATATAAACCCAAAGGTGGAAAGTGGAGTGATGAGTTTAATGGTTTAAAGCTTCTGCATATGTAGAGGAAAATCTGTCTGGAAGAATATCAGAGTATGGGAATTGTTTTCCTGAGGAAGTTTTGGTATCTTCAGTACTGGACGTTTTCAAAAATAACTTACACAGCAATTCCTGAAATGGTTTAGGCCATTCCTGGCCTCTTTTAAGGACCAGTAGGATTCAATAAGCTTTATGTTATTTGAATGCTATGCTTCATTTTGAATGTTGATACTAACTGCAATTGCTGAATTGTTGCTTTCTGCCTCCCCCAAACTAGCAGGGCCTCTTCTGTGCTTCTCTCTTCTCTGACTTGTTTTTTTGTCCCCTTACACCTTTTTCCACTTTATAAATAAAATAAATGAAGAAGAAAAAATTATATTGAAGGATTCAGTATATAATGTGTTACATTTCTTCAAAATTGTGTCATAAATAGGATGAAATAGGGAGGGCAGAAAAGGCTTTTCTTTGTAGTCTCTGACATTAGTCTTCTTTCTAGTGTCCAGTGATCCCATGGCCCCTGTGTTAATATTATTTTTCCAGCAGCTTGACTCAGGGATAGTATGGTCTCCAGCAGCACTAACAGATTGCACAATGAGAGTATTGCATAGCAGCTGATAATGCTGTGGAAATTGTTTAGGGGAGCTGGTGCAGTACAATGCTTTTGTATATAAACTATCTTTTTATGTGGACTAACAGGCTTTCACAGCTGCTTTTTAGATGCGTAGATACCACGACTGAGGCAAGTATATATATCTGCTCTTGGAATGCAAGCAAATTTCAAAAGATCACATTCTGACAGAATTGTGTGCAAATAACGTGTGTCTTTTTTTTCCCTTCCTTCCCCCCACTTTCAGCTGGCTGTGAGGTGGCTGGAGCACAACTGCCGCTACCAGTATCTGGATGAGCTTCTCCAGTACGTCCGCTTTGGCCTTATGGATGTGGATACACTGCACACTGTAGCTCTCACCCATCCTCTCGTGCAAGCCAGTGAAACTGCGACCGCGCTCATTAACGAGGCCCTGGCGTACCACCAGAGCGTCTACGCACAGCCCGTTTGGCAGACTGCAAGGACAAAGCCCCGCTTCCAGTCAGACACTCTTTATATCATTGGCGGGAAAAAACGGGAAGTCTGCAAAGTGAAGGAATTGCGATACTTCAACCCGGTGGACCAGGAGAACGTCCACATTGCGGGCATCGCCAACTGGAGCGAGCTGGCGCCCATGCCTGTGGGGAGGAGCCACCACTGCGTGGCCGTCATGGGAGACTTCCTTTTTGTGGCTGGCGGAGAGGTGGAGCACTCCACGGGGCGCACGTGTGCCGTGAGGACTGTCTGTCGCTACGACCCCCGCACCAACTCCTGGGCGGAGATAGCTCCCATGAAGAACTGCCGGGAGCACTTTGTGCTGGGAGCCGTGGACGAGTACCTCTATGCCGTAGGGGGCAGGAACGAACTGCGCCAAGTGCTGCCCACGGTCGAGCGCTACTGCCCCAAGAAGAACAAGTGGACCTTTGTACAGTCCTTTGATCGGTCGCTCTCGTGCCACGCAGGATATGTGGTGGATGGTCTTCTTTGGATATCAGGTAGAAAACGTTTCACACAGTTTGAGGTACTAACAAGACACCAAAATACTGTCTTGAATTAAAGTAATAAATCTTTGGTTTATATGTCATGATAACTTTTCTCTGCGGAGAGGACAAAGAACTGAAGCCTCATTGGAAGTATAGGAGCGTAATGTATCTTATACATTACACTCGGTATTCCAGAGCTGCTGATATCATGTGTGCTATCTCCAGTTGCCATTCATAAATCACAGTGAACTGGAATGATAATGCACTTTTGGACAAATTTCTCATGATAAATTCTGTGTGCTTCCTAAAAACAAACTAAAAAGGACATTGTTTCGGTAATATGATCTGGTACTTTTGACAGTCACAGGACCCGAGGGAATGGCCTGAAGTTGTGTCAGGGGAGGTTTAGGTTGGATATCAGGAAAAGGTTCTTCACCCAGGCTGATTGGGCACTGGGACAGGCTCCCCTGGGAGGTGATCATAACATCACCTTGACAAAGTTCAGACAGTGTTTGGATAATGCTTTCAGGCATATGGTGTGATTCCTGACCCTGTGAAGGGCCTGGAGTTGGACTTTGATGATCCTTGTGGGTCCCTTCCAACCCAGAATATTCTATAATTCACTTATTCCTGATGATGAAATGGAAAATTAAGTGCTTGTTAGCTTGTGTTGTTGCAGGGCTTGAAGGCAAATGTATGATTTGGTCCCACTTGCTCTTCAGAATATTGAAACATGCTGAGATGACTGTTTTTAGAAATCATCCGTGGCCCTGTCCATAGCAAGTGCACACAGCTGTCTGGATGTAATCATGGCTTTACAGCACAGATAGATGAATGTATAGACCCTATAATCCTAAAAGAACGTGTCATTTACAACTGAGTCTTTAGTTGTTATGTTTCATTGTTGGGGGTGGGAGGATTCAGTTGCCTCAGTCCTTGTAGCGGGTATTAGTTATTTTGGAATATGGCTGATGCTGTCTACAGAAGATTTGACAGAAAAATATTCCCCCTTTACTAAGAAGTGTGCCACGGAAGGTTATACAGTTATAATATTTATTAAGGAAGCTAATGAGTAAATGGGGCCAGCCCTTGAGGTAAATGTTCAGTGATTGGCATCTTCACCGTAGATACCCTCTGGGGATTTTAATATGGTCTGGAATGCCTGTGGTGAAAGGATGGAATGTGAATGGAAGATTAAGTTAGCTTCTTAGGCCTGCGCTGTGCTTCTCAAAGTGTGTCATTTAGGCTAGTGGATTCACCTTTCTGTCCCTGTGGATTAAGTGCCTCATGGGAAAGGGTTCCCAAGCATTGGCAGGGGAATTAGCAGGTATCTCTTTTAATACATATGCACTAAAGTCATGAATGATGAATTTGGAATTAAAAGCAGGACAGGACACAGCAAACCACCAAGATCCCTGGCAGGTACTTTGGGTCATTTTCTTTAGTGACCATCATTTAGGGGGTCTTGTAGAATTTGTGCTGTGTGAATCCTGAGGTGAGACCCAGGCAGAGTACAGGAACAGGATTTCTGTGTTAGACTACCAGCTGGGCGTGTTCAGACCATTATTGTGTTTATTCACTGCTTTTCCTATTCCGTTATCAGAGAGGGACGTGTGTCTGCAGTGGGCACTTCAAATGCGTGGATGTTACTACTGGTGTGTCTGAATTGCTGGTTTATTTTCCTGTTTTGCGGTTTACATTTGTCAGTATTTATGAAGAACAGGACCTTTTAAAAATGTTGTTACTCATTCTCACATGAAATCATTGAATGTGCACTAGAAATCCATCAGTGTGGTCTTTCCTCCACTAAATGAAAAAAGTAATATTTTTTGTCTTAATCACATGAAAATAAAACCCAACTAAACAACAAAACAAAACAATCAAAATTCAAGAAAGTATTTGATAGCAGTTTTTAAGTCAGACAAGGGGATGGTTGAAGATTAAATTTAATCTTTCCAGATTTGCTAGGAAAGGGGAAATTATCCTGAGGATTAATTCATGTGCTTAGTTATGTAGGTGAAATGCATGCATGCCTGTGTTTTAAATTCCACTTTTGTTTAGAAAATGATGCAGTATGATACTGTGTTCAGGGATATGCCTCTAATCGAGCTGTAGAATCAGTGGAAGAGGTAAGTGGAAGCCTCCTGGATGAATTCTTTAAAACTGGGCACAACAACAAAATATATTTTATCAGTATGGTTCCATTTATATTTGAAAATGCTAGCAACAGTGGAATAAGGTAGACACAGCTTTTCATTTTGATAGGTTCTGAGAACATGCTTAGAAGCTTTTGAGTTGCTCAATTATGACAGGTTATTTATGAAGTATGAGAGTGCACTTACTGTGCTACACTTCAGTAGATATTGATCTGAATTTTGTCCTCTCACACTGAAACCTGTTTGTGTATTGAATAGAGTTACTTTAAAAAGAAAAGTGGATGGAGGTGTAATAACTATAGCTAGCTTTCTAGTATTAATTAATTGCTTAGGATCAGAATGTAGCTTGTGGTACATGTACATTCAGGGGCAGGGGAATAGAACAGAGAGATGTTTTATTATATCATAGTCACTGCTGGAAAATCCACTGTTCATCTTTGAATATAAGATGTTAGCATAAAAGTAATTAGTAATGCAGGAGGGAACCTAATTTTGAAGTATGTGGCCTAAAATTAAGTAATTAAAAAATTAGTCTGAGTTAGAAATGTTTCTGAGCTGTATCCCTGCTGCTTTTTCTGGGAAATACAGGTCATCAGCAAAGAGCTCTCAGTTGCTCTGCTACTACCAGCTGGCAAGGGAACCATGGAAATGTGCCCAGTGAGGGAATAAATTAAATAGTGATACTAAAAGTTTCTGGCCCTTCTATTTGTGGAAAGCATCATCAAAGCTTGATCTGCACACTGACCATTTACTTGCTCAGTGCCTCTGCTACAGCCCTGTGCCCTCTTAAAGGCTTTGCTGATCAAAAGCTAACTAGACTTAAGGGATTCCTATTATTATTGGGATTAATTTTCAGCTTTGCTTTCATGCTCCTTTGGGACAAATATGACAAGGATTCAAAACTAATAGATAATAAGATCATGGCAAAGGCAGCAGGAAAGGAAAATTGACAAAGCAAGCCACTGTTAGGAACTTACACACTGGCAGTAGTGGGTGGGTTGCTCATGTTCAGGTGACAGAGGGACTCCTAAGCTGCCACCAGCCCTTTAGGGTTTTTAGCCTGACAGAAGCAGATTACAAGAGGGAGCCTTTTGCACACTGGAACTAGTCAGTCCCTCTGCTCAGCACATGTGGGTTCAGCCCTTCAGTTTTTCAAGCTCCATATTTTCATATTCATGTCATTATTTATTGTTTTTCCCCCACAATTCTAATTTTATTTTCTTATTTAAAGAAAAAGAAAACATGAGAAGTTATTAAAACAATGTACTGGTTTTGACTGGGATAGAGTTAATGTTCCTCATAGCAGCTAGTCTGGGCAGTGTTTTGGATTTGTGCTGGAAACAGTCCCGGTAACACAGGAATGTTTTTGTTATTGCTGAGCAGTGCTTCTACAGAGTGAAGGTGTTTTTTACTTGTCACCCCACCCCACCAGTGAAGAGACTGGGGATGGGCAAGGGTTTGAGAGGGGACCCAGCCAGGACAGCTGACCCCTGCTGACTGAAGGGATATTCCAGATCATGTGCTGTCATGCTCAGCATATAAAGCTGGGGGAAGAAGGAAGAAATGGGGAGTGTTCATAGTGCTGATGTTTGACTTCCCAGGTCACCATTATGCTTGATGGATCCCTGCTCTCCTGGAGATGGCTGAACACCTCTCTGCTTGTAGGAAGCAATGAATTAATTCCATGTTTTGCTTCGCTTATGTGTGTGGCTTTTGCTTTACCTCCTAAACTCTATCCCAACCCACAAATTTTCTCAGTTTTACTTTTCCAATTGTCTCCCCACCCCATTCTGGGGGTGCAAATGACTGGCTGTGTGAGGCTGAGTTTCTGACTGGGGTTAAACCACAACAAATAAGTCCTCTGTACTGACATTGCATTGGACAGATGGTTTGGAAATTTTATAGAAAGGTGATTCTTCCAGGCCCCAGTTAACATCTGGTGCCATGACCAATTTCACAAACGAATTGCATGCCACAATGCTTGTAAAGTGAAGTATTTCAGTGAAAGAAAAACTAAGTACACTAAACACTTTGGAGTTCAACATGACTAACAATGACTATCTATAAAAGCGAGGAGATATTTTCCATAAGAGCCAGGACTTGAACTCTGCCCATTTCCCAGCATCCTCTGTGGAGTGCACATGCAAATCTGGAGACATCCTTTTCTATCCACGTTAACCTTCCTCCACCTGTATAGGTCTAGTGCCCCTGGGGACATTGAGGACAGGGAACCTCTGCCAGGCATTCCAGCTCTGGGTCATTCCTGCGCCTGCATCTTGGGATAATGACACTTCCTCTTGCCTTAGGTGCTCCAGAGATTAGCACATGAAAAGTCTTGTTTAAAACTGAGTGTTACACTGCTGTTTTGCAGAGGCCCAGGTTGTCTGACCTTAAGTGTGTCAGCTAAAATGACATCTTGACACGCACATAGAAATTCAGCTTAGGGGAAGGGGGTAAGCAAGCCATCCCTCTACAGTTGCTTTGTACTTAATGTAGAAGATAAAAATATTTTTCAAAATTCAAGATTCATTCTTTTGGTTTTTAAACTGTTGGTTTTTTCTGTAATGGTGAAAATTTTCATCCAGGAAATGGTGGTGATAACATATCTTGAAGAATTATTCTGAGTTTGCAAGTGATTTGGGATGAAAAGTATGACCTTACTATCAATATGCTGTCATGAAGTAAAGAATTTTTTCTCAGGAAAAGTCTATAAAATTATTTTATGAAAAATATATCTGGAAAAATGGGAGTTTACAGAATCTATCCAAATCAAGTTTTATAGTGTGGCTGGCACAGGATTTACTGGAAATGGGAGGTTAACAAGTGCATAAAAAATGGCTTAGTGGCCCAGTCATAGTCTCTATATGTTCCATATATATACAGACTTCATTTTTACTGTGTTTGAATTCATGATCTCACAGCTTTCAGTGATAGGACATTGATGCCATTGATTCTTCTTAGACTGATTATAAACATCCAGCTTTAATGATTTAAACAAACTTAGGGCTTATGCCCCTCTGGTCTGTGGCTCGATTGCATCTGGAGTCAAGGAGCACTAAGCAGAGCTGCTGCTGGCCTCTTCCAGGGGACTCCTTACCTCGGGGGAATGTGCTCCAGCTCAGCTGTCCTCACTGCACCGGGGCTGGCTCCTGCCAGAGGCAGCAGGTTTGCTTTGCATGTTGAGGAAGGATCGTCGTGTGTTTAACACACAGACACCTGAGAGAGGAGAGATTTCTGGTTTAAATAGCAGAGCACCTTGGGGTGCACGTTGTGGGTTTCTGTATATTCCCTGGATTTGCTGGATATATTCCCTGGATTTGCTGGAAGGAGCACACGTGGGAGCTCTTTGCCAGAGTGTAGTTTGACACATCTCCCAGTGAACTCGGATTCGCGCACACAGCCTCGCGCCTGGGGACTGTGCTTGGGGAGAGCTGTGATATTTCCTGGGGATTTGGGTTGGATCAGGTTTCTCAAGTCATATGGAGGCCTTGCTAGGCCACGTTATAAATATGGCTTATAAATTGTCATTGAGGAAAATGTGGAATCTACTGCCTCCTACCCTTCTCTTTTTAGAAGTGTGTCTTGAAGGTGTTTCTCAATGTGGTTTGTGGAGTGTTTGGGAGGACTGCAATAGTTCAAACTGTTTATCAAGCGTGGGAAAGGGATGGACGAGGTGTGTTTTGGAATCCTTGAGCAATTTCCTCATGTAGAGGGTCACTGTTGCATGACTTGGGAATTGAAAGGCTTAAAAAGCAACTCTTACAGCCTGCAAGGGTAAGAGTTATTGTGGCAGTGTAAAAACATTGTGGGCCCGTGGGCTGGATGATGGCCTTTCCATGATGGTGTGCCTCTGTCTGTAAGAGCGAGAAAGTCTTGTCCTGAGGGTGCTCCTTGCCTCCCAGGAAATGGAATCCTCAAAGCAAGCTGCTCATGTAAAGTGGTGTAATCATCACTCTGTTTACAAAAACAGCAAATGCTGACCAAACTGTAAATTTTCTGTCATTTAACCAGACAGAATTTTTTTTTTCTCTTTCTCTAAATGTTGGGTTACTACCACATTAGCTGTTATTGCTTGGCATCAAATTTAATAGCATAGTTTGTATTTTTAATTACTTTCTCTCATCATGATGGCTCTCTATCCTATCCTTTCGTCATAGATAACACAACAGAGAAGTGTAAGAAATTCTCTCAGAACTGCCCCATTTCTTTTCTGAGAAAGTATGTATTATTTTTAGTACCATTTAAACTCTTTTTCCCCTTCTTTTCTTATTTTTAAGAGACATATTGCTGCTCTTTCGCCCTTTCCCAGCTGTCTGTAGTATTTAAAAAAAAGTAGTTCAAGAGGACATTGCAAACTTGTTAAGTCTGAATTTTGGCAGAAAATTTTAAACTTTTGCTATAGCACTTCAAAGTTAGAAGGAACTAGAGTTTGAAAATTGATGCAGATATAAGATGGCATATTTAATGACAGATGTATCTATAGAAACCTGTTAAGATGCAGATTATCCCCCTGGGGAGGGGAGATCAAAACTGCCAATCTATAAAATATACTTGTTAGGGGAAGGCATGGAATCTATCTCTGCGAGCACTTTGATTGCAGGGGACAGTGTAGCAGCATGTGGCATCATAACCTAAGAGCAGACAAATCAGCTTGATGACTTTCAAAGCCAAGAATACTGCTGGAGGCAAGGGTACTCCAGTCTAGAAGAAATTAAAACATATAGAGACTGTTATTAATTCCAGATCTATTTTTGTGTAGTCAAATCTGTATGCAAATCCTTAGCATCTCATTTTGGCAGATTAATCTAAAAGTGAAGAGCGGTATGTGAAGGGAATGTAATGATAAAACACCAGAGATGAGCAATATTGCAGGGAAAAATATGAAAGCTGTGTACTTGATGTGAGGGGCCCTTTGTGAAGAGAAGGAAATAATTTTGCTTATTTTATTACTTTATGAGGAAACAACACTCTTCTTTCTCTTCTTCCTTCACATCTTTCCCCCCAAATTAAGGTGTCTTTTCAGAACGGAAACTTATGACCCAAAATTGTGTTTCAAATGTGTCTCCTGTAGTTTAACATTCTGGAGGTAATAAACCAAATAACTATGGTTTTTATTTTTCAAAGTACTAATCTGATGTCTCATTTTAGGCATTGTGCTGGGAGTGAAAATAACTATATGTAAAAAAAAAAAAAATCAAATTAGAAAACAGATATTAGAAAAGATTGTTTTGTCTGTCTGGTTGATGACCAATAGGAATGTGAAGGCTGCACAGCAGTGTAGAGACAAATAACAGATTGTGAGATGAGGCACAGGAGCAGTCTTTGCTTTCCAATGCCTGTTCCTGTGTGTGCATTTCACATGTGCTGTGATGGGCAGGGTGTGGCATAGTGTGATGGAAACAGTTTGGAGAGGTTGCATCTCATCCCAGCTCTCTCAGCCTGTGAGCATCTCTGAGCTGGGAGTTTGGGCTGCCGTCCCTCTGGGAGTGCCCAGCACAGGCTGATGCTTGCAGACATGCACCCAACAACAGCGTCATTTCTCCTTGCTGCTGCAGTTGAAGAAAAGACTCTAAAATAGGTGCATCTGTAGTTTCTGCTCTAGATTCTTGGTCCCACTCAAGTGTTTTTGAGTGGTCAGAGGGTACTTCTATGTCAGCAAGTAGCTCAGCCCAGCAGGAGCAGATCAGCAGGTAAAACCTTGGCACCAAGGTCTCTGTGTTCACTCCATATACCCTTCACATTTTTTGCTTTGGGCTAGGCTTGTTCTGGTCCTCTCGCTCAAATGTTCCCAGTGCTCCGATGGTCCAAAGCCAAAAGACCAGTCATTATTTCACACCCTAATGCTGTCATTAGGAACTGGAGCACAGCTGGTGCACATCTGGAGCAGAGCTTCTGGTTTAACTTGAATGCACACCAGTCCCAACCTGCAGCCTAAAATGACATGAGGGAGGTGGCAGAGTTGCTTCAAAATCGCAATATGGCTCTGAACCAAAATTCAATCTGCCCTCAGCCTAGCTGGAGACTGGCAAAATGAGAATTCCCCAGCACAGAGCTTGGGGATCAAAGGGAAGAAACCAACCCAGCAACCTTAGTGGGGCTGGGCCATAGCTCAGCCAGCAGGAGTCTAAGTCACTGTGCTGCTGTCCTGGCTGAAACAGGTATGCCCTGACAAAAAGGGAAACATCAACAAAATGAAATGTAATAAGATGAAAATCCTTCCTCTCATTGCTGCGGATTTTGTCCACTTTTGGTATGGGCCATTAAAACTGTAATATAAATAGTTTGTCTGTCAGTATGAGTGTCACTGGTGTGTGGCCACTGACATGCCCTAGTTCTGCCCAGACCTCATGGCAGGAGGAAGGTGAGGCACAGCTTGGAGGTGTTATTTCTGATTCCATCTTCCCATGGGGCCAGCGTGGTCACAGAGGGGACTGGGGACTGTGGCAGTGCTGCAGTGGCACCATGTCCCCAGGAGGCTTGAGCACATTCAAAAACGTGTTTGCACAGGTAAGATAACAGGCTGAAGGAGTTGTCCATGTTTACTTAGTGAAATTTGCCATTTTAAACAAAACAAGAAGATGACTGCGCATTAAGTGTCTCTTTACTGTGTTGAGGTAAACAGCTGGTTTGCAGCATCTAGTTGGGTCAGAGTCTATTCTGAGCTTTTCTAGGTGCTCAACACCATGATTTCCTGACCAGTACTGAAAAGTAAACAGTAGAGCTGTTTCTGGTCACTGTGGAGGGACCTTCCAACCTAAATTTACAACTAAATGAGATGTTTTCTATAACACAAGCTAAGTACAGAATTTCTTTCAAGTGTATAGGTAAGCACAGTTGCACAGGTTTGAACTACGCTTTTAACTGGCAGTGATATCCCCTGTCATGTTTTTGGTAAGGCAGAGCTTCTCTCTGACCTCTTCCTTCTCATTGATGCAAGCCCACCTCCTCATCTTTCAAACCCTGTCACACACTGGGTGTTCCTTGGAACACGAATAGGTTTTATCTTTGTGTCTTGATGAAGGCTGAATGCACAGTTATGTATAAAGAGATCCATTTTTTACCATTTTTGGCCCATAGAATTAGCTGTACAAAGGAAGTGTATGAGGGCTGTTTATTGATGCTGTTCTGTGTTGCTTTATGTTTGATAAATGGGGCTGCTTTTTCCCTTGTAACCAGATTGAAAAGTGCAGTGGAATATAAGCAGAAGTGGTGGTATGTAATGTAATTATTATCTGCAGATGAACTCTAGAATTGTTTTTTTTGCTGTACCTGATCTTGGTCCTGGCTTTGCCTATATGAAAAAATGTAACCTGTATAAACTCTTTTATAGGAGGAGTAACAAATACTGCACAATATCAAAATAGACTCATGGTCTATGATCCTAAGCAGGTGAGTATCTGTGTTATATGTTTTGTTTTGCTTCAAACAGATTTCTTGGCAAATACAAAGATTTGTGAGGCTAAAAATGCTGACCATTTGAATTATTGGTGTTTTAAATTCCCTTTGTACTGATGCACGAGTTTAACAGAGTGATGGAAACCCTGACAACTTATTACATTTTTTAGGCCTGTAGGAATTAGAAACATCCTAGGTTAAATACAGAAATGTGCTTTAAATCCCCTGTATTTATCAGTATTTATTTTGCTTGTTCTTTTTTATTTTGTAATCCAGCAGCCCTGGGCGATGTATACTCAAAGTCAGTGTTCCAAAACCGCTCCTTGTCATTGGCATTTCCGTTTTGAATTGCATATATGGGCCTTTTTGTTTCCTGACTACTTTGAGAACTGTACTACCTGGCCGTGACTTACTCTGCTGACTGCAAGGGTGCCTATCATTTCATTACCCAAGCACCTAAAATATCTTTTAGGGATTATTTCATACATAATGTATGTGTTTTGATTAGGTTAGCACAGCTCAGTAACCATTTCAGAGGGTTAGGGCATGGCTATGCCCTCTTGCTTGTATTAGGAATTAAAAGTCCTAAGCTTGCAATCAGAGTTGCATAGCCTGATTTACACCCACGTGGAGGAGTATTGACTTTTCTGATTGTAGGATAGGGGCTTTGATTGCTGTATTTGGAACAAAATTGTGCCAGGAGATACTGCTATGTGGTTCCCACTGACTATTTAAAGCATAGCACATACGAGGCCTGAAGCAGGAGATGACACACCTGCCTCATTCTTTTCGAGGCGCAGTTTTGTCATTGACTACAAATGCTGACTGTTCTCAATCCAAGTAGCAATTACAGGCGGCAATCCTACTTTGTTTGTGAGGGGGACACGTATTTGTAAACCTTGTCTCTACTGTGTACCTTTCACTTGGGATTCTTCACTTGCTGATGTGAAAGTTGCCCCCAAATTACCGGTGCTGGGGCTGCCTCAGTGTGCCGTGCTGACGGCGAGGAGCCCGGCCTGGCACATGAAGAGTTACAGAGGAACTGTGCACTTGCATTCTTCAAACGACGTCTGCTTCGTGTTTGTACACACAAGCTCTCTTTAAAAATTCTGCTGGCATATTGTTTACGGTGGGTACTGGAAACCATCACATCTGCTCGCGCCTCGCGCGGAATCTCAATCGCTCCATCACGGAGCCGCAGCGCCCGCTGCCGCGCGCGGCCTTTGTGGCGCGTCGATAATGCCTGCCATCTGCCAGCGAGCACACAGCTACCTGCCAGCCAGCCTCCTGCACTGACCCCTGCCTCCCCAGCGCTCATCAGTATTCACACGCCGCCTTATTAGAAATGACCCTGCCAGGCCCCTCTGCTTCGCTGCCTTTGCAGTGCTTTGAGGCTCACCTGGCAGGCACTGCAGTGGAGGAAGCTAAAGATATAATCAGGGGATGCAGGCAGGCTTTGCAAAGCAGATGGTGTCTATAGTCTGGTGTTAAGAGACTGGACTACTAATGCAAGCATTAATGCCTAATATTCAACTATTACACATTGAAATGTATAGCTATATGTTGTGCAGGTTAAAAGGCAGAAGGCTTAGAGACTCTGGAGTTGCTGCACATGTATCACAAAAAATTTCCTAACGGATTTTTAACTTTCTCCACTTAAATTAATCTTATCCCTTGCCAGGTTGTTTGATTTGGTAGGCATAGCAGGAGCAATTGTTTTCTCAGCTGTAAATTACTCTGCTTTAATCCCTTGTCGTCCATGTCTTCCTGCCTCTCCCCTAAACAGGTAAAATTCTTGAATATTGTTAATGAGTAAGAAAAATATGCAAAGGGTTGGAACTTCGTAAGTTGCCACAAATAAAGTGTTGACATTAAACCAAATGAATCATTTGAGAAGATTCTTTAGGAAATTATTTTTCCTGTTGCTTTATTCCCCAAGGATAAGATCAAATAAGCTTCTGAATAACAAAAGGCAGAAGAATCTTTCTTCTCACATAACAGAGCTCATTGCTACAGATAATTTTAGCACCATATACAAAGGAGACGTTTAATAGTCTGGTTTAAGGAGAATTTGCTACTGAGTTATAAAGGGAAAAAAAAAAGACCTTTGAAACCTGATGAGCTAGACAAAAAAAATAGAGCAAGAAATACCATTAAATTAATGAACTTAAATGTGAGAGCTATACCAACCATGTGTTGAAAGTCCACTATCCTTATTCAGAGTTACAACCAACACACATGTCTGGCATATGACCAGAACCAGTATGTGCACTTGTGGTTCCTTACCAAGGGTAAGAAGAAACCATCACTGTGCTGCTGCTGTTCATTGCACGAGCACTGTAGGTGTGCCTTTGAGCAGTGCTGGACCAGCCCTGTCTCGTTCCAGAACAAGTGGCTGAGCCGCAGCCCGATGCTGCAGAGGAGGGTCTATCACTCCATGGCTGCCGTGCAGAGGAAGCTCTATGTGCTGGGCGGGAACGACCTCGACTACAACAACGATCGCATCCTGGTGCGCCACATCGACTCCTACAGCATCGACACCGACCAGTGGACCCGCTGCAGCTTCAACATGCTGACAGGTGAGCACTGGTCACAGGGGGAGCTGAAACATCTTTTCCCTTTAGATGCCTTTAGTCTGTGGAACTCCATGACTTTGTGACAAGTGCTTCCAATATAGGGACCACTGTTAGCCAAGAAGACACTTTTCATTATAGTTCCGGCATTCAGTGGTCTACAAACATTTGTTTTTGTACATTAAATTTTGAAGAAGTTGCAGATAAATTTAATTTAATTAAACAGTCAGAAAAAAATTTTCATAATAGTACCAGTAATGTTTTTTAATTCTCCAAAAGCTTGCCTGTCTTATTGGTTTAGCTCCCTGTGTGAGTGTACAAGAGACTGTTGTGTCTTTAGCATGTAGTATCATTTTGTAGTGATTTCTGCTGGTATTAAAGGGCAAAGCTTTCACTGAAATCTGTTAACTCTTGCTTATTTCTAAACAGTATCTTTTTAATAAATTACCCAAAAGGACATGTCCTTGTTAGAATTACATCCAGTTAGAAATTAATTGAGCACTTAGTTAACTACAGGATCTGTAAAGTTCTTCTTGACTTATTAGGAAGAACTGTTACAGCTGGAACTTGCAAACACTGCAGCTCACTGACCCCGGTCCACCAAAGCTCACCTCCACCTGATAAAATTCCCAGATGTCGTATCTCCTTGAATCTCAGGGAGAAACAGAATCATAGAATGGTTTGAGTTGGAAGGCACCTTAAAGATCATCTAGTTCCCACCCCCTGCCATGGGCAGGGACACCTCCCACTACACCCATGTTGGTCAAAGCCCCATCTAACCTTGAGCACTTCCTGGGATTGGGCATCCACAAGTTCTCTGGGCAGCCTCACCACCTTCACAGTAAAGACTTTCTTCCTGTTACCTAGTTTAAACCTACTCACTTCCAGCTTGAAGCCAATCCCCCTTGTCCTATCACTACATGCCCTTTTAAAAGTCCCTCTCCAGCTTTCTGGTAGGCTCTCTGCTGGTAGCGAAAGGCCACAGTTAGGTAACACTGAAGTGTTCTCTTCTGCAGGCTGAACAGACCCCAGTCCTATCAGCCTTTTATTCTAGGAGAGGTGCTCCATCTCTCTAATTAGCTTGGTGGCCTCCTCTGGACTTGCTCCAGCAGGTCACTATCCTTCCTGTAGTGAGGTCCCCAGGGCTGGACACAGCACTCCAGGTGGGATCTCACCAGAGTGGAGCAGAGGGGCAGAATCACCTCCCTGAACCTGCTGGCCACACTTCCAGACAGGCAGGTGACGCATTCTTAGAGAAGCACCAACAGAAGGGTTGCTTGGTTTCCAAGTCAGGCCATCAGAGTACTTGATGGACACTAGGGAGAGAGACATAGATTAAAATGGAATTACACATGGTGAAACAGAAGTAGTTTTTCATGAGTCTTTTGCTCACTAGTTAATTATTTTGTAATGTGGAGGAACTGACAGCTTTTGAGAACGATGTAATCTGATTTGCAACTGCGAAACCCTGGCACTGCAGGCACCCTCTCACTCTGGAGCTGACCCTGTCCCACTGAATGCTGTGAGGCAGCCTCCTCTCCACTGCCTCCCGGTTGTTTCCACAACCTGCACCTTAAGAAGCTGCCTAAGCCTTTCTTTCTGTCAGTACAACTGGCAGTAAATATGCCAGGTGAACTGTGTACTGCAGATTTTTTTAGGCTGTATTTTTCCTTCAAAACTTCCAGACTTGTTGGGAGACCGTTGCTATGGGGATGAACTTGGGCAGCAGCTCCTGTGAGTTTCAGTGTCCTTGTACCTGGAGGAGCGGGGCTGCACAGGAGGGGCACTCGGTGGGGACAGTGTCTGTCACCTGTGGCACACGTGAGGAGGGAGCTGATGGTCCCCTGCACAGCCACATCAGTGCTCATCTGGGCAGGGCTCCTGGGGAGAGCAAGGAGCTGCCCCCACGCCTCACCTTCGCTCCGACACGATGGGAATCCTGAAACGGTCAAACCACCGCCAGGAGTGTTTGCATGCCATTTCAGAACTCCAGCATTCGGTGTTAAAAGGGTTAATTAAACACTGAAAGTGGTTTCTATTTCCTTCTTTGCTTTAGGTCAAAATGAGTCTGGAGTTGCTGTCCACAATGGCAGAATATATTTAGTTGGTGGCTATTCGATTTGGACAAATGAGCCTTTGGCATGTATCCAGGTGAGCAATTTAGGTGTCTTTTAAAGTCTTTTCCAATAATCTTGCAAGTATAAGTTTTGCACAGTTGTTATTAAAAAAGGAAAATACATGTGAAGAGGAGAGATTAAGGATATTTCTTATGCAGCCACTGAACCTGCATAAACAGAGAGGAAATACTGTAGAAATTAAAAATATTTCCAGATGAGCCAATAGATGCAATTTCTCTAAGATATTCCAGTAAATCAGGGTTGAATTGTCTTTCCTTTGGCAAGGTTTGGGTAAAATAATGTGTATATATTCACCAGTTATACAATTAAGTCCAAAATTAAACGGGTTACAGAAATGGATGATGGGGCTAAGAATTTTTCAGCCTGTATTGGCATTTTTCTTTTCTTTCCAAGTTGTGTTTCTGAGGGGCAGCCAGAGTTAACGAGTTCTTCATTGACCAGGTGCAGTCAGCCTGCTACTTGCCCTTCTGCTTACTGCCTTAAAGCTTCAATGGCAGTTTTTTGATCCCTGCCCTAGGCAATAGGTTCTTCTACAAACTCATCTACTCTCCCATCTTCTATAAAAACAGCTCACCCACAGGTCCATGGCTTTCAGGTATTTTGGTAAAGAAATTAGGAATTCTTATCTTTCTGCATGTTTCTGAGTGAAGCAGTTCTGCACCACAGCCACTGCTTTGTCACCAGCTGGGCAGTTAAAAGCAGAAATGTCTGTTTATATCTCAGTTTCTGCACTTTTGCTGATAAAACAACATTTTTATTAGCTTCCAACTTTTTGGATTTTAGAATTTCACCTCCAAACTGTCCCATAAGACTAGAAGTTAGGCTTAGCATAAGAAGGGGGTGTATTGGGTTGCCAAGCTGCTGGTCTTACATTGAACACTTAGTAGCATGAATTTGTAAAGAGTAAGATAACACAAGATAAAAGTTAAAAGCATGTTCTGGTCACTAGTATAATTGTGTTTTAGCAAGTTGTTGGATACCACACAAAAAAATTCTTGGAAAAAGTCATTCAGGCTGGCTTGGATATAGCTGACATATAATGCTTTGATGGAGTAATTGCACCGTGTAGAGGTAGCAGCTGTGCTCCACCAGTGGGCTCGTTTATAATCAACAGGTATCTGCAGTATTGCACCTGGGTTTTAATATGGCTTAGTGACAAGCAAAAATAATCCTGGGATCTTGCTTTCTTAAATGGACATTTGTCCACATCCCCAGACTGGTTGTGAACTGGCAGCCTGCCTGACACAGTCCCCACATAAAAGGGGAAAAGAAATATAATGAGTGATTTGGCAGAGCTGAGTGTGCTGTCCTTTCTCAGCTGTTGGCAGTGTGCCTGGCTTTAACCAGCAAAACTAGCCCTTTTATCTTCCAGTTGAGGAAATCTGAGGTTGCTCTCTCCTTTGGAAGAAAAAATTACATTTTTCCTTTAAATTTCTTTACGTACTTTAAGTCGCTCATTTATTTGGCATTCCCATCTTCCACAGAGCTTCTGTGCCCCCTAAATACCTTGGGGCTGACAAATGATTTGTGCTCTGTGCTAACAGGAGCCCTTCCGTGCAGAGTAACCCATGTGCACGGCTGCACTTTCTCCTGCCAGCAAGCAGGATCCAATGTCATTGTTTGCTCCCGAGTGCCTGAGCACTCAGGTTTTGGGTTGGGTGATGAGAACAGCAAATGGATCACCAGATCCTTAAATAATCTAAAAATTATCTGAAACTACCTTTACGCTGGGATTAATAGTAAATACATGCGGTGGGTGCCCGCAAATTTGTTTCAGCTTTCTTCTGTGATCCCAAAAATATTTTGTATGCTTTGCCATGCAGGTGCTGGATGTTAGCAAGGAGGGGAAGGAAGAGGTGTTCTATGGGCCTACGCTCCCCTTTGCTTCCAATGGAATAGCAGCCTGCTTTCTTCCAGCTCCTTATTTCACATGCCCCAACCTTCAGACTCTGCAAGTGCCTCACCACAGGATCGGCACGATGTGACACATTCCTCGCGCTTCACGGAATCGGAAGTGGAGGAGGAAAACATCAAACCCCACAGGGTTTGACAGAAGGGTTTCCCTGGGTCAGTGGGAAGAGTCAATCCACTCGGGCTGCTGCTTTACCATCACACACTTGTCTTAAGGCCAGGTCCCAGCGGGCAGGCAGGGAGCCCCAAAGGCCGCGCGCGGTTTCTCTGCGGGGCTCAGCGGCGGCAGCGCTCCGTGAGCGCCGTGTGCGGTTCTGCCGGTGGCCGCTGGCTGCATCTCCTTCATCTCCTTATGCAACCTCATCAGGCATTGTGGATGCTCTCAGCTCTCCCTGGGCCGCTGCTCTTTGGAGTCTGCACATTCAGTTGTTCACCAGTGGCGCTTTCAAAGACAATAAAAAAGCTCTGTTTGTGTTGACAAAGATGATATAATACTGTGCTAATTATGCAACTTACTCAATACCTTTGGCAAAAAGAATAACAAATGTGTTGACTTCCAATTCCGAACTCCATCGTTTACAGTTTCTCATTTAATAATATTTCATTTGAAATTTAAATACTTCAAAACAGATTAAAACAAAAATAAAAAACAAACAAGCCCTATAGGATAAGAGGAACAGATAAAAATTGTCTCAGCTGAAAGGCAAAGAAAATGAAGCCTCACAGTTAAACTCAAGTCTGAACTGATTGTGTTTGTCTGAGACTCTAAAGATTGTTTGGGATGTCATTTACCAAGGTCTACTACCAAATAAATGTTACCTTCTGTCATATGATCAATTCTTCCTGACAGCTGCAGTCTTTTAATGGTGGAGATCAGCCTCTTTACTGCATAATTAAAATGTGCCATTTACTTAATATTTTTAATATCCAGTTTGCAAGGGGTCACCACATTTACAATTATCAATGAACAGTCTCATTTTGTCCAACATATGGTCCCACAAATCACTGGTCTCCAGAGGCTAAACAGGTGTGGAACAATGTCAATATTTATTTATTTATTCTTTCAGTTTATATAGCGTGTCTCCATTCCACTCTCCAGGCATATGCCAGCTCACAGCAAATACTCTAACCTGGTGTATTTTGGCTTTGCTTGGCTACTGCAGTCCCTGTGTCTTATCTCTGTGTTTTATTTACATATTGAACAAAAATGTCAATGTTTGTAAATATTAACCAAGCATGTAATTAAATCTTTATTTCTGATTTATGGATACTCTGCACTTCTCTGCCTTACCTACTGATCAGCTCCCTGCCACTGTGCTGCCTGAGCAGACCTATCAAATTCCTGCTGATGCTCCTGCTATTCCAAATGAGGAATGTGCTGCAGCAGTAGCCTGTGCCTGCTGGACAGGAACAGGTTTGACTTCATCCAGTGAGCAGCAGCACTTTCTAATCAAAACTATCTTTTAAGGGTCTGATTACAGGGAGGTAACTTTATTATCATTTCTGTCTCCCGCTGGGCAGTGTACTGGTGGAACATCCCCTTTCCTTTTCCATGCTAATCAGTTCAGAATGTTTTATGGTTGGGTTTTTTGGGTTTTTTTTTTTTTGTTTTTTTTTCTTTTTTTGCTGAGCTTCCTCACTTTCCCTGCCTTGAGCAGAGCTGAAGCTGCACAGTCTTTGCCTGGCACACTGACTTGAGTTGCTAACACCATCTCACTCCTGGGCACAAAGCACACCTTGATCTAGGCAGCACTCTTCTCTATGCTGTGTGGGAGCTGGATAGCCTGTACATTGAGACACATTTTAATTTCTTGGTTTAATTTGTTTGATGCCCTGGAGATCTGCATGCAAGGGACAGCTCTCTGATCAGTACGTTTACAGAAATTGTTTTCCTGTGTGGGCTGCAGGGCCCAAGCCAGGCAAGTATACAAACTTTGACTTAGGTGTGGCTTTCAGGGACACAAACGGAGTGCAAGTCTCATTTTCAAGAGGAGAGTGGCTAAAATAATCAAAACCTGTGCAGGGGCTTTGAGTCTCATCCCAGAGGTGCCACACCAGGTGAGTGATCTGCTTTTGTTTCGGGGGCAGAACCAACACTTCGGTTTGTAAAGCCCAGGGCACTTCTGGACAATTGTGCCAAGTGTGTTTTCTGTGTCCCAGCTTAGTTTGGAGACTTTTATTCCTAGGTCTCATAGCTTACTACAGCTGTAGCTATGGAATCATTTCTAAACTGCTGCTTCTGGAGAGCAGGGGGAGGGATTAGTCTGGATCAGGACAACTGCTGAGCAGCAGCAGAAAGTGGCAGCAGTGGCCTGGGTTTGAGAAGCAGAGGGGGGCAGCTTCCTTATGCAAAGCAGCATGTGCCTCTTGGTTTGAGGTCTGAAAGGCAAGAAAGTTGTTTATCATGTTTGTTCTGCCCTTTAGACACTTCTGCTGCTCTGGTTGTTGTCACCAATTGTCTGCACTGTGAATGGCAGTTTCAAACAGCTGTGCAATTGCATTATACTGGTTAGGGGTGCCTCTGCCACAGAGCCTCAGGACAGCACATATGCTCCTATTAGTGTCAGGATCCTGCTCTGGCTCTTAATCATCAGACTCCACTGATTACAGAGGTCTTTCACAGCAGCCTCTTAGTCACTAAAGTTTTTGTGTCACACTTTCCTATCTGGGTCTTTCTGCTTTTGTTGCAGGACCTACAGGACAGATGGAGGGTGCTTTGCTGCACCTGAAGTCAGAAAATGCCTCATAGCCCTTGCCAGATGAGCAAAACCCAGTTAATTATTGCCAGGTAAGAAAAGAGAGGAGTGTGGATGCAAAGAGCAGACAGAGAGCACCCTGCTGTGGCTGAGGGGTCTCAGCTGGAAGGAGCAAGGATGGGAGAGCCAGGCTGGCATCACCTGCCACCTGCAGCTGGGCAGGACTCCTGCAAAGGCTGCCTGCTGAGCTGAGGTTTCTGAATCATCAGGTCCTCACTCTGCCAACCTTCCATTGAATGTCTCTGGCTTCTCAAACTGCCATGGCTGCAGAATCCTGTGCGTGACCTCCTGATCCACCTGTGATGTTTTAAATTTTGTACTATTTTGGGCAGGCATATGACTCTGAACCCAACCTTCATACCTACCCAGCCTGCTGGTTTTGGTATGTACCTCTGACACAGTTTAGCTCAGTTTTTCCACACAGCCTTAAAGCTGTCCAGAACGAGAATATTATTCCATGCTTGCTGGTTCTGTTGCCAGAGTCTGATCATCACAGTGGGAGAGCAGATGCCGGCACAAGTCATTTATCCAGCTAGGAGTGTGCAAGGTAAAGGGACAAGTTGAAACCAGTGAGAACTCACTATGGCTTCAGAGGTGTTCTTACCAGTGAGTAATGCAGCAGTCACTGACTGTCCTGTTTGGAAAAAAAGTGCAGTTCTGTGCCCTGAATTCCTTTGATTTACACATTAAGGCTATTTATATCTGCAGCTAAGACTTTTGGGACACAAGGTCTTGAAGAGCTGTACTGAAGAGCTATTCTCTGATCTTTTTCAGGCCACACCCATAAAGAATAATATTCCATCCTTTATATAGCTTTAATTAAAGTATATAAATATATACTTCACAAGCAGCAGCAGCACCATAAATATATATACTTCACAAGCAGCAGCAGCAGCACTAACAGCCTCTTCTGCCACTTTGGTGTCTCTTGAGCATTTCACACCCAAGTGCTGACTAAAGGAACACTCACATTTGATAAGCCAGTGTGCAGCAGTTCTGCTTCTGTACAGTAATGTTTTTGTAATCTTTTAACTTCTAGATGTAGTTTATGATTTTCTTCTTAGTTTAGCAGCTTTTGAGCCAAGCTACTGACTTTCAGAAGAGCTGAAACTTCTGTAACTCTTTTTCATCTAAATTTTGCCTTCCCCAGTTACCCTCCCCCAAACCTGTACAGACATTTAGTACATCAGTTGCAGAATGGTGGAGAAACAGATAATTGAATATTCACACATGCAGAAACAACCCAGGCAGAATGTGGAACAATGTGGAAACAGGCACGAAAAGAGGCGGCATCTGTTTATTGAAAATTAAAATGTGGAATAAATTAAGAGGGCAAGGTTAAAACGCTTCATCTGCAGACAGTTTGTAAGGGAAGAAGACTGCAGGAAGTTTAGCACATAGATTGTGTAGAAAGGACTTAAGCAGTTCTATTTTTGCTAAATGAGGAGTTTTTTTCCCCTTCCAAGGACATGTTATAAAGGGATAAAGTGTCCACATAAAGAATGGTTTTCCAATAGAGATGATTATATATAGCAGTTTCACAGTAATGCCAGAATTAAAATGCTTAAAACGTTAATGTTGCAATGCTTCAAGCGCTGAAGAACAAAGTATTTTTAGCAATACCCTCAATTCATATAAGCAAATGCTGTGCTAATTTTTCCACCGGTGCCTCTGCAGGTCATGCTGGGCCTTTCTAAAACAAATAATGAATTTAGCAAATTTGCATTTTTAATGCCTGTTTTGGTGTCATTCTGCAAGGAGAAGGGTAGAGCCAAGATAGTGTTTGATGGACTGGGAAATGCAGTGAATTTGGTTGTAATGTGGAATTACTCTGCTGGCATTTCCAAAGGCCTGTAAAGCTAGCACATCTATGCATAGAGGATCTGAGCTTTTGCTTTTTTTTGTTGTTGCTGCTTTTGTTCTGTACATACCTTTGCACTTTGTACATTAGGCTTACAAAAGGTTTATCACTTTAAAGCTGCTCAAGTAGACAAAAGCCATATCCTAGTCATTCATCATAAAACAAGCTTAATTATGCTAGGACATATTGACACTGCATCAGATTTTTAATCTTCAACATAATTTTATAACCATTGCTAACAGATGGGCTGATTACACTGAATTTGAGTTTTAAGTAATAGTTAAAAATTCTAAAATATGATTAAACTGGAAATACCCATTGCATACCTAATTTTCAAAAAGCTTCTGAAAGAAGAAAAACCAGAGTGCAGTAAAGCCTCTTTTTTGTTTCCTGAGGGAACTATATTGCATTTAAGTGCAGAGTTATCAAAGTTCCTTAGATGACCAAGCAGTTTATGTTATTGGCAGCTCCTCTTCTGTCCAATTACAACCCATAGGCCAGGACCTTATTTTTTCCATGGGTCTGTTGCTCTATTCCAGCATAAAAGATGTGAACTTTTCTATTTCAGAACCTCTTTTTTATCAAAACACATACCCTCCCCCCTTTTTTTTTCATTGAAAATTAAAGCAAAAAGTAATTAAAAATAGGATGTTTCTGCTCTTCAATAACAATAACAAATGTACAATTCTTATGAAACAGAAGGACAGCTTTGTGGGACTAATGGAAGTCACATGTGAATTCTGAACAGAAGGTAATTTTTTTCATGCTATCTTTTTAAGGTTACTAAAGGAAAGATAAGCCAGTTTTCCCTCTGTCTGCCATTCTTCATCATGTGCTGGACATGTGTTTCATATCACAGGGGTGATAATGGGTCAGAGGTGATTGGTATCCTGAATTCTGGAATAGGGGAAATACAAAGATTAAATACTGTCTATTTAGATCTCAATTCTATACATTGCAGAAAAAAAAGGGTGCTTAGTATATATATACACACACATCACAAAAATGTGTCCTCTTATATTCTGGAACAGTCCTCTGGCCAAGGAGATAAGTGTGGAAAATTCTGGCAAGGCTCATGATGGCTCCGTTTCAGACAGGTCTCCCGTCCCCAGTATTAGCATTTCCAAATGAAAGGACACTGGTCACAGACCGAGGGCAAGGAAAATCATACTGAAATTATTTTTTATTTTAAAAACTCCACTGACAAACACTGATTCTATAGTTATGAGCAATTAATTACATGTCTACTAGTTTTGGCTGGAGTGGAGTTAATTTTCTTCACTCCATCTTCATATAGACGTTTTTGTTATTGCTGAGCAGGGCTTCCACAGAGCCAAG
Organism: Melospiza melodia melodia; assembly: GCF_035770615.1. Classification (NCBI taxonomy): domain Eukaryota; kingdom Metazoa; phylum Chordata; class Aves; order Passeriformes; family Passerellidae; genus Melospiza; species Melospiza melodia. The sequence goes on from NC_086196.1 coordinate 128,966,936, forward strand.
GCTTTTCTGCTTCTCATAGTGCCATGCTGGTGAGGGGGCTGGGAGGGGACACAGCTGGGACAGGTGACCCAAACTGACCAAAGGGACATCCCAGATCTGCCCTGTGACATCATGCCCAGTACATAAAGTGGGGGAAGAAGGAAGAGACATTTGGAGTGATGGTGTTCATCTTCCCATGTTATGTACTACACTGTTCCATGCCATGGGGCCCTGCTGTCCTGGACATGGCTGAGCACCTGCCTGCTCTGGGGAAGCAGTGAATTCATTCCTTGCTTTGCTTTATTTTCATGCATTCCTATTTATGGCTTTTGCACCCTCCCCATTAAATTGTCTTTTTCTCAACCAAGGAGTTTCCTTCCTTTTACCCTTTCTCATCCCACTGGTGGGGGAGCTGCTGTGGGCCGGGGTTAAACCATCACAACATTCAAAACAGCTTAATACCATAAAATTTTCATCATATAGATGGGTTTGAATAATGAAATTTCTCTGAATTAGGTACTCTAGATACAATTTTATTGTCAGGATCTTTTCACCACCCATTGCAGAATTTACAGCTGCAGGAAATGTTTGTCCATGCAAGCAGTGTTATTTTTAAACAACATACTGGGAGACACCCTTGCCATCCTCTAAGTAAAACACCCCTGCAATGAGTAGCAATCTTCAAATGAGTGAGGTTGCTTAGAACCTCATCTTACCTGACCTTCAATATTTCCAGGGATGGAGTGTCCACCAACCCTCTGCGAAACCTGTCCCAGTGTTTCACCATCCTCATAATAAAGAAAATTCTTTCATATATCCAGTCTGAATCTACCCTTTTTTAGACCAAACTCTTCAGTGTAAAATACTATAGTAAGATTTAATTTAAATAATGTTTATTGCCTTAAGCAGCCTCTATACAGACAGCATCTAATAAGATATATTTTTTTTTAGCTTTTAGGTTTTTTCCTACATTTTAGTTAAAACCAGCATTTTCTTCATTCCTTCTGACTGGTTTTGGACTGCTGTTTGGTGTATGCTTGGTAGGTCAGCATAAACTAGTACTCTGCAAGTCGTCCTCTCGTTAATATTATTGGAACTATCAGTGACATCTGCAAATGTCCATACCACCCATCAGATCCCCCATTTGGCACTGGTTGATGACTATGATGCAAAATGTCTTGTTTCTGTTTGCTTTAACTTTGTGACAAAGAAGAATGATATTTTCCAAACTGTTTAAATTAGTTTCTCATGTGCCAGGAGCTGCTATGCATTTACATAAAGTCCTGTTGCTTTTTCAGAAACTTCCAGCCACTAGTGATAGTATTAAATACGTCCTTAATAACCTACTAAACACATCATTTAGTGCTTCACTGTAATATCTGTTCTATCCTTTAAAATCACAGTTTTTACTTTCAGGAAGTAACACTACAGTCAGACATCTGTGTGGTAGGACTCAAATTTCAAAAGCATCTCAATTAATTTCTCTTGGAGAGGGGTGTTTTTAATTTTTTTCAAAAAAGCTTTTCAGAAGCAGAATCCCCCTGGGATGAATAAAACTCCCAGGTACATAAGCTTACGAGAAGCTACAATGCAAGTTCAATAAGTTACTTTCATAATGAAAAGAACCTCCATGTTCTGCACTATTAAGTAGCCTAAAGAGGCTTTTAGTTACTGCATTATCTGAAGCACTGATAGCTGATTTAGGCAAGAAGATTATCTAGTTCGACTTGATAAGATTACTGTAACGAAAGGGAAGCTGCTCTGAACAAGATTTTAGGGATTTTTCTGGAGCTATTAGACATAAAAATAATTTTTTCCTTCCTGTTAACATTGTAAAATTAAAATATGAGTGACTTTAAAAGTAAGAGCCTGCTCACTGGTGTGGCCATTAATGGCAAACCTAACCCACTCCAAAGTCCAGTAAGTAGTTTCAGAAATTTTCAGAAAGCTTCGGATTATTGAGGGAAGTGAAGTGTGGATACCATAGCCATCAATGAAAGCTTCCTGAGGACTTTGAGAAAAAAATATAGAAAAAGTTACAGAGCTAGATCCACCCTGCAAAGACCCATAACACAGCAAAATACTTGAAAGATCCAACTTTCTCAGCAAACAAGAATAATTACTAGCCTATCATCAAACGATGAGTATTTCAATTAGAACTCTGTCCTCTCTTCTTTTTCCCTCCCACCTTTCACACCTAGTATAAGTGTATAACTAATAATGTCATGACTAATTAAAAGACCATTGGGACCCCTGGAAATTATAGGGCAATTTTAAGAACATAGCATTGAAAAGGAAGGGAACAGGAAATCTAAACCTGCCTTTTCTTATATTACCCACAAAGAAAACAGAGAGGTTTTACAATGGAATATGAAATACTGAAATGTTTTAATACAGGTGAAAGTTAAAGACAGCTATATACATTCTGTGCAACATAAACACATTAAAAAATACTCTCTCTTAACACAAGCTTTATCACACTGGCACAACCCCTGGTGAATGCACTGCATTCAACAAGTTGAGTACTAGAGAGCACACGTTTTTCCCATTCTACTAAAATAATAAATTAGAAATTACAAAATTATGATTTTCTTAAGAACAGCCTGCATAAGATTTTCAAAAGTACACTATTTAAGAGGGACAGGTCTCATTCAATGGACTAAGTTGTGAAATTCTTTGAAATTCTGTCTTATATGTTACAATATATAGGCTCTGTTCTTACAGATACTGAATCTGTAATAAATTAGCTTTCAATCTTTCTATGGCTATTCATCAGGATATTGAGTCAATCTTCAAATGCATAACAATAATAAAATACCAAAGGTTTTTTTTTTTTTTTTCAATTAATACATAAATTGGGGGGAAAATGGGGAACAACCACAAAAATTGATACGTGTATTTTCATTGTAAAGATAAAGAGCTTGTCTAGTTCTTGTTGTAGTCTGCAGTTCTTGTTGTAGTCTGTAGTTTTAGGTACCAACAATGTCATAATGTCCAAGAGGAAAGGATTAATCACCAGCACATTACTGATCTGTCTCATTTTCCAGTTTTTGTATCTCATTTTGTCCAGCCTCTGCAAGGTGAGATAAGAGTCTCTTATACGCTTCTCTGTTGGGGGGAAAAAAACCAAAACATATAACATGTTACTTTAATAATCTCACACATCCTAGGAGTAAAAGTGTGTAATTCCCAAACACATTGTTTAGATATTGAGATATTAAAACAGTTTAATGTCCCCCCACCTATTCAGCTGCTTTTTTGCTGTGACTCTTTAGCATGGCCAGATCAGAGGAAGAATAGGGACTGCACTGTTTACAGCTAGAAGTGTAGTGGAGCTCCTTAGAAGCCTAATTGTTTAGTAAACTGCTCTGAAATACAAGTTCCTTATTTAAAAACGTGGAGTTTCCAAGGCCTGGATGATATTAGCATTCAGCTTTGATGATGTTTGCTCTCTCATTTCTGCCTAAGCAATCCCTGGGACTCTCACCACAGCACAGTGATGGGAGCCCCTCACACTTGGGTGCAGCCCAAGCACTGAACCAGATTCAGACCACCATCCTCAACCAAGGACAATGACTGTTAAAATAAACCTGGAATTCAGAAGGGAACTGTCACTCAACTGGATTTGCCAGAAGAGTGCATATGTGTTGATGAGACTTTTCACCTTAAGTTCATTCTAATACTCTCCAACCCAAACAATGTAATTATTGTTAAAGTACTGCCTCTGACATTTAGGTCTTTTCTAATTATAGATTTTTGTCATGAAATATTAACTTGAGCAAACAAAACTGCAGTTTTCATACTAGTTCCTTGCAATTACAACACTGGACATCACCACTATAAGCATTTAATGCAAATTCTGAACACCTTACTTCTTTTATAGATACAGATTTGCACTTTATTGTCTACAGTAATTGCACTGAATATGTTAATATCATGTTATTTAGAGTCTAGGACCGAAGAGAGAAAATCAGGTGTTCTTGAAGAGAGAAAATTAGTGTTCTTACAATAAAATGCTCATGGAACACCTCAGGCTGCTGGGTAATGCAGCACATTCTAAATACAAATTACTAAAAGAAAACATTGACAACAGATTAGCTAATATATATGGCTTAAGTGATGAGGATAAAGGAAATGGAGCTCTTCAGTAATCTCCAAGCATGTATTTCAGGAAGCTCCAACAACCTGCATGCTTTCAGCATTTTGTAGATAATGGGATGAATGTTACCATATTAATAGTATTTAGCAAAAGAAAAACAAGCAAAACTTTTAGCTATGAAACACATTATCAAAGGATGAAAAAAGCAGGTTGTGTGGAAATCCTACATATAACAGTACTTCAGGCTGATCCTGGGAAAATTCTCTTAAATAAAAGCAAATGCAGTTGTTGGCAGTGGATAGTAAAAGGTGAATAATATAATTACAAATTAATTAAATACATTTTTCATTAAATGGAAGATGATACCCTGTGAGTACCCTTCAGTGTCTCATAAGTTATTCTTGCACAATTCTGTCTTTTGGACTTGTTATAGCCCAGGCCCTGCTGACACACACCTCAGAACTTCCCCAGTGTGAGGCATGAGTGGATTCTCCCCTTTGAGTAGTCCCGGGATGTGCAGCAATGCCAACACTGGGGCCAGTTCCTTGCCCAGACCACAGGAGAGTCATGGGCAGCCTTCCAGTGAGCAGCACTGACAGGAAGAGCCCTTTTGGCTCAGGTGCCCCACCAGGCAGAGCTTCCTGGAGTTCTGTTCTACTTGCATAGATGCTGAAAGGTCAGTGCAGCATCTGCACCCAGACACCACCATCCCTGCAGAGCTGCTCCCCTCCTCTGTCATTTTCTCCTAATGCCAGATGGATTCAAGTGTCAAATATTTCTGTCCTGAGTTCTTGGGGGGCAAACAGAGGAATCCTGAGCCTGCTGTGCCCATCAGAGCCAGCCTTTCCTGGACACCCACAACTCTTCTAATTTTAGATTATGAGAGAGCTCTTGATATTCAGTTGGGGGTATTTATTTTCCAAGCATCTCAGACCATACCTGATTATAGCATAATTTCACATATGACCCATAGTCCTCTAAAACAGGGACTAACAGGAAAATTGTTTGAGTAAGGAATTCTTAATTCTGTTTTGCAACATATATTGTAGAGACAACCTGACTTCACAAAAATTCTACTCTGGTCTGTGGACCCTAGTATCAAAACATCTCTGGAAATATTTAGCAAATATAGATGGCTTTAAACCACGACAGGCTTGAGTTAAGGGAGATTTCTGGCTGAAAACACTAAAACATAACTCATTTTTGGGTGTCTGTGCTGCTGTCTTACAACTGCTTTCTTTCAACAGAATAAACCTCTACTAGTCATTGTCAAAAATAGTATTAAATGAAAACCAAACCTCTGTGCAGCATTTCTTCCAAGGCCTTGTTTGTGCTCAGAATCCTTCAGAGACTGTGTGATTGTGGGAATCAGGCTGGTAACTAAAGTCTGATCCAAGACTGCCACTGTCTCCAGTATGCTGAGAACCCGGTGATCATAGACAGCAGTGTAGTCCTGGATGAACTGCCTGGGGTACACAGGGGCATTTAATGCAGGGTCAAAAGAGATGCAGAGAACACGCCAACAACAACTGTACAGCCTAATCAGAACAAACAATCTGGCTGCATAGCAATTTTCACTTTGTTACACTGGAATACTCTACCTGGAATACTTTCTCTAAACAAAGGATGGTTTTGAAGCCTAATGCTAAAAATTCCACACATTTATTTTCAAGTAATTTGGCAGATTCTGCTGCTGTTTCACCAGGACTGTCTTGTTCCTAATGTGTGTGAATGCAAAACTAAACCATACATTTCTTATTTAATAAATAATAATTGTAATAAAAAGACTAACAAAACGAGTTTTAGATTCAAATTTGCAGAAACAATGTTGGCATTTCTTATAAAGCTCCTCTGGATCTTAAATAGGGCAGATCATTAGATGGAAGCACATCCATTTGCCATCCTGAGGACCTGAGGACTTTAAGGTTCACACATTACATTCAAATCAAAATTAGCACCCTAGGGATGACACATCCCATGAAATTGATGTATCAGATATAGACTGGCATTCCCACAAACATCAATTCTTTTTTCAGTGAGTCTCTCTCAAGGCTTTCACCTAGACCTAGCCCGATACAGCAGCAGTGCTTAAGGTTTGCAGAATGTCTGTGAGTGCCAGGCCATGCAGCTCTGCTACTGTATCCATGCAAGACACAGGATTCATTTTGTACAGCTATGAAATAAGGATAATTTACATTATAATAATCTGTTATTGTCACAAAATCTAATAAAAAAAAGTTAAGATTGTTATGTGAATTTTAGCTGCACTTCAAATTCAGAACACACATCTTTCACAGCACCATCAGCATTCCTGAGGAGTTTTTCCCATTGCAGGAAAAACTATATGCCTCTCAAAATAGTACCTCATCCATGAGGAAGCAGGTATGCCTCTCACTTCTCTTTTTCTGCTCTGGCTTTTTGGCAAAGCTGTGCTCAAATCCAGTGCCAAAAGTACCATTACTAAAATACCATAAACAAGCAACAATGCAGCATGTTAGGATAATTAGTTATTTTAAGGAAACATGTTTGCTGTCAATTGGCTTGCAGCAGCTTTGTTGCCAGTTGGCATATTTTCTGGTTACCTAAATACAGAAGTCAGCTGGGTGGCATGTTCTCCTCCTGACCCTGCTTGGCAGCCTTCTACCATGTACTGTACAATGTCTGTGGATATTTTTTTAACTGCAAAAGAAAAATCACAGGATTCACACAGAGCTCTTGAACTGGCCATCTGGAGGATGTCTTTCATGAAGACAAAACATTTTAAATGAGAAAAAAAAAAGGTTTAATATTTCTTTGATGCAAGTGAAATGATTGTGAGAGCACTTAGTTAGATTGGCTATAAAGAACAGAATGAGTCACGGGTTTATGCAAAAGTCTTATTTTCACCACCATTATCCTTTAAACAGATTTTTAAATACACTACGGTTTTTTTAAGTTAAAGCCAAGAGATATACATTTAGAGGAAATAGAGGTTTTATTTAAATCTAAGTTCTGTTTATATTCTTTAAACACTCCTATTTGATTCAAAAGATAGGTAGTCACAGCATTATATTCTGCTCAAAGCTGTATGGATCTACTCTGTAATTTCAGTGGTGCACATTGTTCTGAAATGCACCCTAACTGGTTTTTAAGGGAAAAAAACCCTAAAAACCCCAACAACCTCTCCCACTATTTTCTCAATAATTGTTTCCAAATAAACACCCAAGTTGCAAGATGCAGCTCTTCCTTTATAAAGGTGGAACTGGGCTGCAAGGACTTTTCTGGAAGGGAGTGGCAGAGCCCTGTCCAGGCAGGCAGGGAGCTGATTGCTACAGCAGCCCAGGACTTCTAGCTCATTGCAAGGTGAATGCTCAGCTTTTAGCAGATATGGCTGTGATGGCAAAAGGGGGAAGAAAATTGGTGATGGCTGAGTCAATTTCCTAAGCACATCTTGTCCCTGAAACTATTACAGACCAGAATCAAACAGTACTTTATCAGAGAAAATTCCCAGGAGAAGTCAGAGGTGAATCCAAATTTTGCTGAACGCCTCTCCAGCAGCAAGAAATGGAAATTTTGAGCTCAGGTACATTCATTATACAATGGTGGGGTGAAAAGAGTGCTTCATTCTGTAAGTACCTAAAAATAAAGATGTTCTTGCTACAAAACAAAGCATGCTAAAAGAAGAAAGAAGACTCAAAGATAACTTCAGAGAGCAACATGCTACTTTTAATCCATTTATAATGCCTCTAGGGGAGAACATAACTCTAGTCTTATTTGGTCTCAAAACTTTACGTGGAAGAAAAGTTCCACAATTGCTAATGGAGGAGATTATATGGGAAGGATAGGGAAAAAAGGAAATGCCTTCAGATTCCTGAGAAGCTGGTTAGTTCATTAGAGAGTTAAATGAGGCAGGATTTCTCTGCCTGAGAGGCAGAAGTCCCAGACCAGTTAATGAAAAAAAAAGCCTCATCCAGTTTATCTGGCCAGATTGTTTTATTCATCTCATCTGAGAGTCTTAAATACTGGGATGAAGGATGCTCAGCAGTGCAGAAATCTTGCAGGCGTGGAGAGATGTACTTAAAGCAAACAAACAGCTCACCTTGCAGCTCATTAACCAGCACCAAGCACTTCAACACAGCTGGGAGAACCAAGTCTGTGTCACACAGTTCAGTGCTCTGGGTTCTCTGAAGTACTTCAAGAATGAAAGCAAGAACAGAGGCCAAGCGAGGAGGTGGAGCATGCCCTTTGAACTGCAGGTAGTTTTCCCTGGGAAGACAAAGCAAGCCAGAACAAAATCTATGATTTGGGGTTTTTTTCCATGTAATGCAAGCACCATATACCTTAAAATAACTGTGATATTTCAGCAGGAGGCCTATTACATAGATTTCTATCTTTATCTAGGCTTAAATAATGGCTTCTATTTATCTTAGTCATAGCAATGACTCCCAGTTTGTCAGAGAACAGTGATATCTTCTGACTCTTCTGTTCAGAGGGAATGAGAAATAAGAGCCATCATAATTACAGTTTAAAACCCAAGTGTGACTATTAAAAGCTAAATACAAAGGTAGCTTCATAATATAATTGAATTCATGAAGGAATGAAGATTCTAAAATCCTAAATCAACATGCATAATACAGCTGTTATTTAATTACATTATTTAGCTTTATGTGCTTTTGCAAACTCACAAGCATACTTGTGGTAACAGCTCTGCTGTTACACTGGTACTGTTATTTGATTTTTATAAACAGTATGTTGTAACAGGACAGCCAGTGACTGATTTTGTTCTGTCAGAATTAACACAAACATCTCCAATATAAAATCTGGCACAAGGATAAAAGGTGACCTGTCAATCTGCAACAAGAGCAAATTTTAACATCACACACATGGAGTGTTCCAATTTTAACACACTGATTTGTTCATTTCCCACGAAAGAATACAAGAATATGAACTACTGTTGGTTTGGCACCACAAATTAATGGAATCTGAAGACAACAGGTTTTGCAGGTGAAAGAGAACACAGCATTTATTCATCAGTCAGCAAGAGCACTCCCAGAACCTTCAAAAAACCATTTTAAGATATTTAATATTAGGTACTGTTACCTACTCAAACAAGGCACATATGTTGGCTGAACAATGCATCAGATAAAAACCAGCATCCTTATTAAAAGCTCAGTAAAGAGTGTTTCTACAACTTTCAAATGAAATGTGACTTTCAGAGCTCTGTGTACTTCATTGCACTGCTTCAGAGCACTGGTGTGACTTGGCCAATGAAAGCTGTGACACTCACAGTTCTTGTATCATGTGGTCTAACTTTAATATTAGCAACTCTGAAATCTTCTGTCTCATTAATTACTCTGAGAATTTCCCACAGGTTTTTTTTTGTGTGTTCTTCCACTACAATAGCTCTGTGAGCTGGGTAATACAATCCTGATGGAGTTTCCCTTCCCCTCTGCAGCAGCAATACATTCATTGCTTTCATATGGCAAAGTGGTGAACAAACTGCACCTATTTGTGTACAGACCCCATGACTGCCTCATGACCACCCAGCACTTTGCAAACCAGAGTGCTGCTCTGGTTCTAACACATTCTTCCCAGATCACTAAGGAATGTTTCACATCTTAAAGATCCCCAAGTGCCATTACACCTTCAGAACTTTCCACTCTTAATCCCCACGTTCACACATGCATGCACACATTCAAAAATAAAGTTTGGGTATCCAAAAACATGTCAGAACTAAGATTGTGAAATCTTAATTGACTCCCTTAATAGGTGATAATACAAACTTTACTTACAGGATTTCCTCTCATATTTACCCAAGATTAGCACTGACATTATTTTTCTGATCAACATGTATACCCACTCTTCAACAAATAAAGATCCAATTACCATGGATATAGGCCTGTATTTGAGGGGGTTTAAATCCTTTCCCAACACAGAAAAAAAGTACAGATTGTTCTCTACTCTGCAGTACATAAAACCAAGTGTCAGCCTCTCAGCAGCAGGAACAGAGATTTGTAGCTGCTGTTGACATCATGCGAGTGGTGACAGCGCAGTGAACAATCACTGTCTCCTGCCTCTGTCTTCCTCTTCCCAGTTTTCCATGTCCCCTGGGCAGCTGGCACACCTGTGCATGCCCTGACACTTAGAGAGCAACAAGGTCTCCCATGCACAGCTAACTGTGGCAGCTCTCAGCACTACAACTCTACCCCTAAATACAGCTTGAGACACACGTGTGATGATGTCCATTGGAGCATAATTAGAAAAGGATTTGCATTTCACGTGACCTCCTGCAATATTTTTTGTTGTGGTCTAGGACTTTTATCCTTAATTAATCTCTCATAAATCTTTCTAATTTTACTCTTCTGATATATAAACACTCTTCTTCCTTTGCTCCCTGCCCAGCAACTCCCAGACTCTTCCAAGAGCCGCACCATCAGCTGAGAGGAAAGCAGAGGCCTGAGCTCATGAGCTGTTTGTGAAATGTGAATCTGAGGCCTGAGAGAGTGATGATTTATACCCACTGCTCCTCACCTGAGCACCTGCAGGGTGGTCCTGCGGAGGCGGAGCAGCTGGGGGGCGCTGATGGAGCTGCCCAAGGCAGCGAGCAGGGGATGCTGCCCAGCACCGGGCACGGCCGGGGACGAGGGCAGGAATCGTCCAAAGTAATGGCGAATGATGCTCCCAAGGAGTTGGTTTAAATAGGCACCCTGGGTTTGGGACTGACAACATATGAAGGACAGGCCCTGTGGAAGAAAATTTTAGAAAGTGAGGAATTAAATAAAATTTAGCAATACAGTTGAATAAATCTTTAACAACTGTATGGTAAACACTCACTACATGCTGTGTAAACTGCTGCACACAGTAACTATGCCAGACAAATAAGCATCACTGATTTGCTGCAGACATGATGATCTGCAAATGAAGACAGAAGCAGGCCAGACTTGCAAAGCAGAGAAAAATCTTTCACTAGACTAATATATTGGAAGATAAGCTTTGGGACATGCAAGCTCCCCTTCAAATTCAAAATAAAACTGTGGCGCTTTTGCACCCAAAAGCTTCTCATTTCTGTTTTCCATCCTGTGCATTGTCTAACAAAGTACGTTAATCAGGTAAGATTTAAGATGGGACAGGAAGAATAAAAACCTCATCTGCTTGTAAAGGATTGTGTGAAATTTTTGTATAAATGCTACAGCAGAAAAATGAGCGCTTAGAATTGAGCTCCAACAAGAAAAGATTTGCTCATAGTATGAACAAATTAGGGTAAATTAAGCACCATTTATAAGGGATTTAGAGGAGGTTTTAAACTCTGTTTAAGATAAGGCTAAAACTGCTGTGATTTATCCAATATAAGCTATATTGATCCAGAGAAAAATCTATAATGAAAGTACTTGCCCAGAAAGTGCTTATCTGAACTCTACCTGTAGTTTTAGAACATATATATGGTCCATCTCTGAAAAAAAGAGTATTCTTACTGGAATGGGTTCCCATAAGAGAAAGTTAAGATCTTGTTTCCTTCCCCCTCCTCTGATTACTGAGAGCAAGAAGAACAAATCACTAAGAAAAAAATAAAAAGGTCCAGCGATCTCCTATCTCAAGGGTCACAGTCAGCAGCACAAACAGAAGCCTCTTGAGAACTCAGTTTTCACAATAGTTTTGTCCAACAAGAATAATTGTGTAAAACAAGGTCAAGCACAGAGCTCCCAAGACAGCAATTTCAACAGTACTTCAAATTTCCATTAGCATTGCAATCCAGACTCTGGTTTTGGTAGGAAGAGTATCTGTCTGAATATTTATGGTTGCTGAGGTAAACTAATGCCCCTGATATAGGAATGAACAGATCAAGTCAAGCTGTTTTTGTTCCCCAGCTATGGAAAAGGTGTATTTCTGTTGCTTTTTGTATTAAAATAAAAAAAAACCCATTTCTTGACTCCCCAAAAACATTTTCATCTATACCTGTCTGTATGAACATGACAAAACATTCAGGGAAAAAAAAAAAGGCAAAAAAAAAAAAAAAGCAGGCTGAGGCATAGCTGAGGGTCTTGAAATGCTGAGTTCCCACTTTTGGTTCCACAGTAAACAAATACAGGAAACATGAGATTTCAAGAAATGAGATGTCTGAAGATCTGGTGGCTCTCTTGAATGCAGATTTGGCTTAAGGGTTTTACCTCACATACTTTTGGGGTTCCTTGATAATTCTGGCAAATCTCAATGACAAAAAAACACACTTTCTGAACTGAGGCTTTGAGTAAAACTTCAGATTTTCTCCTCCTTTTGTGTACACAGAGTAAATTATTGTAGAAAAAAGCTGCTGCTGCTGTATCAGAATTCTTAAAAAAAGAAGTCAAGTGATACTTCTTGGCAAGTAGCAGACTTAGAGACAGTTAGAGATGACAGACTATTTAGTGTATAAACTTGAGTGTTTGATGTTTTCAGTAAGATATTGCAGCAGGCATAAAGAAGAGTTGCCTGTGCTTTCTGTAGTAAAGCTCATACAGAAAGACAGAATGTACTCCATAATCCAAATATTGGAACTGGCACTCTTAAGACTCTAGACTGTTTTTAACACTAAAAGAACCCAGACATCTATGACAAAGTGTATTAACTTATTGGATAAAAGGGACACAAAGAACTTCACAACCTTAGAGAGGATACCTGCAGGAATACATGAAGGAGGCAGCACCTCTGAAGAACTAACAATGACAATTGCTAAAATGAGACAGAACTGAGGATCAACAAATGATACACAGTATCAAGAAGACATCAGTTCTTAACTAGTAAGAGTTACTGTTTTTAAGAATGATTCTAGACTTATTAAATGGTTGCAATAAAAAGAGATTATTAGAATTCAGATATCTGAGGGAATGCTGACTAATTTTTTGCAGGTCTAATAATTTAATTTCAAAGTGAACCAACAAACCTAGCCCGATCCTTCATAAAAGCATTTTCATTTTTTGGGTTGAAATAAATTGATTTGGAATCTGCATCCCAAAAGTTAGAAAAGAACATGGATTTCTCTCTTGGACAAAAAGGCCTACTGACTTTAGGTCAGCACTGTGTTCTTTATTTTGGACTCTTCCTTTTCCTTACAAAGTGCAGAGAGCAACAGAGCTGCACAAGGTCTGACAACACCGTATCCCAAGAGGCACAAGGCATGAGTTACCAGCACTGCACAGTAGGTGCAAATCTCCAGCTACAATGGCAAAACACCCTAGGCAGTGCTGGCCAAGGATCTGATTGCAAGATAATCACACAGAAATTTCTTCTTTTAAATCCCACCAGTAATTAAGTGAGATAAAGGAAGCTGCTGTTCAAATGAGAGAAAAAAGAAACACACGTGCAACTGGACTGCAGTTCTGGACCAGAGATTTGAAATCAATCACATCAGAGCCCCAGGACAATCCCTACAAAGCAGATGGACTTTAAAGGGTTGATAGAGTTGCTTTCTTTTCTTTAACTATGCTCTTCAGCCATCTTCTGAGGTTAAGATTAAAAAAAAGGACATTTTAAGGGGAGCAGAGAAGCATGACATCATCCACTCCTCATTTTAGCAGAAAGGCAATGGATTCCTGTGTGTGTTCACTGCAGGAACCTTTTGTGGCCAGAGCTGCCTCTTCTGATTTATCTGTGTATCTGTAAATCACCTGTGGAGAGCAAAGAACCGATTAGTGTGGATTACTGGAACTATTCACTGCAGAAATGCCAAGCTACCTAATGATGACTTACACTGCAAGTCCTGCTGCTGGAATAAATCTGCTGTCCACCAATTAATGTTGTACAATTCCTATTAAACACATATTATAATTCACAAAATGTACTAATAAGCTTGCTCAAATATCAGACCACAGATGTGGCTCATGGGAGGGCTTTCAAGGTCTCATCTCCGACAAATGCTGAGCCTGCACAGAGCCATTAAAATCACTGGGAAGTGCATGGGCCAAGCACTACTAGAATGAAGCTCTTTTGCCATTCTCAGTATTTAGACAGAAATCAACAAATCTTCTGTATTTGGACTAATACTGGATTAATACTGGTAAATCTTACCTTCCCTGTCACTATGTATACAGTGCTTATTCCATGTACCCACACTGTATTCTGCAAGATGGATTTAAACTAATATTTCTTCTCCAAAACAAGTTTCTTGCACTGCTTCAGTCTTTTCCCATATTACTGGTAAACATCTATTAAAATTCTTCCAAACCATTCTCCAAGAAATCCATCAAGAGCAATATTGGTCTGAAACTTTCTATGATAGATGTTAGCAATCTACTACCACACAAATCAACCCAACTTCTTTTTACAGTAGTGAAATACCTACAGTTAAATTTTACATACCTCACTATTTGATAATTAGGAACAGTCCCATACAATTGTAAAATGGCTGCTCATTCACATTCTTTGTGCTTTACTTTCCCAAGTCAGGAATTCAAACAAATCTGAGGGCAATTTTTATATCTCAATAAAAATCTTTCTTAGGTCATCAAGTATTACCAAAACACATGTGCAGTGAAAGAAATAGTATCCAGACAGTAACCCTTTAGGCAAGATAAAAAAACAAAAAATAGCTTAAAAGTTGCTAGAGCTAAGCTATTTTAGCAAGGCAGTGTCAGTGACTGAGTTTGAAAACAAAATCTTGATAAGCTCCCTGTACAGTAGAGACCAGACCAGCTGCCCAAAATCTGTCAAAAGGCAGGGATATAGCCCAAAGTTCTATATAAGCACAAATATAACAAGTAAACACAGTCAGTCTGAACTGATGAGAGAGAAATGCAACATCCAGTCTTAATTAGTGCCTTTGACAATTATGTGTGCTTGTGTAAAATGAAGCAAATAAATTTGTAGGTTTGGGGTGGTGAAGGAGGGTGAAATACAGCCATTGGTTCTGATGAATTGTGTAGTAATAAACTACACAGTGTGGAGAGAAGGAGCTCTGTATGCTGTCCTAAAAGATTAAAATATTCAGAAATTCTATGGAATTTCATAAAATTGTTGCATCAGGGATATGTAAAATAAACTGCTAGTAGGACTGACCTCAAAACCCTTTAAAACCCAATAAATGGATCAAGTAAACCAGATTAAGATTAGCTGTTAAATACTCTGGAAAGAGGGATTTTTTTCAGGTCATTGCTAGCAAAACTAAAATGTTTTCTGAGATCTGAAGCAGTTTTTTTGAGCAAAGCAGGAAAAGCCTACACTGTAGGAACTGAAGAAAAAAAAATGGAGCCTGGAACTTTTCAGAAGACTAAAGAAACAAAAATTAAAAAGGAAAGGCTGCTGAGGAGAAATTCCACTCATGGGCTTTTATACTTTGACTATGAATAAAGGACTCACATGTATAAGAGAATGCTTTGCATGGTCTCCAAATTCCTGTTTCTTTATTTTCACATAACTGTGAAAGGATTAAGTTGTAAGCTGGAGTATGAACAGGGACAGATCTACAGAACAATGCTTGTCTAACATTCGGGTGAATTAAGGCTCCTGCCCTAAAATAGCAGTGCTCTACCCCCACAACTGAGCACCAGGCACAGGGCAGCTCCCCAAGAGTGGCCTCATCACACATTTCACCTGCAGTTTAGTTAAGTCAAGGTGAGGTTATTCCCAAAGAATTCTGTTTCTCCATCTTCCCTTCCACATACACTGTTTTATCACTTTCTGATACACCCATTTGGGTTTCTGGGTTTTGTTTGCTTTGTGAGGCTAGTTACTATTTGGCTCAAGTCACAAATTGCTATTCGCAGAATCATTAAAGCAAATTAAATGAGAATGTGTATTGGGGTGAAAGGGAATGAATGCAACTTTAACCCAACTGTGAAAAAATAACTTCAGATGTCTGAGAGTGCCAAGAATCCATTCAATCTCAGAAGAGTTTTTTTTGTTGTTGTTTTTAAACTGATCTTGAAATATTTTGTTTTGAGTTGATTCGAAATTGTAATTTTCCCATTTTTCCACATAAAAGAGGAGGAAGTATTTTTGAATAAATGAAGCATTTTCAAACACTTAAAAATTTTGGAACCTTGCAAAGACGAACAAAAAATTAATAAAATACAAAAAGTGTCACATTGAAACAGGAAAAATAACTCCCCAGAAGTGTTTATCAAATTAAAGAATTACTTGTTTTCTAGAAGCAGTGTTTGTCTAAAATATTTTGTCACACAAGATCATCTAGCATAGCTGGAAAGCACATGGACAATGCAGCAGACTGATGAAGAGTACAAAAGTGAGGTCTGGAAGTCAGAAACTGGCAAATAAAACAGGAAACAAGGGTACACAACACTCAAGACTTCAAAACCAACTCAAGTGGTTTCATCTGAAGGCTACATCTGTCTCTGCAGGCTCCAGAGAAACTGGCTCTACAAGAGAAATACCAAATTAGCAAACAGACACTCACAGTCCATGCTAATACCATTGTCCAGATGGCCCTACATGTACACAGCTTATGAAAATACCTACAAAGCAATAAAGCAAAACACCGTGCAGAGCATTGCACAACCATATTCACTTCCCTATAACATGCCTTTGATCACAATGAGCTGCTTTTGAAACTAATAAATTCCAGTGATGTTTACAGTGTCACCACTGCATTGTTTCACAATGCAATCCTGCAAAGTAGTGAGTTAAGACTTCAGTCAAAATGAAGTCTGAGAGAGAAGGGAAAATGGTAAGCAAAACAGACACAAAGATTTACAAGGAAAACATGGCAACTTATTTATTTTCAAAATATATTCTTTTCTCTTTCTCACCAGCAGAAATTAGTGTCTTCCTACAGCACCACAAGCCTTACAGAGTTTCAAGTGTGACAGGGTAACTGAGAGAGGAGTAGGACAAATAATAGGGAAGAAGGCTTTAGCCATGCAATCCAAAGCAGCAGGAACGTGATTTAGCAAAACATATTCTCCAAGTATTAAGACAAACCAGTGGCATGATACACCAAGGATTTTCTTTTGTTCCCAAGAGCAACAAAAAAAGGGGTAACTCATTTATAACTATCTACAGTTAGCCAAGTCAAGGATGATTTAAAATATTTGTTCTGTCATCTTAACAATTTTCTCACTCCATATTATGATTACTTGATGCACTGTTTGAGAAATCTGTCACACTGGAGACCAGTGTAACCAGCAGGTTGGCTAAATGTTTTCCATATGCAGTGATGAGACAGAAGCTCTAAAATGTACCACAGCACAGCTGCCTGCAATGAGGAAAGCCAAATGGGGGGCAATTTTCCTTTCACTTCTATAAGAAGAAAAAAAACTTCTCTTACTGCTTCAGTAAATTCAGTCAATGCTTGTTGACTAAGGAAAAAGAAAAAATCCTCTGCAAAATTAATATTTTCCTGAAGATTCATTTGTGTGCTGATAATAGAACTGAGATATTTACCTGGAGATAGAGAGGCAGGCTTTCCTGAATGGCAGACAGCAAAGCCACAGGCAGCTCCTTGTCCTGCTGGAGCACAGAGTGTGGCAGCAGTAAGCAATCCACAATGCGAAACAAGAGTTGCTGTGCCTTGGAAGTAGCCAGTATTGGTGCACAGAACTTTACCAGACATCCTGTTGAAAAAAGTTCAAAAAAATCCCAAACCAATTTACAGTTAGTAAAAAAAATTAAGAAAGCCTTAAGAAGCAATTATGTTAAATTAGATAATCTGAGAGTAGCAAAAGCAACTGAATTGTCTCACTCCTATGTACTCATTCCATGGCATCCTGCTAAAAAATCCCAGTCAAAACAACTCAAAAGTCCATTTACAGTTCAAAATAAAATACTATATTGATTCAACACAGTTACAAGTTTGTAGGCAAGTGAAGATGTTTTAGGAAAAGTACAGCAATGCTAAAGATAGGATGAGTCTCTTAGATCCCTGCAGAAAACTTAATTAAACTTGATCCATAACCCTACTGCAATCAGCACACGTGCACTTGAACATTTACCTTGCTGTGTGCATTCATCCCTCTTGCAGGGAAATGCTGCCTTTGCCTTCCCTTTATATTTGTCTAACACCACTGGGGCAACACCACATCAGCAACTACTCACACAGCAATTTAATGTTAGCAAAACATTAAATATCCTTCAAATTACATTTCATTTCAGCAGATTAAGAAGAACAAGGGGCAGCCAACTCCATTAAGTCTTGCTAGTTTTTTGTGGGCTCTCAGTTCACAAACTGAGAGCCTCAGAAAACATCTTTCTTGTTTTCAGCACAATAATGCATCATTTGCTCAGCTTTCAGCCAGTTTTTGATTGTTCTTTTGCTTTCAGAAAAAAAGTAAAAAGGTGTTGATGTGTAAATACCCCAACTTTGAAAAACATCTTTATTGCAGGTGAGGTGTATTTTTTCTTGAAAAACTAACTCCCTACTCAGAAGTGTTAATACTCAAAACACATTAAATAAAACAAGACTCTTATGTAGACATTTTCAACTTTACATATTATTAGAGGCAGGAAGAAGTTTTCTGGGTTGAAAATACAGGAATATCCTGAGGAAACATGTTTAAGACTTTGAAAATAATGGAACATCAAAAGTAGGCCGTTACAAGATATTATTAATCTATAAAAGTCATTCATTATCATCTCTAAAAACAACGTAAAACAACATTAATCTTATGAAGTGAAAGAAAACACAATGATCAATCATAGAGAAAGAGAACGATCACCTAACAATACTTCTAATAATGTTGTCTAAGCTTCCTGCTTTGAAAGAAACATGGTCATTCCAGCTCAAAGTACTCCTTCTATTATCACTGCTGTGATGTATGGGACAGTACAAGACACAATCTGACTACAGACAGGAGGTGTTTAGATTTGTTAAGTTTTGTGCTTTGTCCGTATAATTTAACAAGCCCACAGAATGTGAAGCAGTGATTGAAATATACTTGATTTTTTTTTCCTTTTAAACCTTCTTTATGTTTTCTTAAATAAAAAGGACATTTTCTTGCACACAACAGCATGATTGAAGATTAGTCGTTTCCTACAGCAAACAACAAAAAGGACAATACCAAACTAAAAAAAGGAAAGTACCAATCTAAAATTACTTTCTAAGGCTCCAACCCACATTTGGGTATCTAAGAATGTTTAATTTTATATACATCCCGTGTATCAAAGTATGCTGATCTCACAATATAAAAATTGAGTATTTTTTAAAACTCTAATTCCAGTACATTTGGTACACTTTCTGCATCTTGGTCATGCTTTCCCTGTGCTCCTTAGAATCATGATGTAAACTGTGTGTGCATGCAAATCATTATCTCTGTTTTAAGATACATAAGGTTTACTCTGTTTTTAAAAGTAAGTGGGTCAGACTGGCACATTTTAAAGCACTCTTCTTTTGCACCCTATTAGTGATTCCACGTTTAATGAATAAATGCTAGAATTGCATTTTAGTAAAGTACAGAGTGTTTGTCAAAGAAGGAGTTCCAAAAAAGAAGTGAAGTACATACCTAAGCCTACTTGGCCACTAATATAACTCCACTACATAGGATGTAGCCTGTAATCATACTGCTTATCACAGAATATCCTCAGATGAAAGGGATCCACAAGCATCACCAACTCCACCTCCCAGCCCTGCACAGGACACCCACCAAAGGTCCCACCATGTGCCCAAGAGCATTGTCCAAGCTGTGACCACTTCCCTGGGGTCGATCCCCCAGTGCACTTTTCCAGTGCCCAATCCCCCTCTGGGTGAAAAACCTTTTCCTAAACTCCCTAAAAACATAGTTTTAAACACATTACTCCTCCACATGGGCCCTAACAAAATCTGCCTGCAATTTGCTGAATTCTACAACTCCTTGGCTGCACTTCCACTTCTACCATACCTATACAATGATTGAAAAAACCCATTCAAATCAGTGACTACTACAGTGTTTTCTTTGGTGAGTCGGGCTATGCCCCATAGTGTGGATACCTAACACCAAAGCTGCACGTTGTCTCAATCCACATGGCTCAAAACTTGGAATTCTTTCAGAAGGGTGTACACCTACTTTTATGTTCCACAGGAAGAACTCAGAGTTCATCACTTCTGTTTAAAATGAGTGGGCAGAGGAAGGAAACAATAAGAGACCTCACACAAAAAGATTTCATGATCCTCTCTGGGAAGAGCAGATCCACTGTGGGTATAAATTGCTGTAACCTCAGGAACTGCTACGACTTACAACAATCCTCACTACAGCTAAAGAGCCAGAAACCAGCTCTTGTCACTGTTTCTAGGTTTGTTTAGGTAAAACAGGTGGTTTTCAGTAATGAAAGATACAAAAGCATTTTACTTTTGAAAATACTGATTTGCAGGGGTAATTAAAAAAAAACCCATAAACAAAAACCACAAGGAGGTTAGACATCAGGATCTAGAGAAAATCTAACTGTAGCACTAGTAACTTTGTTTTTTCGAACATTAAATAGTATAGAGAAAAAAAAAATGCGGATAGCATAGAGGGAAAAAAAGTATCATAAGTTTATTTTACTGATTCTTTAAAACTATTTCCTAGAAGAAAAGAGGTGTAAAATAATTACCTATGATCCAGTATGTAAGCTGCAGACCTTCTGGAGGTCCTTTTGCCTTCAGATAGGGTTTTACGTACTTTAACACATCACCCAAATACTCCAGAGTCTTTGCTACCATGGCAGATTTCTCAGGGAGAGTCTGAAGACCACTGTAAGTTCTACCAACAGCCTGAGAAAACACAAACAGTGAAATAAATATGAATCAGTCTCTCATGAGACTTTAGTGAGTAATTTCTTTTTTAGCACACTAAATCTGATACTTAGTCTCTTTTCACTGAAATTGTCTTATGAAAATAACATGGGGTAGATGTACAGTACCTTAATGAACTGGACAAGAGCATTTTTTGGGTCTTGCTTGAAAACTGACTGTCCAACATTAGCCTTTAAAAGAATGTTTTCTACTTCTGAGAGTTTAAAAATCAGTCTTGTCATTTCCGTCAGCTGCTCCATGTAGGCTTTTCCTGATTATTACAAGAGAGCAATCAATAAATACAGTATACAGTATTTAATTTAGTCCCAAAATAATGAAGTGAAGCATTATTTTAAAATATCTAAAACACAAGTATTTGGCAGCCAACTGCATCTCTCCAGATAAATAAAACAATTCCAAACCAGTTATTTTTCTGATTTAATTTATAAGAAAATACGGAGTTTTAAGTATGGCTTAAGGTGATGGTTTTTATTTTTTTTGAAATCCACAAAATGTGTATGAGAAATAGTGACTGGAAGACAAGTTCTACAGATAATTAGAACTGCATTTGTTTTAGAAGAGGGGATAAAGTATTGCTCTAAGAAAGCAAAGTATCCAGTGTAAAAAAATGGGAGAATTAATTGCAGCTAGATTCCCCCATCCCTCCCTTTTTTTTTCCTTTTAGGCCATTCACAGCATGATTTCTGACTATTTACTTCAGATTTTCATTTTTTTTTGGAGCAGTTTCTCCATGGGGGAAAAATAACTTGTCTCCTTGGGAGCAAGTTTTTATTCTTTGCTTCCAAGGAAACAAGCTCTTTTATCTTTGTTTGTGATAAATTTGTCATATGCAGAGCAGGCAAACTATCAATAAATAGCACAAGCAGTGTAAAGAAACACATTTTGTAATTAGGTAAAAGTAAAGGAATACAAACAAAAATACATTTTGTAATTAGCTGAAAATGTTTGCCAGCTTTGCAATATAGCCCCGTTACTGCAAACATGAGGGAAATGTGAGCACTTACCAACTGTTCTCTCAGCATCTGTCTTGGCCCAGGCGCCACTTGGTTGATCGAGGAACATTTGCAAAACGCAGCGAAACCACGAACGCACTGTCAAAGCTTCATAGGATGTATAGCCCATGCTAGAAAAAGCCTCACACAGTGAACTGTGGAGGTGGAAGAGAAAGAAAAAAGGTACAGAGATCTAATAAAAGTAGGCAGAAAGGTGACAGAGTGTGTCACTTGGCTGTAGATGACATATACTCGTGTATATATGTTTTGGCTACAAAAAAACAGAGGGATGAAAATCCACACAATGGGAAATGCCTTACTGTAACAATGGATAATTTGACTGTGTTATCTAAACTGACAATGTACAATGGTGAAAATAGTTTATCTGAATCAGCTTGGAACTTCATATTGACACTGCTCACGCTGCTCTAGCCTTTCATATAAAGCCAACCCAGGTGTCCCATGCTACTCTGAAGTCTGCTTAGTTCTAACTAAGTCTGCTTAGTTCTAACTACATCAAAGATGGAGAAGAGAAAGCCTCCTTTAGCAAATAAAGATATGCCATGCTCAAAACAGATGCAAAAGGGAAACATAAAAGGGCACCTTGGAGATGAGAAAGGAAACTGCTGTACTTGGCAGTACACTTACAGACATATTCATTTAGATATGTATACACACACAGGTATATCCATTCCCACATAAACATGCTATATATACTTTCAAACACTTGCTACCATTCTACCAGTCAGGTGTCAGACCAGAATCACTCAATGCACAGTCCCTGTAACTCTACTGCTCTGTATTCCCAAAGTTTTATTTGCCTCACCACCACGAGTAGCTGCTGCAGTTGTTTATTCCAAGCATATCAATCTTGCATGATTAATTCTGGAGAAACTCCTTGCAAAAAGACAGCAGGTGTGTGCTGCACTCTGTTCCCAATTACTATCAAATGAGGTCCATGTGTGCTTCAGGTCAGAGATATTTCTTGACAACAGTTACACCTTTTATTTGAGAGACTTCCTCCCTGGTCAGTCATAGATACTTCAGCTTTAATGAAAAATGCTTGTACTCTTTCTTGATATGTGTACGTGTAAATCTACCTATTTTCTACTCATTTTTTACTCATGCTTACAACAGAATGTCAAAGGTCCAGATGGAAACCAAAATGGATTCTACTTCTCACTAAACAACATTAATGAAGTTGAGGGGTTTTTCTGCTTCACTTACTTAAAACCAGTGATATCTGTTGTGTATATTTTGTCTGAACATTCCTGCTGAAGCACTATTAACAAAATAAGTAAGGAGACCAACTGAAAGCAAATAAAATAAAAAAAAATAACACTGAATTCCAGCACTAAAAGAGAACAAATAGGTTGCCTATGGACTTAATGCTACTTGCAGGATCATGTAGAGAAATTCAGTCTGGTGTAATCTTGATGTACACAGCTAGTCTACTTGGTACCAAAGGCTGATAAAACCACTTTCTGTTGTAGTCTCACTCTTGTTTCTCTTGCTTGCTGGTAGGTGGACCACTTAGGCATCTTCCTAGAACTGGAAAGGAATATGCTCCTAATCCTTAGAAGGGAAGGAACAATAACTACCTGCTGGAAGCAAGACAGGTGGTCCTTTTAAAACAGTGAGCTTATTCACATGCTCAAAGTTAGTTTGGACAGGTTGTAACACTATCATGCACTACACAACATGGCTCTGGAGAGGAAGGTTTAGGCTCTACTGCAGAAGAAATTCCAAAGCTCATGTGTATGTTGCCAGAGCTTGCACGGTGTAACAGGATTGGAAACAAAATAATCTTTTTACTTTTTAACTGAGAATATTTGATGGGAAAATTATCAGAGCACAGTAACCATGAAGTCTTAAGACCACAGCACTTAGATACTTTGATAACTTTTGCTATAGAACTGCCTAAGGTAAGTAAGCACATGAATCACGCTACAAAAGTCCTTTCAAGACAACAGTGATACCTCCATATTCTACTAAAAATATCTTACCTTAGGTACTCACTGTCATTTCACAAGGAAGCTGAGCAAGGATAACAATGTATCTATGTATGCATTGATAACAATATGTCAGGTGCTTAATGAATATTGGTGACAAATACTTAAATAACTGCTTTCAAATACCTACTCGAGTGAAGAGAATTGGTAATTAACCTTAAGACCTAAATAATACCAAAATTCAAGTTCAGGAGTCAAAATTTTTTTCTTTTCATCTCACACAAAGAGCAACAAAACTCAAAATTATAAAATTCAAATTATAAAAGGAATTTAATGCGCCTAACTCATATTTCATTCAGCACATGTTAGGTATGTGCAGTCTTGAATGAAACTCACTCTTTAAAAAACATAAAGGAGAAATTTAGCAGAAGATTGAACACTCCTTTCCCAAGTTCCAAACTGAAACACAAGGAACTAAATTCAACCTTTTCTAACACCTCCCTGCAAGAAGGCCATAGCCTCATCTTTGTCAATCACACTTAAATAATCTTTACCATATCCTGATTTACAGTTACTGTCCTTAGTACACTACGTACCCTAAAAATGTGCAACATTTTTCACTTTCAAATACAGTCCAACACAGAAATATTCCCTCTTTCTCTCTCATTTCTCACCTCCCCTGCTTTCAAAACCTGATTCAGAAACGGGCATGGCAGGCAAAAACAAAAACACACAACAAAAACAACCACCACCCATCCATCTTAGGTTCACAGAGGCTTACTTAGTGAAAATAAAATTTCTCAGGTATATAAAAATGTTACTGGATTGTCTTGGGCAATCTGCACTAGCTGATCCTCTTTTGAGAGGATGCAAAGAATCTGCACTGGTTTAATCAAACATTACATTCTGAAGCAAGATTTTCCTCAAACCTAATGAAGGATGAAAAGGTGATGGAAGAACAAATAGTCACAACTTTTCACCTGTTTTCAATTAGATGACTTAGATATCTTGACACCAGCTGAGG
This sequence comes from Melospiza melodia melodia, assembly GCF_035770615.1. NCBI lineage: Eukaryota > Metazoa > Chordata > Aves > Passeriformes > Passerellidae > Melospiza > Melospiza melodia. The sequence goes on from NC_086196.1 coordinate 128,991,654, forward strand.
CCACACCATGTCATCCCACCCAAAGAGCCGCATCATCGACAGAACAGGCTGTGGCTGCAGATCTGACAGGGCTTTGCTGGGTATATCCAAAGCCAAGAGAGTAAAACCTGTTTTTAAAGAGAGAAAAACGTGGCACCATTTTAATAATTTCTCAGTAAAATCTCTGTTCCACAAAGAGCACTGAAAATTAATTACAATTACTAATGTGCAGTCTGGAAGTACCAGAAATCTCAATTAGAACAGGGCAACTGTTCTTACAGTGATTGTTTGTATCCACGTTAAAAATGTAGTCTCTATCCCAAGCAGTTTGTAAATCATCAAGACACATGGGTGGCAAAGGAGGAAAAATAGATCCTAACACATGCAATTTTAAACAGATTCACAAAACCACAGTTTATAAATCCTGAAGGCATAGTTTTACCACCTCTGCTATGTCTTAAAACCTGCTTTTTCATCTTCTTGACTTCCTTTTCTTACCTCCATCCACTATATCTTGCCCTGTACACTTAAGTATTACTGTGCTTTACAGGGTTGAGTTTTATTTATTTGTTTTGTTGTTTTTACACACTTCTCACAGTGAAAAACTGGATCTGCAAAGAATTCACTCAGTAAAAGCTGGTACCTCTCTATTTTTAGAAGACTTTCATGTATCAAAATTTACCATATAAATAAAGCACTACAGAAAAAATTTACTCTTGCCAAGGATCTCCATAAAACTGCTGCAGATCTAGAAACTGGGGCAGTACTTTGGGCAGAATTTTGGTAATGAAGCATAACCTTTTGCTCTTTCTGTTAATTCCACTGTAGATTCTGTATCCCACAGTACCAGAATAAAAATATAATGCCTTATTAATACTGCAAATGACAAGTGCATAAAAACTCAGAAATTTGATGTAATCTTAAATGCTGAGCAGTTATTAGGTTACAGGAAATGAGAAACATCAAATGAGTCAGGAAAACTGACTTTGGAGGGCAATGAAAAAGGGGCTCATTAGTTCCCAAAATCTCCAATTCAAATAAATATAAACCTGCATGCATTGACAAACTGACTTTAAATTAGACAGAAAAGGCTAGTTTTATTGTTGTTCAGAAACAACAATAAAGTTGTTTTAATTAACAGTACAGGGACAGACTACCTTTAGCCATGAAGGACTTCCCATTTCCTTATGTGCCTCAGAATAAACAATAAGGTCATACAGAGTCCCCATTCTGCCTTAGGTGAGGAAACAATTTGTGCCAGCGTTCTTCCAGATTATCACCTCGTTTCTGCAGCATCAGCCTTAGGAGAGGCTGGGGAGAGACGGGAGGCAGAGCAGAGCTGTGAGGCTCGGGCTGTTTGCCTGGCAGGGGGAGCAGGAGAGCTGTGACAGCTGCTCTCCCTCTCCTCTGGGCTGCAACCTTAAGGCAAGAAGCTCAAACAGCATGGGAAAGGTTTGCCTGTCTCTGTAGTGCTACCTTACACATCTCTATAAAGCAGGTCACAACTGCACTCCCCTCCTTCCCAGAGGAGTTTATAATAGCTTGCTGCTCTTGCTATTTCACTGTGCTAATATAAAATAGAAAAAAATGTATGTCACTGTAGGAAATGAATGAAAGTTTTGACATTAACAACCTTCTCCTTTGATTTGTATTGCTGTTTCTCACACATGTTTCAGCAGTGTGAGACCACTACTGTTGCACACTGCCTCTTTCATTAATGCTGCCTCCTAACTACCACAGAGCTGCTTCAAATGAAGGGTCTTTTAGGTTTTCTATTACCAGCTCAGTACTCCTGAGCTTGTAACTTTATCTAATTCATATCATGATGGGAAAAAATATTTTATGTTTCACTCTTCTGAATTTTAGTTAACTGGATACAAGATTTCATTGTAACTGCAGAATGCCATGTTAGCTACTGATGTGAAAGATCAAACTGGGATATCTTTCTATTCACTGCCAAGCTGACTCGTTGCATGTCGAGTTCACACACATATGGAATGTTGTACTTCAAGATTAAAAGCCTTCAGTGCAAAGCACGACAAATAATTAGAATGAATCATTAATAGTTTTATGACCACAAACATAAGGATTTGTCAAGAAGCAACAGTCAAGTAAGCAACCTTTTAAAAATTGCTTTCAAATTAAAAATATTTTAGAAAATTTAGTTTGAATCTCAACCATTATGAACAGTTCAATACAAATAAACATCTACAAAAACAAGTAAATTCTGAATATAGTGAAAAACAGTATCCTTATTTATACTGTATAACACTTGCATGTTGATTATAATTTGTAACTAGTAGTGAAAAAGAAGTCAGGTTTGTGTAGCTTCAAACCCCTTTGGCATTCTCAATGTGTTTGTACCCTATTAAGGAACTCAACACTACAATACTTCCTTCTGTCAAAACATTTAGCACAGATTCTTCTTTTTTCATTTATACACACTTAAGTTACTACATGGAAGGAGAAATATCCCAAAGTACAAACTCCTTGAAAGTTTGTGACCCAGAGAATAGCACCAAACCCAGCAGGTCGCAGGCAGGGTCAGTGCTAACCTGCAGCTGTATCAGCAAGCTGTGGGGAGGGCGGCGTCTGTGACATTCTCTGGCTCTTCAAGTAGGGAAAGAAATTTCTCCAGAGAGCACTGGCGACAGCAAGGTGGTGCTCTTTAGCCACTAATGGAAGCTGTGCATCTGGGGCTGTGTTTCCCAGCTGAGGTCCCTGTCTTACACGTTCGTGCACGCTCCTAGGGAGAAACAAAAACAATGTTTCCGTACAATAAATGAAAAATTCACATCTTTTTAAACAGTATTTACAGCTACTTTAAACTGTAGAGTCTGAGAACTGAAGGATCATTTTGAGCAATTAAAGCCTTTATGCAAAGACATTATGCATACCAGTTATTTGATGGATGAATGATGGCATATTAAGCACCATAAAGTTAATGTTAATTACTAATGTCAACCATTAATTATATGCTTTTTAATATGTCAGATCAAAATGAGAAATTGGCAGCTTTAAAATTAATATCTGCATTTTGCAACCGTTAGCATGACAAGCAAGTCTGCTTCCAATCGAAAGGCAGGTGCTTCTTTAAAATTTCTGTCACTAGGATTTTTAGGATTGAGTTGTGTACAGCCAATAATGGCAAATGATTTTGATCAATTGTAAAGCTTCCTTCTGAAATCTACTTCTCACTTGTACAATCTCACTAGGTACGAGGTTAGATAAAAGATTCATTTTATCCTGATGCACTGCAGACAATTAGGTTTGACAGCAATGCCCACAGCTTTGTTAGTACAGTAAAGACAAAAGTTACCACTACACATAACTCCCATCTCTTCCTCAGACAATGTGGCATGAATTCAATAACACACTCAATTTTCTTTGATTCTACTAGTACCATTCCTGCTACTTAATCTAATTTGGAAGTTGTGACTTTCTAGAGGTTTAATAGAGATATGTCTTCGGGGAATCAATGTTCTCTGAGAAATGGGGAGGGGGACATTAATAAATTTGTCTGGTAGAGCAGGATAGGAGGCATTATAGTAGCAGGCTGATCAACTAAATAACATGCTTATTAAAAACAATCTGTAGGAATGCACTATCATTCCTGTTCCTATTTATCTTCTGGTCAACCCAATTGAGATTGTGCATTAAAGCACAAGCAGCATTATTACATTTGCTTTATTAAATTCTATAAACAGCACTGTAAAGTCAGAGTCAAGATATTTATAAGATAATGGCAAACTGCAGATGCATCGAGAATTGCCTTAACACTAACATTTCTAGACTACAATGTTTTTTTCTTAACTGCCATTCTCACAATAGCAACTGTTTCACAAAAATCTTCCCCTGGATCTTTATCTTATGCTTACCCTAATTTGAAATAGACCAAAACAAAAATAGAAAAAACTCCAGCTTCTAGTTCCCTTCTGGGAACGGAGGAAAATTATGAAAGAATTACACAACTCACAGCACTCATTAGGACATCTGAAATGGAATAATTTTAAATAAAGAGTAGGTTGGCTGCAAGGCCTTCCCGTACTACAGTTGATATTAGAAGCGCATCTCATTATATCAAATTAGTATCCAAAAATTCTGCCCAACACATAATGTAAAACATAAAACATAGTGGCTGTCAAAGGTAACGATACCTTATGCCTGCCTGCAGGCATTCATTAGTTTCAATAGGACAGACAGAGAGAATTGAGTACCAGATACTTTTCGAATGGCTACATTTAACAGACAAGGAAAGTATGCAGCATTAGGAGGAATCAAGGATTTCTTTGAGAGATGGCATGAGTCCAAACACAGGAGCAGAAGCCAGGAATTCTAAACCCAACATTTATTCCCTCTGTGGCTTCACATAAATCATACAGCCTTTGTTAGCCTCAGTTTCCCAGCCATGATATTTGGATAGTGAGACAGCTTACCCTTTAAGGATGCTGTGAAAACAATCAATGCTTAGAAACTGAGGATTATATTCAGTATGCCAGTTGGTATTCCTATTTACAAGGCATATTCTCCAAGTCAACATGAACTGAAATAGAAGCAAGATTAGCATAAAGAGTCAAGCAGCACTTCTTTGGGAGCATCTCCTCATGAAAATAGGGCAAAGAAAAGGGTGTAGAAACCATGAAGTGTAGAGGTCAAATGATGAGATGGTAAAAGCAAAGGAAAATATAATAGTTTAAAAAAATTATTTTTGTCTATTGCAAAAAGAAAAAGTTTAACAGTAAAAACAAAGGGCTTTTCTGTTCTATTTTGTTAGGAAAGGAAACATGATGCCTCATAATGCAGAGAATAAAACTTCTGGGACCAAATTCTGCCCTACTTACACCCAGACTACACTGTAAAACTGCACAAAGACCTTTTTCTCTCCTCTAAATTGCCTCTCCAAAGACGGGTGCCTTGCATCTCCTTTAGCCATCTATGCAAAGTAGAAGGGTGTACAGACTTCCAAAGTAAGGTAATATATCTCTGTGTCAGTGGAAGGGCAACACGTACAAATCACTATTTATGTTTATTCATAGTAACCTACACAAATGCTGGCAATAAGGTAAATGCTTGGAATAGATGGGGCATCAATATATGCTGCAGCTGAAGTAGCCAGCTATTTCTACAAACCAGCACATTTTTAACTCTACTAAAATATGAATAAATGCAATTTTACTTTTTATACAGATTTCTACTATTTTCTAACACTAGACAAGCATACCATCAAACATTACTCAATTTCTAAAACTTTATACATTTGATTTTCTATTCTGCTGAGAACTCAGGAACCACCAGTTGCCTTATTACATTGGTAATAATTTGGTGTGGTTTTTACTTCTTTTAAATAATGAAATTTCTATTTCTTAAAAAAAGAAAAAAAAAGCGGTTTTTTTTTGTTTGTTTTTTATTTTTCATTTTGCCATCAGATCAAATAAACCCTGGGTTTATTAAAGAAGGGAATGCTTGTGCTACCTGAATGAGGATTGTGCTGAATGTGTAGGTATAATAGTAGCATACAGGATTATTTTCTATATCCTACACCTAGAGTAAAGAATTGCAGCCATTTATCTGGATGTAGACACTGTAATAATAAAATATGCCCTTGCAAGCCTGCATTACTAAAATAGAGCCAAAGTTTGTCAAGCCAGAAGAGTAAACCACAAAACTCATCAGCCTGCCTGTATAATGGAAACTTTCAAGTCACTACTAGTCTGTAATCTGCAATAGATGCATAATAACATCCAGACTTAATGAAATGTCATTTAATTTGATCTAGAAGGGTTCAGAACTCCCCAACATGAGAGAAGACCTCTCTCCTACCAGCACTGCCAGGGGCTACCAGCCTCAGGGTCTCACAGGCTGTGAATACAGACATTGGTTTCTTCACAGACAGTATTCCCAGCTCCTCAACTCCCAGTCCAAGGCAGGCCAGCCACAGCATCTACAAATCTCAGCTGCCCAGTACAGCCTAGATTAAGCTCAAGAAAGTCTTCTTAAAGGACCTGAATGACCTTTTGATGTTGAAACAAATTAATAATGAAAACCCACCACTTGAAGGATCAACACGCTCGGATAAAACTAGGGAATTGGGAAGAGATATATGAGTATTTCTAAAATGGTGAATGGTTTTGATGCATAGAATTTCAACTACAGTCATCAGTTATTTCCAGAAAAACTCAGGAAATGTGAAAGGAAGCAAAGAACCATCACAATCAGATTCAAAGAGAGGTAGTAAGTGCTTTGTGCCCTTTGCAAATCAATGGAACTTGCACAATATTTAAATTTTGAAATTTCCCTTCCAAACATTCTCCCTCTTTTATATCAGTATAAGATTACCAACACAGTTCATGGAATCATAGAATTGTTTCAGTTGGCTGGGACATTAAAGATGATCTATTTCCTACACTACTCCATGGACAGGGACATCTCCCACTAGACCAGGTTGCCCAAAGCCCCATCCAACCTTGCCTTGAATACTTCTGGGGCATCCACAACTTTTCCGAGCAACTCCTTCCAGTGTCTCACCACCCGCACAATAAAGAATTTCTTCCTAATAGGTAAGTTAAATTTCCCCTCTTTTAGTTTGTACCCATTACTCCTTGTCCTACCACAACAAGGACAGATGCAGAGTCCCTCTCTGGCTTCCCTGTCGGCCCCTTCAGACACTGGAAGGTTTCCATGAGGTCACCACACAACCTTCTCTTCTTCAGGCTGAACAGCTCCAACCTTCTCAGTCTTTGTACAGGAGGTGCTCCAGTCCTCTTGTCAACTTGGTGGCCTCCTCTGCCTTTGCTCCCACAGGTCAGTATCTATTCTCTGCTCAGATCCCCAGATGATGCCATGATTGACAGCTCAACCAGGGCTTGGGCATGGCCTGGGGGTGGAGCAGGGCACTGCCTCACCTTGAGAAAAGCCTGGCCTGCCCTCCCACCAGACACAGACACTGGGATTCCAAGGTGTTTCAAAACATCCAATTTCTGACAAGCAGTGTGACAGTGTTCACAGGGGTCTTAGGATGAGGGAAGAGATGAGCATCTCACTCCATGTTTCAGAAGGCTTGATTTATTATTTTATTATATATATTGTATTAAAACTATACTAAAAGAATAGAAGGAAGGATTTCATCAGAAGGCCAGCTAAGAATAGAAAAAGAAGGAATGATAACAAAGGCTTGTGGCTCGGACAGAGAGTCCCAGCCAGCTGACTGTGATTGGCCATTAATTAGAAACAACTCCATGAGACCAATCACAGATGCACCTGTTGCATTCCACAGCAGCAGATAACCATTGTTTACATTTTGTTCCTGAGGCCTCTCAGCTTCTCAGGAGAAAAAATCCTAAGGAAAGGATTTTTCATAAAAGATGTCTGTGACAAAGCAGTACACTCAGCTTTTAGCAATCAAACAATATTTATCAAACAGCATTGCAGAATTACTTAAAAACTACTCATTCAATTTCACTTTCTTCAAATGCCATAAAACACCAATACTTCTTTAATACCTCTACTGACTTCTTCCTGTCATACCACCAGAACTGCTATTTACAGTAACCAGAACTGCAAGCAAGGTTTCAGCAGAAGCCACACACATTTCCAGTAACTAAATCTATCCAAGATTAAGTTGAAAAAGTTCTTCGTGTGCCCTCCATACACCTTTGAATATTGAGTATGAGTATTCAACTAGTTGACTATTATGTCATTTAATTGCGTGTTATAGAAAATTGCAACTATAGCACCTGTTTCATCGATGCCTGTGGATATCAACCCTCATGTTAACAAACTCACTGTTCAACTTCCACTCAGTAATTTGTTCACAGGCATTTATTTTTTTGTTTGTGCTTCAAATATGCAGTTGACACCAAATACATGTAACATTTCTGAACCACAACCATTTCTGATACCATAAAATATCATACAAAGTGTAAGGAAAAACACACTTTTAGAGTGAGTAAAATACTTTTATACAGGACTTTTTAAAACATTAAAAAATAAAAACTAGTTTCAATCTGAAGTATAGTACTGGCACTCAAAAAGGCAAAACCAAAATGGCTGCATCTAGGTTCAAGTCTGCTTTCAATGCAGTATCCTAGCACTGTGCCAAAATACAAGTAACAAACTGCAGGATCCTACCTCTTACAAATGCAGATTCATGCAAAAGAAATGGATCTGGATTCACAAAAAAGGCACACTAACTGCATGGTGGTGCAGCTCAGAGAGTGGTGGCAAGTCACAGATTTGGGTTTCAGGCATCTCATGATAGAGGCTTTTGGCTCTCTTTTCACTGAATGACTGTGGCCATCTGACCTCATGTGTGAAGAGGTGAAGCTCCTTTCTCTTGGCCCCAGCTATGAATGCAGGTGTGCCAAGTGGCAGAGCTCCGCACTGAACTCCTTTATCAGCATGTTTAGTAAGGGCACTGACAGCATGCTTACAAGAATTTTAAGTGCTAGAACATCTACTTTATGGTCTCAAAGTGCCTAAGCTGGATGCTAAACAGCTAAGATCTATGAAAACAGCCTTAATGCCTCTGGGCACATGTTTTGGTACCCATGGAAGCTGGGTGCTTAAAACAGAGTGACCTACACGCTGTCAGACACTTCCATATTCAGTCTGTTTCAGTGAGACATGCATGAAGGAAGGTGACTAAATTCTACCCAAGTCTGATTCAAACATCCAAGCCTTCTTTTAAATCTGTTTCTAAGCTCTCTGGGATACAGTTTATTTTTTATAGCCTTTTATATAGCACCCAGTATATTGAGTCTGGTATGACTGCAGTAGGAGCTCTTAAAGTGCACAGAATTTTCACCCACCTTTGTGGAATTAAAAACTACATTTCAAAAAGCTAAGCAAAACAAGAAACTTAAGACCAAACCCACATTTTCCCATCCATTAAAAGAAACATTTGGAAAAAGATCTTACAGTTTATATAATGTGTCAGCACTGTGGAAGCCATAACAATAGCACCACCACCACAGAGCTGTACTGCTGTACAGCACAGTGTATAAGCAGAAGTGGAAAAATCATGACACAATATCATCAAAGATCAACATACCCCTATCAGTTTAGTACTTATTAAATTATCTTTTAGTGTTCACCCTTCATTTTAATTTGCTTCAATAAACCATTTGTTTAAATGTTTACTCAACAAAGGAAGTCCAAATAACATGCCTGGTTATGAATGTCTATGATGATTACTGACTTATGCGATGGAGTAGGGAGGGCTAACTAGGGAAGTGGGATGTTTCTCAGAACTCTCTATAAATAGGAATTTTATCAAATGCTTAAATTCCCTCACGGTGCTCAAGTTCTTTATAGTGGATTTGCTCAAGTTCTTTATAGTGGTGTTGTATAGTAATACAACACCATTAGTATCAGCATTACAGCACACCTTCATCAGGAACAGGAAGCACACACAACGTGATGTCTCTTAGATGTTGGATGAGATCCAAAGGGATACAAGGATGTAATGGTTAAAAAGCAGGGCACAAACAGATATCAGACTCCTGAATAATAATTCCCAAACTGATCACTTAGTCAGATCACCCTCTTTTGACCAGAAAGTTCCCTAGATGCCTGCAACTAATCTACACAAAAGCCTTGAGCTGAGCATCTGATTCAATCTCTGTCTACTGGGGCCCAGAAATTTGATCACGACTAATCCAAACCAAAAAAAAAAAGGCAGCTTGCATAAGGTGCAGCAGTAGCTACTTGTATTTTCAAACACAGAATACACTTTTCTTTATGTAGGAACCAGTGAATCACAGCATCAGGGTGGAGGGCAGCTGGGTCCAGTTTTGGTGCTATTTTGGGCTCTGCTTTTGATTGAGTTCTATGTTACTAGATAAAAATGTGAAACCAATTACTGGATAAAAATGCGAAATCCTAGAACAAGGCATGGACACTCTTCTCTCCCAGTATTACATACTAATCACTAGAGAGCAGATATCATCACTGCAGCTGCTGCCTGTGATTTAAATGACAAACAAACAACATAACTAAACAAAACCCCAAGACACTTAAGCACATATCTTCAGCAGCTGGGCTCTGCAAGTGGTTCCAAAAACACAGATTTCTGTTTTCATGACACTAAATCAGATGTCTCTGGGCCCACCACACACGCTGGATTCAATCCTTTACATTTTCTGTAGGTCAACAGGAAACAAAATCCCAGAGAGGAGGCAAGAGTGGTTTGTTGTACAAGATACATATACTACATGTGTCAAATGTGTTGCTGGTGAGCTGGACCTGTTACTGTAGGTCATTAACCATTGTATCTTGGAAGACCCCTACATCATTTGAGAGCAGGGTTCTTCCAAGTGCTGGCAACCTTTAAGCTCACCTGAACAGAGCTGTCAGGCAGACAGATATCCAAGAATGAAAGGTCAAAAGATGCCAACATCACCACAACACTGTAGAAAGAAACTGATGCACAGAAAATTCCACCTGAACAGGAGGAAGAACTTTCTTATTGTATAGGTGACTGAGCACTGGATCAGGTTACCCAGAGAGATTGTGGAGTCTCTCTCACTGGGGATACTGATGAACTGCTTGCACACAATCCTGTGCCATAAGCTCTACAATGATCCTGCCTGAGCAGGGAGGTTGGACCAGATGACCCCACTGTGGTCCCTTCCAACCTGACCCAGTCTATGATTTCAATTACCACTGCTTCCCTATAAAACCTCAGCTAAAAGACACTCTACCTTTCTCCACCCAAACCTCTCACTCACACTGTGCTTGTTTGGTTTTTTGCCACACACACATTAGGAATACATCACCCCCAAACATCTTAAAACATATTTTGCATTGTGTTGCCTTAATTGAAAAAATGTCTTTTAACAAAATAAAAAAGGCTACAGATCTTTTCAATTTACCACACATCAATCATTGCCTATGTAGAAGCAGATCACATACTCTTTCTTACTGAAGATACAGCAGGTTTAAATAGAGCCATTCCACTTCTTCATTGGTGGTATAAATCTTCAAACCTCAGTGGAAGAGCCTAGTATATTCCTATTGTTAGTGAATCATTGACAGAACAGACTCAACAGTTAAGAAGATTCTAATGTGACAATTTATATAAGCAGAGTAATTAAAGTATATTAGAAATCCAGATAATCTCTCCCAATCAAGCCAATGAAGGGCAGCCCATGGGCATTCAAATTACACATTGCAATTTAGCTCAGGGTCACCTTCCCAAGTTAAATAATGCCAACAGAAAATGCCTGCAACAAAATGATTCTTACTCATAACTAAACCTATTCAGGAAATGACGTAAAGCCTTTTGAAGCTATACACATTTTAAGAAGTTTAAACCACTTTAAACCACTACTTTTTTCCTTCTGCTGATTGGAAGATTAGGGCCAAATTTAATTTCTCAGACATTACTTGAAATATTCACTAAAACATAGGGAAGAGAGGAGAAAACGTTTCAGATCCCTTTACATGTTATAGTGAAATAATATTTTCTTATATTACCTGAGAGGGTGTGAAAACAGATGATGCAAGATGTAGTAATTAATGAATCACTCTACCAAAAGATAAGGAATTTAGTGCTTATGATTTTTTTAATATTCTCATAAGCAGTTTTTTGTACTGCTTTTAATTTTTTTTGTTTCATGCATCTTCTACAAATCAGTTTATGGATTACACAATTAAAATTAATCAATTACATTTTGACATAAAATTAAACCAAAACCAGTATATATAGTTTTCCAACTTTAAGGTTACAAAAACAAAGCAAACAAAAAACTCCCCCACAAAACATAACCATTGCAACTGATCCCATAATACACAAAAAATAGCAAACATACACTATTCAAATTTTAAGTCCAAGTTTCTAAATTTTTCAACACACAACTGGCTACTTCTTTACAGAAATACAATTCAAGAAATGGGGCTCTGTCTGAAACTAATACAGAGGAATTTGCTAGATTTATGTTCTTCACTGAATTATTTATATTTGGATGTAACAGAGCAAACAGTATGTACCACAGAAAAAAAACTGAACTGGAAGTCTCAGGCTTCTAAGACAGCCATTTTTTCTCAGCAATATGAAAACAATAATGTGCTATGATACATAACCAGAAAAGTTCTCATTGATTAAAGGATCTTCCCAATCAAGGAGTCACTAAAACTGGCAAAAGCAGCCATGACCTAATCCTCTTCAAAATTTTCAAACCAAGCATTCAGAGTAAGGGATGTTAGTTTGTCAAACTGAAACATTTCCGAACACAGTAATCCCTTGAAACTTCAAATATTCCTTGGGAATTCACCTTCTGGACTTTTAGAAAGAAACTGCACATTGGTGTGACAAAGACTCAAAATCTAGGTGTCATTCATATAGACTCCTTTACTTTTTTTCCTACTGGATGGCAGAAGTTGCACAAAGGCCAAAGTGGTACTAGCCCGAATATTCCTGTCCTTCACTGAAAAGCAGTGAAAGTTCCCAAGATACCACCTACAGACTTGGCAGAGATAAGAGAATAAAAGAAGACAGTATTTTTGAACCCATGAAATTGCAGGAAGAAATGTGGTTATTCTTCAAAGAGGAAAATGGGTACACAACAAATTCAGTAGAATTTAACTAAGAAAGAAAAAATAAATAAAACACACAAATGAAGTGTCAAGCAGAGACAGTTCTCCCTACTACATTACACCACTTCTTTTATCCCATTCTTCCTGCAGTGACCTTTACCTCATGCACTTACAACAGAAGAGAGACTTGGATCCTCAGTGAGCCTTGCAATGATGCAGGCCAAAGAGATGACATAATCATGAGATGCAGATGAATACTCCATATAAACACTAAGAAGAACTTTCCACTGATTGCTCGATCAAAGTCTTACAAAAATGGAGAAATGGGTCAGCAGTCTACCTGAAGCAACTCCTACTAAATTACAAGAAACAGCAAGGATTTAGAGAAGAACTACCATAATATAATCAGGGACAAACTAAAGGAAATCAACCTTGGAATTCTTTTCTACTGACTGGATTCTCTTTACTTTAAAGACATGAAGTACAAGTGTCACCAAAATTCTGATTTTGTAATGTGTAATATTAAAGATGGGGCAATAAGTTCCAATGATTTTCCTATGCATTTAACATCAGATTTTAGAGGAAAGCTATTCATTAATGTATTAATACAGAAAATGCCAACAAATCTTGTGTTGCTCCTTCAATCCACTGATTCATAGATAATTTGTGGATGAGGAACACTAGAAAATGTTTTTCTTAGTTACTCCAAAATGTTCTTGTGTATTTCTTTTAGAACACATATTCTTCCAAAAGCATCCACTATTTTGTAAACAATTAAACAGCATAATAAACTCATAGTTAACCACTAATTCATTCATCAATAAATTGTTTTACCCATTTTTGAATGGCTAGGCTTGATGATTATTCCCTCTATATGCCTAAGTGAAGAAATGTCTGAGGCAACAGTTGCAAGACCACACTAATAAATAAAAAAATTTAAAAATTAGAAAAATTATTTGCCCATCAAGGGACTCATCTCCTGATATAAAAGATTCTAATCTTCACTGGGATTGAAAGTGTTAATGCTGTGAATAAAATATTTTCAACTGCAAGTGAATCATGTGAAGATTATCAATATAGCAGCAATGTAGAGAGGTGCTCCAGCAAGGTTACAGAGTTTAATATAATCCTCTCTATAGCTAAGCACAGTAATAGAGAACCCTGCGATCACTGTGACAGCATGTTGTGTGTGCTCAGTAATACTTTTAAAACACATGGGGAGAACAAGAAATCCCCAACATCCTTACCATTCTCAAAGACAAAGTAAAGATATTAACAGACACACAACTCTAAAACACAAAGGTACAGAAAAGCCAAACATTCAAAGCTGCAGAATATTACTTAGCACTTTCTCCTTAACCCTTCTCAGAGGGTTTAACTGCAGCACAGAAAAGACAAGTTGTTATGACCGTAATTTAAATGCAAGCAACAGAGCCTGAGCTTGCTTTGTCTAGGTCTGCTGTGGGGGAATATTACATCTACCACAGCCACCCTAGCAAATTTGTGTTAGGGAGCTGTTTCCTTTTCCTAATCACATTTAGAAAAGATAAGGTTGCAAGAGCAGCAAAGACAACGCAACCTGTGTTAATTCAGTGCAACTAGTTCACATTTCAGTTTGTAGAATATTGTTGGGAAAAACAGACACCAGATTTGAGCCCAACTGCAATTTTCCTTCATTACCTTCACTGGTGTTCAGCCATGCCAGCTTCTTCCCTGTACTATGCAGGCACATGCTAAGATTGCAGTTTCCTGTGTCTGCAATGCAAAATACAAACTGGAAGGCACAAGCACACAAAGTGACCCTCTGCTGCCCCAAAATCTGAAGTCCCAGGAGAGAGTGTCCAGGCACTCATTTTAGCATAAGGGCTTAGCCATTCACAGATCTCAGCCAAGTAGTCTCTCCTAGATTCTGCACTATTCAAGGCACTGGGAGTCATCTTGTTGCTTTAAACAGGTGCTTGCTCAGTTCTTTTGAAGAAACAACAGAAAAAGTAGAGATAAAAAGACATTTAGTTTCCCTAAGCAGACTTTCAGTATAGGTCAGACATAGAATTTTTTAATCCACTGAAAGAGCAAAGAACAATAAAGAAAAAAAATGTAACAAGCTGCACTGAAATTGATACTATTCCAGGCTGTTGCATTCCCTTTTTTCAGTTCACGTATATGCAAAAATCCCCACCTAAACAAAATTTAGTATCTATAAGTCATTGCCATACCACAGAACTTAAAATAGCTGCAATTCAATTTTTAAAAGCCTTATTTTGAGTAGAAATCTTTTGCAACACTGCAATTAGTTTTATTAAGACAAAATTCCCCAATAAATTCCCTGTCACCTCACAAAATTAGAGTTCAAAAGAAATACTCATTCACCACTGATGGGAAGGAGAAGACTTACAGAAATCATTTGAAGTTCTGTGATCTGCTCTGACCATGAGACACTTCAGCCTTTGGTTTTGAAGATTTTGTTAATTTGTTTAAAAAAACACTAGTAATCTTTTATTGAAAATATTTCTTAGAGAACTGAGAAACTGTCATTACACTTCTGTAACTTGAAGTTACCAGGGACAAAAGTTCTTTCTTTTTTTTTTGTTTTTTAAACAGGATATTTTGTTTCCAAGCTATTTTATATCTTAAAGTACTGGGAGCCCAGATCACTTCAGGTTATATTTATTAAAGTTCAGACTTTATTAGGAACATAAATGCTAATATCTGCCACAAAGGGAACAGAAAGTGTTAACTGTTAGGTGTTTATATGAAAAAACACATCACTGCTGGTACCATGATTCTTCCTCCTTGCCATCAGAGCAGAACAGCAAAACAATGAAAGACTCAAGGGTCACAGCTAATAAATTTAGCACCATTTGTTCCTTGTTAAAGAGTAATAAAATAATTATTTCAAAATAATTAAAGAAAGACACACTTCAAAATAATCAAAAGAAAGATCCACTCAACCCCATCAAGACCTTCTGAGTGAACTCCTTGCTTGCAGAAGCTGACTGCCCACAACCACGTCCACATGGCTTTTGAATAGTTCCTAGTATGGAGACCCCACAATGTCCCTAGACAACCTGTGCCAGTGCTCAGTCACAATGAAAATAAAAGTGTTTGCTGATGTTCAGAAGGACTCATCAGTGACTCTGGTCTTGTCACTGGGCACCAGTAACAGCCTGGCTCCGTCCTCTTCACACCCTCCCCTCACATAGTTCCATTTATTGATAAAATTCCCATTCACCAGTCCAGGCTCTCTCAGCCTTTCCTCACAAAAGAGATGCTCCAGTCCCAAAATCCTCTCTGCAGCCCTTCACTGGACCCTATCCAATATATCCATGTCTCTCTTGTATTGAACAGCCCAGCACCTCACACAGCACTCCCAGCTGTGGCCTCGCCATCAGCAGAGGGGAAGGGTTTTCCCCCTGCAGCAGCTGGTAATGCTCTGCCTGCTGCAGCACAGAATGCCACCAGGATTCTTGGTGGCAAGGGCACATTTCCTGCTGAAATCCCCAGTGAAGGCATATGGAAATCTTCCACATCACTATAAAATGACTCATACATGAATATAATTTATAGTGAGAATCAGAATGCCAGATTATCTGAGAAACTGAAATGCTGAACCGAGGAGCAAATGTTTTTATAAGCTATGTCACTTAATAAACAGACAAACTGCAGGCTGCAAATAGGTATCTTTCATAAAACTCTTCCATTTAAGCAGTACTTGTAAAGTTCATCATACTTTAAACATTATGTTAAACAGAATTTCCATTTGTATTTTGTCATTTGTTGGGTTTTTTTGTGCATTTTTTATTAAAAGCTAAAGTCACAGAAAAAACCCTTTTTGGAAGGGACCCCCGGAGGTACAACCCTTGGCTCAACGCAATGTCAATCTTCAATAAACCAAGGAGGGAAATTCTAAAACCTGTCTTAGAAATTTGTTCCAATGCCTGTGAAAATGTTACTTCTAACAAAAACTTCTTTCCTCACAATCTCAGTCCATTGATTCCTACAACCTTTGTGATGAATCTGATTCCATCTTACCTACTACTCTCCTAAGGATGAAAAACTCATCTTTCTCTGTCTCTCCTTGTAAGAGCATTTGCTCCTGCCCCTTAATGATCTTGTTCATCCTCTGCTCAACTTAAATTGGTATGCCAATGCTTTTCTTTTACTGGGAACACAATATGCTGCTTACTTATACAACATCATTTATTTGAACTGTATTCCTGCAGAACACCAGGAGGGCAATGAAATGTAGCTGTCTATAGCTACACAACAGCCCAGACTCAGATACAACATATTTTCTGAATTTTTACAAGCTAAGTCTTTTTTACCAATTCCTTACTGTCTTTTTTTTCCTCAGAAAAAAATTTCATGAGAAACAATAACTATATAGTGTGATTGGAATGCCAAGAAATGGTGCTGAAAGGCCAGCACTGAAATCCAGTTTTAGGTAATTTCCAAAATCCTGCCTTTAGCTCTTCTGTGGGACTCTGAGATCAGCAGCAGCTGACAGAGAATTATAATATTGGGACAGGTTCATCTCTTCTCTAAACTATTGTTTACACTTTAAAAAGTAATTTGTTACACAGTACAGATGGTTGAAATAAAAATTGATGCTTAAAGGTTGAGCCTAAACAAATAATTTCTTAAAATTCAGACCCCAGTAGTTAATCAGACTCTCAGTGTTGGATGGACTCCCCACACTGGGGAAGAGACACCCACACTGTACTAAAGTGGAACTTTCTTTCAGCTAACAGTGTTTCATTCAAATATATTGAAAGAATACAGATAATTTTGAAAGTTTACAATCTTAGAAATGTGATGGTAAAATTTGGCTATGCAAAGATCATTAAAATTCTTTTTAGCCATGCTATAAAAAATTAAAAAAAAAAAAAACCCAAAGTTCAACAAACTGTGAGAAACATTCATTTAGGACAACTTCTACAACGTCTTCCATTATCTAGCACAGCTTCAGAAATGCAGTTTCCCTCACTGAGTGTGTCCTCACCCAGGCTCAAGTACAAAGAAGCAAAGACAAACTGGTAAAATTGTTATGCTGGCTGCAGATATTCATATGCTGAGTTGGTGCCACCTCAGTTTAAATTTTCTGATGGGATCAGAGATGTGAAATGGACTTTGAGGATAACTGCACAAAGTCCTGAGGAGAGTATTAAAATATTAAACATTAAACCCAAACACTGAAAACAAAGCAACTAAAAGTACTACTACCCACAGTTCTCTCTTCAGATATTCTGAAATAATTTCCAGTAACAGACCTATCTTACCATTACACCTGTAACACTGACAGTATTATCACACAGCTCATTTTTAAGGCAGGAAGCTTGAAAAATACTTCAAAAATACTCTTAATTTAAAACAAGACTGTAACAAAGAGAGGAACTGTAGTTCAAATGAAGTTTTTCTTTTCTAAAATGAAACTCTCTTGCTCCAGCTTCTCTAGCTGTCTTTGCAAAAAACCAAAACCCATATGCATATGGATACTCTCTAACAAGTTGCTCAGAGTCATACACTGTAAGTGGTTTAGGAAAGTCTTCCTCTCAAGAGAGAAAACAAATTTTGGAAGGTAGGGAAACTTGTACTCGAGATAATGAACTAACTTGTTTCCAAATTCCAAAACAAAGTATTTCATTTCCTTCTTGCAAAATCAATTTTGTTCCTTATGGAGTATCTATTGCAGGAAAGGATGCTGTTTGTGTAATACATCTTTTTAGCGGAGGTGATTACTATGGGTACAAAACATCCCATAGTAACATTGTTCCCAACACTGCATAATACAGAGCTAATCAGTCATCCAGAAAGAATGGCAGGCTTGCTAAACTTAGCTCATCATCCCCTCTGAAACACAGTAAAAATCACTGTTAAAACTGATCATTTATTAGATCAAAGGTACCATCAACAACATCAATTCTGCCTGGTAGTGTTAACAGGAAAATGTTTTACAAGTTCTACCACTGGGCATCCCTTTAACTTCCAGCACCAGCTAGGCTGTAAAAGTGTGCACATAATTTATCTTGCGACCTGTGTGTGTGGGAAGCATTATCCAGGCAAAACTTCTCACAGTCTGACAAAATGCTGTGATTTGCACTGTTCAGATGATTGAACAGACTTTAAGCAATCACCGACAATACTTTCTATCTTCAAACATGCTAAAGTGTAACACTTCATGAGAGCAACCTATAGCTTTAAGACCAGATTTGACAGAATACAAGTAAATGAACAATTACTACATTTGAAACTTGTCCACACCTTATCCATTAGGCTTAAGTATTACTAAAGTTCACATTTATATTTCACATTAATAGCAATTTCTCCACAGGACACCCCTAATGCTTCTATGGTGTCCATGGTAACATCTTTGCTTACATATAGCTTAAATAGGCATTCATTCCAATCAGGTGAAGTAAACAGAAAAGAGCCATTCATAATTCCTCAAGTTATTGTCATCTTTTCTTTTACATGGCAATCAACAGCCTTCCAGTTTAAGTCTGTCACATGTAGTTGATGACAGAGAGGTGTGCCAACAAATTCTCTTTTCCACATTGTGGCAAAAGCAATTTAATTAGTCCCAATAATATGCACAATACAAAAAAAAAAAGTATTTAGCAATAATTCCAACAATGTAGATTTGATAACTTACCATGTTTCTTTTCAGTGTAAATGTATTGCTAGTACTGTGCAAGGCTTCCTGAAGCTTAATCTAATATTTTTCTATACTATAAAAAACATTTGATTATAACAACACATGCTGTAATGCCTTCCAAAAGACTCACCTCAGATAGAAAATAAGCACAATAAAATAGGATTGTATGAAATTGTGCTGGTTTTGCAATATTGTATTGTATTTAGTATCAAAACAGACAGGGATGCTGTTTGAAAACTCGCAGCACATAAGTTTTTAAAACATTCTGATTTTATGTGCCTGTTTGTTTCTTAATTTCTTAAGATGCATTTGCCTAGTTTTCAGTGTTTGTTTTTTCACTGAGAAAGTAGCTGATGAAGGTGTTTTCCGATTTTTTTTTACATAAAAGCCACTATAGCGGAAAACAGCATGAGCCCTGGAACATCTTTCAGCTCCTACTACTCTGCCTATGTTCAGCATGTCATGCCTTGCCATGCAGCATCACCTACCACAGGTAGACAACACATTGTTAATAATGTCACAAATAACTTCAAAAGTTTTCTATGCAGCTGCTGAAAGAATTCAGAGACAGCTTCAAGACACAGAGTTAAATGCTGCAGCTGTTTTCCTTATTTTGCTCTTCAAAGCCCTAAACCAGAAAATCCCTTGAGTGAAAAGTCAGAGAAAGGCTACCATCCCTTCTAGGGTTAAAAGATGCTTTTGTAAGATTTTTAGCTCAGATTAACCTTTTGCTCACAATAGGGCTGGTTATTGGTTTTATTTTTTACTGTCTTTAACACAGGTAAAAAAATCAATATGAAGCGAGACAAAGGGCTCTGGAGGCCCTGGCTGCACCAGCTTTTGGTTTGGCTCATACACAATCCTACAACATGCTGAGGCTGGGAAGGATTAGCCTGCTTGTGTTGAGTAAACCGATGATACTCAATAAACAGTTTCTGTTGTAAACCCCTTAGGACGTGCAAAGCCACACTAGTTGGCATTAGACCAGATAAGCTGCCGAACCAGCTGTAATCTCATTTAGACCTGAGCTGATCCTCCTGTCCTTTCATTCCACAGGATCAAAGCAAACCACTGAGGAGGCAGCTGTATTATAGCAGCAGTGCTTGCTGGATGCGGCAAACATTTCATAAATTCCTCTCCTTGAAGCAAGCCTGCACATAATCTACCCAGAGCCAGTTCAATCAATGGATTTCTGAATTCATTAGTCTTATTATTACAGGATAACTGTTTTCTCCACATAGTGTTGTAGCTGTTGCAAGTCAACTTTGCAAAACAGCTCTTATTGCTGACCATTTCTTTCTGGTAATGTGCCTTTGCATTTTTGCAGTGCCACATGAAAATGATTTAAATCGCTTCAATGCAGTATTTTTTTTAAAGACTAGAAATAAAACCAATTCACGAATATTCAAGTAGGGAGCCTTGAAATATAGTACACTCTTCCAAGCATAATTACTGGCTACCTGTTTGAATGCTTCCATGCATCAGTAATAATGACCAATGTTTTCTGAGCTCAAATGATAACAGCAAAAGTAGAGATTATATCACTGTAGCAGCATAAATACAGACAAAAAAATACAGATGCGAAAGGCAGTAATTCCAAGAAAAAGATTTCTATTTATCTTTTACTCTATGTGTTCTCTGGAATTAAAAAGAAGAAATATTTTCATTGCTGAAGAAATGAATAGCACAACTTAGGAAAACTGGAAAACCACATAAGCAACAAGTCTTTTTAAACTAAGCAAAAATGAAAACCAAGGCACTGGATCAAATAAGACTAGAAGGTGCCACATTTGATTTCTGTATCACATTTGGAATTTTCACTCCAGTTGCAGTTATAGATAAAAAATTTTACAGTATAACCTTAGAGTTTTAGAAGAACAGAATGTGTAATTCAGAAAATGCATCAGCTGATCCATTTCCCACCAGTGAACTCTGCAATATATCACATATTCATAGATAAACAAAGTAAAATTAGGTTTTTTTACTTACAATGGAATAAGGAAAATATTATTTAAATATTTTTCAGTCCTTTTAATTGCTAATTATAGTAATGTAAAGACTTAAGTTTTCTGAAACAGTTGCATTGAAAAAACAAAGAAAATGGATGTAATAATAATTATGCACCACAGCACCCATTTTTTAAGGTCATATTCAAGTAACATTACTGATTCTTGAATCACTCCTTGAGTAATGAGTAGTAGTCAGAGAAAAAAAGTTTGGTCTGAAAAATAAGGACAGCCAGGTAAGCCTTAAGGTAAAAATAGCAGTGTTTGTGACTTATTGCTATTTGCAGCCAGTATAAATATGCAGCACATTCATGCACAAACTGAAAAGTCAGGAAGATCCTCACAGAGAACTGGTTTGGGTTTACAGAGCACAAGAGAAACATCTGTATCATCTTTGCAGACACACCCTACCCTACACTGCATAGATCTATTGAACATCTGTATCTGGCTGCTCATTTTTTTAAAAGAACATGAAAAAAAGTTCTTGTAATAAAAAGATTCAATGAAGTGGAATAAAATCAAAGTTTAACACACACAAATGATTTTTAACAGATTACAGAGATGTTTAGTATTAAACTTTTTCAAGCACTACAGCACAGATGTGCTAAAGCATGTCATAGGCAGCTGGCAAAGATGAACAAAAGGTATTCGCATCTATCATGTACAGATGTATAAAAAACTCACCACACATCTCTTCCTCAATCACTTAGAAACCATCTGATGTGCTAGTTAATGATTCCCCTCTCTCCACTTCATTCTTCAGACATAAAGGGGTCCCATTTAACATAATCACTTAATAACAGCAAAGTGATGGGTATCAGAACTCTAATTCTTCTAATATTTGCAAAATCCAGCTCTTTGTAATAATAATAACACCATGATAGCAAACTGTAAAACTGTGTAATTATACTTTAATTGTATTGTGAGGCATGCATTAATCACAAAGTTTAAGTACCAAGGATGGAATTATAATAATTCTGTAAAACAAATTTAAGCTAGCTAAGTAGGTCAGAACCACTAGCATGCAACAGGAGACCTCTGGGAATTTATCAGTTAATGGCTATTTATGTGCAAATGAGTGCCCTCCAACCCTCCCAAATCCTGTGTAGCTGAAGGGTATTTCTGTTAACCAGGAGCATGCTTAACTGCTGAGGCATAAATTAAACCATTTATTGGAATGATTTTAATTCTTCTCTCCCCCCACCCACTCTTACTACTCCCCTCCACCCTCACTAGTAGCACAATTTACAGTATTAATTTACATGGAGATAGGATTGCTGAAGAGTTTTCAGAAATTACTCTGCTTCAAGAAAGAGCAGGAAAAAGAGAACAGGGAAGAAAAAAGAGCGAGAGACAAACTTTTAGTAAGAGACAGTAGCAATGCTGCACCTAATCTTCAAATCTTGGCAGGTTGAGCTGTTAGAAATTCCAGAGGTTCAGTATCACAGCAGTGCAGTGGAAGCACTTTCATAATGAACTTTAATGAAATGAAATTCTGTTTTCATCCTCATGAATCATAGAACCTTTCAGGTCAGAAAGACCTTTAAGATCATCAAGTCCAAACATTAACCCAGCACTGCCAGGTCCACCAGTAAACCATTTCCCCAAGTGCCACATCTCCTTTCTCTAAATACCTCCTAGGCAGCCTGTTCCAGCGCTTGACAACCCTTTCCATGAAGAACTTTTTCCTAATGCCCAATCAAAACTTTCCCTGGTGCACCTTGATGCCATTTTCTTATCTCACATTCTAAATTTGGAGAAGACAATGAAGCTCAAGGGGGACTGCATCCACTGTATTTTCTGTCGTAACATTCAGACTGTACACATATCAAAAGTTTTCTTTCAGGAGAGAAAACAATAAAAATTTCTTGGCTGCAAGAAAAGAACACCTTCAATTTTTGAGTTTGACTTGGAAAAAGATAGTAATTTTTCATGTCTTGGGAAAATAGATACCTTTACAAACTACTCAGAATCAAGATGTATTGAATTTTCACTGTGATGTAAAATGGGGATGATTTACAGACAATATAAATGATTTCTCAACACTTATAATCATAGCAGTAATTCAGTACAGCAAGGCAAGATAATGTAAGCATAACTTCAAGGTTCAGTTCTAGGCTTATAATTTCGTATGCTTGGGGTTTCTTTCTTTTCCTAAGTGCATGCACACACATTCTTGCAAAGCCTAGGATCTCAGGACAATAAAACAGCAAAAATCTGATTATCCTAGCATCAATTAACCACAGCTCCCTGTTACCCTAAACAGGGTCACAGCTCCCAGTGCCTAATAATTATATTGGAAAATCCCTTGAATGTCTGAATATATTCATTCTCCCCTATGATATTTGGATGATCATGGTTGTGTTACAGTTAATTATTATTTAAGATATGATTGCAGTACATCTTTCTGATGTCATCTTTGCACCCAATACAAAAGTCCACATAAATGTAACACACTGGACAAATACACACAGTTTTTCCTCACCAGTTCAAGCTGTTGTAGAATATCCCTTCAATATAAATAGGTATGGTGTGAATCAGAGGAATTCCCTGGGAGCAAATCTTTAGCAGCCCTAAAATATTTTTAATTGGCAGACATGTGGAACACTTATTGAGGTATTTCCAAAGGCACATCCCCAATAGCTAAACAATATATTCACATCCAGAAAAACAAAAGAATATCAATGAAAATATTGTTCTATTCTTATGGTTGACTTTTTGTAAGGAAAACAAGACTGCAAAAAGCAGTAGAAGGAAACCTCATTGTCCTGACAAGCACATCTGTACTTGCCTGTTCTTCCCTTCTCCTGCCCTCAGTGAAGGCTGACACATCCCTGGCAGCAGGATGCTCCTGCTGTGTGCATAATGGCTGCTGTGGCTGCCTGTGCAGCCCCTGCACCACCACAGAGAGAGCCAGGAGCTTTCTGCCTCTTAACACAGATTTACAAGCATGCACGTTAAACCAGACACTTCATACAACTCTTTGGTAACAGCCAGAAATTAATGAATGAACAGAACTATCTGAACAAAAATAAGATCATGCCTGTGTTTTCAGAAGCATTAGCACATGTGCACTATTAACGCCTGTGACAAGCCCATGGTTACCTCCCCTTCCCTACAGTGAGGGGCTGCAGCCTGGAGTATGTCTGTACCTTACAGTCATTGGCAGGGCCTCAGTATTGCCCTCAGGCTTTAATTAACCCCAATTAGAGATAAACAGGGCCTTCTGCTTGTGAAAGAGGGACTAGACAGCACCTTCAGCTTATCAGGCAACTATGTAAACCACAAACTGCTTTTACCTTTCTCTACTTGCTTCTCCCAAAAACAGACATGTTAGAAGAGGTCCCCACAAGATCCTGAGATGATGCACAACGAACATGTTGCAGAGCATGCCTTCCTCTTTCCAGTTTTGTTTTTAGGGAGGATATATATGGTGGCCTACTATTTTGGGCTCATTTCCCATTAAACACATTTTCACTGTCCCTGCTTTAGTGCCACTGTAAAGAAAGCTGGAGCATTTAGCCACAGGCAATTAATTAGTGACACTTGGACTTGCTCCAAGCCAAATAGAACATGGCAATGCACATCTGTATCAATGCCTAAAAAAGCATTTGCAAAGTGATTTTCTAGACAGATTTCAAGACAAAACCACCAAAAACCCATCACACTTTTCAGCAGGGCCACTGTCCAATGCATACAGTAGAAGCCATCTTTACACTCTCACCCCAGAAATTCCAAGAACAAGTAGACTACAGTAGCACTAAACAGGTTCAATTTTTCTCCTCCAACAGAACAGGGAAATTTTAAAAAGATCTAAAAAAAGAAAATAAGTAAGTTTGGTTCCACAAGTCTCTCTTGAAGCCTGCAAGAGTGCTACATTTGCAACCTACTCTAAATAACCACTTTGAACTTCTGTCCAAAATTAACCAATTCTGTCTTCAGTAGCATGAAGAACAGCAGAAAACCTGTAACATTCGTTTCCATACTGGTTGAGTTCAAGCATGTCTCCCCTCAACTCTTCCTAGCTGAAATCACTTCCAAACTTACACAAACTGCCTACTCTAGTCATTCATTTCTGTGACTCTCTCCAATTTTCAATTTATTCATAAATATTTTGTAAAAATGACATATCCAGAACTGCATACAGAACAAAACAACTAAAGACAGAATAAGCAGCTCTTCTCACCTGCAGGAGTTTTATTAATACAGTTCACAATAATATTTTCTTTTATTTTTTGTTTTTTCCTAAAGCAGAGTCATATTAGGCCCTGCTTTGTAATATCACACAGGCTGTGTGCATAAAAATGTCACTGTTAAAAGTTAGTTGGCCAATAGCTATCAGTCAAATTGGAGATTTTCTTGCAGATACTATGGTCTTAGAAACTCACATAAATAAACATCCTGTAAACAGAGGTGAAAGCAGAAGTACCAGGTACACTTCACACTCCTTGCAAGATAGGAGGGAATCAATCCACTTCACAAAAAATTCCAATTCACAAACAATTCCAGCTTTTCCCCCTGCACTAGGTGGCAACTGTGCTAGCGCAGGGACAATACTGGACCTTGCAGGAATCTGTGCTGAGCAGGCAGGCAGCAAAGTCTACAAGAAAAGGCAAAAATGGGGTTAAGAGAAATGGCAGCTACCTCACTTCAAACAACCCCAGATGTGGAGAAACCCTGTTTCTCTCACCTCCCCATTTTGACAATATGGCTGCAAGTCAAGCATTCCATGTTCTATTTCTGTGTGTTCTTCCTAATTTCAGTACTTGACCTTCCCTATTTCCTCTTGTTGATGGTAATTTATTTCAAAATATCAAAGTAATTTTAAATTCTGGCTTTACTTTCCATTTGAACACAGAAATACTCTCTAATTTCTGACTACATACAAACACAAATCCTAATTTTTTGCGTCTAGTACAACTACTTGTGCTAAACAGGTCTTCATTTTCAGTGATCTGAACAAATGCCATTAAATACTAATTATAATAATACTAAGATTACAAAAGTAACACTGAAGTCTTACACTACTCCGATAGTCACACCATTTTACAGAAAAATTGTTTGTATTTTTAAGGCTGCTGTTTTCTTTTTTCTGCCTTTTTTTTTTTTTGCTTAGAATACTCAGGAATGAGTACACTAGAAATTGTTTATGTCCAAGAAGAAATTAAATCATAAGCAAAAGCATCCTAGGGGACGAAGAATCAAACAGTATATACCCAGAAAAACACCAAAGAGTAAACAGAAAACACAATGTATTGAGATTAATCCATTCTCTTCACTTGGTCATTGCTTTCAAGAAAACACACCAAATTGTTTTTGCTGATTAGACAGTCCTAGAAGTTGGTAGCAAGAGTTGATGCTGGTAGGCTACAGCTGTCAGTAAGTGAATCTGAAACAAATTTGGAAAAAAACGAAGCAAGTGGCTATTTCTCATCACTGTAGCTATTACCCAGTTGCCAAAGTATGAGTGATGGTGGGGGAGAACAAAACCCAAAAGCTTGTTCTACTGAACCACTGAACTGAATCTTTCAGAACTGCACCAAGTGCTTCAATCTATGTTGTCTTGTCCAGCACCCAGCAGGTGCTTTCCTTGCTTTTCATTTTCCTCCATTAAGACAAGTACGTTTATCTGTTTGGTTAGCATAAGGATTCTCCTTGGAGCTAGTTCAGATTTTTTCCTTCACTTTAAAGGTCAACTTTCTTTAAAACACATAGGCACAAATTAATTCTCCTCTCCAGAGATATCAACTCCCATCTCAGGGGCTAGCAATGGAGAGAAGAGCACAAAGGGAAATATTCTGGGTGAAGCAGAGCCAGATGTGTCTGGTTCAGTGCACATAATTGACTCATCTAAACATTCTTGACACATCCAAGACAGGGGTTTGCCGTTGTCCCAAAATGTACACTTGCTCTTTAATCAGTCAGGTCTCTGATTAGAGAATCAGAAGAGGCTGAGGGCCCAGGAAGCCCGGGCACAGCTGGGCACAGCTGGGCAGGCAGGCTGATCCTCCCGCGCAGGCTGGCAGTAGGAGGCAGCATCGGCTCTGCCAGCAGCGGCTCCGCACAGCAAAGTACTTGGGAGCGAGCTTCATTCTTCTGTCATTATATAAGCAAGATGACACTGTTCTCTAATCCAGCCAAAGCTGATAAGTACCATCAACCTGTCACTTCCTACATTTCAAATTCTAACATTGCAGCATCAAAGAGTTTTTACATTTCGATTTCTTTTGCTGGCAGCGGTCGGTAGCCTCTCATTCTCCCACGGTGTTCTAATGCAGCATTTGCACACCGGGGTTACTCCCAGCCTGAATAGCAGGTCATCCCCTACTCACTGAGCTCATCTGCGGCCCATGTGCTAGGCAATTTAGATCCAATCAGCCCTTATTTAGCTCAAGAGTAATGAGCAGCATAGTGACACAGACTTAAGCCTGACCCTCAGGACACTGCTCATCAAGCAGTAAAACTGTGACAAAATCATTCATCTTCCACCCGCTGGCAAGAAATAATACTCGCACTCACTGTATTACTTTTTCAAGACATAGAAAAAAAAAAAGGTCCTGAATTTTCATGATGTGAGACATTAATTTGCAGAAAGCTGAATTCCCTTAAACCCCCCTGTTGCTATGAGCTCACCAGGGGGAAATAGGCCTTAGGAGACTGAAATGGAATAAAGAAAATTGCTTCAGCTTTCTGTTCATTTTAAATAAGCCTTAAATCTGACATGAGATATCCTAAAGAGAGAAGAAATATAGATCTTGTAAAGTAACGAAGAAACAATCAAAATTAAGAGATTAGAAGGCTACTTGCATATAATGATTTTATTGGCAAAAATATTTCTTTTGTTTAACATCCACAACAAAAAAAAAAAAAAACAACCACTCCATATGAAAAGCCATTTTCACACCTCATGTGAAGAATAAAAGGAAAACCGAGATGAAAGTTAATTTAGGGAAAATAGTTTCAGAAGTGAGACACTTCCATCAGAAAACAAATCTGTGCTTTATGTCCTTCAGGGAGCACGTATTTCTCTAAACAACTGCAGGGTCCCAAGCAGCAGGCTCTCAGTACACCTGGATATGGTTTTACTCTTTTTTTCATGGATTTACTCTTTCACAACAGAAGTCTTGTACTGTTGTCAGGTAGGCTACAGAAAGCTTATGTGGATTAATTTTTGGAAGATAAAATGGATACAATGGAATAAAAAAGTGTTTCCATCTGTAGCACAGGGGATTGAACTGTGTATCTTTATGATTCATGTCTGAGTACTAGACTTGAATTTCTTTAGCTTTGGGTGTGCACCAAGACTGACATTTTTGGGGTATCAACAAATAGAAGGTTTTTTGATAGCTTTTAATGTTTCAGTTCGTTCCAAAGTGATTCTAGAATAGAACAGTAGAACGGAATATTCTATTACAATACAATATTCTAATATAATACAATGGATGTAAAGTGACTGTCTAGTACAGCTGCCTAAGTAATTCAGAGCTGATCAAGAGCTAAAGTAAATTATTAAGGGTATTGTCCAATTGCCTCCTAAACAACGGCAGGCGTGGAGTAACAACCACTTATTTAGGTTTGTTCCAGTGCCTGACCATTCTCTCAGCAAAGAAATGCCTCCTAATGTCCAGTCTAAGCCCTCCCCTGGTGCAGCTTTGAACCACTGCCACATGTCCTGTCAGTGGAGCCCAGGAAGAAGAGCTCAGCACGTCCCACTCCACTTCCCCTTCTCAGGAATCTGTAGAGGGCAAGGGGGTCATGCCCCGGCCTTCTTTTCTCCAAACCAGACAAGCCCCAAAACCTCAGGCACTCCTCACAGGACATGCCTTCCAGCCTTGCTGCCCTCCTTCTAAGGCAGATGCTCTCTATTACATCCTAAACCTCAATGTGAAATTAATGTTAATCAACTGTTCAACTTCCACGTGTCCACCTACTGATTGGGCACTGAGAAAATGGGCACTGAGAAGGGGAGGTGAAAATTCTTGCAAATCTGAACCAGTGACAGACATATACAGGAACTTTCTATATGCAAAGTATTTAGGGACACATTTCCAGTGCATGCTGCTGTCCCATTTCATTTCTTTACACAGTAATACTCTCAGAGCAGAAAAGAAACAATCAAAACACACATTAGTTTTAGCTAGTCAGCTTTGAAGGTCAGAATACAAGGGACAAATTTGTAAAACATTATTTTTGTCTCCAATAAAAACCTGAAAAAACCCTCAAATCCCTTAAAGTAAGAAGAAAAGAAAATTCAGTGTTAATTACCAGAGCCACACCTTAAGGCAACAACTGCAGCTAAGAACACACACTATTTGCTCAGAAGCTGGTAACAGATTATTTTTAAGGATTTAGACATAGGAAATCTCTCAAAATGCTGCTATTTTCTAAATCTGTGCTTGCTTCTCATGCATGAGAGCATTTAGAGACTAGATTTTCATCACACTCATTTAAACACCAGTTTTGTTAATGGAATACCTGAACTTCAAAAATAACCAGTAGAAATACTTTAACAGATGGTTCAAGATAGCATAGCAAGGCATGCTTGCTCCCCAGGCATAGGATATTTGCTGCAAAGTGAAAAAGGAAGGATTTATGTCCTTTTTTTCACACAGGTGAACAAAGTTCACAGCAACTTTTAGTAGTCGTTCATTAAGAGTGGGAGATCTTAGAGCTAAACTAACATCTTCTGACTCTCAGTTCAGTGCCTTAGTCACAGAGTTGCCTTCTCTGCTTATCAGGACATCACAGCTGGCAGCTCTAAATATCCTCGCAGGATGGGATGGGTAAGTGAAGTCTCATGATCTTCCAAACTCTTCTGAATACAGTTTTCAGAAGCTCAACATCAGAAAAAAGATTTTACAAAGACTAACACTCTAACCCCTGAGGGGGAAGAAAAGAAGGAGGGTGGACCTTTCTATTCTCCTCCTGAGCTTATCTACTGACTTACACAGTAACAGAGAGGGGGAGAGATGCTTCTGTTGGTCTCAAAAAAGCTTCCCACAGGCTGTTTTGATGGCAAGTATAACTCAAAAAAAATTTACAAATGACTGTACATTTCCATAGCAAAGATATACTGGATAATCCATTCCTATTGTGGTTTCTCTCACAACCTCAAGGCTAAACACACTCAAACAGATAGAAACATTCAGTTCTCCTGTTACCCATGGCCCAATTATTAATCTAACTTTCTACTAGAGACAGTTTACCTGGGTGATATTGCTGTAAGAGCTTATAAAATTTATACATTGAAATTTTCAAAAATTAGCAAGAAAGTATCAATGGGCACAAATGCACAAAAATGGTTTTCAAAGTAAAATTACCACTTATTATGGTATTAGGTTAGTGATACTTCTCATTTCTCCTACAGGAATCTCAATTCTCCTACAGGAATCTCCCTGAAACTAGGCAAAGATGTTTGGAGCACAGCAGGATATCTACTCACATTTTATAGTCTGTAACTCTGTGCTAACACCCAAAAAAACCCAAATGCCAGGATGACAATAATAAGAGAAAGCTCATGTCAAAGCAATACCCCATTACAATACAAGACATTTTAGCATGTTTCAAACACTTCTTTTAAGTATAACATATTGCAGTGCCAGCACCTACAGCCAATTTCTCTGAGCCTTGTATCCATTTTTACAGCAAGTTCTGTCAAATCTATTTAATGCCTGTATTTTTATTAACCTAGGGCTTCTTTTTGTGCCATGAGGCACTGAGATGACAGATAGTGCTAGAGATCTGGAACAAATGAAAGCACACATGGGCAAACATCCTGCATTTACCTTTCAGTAAAAAAAAAGAAAATAAAACCAAAACAAAACAATAAGGATTTTAAACCATTGTCTAAAAACAGGGGAAAAAAAGCAAAAAATTAATGTCTGAGCTAGAAGCAGAATAAGTAAACATAGGAAGGAAGCACCACATGTTTTGTTTAGGGGAGTTTCTTAACTATTTGCTGTTTATTTTATATGCTTTTTAAAAGGAGACTGTATTAAAACACAAATCTTACACTTCACAGTGAATCTTACTATGAAGATCAAATATTTGCAAGTGCCAGCAAGTAGCATTTGATTCCAATTACCCACTCACCATGTACCAAAAACTGATAAAATGAATTCTCCTGCCAACACATAGTTCTATTTAAATATATCGATCACAAAATAATCAATGTGATAACAATCAATTAAAAAAAATTGGTTTAAGAAACCTTATTTAAAATAGTCTAAACATAGGTAAACACAACAATCAAAAGCTACCTGTACTTTTCTAGAAGACAAGAAAAACACAAGAAAAAGCTGGAAAGGGTTATTTTAAAACACTGTGGTGTAAAAATAGTGAAGGTGGGGGTCTCTTTTCAGATGTCTTTTAAGAAAAAAGAAAGAAAGAAAACAAGTGCACTTTCAAATCCTTGTATGCCGAGTTTTAGCCCAGAGCAAGTTTTCACTGCTATGTTACAAACCCTTGAAAATAAAGGTTTATAATGGAAATGCTGACAGACCCTTAACCACAGCAGCATGAATAGCTATAATTAAAGAAGAGTTTTTGGCTACACCTCACTCTGACAATGAAAGACTGGAATTTTTACAGTATCCTCAAATAAAAACAATTGGGAAACCTGGAATGAGATTCCAGCAATCCAACAAGATATGTTAAAGGGGACTGCTAAAACTATTTGACATTTAAAGCTTTAAATATTGAGGCACTTAGTTAACACAACCAAGTCAGTATTTTCATAATGCTACTTAATCAGCAATAAAGAATGCTCCTGTGAGCCATCATCTGGGGTTAACAGAAAGTAACATATGAAGTTATTATTTCCTAACAGCCTAGAGGGAGCTGCTTGTCTCTTTAATCAGTGATCTCACTTCCTTCCTACCTGTAAATTCCCTGTCATACAGTTATAAAATTATTGAGAGTACAGTGTACAGAAAAATTACATTTATGAAAGTATAAGTATATACGTATTATGAAAGTATGTATGATATACTATTTTATACAAGCCTGGATTTTAAAAACAAGCATCTCATCTTTTTCTGAGTTTGAAAATAGACCAGGCCTAATCAGTCTGGTCAATTCAGTAACATTTTAGCATCTGGTTAGCACAAAGCCATCCATATCTTCTGAACCAAAAAAATGTTTTTAGTGCTGTTTTATTTGCATGAAAACAGGGGACTGACTGATTGACTTCAGTGAGTCTGTCAAAGCAGGAAAATCACTAACATTTTCCTGTTCCAAACAACCTGAAGATCAAAGTGTTTCATAAGTGTTAAGGAATTTAATTCCTCTGAAGATAGGATAAATAGGGTGGTAGCAGTAACAAAAATGTATAAATAAAGAAACTGAAATAACTGTTAAAAGCAAGGTTCTAAAAATCTCTCTCATACCAATTACTATTTGAGCATGTCGGTAATTCAAATATTTCAGCAGAACTACTTTTTGCAAAAGAAGGTACTAATACTGTCCTGTACCTTGTCTGTGATGACCTGAGAAGTCTAGATTGAACTTCCATGCCCTCTTCTCTGTGTTACAAGAGGGCCACATAAGCCCCAGTCCTGGAAAGCTTAAAAATAATGCCAAGTTATAAAAATAGGCAATTTTTTCACCACTCTGAAATTTCTCTCTATTTCATCTTTAAAAACAACACAACAAATGCTGTCTATTAGCTAATAGAGAAAATGTCAAAGTATTTTTGAAGTCTCCAATTTATTCCAGGAAATACATTCAGTTGAACTGAAATAATAAATAATAAATCAACTAAACTTAGTTTTGTGCTTCATCTTTTTTCAAAAGACTGCCTGAAAAACAGTTGTCTTTGGATCTATAAGCTATTGACAGCTGCAGTCAAACTACTAGACAATAACAAAGAACCTACTTAAAGAGAGATCTTGCATATGGGCCTCAGAATTCCTATTATGTACTCTTCCACAGCTCTTTACACATATTTCAGTCTTGCACATTTGAAGTAATGGCAGATCAATAGCTACCTCTTAATATCCTATAAAAAAAAAAAACCAGTTTGGGCTTCAAACTGGAGGACTGCTTCTCAAAGGCATCAGTAGAGAAAAAAATATGCTTATTGAAGGGCACTGTGGATGTTGAAGAATGAACTAGTACATCAAAGCAAAATTGCTTGAAAGTGGTAAAATATGATTTCCTTCTTTCCTACTGAACCCCAGACATGTATTCAAATCTCCATAACTGTAGAATTTGAATGCAACCTTGGTAAAAGAGAAAAAAAATAGAATGAAAAGTCTGAAAAACAGAACACATTCAATGAAGAAACAAAAACAAAAAAACAACACACTCCAATTAATGTAATTAGCAGAGACAATTTCCAGTTTTCCTTTACCAAAGAAAAGATGATATTTTCTGAAATAGAAGCAACTGGATGACTTTCTAAAGAGACACTAATTCATAACAAAACATCTGGATGTCAAACCTAATCTCCTGAAATAATAAGGAAACATTTCAAAGATTCTGTATGCACTGAAGTATTGGTGAATTTTGAAATTTAACATACCATTCATATCCCTTCAGAGATTTCTCATTCCATTTATATAATTTTGGTAAAAAAATTAATAGGAACTACAGTATAACCCTAAAAACAAAATGTTAGTCTAAATCCACAACTTAACCAAATAACTTACCGAAGTCTGGCTAGAACAACCTGAAGAAAATTCAGCACCATGCTCAGCTCAGCTCCTCGACAAGCAGGCAGCAGCATAGTAAAGCCATCATTTAGCAACTTCTCCTCAGAAAGGCTCAAGTAGCAGCTGGTCTCAAACACTTCCTGGACCCCATCAATGTAGGTTGATAGCAGAGTCCAGAGATTTTGTCTCTGTGTGGGGTCATTTTTGGTCACTAAAAACTCCTTTGCCTTCTCACGGAAAGCATTTGAGACTTTCTCGGCCAGGGCACTGATGTCCATATTCTTCTCAACATAAATTAAAAGGAAAGCAAAATGACCTCTCCAGATGAGAGCTCTCCTAGCTGTGGTGATGGAGGATGGAGTCAGGAAATCCAAAAGATCCAGCACCCGACTCACAATATCTTCTGTCTCCACAATAATTGCCAGCACAAGAAACAGGCTAAAGAAGTTCTGCAGCCCCACCTCTGTCAGCTCCTGCATTCTTTTCCGATGGAACTTGGAATAAATTCTACATTAGAAAAACAAACAAAAAAAAAAAAAAAACAGGAAAGAGAAAGTTTCTTAAAGTATGCAATTTTCTATCTTCTCGAGTGACTAAAATTGCACTTTCATGCTTTTAGTTTATGGTTACCCTCTTCCAGTAACCCTTAAATTTTAAATACTCTTTATGTCTTATTACTCTTACGATGAGTGGAACAAACATGCTCTCAGTTTTTGCTTTTGATTTAAAGAACACATTGTTTCCAATTGGAGGTGCAGCCAAACCCTTCCCCCTTATCCAACCTCTAGTACCAAGCTGAGCACAATGGTACTACTCTACAATGTTACTACTACTACTCTGCGATGGATGTCCTCCCTTTATACCTCCAAATCAATCAAGTTTAGCCCATGAGGGCTCCTAGGAAAGGGAGCTGTCAAGGGGCATCTCTTTGCAGCAGCAAACCATTCCTGTACACCAACTTCTTTCCTGGAAACTTCATTTCCACCTGGAAATCAGCTACTGGTTTCTGCTATTACGTTATAGTGCTGCAGCGATCAAAGTCTCACCTACCAAACTATCACTGCAGTAAAAAGAAGACTTCTGTTGGAAAACCCCTTTTCTCCACAGTGCTTTGCCAAAGTCTATATCAACTTTTACTGCTCACCTATGGTATGGACAGGTTTGAAAGAAAATAGAGAAACTGAGGCATTTGGAAGAGAAACCTCTCTCCAGGTAGGAAGATGTTTTGAAACTTTATCTGCATTGCTGACAGGACAATGCTCAAGTCATAAACAGCTGATGGTGACAAGCATTGCAACTTTGAAACTTTAAAGTGGTTGCCAAAAAGGAAAAAGCTTACACAAAGAGATCTTTCCTGGGACCTTTGCTTGGATGTGGACTTTTATTTAAAAATCACCATTCCTACAACAGAGGAGTAAGATGATAATAACTTTTTGTGCTTAAAAGCATAACTTTTTGTGCTTAAAACTTTAGGTATATCCTTCACCTTTAATTTAAAATAAGTTCCACCTACAGTAGTTAAACATCCATAAATGCTGTTTTCCTATTCTGTCACCTGGAAAATAGTTGGAAGTGGTGTTGAGGTTATGAAATTTAGCCACCAAAAATCACAGCAAATCCAATTAATGTTGTTTAGTAGTAAATTACTACTGACAGGCATTTATGTTTTTCATGCATCAATTAATGCTTGGTTAGCTACTGAAAACACAGTTCATCCCAAAATCATAGCTGTAGGCTGTTAAATTTTGCTACTTGTGTAATTGATTTTTTCAAGGTAGAAATGAAGAAAACTGGTTCAGCAGACTGATGCACTGTGTGTTGTATGTTATTACTCCCCCTCTTAAATTAGGCAAAGTAACAAGCTATAAGAGCACAAAAATGTAAATATAATTTTATTTCAGTAAGAACAGAGCAGGCTAATTAAAATTTAAAAAAAAAAGCAAGACATTGACACAGAATCCAGCAACATATTTGTTTCTACATAGTTGCAGTGATTCATAAAGCCAAACTTTAGTGACTAAACTTCTGAAGTGTACATAGACATTAGGCATACTGGTCTTTTCTGACAGCCAAGATAACTCTTCTTTTCTGGAAGAAGAACACCACAACTTTCTAAGGTGTGTATACACGTGGGCATTTTTTAATGTTCATTACTTGTGTACATGAAGATCTTACTAATGTTTAATAAATTTTTAATTAATTATATTAATACTTAACAAAATCTTTTAAAAGCCTAAACCAGAACTATTTCTGTTTTCTCTATCTAATGAAAAAAAAATTTAACAAGTCTGTATTAATCATTACAATTGCTCTCTCATTACTATAAGAAAAGTCTTACAGATTAGTACACATCTAAAACATCAAGGATTTCATTTAGAGCTTATATATTTTATGTTTTTTTATATCATGACTGACTGTACTTAATTAGTAGGTTCCAAGATTAAGTGAAATATTAAAATCCTCACAAAAATATTATGAGAAATTTTGAAAACCACTGAAAAGAAAATATTTAAATGAAAATGCAGGTGTAGCAAGTGTCAGTCTGCATGTTCTTGAACAACACATGGCTTACATGGAGCTCAAACACAATTTCTGTGCTTTAATTACATTATCTGTCTGGCAACTGGGTTGTACCACTGCACTGGTTGCCAGTCTACCAAATTCCTGGCCAGTGGGACGAGGTAAATCATCCCACTCTATGGATGCCAAGGTGATACTTGGACCCAGTTACAGCCTCAGCTGGCAACAGAAACTTCAGGGAACAACTGCTTCCTCAAATTATGAGTCACCCTGGATCCCTCACCCCCTTTATTTTGTCATGAGCAGAGTGCCCCCTGCTTCACGTGTGGCTGGAAGGGCCCCTAACCCCCCACACTTGTTACAAAATGAGACAAACTAAATAGCATCCATACCGTCCTTTAATTTGTTTCCAAGGATGCACACCATTGTTTTCTTCTTTCATAATCTGTGCCAAGATGCTGAGGAAAATGAAGTAACTGTTGCTAGAGTTGTACAGAGAAGGGACCTGCTGTTCACAGCAGCAGCGTTTCACCAACTCAAGCATCGACAAAGAAGTCTTACTAATATTTGCCAGATCCTTCAGACCAAGCCAAGGAACAGTAAAGCAGCTGTTCTAAAAGAACAGAAGAAAACATAAAATATTATAAATAACAATAAATGCCAATATTACAAAGGCAGTAAGATGCACTCCTTCACAGGAACAAAAGGATATATTCCTACCATGGCTAAAACAATAAAAATGCATTGTAACTGTGTGCAAAGTATTTTTACAAGACCTTAAACTGTGTAGTCCTGATGAAAAATAGGACTTAAAATATATTATCATATTCTATAATTTCATAATGTAATGGACCATAACAAATTTACAGGTGATTTCATTACACAAACAGAGCAAATTTAAGGATACTGTCATTGATTAGGTAGTTTTACACAAGTATAGCAATCAAGCTCAGCTACAGGAAAATCAGAATTAATCGGCAAAAATCAAGGACTGACTACATGCAATTCTACATTTTTATATATTCAGCTACTTACCAGATTCTTGCTGTAATAATCCCAGAGTATGGTGACAACAGATAGGTTCAAATCCCAGAAACTACACAAAGTCAAACAGCACTGAAGGTGCATTCGTAAGTGCTCCTCCAACACACCAGCCTTAAACAGGAGGTAAGAAATTAATGGTAGGATACATAAAACCAGTACTAACAGACTATAAGTAATCTCCTAATATAAAATATAATTTTAATTATATACTGTTGAGTAAATACATCTTCTAATACAAACAACAAACTTGAAGATAAAAGCTGACAATTGCACCCTGCAAACCAGCCAATGCTGGTTCATCCCAGAATCATAGAATCACAGAATCATTTAGGCTGGAAAAGACTTCTGAAAAGGTTCATAGGAAAGAAAATAGGAAATACCAAACAATTTGAACACAGTGAAGCCTTCAGGTAGTAATTGTGGGATAATGAAAGTGGAATTATTCTCATCCAGCTTTTGGTAACAACAAAACAGAACTTTTATGGGAGGTAGGATATTAAGAGCTCCATGCTCTGAACTAAAACCATGTGTTTAACCCAGCCTATTTTTGGCATCTACTTTAGGGTGATAATTCCCATAAGGGCTTTATTGTCTCCACTGCCTGCAAAAGTGGTTTAATGAACCAACTTGTGTGGTTGTCTGAAGAGTAGATTTTTACATGTGTGAGTCAGTCTAACACCTGTACCCCATGGCAGGGGTGTGGGAAGTAGATGACCTTTAAGGTCCTTTCAAAACCAAACCATTACATGATTCTATGATTTACTCACAGTGCTACTTCTTATGACTTACTGTGTCTTTGAGTGGTTTTTTCCCTGTTTTCAATGCCACACAAATGAGTCTAACTCATGAACTTGTCTCTACCTGGCCATACATTCATGTGGAAAACTTGACTTGCTACACTTTATCACAACATTGCAAACAAGTATACAATCACCCACAAGAACTTCTAACCACATCTGCCTTCTCTTCTCATGAACAATTAATGTAGGGCATATGGCTTCTAAAGTGGTACATTCCTCAAACAACTTGAAAATTGAAAAGACATTTTCAACTGTCATAGAAAATTATACATTCAAGACATTACATGTAAGATATAAAACCAATGAAATAGGAAAGTAACTTTCCAGTAAAGGCTCATTAAAAATATCCAGAATAGTAATTAAAATGTAATAAATATGCCTAAAAATGATAGGTGATACTCAAGTATTTTTTAAATATATGATGTAACTATTAATTAAACAGACTTCCCAAAAAAACCTCAATCTTGCACGAAAAACAAGGGATAGAACAGCTGCTCTTTTTTTAATGAATAAAAGCAAGAGTCTTGATGTAAAACAAAAAATCCTGCAGCTGAACAGACCTATTGCTCTAGAGGGATCTACCCAGTTACAAGGTTGCAAAAAAACCAACCAAACAAAAATGAAACAAAAAACCCAAAACACACACCATTCAAAAATTCACGGAAAGGGAATGCTTAGTCTTGAAGTTGTATTTTGAATCTAGAGTTATGTTTAGGTTCCAATTCAACAAACAATGATTCCTTCAGTTAAATTAATTCAACAATAAACACAGCAGTTGAGCATCTTCAATTTGAACCATTATTTATCTGTCCAACTACAGTTTTAGAACAGTTTCCAAAACCATGATAGCACTGAAGGCTTTATCTCAAATTTAATATAAAAGAGTATCGAGACTTCAAATATCCCTGGGATTAATGGATTCTCTCATTGCTCTTTTGCTTAAAATGGTCTCTTGCACTGCTGGAAATACTATCAGAACTCTTGAGGTAGTCAGCTTTTAATTTATCACAGAAGGGAGGAACACCTGATACTATCAAA
The DNA here is from genome assembly GCF_035770615.1 of Melospiza melodia melodia. Classification (NCBI taxonomy): domain Eukaryota; kingdom Metazoa; phylum Chordata; class Aves; order Passeriformes; family Passerellidae; genus Melospiza; species Melospiza melodia. The sequence continues at coordinate 129,030,883 of NC_086196.1, forward strand.
ATGATAGTACTATCTAAACACAACATTTTTCTCTTATGACCTCCTACTGTAGTAACAAAATTGGTTTTCCTAGAAACCCAAGAAATACTTCTCTATCTCTCTTAAGGCAGAATTAAACAAAAATACAGTGAAGGTATAACAAAATTGAGGCAGAAATGAAACAGCACAAAGCATTTATTTTCTAAAATGAGAAGTCTAATAAGACAGACTGCTATTAGTTCTTGCAAAGTAAAAAGCTTTTGATTCTCGCAATAAAACTTCATAAACACAAATTCCTCCTATACTGACAACCCATAAATCTAGTCAGTTTGATGTTGCCTAGTAGACAAATACAATTATGATAATATTACTACTATAACAATTTTCATTTTGCAGTACAAAAAGAATTGTAAACTAGCTTTTGTTCTTCTTTTGGAAGAGAATTCCAAATTACAGAAAAGGTAGGAAACACCTTGTACAACTAGTTTCCCCAAAAATGCCCTTTTTTTGTGATAGACCTGGGAGTTTTTTCACATGAGCAATTTTCTTCAACTCTTATCTACTTGGAACTTTAAAAGAGAGCAATTTGTGGCTGAAGAACTCAGCTGTTGGTCAACTGTTTGAAGGTGAAAGGATATATCCAAGGCAGAAGCCCACTACACTTGCCCAGGTATCCATGACTGCTCCTATCTTCTCACAGGGTGCTTTTGGGTCCCATCACTGCTGATCCCATAGGATGAGCAGCACCTTCACATCTTTCCCTTGCTCAGCAGCAGGCTGACTGAATCTTAAAGCAGCTCCTGTTGGGAACAGGGCATTATTGGGGCACCCCTCAACCATCTTCACTTGGACACACAAAACAATCTTCTGGAGGTGCTCATCACACCCAAAATCCAGCATATCCTGGATTACCATGCTTTAGGCTCTCTGCTGCCTGCATGTGGACCACCTAAACACAACAGAACTACTGAAACTACCAAAATGCTGCAGATTTAACACTGGTTAGGCATTTTTGTATCCCAATACTTAGCTGTCCTAAGGATGTTAAAGCTAACTCCAGCTTCTGCTGCTTCATGATGCTCTGGTACCCTCAGTGGCTGCAACAACACCTACTGTACCATCTTTTCACAGCATAGAATTTGAAGCTCACATGAAGAGACTTTAACAGTTATTGTTAGGAGATTATCAATTTACCTTACAAATGTATGTTCTGCACCTTTTTCAGATGCTTTTGAACACACAAAACTACACATACTTGATTTCTTCTTCATTTCCCCCCCATTCAGTGTAAATTGCCATTCTTCTGAGCATGCAGTTTACAAGCTATAGGGAAATTAAGGAGCAACAAGCACAAGATTATGAGGCTGATGAACATAGTACTAAATGTGGTTAGTTTTTAAGTTGCCATATACCTAAAAATGAAGTTTTTTAACTACCAACTCCTGCCCTCTCTAGCAAATGGATAATCAGCACTATTATTTCTTTTAATTTATGTTGCACAGCTATTGCTGTGCATCTTTAGTAGAGAACAGGCTATATGCTGAAAAGGATGGCTCAGAGAGGATTAAGTAACAAAGTCATGCCAAGTGTTAATAGGCAGTATCATCAATTCTGTCCTGCTGTTCATTCAAAGAATACTATTATCAGTTTTGCTTTTTCCCACTTTTCAATGCTCCATTTCACTACTGACTTCTTGATATCTCATTGTGCTTCTCATTACTACATTTTCTGGACTCAAAAATACTTAAGAGATGCAAAGGGATAAGATAAAAGGTAGGAGTGGCCACTTGAAGCTGACAGATCAACAGAGGAGATGGACATATCTACTGGCAAAAGACTTCTCCTTCCTAGACACTGTCTGGAAGGCTGCTGTGCAGGGATAGGGAGCAGGATGTGTGTTTTAATAAAGTACTCCATTCACTCGTGCATGCACATAGAGGAATTAATGTTCCCCAAGGAGAACTTCCCTTGGGCAGCTAACTCCATAATGCAAGAAAAAATAATGAACAAATAAAAAAAGGAAATAAACTAGATGGCTCCTTAGATGGCTGGTAATAGTTACAACCATGTCTTTGGCAAATGAGGGTTTGTTTTAATTCCAACAGTGGTTGCTGTTGGAAATTAAAACACATATTTGCTTCATATTACTGTCATGACTGACTCAAAATGCAAGTCTTCTGAACTTGGCCGCTTGGCTGCCTTTCTAAACTATCTACAGTTCAATACTTCCTTTTTATTGAAAGCATCAAAAACTGCATATTTTATGTATGTTCTGTTTCAAAGTAATCTTTATTCAAAACAATAAACACTCACAAGAAAAGGGGATTATTTTGAAGAAAAGAATATTAACTACAAATGTGTGTCTCAGGTTGCTGCCACACAGAAGATGCAAACAGGAAGGTGGCTAATAAGCCACTCAGTTTTTATGCATCTTATCTAAATCTCTCCAATTTCTCTCACAGAATGGTAAGCACATCCAATAAGTAATGTCATCACTTGGGGTTTTAATGTATATGCACAATTTGTATTTTGTCATATACCATAAAATCATTCAAAAAGACTTAATCTTTTAAGCTGATAAAGTACAACTACATAGCCAAACATTAGGGTTTATGTTTAGAAATCTGAAAATTCATGCTATCATTTCAACTCTCCTAACAGCCACAATTATTTTCTTGTCAAAAAGTTGTATCCAGTATTGTTCTGCATTCCAGCTTTAAGTACAATTGTTGCTACTCCATGAGCAAGACAGTTATATAATTTAAAAAACTGAAAGAATTGATTCCCCTTCTGTTTTCAAAAACAGAACTTTGCAGGATTTTTCTTAATTTCATATACCAAATGAAAAAATAAACATGTGTATTCTTTTGTTAAACATACATAAATAAAGAAATTATTTTTACAGGCATTGCTGATACAACAATTGCAATTTGTGCCATGCAACTTCAGAACAAATTTACAGAGCTACAATGTAACTTATTTTTAAAACTTGATGAACAGCATATTTAAAAGCATATTAAAAGGAGGTCAATTCTGACCTCTGGGCCATGAAGCATTGCATTAACAGTTCTGCAGAAAGAAAAATGATAAGGTATGAAATGAGTGCTCAGAAACTAGAACCTTATCAGTAAGAGTTTGATTCAAGCCTGTAAGACAAATTGCTCAGCAAGGCAAGTCACCTTCCCGCTGTGATGAGGATATAGCTGAATTTTCAATGCAACTGACTATCTCCTTCATCATGTCTCCTCAACTTGATATCCTTACATTCAGTATCTGATTTACATTTTCTAAGCATCCAGTTCTTATTCTGAATACATCTTGTCTAAGAAGCCATATACTACCCTTCCAGGATAATTATCTTTTTTCTTTATCTGACAATTTAGCATGAAGCACAGCACTTTAAAGCAACTGGAACTGCTAATAAGGAGGGAACTGTACACTGTCATAGTTTAGCTATGTCAAGGTTGTTCATTTACCAGTGATAAAAACACTACAACTCCAAAAATACACTTGTTAGTTGGACTTTGTTTCATGCACTGTCTTTTCCTGAAAGCATCCCTGACACTTTCCTTGTTCATTATTCTTTTCTTTATACACTTACTTGAGCATCAGTGGATTTTTTAAGGAGCTCCTCCACAAATTTCCAATTGGATTCCTTCTGTTTCTGAAAAATAATTATCAACATGAAATAGCATTTGTATCCCTTACAGTAAACACTATGTAATAACACAAAAGTAAGCAGACAAAATATTTCCAGAAATATTTAATTTTATGACAGAATACAGTAGTCATCATCAAAAAGAGCTTTTTCTGTTATAGGACGGTAATTGATATCTGTTCTAAAAATTAGCCCTCAGAAAGCAAAAATAAGAAGCATACAACGTGAACAACTTTAGGTGACTCATTTGCAATCCCAACCTTCACTTTTAAGGGAGATGCAAAAGAATCAGGATTTATTAGCCCAAGCAGTATGCCTTACAGTTTCTTTCTTTAATATTCTGTAAAAAGGAAGCTATAAGGAGTAAGAAGGAAGAAAAGGTATAATCTCACAGTTTCTTGCTTTTCTCTTTTCCATCTATTTATGCAAAGTAGGAAAGGGTAAAAGCTTTGCAACTAAGGCCATTTTCTCAGGAGAAAAAAAGGCAACAAGGCCAATATACTCACATTTCTAGGAGATTCAACAATCATCTCTTACATACAGCTACATATACAGCCTCTGCAGATAAGTAGATGTGTGAACATAGTACTTCCATCATTGTCCTGCCTTACTTGCTCCCTCCAGTACCACAGCTGTTTAGCCTTGTACATTATTTTGCAGATAGCTGTCCTTTAAACATCAGCTTAGAATTTAAAATAAAGAGCATTTTATGCTTTGGTAATTGAAATATAACTACTTTCCAGCAGCAACACCATTGTGCTCCATCCTCCTCTGCTACTGATAAACTGGTTAATGGTGTGGCTTAATGACAGTTTCACACAGAACTCCAGAAAGTATCAAAATAATTTTAAAAATTAATTATTTTAAAAAATGCACTAATACTCATCCAACACTATTTGACTACTTGGTGACTTTACCTTTACACCACAAGAAAAAGAGAATCCTGAAAACAGACCATGATAGCAAGTCATAGCCCATAGACTATTTATGGAACAAATATAAATGAAAGGACAGATCTACAGAAAGTTACATTAAAGCTGTGATTTCCTGAGATTCAGGAACGTGACACGTATCAGCTAAGAAATTCCCACTGCTTCTTCCTCACCCTGAGCTCCTCTTTCTGCCCTCACAGCTATGGCATGCCACTGCTCAGTTGTTCTGGTACTTCTGTTTGTGGGACTCTGAGCCAGAACAGGGAATCAACAGAGAGCTTTAGGAGAGGAAGAAAGAATGAAAAAGGGAATAGGGCCTGACTTAGGTCACAGGAAATGGAGACCACAAATTGTGCCAGAACAGCAGAGGGCATGTCACACCTAGGGTGGTGAACAGGATTTAAGCTGTTACTGATGCCAAAGGCTCTGTATCATGAAACCAGAGCTGGCATCGTGTCAGGAGGACATTGCACCAACAGACAGTCAAGGAGTAAAGGCAGCACTTCAATAACAGGTAAACCCAGGGTTAGGAACAATCAGCATTTCCAGACAAATCTTGCCATTATGTACATTCAATTTTTGACTGTGTTTTAGAGCCTGATGTTACGTGAATACCTACACACGGGCAACATCCTACTGCAGGGTTCCTGGAAAGCTAAGGAACTGCTAAAAGGCCAGTTTTGGCAGCAATAAGTAGATATTAGAGTTAAATGTCTATGAGAACACTGAATGTTTGAATCAGCCTGCTTAGAACATGTTTTTAGCAGTACCATAGACCAAGGACACATGTTTTATACAACAGGTGTTTACTGCCAAAGTTCCAGCTCGTCTGCACTATGCAGATCACCTTACAAGATCTTGGAATAATCTAGCGCAAACTCCTGACACCAGCTGGGATTGATTACAAGAGTGCACCCAAGTTCAGTCCAAACTCAGGAAAGAAGGACACTAACCACCTGCTGCACTCTTTTTAGTTACAATTGTATCTATATTTTAACAGACTTGCTTCATTCAAATCCCAATAGATTTATATCCAAACATTATTCCCTACTGCACTGGCAATATGGCACAGCACCTGTTTACCATTGTTTCCAATCTGTCCCTGTCAAAACATACACAGAACCTACATCTTTGACTCCAAACCACGTGTCTTAAAACATCCTCCCTCCACCCCAAGAGAGTCCTAGAAATCAACAGAACCCAGAGAATTCACAGAGCATAGAAGTGCTGCTAAAACCAAAAACTTGAGCTGAGTTTGCAGGAAGAAACTTTTGCAAGGACTAACAGCTGAGTGCCTGGAAAAGCTATATTAGGCTTCTTAGCTGGAAGTCCATGTTTGCATATCTTGCCACATAGTCATTTCAGATTATTCTATTCAAAGGCAAGAATTCTTAGCCCCAAGTAACTCTGCCTATATTACCTTAGCCTACAGGATATTAAAATTGACCCCTGCAATGTTCAGAAGTGGCAAATTTTCTCATCAGGTCCCATCTGAGTTTTAAATATACAAATTCTACTTTTCAGAAGAGTGAAGTGGGACCTGAACAGGGGAATATTGAAAGAGACACATACTGTACATCCCTCAGAACAGTCTGTAAGAAACCTGTCCAAAAGTTTCTAGTTTAAAACTGTGGGTTTCATGTATGTGAAATATATATTCAATATATAGGAATCATTGCATATTTGAAATCACTTTTTATGAGCTAAAGGGGGAAAAAATAAAAAGAAGCAAGGCTGAAACCTATTTGGAATTTTAAAAGCTTTCATAACAACCTTACAGCCATGCAGACCCCATTAAAAAATTGAAAATCTTCCACAGATGACATAGGCTTAGAGGCAATTTTTGCTACAGAGCACATGAATAACCATCATTATGACACATCACACTCCCACCTCTGATCAGAGTTAATTAAAAGAAAGCATGTGTCACAAAGCCATTGCATCATATGTTTAATCAACAAAACAGGACAACAGAGTCCTCATGTAATTGTACTGATTTCACAAATTCATATCAGAGATTGTTTTACCTTATAATGTTCAAAAAATATTTTGAGGTTGCAATTCAAGGAGGGGAACAGGACCTCAAGGGATGGTTACCATTAACCTGTCCATGACAGATTATATTACTGTGGTGGGTGAAAAGGCCCTGATGTTACTGATAAGATTTTTTTTTTGTACGAGAACAGGGATCCCTGGACAAACTCACAGTAACTCAGAAATGCAAAGCAGAGCTAACAGTTTGAACATAAAGACTACTGGAAACATCAAGAGAAGCATGCACAGGATGGTCTCATGATTTACAAATCAAGACTTGGAAATTCTGTTCTCCCAGGTGGGGTCTAAAGGAAAAGTATTATTTAATCTTGGGCAAGTCACTTCCTGTCACTGTGTCTCAGATTCCTATTTTAAAATAAGAACAACAGGAATCCTTATTCTCATTCTACCTTTTTTTTGGCTTATGTAAATAATACAGTGCCTGGGGCAAAAAAATAATCTCTCATGAGGCTAAATACAGAGTATATATCAGAGTGAGATACAGGAAAAAAGCCCCAATGATAAAAGTAATCAGTATCACTGTATTTGGATTAGGGCATTAAATATAAGAAACCCAGTATAAATGTGTGCTTCACAGAGATTTCTGTATTCCACCTGGGAATAACCTTTTCTCACTTTCTAAATTCTGCTAAGAAGCAGCAGTGTAGTAATTTTGTCTCGCAAGGTCCCTCTGTAATCCACTCTGGACTGTGTCCCTCTCCCCCACCAGGCAGCAACATGCAAAGCCAAGGGAGGCTTGGGACAACCCTCAGTGTAACAACCAGAACTGGTCTGCAACTTTACACTGTATGAATGTGCAAGAGGTTGCTTCACTTGGCCACATGATAACAAGCAGCCTGCCATGGCCTCCTGAAGGATCTGGAAACTGGCAAACAGAAGAAGCTTAAGCATCCCACATCCCCAGTGAAGAGACATGGTCATGAGTTTTTCACTGAAATATTCAAGGACTGAATTTACACACCTTTGCTACATTTAATTTTCTTAAAATAAATTTGCAGATTAGAAAATCCAAGTAATTCTTAATTTTTTTTGAAAGTCTAATTTTACTTAGGATTGTAAGCATTCTCAAAATTTCAACACGTTTCTTTCATTTTCTATTTACAGACTTACTGCTTTTAAAGACAAAGAAAGGGATTTTAAGTTATCAAAATTGCTCAACCTGCATGATCACTCTTCCCTTCTTACAGATTTGCAGTTCACAAACACATTTCCAGGTTTTAAACTTTCATCCTAAATCAGGAATGGAAATCACAGTACCAATTTTAACATAAAGAAGGTATGGCCTTTCCAGTTTTAATATGCATTGTCAATTTACAAATAGTTAAAGACAATTCACAAAAAAGGGCAATTAAGCCCAGTTTGTGGAAGATGCCACACAGTTGGAAAATTAGGGAATATGGGCAATGCAGCCGGAAGGTTAAAAAAGCCACCATACTAAAAAACTGCAAAAATCAAACAAAGAGAGCTCCAACACCCCCCATCCCAAAATAAAAGAAAAACCACAAAAAAAAAAAAACAAAAAACCAAAAATCCCCAAACAAACAGAAAAATAGATTAACAGTAACAGCATAAAAGAACAGAAGAAGAAATGACAGAGGATGGCATGACCAGAGTCTCCCTAGCGCAAAAAACACTGTTGGGGGAAAAAAAATCAAGCAAAACACACTACACCAAAAACATCCCAAACCCCACAGTTTCTGGGTCCTCATCCACCTCATTGGCTTCTAACAAGCCTCCTCTATAGACAATTAAGAAAAATTGTCCACTTTTATACATCTCAAAATGGATGAATTGCCTCAGCATGTGCAAGTTTCCTAACCAAAACTTGAATTCGAGTCATTAGACAGTGTCTATTGGTAGCATACCAACACAAAAATGAAGCTGGATAGACAAATATATATACATCTTGTGATGCAAAGGTAATGCAATTAGATTTAAATTTATCCAGAGCAGAGCTATTACTTTAGAAAAATAAGTGGCATTAATAATTACACAGTCAGCATTTAAGGTTTATACTTCATAAACCACAAACTCATGTGCTCAATTCCTAAAACAAGAAATCCAGTGAAGCATTTATGCTGCAGGCAGACAATCTTAAAACATATGCTACGTCATTAAGTATATGTGCTACTGACTAGTTGGGATATTTCAAATTTACTTCATACAGTTCCCTACTGAATATCTGGTATGTAACATGAATATGTCTGGGACTCCTGGAACATTTACCAACTTGTACAAAGCACATCTTAACACTTCCAAAATAAAAACAACTTCTTTTAAGGAGTATGTAAATTCCTGCATTACAAAATAAATTGTTTTCTGTCAACAAAAATAACCAAAGAGATCAAAATCAATTACAACAACTCTTAGGTATTCAGAAAAAGGCATACTCACCTTTTCATCTAGATTGCCATTACGGTCAAACTGGTAGAGTGGTGCCAGATGATTCATCATCCACCAGCTAAAACTCAGTGGGTCTTTACATTGAACTGTGTCAAACCCAGACACACTTTCAGAAGTACTAGGCTGTTCAAGGATATTCTTCAGGGTTGTGTTCACCAAGCTCCAGAAACACTGCAGAAAATGTAAAAGGTAATTTGAACTGCCTCCAATAACAAAACCTATGTTAATTTTCTCTACAACACTGTCCATTGATAAATTTGCTTTTACAGAGAATGCAAGATGACAGTCATTTAAAGAAAATAAAAAAAGCAGTTACGAGTATTACCACAGAAAACTCAAGGCTACCTTAGAAAGTCCTCTCTCAAATGTCAGTAGAAAGCAATGTGAAAGGACAAGCTTGGGCCACCAGTGCAATACTTGACAGGCAAAACTACAAGCTGATGGATTGATGACATGCAGACAGGATGGTGCCCCAACACTCACAATAGAAAGATTAGAGTTCCTTAATGAAGAATTGTTATAGCATATTTCTGAAAAACTTCTAGCGCCAGAATATCCTAACCAAGAGGAATACAGTAGGTGGTAGAGAATCAATCTGAAAGACAGCAAACAGATTCCAGTTCCCTGTTTTGTCACAGTCTGTTCCAGCACTGACAAACTGATTAATTCTCACTGACTCAGACCCAGGCCTATATCACAATATTACTACTTCTTACAGCCTGTGCCTATCTTTCCTTCTTTTAAGGAAACTCTCTGGGACTTCTTTGCATGTGCATTTCACCCACCTTAGCAGGGTCCTGGTAACAAAGACAAACGTGAGCTAGCTGGATCACTGTTCTGACTGTACCCATGTTTCTAATGCCTGGAGATGACTCACTGCATGACATATCACAGAAACTGCAAATAATTTTTTTTAAAAATAGGTAAACATGACTTTTTGTATTAGAACTTCCACGGTATATTCCTTTGCTTTGATTTCTTTAGCACTAAGAGTGCTCTTTATCAATGCCCTAGGTCATAATCCAACAGCACACTGCAAACCTAGAGTCAGGATTTCATGCACTTTCCAGACAGTGACCCAAGGTATCACAGTTGGCATGCAGTTCTCCTGGAGCAAATATGAGTTCAGTTCTACCATCAGATCTGTGCATTCATGGCCATATGGGAACATCTGGTGACTGCACATGTAACAGTACTCTTCCTTTACCTCTGTATTAGACCCTTTATTTCTGTGGTCCAGCAATTGAATAAGTAGAATCCATAGCTCCTTAATGCAGGTACAGGAATAGTGGCTACTGGTAAGAGCCTCAGAAGGTCGTACCTGAAAGAGAATATAGAATAAAATTATTCACAGAAATGTAATTTTTGAAGTGATGTTTTATATATCAATATTTCTTTTTGTCTTGGTTGTTTGGTTTGAGAGGTGTTTTTTCAGGTAAATAATATAGTTAGAATTACCCATTCAAAAGTGCATTATTTCACTAACATCCCAAATATCTCACTCATACAATATAGAATCTTTCCTAATTCTACATAAATTATAGGTGGTGCTATTTCCTAGTTTCTTCTGATCCACACTCAGACATTATTTAATCGCACAAAAATGGCATTCCGTGTCATAAATGAAAAGAAGCTACAGTAAATACTAATTCATTGTCTGATAGTAGGGAAAAGAAAATGATTGATTACATTTTCTTGATGTTCTTGAGAAGAAAAAGATTTCAAATTATTTACCAGCTATTATTGTTATTTTTAACTGAAAAATCCTTAATGACTAGGCATAATGCAAGTAGAATATGTTGTTGTTGGCATGATGAGGATGTTAATGTTCCCACAACATTTCACAAAATCTGCTTTTCGGTAAATTTACTGCAAGGCATTCTTTTAATATGCAGAAAACAGCATATTTCAAGTCATGTACATTACTTGATTACTATTCCATATTTAACAAAATTCACTCAGACTGATGCATTTCAAATGCAAAATAGTGTTCTTGTGATTCATCTTTCAATTTTGTATTCTCTCAATTGTGGAACAAAACAAAACAGCAAAAAGAAGTGCTAAATACATAAAGAAACTCTGTATGCTTTAATGATTTTAAGATCTACCAAACCTGTATTTGAAATAATCATACTATAGATAAAACTTCACGTACTCTGTCCTTAGACACATGAACCCACTGAACAGTATTCACAAGTGGCAAAAATTGGGAGGAAAGCTTTGCTTAAATAGCTCAGTTCAGCACTTTTTACCTTCAAGCAAGGACACAATGGCAGAAATGTAGAAAGAAAAGAGGGAAAACAAAGCAGCTTATACTTATTTTATCCCTAAACAATGAGTAGTCCTAGTTTGAATAATCAACCTACACTTCTCTAGAGCAAACAGAGGGGAATCCTTCCGTGACAATAAAAAGTACCTCAGGTGACTAGTTTAGCCAACTAACTCCTAGCCATCCACATCTGATGAGGTGGAGCCTGAATTTTTATATCCTCATGTTTTTTCTGATCCATTCACGCACAGCTATTCTCAAATCACACTGGGACTTAAAATAATTTCTGAATTTGGAAACCTAACAGTGCAAATTAAAAATTAAATCAAAATATGCAATGCCAGTGACAGAAGTGGCTGTGTGAGACATTATAGAAGTGGGAGTGAATGACTAAAAACCTACACTTTCACAGTTGGAACAACAAGTATATCACCAGTAATTTCAAATCTGTATAATATTCTATTAGGATGCAAACTTCTTATTTATTATCCACCTTTAGAATATGTTTACAACTACAGTTTCATACAGGTTTAAATCATTTCAATTATAAATATGAATTATAAATATGAACATATGAAATATGAAAATGTGCATATCCATTCAGGACAGAGTCTGGCTACTAGTATCAAAGCAAGACACCATACAGATATTGCTTAGACTAAGGACAGCCATGATACTGCTTTCTTCAGAGATACTCCCCATTTCCTCTCACAACATCCTTGTTTCAGTGTCTTGGTAAGAATGTTTAATACCCAAAATTGTGGTGCTGTTGGGACAATACAGTTCTGGTGCCAGAGGTGTGACTGCTAAAGACAGAAGAAAGATATCCACAGATATATATTTCTCTGCCAAACATGTCTCAGAGCACACTGGAGTCAGTACATGATCCAAGTCAAGCACCTTGATATCAGAGCTGCCCAAGAAACCAATCTGAAAGTATGAGTCTGGAACACTGGAGTTCATGTCCCTCCTTCCAAGGATATCCACAAATGTTAAGAGCTGCACTCATGAATGTTTCTCAGCCAAAACCCAAGGACATGTTTTAGTGATGAGCTGATGGTGCCACCTACTAGGGGTATTAGTTGCATTTTGAACAATTAGAGGGATGCTATTTCCATTATGGGATGACAGAAAGGTTGCATACTATAGGAGGCATCAGCTCAAGTGTAAGCTTCACTTCAGAAATTCATCTCAAATAGAACTAATTCAAGCAATGCAGCCCAAGCCTAGAGAAGGCTTAAGAAAAACCAGTTGCAAAACAATCTTCTCTTTGTAACATGGCTCTGTGAAAGGATGTAGAATCTGTCATTTTATCGTCTGAAATTTTCAAGCCTACCATCAAGCACTGTGTTCAACAGATAGATACTATTTGAATTTTCTGTTATAAAAATATTACTCTCATCTATTTGCCTTTTGTCAGGGGAGAAGCTTGCAGTATTATCTGAATTTAATAGATCAAAACTGATTTTAAAAGGTAACAGTTTTCTACAGGAAGGTATTTTATAAGTTATCAAAGGCTAGTACCGTCATTTCCCCCATCCTCAAAAGTAGCATGAAGAATAGGGACTCTATTTCTTATGCTTTTGTACTAGGAAAACAAATTATACACTGGTCACTGCTGTTTTTTCTCAGAGTTCAGTCCTGAATTCATGGATCACACACATCCATCTAAAGCAGGTTTCACAATGACACAAAGATTACACAGCTCTTTTACTAGCTGCTATATGGGGCTATTATGACCTTCTAGCTCTGGAGTGCTCAAAACAAGTGAGAAAAATACTGCAGCTATAGAAGGAAAGAAAAAGGAAAAGAGAAGACACAGAAAAGCTTTCCCATGGCAAATGCAGAAGTGCTCTAACAGAAAGATGAGGTGGTAGAAATAGGCACACTGCAACAATAAACTGTAATATGACATTCTCTAAGTGTCCAGTTAGCTTACTGCCAGGATTAGAGTTATCCTCTTTTTGTTCCTGTTCAGAGAGTTTGAAAAGACGGGGTTAGACGGGTTTTTTTTTGCATTTATCTAAACCTTTTAGACTGTGCCATGTTTGGCATTAAACCTGGAACACTGAACTTAGAAAATGTGGCACTCACTTCTGCTCTGTACACAGTGCATTTCAATATTACTGTCTCATTCAACTGCCAGATGGTCATGAATAAATATAACACAATTTGAGCTCCTAACAAATAACACTCTTTAAAACATGGAAATACAAAGCCATACGTAACATTTACAACTAAGCACTAAGAAGTCATCCATGCACTGGTGCAATACCCAATTCATATGGCTCCCAGTAAAAGCATCTAACTGCCCATGGCCTGTATAAGGAAAAAGAGTTACCTTTGTATATTTGTTGATGGCCAACCTTATTAAATCAGATATGAGATTTCCAGAGTGTTTTTCAAATAAACTGATATTGGTTAGATTCTCTCCAGTTAGATTAATGAAATGGTTAGCATATACAACTTGTCCTAAAATACAAAAGAAAAGTAGAATTGTTTAGTTCTAGGTTTGGTTCTAGCAACATAAAACAGACAGGATTTCTCTTCTAAGATATACATATATTTTAGAATGGGCCTGTTGACCTGTATGTAATTTTATTTTATAAATTCATGTGAGAAAGCTCATCCTAAATTCAAACTAATCTCCATCATTGCACTGAAATCTGGTATTATTCAGGTTGACAGTAAAAAAGCTTGGCACTTTCCAGCCTTTTACTGGCACAGATTTTGCAGAGGAATAAAGATTTATTTATCTGCAAGTTCCTCTTTGTCACATGGCAGTGCGCATGTTCTGGAATCATGACATGTTTTGCAGATCTGCAAGTTGATGACAAACAATTCTGGAGAGGTCTAACACTTTCCTTTGGATGTGTTGATGTAGAAAGCTGGTGTGATCATGTTCCAACTTGAGCATTTGTAGGCATTAACAGATAAAATGGTGAAGTTAAGAGGCTGTAAGATCTTATCCCACAAGCTTTTCAACAGCACATCTCCCTTGACATCAGTGGAGCAGACAATACATAGAGTGTGCCTGTATTTTATTCCTGGAAATATAATGTGAAGCCCTGAATCCACTATCCTGACACTGGTCTCAGCAGTGTGAAGTTTCCACTCAGAACACTTTACAGAATGAGATAAAAACCTAGGAAATTCTAAGCACATAATAATGCAAGATAATGTATGTAGAGATATGACTGTCTTGACTAGCAAATTTTGTTGTTAAAAATCACGAGCTTTCTCTTACAAAGATAGATGACTGCATTATAACTCAGAACATTATCTAGAAATAAATATTAAATTCTGGAAAATAAATTGCCTGCAACAGTTTCACTATCCTTTATCCAAAATGCTCTAAAAAAGGCAAACACACTATCCCACAATGGATCATAAGAGAAACTTAGAATTATGGAACAAAAAGCCAACCTACACACTATACAGTAATGTAGAAACAGAGAAAATGTGTTAATGGGAGCAAGGCTGTGTTGTGACAGCACTTGGAGCAGGCAAAAGCTAATCCAAGAGTTCATATTCAACACAGTTACTGGGGTAAGCATATAGTGCCTTCTTTCTATACCTCAACATTACTTCAACTGTTGCAATTCCTATATGGAATTTATATTCACAACTTATAATCACGAGGTGTGAGGGAAGGTATGGTTGCAGTGACACACCAATTGTAAAAGAAAACACAATTCTGTGGTTTATTTTGGTAGAATGGACATGGAAAACAGATATAAGCCTCACAAAGCAAATAAAGTTCTCTTCTGTATTTTAACAATTTTTCAGCAAACTGAACTACTCTGAAATTGAGTTTTTCAATTGCATCCTATGACCTTTTTAATCTAACTTCTATGAACAGCTTACTCTTATCAACTTACTTTTTGCCCTTTTAAAGCCTTATAAATTTTTTTTTAAAAGATATTGCCTTGCCCTTTTCTTTCCGTACTTTTATAAGCTCTCCTGATTGAGGCTGCTTCTTCTGCCCAATATTTTCTTAGTGTCACACATGGTTAGCAATACAAATTCTCTCCCCCGAGAATCCTTTTTCTGGTCCATGCCTGGACACTTTTCCTACATTGTTGTCATCAAATTGCCATTCATTGTTATGCATTCTGGATATCTGTAAATGCATTTTTTATGTGATGTCAGGAAGTGCATTGTTATTAAATATTTAGTATGGTGCATCAGTTGAGTATGAACTCTGCGATCTTTGTTTTGACAGAGCAAATTCCTAATACAATTTTATTTAATTTGAGCTGCACAGTGATTCACAAAGAACCTACCTTTACCAAATCTGACTTTACCCCATTAAATACAGACAGCTATGCTTAAAAAGTACCAACAGTAGTTTTTATTCTAGACAAATCAAGATGGGAAAATTAGGTAAGTCATATGCAAAAGAATAAGTTCAAGAAAAAGGCCTGCATACTTACTCTTCAGTTTTTCACCTAGTACGTGAAGAACTTCTAATACCAGCCAGTTAATATCCAAATGGAGATGTAGTAAGTGCCATGATGGAGGAAAGACCTGTGATTAGAAATATATTTACTTATATTGAACATTTCTCTAGTGAATTCTGGATACAGTGCTAAGGCTTTGGAACAAGCTGCCCAGGTGAATGGTGGAATCACTATTCCTGGAAGTGTTCAAAAACATGTGGATGTGGCATTTGGGGACATGGCTGAGTGGAGAATGTGGAGATGCTGGAGTAATGGTTGGACTTGACATTCTAAGATGGACTGCAATGAACATTATGAATATCTATGATCAAATACAACGTAACATACAAATGCCATTCAGATCAAGAAAAGAAAAGAAATAAAAAGTTTCATTACAATTCTGTCTGTAAGAGGCTGTTTATGAAGTTTTGATTCGAGCTTGACAAATTACAACATCCTTAGTTAACCTTTTCTTTACAGAGAAGCATTAGCAATTGCACACAAAAGTTGCTTAAATAAGCTCTTAAAATAACTCCAAAATTTTAGTATTCTCTTCCCTAAATTTTACTTGAAATTACTGTTTTTAATCAGCTCAACCACTTGTGACAAGCTAAATAAATGTCCGAAATGCTGCTTCTCAGCAGATTATTCCTCTCCAGATACTAGTTTATACAACATAAGCCTGAAATTCCTTTTCTAGCTTTATAAAAGATTTGAAAGCATTAGCTATGTGTATGCACAAATCCTAATGGTGCACACTTCAGTAGTACTTCCACATCCGCACTTTTCTTTTATAAGAATCTTTTCCCACTCTGAGTCAGATTTCAGAATGTATTTTTAAAGAAATGCCCCTCCTGCTGGGATGCTCAGAAATTTTAAACATTACTACAGACAAACACCAAGGAATTTTTTAAACAAGCTATGCTAATTCAAGCCTACTTATCTACCTGTAATTGGTACAATCATTTGTATACTATAGGAAGAATTCTAAAGCTACAGAACGAAAATAGGTAAATAAAACAACAACAGAAAATACACATCTAATTAGTTGTGTTTACCAAGTACAGGATGGCACTTAAAAAAGAAAACAAAACAAAAAAGATTAACTTATATAAAGCCAAAACTTTTCAAATTGAATACATAATGCCACATAAAAAAATAAAATTATAAGAAGACACCAACCTTTGCCTGATTTTGAATAGTAAATGCTGCCAGGACATTACTAGGAAGTTCACAAAGGTGACCAACATGCACAGTCAAAGCATGAAGCTCTTCCACCAACACTGAGGGTAACTGAGCTTCTAGTTCTTCATAAGGATGTAGCACTCTATCATTTTCCACCTTAGGGGGTTCCAGATACCTGAATGTACAGAAAAATACAATACACACAATCAGAAAACAGGTAAGTAGCAGCTACACAAAGCTCAGTACCCAATTCAGTAAAATGTGTGTAAATCTCACCTGAAGATGAAAGCTTTCACATAATGCAAAAACTTAAGACATTGATGCCTGATGCTCTCTGCTTCAGAGTGCAAGTGTGCAGCTTGACCTGAGGTAAAAGAGACCAGCAGCTTAAAGCAGATGACAAGCACATCATGACTTGTTTAACATTTGCATTCTCCACAGTAATTAGACCAGACCACTGGAAAGACAACCTCTGAGGACAAGCTGGGAGGTAACTGATGGTAAACACCCACTTCTAAATGTCATTTTGCCAGAGAGATCCATTCTTTGTCTTATCATCTCAGGCACATGTCCAGATACAGACAGAAAAGAAGACACTCAGGAAAGGTGAAGGTAAGTACCCTCAGTGCTAGAAGAAATCACTCAGCCCTACTGTCCTGTTTCTTGACTGCTTCCAAGACACCTTCAGTAAAGACATGGGTAAAACAATTTGTCAGTACCCTTTTCTCCTGACAGACTTAAACTGTGATAAGGTTCAATAATAATAAAAATAAGCTCAATAAGGTGAGCTTATTTGTAAATATGCTTTGTAACTTTTCCTTGGAAGCATCACTGTTGCACAGAACCTTCAGCTGTATAATGCTAAGAGCCATCCATTCACAATCCTGCCTTTCACTTGCAGCTCTGTATGCTTTCAGGCAGCTATTCTGGCTGTATGTCTCCTTTCCTTTGTTCTCTGAAGCTATTGTTCTCATGGTGTTACCATCTTCACCTTGCACCTACAAGCTCAAACACCCCCATTAGAGCAGAGATTCACTGGAAGTTATTGCCACTGTGCGAGAATCACTCCTTATTTATTCCTATACCTTGCCTTGTAGCTTTTAGCTTGTATTAGTGCATAATAAACAAAGTAACTACTGCCCAACAATATATATACACACAAGCTTAACAAGCAGTCAGCCTGCAACATTATTACAACACATGCTGATTATTCAGAGCATTTTCAATGCAAGCATCAAATGAGGGCAAATCAAAGTGCATCACCCTAGAGGAGACGCATGGCAAAAACTCTTGGTCACCTACTACACTGGACTGCAGAGCCAGGGAAAGACAGTTCTTGCTCCTCTACCCAGCTGACCACTGGGGAGTCTTCCCATTTTTTTGGTCTTGCTCTCACTCTCCCTTTTGTTTTCCCCATCTCCTCCAATTAACCTGGAAGTTCTGGAAGTTCATACATGACACTGTTACAGATGCCAAAAATAAAGCTTTGTGCATACAAGCCTATCTCAACATCTTTTGAGCAACAACACTCAGTGGGCAAAGCAAACCAACTGGTACAAGCACCAGAATATTCCAGTGTACAGCCTACCTGCACCTCACCAGAAGCCATAGTATCTGCCATGGTAATGAACCAAAAGTTTGGAACAGAGGGAATTGATCCTCTTAAAGTAATTATTTATAGATATTATAGTTGATTTGTACAAATAACAAATACTGTATCCTAAATTCTCAGAAGAACTGTGTAAATGGAATTTTATATTACACTATTTTCACATGCCTTCTTCATTACACAGCTCTCAGTACAAAGTCTCCAAAGCTCATCAAGACTGATAGGAAATGAAATTTAAAGTAAAATATTGATCTCTATATAAACACACAGTACAACATAGATTTACTGAGCCAAAACTCTTAAATGGTGTATCAACAGTGGTGACAGCACATTTTTTTAAGACATCAATAATAACTAACATTACCCTCTGATCATTTAGAACACTTCAATCCTCACAACACTCTTCTACTACTAGCCCACTTCTATAAAGCTGAATCAGTGACTTGCTTCTGATTCAGAAAGAAAGCCTGGTGCAAAGCACAAAATTCAAGTTCTTCATTTTACTAGCTTAACTGACAAGTGGAAGAATGGGATACAAAGAAAAGAATGCAACCAAGCAGGTGCTTAAATTTAAGTGAATAAAACCCCACAGAAGAGTTTCTTGACATTGAAACATACAGTTCTGTAGTTGAAACCTACAGAACAGTTTCTTGATGATGAACTGCATATGAAAGAAGCTTGATGATAAATTCACATCAATTATTTAAATGGAAGAACATCACAATATTAAAAAACAATGGTAATGTGTAAAAATATTCAATCATAGAATACTAGCATGTTATCAGTAATAAGACACTATAGACAGTTTATTTCTGAGTAATTACTGAACTTCTCAACTTGCTAAGTAATTCAGCCTTCAACTTAAAATAAGCCCAGAGCTGCAATAATCCTTCAGAAACATGCTGCTTCTCATGCCCCAGTATTTAATTAAAAGAAAGCATTTTGTAGTGAACCCATTTTATTGATCCTACTGCAAAGATAAACTAAGTTTGTAAATAACTCAAAACTAACCAAATCTAACTTGTTTAAATGTCAGCCAATGAAACACTGAAAAAAGATCCAAGCCACTACCTTTGTAGTTATTGTTGGGATGATCAATGAAATTTTCTGGTTTTAACTGAAAGAGTTAATAGTTTTGCTGAATTCTGCTCTAGGGGTGACACCTTAAGTCAAATTAATGCAAAATGCCCTACTAAGGATTGCTCTGTCCATCTATCTTTACAGGCAAATCTGATTTCAAACTGACTCCCAGCATTTCCACTCTATTTCCCCACTATTTTATCTCACTTGGTTGCCTATATTTCTACCCTAACTGCAGGTTTATGCTGCTTATAAAGGAGCTGTTCTGAGGCACACTCCAAAATCCCTTGGTCAAGAGTCAAAGCACAAGCATGAACTGTGAGAATTTACTTCTCTAATGAAAGGTAGTCAGCTGCCTATTGCAATATCAAATTAAATTCGTAAAACTTACCAAAATCAGATGAACTCATTTGTACTAGGTTTTCCAGTCTGTATATCTGTTGCCTAATTAAAGGAATACAAAGATTTAGGGTATTTATATAGCTATAAGTTGTTTAACTCCACTTCAGTAAACATAAAATAGAACAGAGAAAGGTAAGAGCTGTTTCTTGCCTTGTAGCTCTGAAAAAGCTTACGGAAATGTAACTCAGAAAACAGTTTTAGTCAAATGGACATATCCAAGTGTGAAGGGATGACATTGAGTAGACTTTGTGCATGTTTATAAATCATTAAACACAGTAAAAAAATCCCCAAACAATTGTCTGAATATTGGGGAAGGCAAAAAACAACAATACAGACAAAAACCCCCAAAAAGCCATTCCCAGCAAGTGATCTTACCACAAGCATAACTCAGCTTCATATTTGACCACAGATTAAACCTAAAAGTTAGTTCTCATGGCATACACTCAGTACACACTAAATTAATCCACTTGTGAATGTGCCTTAGTGCATCCTGCCTGCAGCTTCTCTCATTCCTGCTCAGGGTGATCAGCTCCTGAACCCCAGGACAAAGCATAAACAGCAACACAAAGAGCAGAGTAAAAGGAGGTGTCTTTAGAAAAGTTAAAGCTCAGTTCAGTTTTGGAGAGGAAAGAGAACATTTTTAAAGAAGTCCAGTGCCACTGTAAATGAATATTTTTTACAAAAGCTGTAACATAGGTAAATACTTGGCCATATTCTGTAACAACTGTTATTTGCAAGTGGTCTTCCAGTAGAATCTCCACAGAAATAAAGCAGTACTAAACTGAATATATGAAAAGCACAACTGTGTCAGACAGACTTTAGAAAGAAAATGCTGCATAAATTGAGGAGAGAGCTCTGTCTCATTTCTTATACAGTCAAAGCAATAACTACTGAAGGATTCTAAAATAGGCTACTTGGATCTAACACAAATCAAATGTTCTTATGAAAAAAACCCTGAAAACTAGGAAGCATTTAAAAGACACAAGAAGCAACTAAAAGACAAAACTACAGGCTGTAACTTGCATATTAAAGTGCATACAGACAGTAAAATGATCTCCCTTCACTCTATCTTGTTTTCTTGGATAAAGCCATGTCAGCTACCCTTCCATCATTTAGGTGGGTTGTAGAGTTTTTTGTCTGTTTTGAAATCAAAGTTGAATTTCTGCCTGGATTTTTCAAGGCTTTCAACCACGAAAAAAGGAAGGAAGTCTGAAGCAGGAGGGCTTTATGAAACAGGGGTGTTGAGACTGGTGTTTAGAGAAGGAAGGTATGAGACAGGAGTGACAGAAAAAAAAAAAGAAAAATACTCCCCAGTGAATTGACAAAGACAGAACACAATGAGCTGATAAAAGTAAAGCACAAACTGGGCACAAGAACATAACAAAAATACCATTATTTAAATAAATCATTTTAGTTTCAATTTGCATTTGTGCCTCAAGGATTGATCCTCATGGCTGTTAATCATTAAATCATTTGATTTGCAAATACACATTCTGACAGATAAACTGGTACTCCTCTTTTTTAATCAAAGCTATATTATATTAATATACCCACTTAAATGGTTACATAGTCTCATTCACTTTGACTCACACTTCTCTCACATGAAAACCCGTAAGTAAAATTTTTACTATGCAATTACTATTTTAACTTGCAGTTCTGCAGTATACTGTTATTTATTACAATATTTAAAAACTGCAAATAATTTTTAATTACAATATTAAGTATAATCTCAGACATTAAAAGAGACTAATTTTCTGTAGGCATATATTTAAACATAGATATTACCTTTACTTCATAAACATAACTATTTACAGCCACCCTATCTTCAAAAACTACTATAACTTGTACTTAACACATTCAACTTCCACAGTGGAAAAAGCAGAAAAAGCAGTTTTTCTACTTTTAGTTGTCAACTGTTCTATAAATGAAAGTGTTCCATTTTATGACTGAAACAAATGAACTGAATGTCTTTGCAGACATTCCCCTTTGCAGAGGAACTTGTCACACCAAAAGACAACTTAGCAACCAAACACTTGGCTAAGAGTTAGCTGAAATCCATTATTCCTACCAGGTCAGTAGGTTTTAAAGAATATACAGCTTGAATAACTTAAAAACCACATTATACCTTATGTTCATCTCTATTACAATTACAGAGCAATTTACATTACAGGAAAAAAACTTTAAGAATAGCCATTCAATTCAACATTCCTGTGTCACTGCCCAGTGATTTTATGTTAATGAGCAGTTAAAAAATCAGACTAAATACTGAAACTTTTAACTAAATTATACTCCCATCTCCCACTTTATCACTTTGGGGGTCTTTTACAAAACACAGTGAGGTCAAAGCTTGCATCAAGCAAGCAAAGCTAAATAATAGTGCTTTTAATACACTTCCAGTCATCTATGTCACCCTGTTCCCACAAGCCAGACCCTATTAATCATGTTGCACACCATGCCCTTGGTCATACCCTAAAGGGATGGAAGAATTCCCTGCAAAGAAAGGGACGATGGAACACACCGCATATATCTGTGAAATCATACAAAAGCTCCTCTCCCATCCACTCTGTATGTGCTGTACATCCTGAGGATTATCAGTAGAAAAGAGGATTATCAGTGATCTGTGTATTTGCATTGACCAGATTAAGCATCTACATTGAATTAGTCAAACACTGAGTAACTGTATCTGAAGAGATTGCTGAAGCTATCCTAATCCAAACAATTGAAGAAAGCACTGCATCCAGCATTTATAGTATTTGATTTTTAACCTCCACTTTCCTTTATGCACAAAAAAGGACTAAAAATCTTCAAAAGACAACTTCAGTTATATGGGCAGCACAATCTCATTCATTCAAGGAAATCTTATATAGTCTATTCATATAATTCTGAAGATAGAGCCTTCTAAATTAACCCCAACACTCTGTTTAATAACTATACTTAATTTTTTTTATCTGGTGATGCCTCAGATATGCACCACACTACTTAGAAACTTAATAATAAGTCACATAATATTAAGAACCTGTGACACAATGTACTTCTTCCTGCAATTCCATCTGTGTCCTATCCATCACTTACTGGAGCACTAAACAGACAGCATTAATCATTTTTAGATGCATTGCACAGCCCAGTCTTTCATGGTGTTTTAAATGTGAAGTTTGTAACACCCTTACAGAAGGTATAATTACAGATGTGGATTAATTATAAAATACAATGTTATCATACCTAAGTAATCCAAAGAGAAATCCACAGGATTCAACTAATGCCATTTCAGTAACCCACTGAAAGCCAAACAATTCCACTGTATTTTCTTCATAGTCATTTGGAGAAGGATCTAGTCTCAGCAAAACCCTGCAAAATAGAGCCAACAATATTCATACATTTGCCAGTAATAAACCTATGGAGTACAATATCTACAGCTGGCTTATGTACCACCAATACTTTCTGAACGTATCAGCAACATGGACATGACAGATGTCTCAAAGACAGTTGTACCTTTCAGAGCAATATGATCTATAGAAATACAACTCCTAGCTTCAAAAGTAAAAACAGGATATAGCCACAGGTGACAAGCAGATTTGGGAAATAAAAATTAACAAGTTACCCTCTTGAAGTATTTTCATACTTACAAAGGGGCGGAGACATAAGACACAGACTGTGAAGAGAAGATGCTGCTGTGTAAGATAATCCACTGCTCTGTATGCTTGAGATCTGTCTCAAGGCACACTATATACCTAGTAACTAATGCTAGAACATACATTTATTCATTTCATAATATTTATACTGAACACACTGCTAAAAGCACACTTTTAGGCAGGTGAACAGATGAGGCTCAAAATGGTACCTTGTCACTATAACTCAGGCTAACACTAGGCCATAATTACCCTTTGCTCTTGTTAAAGAAAAATTAAATAACACCAGAATTATCATTTTACTCAAAGTGGAGAAAATCAGACACTTGTGTTGTTAAATTAAATAACACCAGAATTATCATTTTACTCAAAGTGGAGAAAATCAGACACTTGTGTTGTTAAAACATTATAATTGTGCAAATAAAAAAATGTTTCATTAACATGAATTAAAAAAAAAATTGCAGCAAACTGCATGACAGCATGGTAAATTATTTCAGAATTTTCCAACTGCCTTTCATAAAATAATCCCACATAGAGGCAGCTCAATTCTCTAATATGTAAAAACTATTTTTATTTTAAAAATTAAAAAGATATACCAGGCAAGCACTTAGTTTCCATTATATTACACACCAAGTTCTTATTCTGCTTGAACTATGCACTAGTTCCAATTTCGTTCTCAGAGGCAAAAAGAGAATCTGCTGAATAATTGGCCCAACCTTCCATAACACTTTAATTCACCTGGTAACTTTCTGAACACTGGACTGTTTTGAAGCCTCCAGCAACTAAATCCAGCTACCCCAGTTCCAAGCAACAATGACAGAAGAGTCCCTGACATGGAGGCTTTTCCAGGACTTTGCAATCCAGGTAGACAACGTGAACAAACAGTGGAAGAACAGTGTTATCACAACTATAGTGACTGGGAAACCTGTCTACATACAAGCTCCTCAGTGAGTTTTAATGACAGAAACAACTTCAGGTGAAATGTTTCCTTATCAATGTGGAATCCACTACTGATATATTCATGCAGATACAGGATCCCTATGACATCAGAACCTTAAATCCAGAACGCATGCAAGGGTAAAGCTTTGAGAAAGATGGTCTTGAAGCTACTAGGGCCAGCTCCAGAAAGTTGGCGAAGCCAGGCAGAGTGGAAAAGAGAGAAAAATGGCCAGCATTTATTAGAGCAGATGACTAGGAAAAGCAGCACTGAAGCTCCACAAAAATTCAAGTGATCTCAGATGCTGCTGCCCAACAGGCCAGTTTTGAATTATCCTAACAGGCTTGTAAATGTCCATTACAGTATCTTAAAAGTAAGTTCAGAAAGCTAAGAACTGCATCTAGAGCACCGTTCAAAGCTGTTTATCAACACATCAGCGCTTCCCACTTTGATATCACCAAGCTGATTTCAGCACCGGAAGAACAAACTGATTTGGAAACCTGTCAGCACCAAACATGAGAGGAAACAACATCTAAAAAGGCTTTTATATTTGTAATTCAAAAAAATCCCTTACCTCTTAAGAGACCCACTTGCTAAATAAGACTCTGCAGAGAACCCTCTCCCTCCATTTTGGCTGTCAAAGGCACAAGAAAAGAAAGCCGGCCTTGAGTTCTCATGCTCCACTTCCATCGCCAGCTCCAAGCTGTCAGTGAGAAATGGGGATGTGGAGGAAGCACCACAGTCATCCTCCATTGTTTTCACCTGGCCCAGAAAAAAATAGTTGAATACAAAAATACTCATAGCATTTCTTCAAATGAACGTCTCATTGTTACAACTCCACATCGTCCTTCAGCTCAAGTGAGGACACAGATCTGGCCAACTGCAACACTGAAGTAAAAGCCACCAAGAAGGGCAATCATGGTCACATGCCCTGTCACACAATTCTGCACCTTTGTGCAACCACATCTTCCTCACTGAACAGAGCCTACTCAAGAAGACACATCAGTGACTTAAAAAAAACCCCAAACATTTTCTTCTGGTTTGGCTCTCTAAATTAATTAGTGATGACGTTAGACTAGCAGTAGGTTATAACATGAGGCAGCAATGCATTACAAAGCAACACTGCATTTTATGACCAGAGTAGCTATGCTATGGAAGTACATCATGTACTTGAGGCTCACAATATTAAAAACAAAAATCTAACTACCTAGTAATCTGAAAAAAAAGAGAAACAAAACCAAAAAAGGATTACCATGTCCAATAGAAGTTCACTGTACAGATAATATTAGTGTATTCATACTTTATACAATATACTGAAAGAGCAGAACTAGGCAACAGGTGTCAGAGAGTCCAATAAAAATGCACAAACAATATAACTAAAATGCTAAATTAAAGTTTTCAAATTCTTTGCGGGTAGATTTTGATATGGTTCTTGCCGGATCTAGTCAACACAATGGCTGGAGGTTGGTAATACAGAAGCTTAACTAAAATATTTGCTCAAGGGGGAAAAAAAAAGAAGAAAACAGTTTACGTTCTACTTTCTCACGTTCTCTATTAACAGTTTCCATTTCTCACTTTCTCTATTCACATTCCTGTGGAGCAGGCGGCTGGGAAAGCAGGAAAATAATGATTTGTGCTCCAGTTTACAGCCAGACCCTGTGGAGGGGTGTTGGGACAGCTGAAGGGAATGCTCTCAGCCACAAGGGCTCCAGGAAAGCCGTTCAGTTCGGGGAACCAAAATCGCCCCACAGGACAGAAACCCCTGGGGGAACAGTTACATAAGAGGGCAGCTCTTCCCGGCCATAGCTCCCATCCGTTCCATACCTGTCTACCACATCCCTGACGCAGCAGAAACAAATGAACACTTTAAGCACCTCCTGGTCCTCCAAGCAGAACCTTCCAGTCGGCTGCAATCGGCGGGCAGCAGCTGCAAAGCGGCGGGAACAGCGCTGTGGGCCGCCGGGACGCGCCCACGAACACGACCCGCACGTGGAATGCCTGGGCCCCGCACCGCCGCCCTCTGCCCAGTGGCACTTCCCGGCCGGGCCAGCCCCGGGCGGGCGCCACAGGGACTCGGGCGGTTCCTGCGCTGCCGCTGCCGCGGCCCCTCCGCGCCCGGGCCCGTTCCGTACAGCCCGCGCGCCGCCGCCAGCCGCGCACTGCGCAGGCGCCAAGGCGCCCATTGGCCGCCGGCCGCTCCTCCCCGGCCGCGCTTCCTCCGCCCGCTCCGCCTCCTCCCGCCCCGGTTCCTCCCGCCCCGCCTCCTCTCCGGCACGGCAGCGCCTGCCCCGGCTCCCGCCCGCTCCGCCTCCTCTCCGGCATGGCAGCGCCTGCCCCGCCTGCAGCGCCTGCCCGGGCTCCCGCCCTCTCTCTCCCGCCCTTCCTCGCCCGCTTCCTGTCCCCGTCCCGCCCAGCCCAAGGCGAAGCGCCGCCCGCCGCTCCTCCCAGGACTGACCGGCCGGCGGGTTTCTTTCGGCTGGGTGTGCTTTGGCGGGCCCGCCACCACAGGTGGTTTCTGGCCACCTCGCACATGAACGGCACCGTGTTGCCGCTGGTGTTCGGGTGTTCGCCTGTCTCCCTTGTGCCCACAGAATCGTGGAACCATAGAATGGCTTGGCTTGGAAGGGGCATTAAAGATCATCTACTTCCAACCCTGCTGAGGTGACTTCAAATACACCAGGGTGTTCAGAGCCCCATCCAGGCTGGGATAAAACCCCTCCAGGGATGGGACATCCACAGCATCGCTGTTCAACCTGTTCCAGTGCCAAACCACCCTTACTGTAAAGAATTTCTTCCTAACACCTAATATAAACCTACTCTCGAATTGAACCCATTCCCCCAGTCCTGTCTCTACATGCTGTTGTAAATTAGTCTTGGCCCATCTTTCCTGTAAGTTCTCTTGTACTGCAACTGTCCCCTACCTTTCTCTGGTGTCTTTCTTGTCTAGACTTTACTTGAACCTCATTTCCCTTCTCCTCAGCTTTCTCAGTTCACTCATTCCCATGTTCCCTCACAGAGATGGGCAGGAGGCTCTCCTGGTCTTTTCTGATGTCTTACATGTGGAGATCCAGCTTTCCTATGTCTGCAGTGTAATGCTCATATCCCCAAACACACACAATTGCCATCAAGCTTGGGAAGTGGTGTTCAGAGCATTTGAAATTCAAGCTGAGTATCACTCCTACCATTTACTGCAGCATCTCCATTGGGTGTCACAGCCACCCCAGAATGGGCACCAGGGCAAAAGTCCTAAACCCTGTGCCTGGCATAACTTAGCTTAAAGTGCCTGCTGTGCACCTAGAGGCTTCTGGGTCTTTTTTTTTTTTTTTTTTTTTTTTAATGTTATATTATTTTGGATTGTTGTGGTTTGATTTTATTTCAAAATGAATGCTTTTCCATTTCTGCCTGGATTTTGGGTGCAAAATAGCAGCAGTGCACTAAACTTCCTTCTAGTAAGAAAGTTGCTATAAAAAGTTTTGCTGCTGCTGCTACAGCTTGCTCTGAAAGCTTTGCTGTGATTTAAAATGCTTCATTTGCTCCTGTGTCTGTAAAAATCTCTCATTTCCTTCTTTAAATTCCTGTCTAATTAAAAAAACAGTACATCATGGTTAAATAAAACTGTACCCAGGATAACCCTGATTTCCATATGCAGATTTATCTGCACTGACAGCCCCCTCTCCCTCTCTTAGTCTTTCTGTTTCCTCTCCCTCCCTCACTCTCCCTCTTTCTCTTCCCCTCTCTTTCTCTCCTTGTCTTTTTGTCTCTTTATGTCTATTGCATTATGCCTGAATAATTTTCAGTCTTTTTTTTCCTCCCCTCTTGCACGCACATGCTAAAATAACTAGACAAAGATGCAAGGTGGTTGCTGCAGTCCCTGTCTCTAGGACAAAACCAAGAAAGCTTGTGATTGCAATGCCACCTTTCCTTTTTTTTTTTTTCTCTTCTTTTTTTCTTCCCCAGCCATGCTTGGTGATTAAACTTCCTCAGGATGGGGAAGAAAAAGGAGCTGAAAATGAAATAGGGTTGAGGAAAAATCCCATTGCAGCAGCTGCAGCCAGTGGTGTCTGCTGCCAGATGTGCGAAGGTTCCTGGGGTCCTTGTCACTAAAAGGCAGTATTCAAATATTTGGAGACAAAAGCTGCATCCTCAGTGATCATTTTCTTTATTTAACATGGCAGCAGGCATCGTGTGGGGAAAAAATCAACATGCTGGATGTTGAATCGGACTTTTCTCCTTTCTGGGATGAAAGGATGTTATCTATCCCGTGCCAAGAGGGAACTGAGGTAAGAGAGCTGATCCAGCTTGTTTTTTTTCCTAGCATATTTCCTAAGCATCTTTCCTGAAACAACCTATATATATATATGAGTGTGTCTGTGTGTGTGTGTGTATAGATGTTTCTATGTTTGTATATTTGTGTATTCGATTTCAAGGCAGTGAGCGGTAATGCTTTTTTTTCTCTGCCTTCACATCAACCCAGAGAAAGTTAATTCACAATATATATTCAGAGCTTGTTCAGAAGGGTCGTTTTGTGTGATTTTTTTTTGAATACCTTTTTGTTTCCAGAGAAGACTTCAGCAGTGACATCATGGTCGGCTGCTGATATTAAACCCTATTTTCAAAGTCTGTAAAAAAAAAAAGCCAGTAACTTTGTGATAAGAAATTGTGCAGGAGATTCATATGCTCTGTTTTTCGGTTGCACTCTAAATATTGGAAGTCTTATTAAAGCGATAGTGAGAATTTTTTATTATTATTATTTCTAGCACAGAAGCGATGAATGCTGCATAATTAAGTACAGTATTTAATTTGGCTGTTGTGAAGCAAAAGAATAAGGTAATAATTTTTATTGTACTAATCAGACTCAAGATGTTCTCTGTGTTAATTGGGTTAAAAAAATTGCAGTACTTATTAGAAATTCTAATTTCACAATGCAGCACTGACAATAAGCTCAGCCAGTGAATTATTCACATCTTTAATTTGCTCTCTTAATGACAGTGTTCTGTAATCAGAGTGCAGCGACTGCTTCCTATGCATTATGTATGATGTTCAGGACTTAAATGCAGGACATTATGAAGCCTCTCAGTGGCTCAGTAATTAGTTTTCCACAAGACAGGGCTTAGATATTCACAGATAAAAGTCTACAGCTGAGATAATGTTAAGGTGGTGACTCATGCTAACAAAAGCAGGGAAGTTCAAATTTAATGCTGGAACTGCTCTCCGTTCTCCCTCATTGTGCGTAGGGGCAGGGGGAGGGGAGGGGAGGGAAGTCTCCCAGAGTAGCCCGGCACGGTGAGTGCGCCCTGGGCACGGCCCGCGGGGGCAGCCCGGGCTCCTTCCACCCCGGGCCGGGCTTTTGGCAACTTTGCCGATGGGAGGGTGGAGGCGGAGCTGCCTTTGGTGCCTCCTTGTAGTTGTTGTGAGAAGGGCAGTAGTGTACACACTGTCAGAGAGCAATCGTGTGTAGGTGAGATGTATTTTAAAGGATTTCATTTGAAGCACTGACGTTGGTAACTTTGTCAATTTACGGTGTTTTGAGTGGGAGCTACTTTGTTATGTGTAGGAACTTTGAGAACACCTGATACTCGCTATATTGCAGTTGTACCTACTTCAGCTGTCATTGTCCTTATACATTTTAGAAAGTGTATTTTCTCGTAGTTTAGTTCTCACTATCCAAAAGATGAACTGTGGTGCGGGTTTTTTCTTTTTGTCTTGGATCAGTTACCTGGTGTTAGATCAAGTGGTTTAAATGTAGGGAATAAGTATGGCTATGTAACTTTCCTACTTCTACACGCTGCTTATTGTAGAATATTAGGCAAGGATATTGAAATGAAGCTGGAAAATTATAGGTTTTCTGAACTTAGTTGCTAATCAGGCTGGGACCTGCACGTTTGTCCTGTGTTCTCCCTCACATTAATCAGACATTTTTATTGGAAGCAAAATAACTGAGTAGAGAAGGTTCTTTACTTTGCGTTAACTCTCCAACGGCTCCAAAGACTTGTGGCCTTGTACAGCATTGTGATTCTAATTATTAAATTTGATCTGCCTGTAAAAAGTTTAGGCTTAAATCAAAAACAAACAAACAAAACACTAAAGATCCCAACCTAACAGTAAAGTAGAGATATGATAATAAGAACTTGGAGTACATCTAGATTTTTAAAGCATAATATTGTAAAACTAATTCCTTTAAATTTTTCAGCAGAGTCTACATCTGGAATTCAGTGTTACTAGCAGCTGTTGCTAATGTTGTTTGGCCTCAAGGCCATGGGACATGTTACTAAGTAATTGCTTTCAGCAAGCAAAATCCTATATCCTATGGCTGGATCAGATATTGGTTGTAAATAGTCCAGCCCTGAAAGTCATTATCATTAAACTGTTGAATAAAGAAGCTGCAGATTGGATCAATGTAGCTAGGTGATTCATAGATTATATCAGAATCCAAGTGATTGTGTATATGAAGAACCTGATTTGGTCTTTTCCAGAAAAAGTACTTTCCTTCCAAGTCAAGATCCCCCAGCAAGTGGGTCACTCACTACATGGCTACAATTCTTCAGTCACTTCAGCATGGAATCATACAATTGAAACTTATTCCCTAAAGGTGTCATACCTGCCCCCTCTCTTCCTCCAAAGCCACAATCAATCAAAGTTGTCTTTTTAAGTGAGCCCTTGCCTGTCTGCCTGAAGATTTGTTATGATTACTTACCTGAGTGAGTTATCTATTCCAGCATTTCACTAGTCTTCCCATTAGAATGTTTTTTGTGCTTGCTGATCTTAAACTTAACCTGCTAAAAGTAAATTACTTCAGCCCATTAGTTTTTGTTAGTCAGTAGTTACAGGGATTTTTATTTTCCTCTTTGCCCCAGACTCACATATTTGAGATTCTCAGTCATGTTTCCACTGTGTTATTCTTTTAAACAATCCCTGGTTTTTGTTTTCTTCTTTATAGAAAAAAGCCCCTAATATTATTCTTGTATTTCTTTAATTTTTGTTGCTGTGATCTGGACTCTCATTATTTCTACTTCCTTGAAATGCAGTGTTCTAGACTTAGATGTAATTTCATATGCCATTTAAGTTCTATATTTTCACTTAATGAAATGGTGTTGTCACTTCTTAAGAAAATCTATTTTCCCTGAGAAAATGACTTGCACATGGTGAGTACAAAGACATCTATTAACCCAGGCTAGAGTCTAGGGTATCTACAGTACAATTGGAAAAGGTGCAGCATGTGTTTGAACATGTTTTTAATTCAAGGATTTATGCTTCTAGCAGGAGTCTTTATGGATATTGTTTCCAATATCCTTGTCTCACAGGATAAGTACCTGTGACTGACCTGATTAGTGATGCCCAGATGTGAGCTATCCAGCTGTGAAGAATATCTGAAGTGTTCAATCCTCAGGATTGTTTCAAGTTGAACTATTGCAGAGTTAAACTTTTTTAACAGTGCCCATGTTATAAAGTAGATGGGGGGTTAGCAGTTAAAATCTGAACTTTTCCAGTCAGATTAGACAATCTGAATTTGAGGCACTAATACAAGCAGGTGAGAATACTGTTTTACAAAAGTGGCAAGTGTTTTACTAGCCATCAAAAATAACAGTCCGTGGTTAACTGTGCAGCAGTGTGTTTTAGGCAAAAAAACCCCAAACATTTAGAAAGTTATCACATTCTAACTAGCCTAGAAGTTTGACTCTACATCTGAGCTATGCATGTGGGAAAGAGCCAATTGCTGTCTACCCAATCTGTTGGGGTAAAGTGGAGGTCCATTCAGTTTTAGCTCAGAGAAGGGAAGGGCCCAATATCTTTCCTGGGTCAGAGGAAGAGAGTTCATACTATCCTTTAATTGTCATGGCATGGGAGGAGAATTGCATTTATGAAGTCCAAATGGAAATCATATGTCTGAACAGTTAAAGATGACTGGCTATGCTTCCAGAAGATCAGGTTTAATAAGTTAAAAAAGACATAGGGATACCAAGAAAAGTTTTGAGGACCTTTACATGGTTACACAGACATCTAGTTCATATATCTGCAATGTATTTTTAACTTTTACTGTCCTCTTACTGATATGTGGCTTCTCTTGTTTAGGAATATTGCAAGTCTTTTGGAGTGATCTGATTCATATTTCTTTATTTGTTCATATATCAAAAAGCAAGAAAAATAGTTTCAACTCTGTTCAGTTTTATTGAAAAAAGTTATGAAAAATCCATCCATAGTATATTTCCAGGAGTGGTATTTTGTACTTTTGTTTATATTGCTCCAGGCTTAAGTACCATGATAAATATTAGGTTCTGAAGTGGTATGATGAGTTAAGTATTTCTAAATTCCTTATCTTAATCTGGCCTAATAATGCAGTCTTTTCACATGCATAATTCCCATGAAAGCCAGTGGGAGTACTACATTATAGAAGGAATGATAGATACACATGACAAGATGTCTTCATTTTGAGTCATTGTTTTAACTTGATTGACAAAGAAGAAAGTTGACTAAAGGAAATATATACTGAGAGTGGGAAGAAGGTTATTGATAATACTTTTAATTCTAAATTTATCTGTTTCGCCACTGAAATATATGTGCCAATAGAATGACAGTAGTCAGAATATCTGATGGAAATCTCAAATGAATTTATATTCACTAATGCTTTCTAGGAAACATTTCACAAGTAGAACATATGCATTCTAGTCTGTAAAATTCTATAACTGACTCACTATGAAGAATTCCAACCTATATATAAACCTATGTATATATTATGTAAAATAGAATAGTGATAAATATTCATAATATAAACCAGTTTGGCTTTTTTTTTTTTTTACAAAGTCAAGCTGGGAATAACATAATATACTGGATGAGTTCAAATACTCAATTTTCTGTAAAATGTAAATCCATAAAACTTAGCAGTTCTTACCTGTATCTGTAGTAGGCCAGAAAAAACAGTAGTAGGAATACTTAATACTGTACAAAAGCATCTCACTGCTTCCAAGTGGCTTTTCTTCTGTGTTATCATCTGTACTTATTTTCTGTACTGACTCTCATCCAAGGAACTACTTCATACCCTTATCAAACCTGAGTTTTCATTTCTTGTGTGCTAATTTTTCTGCCTTTCTTTTTAAGCTTTTCTCCATACTCTTTTTGAAGCTCACGAGGCTTTTGCTATTCCCAAAGCATGCCTCCTGAAAATTCTTGTTTTGTTTCAACATGTGTTTGCAACAATCCTTGAAATCTTCATATCACACTGGTTTTTTTTCATTGTTTTCTTAAGTATCCCGTTTCTTGTCTCTTGCAGTCTTTAGATTGCAAGACCATTGATGAAAACAAGGGGTTTTTTTCTGTGCTTCAAGAGAGAACAAAATAAAGGGGTTGAGACTCTAATAGTAGGAATACAAAAAGTATGTGAAGTTAATTTTAACTGCAACCCTTCTAATCCCTAGTAACACGGGCTTTTCAACTTGTAACAACTTCTTTGCCCCTTCATCTGGATTCTGGGAAGTTGACAGGTTAGAAAGAAGAAGAAAACTGAGAAATAAAGGGGCCAACTACAAGCAGAGCAGAACTTATCCTCAAAATATTCCTGTTCAGTGCCCTCTGTTTACTATTTTTGCTTCTCAATATAATACTTTGTCAGAGAGACCCTAGGTCCAATAAAATTATTCAGGAAGCTTTTTGTCTCTCAGGTACATAAATTCTTTCTGGTGTGTGGTGCACAGAGACATTACAGACTGTTGGTCCAGATGAAGGATTGTGTCAGTCCAGCTGTAGACTGAGGGGTTTGGGGTTTTTTTTCCAGAAGGAATAGCTTTAACTGAGTGGTTGTGGTGCAGGTGTCTGTCAGCATTTTGGTGTACTGTGTTGGTAATATCAAATATGAAGGTGTACTTGGAGAAGCTGAAGGCACAACTGTGCAGTCCAATATGAAGCTTAGCAGAAAGCTCTGACTTTATCACAGAAAGATATTTTGTCCATATCACAAACTTTTTGATGCAGAATTTTTTAAACCAGAATGTTTGCTTTGCCAGCACTGCATGGATTTTTAGTTGACAGTATTTGAATGAAGGCAGTTAATTTCAAAGTGGTGCAGTTCTCTGACTCCAACTATCACTCTCCACCTCGTACTGTCTAGTGCTGGGACAAAAGGCTGGGCTCCCACTTTGCCAGTCAGCAAAGCTCTTTCTCCTGACTTGTCCAGAGGCTGTAAGTTTAGAAAGCAGATTAATGTTTTGTGTGGATGTGAATGTGGATGTTACACAGTGTAAACCATATTTTCAAAGATGTGTAAAAAAAGCAAAATAGCTAGCTTTCACCAGCATAATTTCAGAATTACAGAAATCATTCAAGAAAGTGGATCTCCAATAAGCTTCAGCTGTGGTTTTCAGCACCACACTATTTTGTCCATTCTTGTGCAATCCCAGAAATATTCCCTTTTCCTTTTCTCAGTGCTTTATACTCTTTGCCTCAATGTAACCTGACAAAAAAAAATTCAGATGACTATTGGATATTTAGCATAATTTCAAAGATTTTGTATTTTAAAATATGTTGATTTTTATTTTGCCACTTTGAAGATTACAATAATATTTTTATAGTGGAAGGAAGGAAGTGCTCTGCATACCTCAGGTCCTCCTTTATCAACTTATTAAACAGATATAATTAGCAAAAATGATAGAAATGAGATGGCTCATATTCAGTTTCTCTTTCTATGTAGTTCATCTGCATGATTTCAGGAATTCACTTCATTCTTGCATCTCCATTCCTCAGCTGTGTAATAGAAAAAGAAACCTTCCTACTATTCACAGAATCTGAAGTTCAAATCTCTTTGGACAGTATGAATTTTCATGCAGATTTTGTCTCTTAGTGTGTCATTAAAGCACACCAGTGACATCTTAGGATTATTAAAGGCTCCTAGATACTCTGGGACTTGAGGAAATGTATAAAAACAGGTTGGTATGAGCAAGCATGGAGATTAACCAGTGTTTCCAATGGTCATCATAAGGAGTTCTGATGAGCATCTGTGTAGTGAGATTCTTGAAAGAGGTGGGGAAAGAGTTGATTTTTAAAATGATAAACACTTTGCAGAAGGGGTCATTTAATATGCTGCCTGTGAAACATCTTTTACATGAAACATCTTTTTATAACTTTATT
Organism: Melospiza melodia melodia; assembly: GCF_035770615.1. Classification (NCBI taxonomy): domain Eukaryota; kingdom Metazoa; phylum Chordata; class Aves; order Passeriformes; family Passerellidae; genus Melospiza; species Melospiza melodia. Next base: position 129,066,575 of record NC_086196.1, read on the forward strand.
TCAAGATTTGCAAGAGAAATTTGTCAAAATACTAATTATTAGAAGGAGCTCTGCATTGAAGCCTTCAAATTCAAATTATGTTCTCTACTTTTATTTTGCTTTTTGTCATGTTTTTGTGTTCATGCAAAGGCTTTGCACATTTTTAATATGATTTCCCATTGCTTTGTTTCTTAGAGCTTGGTATGAACACCATCATATAGCCCTGAAGCTTTTCCTCACCCATTTAGATTTCATTAACTATGGTACTTCAGTGAGTGGGATAAGGCTGTCTGAGCTGTGTCATGAAACTATTTTTTAGCTACTTATACTAAAAATATATTTATAAAATTATTTCCTATTAAGTTTGTGGAGTTTGTGTTGGCTTTTTTTCCCCTCAGAAAAAGTGATTAGTGAAGAAAGGATGACCTTTCTCTTTAAAGGCATAACAAAACATAACAGGAACCAGTAAAAACAAAAGCTTTAAAAATGTAGCTAGAAATCAGTCCAGGTTGTCCAAATATGAGCTGTTAGCCACTACACTAAGGACACTGGATACAGATACTATTTTTATCAGTTGTTATCAAAGCCTTTGCCAAAGTAAATGAACTTACCCTTCATTTTGCAGATGTCCTGGCTACCTAATTTGTAAAACATGGGTGTAAAGTGATGTAATCTTTGTTTTGACAGCAACAACTCAAATAAATATAGCTGAAACAGGCATTCTGGCTGAAGAGTTCACAATAACAAACTTTAACATGACTGAACAAAGGAGCTATTCTGCAGTGTCTGTCAGTCATGGATAAAAACCAGAAGAGTTTTGTTCCTCTATCTGGTATCTAACCTTGGAAGGCCTCAGTCTGTAAGATAACTGCAAATAATGCTATTGTGATGATCCTATCTCCAGATATCCATGGTAGTGTGTGAATAGGAGCTGTATTATCCTTTTGGCAGAAAAAGGTTACACTAGATAGAAGGGTGAGGATGATGTTGTATGACTAGATCTGAAATCTCGAGGGAAATTTCTTTCTGGCAAGAGAGAAGAGGAAGTTTGTCTGTCTGAACTAGTTTTCCATTCTGTAAAATCTCTTAAATTTTTTTCTGTCTCCACTATTTTTAATAAACACACACACAGAAGCTGAAAGGAATTATATATATATATATATTTAGAGACTTCTCAGGTTTCCTGATGAGAGTTTTGTGTTGCAATTTTCCAGGTATCCTTGCAAGACTTAGAAGTACATTAAACTTCCCTTGTTGTCAGGCTGACATATGCAGTTTAAACTTGGAGCAGTAAAAGTAGAGAGCAATGAGAATAAATTGACAGCTGTCCCACAGCAAGCTAAAACCAGAGAAATGAAAGTACCTTATGAAAACTGTATTGGAAAATCCATCTCAACTACTGGACATAGGTAATGAATCATACCTAATTGCATGTTGCATATTCTAATAGATTTAACAATACTTACCAAAATAAGGAAGCCACTCTATTTGAAAAATGAAAATTATGCAATGGTGTCATATAACAGATTAGACCTAATAATTTCAAGTACGTTGGTAAAAGCTGTAAAATTGTGCTGTAATTACATTTAGAGCTAGATGCTTTTAGTCAACCTTTTCCAGTAAAACAACACTCCAAAGATATTGTAATTTATCCCCTGCTCAGACTGATGTGGTTCTCAATATATGGCTATCCTTTGTGGACTAAATTAAAAAAAATAACCTCTTCCACCTCCACACTGAGTACAAATTCAAGCTGAACATTCCAAGAGATTCTGAAAGCCCATCTTAGAGGAAGAGCTGAGTCAATGGACCTCTCTTATCACTTTTTCTTTGGGGAAAAAACCCCAGGTTTTCAGAGGTGCATTGAATGAATGGTATTTGTGTTTCACCGAGGGATGAATTATAAGCAGCCCTCACCACTCTGAGCACATACTGCTGACCCCTGCACTTTGATGGGAGAAGTTTGGATGGGAAAAGCATAGTCCCTTGTCCTGGTGCATGAACAAATATGGTTCTTAGTAAAAAAACCCAAACAAACCCTAAAAATTTACCATTTGCAATAGTGGTGAAAATTTACAGTTTTATTTCAGTGTGATGCACAGCTGCTCACTGAGGCAGACATTTGAATAGACAGATATTTGAGAAGAAATTCTTCCTACACTAATAAAAGGAAAAATATTTTTGTTTGTTTGTTTGGCGTAATGAACACAACAGACAATATTGTTGGTTGAAATGATTAAAATAGTTTTGACCTCATCTAGAGTCTAATTAAGCTGAATTTTAATTTTTTAATGGAGGGTATGATATCATAAATCGTGCAGAAGCAATTAAAAAGAAAGCCAACAGGGAGCTCACCAAGAAACTTGAAAAAGAGAATGAATGTCACAGTTTGACTGCCATTCAACTTTTTGGGTATTTACCAAGAGAGAACACCTTTGTACTGCTCAGTAAAGCAGCTGGATGACAAAAACTTGCCAGGTTTGTGGAACAGAATGTGTTGGAGAACTTACAGTGAAAATCTGGCAATTTAATTCAAAATAGATTTATTTTAGAGTTTTTAAAAAATAGCAGCTGGTTATTTAGTAACAGCAGTTTCAGATACTTCAGGATCAGGTTTTCTGAATCTTTATTTTGTGGAAATTGTTTCTTGTTCCTGACATTTTAGAATTCACATTTTTGACTGCTTTTGAGTATTTTAATTTTGATTTTATGTATTTAGCTAAGTTATACATTAGATATTCACCGTAGAGCAGGGAGCATTTTTAGATAAATGTTGCCAGTCATCTTTACTAATTGAATAATCTCTTGTATATTAGCACAGTGGTTTAATCTTTTTGAAATCAATACTGTATCTTAATACTTCTTAGAGTGAGCTATTATTAGCAGGGAATCAGCTAGATATATGAGATAATCAAAGCTACACAAAAGCCACCTATCCATTATAAAAAAACAGTATGATAATTAACCCACAAGATTCTTCCTGACCCTAAACTGAGGATCAATCAAGCTGCTTGTGTTATATTTGAAGTGCAAGTACACTGGCTAGGATCTCAAAAATAATAGCACTGAACTAGCATAGTATTTTTTCTGAGCTGCTGTATGGTACATCTTAACACAGCAGCTAAATTGAACACAGATTTGTGCTGGCGCTGCCTACTTCTGCTTCCGGACGTGTCTTGATCTGAACGAATATTTGGGATGTCTTCCCAGTATACAGTGTTGCAAATACAAATTGCAATCTCCCTCCATATTCGTTTTGAATAGTAGATTTTTGAAACTTGAGGTTTAAAATGTTAACGCTTCTCAAAATATTATTAGTTGACAAGACAAAGCAGTATTCTATTTTACGAGAGTTAACACTGTTTATGAACTCTCTCTCATTCCAGCTCAACTGTAAACATTGTTAATAAAGCCAAGTAAATTGTCGTGGGAGTCTCACTATCATACAACAGTCTGATATGAGATTTTTTCCTATTTAAATTCTGCATAGTTAAGTTACAGTAATAACAGAAGTGATATAATCCATGTCTTGTTACTAACAGTGTTCTCCAACTGCTGCTTTCAACCTATATTGGATGCTGAGCCAGTTGGACTTTTGATCTGATCCCATTCAAATGTTCTTAAAGCAACTGTTATATTAAATCTGATCCAAAGAATAGATGAGCTTCCTATTGCAAAGAAAACAGTGTGGCATAGTAGCAAAATGCACGTTTCCTTACACGTTGCACATTTCCCTAGTTATTTGCAGCATTTTTTGGCAGAATGTTAGAAAAAGTAGAAGCTATTAAAGATACTTCAATTCCATACCATTTTGGACATTTTTTATGGGCACAATTCTTGATGATCAAGAGCAGTGAGAACTAGATTGCCTATTTTGGTTATTAAAACAAGATTTGTGGAAGTTTGGTGCATAAATGCTAGATTATAGCAGTCAATGGAAATCAGTGCTCTTACAAGTGCCTAAACCAGCACATCCCTTAAACTCAGTACATTTATGTTACTATGATCTTAATTTCCCCTTAAATTCAGGTTCTTGTATTTAGCTACCTGGTGCAACCACTGCACTCTTGCTTCTCTTCAATGTCTGTTAAAATCTAGTGATAAAAAGGGTGGCACTGAAATGCTGCCTTCATCTTTGGAGGTGTCTGATATGTTTTGGGAGAGGTACTTGGTGCGCTCTCAGTGCAGATGGGCAGCACTAAGATCTGCAGAAATCCCTAAGTGTGATCACATCTGTGTTTTCATGTAGCACGTTTTAACTACCAGGTTGTTCAATAGTCTGAGAGGGATGATGGGGGAGCCAGTGGGTGCTGAGCCACACTGCAGGCAGGAATGCCAGATTCTGAGTGCAAGGCAGAAGAAGAAAGAGTGGTGGGCTGCATGCCAAAGAGATGGAGAGAGTGGAATGAGCAGCATATTGGTTGGTTTTATGCTTTGAATTAGAGAGTTTTGGTTTAAGAAATAGTCCTGTAAGACTAAATTAATCCATATTGCCTATGGGTTTGGATTTGTGAGTTGATATTTTAATTGAGTAATACTCAGGTTGCAATATGAACTTAATCTGTATTAAACAAAAGAGAATCCATTTGAAAAGGGGGCCTTTAATGAGAAGTGAGGTTTATACTACTAAGTAAAAGTTGCATTAATGTTGCATTTTCTTTTTCTTGTAGCTAGCAGACAATCAATACAGCTATCTGCTTTCACAAAGTTTGTAGGAATGTTAAATCTTTGAGACCTTTTCCCATGTATTGGACTTTGATGGAATTGGTTACTGGAAGTGATCAAGAGGAGCTGAGCAAAGCAGCTCATTTTTTTCAGGAAACCATGTAAAAAGGAACAATAGTCTTTGGTTCAAGGAGCTTTTTGTTCTCTCTGAGTCTACAAAAAATGCTGCCAAGCTTGGTGTCTTAGTAAAGATATGGTGTTTCTTTCATTTAAACTAATTTAAATATACTCATTATTTCTTATTCATAGAAACCTGATCCATATCCTGAAGAATCAGGTCAGGTGCCAGGCTTTTAGGAGTAAGAGCTTCTGATGGGAAGCTATTACTGATGTTTCTTTCTACTCTTACCCTAGAAAACTGAGCCACATGCCCTGCATTCCTATTTCCTTACTGTCCTCTGCTCTTCATGTCTCTATTATTTTGTGGTCTACAGTATTCACTGTTTTATTTTTCCAAGTGATTATTTTATTATTTTGCAATGGATTGTTCACTTTCCTGACCCCAAATAATCAATTCCTTTTCCTCAATTCTTTCATCATCATTATCAAAAAAATAAAAAAAAAAAAAAAATTAGCAATTATTGCCAAATAGACATTATCTGAGCTTTTAAAAAGCATCAGGTTTCTTTCTTAATGGTTTAAAAATATTTAGAAATTTTACCTAAAATTATGCCATTTTAGGTTTTCTCTGTGTCATCAATTTTCTTAATCTAGGAAAAGAAAAAATATTAGAATATATCTACAAACATGAAGTGATAAATAGTAAAAAGTTGACAGTTGGTAGTAGTACTTTAATAGAATCATCTTCGATAACAACTCCTCTGGTACCTGTTATATGTGCTCATGAATGGCCACTGAACTAACACAAAACATCTGCTGCTTTGGCTGAATTTAAATGCCCCAGTCTGATAACCTTGTTGAGAAATTTAGCAGTCATCTAGAATGGAAATTCACGTACCAGTCGAGATCCATCAAAGAGAATGAGACTCCACACACACAGAAATGTATGTTAGCAGATCCAAAGATTTTGTGTTGAGCATTATTTTGTATTGCTATGTTTTACATTGTGGTTAATGGTTCTGAGTTAGGGAGTATTGTAATTATACAGGTAAATATGCAGGCACTACCTACAGTGTAGCCCTGAAAAAATAGGCAGAAAAATGTGTTTATTTAAATTGGATTCACTGATGCATGCATGCACAGATTTTATAGAGTAATAAAACTCTACATGCAAGACCTGTTCATATTCTAGATTCTTAAAATTTTCTAGGATTCTTCACCTAAAGAACACTAAAATAAATAATTTTACGGTATCACAGGCATTTGCAGCGTATTTTGGAGGAGTATTTTATGTGATGCATGTTAAAATTAATTTTCCATTGAAAAAAGCACTCTTACATACTTATACATTTCTGTGACTTTTCTCACAATATCCCTTTTTTTTTTGATCGTGTCAGTTATGTGACTTAAGCTTCTTATTCTTTTATCAATGAAAGTGACTGATACATGTTTTATATTTAGAAATCATTGAGTGGACTTACTGCTTTCTCACTGCTTTTTAAAAACTGAGTGTAATGGAGGTTCTGTTTTATGTATTGAAATCTAAGCTTTCTGGTATTTCCATCTTATGCCTTTTAACTTTCCCAGTTATTTTTTAGAAAAAATCTTGATGGTATGACTTAAGAAATCTTAAGGTGGCCACAGTTACTCTTTTTAATCTTCAAGTGCCTTTTTTCCTAGCTCTTCCATCCTAGCTTCTTGTCATGGGCTTGAAAATCAAATATACTGGAAAGTAAAATAAATAAGTCTTTTAATGTGTAAGGCAATGTTACCTGTTTCAAATCCTTCAACACTTAGAAATAACTGTTTAAACACCTTTAGTCTGTCAAAGTCTATTTTTTTTAATCAAAAGGAACAGCAAGGAGAAAAAGAAAGTATATAAATTGTGTACTAAGGGGAAATATTCAAATCCAGTTTTGAGATTTCATTCTTGAATCTCAATAGCGCATATGTGTGATATGGTTCTGCAAATCCAGACAAGGTAATCTGTAGAAAAGTGATGCAGAGTCCTGCACCTGGCAATGAATAACCCCAGTACCAGCACAGGCTGGGGGCTGACCTGCTGGAAAGCAGCTCTGCCGAAAAGGACTTGCTGGCTGCTGGACAGCCAACCAAGGGGCACAAACTGATGCACAGGGAATTCCATCTGAATTTGAGGAAGAACTTCTCTGTGCAGGTGACTGAGCACTGGAACAGATTGCTCAGAGAGGTTGTGGAGTCTCCCTGACTGGAGATATTCAAGAACTGTCTGGGCAAAATGCTGTGCCGTGTGCTCTGGGGTGACCCTGCTTGGGCGGGCAGGCTGGAGCAGATGACCCACTGTGGGACCTTCCAGCCTCACCCATCCTGTGATTCTGCAATTCCATAAAGCACAGCTTGTTAAATTCCAAGTTGTCTTAATACCATGACAACTGGAACAGACTTGAGACTGGATGTAGAAGTTCCTGGGGCTTCTTCTCGAAGGTCCTTAGCGATTTTTCTGTGAATTTACATAAGTACTTTAAGTACAAAATTTCTGTATTTGATACAATGTTGGCAAAAATGTAGTCCATGAAGGAGAAACAATTTAAAGAGCAACTTGAAAGTTGTTTGTTGTACCAGTTCCCTGGACATAGACTCATTGCTATGATCTTGTGGAAAAGTAGCAGGACCTATTTCTTACCATATATATGTATATGCAGAAGTATAGGATAAGTGTACATATTTGTAGATGTGTATGTGATTGTGTATAGTTGGCTATACACAACATTATTGTTCCCTAGAGAGCTCTGATCCCCTTCAATGTCATCCTAATTACATAATAGATAAGTAATTAAGACTTTTTAACTTACTTTCAGTGATCAAATTGCTCTTTTTTAACCTTTTTCTGTTTGTCTGTGTGTGTTTAGGTGACCAAAAATCAGAAGAATTCTCAAAGACAGGATTAAGATTTATAGTAAAACTGCACATATTTTTTTCTATTGTCATCTGCACATCTTGCTACATTATCAAACATGGGCACTCTAAGCTAATTTTGCACAAATTAATAATTCTAAAAAAATGAAGTAATTCAATAATATTTTATAGAAAATTCTTCTCCTTCTTCTTATGTAATTAGTAGCTGTATTACCTAGAAGTAAAATCTAAAGTAATCGCAGGAGTTTCTTGATCAGTGAAGAATACTCTTAATTAAAAAAAGAAAACAACCCAGACCAAATGTATAATTGCTAAAAAGTTACAAAAGATAGGGAGTGTGCTGAAGAGGCTATATTGAAAGATCCTATAAACTTCCTTGAACATTTTCTCTCTAAAATTCACAGATTTGTGAGGAAACAAAACAGTGCAGCTGAAGGAAATGACTGATTTTCTTAGAAATACTTCAGAAAAATAACAGTGAAGTGTAGTCTGTTTCATTTTTGCTTGGGGATTTTTTGGGGTTTTGTCTCTCCAACTGTGCATTTTAAAAAGATTTGGCTGCAAATTAAATATTTGAGTCCCAACGTAGGGACATGACAAAATGCAAGAATAACCCAAAGTTGCCAGTGACTCCACGTCCTGACAGATGTTGGTGACTAGAGGTGTCCCTCAGGGCTCTGACTGGGGCCGGTGCTATTCAATGTCTCCATCAGTGGCACAGACAATGGAATTGAGCACGTCCTCAGCAAGTCTGCAATTGACACCATGCTGTGTGGTACTGCTGACATCCCTGAAGGATGGGATGCATTGCCCTCCAGAGGGATCTGGACAAGCTTGAGGAGTGAGCCCATGGGAATATCATAGGGTTCAATTGTGCCAAGTGTCCTGGGTCCAGACTACGTGCGATGGAGATGAACCTAAAATTTGTAGGATATTTCTACACTGGTTTGTGCAGTATTAAAATGCATTAAACTAACAAAATATTAGCCTCAGCAGGTAATACTACAAACTCCAGTGAGACCCTGATGTTCTTAAATACTGTATTAGACAGACTGGAACATCTGAAAAAAAAGGCACAAAAAGTGACTTTATGAATAAAGTTGTCATATATGTAAAGAGGAACAAAAAGTATAAAACTTGGGAACTGAGGTCAGTACTATTTTCATTTATCTCTTCTCTTTTGACATTTTTGTTAGTGAGCTAGGAAATCAATAAAGACTAATTTCATTGGCAAGGATTAGAGAGTACATAGGAAGGAACACTATATACTCAGAATGTGTATAGTTGCTTTCAAGGACATTTTGAATAAAATGTATTTGTTATAAAGTAAATTGAATGGTTCTTTTTGTCTAATTGGCTCATATATCAAACATTATTCTTTGGAAGACGCACTACACAAAACTAAGTTTGCAATATTGAATATACTTGAAGTATTTTGTTTATTTCAGTTATTTTTACACCCTCATAATAAATGCTTGTCTGGTAACGAAAGCCCTTTCATAGAAATAATAAATCATGTAACTCAGAGTATCAGTATAATACAGGAAGTGTCCTTTTAACACCCTCTTAATCAATAACGTTCAAAAATTGAATATATTCCATGTGCATCATCTGTGATGTAGTTTCTCTGAAAGAAAAATGCAGGGATTTGTGCTTTCTGTAGGAGATTAACCCATCAGTGTCTGGAAAGTTGGAACTGTTGTTTCTGGAGTTAACAATGTGGTTGCACACTGGTTACCCAGCAACTGAAAATAGGCTTTGGCAGGAGTAGAAAAAGATTCTTCAAAGCTGAGGAGGATCCAGATGTGCTTTCCAGCAAAGTTTCTGGGCCAGCTGACCCCGAGCTATGAAAGGCTGATAGGAGGAAATGGGGAGTGATAGAAGTAGGAACCTCCATGCAGCAGGGGCTGGAGAGAACTGTTTGCCAACCCAACCTGTCACCTAGAGAAAGTTTCTGCTTGCCTGAGATCTGGATCCAGGGCTGTGCTGCCAAAGCTTGTCCAGACCTGTGGCTGTTGTTCTTCCATGTGGGTACCAGTGATACTGCTGGTGGCAACCTGGGGAGTATCAAAACTGACTGCAGAGCTCTGGAGGATATATTCAGTGGTGTTGGGGCCCAGCTCTTGTTTTCATTCTTGCAAGGAAAGGGAGGGCTGCAAGGATACTGCACATCAGGGTTTGGTTATAGATCTGGTGGTGGCAACTGAGATTGGGTTCCTATGACCAAGGGACCCTGCTTGAGGATCAACACCTACTTGGAAGAGGTTGGAATCCACCCCCGTAAGCAGGCCACTGGTGTCTTTGCCAGCAGAATGTCTGACCTGATAAGTAGGGCATTCAAATACTGATGTCAACAAGCACAAGAGTTACCACCAGCCCTCTGAGAGAGCAAATATCAGGGTTAACAGCAAAAAGTTTGGGATGATGCGAAGGAAAGGGAGCACAAAATTAACAAAAAAGGGTTAAGTGGGGACATTTCAAGAATTTGTGTGTAAACAAGGAACTGCCTTATGGAAAAGTGGCATTATGGAAAAAAAAAAACAACCCAGACTCTTTCTGAGAAATCAGCATGCTGGCATGTCTCTATGATGGTCTGTGCACTAGTGTGGATAATAAATATGAGGAAAATTAGAGATTTATTTGCAGTTGCAGGGACATTGTCTTGTTGGGATCATTGAGATGTGGGATGGTTGCATGACTGCAGTAGAAGAACAGATGGCCCTGCTTAAGCTGGGGAGTTGGACCAGATGACCTCCAGAAGCCCATTTCAACCTCAGACATTCTCTGATCCTGTAAATTCAGCTAAAATCAGTACATGTTCCATTAAACTTACTATTTATGACTATACATTCCTAATAATCTTGGGTAACAAACACTGGCAATGAAGGGCATTGTAACTTGTGTTTTCCAGTGAAGTAATGGTGTCTTAGCTTATAGAAGAAATGTCTCCTAATGATTTCCTTTGGAAGAAATAATCAGAGAAAAAGCTCCAGTGTCATGCATACTGAAAATTTGATGCAATGCATTCCAAGGTGTGTTTGTTCTTTACTTAAGGTCTTAGCTAAGCATTGCTGAGAGGAGAATTATGTTCTTCACATCTACTTTGAAAAGACTTCTGTAGAAGCAATAAGTCTGCTTCATACTTCTGGTCAGATTTATTTCAGAAAAAATTAAGTGTGCAGTTTACTTCCAATGCATACTTTCCACAAAATCAAGATGATTTTATCATTGCTATAAGTCAGTATAGCTTGTAGTCATGCATAAAAGAATGAGTACTTAATTCATTTGTTGGTGCTGGTGCATAATTTGTGGTGCTCAGCTGACATAGAAGACAATAAGAGCACCAAGATGTTTTAAGTGATGATTTACAAGTTTCTCATATGGCCTCACCCTAGCCTTAGAATTAATCTGTAAAGGCAAAACATTCAAAGATCTAATTCTATACTTTAAGGTGTGCTGTGATTTCTGCTGTAATTGTGAAGGGGCAGACAAGGGAAAAATCCTAAAACATCCTTACTGTGCTTAACAAATTCAAAAGGAAATTTTAGCAAAAAGGACTTATTATCACTTACCAGGGCAATACACCCCCTTGCATCACATGACTTGATCACACTTTTGGAGTTGCATAACTTTTCTATTCTTTCCATTCAAAATATTGAATAGAGTATGTATGCTGCCATGGAGTTTTATTATGTGCTTCTAAAGAATGCTGGAAAAGATAATGTAAAGAAATCTTTATTCCCTTCACAGTATCAGCACCCTGCTGAGCAAGTACCTCTTCTTATTCTGGAATATCTGCATTACATTAAGTGTTTCTGAAGGAATTTTCTAATGTAATTTCAACAGAAATCTAACAAATAAATGACTTAGATAATATTTTTTCTGCTTTAGAAAGAGTTTTAAAAACCTAATAATTATCATTTAGAGAAGATATTATATTTTTATACCTGATTAACAGTATTATACAATGCAAACATGCTTTACTCTTGTTTAGTTTAGTTTGTTAAACTATTGAATCAAGCTTATAATTGCATCAATGTCCCACACTAAATCACTACTTTACTCTAGATGTTTATATAAAGATGTGAAATGATGATTCCTTTAGAGAGACTGCATACTAAAGACACCCATATACCAAACACCTAATTGTGACTTCATTGGAGCTACACACACATTAAAATTAAGCATGTGTTCACAGTGAGCTTGAGACCCAAACAGAAGAGTGTCAGGAAAATGAGATACAATCAAAATACATAGAGTTACAGGCATATATATTTCCCTGTGTACTGTGTAGATATATAAAACTTGAAATCATTACATTTAGTACAAGCAAGAAATTTTAGAGGTAATGTTGTTTTAGTCTTTTTTTGTCTCTAAATCCTAAATATTTTTTCTCTTTGGTTTGTGTTGTCATTTTTTAGATCTTTCCTAGTCTGTGATATGTATTCACTTACACATAGCACTGAGACCATCAGTGGTTACATTGTCAGCCAAATAGCTCTAAACTTTGGGATTCTGTTGGTTGACTGTCACTTTACAATAACTGAAACAACAGGTAGATTCAAGAAACATGTTTTATATGCTACACATTTATTATGCTACATGATTTAATGATAATGATACCTTTATACCTAGATTTTCTGTCATCAGAATGCTCTTTTTTTGTTTTTAATACATGGAAGGGACTGAGCAAAGAGTAAATCTGGCAGTTAATTATACACTGAATTATTATAATGACAAGACTTAAACCCTGTTGTATGGAGTCCAAACAAATTTGGTTAATGCACATCATAATTCTAAACCTGGAACTTGGACTGAGCAGAGCTTGTAGCTCTTATCACTTAATCTCTGTAAAGCTTCATGGGTTCCTTATAATAGTGTGTTTAGCATGGTGTCAAGCTTCATTAGTTGATGTCTGCCTGTTGAGACATGCATCTTTGTTACCAATAGTTCTTAGCTAGGAAAAAACCCAGATACCTTTTGACAAGTTTTCGAATTTATCAATCTGAATGTCATTGCAACAGGAAAGTAGATGGCACAATTTTATGAGCAACCGTGGGTTGATATTGAACAATTTTGAGGGGGAAATTCCATCAGGAGACTGCAATGTTCTCATGAGACTGATGATGTTGAATCTGCCATTTTTGATGCCCTAAAATCTGCTGCCACCAGAATTTCTTTTCTTAATGTCAAGGTCTGCTTTGGCAGTGAAACAGGGGTCATGTTGTAGAGCTGAAGAAAAAACAGTTTCAGTGCCAAAAGACATGGAAAAATTGGTGCATAAGGTCAACCGATGTTCTTGCCAAATGCTTCATGGCATTAGACCCTTCTAAATCTTTCTTTAAAAATCTTCCATCAAAAGATTGGAATACATTAATCTTGTCCTTTAGTGCTCCACAGAAAGGATGAATAGTCCAGTATTAAATTTGAAAGTAATTTTCTAATGAAAAAGAATCTAAAATTTTTTAGAATGGCATTTGCATCTTTGAATAAAGCAATACTCTTTTATGCTTTCTAACTCAAGCTGATAGCTTTTTCATGAGTTTCTTCTCATTTTACTACAAAAAATTGAGAACTATTGTTTTTGTTGTTAAAAATGTCTAGTTGTGGAGAATGAATAAAATATGATCCTTTTAGTGTAAGAGAAATCAAACTATAGAATAATTCCTTTCATACAGTTTTATCTAGCACTTGCTAAAAATGGCAAACAGTGATTCCTATTTACATCCCCAAGATACATTATTTTTGTAATTGGTGTTATATGGCTACTTTCCGTGCAAAGCTCTCTCTAAATAGATTTCATTATGTTTCTGTTTCTTTTACATGCAATTCTTCTAAGACAATACTTGACTAAATTCTTCAACCCTTGTGTGCCTAGTATGGGTCTTAATCAAATCTGTAAAACCTGTAATTATTTAATTTATTTTTAGGTTAATATTTCTTATCAGTTTCAATGGTAAATTTAGTAGGATTGAAGGTGGAAAATTGGTGATATGTAATTTTATGCTTCTTAATATACACTAGAAACTGTTAGAGAATTGTCTTCATATCAACATCCTGTAGAACTTTTTTAAGGTAAAATCTGTACAGAAGGTCATTTCAGGGCACTAGTTTAACTCTCTGAATTTAAACATTCTGCAAAAACACAGAGTTGAGTATAAAGGGGAAAAAACAGTATTGGCAATATTTTCAGTTGCTTTGATTGCCATTTTATACTGGCAGAATTTACTCAATGGCTTTGCTTTCCTTAGCTGTGGGTGCAAAACTGAGCCAGAATCAAGCACTCATCTGGAAGCTGGCAATGGATTTGGTCGGTGGCCCGTTTCTTTTGATAGGAAGTGTGTTTTCCCTTAGCATAAGATATAGTTGACCTTGAGTTGTCTGGAACGTTGTTAATGCAGAAGAAATGGCTGACAAACAGCAATTATGGAGAAACATGTGGTTTGTTGCTATTCTTATGCTCTCATCGGGTATTGTTACACAGTTGAGGTCAGGCTGTGAGAGGTAACATTGTGGGTGAAACAGTGAAAAAGAAACAGTGTTATTTTCAAACTCTCTATTCACGACTACAGATATTTTCTATATGATTTTCCCTTTCTATCACAGTGACCTCTACAGATATGATGATGAAAAATATTAACAAAAAGATAACGACTAATAGCTGGCATAAGAAGTTATTCACAAACACTAATCTAAAAGCAGACAAATAATTTCATGAGTTGTTGTTGGCATCACAGGAAGTAAAAAGTCAGATCTGGTTTTCAGACTTACTAGTGCAAGTACTCCCTGCTGGAAGCATGTAACAGATGCAGGATTTTCTCAAGGTTAAATGTGATTATGGTGCATGCACACATACAAATTGCAGTCAGAGATTGACTCACAAAATAATGAGATCTTTTCAGAAGGTAGTAAACTATTCTGATTATCCTTTCTACCTTTAAGATATGCTTGCGTGTTAAGTCTTTATACAATGTGTTTATTGAGTAACTGCATTTAAGCTGCTATTATATCATTGAACTTGAAGGTTTCTGCACTTCGTTGTATTACCCACAGAAAAAAATTAATGTAATGTAAAGGATCTACAGTTTTACTTCTGTGTGTCAGCAGTCAAAATTATCTTCAGTTTTTTTTTATTTTTTGTCTGATTCCTTACACATCTGAAATGGGATAATAAAAATCACAAGAACATATTAATGAAATGGAAACTGCTGTAAGTAAATAAAATAGATACGAATAAGTAACATTCTGTGCCTTGTACTGAAAACAGATTAGTTTAAATTTGTTACTAACTGTCAAAATAAGTGACTTCAAAACTCCAAAATCCTATAGTGAGGTGGATTAAAAAAATCTTTTATTATCTAATATTATAAAGTGATGGTTTAACTCAAATAGAAAATAATGAACTGGTTGGATTGCCATAACCAGAGGGTCTCTGAATGCTCTGTCTGCCCTAGTGATTTGTCTTGGTGCAATAAAAAATATTCTGTGTGAACTACCCAATGTTATCCATTTGTCTTTTCTGGTTCGGGTTTCTGTGTAGTTTGATGCACAAAAATAGAATTCCTTTTTTGAAGAAATAAAATCGGAAATCCTGATCGAAATGTATTCCAGTGTAATACTTTGACATTAGACCACCCCATTCTATGGTGATTTAAGAGAAAGTATCTGCTAAACACAACCAAAAAATTAGGTTATGCCAAGTGATTGTGAAAGTCATAAAATAATGGTGAAGCTGAGGGCTTAAACTGATTCAGTGTGATGCTGCAAAGAGTTAATTTTCAAATTAATATGTTAAACAAAGCAGTTTCTACTGTATTCTGTACTTGGTCCCAGCTCTGCCTCAGAAAGGACTGAATGCTTCCTCCATTCAGAGTAACACCATATTGTGCTATCCAGAAGTTTTTCACAAGCCTCCACCAAAAGAGTGCTATGCCTTCAAGGCATAACTAGAGCTCACTGGAGCTCTAGTTTAAACAGCTTTAAAAAATGCTCATTGAAAGATGCAGTTTCATTGAAATGGAAATGTACACAGTTTCATGGATTAAAAAGCCAGAAGGGAGTACTGTGATCATCTAGCCTGGCATACTGTACAACAGAGACCTCATGGCTGTCTTAGTTTCTTCCCATTTGAACTAGGTCATGTCTCACTAAAGATAAAAAACCTCTCTACCTTTCTTTTTAAAAAGCATACTTCAAGGATGGGAGTGTCTGTCACAATTTTCAATGAGGTACTCATCATTGGTAATTAAGATGTTAACTCTAAGTTTGTCTGTCTTCAGTTTGTAGCCCCTGGGTCTTGTTATGCTTCCGTCTGTGAGATTGAAATTAATTTTGTCTTCCTGTGTATATATTTATAGACTGTAATATAGCTATCCATTATACTAAGAAGGTGAAATTTCTTGATTCTCTCACTTTAGGTCATGTTTTTGAGTACTTTGATGGCTATATTGTGAATACTTGGCTACTTACTGACATTATTTTTGATTTGAGGATGCAGAAATTGGATGTGTTACTTGAATACCTAAGTAGCTGATGCTAAGCAGTGTCTCCATTCCTGTTTGAGATTCCACTGTTAATACATCCATGTTCATGTTCTTTTTTAACTGAGATTAAGAAAAGTTTGGAGCTATCCAGATGGTCTAAACCTGCAGGGAGTTCTTTGCTTGACAGCTTGTATTGTAAGCTTTTAGGTGTTTGTAGTTTACAGCTCTGTTTTCACCTCTAGTGACACTAAATCATACGTTGTTTCATTCTTCCTTGATGCTAAGTCTTTTTTTGGCTACTAATTCTGGGAGGATCTTTCTTTTAAAAAATCAGAGACCTACTGCATTTTTTTTCACTTAAATGCAGTCTAGGTCTCTGCTTTTGGTTTACTTAAAGCAAATCACAGTTTAGGATGGACTTCTCCAAATAAAAGCCTTGAGAAAAAGTAGAAAAAATTAAAAAGAAGGGTAAGGACTGGACTGATGATGTAAATGATAGTGTCCCTATCTACTTTGTGTGAGAGTTCACATGCTAGAGTCTTAAGCTCAGATGTGGGAGACCTTAGTGCACTTTCTTTTCCTCCTCTCCCTGAGAATACTTTTGCTACATAGAAAGAAAGTGATTTTTTTCTGTCTGCCAGAATGAATGTGTAAGTATTTCATGTAACGCTGAGTAGTGGTATGAGTTCATTAGTGTGCTTCAGAGTATCTTCTTTTATTTCTTAACTAAAGCAAAGAATCACTTTGACCTCTCAATGGCACCTCTTGACCACCAAGACAATAATGATGCAAGTTTTTTCCAAGCAAGTTTTGCTAATTGCCATTTTAAAAAACAAAATTCCTTATTTCTTGAAAAAAAATCTTAAATTTGTGGTCTTTCTTCTGGTGTATAATGAATATTTAAGAATGTTTCAAAATTTTCAAATTTTCATTATGTTTATTCTTAAACATAATGAATATTTAAGAATTTTTCAAAAGGTGGACTGTAAAGGATTTCTAGATTATTATTAAATTACTTTTAAACTTATTTTGGAGTACAAATATGCCATCTCTGGGATCTTCATTGTAGCTTATGCCAATGTTACAGACAGGCAATGAGGTGAAGTTAAAAAATGAATGGCATTAAGGATAAAGTTATTACATATCATGTGGTAAAATGTTTCTAAAACATTTTCTTTCTAAAAGACAGAATCATATGATAATTACAAGTCGTTTGATCTTTGCAAAGGAACAGTATTTCCCAAGGAAGAGCGTAACAGATGTGGATATAGGATCAGTAGTATTACAGGCCCATTTTCATTTATTTGAAACTTGCATAAGTTTAAAAATTTGATGCAAAAATTTTCATGCTGATGTCTGCCTTAGCTAGTTTGTTATGGTCATTAGAGCAAAATGGCCCAGTCATTGAATAAAAAGAAATGAAAAAGAAACTAAAAAGAAGGGGGACAAAAAAGGAAAAAATTCCTATTTTTAATTTAAGTACTTTGTGGCTCTAGTGCTTTGACATGGGACTAGCTGCTACATCAGGATATGGCTTGGTTTACCGGTTTCAGAAGTCTCTACCCAAACCTTCCACACTTGGTTTTTCCTTCTCCCTTCCCTTCCTTCAAGATTTATTATCTTTTGAAAAACTACAGTTTGTGTGCTCAGTGTATGAATAGTCAGCAGGGACTGCCTGGAACTTAATTTCTAATTCTCTATCATAATCACTAAGCATGCTGTATACTTTCACAGTTTGTAATTGTGAGATGGCAGCTGAATATACTTCTCCCCTTTGCATCTCCCACCCCAGATATGCTGTTGTCTCATCAGTTTGTACCTGGGCCATTCCTACTGAACTAGTTCTACCTCAGAATAAATTTCTTTCTTAGAGCAGTTCTGAGTCAGAATAGCAATGAGGCATCAGCTCTGTGATTTGCAATGCAATTCTTTTCAGCCGGGCCCCTTCGAGCCCTGGCCTGGCTGCTGGTGCTTGGATCAGCTTGAGGTTGAAAACAACACGTCTGTTGAGTCTTAAAAGATTGAGAGAGAAACTGAATGGAAACTGGAGGATAAAGTAGAAAGTAATTTACTTTTTGGAAGGTAGCTTTAAGCTGAGAAGCTGAAACTGAGAGATGAGAAGCGTAAGAGTTTTATTTGCCTGTCTCGACTGTCTTCGTCAAATCTCCTTTCTGCTTTGCATGTACACTTCCACATTTCCTATGCAGCCACTCTAGTTCTTACTCCAAGTACTTGTCCCATTTTTCAGTCTCCTTCACAGCCATGTCCAGTCTCACCTTTTGCTAGCATCTTAGCAAATTTTCCTCCCTACTCTCCATGTGGCTTTCTGCTATAGTACAGGTATTAAAATATGAGTGTTTATCTCATTTCTCCTTGTGGCTTCTTTTTTCCAGTTTTTGCCCAGCTACGCTTAGGTTTCTCCTCATTCTTTGTCAGAATGCTCTTTCCACACTCCTTTTCATGCCCATCCACTACTTTTTCCATGACCAGACTCGAACTCTTTGCTTCCTGAGAGTTAAGTGAATTCCAGTGCTCACTCTCTGACTGCAATCTGTGCAATAGAGATTAAATATGTGGATATTAAATGCAGGTCTCAGTTACAACTGTATTTCAGCTTTGTTGGCCTGTTGTTTGACATGTAACCTTCCACGTTCTGTGTTGCTCATTTTTGCTCTGAAGTCTGAATTACTGCATTTTCATGCTGCTCAATGTCTGAGTCTTCATAATCTTAATTATTTTATTTCTATAATCTTCTAGTGAAATGAGGGAGGAAAGAAAGTGGTTTTATCCATATGAAATAATCCAGGATATACAAATTGAAAAAAAAATATATAACCTAATTTTTCAAAGTACTTAACATTATATACTGTATATTAACTTCTGTATGTTGAAAGCAGAACTCCTGTGGATTACATTTACAACTATGTTATCAGCATTTTTGCAAAAGATATTTAAGGAATAGGTTGTAATGGGATATGTGTGGGCACAATTAATGATGCCTCAGAAAGGCTCCTTTTAAGTGCCTTATCAATGTTACTGAGGCATGCAGCAGGGGAACACAATCCAAGTTTCCCAGGGAAGCTATCACTTGTTTTGGTCATGATACCTTCTTTTCAATTGTGCAGTTGCTTATTACACAATTTCCAGGTGCTGCAGCAAATGAAATAAAAATTCTACTTACAATCATGGTTTTCTATCAGAGCAGATTCCTCCTGAGCATCAATTGAACCTGGAGTTTTCTGGGAAGGAATAGTGGTTGTTCATGAAGTACCATAGTGTTGTTAGTCAATGGTACAGGGAGGCAGAATTACTTCTGGATTGATGCTATAAGCCTGTGTTGAATGTATGATGTGTAATCCCAATAGCGTTGTATTAATTTATCAAGGTAACTATGGCAGCTGAAGTTGAAATGTTCATGTGTGATAAACATTTGGAAAAGTTTGGAAAGGTATTAAATGCTAAGAGGAATTTAAAAAATAAGTATAGTGCTACACAGTGCAAATGGATGTAGTTTGGATGTAATTGTTATTAAAAAAATCAGCTGCTATAATTTGCTGATAAGCAGGGCTTAGACAATAAACATTAATTATTGGAGGTTCTTTGACTGACAAGGGCACCAACAGCATGCTTTGACATACAAGGTGTGTTTGTTTACTGGCTACCAAACTCTTATCAATGGAAATGTGCTTAACTGACATTTCAGACTCTGTAAACCTGGGCTACTTCTCTCAAAATTTAAGGCAGGATTTAATAATCAAAATAGAAATGTTTAGTGCTATTTGAAATGCCCTACCACATTTAAGCTAGCCTCCAGCTGTCACTCCAGAAGGACTCATTTCCTCTGGTCTCATGTCTGCTAGCCCCAGGTGTCAGATACCCTAGGTGTCTGAAATATCTGTGTTAGAGCCACTGAGTCAAAGTTCTCTATTTCAAATGTACATTCTTAATCTAAGTTGTATAGACCTTGGTCTGGGAATCAGAGCTTAGAGATTTCCTGAATTAGGAAGATATTTTTCTTAGAGATTTTTAATTTTCATAGCCCTTGGTGGAATTTTGTTTCCCCATGAATAATTTGATAGTGTTTGAGTGAAATTTAACATCCCTGGTTCTATGGATGTGTTTGAAGGATTATCTTCTTCTGTTTGTTTTGAATCTTCTGTTAGCTATTTTCCCTTATGCTTTTCCAGCTGCTTCTATGGGGAGGGACAGTAAAAAATGCTTTTCTTTCACACTCTTAATGAAAGTTTTAATGTAAGGACTTTGGTATGTCCCTATTTCTTTTCTGGGCTAAAGAATTCTGGTCATTCTTTGTACAGAAATTGTGTCAACTTTGATCCTTTATTTTTCCTTTTCTGTACCTTATCCAATTATATTTCATTATTTTTGTGGTAAGAAGGACCACCAGATTTACACACCTCATTTAGATGGAGCTGTGCTTTTTATGTATTCTGTGGCAATAAAAGTAATCATAATAATTTTTCTCTTTGCTTTTTTTAACTACTATTAAACGTATTCCTGATATTTCCAGAGAGTGATCTAACTCCAAAGGTCTTGCTGTTTAAGAGTATATACTTCGGAGTCTATCACTGTGTATGTAAAGCCAGGATTTCTTTTCATTTGGTCTGTGCATTTATATCTGTTCATATTGAATTTTTGTCTGCTTCTTAATTGCCATAGTCAGACAATATAGTGATATTTGAAACAACCATTATTTTACCATCTAAAGTGAGTAAACTCTATTTTTCTATATAAACTCTATATAAACTCCAGCTTTCACATAATTTATGAATATGTTTAGCAGCACAGGCTGCAATATGGGTTCCAGGAAGATGCTACAATTTTTACAGTAAAAACTGCCAAAGTATTCCTACACAGCTGTCCAATGGACCCAGAGCTGGCCAAAGCTCAACTATCCAGACAAGTGTCGTGGTTTGACACTGGCCAAAAGCCAGGCACCCATGAAAGCTTCTCTCTCACTCCCCCCTGCTACAGCTGGGCAGAGGAGAGAAAATTTAATGAAAGGTGCATGAGCTGGGATACGGACGAGGAGAAAATACTCCCAGGGCAAAACAGGCTCAGTTTAGAGATATTAAGTAGATTTATTACTAACAAAATCAGAGGAGGATAATGAGAAGTAAAATAAACCCTTGAAAACACATTTTCCTCCCCAACTGCTCCCTCCTTCCCACTGATAGCGCAGGAAGACAGGGAGTGGGGATTTTGGTCAATATATCACCTGTGGCTTCTCATGCTGCTCAGGGAGAGGAGTCCTTCCCCTGCTGCACCACGGGGTCCCTCCCACAGGAGACAGTTCTCTGTGAACTTCTCCAGCATGGCTCCAATCTCAGAAGGAACAGCCCTCCCAAAACTGCTGCAACAGAAGTGCAGCCCATGAGCAGCAGTCCCCTCAAACTCCTGCAGCGTGGGTCACTCTTCCACGGGGTGCAGTCTTTCAAGAATAGGTTGCTCCAGCCAGGGAGCATTGCCTTCCTCTCTCTCCATGAGTCTCCCACTGGATCACAGCCTCATCCAGGCATCCACCCATTCCAGCATGGGCACCTCCCCCACAGGCTGCATGTGGATCTCTGCATCCCCTGTGGGTTCCCAAGGGCTGCAGGGGCACAGCTGCCTCACCATGGTCTCACCAAGGCCTGCAGGGAAATCTCAGCTCCGGCACCTGGATCTCCTCCTGCCCCTTCTTCTCCACTGACCTTGGTGGCTGCATGTTGCTCTCCTCTCACAAATTCTCATTCCTACTCAGGCGGGACTTAAAACTGGGGCCCAAACTTTGTTTTGATTTCTTCTAAAATGTATTACCACAGAGGCATGACCACCATCTCCAACTGGCCCAGCCTTGGCCAGCAGCATGTCCATCTTCAGAGCCAGCAGGGATTGGCTCTGCCAGGCATGGGAAGCTTCCAGCAGCTTCTCACAGAAGCCCCTTCTGTGGCACCCCCACTACCAAGGACCAGGCCATGCAAAACCAACACAACTTGTGTTTGGCAACTCCCCAAATGTGCAAACATATTTAAGAAAGGGCAGAAAATACCAAACAGAAAGAGGAGGAGGGAGAAGAAACAGTGAAACAGTGAGAGAAACAGTAGAGGGTGCATCAAGGAGGAGGAGGAGGAAGAGATGTTCCAGGTGCTGGAGCATATAATTATATAAATATTTTGTCTGACTAAATCTGTATCACTACAGATGATCAAACACAACAATATTCCAAACATGGCTGCTGCTGATCCATCAACAATTCTTCCCGGGTTGTCATGTAGTAGAATCCTCTTTAAATATTTTCGTAATGCAGCAAATTATATTCTAAACATAAGTGCCTAGTTCTCCTTTTTTTGTTGCTCTTTCCCCTCCCACTCACTTTAACTTGTAAGAGTCTGTGAAAATTAAAAATATTTTAGAGTGTAAATATTTTATTATTAATCTAACAGAGGTATAATTGCTGAATTTCTCACAGTAACTTTGAAATATGTATGCACCAATTAGAAACCACAGAGGGAACAGGGTAAAAAAAAAACCACTCAGAAAGACTCTCCTCATTACATTATAATGTCTTTAAAGTATGTCACATGTTAGATCTAAATGGCTTGACAGGTAGCCATTTTAAGGACTTTTATGAATATAATCAATGTAATTCTCAATAGTTATATTTCTAATAACCAATTTGCTGACTTCGTGTTCTTGTCAGGATAATTTATATATATATACACCATATGTTCTGTGAAATTTTTCTTTGCCCAGGTGAGCATTTAATCTTCCTTTCTCCCTAAAGGAATTATCCACATCCCTGAAATCAGAGGATCCTCTGCTTATTTTTCCCGTCTGTCAGACCTTCCAGCCATAAGACCTCAAGTCATAATGATCATCTTTTCAGCAGAGGGCAGCATATGGCATTCTCAGAGTCCATCAATTCCACTGTTTAATTGGCTGCAGAAATCACTGTTGAGCTACAGCTGATTCTGAAGCCCTTCCAACTCTTCTTGACTCTTAGGCAAGATTCAGATTTTGGTATCCTTTGTGATTGTGTGGAATATTTCTCAGGGGAATGATTTGTAGTAATAATCTATTGAAGAAAATGAAAGTTGTTTTTCCTTTTTCTTTATAGTTACAAGAAAGGAATATTCATCTGGTTGAAATTTTCTTAGTAATGATAGTAAAGATTACATTGTTCCAATAAATTGAATAGGTGCCAAATATTTGCATATCAGATAATTTTCATCATTGGTTATCTTAAACCTTTGTCTTCATATTAATGGTAAATCTGTTATGGGGAGAAAAGCTTGGCAAACCATTTGATATTGGGAATCAGACTGCTTAACACTCTGAGCTACTAATTCTGTTGTACAATTATTTCAAAAAAAGAAATGTTTCATTTCTTTAACAAAACGTTTCCTCCATCCATTCTGTGTAGAAAGAAGAATGTTTTCATCATGTTTTGTTTTTCATATTTTGATTTTTTAATTGTATCACATTTTATTCTTTTTCTTTCCTTTTTTTTAACTAACAACAAATGCTTTCTGATTTACATATGTTCAAAAGTTCTCAAAATGGCAGTTCATTCTTTTTGCATGCTGCAAAGGCCTCTTGAGAGATTATGAAGTTTAACACAGTTTTTACAATATCACGCACTTTCTGTTTTTTGTTAGCCACAAAATCATAGAGTATTTTGGATTGTAAAGAACTTTTTATGGTCATCCTTTCCAACCCATCTGTGATGAACAGGTACATCTTCAACTGGATTAGATTGCTCGAAGCCATGACCAGCCTGGCCTTCAGTGTTTCAATGGATGGGGCATATACACAAACCTGTGTGGAATGACTGATTCTTGTAACCTCGATGGTTGAATAAAATAAGAGAAATAAATGTTTTAAGAACTGCTCCAAATTTTTTGTTCAGCAACTCTGGGAGAATATATTTTTGTATGAGTCATCCTGAATTTCTGTTTTGCTGTTGCTTTAAGTATCTGTTGTTTTTCACAGAAGAGCAGAAAATTTGTAAGTGTCTTGGCAGTGACAATGAATGCCCAAAATTCAAATGCAGAAATATTTTGTTGCTCCATAAGCATTAACATAATACCATAAGCATTAGCACGAAAGAGGTATTTCTGAATCACTTTAAGGGGGGAAAAATCCAAACCTAGTAATTTGCAGCTTTTAACTAGTTAATAGGTGGTTCTGTGTTGATTGAGTCTTACTATAAAGGAGACCAAAAACCTGTTGACTTTGCAGAAAGGAAAACCTATTCTACACATAGGTTGACATTTAATCATGGTTGACATTAAAGACAATACCTTGAAAGAGGCTTGGATTAGCTCACACTGTTTGGAGGGCCAGGTAGAGGTTTGTTGGTCTAGCAGCAAAAGGGTTTTATTCAAAGTGCTTAAGTTGTTCATCTTTTGGCTGGGTATTAAGACTGCTGGTCTTCATGAAAATATATTTTTTTAATATGATGGTTAACTGTCTTGGGAAGTTTCATTCTAGGCCCTTAGAAACTTTTGAAGTGTTTGAGTCAGTCACTTAAGCATTTTCCCCCTGTTAGTATAATGCACTTGTACAGTCCCACTATGCCTCCTGTTTATTCTAATTGTCATATTTATTTAAAAACCTTCAAATTTATTTTCTATATATTAAATGTGTAACATTAATTTGTCTGCCCTCACCTTTTTCAATTTTGTTTCTTATTTCTTGAAGTAGCATAGCTGAGGATCTTTCTCCTCTTTGATATTCTCAGATATCTGTATCCTTTCCATAGGAATTTTTCCAACCTTATTACTGACTAGAAAAGAAGCACACAGAAGTGAGTGTGACAGCCTATGTAATTTAGAACACTTAATTTATCTATTATATCATCCATGGAGTGATAGCATAATTTGGGCAATTTTAAGTGTGGCATTACCACCCAGTGAGTGGTTAAACCTCTACAGTATAGCATGTCTGACATACGGTTTAGCAGCTGAAATTTACTCTCTAAAAAACCCTAAAAGATCCCTCAAAGAACCTCAGCTTGGAATGCTTCCTGAGTACAAACACTGCTTGTGGTGTTTCAGTAAAGAAATCTTGGAGCCTTCAACTATTGTTTCAAAATGTTTGAAATTGTTGTGGCACTGCATACACTGGGAAAATATACTTCTAAACAAAGAGTTTTGAGCCATTCCTTATTTTTCCTGACCCTGAGGTTAATATGTATTCTGAAAGTCCTTTAAAACAAGCTGAGAAGGTTATTGAACTTATGCTAGGGAAAATATTGTCTCAAGACTTTTTCTGAGTTTTCTATTTTGTCACAGCAGAGGACAAGTTCTCAATATTGGGTATAAGCTTTTCATTTTCTATACTGGTTATATCATCATCATAGTTAAATCATTTTCTGCTATCATTTAAGACTTGCTTAAGGCTATTTCACACTGTTTTAACTGTTGAAAATTACTTAAGCAGGAGCTTTGCATCACTTTTGTTTCTGGGAGTGCCCACTTTTGGCAATTAAATAGAACCTTGAAGTAGTATAGCTATACAAACCTTATAGGATTTTGAATTCCAGCTTGCATAGCTTTGTCACATTTGCTTTAATCCAGAACAGCCACTTCATCTTCAACCTCTCAGCACTGCTGCTCAAGGGAAACATACAAAATACCTTCAAAAGATAATTCTGGAACTAAAATTCATAACTCTGCTGGGCACTAAAAACCATGGACTCAACAGAGACATTGGTTTTATGGCACATTATATTTTTTGCCACCCTAGGATAACCTTTCCATGCTGCACAGACAATAAATTACTTGTGACTCTTTTCCTCTCCATCGCTCTGTCCCACAGGACCAAACAAATGTATTGTCTTTCCCTCTGTAATATTTCTCTGCCTCATATTTATGAGCTATATTATCTTTTAGTAAATTCAATCGGTTTGATTAAATTAAAAACCAAAGCACTTGTTCTTAACTTTTATTTAATTTGAAAGTTTGGTATTTCTACTTTGGGCTGGAGGAAAGTTTTGAATACCTGAAAGCTTATCATTTTTCCCTCAAATATCAAATTTAGTCTACTAGAAGATAGCAACACTCATTATAAACTGCACATATTTGTACTGTTAGAACACATGGCTAGAGTAGTACCACTTAATGCACATTAACGTGATGATTACATACAACTAATTTCTCCCATTTTTTCCCAAGAGTTCTATTGTATTTCAGTCTTTGAATAAACTATTTCACCTGTTCAAACTCCTAGGTAGCTATGTTTTTGTATTTTTAATATTTTCCATTTATTATTCTTGTGTAATTGTGCATGTGGTTTATAAAGCATTTTGAGACTGAATTGGCTGAGGATTGGTATGTGTTTGTCCCATGTCTTATTTTCCAACAAAAATGAAAGCAACTAAGAAACAAAATGCACTTGATCACCAATGCCCCTGTTTCCAAGATTAAACACTCTCTACAGAATTTGTTAATTTCTTGGTGCCTCTGACCCTCTGAAAAGGTGGTAAACTTCAAGCTGTATCATCAGTAACACAACTCTATCCAGTTTCTAATACAGTCAGTAGTGTTTGATAAAGCTGGAAAATGCTGAAATGCTGACAGTTCTAAGATAATCCTTTAAATTTAAATGGTAGTTGCCAGTACCAATAAATTTTAAAACAAAAACAAATCGCTCAAAAAATGCAATAAAATGATGTGTGCATTATTACATACTCTTCACATCAGAGATTTCTCACTGAGAAAAACCCAAAATAAATAGCATATGCTGTCTCTGCAGGTCTCAGACATCACAGGAGATTCTTCTGAATACACCCTCATGGTTTAGTGCTTATTCTTAGATGGGAGAAACAATGCCATAAATTCGAATCTTGTGCCTGTCTCTGGTTTTATAAAACTTCAGTAAAACAAATGAAAAAAACAAAGAAGGGACAGTATTTGGGCTCATGGCATTATGACATACCATCTGAGTAGACAACACAAATAGCCTGCAGCATAGATCAACTTTATCTGTGGTCTTGTCATGTTTCATAAACTGGAGCAAAGCTGGGCTTGGTCAGCATAAGATACAAAGCCTGTAAGAAAACTGTTTGTAATTCACAGAGTGGTGCATGTGGTTCTGCTGTTTTGCAGTGTTTTTTTCAAGACCTATACAATGTCTTCTTACAATTGAAGAGGATTTTTTTTTTCTCAATGGAGGATGATAGGAGAAGAAACCCAAATTTTGAATTAACACCCTCCCCCTTTTTCTCTCTTCCCCCCCCCCTTTTTTTTCTTTATTATCTTTTCTTTTTTTTTTCTTTTTTTAAAATTTTTATATTTTGCTGGTTTTTCAACATTTTTGCAAATGCATCTGGTGATATTCACTGGTTTTTACTATCAAATACCATTTAACTGTATTTAGCTTCAATCACCTTAAGAAATTTAGATTTTCTTCTGGTTATTTTTCTTTATGTGACTAAACACGAGTACTGTCTTTTTTTTGTGTGTATGGGCCTAACTAACAAAATTAAAATCTAAGGCATAGGCGTGTGTTTTGTAATAACATCAAGAAGCTATTAATTTCTTGTAGGGCTTATTATATAATATTTAAAATGTAAACATAAATCTCTGTTACAACAAATCCAGAACACTCTCAAGACTAGTAATTTTTGAACATGCTGCTCATCTGCTACTGACCCTGTAGAAGAGATTCAGTGTTATTTCAAAATGCTCTTTGTTGTGACAAGCACTTAATGATAGAAACTTCCTGGCAGCAACTACTGCCATAGCATTGGTCCTAGCTGATCTACTGAGTAAAGACCTGTTAAAAATCCAGCCTCAGTCCTCTCTCTACCCTTTTGTTTATTTCAGAAACTGTGTATCATTTTTATGATATGATAGTATCTCATATTCCTAACCTAGACGCAAAATAACAGTGGTGTTGGATTTTAAAATTATTTTTCTATTTTATAATTAGATTCTGCTAATGGAAACCAAATTTTATGCTTATTTTTTTATATTTTCTGTATAATTTATATTTTTATTTTGCTCTTAAAGATATCATGCTATTAAAAATAAACCTATTCCGTTCTTGCCTATGTGCAGTTGGAAAATTCTAATGTTTTCATTCATTTTGTGAAATTTCAGTTGCAAAATACTGCAATGTTTGTTGCTCCAAAAGAAAGAATTTGAATCCATCATTGCCCTCCCTCCAGTAGAATTTATTAAAATTATGAATCTTCTTTCTTGATAGGTTTGTGAAATTAAATTGTGTTCCAGTGTATATAAGCAAAGTTTAATCTTTGCTAGTGAAACCAAAGCATTTTCTTAAAAATCCATTGCTGTAGGAAGAGAGGATTAAGGCAGGTTGGAGCACTGACCTGTACAGGATCTCTCACCCTGTACAACATTAATAATGGATGTCACTATTTACTAGCCCTCAAGAGCCCACTTTAGAATATATCATATTTACTGTGAAACTTGAATAAAGGCAGATGCTGGAGAAAATGTGTTGTATGAAATTAGCCATGGGTGAGTTTATTTCTATAAATCCTGAATGAATCCTGACTACTTCCAGGACTTCTACTGTCCTTCTTCCTAGCCTTTAAAAATACCTCTTACCCTCTATTTAGACAAGTAGTCTCAATTTGGAATTTTGTAGTGCCAGATTTAACAATTTTTTCTTAACGTGATGTGTTTTATGTATGATTAATTAATGCTGGTAGTTCTCTTAACAGGGTGATTTGAGTGGAAGTGCCGTCCTTTGGCACTTGCTAATTTCCTCATGGAATAGGGTTGGCATTCCTTACCTCCCAAGAAGACAATGTTGCTCTTTGAAGAAGTAAACTCACATCCTTCCAAGAACAAAGCTTGAACTGTCCCTGCAGCCCAGCAGGTGAAATTAAGACATGTGGTCCCATTGTGTTTTCCAGTTTCACTGGAATGGTGAGATTGGGAACTAAGGATTTGGTTCCAGGTTGTAAAGAGCAGCTAGTCTGAAGGTTATGGAGTCTTCAGGTTGGGTCTGTACAGCCTGGTTGAGTTTAACTTATCATTTGTTCTTCCTCCTCCTTTCCTCTTTCCCCAGGTCTCTTTACCTCAATAATCTTGATTGCACATTCCCTGCATTTGTTCAGCTCTTCCCTTCTCTGATCTGTCCCTTCCCAAGTCATCTAATGCTGGACTTTTCCAGACTCACTATCATTCCTGACACTTCTTTTTTCCTTCTGTTTAACCAATTGTGCTTCGAATCACTTGAACCAGCTGACTTTTTCTCAGCTGAGAGCCCGCTCAATCCACCTATGCAAATAATTTTTTTACTTCAATCTCTCACTCAGCTTATGTCATGGCAGTTCTTCTGTACCCTCTTTTGCTTTCATGCAATAGTCCCACTGCTCTGGTGCTTAGTTCTCAGTCTTAGCCTTTCTAATCAGTCAGTCTAAGGCCTCTAACATAAATCAGGAGTTTTACTTATTCCCTTTCTGGTCTTTCTTCCATTCTACTGACACACAGATCCTTCTCTTTCCAACTTAGCCTCTGTTAGTACTGCCTTTGGAGAGTATAGTCAAGACAATCTCTTTGTTCTCCCAAAATATGGATTGGAATATAGCAAAAAAAGTGCATTTTTTTGAGAAATATAGGGAAAGTCTTGGGATGGTGATTACTTTGTGCGGGTGGAATTGTTCGTGATTTTGGTTTTAACATGTCTCTCCTGCCCTTGTTGTGATTACAGTTTTCAAAACCTTATTGTCTTATGTCCAAGTTTGGGTAAATTTTCATATCATGCTGACATGGTTCTGAGATTAGTTCAATTGGTTAGTGCCAAGATTGTGAGTTCAATTCCCACATGGGCCATTCGTTTAGAAGTTGGACTTGATCTTTGTATGTCCTGTCCTACTCAGAATATGCAGTGATTCTGTGGTTATGATTGAGATCCAAAAATTTCTGCAAAGGAAGTAGGCAGAATTCTTTTAAAGGTGAAATAATGTAGTCGTGTCCCCCCCACTTTCTTTTTAGGAGCAAATAATTGGTGTAGATAAAACTACACTTGTTATAGTTTGCTTCAGTGCTGTTTGAAGTTGTCAGATTATTACTTGTACCTGTGAAATATTCTATGAATTGCTGAGCTTGCCTTTGAAGTTGCTTGAGTGGATTTACCAACTCTACTTTCTAGGATGGATTTATACTTTTTTGGAAAGCAAGAATCTACTGAGTTAGTATTTTTATAGAAATTTTCACCTTGAAAAAATTAGTAAGTTCTGCAGATCTCTAATTTAGTACTAGCAAAATAGTTTGATTTGAAAAAAAGCAAAGAGAATGTTGAGGAACATAGTTTCAGAGGATAGAAATATCTCCAAAACACTTCTACCAATACCTCAGTGGTGTCAGTTGCTTCCTGAAAAATATGGGGTTCTACCTTATGTCTCCCTGCAGGAGAATGAGCCTGTATTTTCCTTTTTCCAAAAGAAAGCTCTGCCAATCTAGGTTGTTCTAGGTAGACTGATTTTGATCTTTTGTCATGGAAATGTTTTATACTGGATGAATTATACAGGGTGGATATACATCATCAATTTGTTGGGTTTTTTCTTAATTCTCTCTGCAGTCTCAATTCCTTTCCATCCTCCTCAGTCTCTGACTTACTCTAAATACAGACCAACTACAATGCCCTAACCTGGCTGTGGAGATCAAAATGGCTTTCGGCTGCATTAGAATTGGTAGGAAAAGATTTTGGTTGAAAACCAGCATGAATCATGTTTAGAGTAGGTTGAGCAGTAATGTCTTTTTTGTTTTGTTTTGTTCTTATTCAATCACAATTTAACTAAATAGCACATACAAAGTAGACTGGCATAAGCGGAAGAAATACCAAGCTGAAAACCCTTTAGCCTCAGGCATTGTCCTGGATAACACTTGATGAAATTTTCATCTTCTTAAAGGTGGGAGCTGAAACTTAATCTTTCATGATCTTCATGGCTTCCTTTCCACTGATTACTGGAGTTCATTTCATAAAGCTGTAATCTGATTGTTTAGCTAGCCAACAAAAATAAATTTCAGTTCCCATCATCTCAATCCTTAGCCCCAAAAACACCATGTGGAAAATTCCTAGTGTCCCTACTGCATAATTAAGATTTGAGGAGGGATTTTAGAAATTTAGATTGCTTATGTCCACCTATAAAAATGCCTTGTAAGGCTTTGTCTGTCCTTTGATAATAATCAACATCCAGAAATACTCCAATGTAGTTAGTAGGGATTCCAAATGATAGACTTTACTCGACCTTATCAGAAGTATCTAGCTGGTAGGATCTCATTCAAGATCTGTTTTTTAGATCTAACTGTGCAGATACCTTCAGTATATTTTTTCAGCATGACAGTGTTTATTAAAGATCATAGGTTTATATTATTGTGGACTCCAAGATATGAGATTAACTTTTTTATCTGTTGCACCTTAATTTTCACCTAATGTTAAAAAGAGATACTCTTTAGTGTGGAGTGGAGTTCACTCACTGTCTGCTTGTCCTAATTCTTGGACTTTCAAGAAGGATGCAACTGAAAGATGTGGCTGAGGAAAGACAGAAGTATATATATTCAAATTTAATCTAACTGCTGTTTCAAAAGACTGTTTGAATTATAAGTGCTGCAAACACTACAAGAATATAAATGAACATGACCGCCCAAAATGTACAAAACTATATTGTCCCATACATTTCAAAATTAATTTTTAAATTCTGATGTTGTACAGCTCTTAACAGGTACCTAAACAAAGGGGAATGTAGGTGGAAAAGTAAATTGGATCTCTACCATTGTTTATGCCTAATATCACATCTACTTAAAAGATATCCTTCCTTGCTGTTTTGTCACAGATGCAACACAAGCGTATTACTCAGGATGATTTTGTTATTTGCTACTGCCATATTTTTAAAACCAGGATCTAAGGCCTAAGAGTTAGCATGTACAGAATAAACTTTCAACCGGATATTAGTATTGCTTAATTAAGATACCTGTAGTATTTCTCATATGCATAATCTTGATTTTGTCATCTTTTCTGTAATTCATTTCTCTAGGCAATTTATGATCATATCATAAGACTCTATTTTAAACCAGTATTTCATAGAATATATTACAAAAGGACTTAGACCAGGTATTCAGATATTTAGATTAGTCATTGTTATTAAAATTGCTATACGTTCAAGTGGTCATCTTCCATTTTGATATCAAACACTGAAATTTTTCAGAGAATGCCATTTGACCTTCAGATGTAGTGATCAACTTGAGATTGGCAAACCACTGGATAAAACTAGTAAAACTTGTATAATAAAACAGGAGTGGAAAAAGAAAATAGTCGTGTAAGTAAAGCTGCAAAGTAGTTTATGTTTTAATTTTTGAATTTGTGTGAATAAAATCATATGACCCAATATCACTTTGCTTTTAGATGCTGTCAAACAGCGTAAGCCTCTTAGATTCTCAAAATAATGTTTTGTTTGGCTTTTATCTTTTTAGTATAATATTGAAACTAAATTTGAAAAAAATCTAGGACTTCATTTTTTTTTTTTAATCCAAAGAAGAGGAAAATAAAATCCAGCCACCTCTGGGTAAATCCTCACTGTGAACAACAACAACAAAAGAAGATGCTTACACTTTTATCCCTTGTGGATTTCTTTTTAATATTTCAGAGCAATGAACATATGGCTGTTACTATCAGCACTGGTGTATTTGCGGCGATGCCTATCAACATCCACCAGAGAGCAGGGCAGCTCCAAAACCCACATCTTTTATGCTGTGGAAATTGATGGAGACAGCAACACAGCCAGCTTCTTGGCCAAACAACATGGAATGCAGTTCATTTCAAAGGTCGGCGCATATTTAAACTTGCTTCATTACTCCCACCTTTATGCTTGAGATTTTCATTTTTTTAAAATCAGTTTACCTAGAGGTTCCTTTAGAGACAGAAAAATGAAAGTGCTGAATCCTATTTTCATTTGGGGATATCAAGCTTTTTATCAAATTATAGAGGTGGCGTTTCAGAATATTTCATATCTGATCAGAAGGAAAATCCAAAAATAATTTTCTCTTTATTCAGGAGTCTTTCAGCCACTGGGACTGTTTTATTTATTACTTAATATTGTGCTCCAGTCAATCATTTTGAATTCAGACAGGAAAATGGAATTTTTATTTTTAAAAGGAAAAAATCCAGAGGAAAAATGCTATTGGAATAAAGGAGATTTTATTATTTTAAAAAATAAAAATACGTCTTCTCTTCTTCTGCTAACTGTTTTATTTTCTTTTAATCACAGTGCATTAATATGAAGACATATATTAAACAAAGGATCTTACATAAAATCATATATTTGTTAATTACAGGCATTTTTTTCCAGAGCATTTCTACAGCATTTATCACTGAGCTTGAAAAATTATGGTCTTTTAACACAATAAAGGAAAAATGTTTTTCTTCCTTTGGAATAGCATCTCAATGCACATATTTTCTGTATAGGTACTGCGTATATGTGTATCAACATGAAGTGTGTATTTATATTGCATCTAGCTTTATTTTAACTTTCTGTTGAAAGAAGGTCATTCCTGAGCTGTGTGTTAGTACCTTGGGACACAGCCCAAATAGAAGAAACACATCAATATCTTTCATTTACAGTTACTGGTCTGCAAAACTGGACATGTATACCAGTGACACAGTGTTAAATTTTCCTGTTGCTTCTAGTCTAGAAGCATATTGCATCAGTTGAAGTAGATCACAAATAAATTATTAAAACTTTTAATATGTTAATCTGTTGCAGCCTCCATTCATTGACCTAAAAGTTCTTTGCCAATTTTAATGAATTAAGCCTTGAAGTGCTCCTTTTGCTTTTATCTCTGCTTCTCAGATGTGAAAAGCAGAGGTAGAGTAAGTAAAACAATTTGTTCAAGATCCACACAGGAAGTCTGAGGCCCAGTGAGAAATGGAAAAAACATTGTAAATTTTCATTTCTGTGCTGTAGCTGTAAGAAATTATCCTAAGAGAGAAAATGTAATGAGCTTATGAAGAGGAGGCAGGGCATTACATGTGCTTCAACTATGGTCTACCCTAAGCATGGAAATCACTGAAGGGCCCCCAGGAAAAACTGCACCCAGTTTTCTGTTAGAATGACACAATGACACAACCTTCCCAGTGTGTTCCCCTTAGTGTATAAATATCAAAATTGCCACAGGCTGTTGTATTGAGGATGCTAATAAAAAAAGCCTAACAAACAACACTGAGGTATTAGTATTTCTTTAAAGGGTGTCTTCAATGATAGGGTTGCAAAAAAGTATTTCTTCAGGGTTTGAGTAGCACAAAGGTACTTTGTACTAGGGGAACAGGTGACAGTCTCAGTAGCTATATAATCAGGGCACTATTTATAGCTAGGTTGATGGGAAGATATTTGGTAATATAACAGAGGAAGTCACACTGTATTCTTTGTTCAGTAATATTTATTTAGGAAAACACATTGTTTATTACAGTGATTATGAATAAGAAAAAGCAAAAGATGGAGAAAGAAATGCAGGAGACATAGGAAGGGTTTTCTCCTGAGAATTTCTATTTTACGACCTGTTCTATAAGCAGATATCTTTCTAAGCATTCTTATTTCATATGTGGGGAAAAAAAAGCTTCTGTGGTATTTAAAGCTTATGGTCTTTAAGCCATGAGGAGCACTGGTAAAGTATTAAAGATTCAAATATGATTAAGCTTAATATTTTTTCAAACTTTTTGTTGGCTTCTAATAAGCTTACAGCATGTGCTATGTGATAAGATGATACTGAAGTATTATTTGAAAAATAAACCTCTAAAATATGACAAAATTTGTTGTGACTAAAATTCCTAGGTAGTCAGGAGTATTAGTACTGCAGTTAGGAGTTTGGCTCCTATTTTAGGTTCCCATATGACAAAGCATTTGAAGCACACACTTGAGTTCAATCCTTTTTCAGAAAAAAAATTCCTAATTATGTACCTGAGTTAAATGGGATCTAGACATATCCTTAAGTGCTTTACTGGATAAGGCTGGACTGCTGAATAGGGCTCTTGGTGAAAAACCAGTTTTGTATGAGAAAAGTGACATCAAAGACTGAAAATGCTATCTTTTAAATATGCTGCTGTCACCACAGGAAACAGACTCCTGTAGAAATGGTAATTATGTGTAACTGTGACATCCTTGCTTCAGCATGTTAGCTGCAATTTACAGCTGCAGTTTAAAGGCCTAACTTCCCTTTGGCATCAGAGTTCACTTTTACCATGATACAGTGGATAAAGGCAG
This sequence comes from Melospiza melodia melodia, assembly GCF_035770615.1. NCBI lineage: Eukaryota > Metazoa > Chordata > Aves > Passeriformes > Passerellidae > Melospiza > Melospiza melodia. The sequence goes on from NC_086196.1 coordinate 129,101,954, forward strand.
TGAGTTAAGTGCGTTGCATTGGATTTTTTTCTCTCATTAAATGGTGTTACTTATTAATATGCGGGTGCTTGGCAACAAAGTAGGAAAATTGCAAGTGTGAAAAAGGCTACCAATTAGGTATCACACTGGAATACACTCTTGAATGGCATTTAGTGTATGAAATCCAAAGTGGTAAACTTTTGACATTGGTTGCAATAGTATTTCATTTCACATGCTGTACCAGCTCTAACTTACTAATGAAAACAGTGTAGTGAAGAGGTTTTTTAAAACTTAGTGTTATGATTTCTCTTAAACTTAAAACTACTGATTTAAAGTTTCTGTAAATCAAAACACTCATTAGAAACTGTGAAGATACCCCCAGCATGTAGGAGAGTCTCATCAGTTCTAACATAATCAAAATATTTTGCAAAGAAATGGTTGCTTTGGTTGTAACTTTTGCATTTCTAGGTGATAGCAATACCCTTAGCAAAGATTAGAGAAGTCAGCAGATATTAAATATAGTTATATATCAGGGGTATACATTAGAATTGAATGTATGTTAGTATTCTTTCACACTGTTGAGATTTGAGTAAATGAAATTTCTTTGTTTTTATCACTGTTGTAATGTAGACTGTACACAAGTCTCAAGTCTTTGCTTAAAGCCTTCAATTTAATTGCTAACCCAGTTTTGAAGACTTTGGTAAATACATGCACACATATGAGTGTATATAAATGTATATATACACATACACATAAGTGTAAAGCATAGATGAGTTTCTGTTTGGACACACATCCCCTGTATATACTTATCTAAGTGTATAAGTGCAGGTATGTTACAAATTTAATTTTCAACAAAGTTTCCTAGTTATATTGGGTATTTGTTTTTCATCAGCAAAATTCTGGAAAGTATGATATAAAAGGTACATGGTATTTGAGTATTATATCTAAAAATTTGTTCTTGAAACCCTGGGAAAACCTGCAGTGAACTTCAAGGTCTTGATATTCCTAAACTTGTATAGAAACTCCAAGCAAGTCTTGGATTTGAAAAAATGAGGATTTGAAATGAATTATTCTGACCGTGAGTCAAAAATTGATTGTATATCTGTATATATATATGTATTCAGAAGGTAAAGTCAAGCTGGGCAGAAAACCCCACTTTTAATAAAAATGGGTTTAATACAGATACTTTTTAGAAATGAAAGCAAGAATGCTGAATGACATTTTGACTGTGAGCAAGGTTAGTTTCATATTTCTCTCCCTATTTTTCTTTCTTCTCTTCTTTCTTTTTTAATTGATCTTTCTCTTCGATTCCTCTTTTCTTAAATTTCCTTTTCCAGTCCAGAGAAGTTTTTAGTGATTTCATTATAATTTCTTTTTTCCAAAGTCGGTATTTTCCTTATTAAGCTTCCTTGTATATTTTGCAAGCTGTAAGCAGAACAGATATAACATAATGTTTCTCAGTGTATTTGTTACTTTTATTTTATGATATATCCCTTCAATAATATTGTATCTTTAAAAGTCAAAATACAGAAAATCTAAGGACTCTGTGGAAATGCTTCTTTCTGAGCTGGATATGGGTTTAATAGATCCCATTCAAGAATGACTGTTAATTTACATGACCTAACTCTATGGACAATTTTTTTGAATTAGTTATTTCCCTTTAAGTTTTACAGCACACATTTATTGGATTGTATTTTCTCAGAGTAGTTATGGGATGGGCATTTGTCTCATTTCTCCCCCTACACTACTGTTTTTTACATAGAACGAATATCTTACATTTAAATTACTACTTTAAAATTTATTCTCTCCATGTGTGGTTAATATGCCAAGCTTTTTAAATGGGAGGCGAGGGGTGGGCAGGGGGAAGATATTTGTTACAGGTTTTGATTATCAGTAGTTAAATCCTTTGCCTTGGACTGATGTGCAAGAAAATCTAGGATTTTTTTAGAAGGAGGAGGATTCTGGAATTGTGAGAGATACTTCTGTTACTCTTCTCTCTGCCATCCTGTGAAGTGTCCAGAAAATCTTCTTGTTCCCCTTTTGCAAAGTGAGGAATAATCCCTCACTTTGAGACTTCACACTGAAGTCTAAAACACTAGTGACTGGGGAAAAGCACAGCTTGGGTGGTGCTGTTTGTTAACACCACTGATGAGTACCTGATGATTTGAAAAGACCATCAAGGTTTTTAAGACATATTACAGAATGAGCTTTCATTGTTTTCCCTTGTTTACATATGTGATCATAGAATATCCTGAGTTGGAAGGGACACACAGGGATCATCTAAGTCCAACTTCTGGCCCTGCCCAGGACAGTGCCAAGAGTCACACTGTGCGCCTGAGAGCATTGTCCAAACACGATGCACTGACCACTTCCCTGGGGATCATTGCAGTGCCCTAAGTGCCCTCTGGGTGAAAAAGCTTTTCCTAGTATCTCGCCTAAATGTTATAGCTGATGTTTTCTTTAACCTGGCAATTACTAATTAATCATATTTTTGTTAAAAGAAATGATACTTTTCTCAAATATTCTGCTTCTGGAGTCATGTTTGCTTTCAAAGAGTCACATTAGTCTATCTATAACATAAAATTAATACCCTGTTCAGCCAGTTATTGCATCATTATTATTTGGTGCAAGTATAAAGTGGCAGCATCTGTTCTTGTAATCTCAGCTGAAAATTTTCTAGAATATTTTGACCATTGTGAGCTGTAGATTCAGAGGGAGTGTAAATCTTTCCCATGGTTTTGTCTGTGCTGTGCATCACTATTCAGTTGTGTATGTGGTAGCAGTTAATGTATTCACCCTTCTACCAGGTGAATGCTCCTGTGCTTGAGAAGGGCTTACAAAAAGGCAGAGAATTATGAGCACTCATTAGTTATTACCAATTTATGCTAATATACAAGGAAAGTAATCATTTAATCGTTCTGATTGAAATGATGGGCATGATTCACAGGAGATGTAAATTGGTATAGCCCTATTTAAATCAATGAAACTATACTGATATGTGCCAGCTGAGAATCAGGTCCCTCATCTTTATTTGAATAATTTAATGGTAGGCTGACCAGACCATTAGAGAATACAGTTAATAGAACAATCCCGTATTGAAGCTGGAATGTAATATTAGATTAATTTTCTAATTTTTTTTCCTCTCTATTGTCCTGTTTAGTAGACAGGTCTTAGGTCAAGTTTAAGCTTTGAAGTTGCTGGCATAATGGTACCTTTAGCAAGCAACCACGATGTGGAAATATATTAGAAAGTATATTTTCACATTACAGCTAAAACAACCCACTTTTTGATGACTTTTGAAAAAACTACTTTTTTTACCTATGTTTTCTGTCTGTCCTTAATCTTACCTGGTCTGGTGTTAAAATAGTAACTACAGAGCAAAACCATGATGAATGAAAAAAGCTAAAATTACTGTGACTCAGCCAGGTCTTGCTAATGAAGGAACATTTCCCATTATATATATTAATTTCAGATTCTGGATATCAGTCATTGTTAAGAAATAGTATAAACATAGTTGCCAGTGTTTTATTTTTTTTTTAATGAAAAGACCCTAAATAAAATTATGAAATTTCCAACTCTTCCTGGAACTACAACAAATGTTTCTTCTTCTGGGACTGTAGCACTGGAAAATGGTTGCAAAACTCTATTAATTTTCCAGGTGCTTCGTACTGGGTTTCTGTCTTACATTTTATGCCTCACTATATTTTTCCCCTGAAAGCAGAAAAAAAAAAGTCAAGAAAAATTTGGTTTTGGTTTAATTTAAAACTTATTAGTAAGCTAATATATGAATGTATGTTTTTTTTATTATTACCAGAGGTGTTTAGCAAACTGATGTCAATACATTGTGTGTGCATATATTACATGGGTTCCATGTATGTATGAACTACATGGAGGGCCACATTATTTATTTCTGTCATTTTACTCTGGAAAGTTCATGGCTTCTTAAGAGCAGTTTGATTTAAAGAAATTTGATGTTAGGCATTTGAAGTTATACAGTTTTCTGCGTTTTTTGAGTTGTTTCCAGAGACAAAATCATACTACTGAGATCCAGCTTAGTTTTGGGGCTGCATCAATAGCTGCTTTATTTGGAAGTTGATGTAATGACAAATTTAAGCTTTGGAACACAGATTTTAAGAGAGAAGTGAGACTAGAAGGAGAAGAAAGGATTGTTTCATTTGAACGGTCGTTGTAATGATTTTGTACTTCACTTAATTACACTTATTTGTGTAGCACACTTCATTCTATATGGTAAAGGAAATTTGCATAGTGTTTTCTTCAAAATGAAATATCCCAGCAAAACAGAAATTAATATTTATATGTGTAAAATAATATTTATATGTGTAAATGTCCTTGGAAATTATAAAATAAAAATAAAACATACCAGAAAAAAAGAGAGAAATACCAATTTTACAATTAAAAAAAATTTAGTTTCTACAAAATGTGCAGAATTACATGATTGTGCATGATTGAGTTTGGAAGGAATTCCTGGAGGTCATCTGGTCCAACCCCTCAGCCCAAGCAGGGCCACATAGACTCAGTTGCCCAGGAAGATATTGCATATCTCCAAGAATGGAGATTCCACAGCCAGTCTGGGTGGCCTGTGCCAGTGCTTGGTCACTCTCACAGTGAAAAGAGTGATTCTGGTGTTTCACTCCAGTTCAGGATGTCTGTCCATTGCTTCTTGTCCTGTCATGGGGCACCACTGGAAAGAACCCAATCCCCTCTTTTCCATTTCCTCACTTCACGTTCCCCTGAGCCTTCTCTCCTCCAGGCTAAGCAGTCTGAGCCATTCCAGCTTTTCCTTGCAGGAGGAATCTCCAGTCCCATCATCATCCTAGTGGCCCTTCACTGCAGGCTGGTCAGTGGCTCCACATCTCTCCTGTACCGAGGAGCCCAGAGCTGCAGCACTGCTCGTGTGGCCTCCCCAGTCTCCTCACCCTGAGTTCTCACTCCTTCTTCCTAATTCTCTTGTTCTGTCCAGCAAACCAAAGTCTCTTGGGTTTTTCCAGCTCTGGTTCTCACAGCCATTCTGTATATTGGTAAGATTAATTTATTCCAAGGACGCACTATTGCTTTAATAGCAAATGATGGAGAATAAAGTCCATAAGTCCCATTTGCTGCTGTTTATGGGGAGACAATGCTAGTGAAAATACAAATCAAAACAATTTTAAAGAGGAAGTTTGGACAGTGGTGAGGAGAGATTGCAGTGGTATTGAGAGGGTAATAGCTCAGAAAAGTTAATGCTTCTTTGGTAATGTTGATTGAAATAATAGTATAAATGTGATGTAATATTTTGTTGAATATTAAACTGCATTAACTAACTGGAATTTACAATGATAAGATAGATATTTTTGTTACTCATTTGACTTGTGTACTCAGAGAGTTTTATATATATATATGAATATATATATGAATTATATATTGAATTTTTTGAATTATATATTGAATTATTAATTATAGATAGGAAATTATATATGAATATATATATGAATTGATCTTCTTTCCAATCAAAAAGGTTTCCTAATGTAGTGTGACCTGTCAGAGTCTGTATATAGACAAAAAGGAAGCAACAGGCAAATGAGGATTTTGCAGGTAGGAGTGCAATAATAGGTAAGGATGAAAATATTTCAGCTTCAACACACATGAAAGTTTTTAGATAAAAACAACCAGTAATAAATATTATCTTTTACACCTGAAATCATCATCACCACCACCATCATTCTCAATAAGGCTTTTTCAAGAACTTTGCTATGCAAGATAACAGCTGGGATTATCCAGCATTTCAGTGCCAGGGAAGAGGTGACTATGACATGAACACAAAATGTCAGCGTACTTGCAGGTATTAGTACTTTTCCTCATGGACTGTGGTAACCACTGCTTTGCAGTAGATGACACAGTGCCAGTGTGAATTGAAAGTTTGTCCCCAGGAATATATAGGGCATGTCTGTAGGTATGTAGGAAGAAAAAGGAACAAAAGAGCCAAGAAACCTAAAAGGTTTTCCTTGGCATTGGTTTTCATATGCTGAAACCTTCCTCGAGAGCCTCAACTGTTTTCAGCGTCACCTGAGAAAGCTTTTTTCCAGTCAGATCAAAATTATGTTTGTCTTTTTTGGCAAATGTTAGCGTCTTCAAAGACCTGCATCATTCCTGATCTGTGTTTCCAATCAGTGTGCGTGTCTGAGTGTGCACACTGCAGCATGCACATGCACACACATACAAGCAAAGGAGCACCTCTGTACAGCTTTACTTGCACTTCTTTTGGGGACTAGCACAGCTTTGTGTGCCCTCTCTACATGTGATTAAATATTAATTAGGCTTCTAATATAAGAAAGTGAGTTCACAGGCCTGAGTGCCACATAAATAATGCATGAGGTACCCGAAGGCTCAGCCCGAGAAGCTGATTGGCCACCTTGGATTTGTATAATTATGAAGTTTCATTATTAACAGTGGAAGCAGTGGAGAGATTTGCCTAGCTTGAGGGACTTTGAAAGCATAAGCTGTCTCATTAGGGAAAAAAGGGAGTAAGGCATAATATGCAAACTTGTTAGTAAAAAAAAAAAAAAAAAAGGAATAAAAATTAAGCATAGGTTTTAAACAGGAGTATTTTCTATGTATATATAAACATTTCTAAGTTTATAAAAAGACTGAAATTCAAATAGATGAAGTCTATACTACAGCTGTTTAACAATTTTGTTTGTAAGAGCTCTTGGTTAAAAGCTTTTGTTCTTGGTATAAAATAATCTTTAATAATTTACAGAAAAATCCACAGGTAGCTTAATGGGTTCTGCAAAGTGAGAGGTACGGAGGTGAAAGAGAATGAACACAGTCCAGGGTTCTTGCTAGAATGTGTGTTGTGCATGCAATTAAATCTCAAGGTCAAACAATTTACAGACAATTACTTTTCTAACATCTCCAGAAATGCCTGCTTACACGTCTTTAATTTTAAATGATACTGATATTCCAATTCTCCCCAAAGGTTAATGCTGACTAAATCCAGCTGTGACCTGACACGATGCGACAGCACAGTGCCTAATTATCCTCTGGATAGTCATTTACTTTAAACCATTAAAGAAATAGGCTGAGAGGAAGATTTAGGACCCAGAAAAAATGTTAGCCTGACTTCTTTCTTCTTGAGGATGGGATGGGCTGAAAAATAAAAATAAAATCTTGCTGAATGTTAGCCATTTGCTTTGATGGCAGAAAATTGTTCATCCCACTCTGTTTTTTTACAGGTTAAATTGCTAACTAGTTCATTTTATCCATTGCCTACGGCTGGCGCTAAATGTCAGTGACAAATTTTGTACTTGTCTTGAAGAATGAATTAAGTTATGCACAAAAGCTATAGTGCTTTTTTTAAGATGAGTGAATTGCAGAGAGGAAAAAAAAAGTTGCTCATTTGAAAAAGGATTATTTCGATTAAAGGCCTTTTCTATTGTAGTGGAAGACAGGTAGTGGTTTAAGATAATTCTGACAGTTACCTCCCACAGAGGCTGCAGTCCTTTACTAGAAATTTCTTTAAGAGCACTTGCATCAGATTATGCACTATGATTGTTATTGTAAGACCATTTGTGACAGTAAAGGGGAGGAACAATTACAGAAAATGGCAACTATTATTCATTAACTAAGGTAAAACTGGTCTTTCTTCAGTGAGGTCAGCATTCCATCGCCTTCAAAAAACATTTCCATGGTTTGTAGCAGTGGCAATTAAAAACCCCCTAAGTACTGTCTGCCAAATATTGGTGAGAAGGAACAGCTCTTTCAGAAATTTCTATTGAGAAGACATGGCACAGTCTTCACAATCCATCTGGTTTTTCGTTGTCTGGCTCTGGTAGCACCCCATAATCTCCAACAAATAGTGTACCTAAGAATGATTGTTACCATCAGTGTTTGAAACTCTGGGCTGGTTTACTATCTGTAAGCTAGGTCTAAGGGAGCTCTACGTGTTTGTATTTTATTTTATTTGGTTTTATTTTCATGTGGACTCTTTCTGTTTAATGAAAATCTAAAGGGAGCTTAAAGTTAAGACTAGACTTTACAGCCATGTGTCTTGCAGAGGGGCTTCATTAGTCTAGATCTCTCACACTGCTGAGGTGGCATAGCTGATGTTCTGTTGTATTTATAGGGCTTAATTTGGGCTATGGACAGTTACTATTACAGGGCAAAAATAATTTTTACTTTATTTTTTTTTGTATTATAGAAGTCCTGGTATTCCCAACTGTAAGCAGAATACCATTGTGCTGTGCACTGTAAAAAACCCACAGATTTGAAATAACTGTTTTTAGTGGCACCCACAGGTTTTGGCAGATACCTTTCTTCTCTCACTGTGTGCATAAATATTTTCACTGATACCAGCTGTAGAAAGTGGTATGGTAAATGCTAATCTCAGTACAGTCATAGCAGTCACAAATGGAAGTTAGATCTGTAATTTCAAGCTGAAAGCTGAAATGAAAAATCTAGTGATTATGCACTACTGCCCTAAGCTACTTCTCTCTTCCTTTCTCCTCTACACTCATTCTCAGGCAAAGGGATAAGGTTTCCTCCCCAGGAGAAAGAAAAATACAGATTATCAGTTTTCTGGTGATAACAGTGCAACTCCTGAAGACAGTCTGGCTCTAAAAAGCAATACATGCTGGGATATGTCTCATCTACCTTTGGATGTTATAAGCGCAGATGTCTCAGTCTGAGCTAGGTATTTTTGCCCCTATTCTACTGAGGAGAGAAACAGGTATGACCAGATGCATTCCATGTAATTTCAGGATTCTGTTTAGGATGAGATGAATTGTCCTCTGAGCTGCTTGGTTGTTTCTGTTAACTTTAAAAAGAAACCCAACTTGGTTGTAGTTTTAGATTCCCACATTTGGGCATCACACTAATGATGATTGTGCTATTCCTTAACTTCTCATCTCTGGCTTGCCTGATTGCTCTTGAAGAATTTATCTCCACTCCCTATGCATGAAATAGCTTCCCTCAAAATTTTTATGAAGTATATTTTCAGCTATTTCTCTGATGTATTTGTTCCATTTTTAAATGCCCACACTTTCAAACTTCCCTTTGATAAGCTAGTTGGAGCACCTTTGGTTCATATTTTTGCTTTTTTTTTAGGATCTTGCATCACTTATGTAATTTGCTTCTAAGTTTTGTACTTCACATGTTCATTGCAATGTGAGTAAGTGTTACAAGAGTGGTCTCACTGAAATTTTGAGCACAGAGATACTATTCCTTGCTTCCATTTTGTGGTATATGAAAATTTTGTTAGTAACAAAACACTACATGAAGAAATTAAATTATACTGAGATATTTATAATTTCCTGTAATATTGCTTTTCAAAGAAAATGTTGAGGTTTTGCTTCAGTTACCTCTTTTGTTGCATTAGACTACATAAATTACTATATTTGTAACTGTACATTTTGCGGACTGTAGCCCTTCAGCTAAGTGGTTGAGTTTCACTCAACCCATTGTTTATCATCCTACAGACCTCTCTGTATTGTTAGCTCAACTACCTGAAAATTATTTCTAAAAATATTGTGATATCTGGCCAACAGCTGTTGCTTGACTCTTTCTTTTGGCATTTACTTAAGCCAGCATTTAATATTGGCAATTTGGTCTATTTTATGATTTAAAATCTTTATAAAGAAACTATTGCACATGTCAGTGAGTCTGTTAGCCACAACTTAGTGACTTACCCAAATTTAAACATTTTACCTAAGCTGTGCAGGCAAGCAATTGAGTGAGAGAGGATCTTCAGAGGGCAGCCCATCTCACCAACTCCAAAGGAAAACTGATGAAAATTTAAATTAAGAACATGAGAAAAAAAAAAAGGAAAACAACCAAAAAAGAGTCTTTTCATATGTAAGTTCTCCAGAAGACAAAGAGGGAAGGTGAAAAGAGATGAATGGTAACAGATGAGTAATATCCCAAAGGTGTGCAAACTGTAGAGTGGGATCTTTCAACACTGCCATGTTTCTCTTTGCTGCCTTCTCAGTAGCTCTTTGAAACTTATCTTATACTAAATATTTACTATTTGGATGGCATAATTTTCATAGGATGAATATCAATTTGTTTGAAAATTAGTTTCTATGTTTCCTGTTTTGTTTATTTGAGAAATAGGAGAATGTTTTTTAAGAAAATGTAGTGTATTTTAATATGTCAGATATGATGTTCAGTTCTGCAGAGTAAAAGAAACATTTCAGTTTTATTATTTTATTATTCTTAGAATAGAATTCTGGAAATTATACCTTTTCCTTATAGCTTTTTTTCATGTCTTAATTACTGGATGGTCTCCTGGTAAATTTTATGTTTTACCAATGGTTGTCATTATGTTCAGCTGAAACCTCCAGCTCAGGTTATAGAGCTTTTCTGCTGAATCTTGTTACCAGTCCCAGGACAAATCTGTACTGAATCACAGATTCTGATCCATAGACCCTGCTTGTGTAAGAGTACTTTTAGGAGTTGCAAAAGACATACTCATTAAGAAAATATTTCATCACTGTAGTTTTTCAGCTGTAGTTTTGAGAACCATCTTCCCAGTAAAATTAGTTCATAAAATAAAGAACTGAGTGTGAATATGTTTTGGTGCCAAAATGACTAAAAATATTTGAAATATTTCCAGTGAATAAATTTCATCTAATTTTTGTAAATGTTGGAGGAATATATGTTTAGTATTAAGAAGTACAGAATATACCGTTGTTTAATTTTATTTTCCTTTTAAAGCTGAATGCATAATGTAAAAAATTCTGTTTCACTAGTTCTGTATAGTAATTTTCTCTGTGAACATTTGGACTGAAATCAGTGGGAATTTTGTGGAATAAGTTAAAACTTTCTGTGAAGGTGGGAAAGAAAATATTTTTCTGACTAACAATGCCAAGAAGCAAACGAAGGGTAAATATATATAGATTCTGGTTAAAAATTAACAGCTAATGAAGTGGGAACAATACAAGGAGGGTGGTGGTGAATAAAGCACAAATCTCATACTAAAATAATTTTGAAGTATATATTTAATTTCTTTCCTATGGTGCTATCCTTCACTTGTTGAATCCAAGTGTCTGGTAAGTTAGAGTAGCAGCAATTTTCCTCCCTTTTTTCCTGTGAATACTTTTTCTCTCAGTAATGAATTAATGGTATATCCAGGTAGAAGTAAATGGAGAAAATAAAAATGTCCCTTTGGTTACAGAAGGAAAGAACAGTGCCCTGGCTGCAGGCTCAGGTCCTGACGGCTGCAGCATCTGCGCCCATGGCAGGAGCAGCATCAGGCACTGGTCTCCCTCAGCTGAGCGTGCCTAGGAGGAACATTTGTGACTAAAAATGGTTCTAGGAAAGAGAAAGGATGATGTGCTGTTTGTCTGGAGGGAGTCAATCTACTTGCTGCTGGCAGTAAGGTAGTAGAAATCATACAATGTGCAACCATGGAAAGCTTAAAAGCAATCAGTGAGGTTGTTGCCTTAATGATCACTAATATAAAATAGACAGTAAAAACCTGGAACTCTACTGCATCCCCATGCAACAATTTGTGAAATCTGAGCTTCACAAATGCAGTTTTGAATTCAAAATGGTCCATTTTCTGTTTGACTTAATAATAAAATCTTGTTAATGTTTCACTGAAGAAAGCTTTTCTATGCATAAGAAGAATTTCATTTGTGGATTTTTGAAGTGCCATAGCGATTGGGTATTGTGACAGAAATTATGGGATGGGTTGTTTTGTATTGTTTTGTTTTAGGGCTTCTTGTATGTTTGGGGTTTTTTGTTTGGTTGGTTTGGATTTTTTTTTTCCCAGAATGTGAAATATTTTCACCTGAAAATAACTATCAACTGAAATTTATTACTTGATCATATGGCCAAAAAGCTGTTCCAGCACCATTTCCTTCTTTCCTCATTCTTAACATTCATTTTTCTTCATCTTTTCTTAAGTGATGGTTTCAGTCACTTTCTAATAAGTAGTTTTACAATTTCAGAACATCTCTTGAGACCTGCTTGTCAACTCACTTCCCCTGAGGATAACTCAGGGTCCATTTGGAAAAGTTGTATCTATGCTGGATCCTCTAGGAGAACTTAACCCATAGTCTGTCCTTATTGTCTGACCCATTCAAAAAATGTATCCAGTTATTTTCAGGTCTAAAATCAGAGCTGAGCCTAGAGTAATCTTAAACTTAAGCCTTTATTGTTCCAGTGATGTAAGGATCCATGATTCTGGATAGGTTCTTTCACAATGAGAGATAATTAAGTTTTATTTCTAGTAGAAATTAAAATTTTATTCTTACTTTATTTAAAAATTGTGTTACATAGATTTGCATGTCTCAGATGTATGCCACTGAAAAAAAATAACATGAAGTATATTTAGAAATTGTTGGTTTGTTCCAACCTGAAATATGATTAAAAGGAAGCAATTATCACCTTACTAATTTTTTTCCCTGTTTTTTAAAAGTCACTACATCCAGGAGAGAACACGTTTGGATGTTTGTCAGAGATTCCTAAGTTGTATCAGAAGCACTATACAAGCGAGAACAAAGTCAGATTAATTTATTTTTGTTTTTTTAAATACAGTCTTGGCATGTGAAATGTTCTGAAGCTAAGGGCATTGCATAAATAGAAACTGTATTATGCTACCGTGTTTATCAAATGCTCCTCATCTACTGCACCACCCCCATAAATCCACCAAAGCTGTTATTATTCAGGGGTGGGAAGGTGGGGAGAATGGAGTGAAAGCTACAGAATGATTTAACACTATGGGAACTTAATCAATAAGACTGTTGCAGTGAACTCCCAGGAAAGAGTGTTGTTTTCCATCCAGATGATAATGAGGCAGACTAGCAGCAACCTCTGGAGGAGGAAAGCTGGATCACTGAATGTGTGGTACAGCTTTGCTAGTTGCTAATTAATAGTTTGAGGCCAGACACCTTTTTGCCATCCTGCTACTTGCAGTTTCTTTCTGGCTTGTCCCACATACCTCTTTCACTACTGGGGTCAGTCAGTGCTAACTTAGATTCTGGAAACCAAATTTAACAGTACCAAAAATTTAAGTTTACCTTTCTTCTCCCCACTTTGTTCTTGGCTTGATTAGTACATGTTGCATGGCTGTATAGCACGCAATCCTTCCTTACATTGCAAAAATAGTTTATTCTTATTCCTTGTGCCTTGAATTCTAAATTTATACAGCTGAAATGATTTTGGTGTTTGAAAAATGTGGTCAGACTGGAAAATAGCAGCAAAGGCCAAGTTGAATAAAAGTTTAATCTAAGTAATGTTTGTGATATGCAGATTTAATTAGTTTTAGGTGGTGGTAGCTTGAAGAGGTTGGGAATGCTTGTTCAGTGGTACTTAAGCTCAGTATTGATTTTTCGCACTTTTATCTGGAGTCCAAAACAGAACAGGGCTCCACTTTAACAAAGCTAAAGCTGTGGCTGAATGATGCCATTATATCTGTGTCTTTGCAACACATATAAGAAGCAGAGAGAAAGCAAGTATTTCTTCCATTGCCAGGGAAGAATTGAGGCAATGGAAAATGAAACAGTGAGGTCAAAGTTGGCTGTAAGTAGATGGCTGTAATACAATGTTAGACACTGCAGTCTAGCAGTGTATTGAATCCAGGTTCTTGAAGCATATTTAATGGGAACATCTAAAAGCATGTTATAGGTAAGAGTGAATTAATGGATTGTTTTGCTAAAACATGGGTAAAACCTGCTATACTCACTAGGAAACACAAGATGAGATTTGTTTTACCATAGTGAAAATACGAATAGCAGTCAACAGCTGTCCTTCCAGGTTTTCAGTCTAGTAGCATCAGTTCTACACCACCTTACTTCTCTAAGATTATTTATTTTAAGATACTTGAAAACTTTTCTTAAAATGTTTCCCACACTTGCTATAACTAATCAATGCTAAGAACATAATATTCAGTTTATTGGTGATGCGTAATGGCTTTTGTTGCATTTAGTTTTAGTTTACATAGTATTTTTCTAATGATTCTGTTTTCCTGACCCATGATTGTCTCCTCTTTTTGCTAAACTCGTCATGACTCCTTTAGTCACCAGTATGATAGCAGGGGAAACAGTGGAGAAACTGTACCTGTGGGGCAATGTATTTTTCTCAGCTTCACAACAAAAGGCCATTGAGACTAAAAATGCTCATTTGATTTTTGCTGATATGAGAGGTTCTGTACCATTCTTTGATATTTTGCCACAGCAGATCAAAATTTATATAGAAAACATAGCATTATCTAGAACTTTCTAGTACTAAACATTTTTTAAAAATGGTATTTAGAGTTTGAAGAGGTAATACAGATACATTTTTTGCACTGAATTTAAAAAACACCCATATTAAAATCACTTAATCTACTAATGAGTGATGTGAATCAAACTTGTATTCAAAAATATTTCTGTTTTACCTAGACATTCAACTGATGTATACAAAATTATCTAGAAAACTTGATTTGGATACAGAGCTCCTGCAGAAATTAGGTATTCATTTCCCTGGGCAACTTTCATTTTTTGAGCCTAAAAATAGCACATTCACATTATAATTTGTAATTAATAAATCCAGCTGGTATTTAGAGACTACTGACAATTCCACTGATAGTATTTTTTCCCACAGCATTCCTCTCTGTCCCTCAGTAGTGGAATTGCTGCTGGTCTGTGCTTTCAAAGTAAGATGTTTTGGGCAGACACCTTTCTTTGGGTCAGTGTCTGGGGCAGCACCTACTGCTCTGGTTTCTCAGGTCAGAACTTGACATTGTAAGAGACAAACATGCCATTAGTAAATTATTTAGTACTTTAAGTGTCTGTCATCTCATTCTTTAATTCTGGTTCTCTTCAGTGATTTATGCTGCAAAAAGGTTTGATATCACATTTGTATGGGAGGGCCGAGTAACACTTCACAAAATAGAAGATATCTTCATAACAGAAAGAAAACAGCAATGTTTTATTCATTGGTACACTGAAAATTATAGTGCAAATACAGATTTAATTTGGATTTCAGCACAGGGCTGTCACAATGGCATATGGACAGAAACAGCAGACACCAGATCAGGAGTCGTGCCTAGTAGGCACCACAACAATACATGCACAAGCACATGGGCACACAAATACACACACAGTTCCTAAGTACAGTCTTTGTCCTAATAGATATCCATATATTGCTCATGATTTACAATGATTTTTGTTTGCAAACCAATTGTATTTTCATTTTCTTTTGTGCTTTGACAGGATATAATTATTTCTGAAACATATAATAGGATCAAAGCATATTTCATTATTAAAGAACTTATTGCATTATGTTAGTGCCCTCCTGAATGCATGAAAATGTTAATCCAGTTTTGTAATATTTTTCAAATAAGCAGTTTTTTCGTATGAAAATTTTGTGAAATTAATTGTTTGCTTTCTCCCAACCTCTGAGGGGTCTATAGCTTCAGAAGATATCAGATAAAGGATGATGACATATAATGAGAGCAAGATTTAGCTATTAAACTTCCTTTGACTCACTTTAAATATTGATTAGAGAAACACTTCTGGGCAAATATTTATATTGAGCAATAATATAATTCAGTGACTTTTTTTTTTTTATACTTTCTGAATATCATTATGTCTTCAGTAATTTAGCTTAGAAAAATACATTGTTAGCCATGGGTTATATGAAAAAGTCCTAGATAGACGAGACCAAGGAAGAAGAGTAAAATTTTCCAGCAGTAAACCATCATTCATAAGATGCAAAGATACTCTGTGCTGCATAGCTTATATCTGGCCTTTCCCAGGGTTTTGGACTGCTGTACCTGGGATATTGGCTTCAAGCAATTTCTTATATAATGCTAGTGTTGTGACAGATACTAATGAAACCATGCTGTTTCTAGATGAAGCTGATATTGCATGCATAGGTAGAAGAGGTAATTTCCTTATTCACTTTCTTAATGAACTCAACAAGGATGAAGGAAACTTACTGCATCTATGACTATCTCCTAGATTTTATTAGTTTTCTTCAGCAAGAATAAATTTTTTGCATGTTTTTGTTTACTTGGTATATACCATAAATAACAATAACAGCTGAACCTAATTGTTGCATACATGAATGATGTTTTCTTTGTATGGGGAAAAAAAGGCATGTAAAAAAATCTCAATAAAAATCTTGTAAGAGTAAGAAACATCAACATATTTGTGTTTTAAAATTTCTTCCAAGTTCTTACCCAAATGGTGAAAGTCCAACATGTGTGCGAGACATAAAGGGACCAAGTATGTATATTATACACAATACTTGAGTATAATCTCAGTGTGAAGGCTGTGTGTGTTGTTTAATGACTAGTTTTTGTTTCTTTAATTATGTTGAACCTTTGGTTACTAAACAGCCCAAATATTCACTGAAAGTTTGAGGTATCCAGGTTGGAGGGCACTGTGGACCCTCCTCACCCCAAGGCAGCGCTCTCAGCTCAGCTGTCACACACTGAATGTGTTGCTTGTCTTACCCAGTGTTGCTGGTCCAGGCTATGAACCAAATACTGCAGAGGGGGCTAAAGAATTAAGTGCTTGCTATGGACTTGAAAGGATATAAATCTTGACAGTGGTAGCTGAGGAGGGAAAGGAGGGTGTGAAGTCAGTTATCCAGATAAAACTTCCGTGTCCATTGATACTTTCAGCAAAGTTAGATCTCTGACAGAGAATATTTTGCCTTAGGTAGGAAAACCAGTACAAATTTAACAGCCATTTGCATGTATTTCTTTTATTCCAAGTCCTTAAAAGATTGTTTTTGCCTATAAGAAAAATTCTCCTTCGTCAGTTTCTCAGTTAGAGTCCTTGTCTATGCTGCTACCTGGATTTCAAGCAAGCTTCTTTAATTTGGGAGGACTACAGAGTTTGGTCTATTGCCTGTAAATACTTTACGAAATAGTCAAATCAGTTTTATCTTGTTTGAGGTTGTAAGATGTCAGCAATGATTGTATTACAGATGTATGCCATTACAAAAACCTGGCTCTATATTGAAATGACATCCATATGTGCATATTTCAGTAAAATTGGATCCTTCACAGTTTCATCTGAATTTTGAACTAATGTTTAATAGTTTATTTTAGATTGTATTAATGTAACTAATTTATATAATTTTTGATTTGTAATGTTTAATATTGATATTCCTTCAATTCCTTCACCTGTATCTTACTTTCTTACTGGAATATCATTTCTTCTTGCTCTAATTCATATTGTCCTCTGTCGAGTAAGAAGTAATGCAACTTATTCTTTAGACTCATTTATTGGAATGAGAGGAGTATGTACTGTTCTTATTGAGTCAGGAACAAAGTCCACATAGAGGTTTGTAACAGAGAGGAAAGAGATGTTCTAAATACTCTACAATGAAAAACTCCCAAAAGAAGCCTAGGTTTCAAAATCTTTAAGTGGTAAACTAAGTGAATAGGTAAACACTTGAGGTGGTTTTTGTCATCTCAAGGCATGCAAAAGCTTATTCTTAGACATATATATGATCTGTCTGCTAAAATATGGAGGTGAGCCTGAAGTAATACTCTAGGGCAGTACTTCCTGCTTTTGTCAAGGAGTGATCTGGCCTTAGGGATTAGTCCACAGCCTGGCTAAAGCAGAGGTGTTTCTCAAACCAATAAAGGTATAATAAGCCAGAAGTGTGTGGGTGTGCAACTGTTGCAATTTAAAATTCTAAGGTTATACAGATGTCTCAGGAAAGACCCAACCTCTCTATGAAATGAAAAGAATAGTTTTAATTTGTCTCAGGAATGGCAGTGATTCTAACATAATTCATCAAAGAAGGCATTTGACTACAAATCAACTGCACGTTAAATGTGTTTCTGACTCAGTATGGAGTTTCATGCTATGGCAGTGTAGCCAAATCTCTTTTTCTGATCATTCAGTTTACAAGTTAATCTAAAGTACTGTAAGACTTTCCTTTAGTTTATTATTGATTTCTGATTCTTTTGCTTAACTGTTTTTTTTTTTTTTTTCTTTCTGGTCAGATTTTGTCCCAAGTTTCTATGAATGTAACATTCTGAATGTGACGGTGAATAAAAGCATATCTAGTTCTAAGAGATATCTTGCCATTTTATTCCCTCAATGCTTTCTGTCAGTGTTTCTGACTTGTTTCTGACTTCCTGTAATTGTGTTCCTACAGCAAGTTATTTGTCCATATATCTAGGCTGATAGATGTTTCACGTCCAATCACATTTTCCTTATATCCAAAGTGACAGATTTTCAAAACTTCTGTAGCTTTGTAGTTTCAAAACTTCTGTAGTTTCTGAGCTAGTCCAGGGCTTATTATCTCCTTGGCTTCTTTTTTCATTTTTGTAAATACATGGGCCAATGTCATGTGAAATTCAGGATCTAATTTATTCAGTTCTTATTTTATTTTTGTTGCCTTTTGTGTTCAAAGTATCTTCTTCCAGTGTCCTCTTCCCCAGGCAGTGGCATAGTTAAGTCTCTCCTTCCAGCATAGAAGCTGAGCATTCTTCCCTATTGCTGTGACATTTCATGTGAGCAGAGATTCAAGCCTAGTTTTACTCACATCTTCTTGTATAAATGCCAATCTGGACAGCATCCTTAGTGACAGTGATTGTGTAATGTCTTCTTTTGGTTTTCTTGCCTATGCTGTTGTCCACATTTTTGGCCTTGTCTGTGTGAAACTCTAGCTGTGAAGGCCCTACTACACACTGTACTTCACTAGTGGGTAGTACCCAGTAGTCTGTAGTTGAGAATGACTGAATCTAGCATAACAAAAACACAGGCCTCTGTTCAACTCATAGATCCTCAAGAAAATGTAATTCCACAAGTAAAATGATAGAAAATACCACATAGAGAAAATATCCTTGATGGAAAAGGAGATTTTTTTAAACTCCACTCATTACAAATTCTCTGAAGATATGTAGGACACCAGAATAAGGCTTAAACAGCACTTTCAGTGAGCAACTGCAAAAAATAGATATCTTAGAATAAAGACGTTAAGTGATGGTGTTACTTCTTTTGATAGGATGACAGTCACGATGTTTTCAGTTGTTCTCACTTAAATCAGCTAAGAAAACTAACTGTATTGGACAAATTCAAAGAGTATTCAATTCCATATAAATATAAACCACATGCATTTTCTAAGCATTTTCTAAGTCTAAAGTGTTTGGGAGGTATTTAAAGGCAAGCTTGAATATTGCCTAGGGAGCTAATTGAGTGCTTTCTCTGGGACCCTAATAGGTCTGGGACCCTAATAAGTCTGGGACCTTGGACAGAAGATTTTGAAAGTTGCTGACTAATCCAGATTTTAAACCTTTAAATTTTATTTTCCTAAGTGAGACCAGGAAGATGCTTAGAAGAGCATACTGTAGGCAGTACCTTGATGCTGTGGGTGCAGTAGAGGGTCTGCAGTGCTGTATGAAATACATTAGGCAGAGCAGCATTTGCAGACCAAAGGAAGCATCACAAGTGTAACACTCATAAAGATAAAAAGTCCAGGAGAAGTCTGTTTTTTGAGAAAAAAAATTGCATGAATAGAGCTGCATAGATTTTAAGTTTGTAAATATCAATATTTTCAGGCTCTCATAGGACATCATTCCCTGAGTGCTACACCAGAGAATCAGTAGTGGAAAATGCAGTCAAAGATGGCTGTCAGCTTGGAAGAAGCAGGACATAGAGTGATTTATGTCTGAGCAAAAGCAGTAATGAGATTCTGTAACATTAACACTACAGGAAAAACTGAAATAGTAGAGAAGAGAGGTTGTGCTTTTTCATTCAAAGTGTATGCTAAATGTGTGTTGTTCAATTAAAAAAAAAATCTTTAATGGAATCTGGGAAGAAATTCCATGATAAAATTAAAATTTTGGCAATCCTTTAATCTCTGACTTCAGTCTGGTCCCTGTAGAGGTAGGGACCTGATAGTAGAGACTTTGGAAACAATTGCTGGGAAGTAGTGAGATTTCCACAAACTCAGAGTACACTAACCTAACTTGATTTTTCAGTAGCCTTGTCTAGGGTGAAATATGGACTGAAATTTTTAGTCATGCACACTTTTTGTAGAGACTAATGAAAATCAGTACTTCTGAGTACATTGACACCATTCTTTTTATTCTCTGTTGTTGTTGAGGTGTCAGGCCTGAATGGGACTATGTTTATAGGCACTAGGATAGTGCTGCTCAAATTATGAAAGAAAAATATGGTGATAAAACGACAGAGATTAGAAGCAGAAAGTCCAAGGGAAAAATACAGTATCATGGGTATTGTGCAAAAAACCATGTTAGAGATATCTGTTTCAGCCTGTTGCATATGTCAGAGATGTTGAAGATCAAGTTAAAAGAAAGATTCTTGTTGATACAACTTGTAAAGATTCTTCCATGGGACCAAAGCTGTAATAGATTTGAAGCTAGTTCTGGGCTAAGTCACATTTCCAAGACTGCCCTTTGGAAGCTACTTTAGGCAAAATACAGTCATATATATAAGTTTATTTTCTCTTAGCACAGTAAATTTAACGTCTGATAATCACCCATATTGGAGCAGACATAAATTCAAACATATTATTAGATTTAATATTCTGACTATCACCTTGTAATACATACACTGATCTTATGTAGTGGTTTAACAAAGGGAATTAATCAGACTATAATACACAGAGGATACAAATCACAAAGGACCAGCTCTGTCACCTTTAGTTGCCCCATAAGTGTTGAACTACCTGTTTATTTTATGCTTGGATGTGCTTCATGCTCAGGTCTGGAGAACTACTATCTTCTATACTAACAGTAGTTCCCAAAAGACATGTGTTTAGATGTAACAGTTTTGGATTAGATCTCTTTAATTTCTCTCTCAGTTTGACAAACATGCTCAGCAGACACACAGAACTATGGAAAAGGAAAAATCCCCCAGTCCCCAAACCAAAAGCCACAGACTGGGACAAAATACTTGTCAGAACTGAGAAATTATCAGAAGTACTTAATTTCTTAGATTCTTGGTGAATCCTACAGAGTCATTTACAATTAAAATGAAGAAACTCTTAGAAGCCTTATCTTAGGTTTGGTTGTGGGAAATGCTTAGACTCCATTTTTGATTGCCTAAATCAACAACTTTTCCAGCCTCAGATTGCTCAATAAAAAAAAGCACAATGATTTTGAACATTATTTTAATTAAATATAGAAAATGAACTTTGAAATATCATAGCAAGTTAGGGCTTTATTGGAGGGCTTTTATAAGTTTCACCTGTAAGAGCTGGGGCCAGGATTTGGAGGTGGGGCTGTGCACTGACAGTGTCGTGAGTGCAGTGACAGCCCACAATACGTGCCCACTGTTTTGTATCATTAGCACTGTAATGAATCTTAGGAAAAAAAAAGAAAATGTCCAGTCTTTTTTATTACTTCACCTTTTTTTTCCTCTTTTTTATTTTTTCTTTATAAAGCACCTAATTTAGGCCACAGACAAAAAGAAAATGTATCTTGAATATGCATCACAGGTTCCAAAAATGAAAAGAAATTGGATTTGGATAGCACTTACTCAATAGACAGATATGATACATGGTAAGAAGGTGCACTGTCTGCCCTGTGATAGATTAAACTACTTTGTAGGAAAATTACTGTGAGCCAGTCACCACCACCACCGTGGCTAAATCTTTAATAAAATTCTCTTCCATATTCAAGAGCGAGGTATGAAGTACACAATAAGCAGAGAGGAGTAGAGTGCCATTTATCAAACCACAGCTAGGTCTGTAATCTCCTGCTTTATCCTTTTTTAGTACTTTATTTGTCTTTATTGTTGCAAGGAAGCACATTTACCCAGGGCAGTGGGCTTTTGGTGTTGATAAACCTTTTGCTTTAAATTCTACCTGTGGGGTTTTTTTCTTTTTTCCTTTTTTCTTTTTTTCCCCCCCTTTTTTGTTTTTCCTTCTTGATCAGATACCCATCCAGTCACGCTATGGGAGTAATTAGTCTGTTTTGGTGCTCCCTGACTTGTTACATATTCTTTCACCCTTCCTTGCCTGACCTGACCCTACCTCTCTCGTCTCTATGCTACAAAAAGAAAGGGAAAAAAAAGATATTCTAACATCTAAGACATTTTAAAAAGAATACTCATGCCTGTGCAGAAGATGGTCTGGGGGGTATTGCATAATGCTTTTTTGAGGCTATTTGGCAAGATGGCAGTGTTGAATCATGTTGCAGTTGGCCCCTGGGTGGCACTACATGGCTAGATCTGGGACCAACAAAACCAGTTTTGGATAAAGGCAGAAAACATAATTGAAGCATTTTTCTTCTTAAAAATTAAAGACTTTAACTAAATTTGTTGTTATTTGCTGAATTCAACACAAATTCACAGTATTAATAAATTGTGTTCCTCTAATTGAATGACAATTGAATGACATTCCAAAATGTTCCCTGTGTCTTGACTACCTGTTAATATCTGGATCATTTCTGGGAACACCCTGATATTAAGTACAGATTCAGTGGAAGGGTTCCTATGGGTAGAAGTATGTGACTGGAACTGCTTTGTGCTGCCTGAATATGCATACTACCAGTCTGTGCTGCAGCCCTGGGGGTGATTTTTTTAGTACTATTATAACTCTTTTTATTGTTTGAATAGCAGTTTTATGACAAAACATTTATATTCAGCCTGCCTTTGTACTTGACTGAAAGAGAGCAATCACTGAGAATGATAAGGCAACAATGGTAATGATAACTGCATTTATGGAGGCTTACAGAATTTAAACGGGCATGCAAAAATAGACTTACAATAGTGCTCTACCTGTATTTGAACTGGCTTGGGTATATTTCTTGTGCCTGGTCCATGTTTGATTGTTGATGGATATGTTGCATTTTCTCCTGTTTTTCTCTCTCATGGCATTTTTTCTGTATGAGTCTTACCTGTGTGAACATCAGGTATATCTTAGCACTGAAAGAAAAAAGATATATCCCCCTAGTAAAATGGGGGAATATAACCATTTTTCAAGATCCACATCCTGGAAATTATTGCTTAACTTACATATTAAGATTTCAGAGTTTTTGGTATTATGATCTTGCATCAGAATGGTCATTACCTGTCTTTCAAGGTTCTACCTTTCAAGAAAATAGGCAATTCTTTCACTATCCCTTGAGAAAAAGTAAGAAATAATACTGGACATTGGAAAGCAATCCAAGAGTTTGAGATCAGTCCTTCTGTTGTTAAATATTGTTAAGCCAAATCAATTCTAATTTTTTCTTCCTTTGCTATGAAGTTTTCTCTCTTTTGAGGTTCACTCAGACACATCCACAAGGACGCACATGCACACACATTTGTGTATTTCCTTAAAATTTCTTGCTTACACAAGAACATAAGACAGCAATGAGAAGGTTCTTTGTGTTCTGGGAGGAAACAAATAGTTCCTGGATCTCCAAATTTTGTGTGAGGGGAACAGAATTACACCAAAGTCTGCATATATTTTAGTATGGGTTATGAAGAAAGGAGGTGTGCACTATACATTGTCCTATAGATATTTTAAGGCTATGTCCAGCCACACTGCTCACAGACTGCAAAGGAGACTTACCACTGCTAGAGGGTTTCTTACCAAGGAAGAGACTGCTCTCGTGGACTTAGAATGACACATTCAGCCTACTCACCTAGATTTTTTTTTTCAATATTTTGAAATCATTTTTTGAGGGAGCTATTTTATATAAAGATCCCTTTCTATAAACAAACCAACCAATGTATATTTTTATAGAAGTGAATGACAGTTTTAAAGACCTTTCAAATTTTGAGCCGTACATTTAGGTTTTATTGTTTTTGAGAGATGGGAACCTCAGTACACCCCAATTTCTTCTATACATTAGTTTTCCTATGAAATAATTTCTGTCTTGACCTGTATTTTAATTTTTCTGTATTTACCCATCCATTAGAAGTTTACAGTATGTAATATCTAGGTCGAAAAACATTGTGAAAATTAAGTGAATCGAAATGTAAAAAAAAAAAGTTGGTAAAATCAAATATATCTTTTATTTTATTTGTGTCCTATTTTTCTATTTCAGAAGCTCACTAACTACACTCCATTTTTTAATGTATGTATATGATCATTGCATGTAAACCTCTTCATGTGCTTGTCTGCACTATTTAGGCTTTAAATATGCTTAAATTAATTATTCAAATTCTCTTTTGCAAACGAAATATAAGTAATGCAAACATTAATTCACTTTGCCTTATAGTGTTCTGGAATGCTGCATTCAGAGAAACGTCATTTTCTACTAAATGTCTTTCTAATACTTCTGTGCAAATGATACCTTTTCCCCAGGCCCAGCTACTTAGTGGATATTATTGAACAAATGTCTTTTATAGGATCGAAAAAAGTGAGGCATTATGTGAAAGAAATTTTTGAAAATGTGCATGGACTATTTCGGAATATGCTTAGTGAATATTAAGCAAACACCTGAAGTTCCTGTGCTGCTGCCTAGAACCAGCACTTCATTACCTATTACGTGCAGTGACTTTGAATTTTTTATTAGGTACTGGTCTCTTAGCCTGTAAGGCTTGTGCATGATGTCTAGGAGAGCAATTTCCAGCAGAGCGAAGCCTTATCACAGATTCACCTAAAAGGTAAGGATATTTTTTAATTTTTAGTTCACATGCTGAACAGCTGCCTGCTGAACACCTGCCCACGGAGCAGGAAAGAAATTTGGTTTAAGGGTTGATTATGCATGTCTTACTCATATACAGTAAGTCCAGAAATAGGCATGATGAACTTCAGATAAACCCAGAATATGCAAATGCAAAGTACAATACCAGAATATTTACCCCCTAATTTTGTGCTCCACTACATTTTTAGTGCTTTTTTCTTTTTTTTTTTTTCAGGTTGGTGAGGACATAGGAGAAAGGCTTATATATACTTCTGATTTATTTAGTTTCTCCCAAAACTTCAGTGTTAATATTTTAAAAAAGCAAAGAGCTATGAATCTGGCAGGTAATGTAAAAGAATCATTGTGCTTGGCATTCCTCATATTTGCTAAAGAAGCTAGCAAATATGAATAAGTATTAGGGAAAAAAACCGCAAAGATGGAGGAAATGATGAAAAATCAAGAAAGGTAACTAATCAGAACGTGAGGAGAAAAGATACAACAGTAAAATTAGAGATCCTCTAGGAATGCTTTGATTACTTTTTCAATGAAAATGGCTCAAATGGACTTGTGAGAGCGAGGGACCTTATTAGAATGGATTGTGAGTGATAAGTTTTAAGACTATTAGTTTGAGGAATTCAAATCAGGTAATTTAGGGGTAAAAAAGTCTCAAGAAAGCATGGGCTACATTCAGAATGTGGTGATAAACTGATGGCTGAAAGAACAGACTTTGGTAAAAAAATAGAAGGAGTGACAAACTTTGAAACCAAAGACCAACAGGGACCTTCTTGGTCTCCAATTTTCTCATATTAGCATCATCAATTTAGCAAAAATAACTTCCATCTTAGAAGTCTTTGCTTTTTCTGATAGAATTATTCTCTTGGACTTTCTTTTAGAAACTGATTTACTTTTCCACTTTATTTTTTTTTATTTGCATTTCATAAATAACTCTTGTGCCAAAAACTGCATCTGGATTGGTAACTGTCTTTCAGTCTGATGTTTTATATTTCAGAGCAATTTATTGCCATTTCTTCTTTAGCCAATCCTTATCCACCTTTCAGTTTCACCGCTTGCCTAAGTGTTTTCAGCTTTAACTAACTTTTTCACACGTGCTGTTTCATGAAATGCCTTGCTGAAATCCAGAGGGATATTTCCTCAAGCACATCAGTTATCTTATTAAAAGAAAGCTATTGGTTTAGTCTTCCTGCAAATAGTATATGCTGCATCTAAAGCTGGAAATGTCTCCTTTTCTTGATCATATGAAACCAGAGATTTTAGTGATTGTGTAATAAAATCATTGCTCATGCAAAGGGAGAGCCTTGTCATCCACACTTTCTGAGCAGAGAATTTGAGTCATGCCATTTAAAATAAGGTTTTCTTGAAAGCAGTCTCTTTTTGATACTGGTGATATCAGTATCAAAAAGTATCAGTCAGACTGAGCATGCATATCATGACAAATCTTTCCTCCATTAAAATCATTTGCCATCCTAAAGTGAATTAGCTGAATCAATATACTCTTCCCAAGGTTTCCCTGAGGAGACAGGAGCAGCTGCCAGAGCAGCAAGTGCTGCTGAGCAGTCAGGCACCAAGGCAATGAGGCCGGCACTGGTGTCACCAGGGAGCAAGAAGGTCCCTTGTAGGGAACTGGGGGAGAAGGTTACTCCTGGGTACCATAGTTGTGCTGAGGAAAAACCAAGAATTCAGCCGTGACTGTCAGAACTGGCAAAGCTGTGCATTCCTGGAAATGTATAACAGTAACACAAACTCCAGGGCAGCAAGATAAGGAAGAATGCTGCTGCTGTTTCTGATGAGTCGTGCTCTTCTACCTACTTGAACTTCTTGAACAACTGTGTGTGATATCTTCAATTAGTTAATTAGATTAATATGTTCTCAAGGCTAGTTTGAGGTAAAATTTCTTACTATTTTGTTTCTTATGCTTGATGGATATCATAATATGTAATAATGGATGTATTTAACAATGAGCATATTCTCCACCTCTTTCTGAAGACTATTTTTGTCTAAAGACCTGCAATGCTGCAGAGAATAGGAAGAAACAAGGTAAAAAAAGAAAAAGTCAGACATAAATAAGTTGAAAAATTTGAGCTGGATGCTTTTGATTGGCTTAGTTTGCACAAATTAGCAGACTAGAATTTCTGCAGAGGTGGTAAATATACTGATTTTTTTTTTCTAAATTGAAATTGAAAAAAAACAAATGCCATGGAACAACTATTTTTTCAATTGAAAAATATTGTTGGCAGATTTTTATGGCTTAGTATTTTTTCTTTTTTATTCTCTGAAAATGAATAATTTTTAAGGAAAGACTGTGTAAACACATTGAGCTTTACAATTAAAATTTGTTCTCAGCCTCAGAAGAGCCGACGCTAGGACTTGATTTGGAATTCTCCATCAAAACTATTTTTCAATAGAAATAATTCATGCTTTGAAATTAGAAGTGGCATTATTATGAGTTGACAGTAGAAGTCCCCTAATTTAGTTTGAAAATTAATTCTTGACATTTTTACAATTAGAAAACTGAAAGTTTGAAAAGTGAATTTTTTTTAAAGTGTAGCTTTAAATAAAACCTTTTGGTCATAATAATTTTCTACTTTGTACTAAAAATTTCAAATCAATAGAAAAATATTTGGAGTGTTTTCAAATTACTGACTACATATATGTAAAATTTTCATAGTTTATACTTTTTTCCTGATTATTTCAATAGGATGGTATTTTGAAAATTAAAGTTATTTTTTCCTGTCTACCCCATTTCCTTGTGACGTTTGCTTGATGTACACTATCACCTGGTCTTTCAACACATCTCCTTAAGCAGAGTATTTTAGTGTTTACACGAGACTTTAATTCAGTAAGCAGCTGAAGTAGTTTCTGTTTGTATGGCACACACTTGTACAATTTGCAGATTTGTGTATTGTGAAATGACTGAATGTGATTATTCAAACAAGAGAAAATCTCTCTTGTTTGACTTATGATGGTTACTTTCACCAGCAAATAATGTAATTTTCAGTATATGACACTGATTCCCTCTTATGCATTTTTTCTCTCATTATCAAATTGACAGTGCATTTAAATATCAAGGCTCTATTTCTTTTCTTGGTAGTCATTTGAGCTGTTAGGATTGTTCTTTTTATAAAAACTGGGTCTTTTCTTAAAACCTCTTTCTTTGTTCAGCACAACTTTAATGTGTGGGACATATCTCCTTTCATCACAGCAGGGGACTCTGTATATGCGGGATAAACTAGTTCCATATTAGCAATGTGGAATTGCTTGAGCATGTTTGCATATGTTGATAGTGCCTTTTGTGATGGTAAGTTTTGGGGAATTCTGTCAGCAATATTTTTTTTTTCTCAATAGTTAATTCATATCCTGTAAAGGTGCTGTTCCCATTAAGCCTAAATGCTATTTTTATTGTCTATGGATATAGGATATGTTGATAATAGCACAAAAATAAACTAATCTCAAGTCAATGGTTAGTTTTGATGACTGAAATGCCAACACTATAACTCACTTTTTGCTGCTTAAAAGAGAATGTCCCATAGCTGCTGTGTTGAAAACTTGTAGGGTTGTTTGGAATATGTGGGTGTACGAGTTTATTCAGGGAGCTGGAGCTGTGAAAGCACTTGGACCATGTGAGTCTCCACATTGCATACTAAAAGTTTGATACATGGAGAACTTCAGTGGAAACCTCTCACAGCAGGTCAGGTGCCAGGGCTCCTTGTTAAATGTCTGCAAGGGAACTTGTGTGCTTCAGTGAAGAGGAGAACTTTTTAGTTTGGGAATTTAAGTCAGGTTTAGGTAACCAAGTACTCACCTTGGCTGGCCTGGTGTGGCTTTAGACGTGCATGGAAAACGGAACCTAGGCAATTTAGGGGTATTAGTGATAAAAGTTTATGTATTTATGTATATATTTTTATGTATTCACATTACACACCACTGTTTGATCCAAGTCCCACTGCAGATACCTCACTTGATTTGTAAATCTTACTCTTTCCTTCTTATTTTATCTAAAGATGCGTGTTGATATAAATGATCACTTTAAGTTACTTTTTTATTTATCATAAGAGCAATCTTGACCACTTTACTGGGGAGTGCTCTGCTGTGCCCATTAGAAGATATAAAGAGGAAAGTGAACCTTTTGTTATTTCTGTAGAAAAGTTAATTTTCTAATTTGAATTTTTAAGTCTGCCTAAAGAAAGTCAAACTTCATCGTGGCTACACTATCAAATCCTCTTGATTTAATGGCATTTTTAAGATTGATCTTATTCTTATCTATTAAAAAATTACTTTGGACTCAATTTTTTCTGGGAAGGACAGGAGTGAATATGCAGGGAGGCTGTTAGGAACCTACACTATGCTATGCAAAAGACTAGAAAAGAAATAATTTACCTAGGAAGATCTTTTTTTAAGAAACCTGCCAGCAAGCTTTTTCCTTCCTATAAGGTTCACATTTAAACAGTTTCTAATGTTAACTTTTTGCCAACAATGTCTCTTTCTCCTTCTATGATTGAAAGGAACAGCTCAGTAATAAAAACTAATTTCTATGTCTTTCACATTCATGTCCAAGAAGACATGCAATTTATAGAAGAAAATTACAAATCACATTATGAACTGCTTAAGAATTTCAAGAAAAACAACAACTTCTGGAAGAAACCATGAGAAAAGTATATAGGGACTAATATTTTTTCAGAAGCTTAGACATGGTATTTCCTTTTTTTGAATAACTGTGATACCTCATAGAAGAAGTTTTAAAGTTGAATGACAATTTCCATCATGAAAAGAAAAGGAAGTTTTTTTGGTAAGGTCGAAAGAAAATGAGAACATTTCTTATGTGGACTATTTGAAGGAAAATATATGTCTGCATCCAAACTATTACTAAACCAAATACAAATTCACCTACACATTTGCCTCGCAAGGCATGTGATTTAATCACATTAATGAAGTGTATTGGTGAGGAATTCTGAGGGAATGGGTATGAACTGGTCTTGCTTATAACAGTGACTATATTGCAGTCACCAGGCTTTGAAGTGGCAGTGCCTGATTTTTCTAAAGTATAGTTGGGATATGCCAATTTGAAGCACCAGGTTCATAGCAAGGGAAAAATATTCAAGGGATCAATTATCACTCCTGACTCACAGTGTGTTCAAGCTGTCTTTATGACTTGTCTCTGAGACAATAATTTGATTTGACAGGCAGATTGGATGTTATTAAAGGTAAAGTATTTCAGTTACTTTAATGGACATGCAAGGTGTTACCAAGATCTTCTTGAAGAGAGCCAAGAGGACTGTGGCACTAGTGTGGTCTGCAGGTGAAGGAGTTGGAAAATTTCCCAGTTTTGTAATTGGGTGGTGAGTTAATTGTATATAGTTGTCCACAGAGGGCATTAACTAACAAAATACATCTCTCACATTAAACATTAAAGTTGATACAAGCACCTTTTTCAAGGAAAAGAGGAATTAACAGTTTAGACTGAGGGCTCTGTCGTGTTACTGGTGTTATTATATTATTTTTTATTATCTAGTATGAAAAATTCATTACCATCTGGATCCC
The DNA here is from genome assembly GCF_035770615.1 of Melospiza melodia melodia. Classification (NCBI taxonomy): domain Eukaryota; kingdom Metazoa; phylum Chordata; class Aves; order Passeriformes; family Passerellidae; genus Melospiza; species Melospiza melodia. The sequence continues at coordinate 129,132,024 of NC_086196.1, forward strand.
ATTTTACTAGATATTGTATATTCATATAAACTAAAAGAAACCTATATAGAATTATGAAAACAAAAGAGAAAATTATTGAAAACTAGATAGATATAGGAGACTAAAAGAAGTAAATCATGTATGATTCCACCATGCATTAGAAACCTTTTACGAATGAGTAAAGCATAAGAAAATTTTATTTGGGATTCTCTGGAAATGTTCCTTGGGTGAAAAAAAAAACAACTCACTTCATTATTACTTCACCTAAAAAGGCGAGTACTGATCTGATCATGAAAACATTTAGGATTTAGTGATCCTCAACTGTACTTTATGATGTCTGTTTCATTACCTTGCAAGTGGTGAAATTGGTACAAATGCATGATCTCTTTTTTAGGAAAGGTTGCCTCTTTTATATAAACCCCAAGGTATTTAGGCATATCTAAAGAGGCTTTTTTTCAAACTTTTGGTGAATTATGTATTATTTCTTACAATATAAATTTATGAGGGACCATACACTCCACTAAAGGCCTGTGTTCTGAGCATTTTACTGCAGTCCAATTTTAAAATACTTATTTTCAGACATTTAAGAGCAACAGTTTAGAAAATGTGTGATTCATGAAAGTCCTTCCATAAACATCCACGACCAGCTGGTAAACCATCTAAGCCTTTTAGGCTGCTCCTTTGAATTTTTTAGAAATATTCATAATAGTAACAAGTACCCATTACTAGGATTTTTTAATATGTTTTCTCCTATCAAAGAATGTATTTCTATTATGCTCTAAATCTAACCATTACTGTGTTGATTTTTTTAGGAAGAGCAAATATTAGTAAATGCATAGGTAAACTTACCAATTAAGTCTACTTGTAATTAAGTAAATGTAAATTGCCATACGCTCAGTAAATTTCATAACCATGAAGATAATTATTACCATACTGGTCTTATAATGGCCTGACTTTCAAAACAGGTGGGATATTCTCTGTCTTTTTGTTTTTTACTAGTGGTTTTGGGAAGAATGCTAAAAGTGGTTCAAAATGTTATGAAGAGTAAAACTGTTCTCAAATTTACCAATGCAGACTTAAAAAAAACTATAAATTCCTGTCCTTGCAGGTAAGGGTAAACAAAGAAATAATTTTCAATATGTCCCATGCAAGCTACAAATCTAAAGGTGAGGCAATTAAAAAAAGTTTCTTCAACTTTTGAATTGCACTTACATGAATCTTTGCAAAAAACGAAGGAAAATATTGAAGCTATTGACACTGAAACTTCCCTTTCTGAAATAGGCCATCTTAGTCTTATTCCTTTAGACAATCCTACAATGTCTGAAGGAAAAATATATAAAAATGTGGATGTGCTTAAATAGTAGTCTAAAAAGGAGAGTGAAAGGAATTTTTTTAGAATTTAACCAGTCATAAAGATGACTCATCAGGCTGTGCATCACAAAATACTTTCATCTATGTCTCTGACATGCCCTTAATCATCCTATGATTTCCCTCAGTCTGTTCATGGTTATTAAATACTGAGATATTGTCAAATATAGTGTATACTCTATATGTATATTGATATTGCTTTTTAATCTGTATTATGGACACTGGGAATAGTCTGTTTTTCTTGCTAAATTGGCATACACTACTCCATAAGTAGTTACCCTCTCTGAGAAGTAAAAATACAAATGCATAAAGTACTGTCAAATATGAAAGGGCTTTCCAAACTGCATGCCATTAGTGACACCAAAGTCCTTTCAAAATACCATTAAACCTTTCACAGATCTCCTTCTGCTAATGATAACTACTATGGTTCCTATCAATGCAACTGATGGTACCAAGCAATTGAATTTTCCAAAAACTTGATCAAGGGAGAGTTATGGATATGCAGTATGCATTTAAGACTATGGCTATCAGCCTGAGGAAGAGCTGCCTTCCTTTGGATTAGAAGCAGAGAGGAGGAAGCTGGAGCTGGTGATGTAGTTTTGTTTTGTTTCACTTCTGAAGTGAAATGAAATAAAGATTTTCATTCCCACTAAAAATAATTTGGTAACTTCTTTAAAAATCTGCTTTATAATATATTATACAAACATTTTTTAAAAAGATGGAATATTCATGTGAAAGACCTTTAATTCTTTGCCTTCATCCTTCCTTATTCTCTTCACTTACTCTTTCCCCAGTTTTTGGATGAGAGTTTCTGCCAATATTGGTAATACAAAAACCAAACCAAACAAAAAACCCCAAAACACAACAACAAACTCAACAACACGAACAAACAATAACCCCACAACAAACCCTGAATGTCAACAGAAGATTTACAGAGGAATGCAATCAAGAACGATGTTGCCAATCAAGCCTAGAATCAGACTATCAAGAATTCAAAAACTTTCAGCTGTTTGCAATTACAGTGGTAATTGCTATTTTAAAATGTTTTCCTTTTCCCAAAGAAATGCCATGTTGTTAGCTGAAATTTTAGGGATTTTAAATCACAGCAAATCTCTGTGCAGCTGATGAAGGCTAAATATTATAGGCAATCAAAACAACATATTATCTACATATTTCAGCTGATTAAAAAAAAAGTAGCTTTTGGAACTTCTTTAAGAAGTTATTTTACTATGTAGTTCTAGCTAATTACAGCATATTTTTCAGACCAAAACATCAGCATTAGATATTTTAAAGCAAAATGTGACGGATTTTTAAGGAAATTGCACCTGAGGTTTTGCTATGTTATTTTACTCTAAAAAATTATTCCTTTTCTTTCTGTTGTGAATCAGTTTTGCAGGGAAGTATTGGTTGTAACCAATGTGTAATACATAAAATTAAAATTTCCTTAAAAATACTGTAATTTAAAGATTGATGTATCAACATCACATAATGTGAGTGGAAGGTGTCCCTGCCCCTGGCATAGGGGTTGCAACTGGATGATCTTTAGAGTCCTTTCAAACCCAGGCCATTCAACAGTTCTGTGATTTTGCTGAGTGTTTTATTTTGGCAACAGTTCATTAGTTGATGTCTGAAGAACAGATATAAAGGTAAAATTAAAAAATGTCTGTTTGATCAATACTCAGCAGATTTACAGAACTTGTTTTTAAGATTTATTTAGGAAAAAAAGCAAATGAGTATTTTTATAACAGTTATTATGTACCCACTAAGTCTGCATGAAGCAAATGCAAAGGATTGGCAGGGCAGTGATGACACAGCACTGGTGCCACTGCAGGAGGATCAATGTTGCTGGCAGAGCCCTGTGTGGAATTTTTTTGAAGTTACAGGCAAACTTTTAGCGCAGGATCCTGACTTACAGACCTTATTTATAGAACAGTCAGAATGAGACACTGTAATAAAGTACTAAAGTTAAACTGTGTAAGTTTTGTCCTGTGACTGGGGTTTTGTTCATTCGTTTGAGTTTTTGTTTGTTTTTTTCCTGAAGTAGGGCTGGAAGGTGTCTGTAAGTTTAGGAAAGTTTTTAGGCACCAAAACAACTGCAACTAACTGTTGGTATAAAATTGGGGCTTTGGTTAATCTATTATAGGTTAACCAAATCTATTATTTGGTTAATCTATAATCTATTTGGTTAATCTAATTTTGTACTCCATTTTGGCCTCATTGAGACCAAGAGCATCATAAATATTTAGCATCTTTAGTAAGCTTGTGTGACACTTTTAGACAAAACAAAGCAAATAACCTTAAAAAAAAAAGCAAAAAGGGTTTACAGGTTGAAACCACATGAAACCACATAATGTTGTTTAATCTGTAGTACTAAATTATTAAATCCTCCAAGGTAGAGAAATCTCATATAATTGAAAAAGTATTTGGGAAAATGATTTTTCAACATTAGAGTAAACCTGTTAAGTGTGAAAATATGATTTTAATCAGGGCATGTATGTTGGGGATTTTTTTACAAGTAAGCTAGTCTTGTGAATTATTGAAGGTCACTTGAAACTTATTTTTATGATCTGCAGGATATAGGAAAGTTAGGGAGGAAAAAACCTATCATGACCTTTTGAGTTTTAAGTATATGTTGCTTTTCTGAGTTTGTAAGTAGCTTGTATTTTTATAACTAAAAAGTGGGCTAGAACAAAGCCCAAAAATACATTTGGATCACATTTATAATAAGGCAGCATATTTAGAAACAGATCTCTCATACATCATCTTATGCATTAAGCAATAAAGGGATTTCAGCAGAGGTCTTTTGTTTGTAGGACCTATAAACCTGAAATTAATTATGAAAGAGATACCATGGAGGTTTTTCCCTCTTACAAGAAGTCTATAAATCTGATATGACATGAAACTATATGAATGAGAAAACAATCATTGTTTCAGATATAACAAGCCTGAAAGTAAATCTGTAGTATTGCAACTGTTCTTGGGACAATGCCACTCATTTTATCCTATGGAATTCCTGAGCCAGCTGATAGATTAATCACTTCTGACAGTAGCTCACTTTTTGACCTGTGTGGCAAGGAGAATTTCACAGCAGCAGGAGAGGTTCTGTGATAATTGGAAAGTGAAGGGGACTTGGTGGTGCAGTAGCTTAGTGCATTAGCCTTTCCCCTCTGGAGACCTTGGTTCACATTCTGCCTTAGGGTCACTAGTGAAAATTCATGCTTTGGTATCCTACCTCTATTTGTACATATGACACAAAAAGGCCCCTATTTGGAAAAAATGTTGCCTTCTTCACTATAAAATCCTCCATTGGCCAGGATCTTAGGGCCAATGTACTTGGTAGAGAACTTAAAAAGCTTTCATTCCTGAAATATGTGTCTGCCAAGATCACCTCCCTGGAAGAGCATTCACTCAATATATTAATAAAAGGAAAAAAAAAAGGAAAATCTTCTAAGCTGATATGCATGACAATAATGCAAATAATGAAGGAAACTTATCTGCAATATAGAAGCTGCAGTGATATTTTCCCCATTTCCATTTGGAATTAACGCCTGCTAATCTTTCTTGCACTGAAGTTATATTTATCTTAAACTGTTTTACTTGAACCTCCTTCTGACTAAGATTTTCAAGTGCCAGAGAAGTGCTATTTCATATGCAGTGGAGTGGAGCAGTGATGACGTGCAGTGATTAATTAATTCAAAAAGTACATGTTCCCTAAAGGTATCCTGGGAACCACTTTCCAAGCCTCTAAAAAAGAAACATATTGCCTGCATTTACAGGTGGTAGTAAGCTGAATATAGATTGGTTATCAGTGATGTACTGCCTTTTATTACATCTGAAGTGCTTACTCTTACTGCCTTGTAACAAGGGTTCTGCAACTAATTGTGCTTAATGATCCAATGCAAAGAGCCTGAATTTTATATTATTAACTCCTCCTATGTTTATCTTTTCATCTCCTTCAAAATTTGCAAGTTCCAAGTTACATTAGGGATTTGAAGCAATGTGTGAACACCTTAACTTGAAAATCCCCACAAAAATGTTAGCTGTGTTTACAATTGTGTGAGAGGTTCCCTCTTTAAACATGAATTAAAGGTTCAGGATGGGTCCAGCCTGAGAACCTTGGTGATTAAAGCAGTCTGTTTAAGGATGCAAGAGACATCAGGGAAGATCCATAATTTTATACCTTTCTTCCAGGCAAGAAGCAATAACAATTATGGCTCCATCTCTGGAGCAGATCACAAGAATTTTCAGCTAACCACAGCAGCCAGTCTCTATCCCTTTTTGACAATAGTTTCTCTCTTACTTTAAGGAAACATGGATTAGAGATTAAAACCTATTTTCTCCTTTTTTCCTTTAATAATTACAAAAAGTATAGAGGGAGTAACAGAATAAGCAAAGGATTAAAGGAAAAAGACCAGACAGAGGATACTTGAACAGAAAGCAGAAGACAAGAACAGAGCTGTTTGACTGATAAATCTTTATTTTCAACTGTGCTAGCCAAAGAAAGCCTGAATAAGCATCAACAAATTAAGAAACTTTAATTTAAATTTATAGTTTTAAGTGCAACCTTTTAAGTCACCTTTTAATCGGATGATAGGAGACTTCATTTGAGATCTTTGCTTGCATGAAAAATCTTCCAGAATTGTGAAAGCCTTTAAGTGGCTTCTATAGTAAGTAGACCCTGTTCTGAATGAAGTCAAAGATGGCCAGATTGATGAAACCCTGCTGACATTAAAGTTTTAGAAAGAGGAATAGTACTGTGTGCTTCTTCTGGAAGCCTGCATGAACATCCCAATGAATTTTTTAGGACTGTTAGTTTTGCTTAGCCCTCTTTTCTCAGAAGCCCAATAGTATTTTTACTCAAATTTAAGTCTTCAGTGGTGAACAGTGCTTCTCACTAATAAGTGGCTATTCATCCTGAGACAGCTGAAATTTGTCTCTGTTTGATCCTATGCTTTCACAGATGTGTAGAATTTAAGCATGCTCATTTTTAGAGGTTCTTTTAGCTTTTGTTTTTAATTACGAAAAATAGAAGGTAAAGGTAATGCAGCAGTTGCAATGAGGTGTTAAGATTTCTAGCTGTTAACAGAAGTGTGTATACTTCTGGTTTTGATGTTGAGTTGAGAAAATAATCTGACAACTTATTTTTACACCACTTAAATATTGGTGTGGGGTTTTTTTAAGTTTCAGTGTTGTTAGGTATGATGCACAGAAGCAGGGTGAGAAAGTGATTTCATGCTCTATTTCTCCAGATGAAGTTTAGTGCTTTGTTGACAAATACTGACATGTAAACCCAAATTGCAACTTCCCAGGTCTAACAATGGTATATTAAAAAATTGTTTACAGAAGCTGTAGGTGGACTTTTATAGGCCCCAAAAACTTTTGAAATTAGTTGATATCTTATCCTGAAACAGGTTAGCTTGAAAAAAATTAGTCTTTATTGATTTTAGTACTTCTAAGATTTGTACTTCTAACTGGTTTATATGTTTTTAAATAGGTTATTTGGTGCCAAATTTTTAATAATATTGAACCAAAAAAAAGTTTAAAAAAATGGGGACCATGTTGGAATTTTATTTTCTTGATTGTCTACTGTCTATCAAATAGGTTTACAGTACTTGGCAGGATATAAAAGGACTAAGTTATCTAATCCATGGATATCAGAATTCATCTATAGCTTTACTTTTGAAATCTCTAGAGTAACTCTGTCTTTGCTATTACTTAACCCAGAATTTTACCACATGATTATTTTTGGTTTTGGTTTTATGTTTGTGGGTTTACTGTAGTACTCATGGCTCTATCCATGCCTCATGATGTCTCTGAGAACAGAGCAGACAGGAATGAAAACTTCTCCAGCCAGCCATCAGTGCTACTGATGCACCAGTGCTGATGTATCAGTCCAGCCTCAGCCTTTAATCATTAGCTTACTGCACTGGGCTCCTTACTAGGTAGATACATTTCCTACATGCAATTGAAGAAAACACAGTTTTAATTTCAAGTAAAACAAATAAATAAATGCTGCATATTTTTACTGGGAAATGGCTTCTTAAAAAAAAAAATTATCCAGCTCTACTCAAAGTCATTTATGGCTGTGATTTTTGTTCCTGCTTCATGATCTCAAAAAAGATTGTCACCTATTATTATAGCAAAGTATTATATTAGGCTGGTTTTCTGGCCAGATATACATTTCTGAGCTATTTCTAGTGTTTTATATTTATCTTTGTTTCCTGAGGTAGCTCTGTGAAGATGGAATTTGATTCCATTAGACAAGTGAATACTGTGGGTTGTATATTGTTAACCCACAAATTTGAAGTATGAGAAAAAATGGTGGAGAATGAGAAAAATTAGGTTATTAGTTTGATAATAACAGCAAAACATTTAATATTGTATCAGATAACATTATTAAAAGGTTTGTGTAGTTGCCTATGTTCCTAACGAGAATGTCTGCAAAACTGTCATAATCACTAATTTATGATAAAGTATCTGAGTATAAAGTATTTGTCCAACAAGCACTTATATCATAATAGTGGGTAAGTAGGTTTACTAAACAGCTATAAATGTAATTATGGCACTCTTATATAAAATTGTTTCAAAGGCTAAGTTGTTTGAGTCAAAAATAATAGAGTACTTCAGGATGAAGTAAAATTATGGCACTCTGTGTTCATTATAGAAACTAGCATACTGCTAATAAGAGCATTATATAGCATGAAAATAAGTTTTACAGCCCCTTCTTCAGACTGTTCTTTGTTGCTTGTAATGTAGAAGTTAGGTAGCTGTGGGTGAGTAAGGCTTTGGCCTGACTTTTTCATCCTGCACCCTTGATAGGTTTGCTGCAAAATATTTCCAGTCATAACTCTACCTGACATTAGGGTTATAGCCTGATTATGTGACTACAGCCAGGTGCTGTACACCTGACAGATTTCAAGAGGTATAGAAAAGGTGTTAAAGAAGTGTCTCAGGTTTCCAAAGTCCACATCAGGGAGGAATTGGCTCCCTCTGCAAGTATTCCTAACTCTGTTTAGCTCAAAACAAGCCTTGAAGTTTGTCTTTCATGTGTTTAGAACTCTTTAAAGGAATGATTCCTTCAAAATGACAGTGACTCCTGAAAGGATAAAAGCTTAAGAAAACGCATAACATACTGAAATATGCACACATATTGTACCTCATCTTGCCTAGTTCTCCATGAAATGTCAAAAGAACCTCCTACTGTGATATGTCTGTGAGCTCTGCAAGACTGATTAAATTTCTATATAATGTCAATCGTTGCATCCTGTGAACCATAAATTATAAAATTTGTTTCTATTTTATCACTCCATAAAATGCTTTAAAACTTTTTTCTTATCTGATACAAAGAATAAATGGTGACTCTCATTTTATTTGAGGCAATTTTATGCACATGGAGAAACAGAATGTAAGTGTGGAGTATACTCTTTATATATGTGTGTGAAAGGAAAGTATTTACTACAATAAATATATAATGTTATAATTTATTTCTCAATTTTGCAACATCCCAAAATAAGGGAATAAAATTAGGTGCCCAAAGCAGGATATGTTAAGGTCCCTTGAGAGCAGAACAGGAAATATTCTGGCTGTAAGAGAATGCAGTTTCCTCCCTTACACTTTTAACTAGTGGAAAAGAGAAGTATAATCAGGAGATTGGTGTTAGAGAAGATTTGCTTTGTGACAGAAACTAGTGTTAAAAGGGCTTGTGGTCATTTCTCACACCACTTCAGAATGTGTGGTTTCTCTTCAGAGTCTCAACTTACACATTTAAATCATATTCAATGTTTTTGACCTTTTGGCACCACACACCAAGAGGCTCACGTGAGGAATCTGTTCTTCTTGAATTGCTGACTGTAGTTTAAGACCATTGTTCAGAGAATTTCAGGATTAGGAATTTCAAACTGAGACGAATGTAATAAAAATGCCTTTATTCTTATTCTCATCTCTGTCTCACACTCTGTCACTCTCTCTCACAGGGTTTTGTACTGCAGCTCATCACCATTGCATCTGAGTGCATTCCAAATAAAATAAATAACAGTAGCAAAGCCTCTAGTGAACATCATGGGGAACATCAACATTGAGAGGCAGGGCTTATAAATCTGCATGCAACACTGTATGAACGTGCTTAGATTGCTTCCAGACTGGAGCTGGCTTACATCCAGCTCTTGAGCAAAGTGTACTTGAGTGACTCCAGGTCTATATTCTCTTTATGGATTTTCATTTGAGTTGATGTCTCTTTCAGGGCAGGGATACAGTGGAAGGAAGGTGAAAGAGAGAGGACTGTTTGTAAAAACTTTGTGTTTGTGATAACTGTGCACAAAATTTTTATTCAGATTGTTGGTCTCACAGTTATGAATATCCCTCTGATTTCTTACATTATTCTTCAATGAGAATAAGCATAACGTTAATAACTTTTCTTATTAAAAAAAATGCAGTGTAATGAATTTGATTTTTCATGTAAAACCACATGCTTCTATATTTTTTTATTTTTATAATTTCTTGTATCTTTAGTATTGTAGCTATCCTGAACAATATGTAAGCCATTCAACCAAGAGCAAATGTAACTTGATCATAATGGAGTGGCTTTCAAAAATGCAATATTAATTTTGAGAATAGATATAAACAGAAGCCTCTAATAGAATTTTGTAAGATATATTCTGTGGTAAAAAGTATGAATAAAAGTGCCAATTACAAGAATTTTGAAATTTCAAGTGACAAGTACTCTAATAGGAAAATGTAAAAAAAAAAATTCCTAAAGTCTGAGTCACGTTAAACCAAGTGCAAGGGGGGAAAAAGAGGAATTAAACCCCTTCCCTCAATGAAAGCACAGTTAGATTTTAGGCATCATAGGACAGGTATTGTGGGTGATTTTCTGTATAACATAGATGCTGCTAACTTAGATTCCTAGATCTGATGAAGGGATTTCTTTCCAGTCTATTCAGAGATTATCTTTATGAAACTGTTTTACAGCTGGCTACTTTGTCAAGAGCTGACAAAGAAATGGTTTGCTGAAATGTTTGAGTATCATCAAAAAGACAGTGGCATTCAGTAATAACCATTTTTCCTCTAACTGCTAATAAAACCTCTGGAGTTTGGATAACTTCTGAAAGGTTAGTGAGTGCAACTGGATTTTTGAGTGAAATCTGCAAGTATAGGAATTGTGGTTCTAAACTCAGAGGTATTGATGCAGAGCTGTGCTTTGACTGTGGGCCTTCTGCTGGGTTTCTGGGAGAATACACTTTGTCCTGGGGGGAGGAAACAAGGATACAGGAGGTACAAGCAGGTCTTCTAAAGTTCTCTTATTTTGGTACATTTTCACTTGCTATATATTCTTTGCCATTTCTTGCCTGATTCATGTAGTCTACTTAAAACTGAAAATGTTATCAACCCTTGCAAAAGGGTTGCAAAATCATTTACCAGCTACTTTTGGATCTGCAGAAAAAAAAATTTTAAACACCCCCCCCCCCCCCCAAACTGGTGTATTTGGAAAATGTTGATTTTTTAATATATTGGTATGATTCCCTCAAGAGTGATTCTGACACAAAGGTTTTCCTGGAGAGGATCACCATGAGACATATATAACAATTGAACAACTTAGACAAAGCTGTTGAGTTCCTAAACTTAGAGGAAAAGATAGAGGAATTTAAACCTCAGACCTCAAAGACCAAGTGGATTTTTGCTAAGTTGGGTTTTGTAATTTCCATTCTTAAAGGATGCATTATTTACTTAAATAAGGAAGTATCCATTAGAGTTGTACATATACTTGGTGAAAATTTCATAAGTTAAATGAGCATGGTATACAGTTTCCCACGTTTCCTGGTCTTGAGACAAATATAAAGACAATATCTCTTAGTTTAAATTGTAAAGGAATTAATGACTTGTATTCTCTTTAATACCCAGAGATGAAAATATAATTTTTTAGAAACTAGAGAGTAATAAATCTGTTTCTATATGTAACTCCGAAAGTGCAAGAGAGATTTCAGTGAGATATTTAAAACATTTAGAAGTAATTTAATTGGAATACAGCAAAAATACCAAAATATCTATCTAAATACATATTTTTTTTCCTAAAGGATTAGAAAGTTGAATAAAATTCATTTCCTGAACCCAATAAGCTATTCCTATGTGTTCTATATAAGCCTTTATAGAGAATATTTGGTGAGAGCATTTTAGAAGACATCAAGGAAAAGAATATTTCTCCTGTACAGCTTCTTTTTATTATTAAAAATGATTTCGACATCACAGGTTGATACTTCATCTGATGAGGACTGTGTAAGTTATTCAATTTGTTTGCAAATGTTTAGTTATATTATTATAATATTTTGAAAGTTATTTTTTCTATATATTAATCAAACTCCTATTTAATTTAATTTTATTTTTATTTTACCTGGCATATTAGAGCAAAGTGTCTGTAGAGCTAACTAAAGACAGCAAAAGGAGAACATATGGATCTGAATCTCATGAACTGCTGCTTTTGATATTATTCAGAGGTAGTGTGGGTCTAGACTGACAGCTGAAAGAATGCAAAGGTTGAAGATTTGTATCTTGCTCACCAAACAACTTGCAATAACTTTCTGGCTGGATTTTGTAGAGAAGCAAGAAGGTGTGTATGTGGGAAGGAAAGAAGAAATTTACAGCACTTTATCAGAGTTCCTGACAGAACTGATCCTCTAGAACATCAGCTAAAAGGGAGAACAGAGAGAATATATCAGCAAACTTACTAAAACTTAAACTTTTTATTGTTTGTCAAGTGTTAGGATCTTTTCTAGAAGCCTAAAGAATGTATCAGAATTTTAAAGTGTTTGTTTGTTTGTTTTCTGCAGGGAGGTTCTGTTTTAAAACCTTCACATAGGTTTTAAGATTTGGAACAAAGGAATTTCAATTAATAGATGCTTCACAGACTTCCAGTTTGTATTTGAAATCCATTAGTTTCTATAAGGAATAGGTATGTCACAATTTTATTTCTTTATAATGTTCCTTAAAAAATCAACTTGTTTAAATTCAGATTCACTGGAAAACATTAAGGCAACAAAAACCTTCATCTCTTTTTCTTCCATGGGGTCACAGATACAGAACTTTATTCAATTTGAGAAACAAAAGTGAATAAATAGAAAAGTCAACATCCCAGAGGTGCAGAAAATCACTCAGAAATGAGGAACCCTCTAAGGTATTCCCTAGTTAAAGAAAATGTAGGAGGAATCAATAAATGAATACGCCACTTATTTGAATTCTGGGAATACTGCTTATCCTAGCAGAAAGATAGCTCTTGTCAGCTCACTTTAAGGAAGACTTAGGAAGCAATTAATATTTTGAATCAAAAAAGATAGAAACGTGTGGAAAGGTCAAATATACAGGAAAGTGGCAGGGATTTTTCTAAGGAAAATAACCAGTGTCCTGGATCTGTAGATGAGAGCTTGTAGACTACCCCATGGGAGGTGCAATAAAAAAAAGTGACAGCTAAAGCTTTTCAGCCTTTCATTGCAAATGTCTTTCATTGCAATGTCTTTTGTCTTTCATATTCTTACTTTTTCAGATGATTAAATTCCTGCAGAATTCTTCCAATTTTGACTTTAGTTGGAATAGAAGTGTGTTGGATGTTGGCCCACTATCAACTGGGCTTCAGTAACCACTGTGTGTCACACAGGCTCTTAGCCACCTGCAGGCAAAGATAAAGGTCCACAGTGTTCAGAAATAATCACAAAGGTGAATATTTTAGGTGTCTGGTTTTGTTTTTTACTCAGAAAACTTTAAATGTATCTTAAGTTTCTTCAATTATATTCCTTGGTGGCTCAGCCTAAGTCTCCTTCAAAAACTGAGGAAGAATTTATGCCAGAACTTTGACCTAGAAACCCTAACAACAATGAAATTTCAGCTCCCAGTCTTGTTACCAGGTGGTGACGTTATATTTCAGTGAGTTATAATAATAATAATATAATAATAATAATAATAATAAGAAGAAGAAGAAGAATGAGTAGCATTTAGAGGGGCAAAGGCATGGAAGTAAACAAAGTGTTTTCCACCTTTCTAAAGCCTTGTAGCATTTTGATTTGTCTAGAATAACTAAAATTATTGAGAACCTATTAGTGTGTTTTGAGAAACATTGATGCTGATCTCATGTCATAGGAACAATGTGCAGGAATTCATTTCCTCAAAAGCTTACCAAGGCCAACAAGGAGAGGAGAAGAACCAAAACGTGTGGACGTATAGGATGGGAGGAATAACTCTATTATCTCTACATTCAATGTCTCTTACTAGTCCCTGAATTCGTTGCAGCAGCATTCATATTGGGAGTGAGAGGTGATAATAGGTGAGACAATTACAAGGTGCAGCTGTTTACCTTGGCTATCTAACTGCTAACCACCGATAATTAAGCAGCCAATTTAGTGCTCTATGACAGCTAGGTTAATGTAAATACTTTCAGCTGCTGTTAGCAGCCTTTACTCTGCAGAAATTGAGCTGCTGCTGACTCAGAAAGTTTCATGGTGACTCGTGAGACAAAAGGAGGTCACAATTTACTAAAAAGTTTCAGAAATACTACATTAAACTGCACCTTTTCTCAAATATTCAAGTTGTCTTCTGATTTTACTTCACAAAGCTTGAAATTTGTGGTTTGCTTTTACAGATCATAGGGTTTGTTCATACATTAACTCTGCCTATAATTAGGTGAGTGTAGATAGCAAGCACAGCAAGAAATTCAGCTTTCTTCTCTGTGGCTGGAATTCAGTCACAATAATGTTTTCCTGCATGGTAGCTCAGGTATTCACTGCTAGGTGGTTCAACAGCTTTATTTTTAATTTGGTCCTTAAAATCTGGTTTTGTCCCTCCTACTACTTATAAAAGTCTATGACAGTCATGTGAATACTGAAAATAAGTCTTAAATTTCTGTTCTTGATAAAGAATTTATCCTTCTGTGTCTGTCATGGTTTAACTCCAGCTGTTAACTAAGTGCCACAAAGCTGCTCACTCACTGTCCCACTCTGATGTACGGGGTGGAGAATCAGGGACAAACAAATGAAACTCATGGGTTGAGGTCAGAACACTTTTATAATCAAAACAAAGTAAAAAGAGAACCAACCAAACAAAAACATAACTACAACAACTAGAACAATTGTAATAAAAAGGAGGGAGAACTAAAGCCCAATAAAAACAGCACAACTGCTTAGGGCCTGCCAACCATTTGCCCAGCCCTTCCCCAAGCAGTGATTGGCCCCTCATGGGCCACTTCATCCAGTTTACATCCTCAACAGGATGTTCTATGCTATGGAAGATCCCTTTGCCAGTTTGGGCCAGCTGTCCTGGCCATGTTCCCAAATAAGATTTTGTGCAGCTTCTCACTGGCAAAGCCTGAGAGACTGCAGCAACGAAAAATCAGTGTATTACCAGCATTATTTTCTTACTTCATCCAAAACACATCCCTCTACCAGCTACTAAGAAGAAAATGAGCTCTCTCCCAGCTGAAACCAAAAGAAAATCCAGTCTCTTACGTTCAATTTCTCTGGGCCAGCTATTAAAGGAAAGCTTTGACATGTAGTTAGAAAAGTATTGTTAGGAGGAAATATTTTAGTGCTGTATCAGTACATCTCCCCCATAGCCCCCTCCCTGGTTCCCTGCTTTATAAGTTTTTCTAGAAGATTTTGGCTTGACTCACTGTCTATGATTTTGTAAGATCTCCTGATGTGGAATACAAGTGAACATTGTCTCTTCTGATGTGTTGGTATATAACCTCTAGGGAGCAAAAAGACTGCAGTTTAGTTGAGCCTCTGTAGCAGTTGCTCTCTTGTTCTCTATAGGGAGCTCTAGAATGGAAAAGGCAGCCAGTCATGCATGCTATAATTTACATCTGATTGATGAAAGGTTTAGATTCACAGGAACAATTTGCACTGGGGTTCCTGTGGGCATAAAACTGAAATATTTTGCCACTTCTATCCAGCATTAAGATTTCTCTTGATCAGTTTCATATCCTTCCATGTCAAGTTCATCCTTGGAATTAAGGCTTGAAGTTATATGTTTAGATGATGCAGTCTTTTTCCTGTGTTCAGCAAGGGAGTAAGTTAAGTTGTAGCTGAAAACACTGCCTTATAACAAAGAAATACATTTTCTTGGGGAAAACCATATCATACAGTATTTGTTATGCTTTCAAACTCAGTTAAAACTTCATTTATATAATAATCAAATATCTACACATTAATTTGCTAAGATCATCAGGAAAAACACAGTTTCCAAGCAAAATGCCAGCATAAAACAAAAGTTTTTTGAATTCTCAGAGTACAGGAAATTAGTACTTGTTAAGGAAATAGAACCAGGCCAATGAGTCAATTATCAGTAACTTCTCCAACACATGTACTAAATGAAATACTGTTAAACTTACTATTATGTAAAACTGTAGTTTAATTACTATCATACCCCAAATATAGCTCCTGTTGCCCAATGAATAACTACAACCACCACTAGGAAAATTTTTTTCTGTCCTGGCATGTACCACACTGAAGCTACAGAAGTAGAAAATCCTTGAAATTGAATGATTAAGGATAGTTGAGTTTGTTTGTTCTTTTCCCGAACTTTACTATTTCTGAAATATTAGGACACATTTAGGGGAAAAAGTAAATGAATCTGTGCAAAGTAAGAATAATCCAATAGTGTTGTTTGCAAAGTCATAAAATATTTGTTTTCACTTAAATGTGCCTTCAAAATGAAACACCAGAAAATTCTCATTCTTTATATATATTTCCAAACAAGCTAAACATGTAAATATATAAATTTGCTGTAAAACTTATTAATGGGTATTTGTTTACATATTTTTATCTCAATTATCTATGCCCATAGGACCCATACAATCAATTTTTCACTAAGTAGTTTTCAAAATATAATTACTCTTATGGGTAGGTCTATGAACAACAGTGTCATTTACACTATCGTTCACTAATTGCACTTCTAAGCCGTTATAATGAATTATACTTGTACATTCTTTACAAAGATCAGTTAATGCTAATCATTTCTATCACATATATCACTGAGAAGACATCCGTCTATAACAGCCTTTCCATTTACAGCCTCTTTCCCTTTTAATTTTCTTGCATTGTAAGAAAAGGCAGTAAATGAATGGTGTGTGTTCACACATTGTAAGCCCTGTAAACTAAGCAATAAAAGTTGGGATTTGAAATTTAGAAGATATGATTTTCTGTTTTTTAATAAATCTAAGATGGAAATTATTAGGTTTGTGATTATTGAATGTGCAGTTCTGGGACACCAATTCAGGAATTACTGGTCATGGGAATAACAGAAATAAACAGTAATGGTATGAAACTTGATGTATTTATGAATGGACTGTATAGAACAGATTTCTTTTCATGTTGGGTTACCAAATTGAACTCATAAGCCCATTTTTTGTGCTTTAACAAGACAGAGCAGTATCTGCTACAAAGCAAGGAGCTGAGTGTTTTTGTGTAACCAATCTATGGACTGCATTCCTACATGGAGGCAGTAAAAAGATTCCTTTGCAGGATGAGAGATGCTAAAATAATGAGCTTGTACTTTCATGAAATCCTTGTGACTTGACATGGAAGGTGTAATTTCTTAAGATGTGGGAAACTTTGCCAGCGATTTAGGTACAAGAAGCCCAGAGTCCCTGAGTGTGAAAAAACAGCTGCCACCTCTTTTCTCCCTGTTATCATCACAGAATATTAAGACAATGTTTCACTATTGCCTTACTGGAATTTCTAAGAAGTTGTGGCAACACCTATAGCAAGGATCTTAAAAGCGCAGAATGTACAAAAACTGAATTCATGTTGGTGTGTGTATCTAGGGTTAAACAATAAGCACTAACTGTTATCACAAGTTTTGTGGTTGGAATCCTCATAAAATTACCATGATACCGAAGCTACTAGTGTCTTTCTCACATTTTAGTTTCTAAGTGCTAATAGTGGAAACTGTGTATGAAAATATCAGAAATATGAAACAAGTGTCTCTTTTTAAACATAAAGAAAAACACAGAAAAAAAGAAAATTGGTTTTTCAACACCAAAATTGCAGCTTAATATAAAAGAAAAGTTAATGATTCACCCAAAAGACCTATGGTTTAAAAACACACTTTGAAAGGGTGTGGGAAATTCTTTGTGAGAAAAGTACAATATAAGAAAATGAAATACAACAGAGTTTTATAGAGTTTGAGTAGTGTGCCTTCCTCGAGAAGAGTCACACTCCTCACAACTAAGTAACTGAACCATCTTGTTTTACAGATGGAGAGAAAAGGGACAATAGTACTTAAGAATTCTTTTATTTTGTATGAGTTTAATACCTCTAGTGGGTGTTTCCTCACAGACATTCCAAAGACAAGTTTTAAATGGTGCAGTTTCATTAACCACCTTACTACATCAATTTTATCTACAGTTTTTTACATGTATTCAGTAGATTTTGGCATTTTCATGTAGGATTTTTGGAGTCTATTAAGTAAAACTAGGGAATCATCATGCTGGCAAGCCCACATTCTCTCCAGTTCATGTGGAAAACTATAAGAATAATTATTAGAAAATAATGATCTGATAACTGATGAATTTCCTAGCCATAAATAGAAGATAAAGTGATAAAGAGAAAGAAAATGAGAAAGCTACCTTTGCACAAAAAGGGAGGAAGGGGCTGTGCAAATGGACCGTGAACAGCCCCTGGGAGATGAAGTAAAGAAGCTCTACAGCAGACTAATTGCTGAAGGGAACCTGGTTGAAAGAGGTACTGCAAATCCCAGGAACAGCCTGATTCTTGTAGCTGAAATCTGTTTGACAACAAGAATACAGTGGAAAAAAATCCCAAGAATACAGCCCTGGAAAAATATCCCAAAGAAGAGCTTTTCCTTGAACTATCTGCCAGCTGCCAAACTATGAAATGTGGATCTTATTATATATTATAAATCAATTTTATGGGAGCAAGGAAAAAAATCCACCATTATTTTTTATATCAGGAGAAATCTATAAAACATTGAATTCTTAGGATTTATACTACAGTTTTGTCCTTGTACTTATGACTTTTTTTTTTTTTTTTTTTTTTTTTTTTTTTAGGTATTAGGTATAGAGATTTTCCTCAATATTAACATCTTGAAGCAAGTATTCTGATAGAGAGATCTCAGTTGAACTATTCAGTGTTTTGCGAGTTTAAACTGGATGGGACTGCATTCCCCTGGGATGGGTGGCAGAACATTCTGTCCTATGTACACTGCATTTGCCTTTGTTTCTCTACCCCAGAATCTGTAGCCACCAAATATGAAGTATTATCAGAATGGGTAAAAAAAGTATATGGAACATGCCTGGGGTCCTTTGGTGTCTGAACCCACAAAGCACATGAGCACATGAGTACAAAACAAAACAAAGCTTTATTCTAAAGTTAGGTAATTGACAAAGTAGCTGAAAGTAAGGGGTGAGTGAAGAGATAATAGACAGCGCTTTAGCTACACACATACATTTCCACGGAATCTGATTTTTCTCCTGCTCTAGAGCCCTGCACTATTTGGTGCAGATCCATGGCTGTGAAAAGTCCTCTCCTATGTCTAGCCCTCATCTGTTTCTGTTACCCACTGATTATCTGTACCAAGCCTCTAAAGGACCTACTGTCAGTGCAGACAGTACTAGTTTCAGACTATACTTTCAGGCACACTGTGTGAAGGCAGACAATTTTATTCGTTGGAACAGCTCTAAAAGCAGCCTTACTAAATAGTTATAGTCATTAACCCAGAGTTTCAGCACTGTAACTTCATTTTCTTTGTAGTTCATAGGTCTAGTTAACAGGAAATAATCCTAAGAATGTTCAAAAGATGTTATGTCAAAAGTATATCTAGTACAGCACCTTGTCTGTTACACAGATGGGTAGTGGATTCTTAAGGAAGACAATAAGAACATACAGGATTGCTTTCACTCCAGCATTTTCAGCAGTCAGTGCTTTAGGGCTTACAAAAGTGAGAGGTTGCAGCTGGACTGCCATGTTTAATAACTGCTGATGTACCTATTCTCTGTCAGCTAGTCTAGTCATTCTCAGAAGTCATTTATGCTGCTAGAGATTCAGAAAGAAAATCTGCAGGTCCACAGCATATCATGTGCTGTAAAAAGCACAACTTATTTTTTAAAAAAATCTATTGTTTGATGATGTAACTGAGTGTTTGTAATTTTAATTCTATGACACATTATGACTTATTCCAATCTCTCTTTTTCCCTCTGTTCATGCCTTTGGATTTCTATTATATGGCTACTCAGACATGCTGTCTGTGTCAGGTCCTATCTGCTAAGCTTTTTCTCTTTTAAAGTACTCCCATGCTTCTGACTATTCCTTTTCCTACTTTTCTACTGCTATTGTATTTTTTTCCTTAAAAAAGGCAGATGAGAGTTATATGCTTTATTGATTAAGTGGAGGCATTTCTTGAATAGTGCACAATGATGTCTTCTGTTTTACTGTAAATTTCTTTTATTTTTCTACCTTCTCTATGACCACTGCCAATCTGTTCATGTCACTGCCTGACTGGCTTAGTGGATGAAGGTGTTTATAATTCAGTAAGGCTTTTGGAATGGTCTGAAGTTGTCAAAGTGCAGGTCAGATTCATTCAGAGGTGCAGAAAATTGTCATCAGTAGCAGAAAGTCCATCTGGAAGCAAGTCACTAATTATGAACCTTGTGGTGTCCACCTGGGGCTGGTAGCTGGGCCAACACTGCCAAACACTTTTATTGTGTGGGGACCTGGGTGGTGGGGAAGAGTGTGCCTTCAGCAAGTTTGCAGAGGATGTGAAACTGAGCAGTGTGTAGAAAACAGGCTGAAGAAATGGAGCTGAGATGAATTTCATTATTCAAGGAAGGTTTACAAAGGGAAATGCCAAATCCTGCCCCTGGGAACAGCAGTCCCAGTACACACTAGGGGCTGGCCTGCAGTAAAGCTGCTCAGCAGAGGACTCAGTGCCTTGGTGGACAGCAAGCTCATCAGGTACAAGAAATGCATTATCACAGCAAAGAAGGCCAATAACAGAATCACAGAATCATTAAAGCTGCAAAAGACCTCTGAGATTGCAGATTCCAGCCTTTGAGCAATCACCACCTTGTCAACCAAACCACAGCACAAAGAACATCCTGGGCTGCCTTAGGGAGCCCATTACCAGAAAGCTGGGAGAGGTGTTTGCTGTCTGCTCATCGCTGGTGAGATACATCTGGACTGCTTGGTCCTGTTCTGGATGATTAAGGAATTGGAGCATCTTTCATGCCACTTAGTAAGGTTAAAAGGTTATTTGTTTGACCTCAAGAAGAGAACATAAACAGTTTTGTAATTCTGCAATGTCTTCAAAATCTTTCCTGAGTGGCAACCAAGAATTTATTTTGATTATTCAACCTGCATTCTTCATAACCAGTGCTTTGAAATGCATCTGCTATTTCATCAGTTGGTCACTCAGTGAATCAGTGAGTCATACCCTGTTGTCAATTGGCTGGGTATTGACAGGATAAAAAGAAAGCTTGTAGGAAATAGCCTGGGGATCCCGGTGGATAGGTTGAATATGAGTCACCATGGTGCCCTCACAGCAATCTAGGCCTATTGCATAGGGCAAAGATGAAGGGAAGGGGTTTTTCTTTCTCTTCAGCACTTTTGCTGCTGCTCTGATTTTGTGCTCTGCTAAAGAACTTGTGACATGGAAGGTACAGCTGGGAGAGGTGAGTTTATTTGGCCTTAAGGAAAGAAGGCCCTGGGAGGGCCTTGCCACTGGCTTGAAGTACCAGTGGGACATTATGGGGTATACAGAGCCAGAAACTTCTCAGAGGTACAGAGTGGAAAGATCAGAGCTACAACAAGGGAAATTCCAATTAGGCTGTGAAAAGTTGTTTTGTTTTGTTCCACCAAGTGTAATCAGATGCTGGAACAGGCTGCAAAGAAGTTTTGTAACTGTCATTCCTGGAGATATTCAAAATTCAGGCATACAAGGCTGTGGCTCGCATGATCTGACTTCAAAATAGTGCAGCTTTAAGTGGGAATAGATAACCTTTCATTCTAAATTATTTTGAAATTCTGTAATCTTTCTGTACCTATTTCTAGCCAGAAAGAGATACAGTATGTGGAATAATGTTGGGTCATCTCATTGCTTTTTCACCTCAATATTTACCCCATTTTTAAGATTAGTTTAAGAAAGCCTGTCTTCATTCAGAATATTGTTTGCTGTCTTTTAATCAATAATGAATTCTTAAAAGTATCTTCTACTTTATCGCCCAGGTTTTGCAGTTTCATTTTAAATCCTTTGGTGAGGAACATCTATCCAAGAGATCAACCACATCATACATCTCAAAATCCTAGAAAAGATTTGTGAAGCACCCATTTACAAAAAGGCTGGTTTCTAGTGCTCCCTGTGTTTACTAATGTATATAATTTTAATTTGTAACACTTTGTTTGATAAAAAAGTCAGTCCTTAGCTCCCAGATCACCTCTAGAGACATTTTAATGAATTGCCATTATTAAATGCCATCTCCCTTTCCCTTGTACAATAGCAGATTTAAACAGTCATTTAAAGACCACTGCTAATATACCAGCAATTTTATGTGTGAATTCTTTTAAAAATATATGTGGTCACTCCTAAGTCATGGTGATTTTTCTCTACCCAACTAATCAATTTGTTCAAAATATCTCTTGCTTTCTCTCAATTTGAGATAGTATCTTAGACTTTTCCCTGTCAAAGAATTGCTATGATAAATAATTTTCTTCTTGATTCTCTAGTGAACATGAGATGTTGTATTCATGGGGTGAATGCTGACCTTGCTGAAGTCAATCTGAGTTTTAATTTTAGGAATATAGGGTTCAGCCTTGGCGCATATCCATTGACAAATACTGTGTATTTGTGCTTGGAATCCTTGATTATCTACATTCAAGCCAGTTCTGTCTGAATAAGGATACAGCAAACCAGAAGGCAATTTTTTTTTTCCAAATATATTGTTTAAGATATGTGAGTAAAATCCAATAATTAAAAAAATGCTGTTAGGTATAATGCTGTAAATGCTGAGGATTTATGTTACAGTCTGCCCCTGATGTAAACTGACTGTGTGAGGAGTCAAAGCTACTCTAGAAATCAGTGAGGACTGGGATGTTCTGCATATATTCTATTCTTTAAGACCACTCAAACTGTTGAAAAAGCAAAGCCAGATTATTGAGTATTTAAAAAAAGATAGAATAATATAATCACAATCTAAATTAAGCCTAAATTTTGCATTGTGCCCTTTATGCACAGTTATTATCAAGCAGCAAGCTGTGTAAAATATGGAAACAAGTTAGTAATATACCAGCAAATAGCCTACAAAATAAAATGAGTAATTATAGCATGTACTTCAAAATAGAAAATAGGGTTATTTTAAAGTAATACTTGACACTGAATATTTGTAAGACCATGCAAAATAGAAGATTAGTCAAGAGGAATTGTAGTAAATCAGCTTATTATAAAAGACAAAGGAAAGCGTTTGCTTGGAAATAAGAAAGAAATATTCATACATGTAAGGATTCTACTGCAAGGAGGCACAGGAATCAGGAGATCTGTATAATCTGTGCATCATTCAGCATGGAAGCTAGTACAGAAAGAAAGGATCATTAATTTAAGCATTTAGGGAAAATGTTAGGGTTTGTATTAGGTTTTGCCTTGTCTTTCTCAATCCTGTACTCCACCATCTCCTTCCCAAACTGCATACAATTAGCAGTTCTGTATTCTAATCTCTCCCTTGCTGCTTAAAATTATTACTCCTTTATTTCAAATATGGCTTCTTATCCTCTGCTCTGCTAACTGGCTTTATTACCCTCGACCCCTTCTTGCCTCCACTGCAGGCAGCTTGACATTTTTACATCAGCTAATCCTCACTCTTCACACCCTTCCCTTCTCCTCCCCCACCCTGCATTTGCTTCCCTTTCCTCTTTTGGTGTATTCAGAGCTGCAGAGAGCTTTTCAGCAGATATTCCAACCCCTGGAGAAATTAAAAGAGATTGAAACACAGCACAAGAGCTAGGGGTGTTTTCTTCTGGACTGCCAAAAGCATAAGGTAACATTCAGAATGAGGTCACTGTTCCATGATCTCATTTGGAATTGGATTTGCTTATGGGGCATAGGAAGCCTAGTAGGAAGAGCATATTGTTTTGGTAGTTAATATTACATCCACAAACTGTGAAAAAAAAATTAAGCATTTACTTTCCTCCCCTAATTTATAAATTCATGTGTCAGGAGTTTAAAAGAATTATGAGAAGATAATAAAACAATGGCTTAAATTAGACATGAGCATGGCTTAAGCTTGGCATGGACTGGACTCACAGCAGTCAAGTGTACAAGGCACATATGTACAGAGGTGCCAAAACAAAATGAAAGTTTTGAGAAAAGTATTTTGAAGGATAACTGAAAAGAATAGCAGTGGTTTTTGTGCTAAGCAAAGCAAGAGAGCATTGGCAGGAGAAAGCATGGCATGAGTGGGTACCTCAGAAACTTCCCTGCATGTAAGGTGCTGCCAACAGGCTGTTCAGGAGGAATGAATGTATATTCCTTCCCCTGAAAAAGACAGAAATAGGTATTCTATGTCACAAAGAGCCTATATAATGTAAGGAACAGGAAAACAAGGTACACTGGAAAGGTCTACCTGCTGTCAATTAAATTTGGAAATATCATCAATAATTCTGTCCCTCAGAAGCATTTTGACCTAGGGTACTTCACAGGTCTTTGCAGTGATTTGAAGGAGAAGTTAAACAGCCATTGTATTAACTTTGAAACTGGTAGTGCAAAACAAGGCAGGTTGTGAAATAAAATGTGTGTAGGAGCAACAGCAGTAGTAGCAGAATGTGGATAAACTTTGTTGTTAACCTAACTAGTGAGTGTAAAGAATTAAAAATCACAGAGAGAAAGAAATTCAAGTGCAAAGAGAAAAAGCACCCTGATGAGCTTTAGACATAGAGCAAAATTTGCAATAAACCTCCAGAGGGGCTGAGTGATCCTCATCTTCAGTATGAGCAGAAAGAAACCCTGGTGGAAGGAAGACATTTGACCAGAAAAATATCTGTTCCTGTGATTAAACATCATAATCATAAATCCAGAGGAAGTGGCAGAGATAGGGTTAGATTTGTGACTTTTTTTGTGAGGACACTTTTGCAAATTTCTTACCATTATTTTTGAAGCGAATATATCATTTCTATTGACTCTGTGGGTTCTAGGCATGCCAAGTTTTGGAATGTATATTTTTGAAACTTCATTAGAAAAGCTAATAAATACATTTTATTTTTTATTTTAATACGTTAGAATTATATCTTAAATATGCATTTTAAACTAGATCTTTCTGTGTCATAAATCATATTTCACTCTTAAGAAAAAGATATTTTATGAAAATTTTCACTTATAATGAAAAGCTGTATTACTGCTGTAAAGAAAAATATTCCATGTTAGTCATGCAGGCTGCAAAAAAAGATCCAGCAAAACTCCTTTCTGCCTGAAATCAATAATAAAATAAGTTCATTTCATACAAACACACATCTAAAGCTTTCATGACAGTCTAAAAAATCTAAAAATGCCTGCAGAGGATATGAGTTTATTGAATTTTCTTACTTTACTGTTTCATAGACTCTACCTTAACCAGATAGTATAATCTGATTGTATCAACCTAGAAGTATATAGGATTTTATTTTAATGTTAAAAAGGTCAATAGCTTTGGAACTTAAATTCTTTCTGTCTTCTATACTGCACTAGAATCTCAGTAGTGAAGTATTACCAGATAACTTTAATAAAAAGAGGTTGGATTTTATAAACTGAAATTTACTTATTCATTTCCTATATATACAGTTAAATTCTTTAGATAAATGCTTTCTAAGTATGGGGCAAAGCAATATATACTTTATTGAATGATGAAGGAAATTTATATTAATGCGGTTGATATAGAAATAAAATTTCTTCCCAAGCATTTTTGCTGTAAAACTATTATTGAATATTACATCTTTTTATTACCTCAGATGATATTCCAACATTTTATTGCTTTATTCCAGCTCTGAAAATGTTTTAGTCTTACCAAAGACACGTTCTGCAAAGTTCTGCATTGAAGCACTTTTGGTTTGGAATTTGAGTTATATTTTAAATTTTGGTAGCAGATCTACCATTTGCTGAACCAGGCCAAGGTTTTCAGTTGGTCTGCAGAATAGATTCATTCTGAAAGATTTTTTTTAGACTTCCATGAAGCTTCTGAAAATCTGGATCACATTAGAGGTAAAGGCTTAGGCATTTTCAGCACCAAAGAAGAAGTTTGCAATCATTTTCTGTAGTACAAATGGGCTTATTTAGCACTCCTGTTATGGAAAAGATTCTACAATAATAATACTACTATTATAATACCATTTCTGTAATAATAGCACTTCTGTTATAAAACACCATTATTATAGAAATGCTATTATAAGACAAGCTCTGTTATTTAGAATTGCTTCTGCAATAAAAGTGCTAAAAAGTCTGCTTGTATTACAGAAAATTATTGCAAATTTTTCTTGCCTGGCAGTGAAATTTTTCATTCTGAATCTTGTCTGTCACTGTTGGAAAGCCATTCTCATATGTACTCTGAAGCCTCTGTGAGTTACTCAACAGTGTGTATTTAAAATAGGGAATTACTGAATAGGCAAATGGAAAAAAGGCCAGTTGTCATTTATGCCATCTTCCATGCTCCTAATGCCCTGCTCACTTTTTGTCATAGACCACAACTCTTATGTGGAAAGTGCATGCAGGCTCATAGAGTAGGTTTTACCACTGTGCATTAGGTAGAGGAGATGACATAAAAAATATGTATGGAGAAAGGGAGCAAACTGTTTTGTTTCATCCTGTTCATTTTTCCACTTTTGAGCACAGTTCACAAGAAGCAGCTTCCAGTTTTTCCATTTGACTTTGTACTGTACTCTTATGCACATAATATTCAACAGGAGGTAGATTCAACAGGAGTAAAATTCAGTCCATGGAGAAAGAGTCCTATTAAATACTTTGAACCAATTAAACCATTAGAGTCAGAGGTCCTTAATGAATACTCAGCCTAAGGACCAGCCTGCTCTGATCATCATCTCCCATTCACAACCCACCACCAGTGGGTGCATTCCAAAGCCATAATGAATATCTGCCTTTTGGGAGGAAGGCAACAAAAGGAAGAGCAAAAGGAACAAAAGGAACCCTCTAATTCTACCCCTGGTTCCCCCACCTCCTCTGTTTTCTTTAAAAAAATTTCTTTACCACTACTGTAGCTGTTCTAATGCACTCTCCACTTCCTTCATTGCAACCACCAATCCACCAGTCCACTGCACGCAGAGCAGAAATTCTCATGGGTAAGGCATTTCAGAAAAATATTAGGACAAATTTCTGAGTTTAGGCCTCAGACAGTCTTTGCCTAATCCATTAATTTTTGTGTGAATGAGTTACCTATAATTATTTTGGAAATTTTTGGGTCACAGTGTGAACTTTTTGTTAAGGACACTAAAGAGTTGGTGCCCAGAAATTTCTTTTACCTTCACGTACACTCTGACCCAAGAACTCTCTTGTTTGTCTTTTCCATGCCCATGCAAAATCCCAAAAACATGACATCTGTTTCACGTCCTGGACAAGGATCATCTAGAAGGTAGAAATTCAACATGAAGTCTGTGGAACTGCATCAGTCATATGCCAGAAGAAGATTCATCTTCTAGGTTTCTGATTTTTGTTATAGCTGGTTTTTGCTAAAAACAATGAGCCTCAACACTTGAATTAATCCTAATTTTTTTCTTTTCTTTTTTTTTTTTTTTTTTTCAGTTTACAGTTCCTCTACCAAGGAAATGTCATTACCGTAATTGTTCCTCTACTCAAAATTTCAGTGTAATAGTATTTCTAAAAAACATGCAAATCTAATCTTGAATTTTGCCTTGCAGTTCTCCAAGAATGTAATTTGGGCGTGAATTGGAGCCATTAGATAGCAACAATATGATTATTACTGTGCTAAAACTTTTCCAGTAGCATAAGGAGAACATTAGGTCTTTCTCATTTAAAAAATTTAAAATTTTTCCTTACTCTCTGTCACCAATTAATTTTTTTTTTAAATTGTACCATGAGTTTCATCAGACTAAAATTTTATTTTTGATTATTTTAAAATCAGTTTTGTTATTTAGTGGAAGGAAAAAAGAGCTAGTGAGTTTTGATGCTCTTTTGCACTCCTGTAAGTTGCTAAAGGCTTTGTTTTTACACAGCTAAATACATTACTTAGTCCATAGAGTTTATTAGTGCCTTTGGGTACCATATTTTCTTGAAAATAGCATACACTTTTGTGCTTATTTGTATCTCCTAATGCTTAAGTGCTTGTGCTCTCTTTTGTGTGTTATTTTTCAGTTGATACTTACCAGTAACTTGCATTGGGTAACATCTGCTGTTTTGGTTCTTCATTGCAATAGCTCCCTTAAGACTTTTAGTACAAAAAGTGACTTTATTGTTAGCAGCTACACTACTACAAAGACAATCTTGTGGTAGCAGTGGAATGGTCCCTTTTTATTGGTAGATCCAAGAAAAAGGCTCTTTCAAATAATATTTTGCTCAAAATGTTGAGGTTTTGGTAAAGTAAAGATTTCTATTTTAAAAGGAAGAAAATGTTGCATAGCCTCAGGTGAAAAAAAAAAAAACCAAACATGACCATTTAAAAAAAAAATTCAGGTATTTATTTTTGAAATCTGTGCAGTGGAAATGTTGGCTACTTTTGGTATTTAAAAACAAAGCACTTATATTTTCTATTTCAAGCATACACTTTTCATTTAAAATGAAGTATAAACAAAAGAGCTAGACAACCCCAGCACAAAATACTTATTTTTAATCTTAAGAAAATTAGAATATTTCAGATTTTCTGTTTTTCTGGAAAAAGAAGATAGGCTGGTGTAAGGATGCAGTTGCCTGTCTCAAAACACTGTCCCCATAAGAGAAGCCTCCGCAGCAGAACTTGACATCAGTGCAGACAGCAACAGGAGGATGCTCATCCCAGGCCTGGTGAGGCAGATCTGGGTGAGGCATCCAGACAAAAATTCCCCCATGGCAAACTGTGGGACAGGCAGTGAGTGCTTGTGCACAGCCCATCTCACACTGTGGGAACAGCCCCCACAGCCTGTGCATAGCCAGGGCTGGACAGTGCAGGAGTGGGACCTGCAGAGGAGCCACTCTGGGACCCCTCCCCACTGAAGGCCAGGGTGAAGAAGGACCAGTGGGACACTGCAGGAATCCACAGGGGATGATATCTATTGCTTAATGTCTCTCTCTCTTCCTCTCTTTCTTTTTCTTCCACCCCTCTTCTCTCCTTTTTCCTTCTATTTCTCTACCTCTCATTTACTGTTAAATAAAATCTGTACTATTGAGTTCAGCATGTGGTCTTGTTTGCACCTCAGCTTAGGGAGAAGCATCCATTATAAGTGGATCACACCAATTGGTCAGAATAAAATTTTCCATTATTGCTTGTTTACCTATCAATTCTAATCCAAATTAAATAATCCCTTTTATTGTCACTAGCCTAGTGAAGCCCTGGCTATGGATATGGCATCTGTATGGCACTCTGATCATGTCCCTGTAGTTCTCAAATTTAAAAATTACGGGTTTTTTGTTTTCATCCTTCATTCATTTTCTAAGTTATCATACCAAACCCAAGAAGTTCTGGCACATCTGTACTAGAGAGTACACTCTTCCAACACCCAAGCCTCAGGACAGTTCAGAGATTTCCTCTCAGAACAGCTAAACTCTGGAAGTGCCTGCATTCAACTGGTCAGGTTGTGCCTCCTTAAGGTTTAATAACTTCTCATGATAACTTTGGCAGTTCAAACACATGGCATAAGTTTCCAGATTCTCTATTTTCTCATGAATAGCAAGGTAGATAGATATTTCTTTAGTAAAGTTTATGAAAACTCATTACTAAACCTGCAAGGTGTCTGCTAGGTTAGGTCTTACAGGTATGTCCAAAGCACAGACATGAAGAGGGAGCAACAATTGTCTGCTTTTACTGAAAAAAACGGTGGTAGTAGCCATGGTGTTGCTATCCACCTTTTTCATAGCAGCCTAGCAACTACAACTTACACACATGAAGTAGATCTGGTTCTTCCCCTTTTCTGCTGACAGGTTTAAATCTGAAACAATTCACCTCACAGGAGAGTGTCCAGCTTAGCAGTCTACCTGGCAGGTTGGGTGATATCATCCTCCATCCTCACACAGCATTTTAAACTTGAGCACAAGTTATGCACTAACACAACCATGAGTTCCAAACTGAGATTTGTCTGTTTCCCATCCCATTTGGTCTTCTTCTTAAGTAAGCAAGAGACCAGAAGCTTTTGATAAATATTTCACCAACCCACCTATCTTTATGGGTTCTGACATCTTAGTTTGGTGTACAAATAGGTGCTTAAAGTGAGAAGAAACATGGAGGATTTGAAAAAAGAGATAAATAAGACTTCTTTTTTGAAAAACAGTTTTTTAGGGAAGCTGAGCTACTACAGACAACTTTGGTAGATGACAGAATGCATCATTTTGTCTTGCCTCTGTTCTATTAAAGGGAAGCCTTTACATAGGATAAGCATAAAAATAAGACTATATCTTGTTTTCAAAAGAAGCCACTCAAATAATTTGGTACTAATGCTCATGGAATATTGACAGGATCAGGTATCCAAATTTCAGCCCCCCCCACTGTTTTAATACAATTTCTAGAGAGATTGTGTTGCTCAGCATCTAGTTTAAAAGTGGAACAATTATTCACCTTGTGCCAGAATAGGTAGATGCTCTCAGGGGTAAAATCAAGCAAGCCAGAAAGAGAACAAGCAGGTAACTGCCCTGAAAACCATGGCACAGGGGAATTTCATTACTGAATCTACCTTTTCACTGTGTCATCCCCATCATTCTGTTTGTTCTATAGGGGCCCTGATAATTAATGGCAGCTTCTTAACCAGTGCTCTGCACAACGAGAATTGTGTAGTCTCTTGCCATACCCAGGGTACAGGGGTGTTTCTTTGGCTCTTAAACAAGCAAAGGGGTTACTGCTGCCTTTTCCATGAGAAAGCCAATTTTGGCTAGGGATGCTTAACTCTTTTAAGAAACCGTAATTTGCTTGTTATTGCTAAGATAAGAGAATCTGAAGGGAATGGGTGGACTTAACGAGGCTTAAAATAAGTGTGTTCATGTTCCTTAGATCCAGATTGTTCTACAATAGCCTTTTAGAGATCATCACTCTGGTCATACCCTCCACTGCAAATTGTTGCAAGTCCTCCCTGGTAAATTGTGGCCCAGTGTTAAACACTGTGTCAGATTTTCTTTGTCTAGCAAAAATATGTTCTCATAATCACCTGTTCAACTGCAATGGAATCTAGTAATGCTATCTCAGGAAAATTTAAATCATAGTCTGGAATTAATACATGCATCTCCCTAGTCAGTTTAAGTAAATAAAGGACTACTTTACTCCAGGGGACAATTTATTCTGTGCCACCATAGAGGATTCTTTGGACTGTCAGAGCCTGTATTTTTGCACGTGTAACAAAGAACAGATAAATTCTCCAATGGCACTATTCAGGAACAATATCAAATGTGTCTAGTCTGTCTCTGGGAGTTTTCAGTCCTTTGATTTATTTTTCAGTTATCTGTTTTAAAATATTTTTTCAGTAGCTTTGGCAACTTCTCATTTGGATAAATTGAAGTTCCTGTATTAATTCAGGCCTTGATTTTGTTTTGGGGCTTGGAAAATTCTGTTCTGGCTAGGCTGTACTAGTAATAATCATATCATCATCCTGAACTGCTGCAACCTACATTTTTTCTGTAGTGGGACAGTTATAAAAAATAGTTTGATAGTAACTCAAGGTTTGGATTTCATTCAAATGAAATTTTATCAAATGCTCTAGAAAATATTCATGTGGCAACCAAGTTTCCCTCAGCTTGTAATTGGTTTGCAAATCATCAGTTTTTAATTTAAAAATCCATACTTTCAGGGTGGTGCTTTGCTAAGCTGACCTTGGTTCTGTGCTGCATTGTTTATAGTTGAAACTGGTCTTCTGTAAATAAAGACATGAATCTTTTTTTGTAATGGGCTAAACATAAACCCAATTTCTTTGCACTGGACTAAGGTTTTGTCAGTGGCCAAAGTGAGTAAAATGCTGATTTACAATTCTGACCATATTGATTTATGAGAATTTTGCCAGTTCACTCCTTTGACCAATGTGTAATCAGCTTATTTTGCACTTTGATACTGAGTTGCCTTGGGTCTGCACCTCTGCACAGCAGTCAGTTTAAGATTTTAGTTCAATAACCTGGTCTTCTATTAAAAAAATAGAGCAAATGAAATGAAACAATAATGCCTGTGGCCTTTTAGTCTGGGAGCAGACATGTTACCATTTCATGTATTTAAATTTAAGGAAAAAAAACCATCCTCCTTTGTTTTCCCAAGGAGTGCTTGCAGCCTGTTCTTTTAGTTAATTTGGTTTCTTCTGCCTAAGTCAAGCTTTTATAGGAACCTGAACAGTGGACTTGTTAGATTTCCAGCTGCTCTCTGTTCTTCAGAGCTTCTCAATGCATTGCTGAGAAGTCTTCAAATTTCCCTGTGTTTGTTTTGACTCCTTTACCTGTCAATAGTGTCATGCTTTTGATGAAGAGAAGGCTTTGTATCTGCAAATTACTGCTGCAATTTTTTTCTCTAGCAGTTTACTGTCTACCTTCAGCTCTGTTTTGCAGATATTTTTAATTATATTTTATTACCTCATTCTTTTCTTTTAATGCTGGTAACACTGTCTTTGACATCCCACTGCCTCATTGCTCTGATGCTCAGCTTAAAGTTAATAAATGTCCCATTTACTTTCAGGTTGACAGTCTATTTATCTTCTGATGATGGGCAATACTGCCAGAAAAAAAGCCATCCAAGGAAGTCATGCTGCAGTTAGCCTCTCTGGCTGTGCTGTGCATACTTGACTGGTGTCTGCAAACTTTCATACACTGATATTAATGAGTGCATGTCTTTAATCTTTTTTCATCTGACAGATATTGTGCTATTTTTCATAGACTGTGTAAGTCTGTGGTCTCGACCGAAGTGGCTTTGATTTTGTGCTATTATGCCTTAGGTATCTCTTCTGTAGTCTGGCTTTTCAGTCTTATTTATACTTTAAGATACTGTCCATTTCCATAAGCATTATTCTTGAGGGAATGTGATTCCTGCTGCTTAGCACATTCTGCTTATGATATCAGGTTAATCCGTGTCTCCCATCCATCCTGGTAAGACACACAGGGTTGGGGCACGGACCTGAAAGCTCCCCTTTGCTCATTCCTAGTTTGAAATGGTGAGCATGGTCTCTGTCAGTGTTTAACCCCACCTGTAGAAGGGTGAGTAGCCTGAGTCAAGCTCTGTTCTCAGTAGGCAGTCTGCATGTGGCCAGTCTGGTTTTAGAGATAAAGTAGAGAAGCTGTATGGATGCAAGTCACACTGTGCCATTTGACCATAGGACCAGAAAATGGTCTCCGGTCCCTGTAATTCCTAGCCTAAAACTAGCCTTTGAGGTCCTGTTCCATAATTTCTTCCCCTGGCCAAATTTTATTAACAATCTGGTCTTTATCACACACTGCACAAGTTAAGACTAACATCTAAATAAAGTAAAAATTCTTTGCACTTTAGGTAACTTTCTATTTAACATATTCCCCTCAGAAGACAGAACAGTACTCAGATTTTTGCAATGTAGTTTCATAGTTGGCATCTTTTATCTGAACTAGCTGAAAATTACTGAGCACATGAAATGCATTAAAATCTGCTGTTGTCAGTAATAGGGTTATTTTTTGATGGTATTCTCTGACATGGGCAATTGACATTGATTGCAAATGCAGAATGAGACAATCTGATTCTCTTTGTCAGTTGTTTTCATTCACTGACCTGTCAAAAACTGGACCTTCTTGACACAGTTTTAACTCAGTAATAAGTATTCTCTTCTCTGGAACTATTTCAAATTGTGTACCAGAGATTTTCAATTCTCCAGTTGCACGTTCTTCCACTAGCAGTTACTTTTGTTTTGCAATTTCTATTTATTTTATGGTGCTCAACCAGGGTCTCCAAGCACTGGGCATTATAGTACTCAGTTATTGCCAATAATCTGCACAACAAAACTGTGTTCAATGCACAGATCCCAAATCATGCTACCAGTCTGAAATGTTCTTTTTGTGGAGGATCATGTTTCAATCTGTAACTGATAAAATAATGAGGAGGGTACTGCATTGCATTAAGTCATATTTCAGTTCAGTAAGGCTGGGAAAAAAATGGAAGCTTTCCACATCACTGCATCTGAACTGCAAATGGATCATCAATTTTAATTCCCTACAAAATAAAATAGGAAAAATTGATTTAACAGAGATATTTCTTTTATGAGTTCTCTTTCAGCAGTTACATTTGAGAAGTGAAATGTTATACTGAACCAAAATTTGCTTTGATTTGAAAATCTGTAAATACAGAATACTTTGATGTTTCTAGGCTAGGAGCCTAGCTTTCCTAAGTTCACTCTATTGCCAACAGAGGGAGGCAGGCATTTCCTGAGGGGAATTATTTAAGTACTCGAGCTAATAATGCCATTTGAATTCACCATCCCAAACCAAGATGATTATTAACTCAAGCAGTGCTTTCTGCCTGTAAGGAAACACATAATATAATCCAGCCTTCCCAAACAGAAGATTTTACAGACTCATCTACTTTCTTGGTGTTTCCTTTGGGATTAGTTTAGCTTAGACATTTAGATGTCAAGATTGCATAGTCATTGATATGCTGGCTAAACATTGTTTAGGGTTCCACGTGGGCATTTCTATACTGATAGGCAAATCCATATTGATTTCATTTTGTAGGGTGGGAGAATTTATTCCTTACTTTTGTGACATATCATATTAATGACTGGGAGAAGCTAATGTTTTTGTTTATTCTGTCTGTGAATTTGTCACAGCTCCCTGTGAAAATTTATGTTGTATTGGTCATTTAATGACTTGTTTTATGGATGTTTTAATTCAACTATGTGAGGAAGCACTTCTTAAAAAACACACAAGCAAAAACTCCAAAGCCCCCTCCCCCTTTATTATAGCAGAAGTGTCAAGAAATGCATTAGAATATAATTGTTATTGAGGCATGATCCAAAGATGTGTGACCATAATTTCACTTCCCTGGAGAGGGTTGGTCAGTTCACTGAAGTATGGAGGATATGAGTGATTCATCACTCCTTGCCACCATGCATGTGTTGTTATCAAAGCAAATAAAGTTGTACTGCTGTCTGGGGAGCAGAAGTTAGGAAGTGTAGTTGATAAGAGTTTCATATGGGGTTATTGCTATGTGGTTCATCTATAATTGTAATTATTTTATTGCTTTTCACCTCTTTTTTAACTACAAATGATGTATTGTGAAATAAGAAAACCAGTCTAGTCAATTACTCCATTTTATAATAAATTACTTTCTGTATTTTATTTCATGGACAATTGATTTTTCTGGTAGTACAGATAGATGTCTGAACTTTTTGTTGGTAGCTAACTTATCAGATATGTTGTGATCCTGTTGCTTTTGCAAATTCTGCAGCAACATCTGGTGGTATGGTAAAAGCTGATCAAGTGAAGGCTTCCCATCTTCTGAATTTGGATAAGTTTTTGAAATGCCATCCTGCAATCTCAGAAATGGGCTCTGCAGGGAGTTATGCAAAAGTTTTTAATTTTGCTCCTGCTGCACTGCCATAGTCTAAAGTCATGTCAAAAGAAATAAATTTGTGCTATGCTTTTTGACTTGAAACAGCTCTTCTGTTTAGAGATGTTTGCAGAGGTGGCTTGATAAACTATGGTTAGCCCTGAGCTCTTTTCTCCCCCAATGAACAAATCTTCAAGAAGTTCAAATTAGTAAAATGAAGAACCACTTAAGGAAAAACATACCCATGTTCTCTTCCTTGACATTTTACGTGATCTTACCAGTCTTTGAAAGCTGTGTGTAACCTCAGAGGCCATTGTGACTCATCTTTTATGGTTAGTAAATCATTGAAAAATTATCAAAGATAATTGCACCCCAAAGTTCCCTTATGATAGATCTACATTGTTTCAATATGTTTTTTACATCATGCCTCTCTTCTAGAAAAGTTGGAAATTATTAAAATTATTTTAATAATAATGGAAGATTTTGAAATGTAGTACCTAGACCAGTGCTGATTCTGGAGCTATGTATTTTTTACTTCAAAATTTATTTGATTAAAATACTTGTATAGATTATTCAAGTAGTAAATGGAACACTATGAATACACCAGAGTATAAAATCCTACCATGAAATATTTTCATGATGAGTTCCTATTTTGAATTCAGGTTTACTTATCATCATGAAAATTCACACATAAAACTAATTTGAATTCATTACATAACTGCCTTCAGTTTTTATACCAACAAAATTCACTGATTTCAGGGGAATTACTCCAGGTTTATAATGGTTTAATTGAAGGGAAAATAAGTCTTTTAGACGTACAGTAGTAAAAAAAAATAAAAAAAATGAGGCACTAAATTGCATGTAGTAGTTGAAAGAATAAATGGAAACGTTTTTAGTGTATTGTAAACAGTGCTGAGCATACTCAGGGTCCATAACATTTTCAAGAGAAAAATCCAATGAAGCCACTAAAAGTTAATGTGTACCTCTTAACTTGTCTTGATTACTGAGGACTTACATATAAAAAGAACCTTTATGAGATCTGAAGAAAGTCAACATGAGAAAACAAGAGAGGTACAAGCCATTGGCTGCACTTCTGCAAGCAGCTAAGCAAGGCTAAAAGCTCTCAGCAGCAGAATTTCGTTCCTCCACTTCCACAGCTGTTCCTTGGGGCAAGGTGGCCTCTGCCTCATTTTGTTGTTGAAAGCACTGGTGCTTGCTGAAACTTGAATTGAGGTAATTCAATTCAGAGAACCATCAGGCTTATTTTGTTTCTGGTTTAATTTTAATTATGTTAGTGTTAGTTCCCTGAGAAGTCCAGCAGTCAGATGTTTAGTGGTGCTATCTCACTTCTGTGCAAAATTGCTTTCCAGTTCAGCAGGAGATGGTACTGGAATATGTTGCCCTGTATAGAGCAACTTGGATTGCTGTCTGTTTGTGAAGTGACAGCTTTTGCTGAGTTTTGGATGGCAGTAACTTGCTGCTGTCCAGTGATGAGAAGACATCAGCAAAAGTGAGGAGGTTTTGTCTCTCTTAGAACAAAAGTACCGCTGACCAGCTGACTTGCCTCACTTTGTATTACACTAGCATCTTACTCTTCAGCCATAAATACAGATTTAAGCTAGTTTTTCAGATTTCTTATTTGAAATAAATAATTTTTAATAATAAGTAGGTAAGTGGAGTGACAGTTGACAAGTAAAAGCACAGTGATCCCAGACTTTTAGTAGCCAGAAAACATGAACTTATCTGTGCCCAGTGAGACCAGACCTTCACATTTGGTACAGAAACACTTGCAATCCATCTCTAGCACTTTTCTTGTGCCTTGGGAGGGCCACAGGTCTAACATTGATTTCTCACTTTTTCTCTCGCACTCTTCAGAAAATTAAAAGGCCAAGCTAATAATCACCTGGCTGCATTGTATGTCCTGGCATTGTTATTTCTAAAAGCGTGGTGTTGGCAACTGGGCCGGCTTTTCCTAAGCTGACAGAGTTTCCTTGCCCAGGCTGCATGTTGTGTCTTATTTGTGTAGCCCTTCAGAACACAGTGCACAAGTAGAACCAAGAGATGTTGTGGGGTTTAAGCGTGCCCTGTAGTTCAGGTTCAAGAGGCAAGCAGCACCATGAGTTTTACACCTGGGGATGGAATTATGAGAATCAGAGAAGTTTAAATGCTTTTAATATTACACAATGACATATTTTATTATGTATTCATGTGGTGCTACTTTGTTGTTCCTTGTTTTTTATATGTTTCAGCTCTTCATAACATGTCTGAGTATTCTCAATATCTTCTATGACAGAAAATGTATCATAAGAAGGATACTGGTTACTGAGGTACAGAGTGTCAGAAACCTGAAATTTCAATCCTGTCAGCGCTGCAGACTTGGTGTCTGACCATGAACAAGTTATTCACTGTATGCCTCAGTTTTCCTTTCTGAAAGGAACATAACAGTTGTAGCAGAAATGTCATATGTTTTAGTACTATGAGGTGTGTTTTTCCCTCAGGGATGGTAAGAATAGTCATAATAATGATTAATTATCAAATTAGGAAATGGAAAGCACCTTCAGACTTCTAAGGAAGTTCATATGAACTTAATACATACGGAAATGTCTTAGAATGCTGCATCCATTTTTACTAATTTATATTAGACAGAAATCTGTAATTGCATTTCTTGGAGTCATCAAAGAGACATTAGTTATTAGCTAGCATGTGAAACAAAGAAGTTTTACTAGAAAACCTGATGTACTTGAAGGTGGTCCCAGAAACAGACTACTGTAAGAAGAATCACAGAATCGTGGGATGGTTTGGTTTGGAAGGGCCAAAAGATCATCTAGTTCCAAACCCCTGCTTTGAGCAGAGGCTAGACCTTGAGCAGAGGTTAGGCCTTCCACTAGACCAGGTTGCTCACAGCTCCATCCACCCTGGCCTTGAATACTTCCAGAGATGGGATATCCACAGCTTCTTTGGGAAATCTCTTCCAGTGCCTCACCACTCTGACAGAGAAGAATCTTTTCCTAATATCTAATCAAGACCTGCCCTTTTTCAATTTGAAGCCATTCTCCCTTGTCCTGTCACCACATGTCCTTGTAAAATGTCCCTTTCCATTTTCCTTATGGTGTCCCTTCAGGTACTGGAAGGTTGCCATGAGGTCACTTCAAAGCCTTTTCTTTCCCAGGCTGAACAGACCCAATTCTCTCAGCCTTTCCTCATGGGAGAGGTGCTCCATCCTTCTAATCATCATCATGGCTCTCCTTTGGACTCGCTCCAACAGGCTGAGTTCCTTGCTGTGCTGGAGAGCCCAGAGCTGGATGCCGCACTCCAGGTGAAGTCTCAGAGCTGAGCAGAGGGGCAGAACCTCCTCCCTCTCCCTCCTGGCCACACTTCTCTGGATGTAACCCAGGACATGCTTGGTTTTTCAGGCTGTGAGTGCTCATTGTCAGGTCATGTCCAGCCTCTCATCTCCCTCAAGTCCTTCTCAGCAGGGCTGCTCTCTATTTCTCCCTCCCCCAGCCTGCCTTAATACCGGGGGTTGCCCTGATCCAGGTGCAGCACCCTGTGCTTGGTCTTGTTAAACCTCATGGCATTCATATGGACCCGTTTCTCGACCTTGCTCAGGTCCCTCTGGTTTGCATCCCACTCTTCAGGTGTGTCAGACACACCCCTGAATTGGTGTCATCTGCAAATTTGTGGAGGGTGCACTTGACCCTTCTAGGTCATTAATGAAGGTATAAAACGTCACTCGTCCTAATACGGACTTTTGAGGGACGCCACTTCTCAATGATTCCATTGGGTCTCTCAGTGATTCCAATGGGATCAATAATCCCATTGATCACAACCCTATGAATGTGACTGTCCAACCACTTTCTTATAAATCTAACAGTTCACTCATCTGTCACCAATTTAGAGAAAAGGATATTGTGGAGGACCATGTCAAAGGGTTCTTTCTCTAGATCCTCCTGCCTCTCAAACTTTCCTCTCTCTAGATCCTCCTTCAAATAGTAGATTTGTTGGGAAACACTGTATTGAGGGAAAGGGATTCTAGCCTAAAAATGATAATTGAAACACTGGATTATAATCAGTATTTTACATATAGAACTTTGTGATGCAGAGAAAGTTGCCATGCTTTTTAAAGATTAAATTGTTGATGCACTCACACTGTATTCTCAATTCTGTAGTAAATATTTTCTTTTTACTGCTTTTCTTCTGAATAGTTCTAATATATTGTAGTTATTTACAAATTTTTCATGGCCTCACATATTCCAGCTGATCTTTCTGTAACTGTAAAAAGGGAGCATGTGTAGGGGAAGGGAGATTGTTTCAGAACTGTTGGATGAAACACCTCCATGGTGCTGGAGATTTACTATGTCATACAACAAATAATTATTCCTTTCCATTGTTGACAGGGTCTGATGACAGCAGGGTGGATCTGATTCATTGTTCCCTTTGAAGTTGCCAACAAAATCTAGAAATATTAAGCATATTTTATCAATTAACATTTGAGAGGTGTCTCTAAGAGTATATTCAGGGCATTTTGCAGATTGAGACAAGTAACAAACCAAACAGATGGTGCAAAAAACATTGGAAAAAGTATGTCAGAGTGGAAATTCATAGAAATACTAGTTCTATTGTCTATGCTCTTCAGAGCATTGTTTTACAATGCTCTAAAAGAGCATTGTAAACATTGTCATCTAGCCTTCAAACATAAACATGTCTCAAAATAGAAAGTCAGAGATCTCTGAGTTGGGATGAAAATGCCTTTTTTTTGTATTATATCTTTTTACCAGGATTGCAGATACCCATATTGTACATGATTTAGAAAATCTATGATGATGATAATTTTCCCAGAGTAAGGAAAAATTTGTTTACTTCATTCAAGGAAAATAATTTAATAATTTTTTCTCAATAAATACTGGCAAGGCAGGGCAGTGGTCTGTCTTCTCTCAATCTAACTTTTTAATTCAGTTTTTAGTACACTGCAGGAAGTGCTTTATATCTGAAATATATGTATGTTTTCCTGAGTCAGAAATTAGGTTTGTTCTTAAAAATAGAAGCTGATGTGAGAAGCTAACAGCTGTGACAAAGATTTTGATCTGGAAAATTTAGATTTCAGCTGTAGTCTGATCTTATGTAGGAAACTGGAAAACTTTTTGTAAAACCAGTAGAGATTCAAAAAAGACAGAAGTTATTTAGATACCCAGGTCTGAAGTGAATTTAAATACCCAAACCTAAAACTGAAAATCCACAGTTAGCTGCCATCTGACTGATGGAAAAAGTAAGAAGATTTGGGCTTCTTATTTAAGTTAAAATGTCCTGGCTACATGGAATTGCACTAGGGAACTTTTTCAGGGCCATCCCAATATTGACCATGTTCAAACTGGGAGTCTGCACCAGATGCAAGCCAGGTGATGTTCAGGAACAATTGGGTTCAGTGTATTATTTTAAGAAACTCAATCAGTTGGCAGTTTGAAAATGTACCTCACGCATGGTAACTCCTGTATGCTGCTATCAAAATGTGGCTTTTGAATTAGTATCAAACTCCTAAAATAGATCAGTAGAAAAACAATTTGCTACTTTATAGAATGGCATGTTTAAAAAAAAATGCTTAATCTTTAAGCTTGGGCTTAGTTCCTTTCTTTGGTTGAGCAGGTTCAAGTTTACACTGTTCAAAATCTATCTTTTACACTGGTAGATGCAAGGCTGCTCTGGATGGAAATTGTGCTCTCCACTCTTGCTGTTGGAACTGCCAAAACTGAGATTTGCTGTGTCAAAGATGGATGTCTCCAGTCTGAGGAGTGAGAACACAGCAATAAATTTCAAGGTTCTGGTCGCTTACAGACAGAGCTACTGCTTCAGTTCCTGAATTAGGAGGGTGGAGAATATAGGTAAAGGGCTGCTCTTTTCTCCTTAAATGCATTGTAGGTGACTGCTTGTGGAATATAATAATTTTAGGTAGCTCACAGCTCAGGGCCTCACTGGCTTCTTCTAAAATACCCCATTTTCCCCATGTACTGCTTAAGGAACCTGGGAACTGAATAACAGATTTTTGATTTCACTCCAAGAATCAGAAACATAAAAATTATCTCAGTTTGGCAGCTAACTTTTAAAGACTGACATTTCCTCCTGGTCATGCTCTTGTTGCTTGCTGATGGATGGTATCAAACTTAAAAATGCCAGAGTGACAGATATTTTTTGAGGATTATATTTTTTTCTTGGATAGTGACAGAATCTGTTGAAAATGAACAAGAAAGACCCCAAGATTTAAATCCTGACCTGAATATTTTTGAAGACCCATCTTTAAATTAGCATGGTTGTTGAATCCAACATTACTGCTTTGTTTGTACAACACTTTACATAACATCTGTAGCTTGGTGGTGCTTGCAGGTCACACAAATATCCACGAAGTACTGTAGTACAATATACCCATGCTACTTATCCATGAATTATTTAACCTGCAGCTCTTTAGTACAGTCCTTGGCTTGTATTATCTGTGGCCTTTCCTGGGCAGAGGCTATTAGTAATATTGAATGTAGCCCAACAGTATTCCAGCACTCAGATATTGGCTGTTCCTTTCTGAGAATTTCTAGTATGGATATAGTAAATTTATTGTAACTAATTTAATAATTGTTATTTTATGGTGTTTTAATAAACTGTGAATTCTCAGAGTGTATTCTATTAATGTGATAGAAGGTATTGTTTAGGTTTTTGGAGTGCTATATATGCAGTGTGTATTTTTGCACAGTTGTTATTTTTCTTTTTCCTTTTGTTGGCTCTAAAAATGGTGTGTGTTGTTTCTGATCCTGCACAGTTTGCTGTTTGTTACCTGTCTGCAAGAGAAGGGGTGAATGTTGTCCCTTGCTTGTGGACATGGCTTGAGTAAATGCCATAAGATATTACAAGATTTGGAACACTTAAATGTTGTATTATTTACAATGTGGTATTTTTACAACCAGATCTCAGTTATAATACCCTTTTCTGTTTCCATCTGTAAGTGGGAATGAGAAGCAGTAATTAGTAAAGAAGCCTTTAACAAAAGGGAAAAAACAAGATCAGAAGTGGCTTTCACAAATAACAGATTTTTTTCTCCTTCAATTAAAAAAAATTTCCAAGGAGGTTGCGTTCTTTAGGCAGGAATCATCCTGCATCAAGAAATAATGGCTGAGAAATGAAGAGATGGAGAAAATTAAAAGCCTCCAAGTCACAAAAATCCTTCAAAAAAGACTTTAAACCAGCACACACCTACACACACATATGCACACCTTAACTCCTACAAACTATCTCACTAATTCAGTATTACCTGGGAAACTGTGGCTTGTGAGAAATGGTCAGCAAAGAGAAGGCAAGAATTCAGTACTGCAGACCCCATGTTTTACCTTGCATTGCTAGAGAGGGTAAATCAATTTATAGGCTGCTAAAAATCTCTCTTGTGAAGACTACTACAGTGCTACAAAAATACTGAAGCACTTGAAAAGACAAAATCTTCTTCTAGTGTACAGGGAAGGAGACCTTGTGAGTGTGATTTGGAGACAAGCAGTCGTGAAGCATCAGACCATTAATATCAATATTTTGCATTAAAGGCTTTAAATGGCTGCTTCAAATCAGCTCATGAGAAACAAACATAGTTCCACACAAGGGCCATCAGCCTCTACATTATGCATTTGAAAAATTAGTGTTCAATAAAGGCAGGGAAGTTGCATGGTCTATGAGGAGAGTTTATATAGTTTTAAGTAGTAATGTGAGGATGCAGCACTTCCCTCTGCTTTTTCAGACTTGCCAATGTGGCTATTGTTACTGACAGCTTGACATGATGTTAGTTATTTAAAGTGTCAGATGAGAGTGGCTGATGCCATGGTACTGCAGTGCTCACATTTGTTGGAAAATTAGATGGTGATTTTTTTTAAAAAAAAGGCCTAAAACCCCCCAACAACCCAGCTGCTTAAGCCTCTGACTGCTTAGCTTTTTTTTCTGTGCTGGGTGTATAATTTGAGTGAGCAGTAGTGAACATGCCTGAGGTGTTAAGAGAATGATGCGTTTTCTGTAGGCATGAATACGCTTAAATAAAACAGGAACACCTTCCTGTCATTTGTTGTCTTCCAGAAAGAATTTTTAAAAGGAAATGGAAGCCAATTAGCCCGGAAGTTTAACCTCTTTTAGCTTAGCTTCTTTTATGGAAGCTTTTTAACCTTTTAAATAAATCATTTTCTTTCTTTTCTCCCCTCCCCTCTGAATCTGTTAGCAGCATTTCTCATGCTGGGCCCAAGGAGCAGGCTGCTTAAATTCAAGAATGATTTTGAGGGGATAAAGTGTACAAGATTTTGAATTCTTGCCATAAGTCCCTGGCAGACAGCCAGGAAACCTCAGAGGAATAGGACTAATGAAGGGAGGGTAAAGGAGATCTGGAGTGTGTGTCTGGTAATGCAGTATTCATTTAATTGGGAGCAGGTATCGGTGCAAACTTCTCCATTTTAATTGGAAAGAGAAGGAGGGTGTTAAGGAAGATGGAGAAAAATAAGAATGCATAAAGTTTTCAAGCTCAGGAGCCAAAGGCAGGCCTGTATATGGCAGAGAAAGAACTCAATTTAGGGCAATTTGCTTTGCAAGCTGGGCTGCAATCTCCCCTGGGGATAGGGATGAGGAAGAAAATGAAACCAAAAGAGAACTTGATAAAATCACCTAGCACAGACAATCTCAGTAGAATAGGTTTTACTGAGTTAAATCTGCCCCAATCAATGTGATTCTTTTCATATAAGTTACAAATAAAAAGCCACAAGATTACAATAAAAATCGAGGATGTACTGCTGCTGATGTAGCACATGGGAGTCTTAAGGACTTGTTGTGGAATACAGGTTTTTTGCAACCATCATGTTTGGTTTTTGCTTTGTTTCCTAGCTAGGAGGGAAAAACCCCTCATCTCTGCCTCCTCCCTAACCTTTTATTATCTTTAAACTAAGGTTAGTGGCAATGTGTGAACCTTACAGAGCATAATTTTCAATGCTCTGCAGAGCTGAACGTGCTTTAATCCTGACTGTGACTAAACCCACAGATTTTACAGATATTCTTTTTTGCCTTTATACATGACGGAAGTTAAAATAAGGAAAAGACTTCTCACCCATTCCACATCTTTCCAACCATTCCCACAGCTGGGCATACAGAAAAATGAGAGTAAGTGCCTGCATTTTCATGATGCAAAGGAAAGGTGTTATGCTGTAGTTTTGTATACTGTTGGTATGCAGTGTCTTTCTCAGCACAGATACTTGGTGTATCAAATGCTCAACAACTACTCATTCTACTGAGGACTAGCCTGAGTGGATTTTCCTTTTATTCTCAGGAGAGTGTTAACCTAAATATTTGGTGTTTAATGACCTCCTGGGAAATGACACAGTTATGAGTGGTGAGTAGCTGAGGTGGACAGCTGCTCTTTTGTTTGCACTGTCACACAGCTGAGAAAGATGGGGTGGTTCCTGCAGGGTCTTCAGTTGTGTGGGGAGGTTTGTACCAGAAGAGAGATAATGTGAGATATGCAGCTCTGAGGGTCTGGAGGAAAGAGCAAAAATTGGGCTAGGGAAAATGCAGAACTAGGCTACAAGATGACGACTTACAGTTGCAAAGGATCAGCTGTGATCTGTAGCTGTAATTAAGTGCTTTTCTTTGTAATGCTGCTGCAGCACTAATTTTGCCTCATTAACTCTCCACTGGCAAAGGGAAAGGTAGAAAAAGTATAAACAGGAATAACATTGCTGCCTGAAATGCACACAGTTCCTGGAATATGTGGGTATTGCTGGTTTTAGCTTTGTTTCCCAAGGATGCTTTCCATTAGCCTGCTGGTAAATAGTTTGTCTTGCCACTGGACATTCTGATGAAAATCTGGAAACCTTAAAAGTTTGAGGTTCCTACAAGTTTTGTGAAAACAGTTGGCTAAGTAGAGAAGAGAGAGTCAACCTAAACATCTCTGTTGAGATGATTACAGCTCACTCTTACTTCTGGAGGCAG
Organism: Melospiza melodia melodia; assembly: GCF_035770615.1. Classification (NCBI taxonomy): domain Eukaryota; kingdom Metazoa; phylum Chordata; class Aves; order Passeriformes; family Passerellidae; genus Melospiza; species Melospiza melodia. The sequence goes on from NC_086196.1 coordinate 129,176,986, forward strand.
TGGTCAGGGAGAGCCAGTCCACAGAGCCAAGCTCTAGGCAGGCTAAAGCCAGGACAGCACAAAGATGAGGAGCTGATGGCAAAGAGGTGGCACCAGGCAGAAAAGGCTGGGCTGGGAACTTACCTGTGCCTTGAAGACAGGGATGTTGAGGAGACTCTGGATGCTCCAGTGTAACTCCTGAAGCTTCTTCAGTGTCATCACTGTGAAACTTCATAGACAACATGCTTGGCTGTGCTCAGTGCATGAGATGCCTTATGCACTGATTTCCAAAGCCTAACTGTGTTTCTGTATCTGTATGAGTGTGTGCATGCAATTTTGAGCTGTGGCTGAACAGGATAAGGAGATTTTGTCACAACAATGGAGAATGACAATGGAATTAGAGGGGTTTTCTTAAAAAGAAATAAAGCATTTTTGTATCTAGTATATGTATATGGTTATGAAAGCTTAAAAGATCAAATGGAGACAAAGCATTTGTGTTCCTTATGCATGACTTTCACATAGGTCCATCCAAATATATGCAGAGAACTTACATGTAGAAATTTATATGATGGAGCAGATAAAAGAGTGTATTTTAGTACTGAAAAGACTAAATTCTAACTGAGGGCAAAGATTTTTTGAAATGTGTGCCAAATTTCAAAAAATGTGTCAATAGCATGTGGGTGTATACATATATATAATTTTTTATAAATAAATTTTACATTCCTCTCAAATATTATCTCCTTTCCACTTAAAAGAAATAAGGCAATTAGAGCACTAAATTTTACATATGACTCTCAGCCCCTGCATTATCCTGTGACATTTTCAGGGACATTTAAGAGAACTAATACATCACATGTAGCAAAAAAAGACTGTTTAAAGTTACAGTAGAAAGATGGGAGAAACACCCTCTATTTTGTTAGTGATGATAGAAGTAATGGTGGAAGTGAATTTATTCCTTTCTGATCATATTACTTAAAAATTCACAATCATCTGTGATAGTGAGCTAGATTCTGATTTTGTGTAATGACTACAGCACTGTCAGACATAGTTAGGTTTATATGATCTGACATGCTGTCTTTTATTTTAAACACAGCATTTAATGAAAAGACCGGGAGCGAAATTCTTGTCTTGGAGACAGCAAAGAAACTTAGCTCAAGTCTCATTTCACTGGTGTAAGTGAAAGGAAAATTTGACCCAAGGCTTCCTAAGTAGTAATTATGGGAAATTATTTTGACACAAGGTAAAAGATAGTCATAGAGTTGCATTTTCCAGCATATGTGGAAGGTTTTAAACTAATTGGAATTTATTGAGAGACAAATCCTGAAATTCCTTCAAAGCTTTTCCTTTACATTAACAGACTAAAATTCACTAGCTGGAAGCTTCCACCACAGATATTAAAAAGAGTAAAATATTTTGTATCTGCAAAGAGCATCAAGACCTTTAGTTCTGTGAACCTAAGAGCGACTTTGAAGATTAATTTGGTGTCTGCTTAGTTACAAGAAGAGATACTGCTAGTGAAAATTATTATTATTATTATTATTTTGGTTTTACTCAGATTTCAGTCATTTGGTCCTGTTTAGTTTTGCCTCAAACATATGTAGTTTAGTTTAATAGCACAAAATATTACCCATAATTACAGAAAGACCTTTCTTACTCTTTTTCTCTTATATTGACATCTCTCTCAGCTTTAAAATCTTCCTCTAATTTGTTGTACTATTTGTTGGCTGTTCTCTCCTTCCAAATCAGGGAACCTAAATGATTCCTTCGTTATTTGAACAGCACATATTCTTTCTGATTCCCCAGGTCAATCTCTGAATTAGTAGAAATTGTCTCCCACTGAGTATCTCACTTTATTAACTCACATATCACTCCTGTAGGTGATAGGAATGATACCGCTTCTGTCTTAGCACTACTACCATCCAGCGTAGGATTTGTTAGCTATATTTACAGGTTAAAAAAAATTTGCTTTTTATATAATATGTACATATGATTGCATTGACATTCAAATGATTGCCTTTCCTGTGGGTGATTTTCCATATGTATTTTCCTGAGGTGGGTGTAAATGAGCCCATTTGCTTTGGCATTACCCATCTGGTGCATCTGTGTCCATGCCGGTGCAATGGACAGAACACGTGACAAAATAAGGATATGTGGTAAATGCACCAGGGGTTTAAATCATGTCCTACTCAGTCTTGCACTTATAATGGAAAGCTCTTTCTGGATTGTTTTAAATCTTCTTTTGTCTATGACTCTTTTGTTATTATTTTAAAAACTTTTTATTCTGTTCATGATTTCCTTGGTCGATTTCTTAAACTGCTTCATAAATGGGGGCAAGCTATAACTTTATCAAATGGTCATACTAGAAGTCTTTATTGTTTCAGAGATAAGCCTCTCAGAAGATGCTTGGGGATCTGAATTCTGTTAAGAGAGGCAGAAGAGGTAAATCTGTGAGATCTATCTCAGATCTGAGTAGCTTTGAGGATCTGGGTGGTGTCCAACCCAGCCTTTTCTTCCAGCCAGAAAAAGGGTGTCTTACAGCACAGTGACTATGTTAAGAGATCAAGGCCCTGTGCACAACCTTGTGAAAACTGTTTCTCTAGTGTTGTACTATTCTTTGCATTCTTTGAACTTCCATCCTCAAGGGGATGGGAAGTACAGAGTCTCATGAAACCTGCTTTTGAATTTCCTTCTGTGATGAGAAGGCACAGGACAAAAAAAGCCTGGGCCTCTTCACTTCACCAAATAAATGTTTAGTTGCTTTGAATGTTCAAAATACATATTTTGTTTTGTGCTGTCTTCCATTTCTAGAATATCCTATGCTTCCTGTGAGGAACTGCTTATGTTGCAAGAAGCCCAGATATTTCATCTGATTTGCCACCAATTTTATCAGTGCCTTCACTCACAGTTAGCTGGTGGTGGGAAGTGACTCTGACAGCTTTGCCCACACCTTTATTATTTCTGTTAAGATGTGTAAGTCTACATTTCACCTCTCTCCCGGTGTCCTATTAGGCAGCTTTCCTTTTTTTCACTTGAAATTTATTCCTTCAGCTACTTAGGCAACTTACTAGCTGCTGGCAAATGATTTATCAGAGCTCATACAAATTGCAATTTTCCTTTGATTGGTAACAAGATGAGTAGCACAGACTGCTGTTCTTCCTCCTTCATATTTTGATCTGGCACTTCAGGCAGGATGCTCATCCATATACGTCCAGGTCACAAAGCAGCCAGTCTCCTAAAGACACATCATTTGACATCTTCAGTTGCTCTTAGCAGAATAAAACTCAGCAGGTCCCTCCAAATTTTGAAGCAAGACCTCAGGGTTCTTTTTGGCTTGTCAGGTTCTGCTCCTGCTCTGAGTCCTAAATGCCCAGACAGAAAGTACAGTCATTGTGCAAATGAAATGGTGCAACTCTAATAAATTCCTCTGAAGGTGTTCCAAAATCTGTGACTCTGTCCTTACTGATTCTGTCCTCTCTGTCCAAATGTGGGAGTTATTTAGCAAGGCAAATGACACATTGTCAGGATTTTGGATACTCTGTGCCCTGAGTAATTGCAATTGCTGATTTCTCACCATCTTCACCAGGGAAGTGTAATACTCTGTCATAAGTATCTGCTGCAGCAGGTGGCTTTGCTTTTGATTTTGGGGGTCAGAAAGACCTCTCCATGTTTTGGAAGGAAAAAGGTTTTATGAAAGCTAGAAAAGCAGCAAAAGCAAAAGAACAGAAGCTCTTCTGGGCCTTATGAAAACTGAAAGTCTTAGTTTACTTTTTGCCCATCTTGCATCATGAGCCAGTCATTTTGCAAATGTTTCCAGAAATTGTTTGACTGGCACTAAATTAGCTTATCAATGTTTTATCTGCTAGAAGATTCACTCCAATTGATGGCTTAAACCATTTTAGCCAATTAGATCATGATTGGGAAATCCAGGACCACATTCTTGAAATGTTTTTCTGCAATATTAGGTCATTCAGTATTGTTTTTGCAAGTTGGCAAGGGGAGATGAAAAGATGAAGAATACCTTGAGAAATGTTGCCTTCCAAAGCCAATCTATACCTGGATCTTTACTCTGGAAGAGTCTTATGAGACAAATTCTTGTATTAGGGCCCGGGGTTGTAAGAGCCAAGATAAAAACACCTGCTGTGGTTTGATCAAGCTCACAAGGATTATCTGAACAGCCTTTTTGAGGCAAGTTCTCATTTGGTTGCCCTTAATGTTATATGCAATCAATTGTGCTTCACAAGAATTGGGTGTTCTTTGGGATATACTGCCCCAAGACACAGCAAAACCTTTGCCCACTTCATTTGAGTCCTGACAGTATTTTAACTGAAAGAAACAGAGACACCCCACTCCTTTATTCCTCATGTACAAAGCGGGAAAAGTTCACTTACATGGTAATGCTAGGATTTAAGTTAGTTTATTATTATTTCAGCCACATGCATGCAGATTACAGATGTCTCAAAGTACCTCTTACTGTTAAATAACTTGTCTAAACATTATCTGCACAAACAGTAAACTGTTAGATCTTAGCCTTACTCTGCTTTCAGAAGGCTTCTTCTAATCAAAGGGACTTCTGGAATCATAATCCATACTTCTGCTCTTAGGAGCAATGAGGATATTAAATCCCTTCTGAAAGACTGGTCTTATTGAGAAATTCCTCACAGAACTTCATTCTACATGAGATTTTTTTTCCCCTGGCTTCCAACTTGAGCTTACTCACGGCCATAGTATTTTCCTTTGCTCTTGTACCTTTATATTAGGGGCTGCTTTGTCTTCCCAGGTGAATTTCTTTCTATATAAGGCCAGTTATTGCTCTTCAGACACCATTGTGCTGCTTAAAAAAAGTCAGCCTTTTAGTTTTCTCTTACAAGATCCATACTATTCTGGTCAAGATAATAGGTCTTCTCAGCAGTTTTGTTAATAGTTCCTTCTTTCTTTAATAAACATATCAAGAAAAAAATGCTCTGTTTGAGAACACAGTCCAGTTAGCACACCACTGCCTTTTGGATATCAGGATAGTGTTTGGTTTTTGGTTTGGGAGTTGTTTGGTTTGGCTTTTTGTGGGTTTTTTTTTTTTTTTTTTGTTTTTTGTTTTTTTTTTTTACTTTTTGTTGTTGTTGTTTTTTTTTCTTAGCCATGTTGTAATGCTCCTCATTAATAAATTAATTGTTCAAAAGATGAAAATTTATTTTTTCCCATGCTGCTTCCATCTGATGAGCTCCAAATTTAATGCAAAATTTCTTACTACACTGTTAGTGATTGACCTTGCACTCTGTACAGTTAAATGTCACTCATTTCCATTATTCCAGTCCTAGGGCTCTTCTATTTCTTTTCTTGCATGATATGATAATTCTTTGTATTGAAAAATACCTTCAACGTCGTCATCTGCATATTTCATCAAGCAGTTCTGATTTCTTTTCTAATTAAACAAGGTGGGCCTCAAGAATAAGCCATGAAAAATTTTAGCAGTCCCAGACAAGGGATAAATCTGTGACTATAACCTGTTTCTGTCTTGTATAATTAGTTCCCTTCCCCCTGTACACTTTTCCTCCTAATTCCCATCTTCTTCAACTTCTCCAGTAATTTGCTGTGGCACTCTGCCAGTTCCTTCTCTTGTCTGGATAAGATAGAACTACTCTTTTTCTTTTTTCTCCTGAAAAGTCAGATTTCTTAACAAAGATAGCTGTCTATTTAAGACTGCATTTACTACCCTTGGGAGTGGGGTGTTTTTTATTCTAAATTCAATTTTCAAAATTTCTTCTGCTCCTTGTGTAATATAGAGGTTACCTTAAACATGAGGGGGGAGGTGGAGGGGGAAACAATCCCAGCTGTGACCCAGGTACTTTCAGGCCTCTTAGATGGTTATTTACAATGTAAGTGTACTGGGGAATGGGGATCCCAGCTACACAGACTTCACTGTAATGTCAAAGTTAGAAGTCTAGTCAATCAGGATTCCTTTCAGGCAGTGGACAGAAAATAGATATCTGTGGCACATGATTTCAGTCTTGAAGGAACTGAGGTTCCATGAAGACAACAGCCTGCTATAGTGAATTTGCATAAACTTTGTCATATGTGACTTCTCAGTGGCCTTCTGAAGAGTGATTTTCCAGCACAAACTCAGTTTCAGATGTATCAGTTCCAGATGCTTTTCATAATCTCCTGGAATAAGAAGCCATAGCATTTTGCCTTCATAATACACCTGTAAGCCATCTATCAGTGATCAATCATCAGGAATGTGCACACTTTTGATATTTAATATTAGCATTAGATGAGGCATGGCCGTTTTCTGTAAAATGGTTGAAAGGGACTCAGATTCTCTACATTTATGCCCTAAAATTTTTGAAATTTAAGCTAAAATAATTGTTGAGAAAGGATGGTTCAATTCATTAGCTTAATCCTGGATAATATTGCTTTGGGGAATTGCTGTTGACTGTATGGCAATCCCGAAAAACATCTTACATTAAATACAATTCACAAGCCGAAGTTTGTTGGGTTAATTCTTGGCACGTGAGTTCAGAACTTCAGTTTTGATAAACCATTATTACTAAATCATTCATATCACAGAGTCACTGCAAAGGCTCTGGAAACTCTCAAATGCAGATGAACTCACTTCAGTTGAGTCACGCCTGGAATGTCCCAAACATGGCATTTCAATAATTACACTTTTGTTTCTTTTTTGGGTTTTTGTTTGGTGTTTTTGTTTTGTAAATAGAAGCTTCCAATACATAAAATTTAAAAAATTGTTGGTTTTGATTTTTATCTTTGAAAAATGATATTGCCAAAAGATGTGTCCTATTGCAAAGAAGTAATTGTTATACTGCTCCCCTCCATCCCCCTATATATTTTCAAAATATTATTTTTAGGAAAGTTTGTATTTATTAGTGTTCTTCACAAAAGCATAATATATAGAAATAATTGAAATGTTGTTATAATCACATTTAGCACACATATAGTAAACAATAAGAATTTAACACCGTTTTCCCTATGTTTCAGTTAACCTTTTAAATAATTTTAGATATTTCAGATCTCTTTGATTCTGAGGAAACTGTTTCTATATTAAAGGAGAAAATAATCTGTGATTAAATCTCTGATTGATCTCTGCATTTAAATGAAGTTTCTTACAAATTATTCTGAATATGAGATTGAAAATCATGCCATTCTACCATTGTTAACATATTTTATTGTAGAGAAAATTTCAGCTAAGCTGTTCTTAGATTCTCTTTAGTTTTCTTTTTAGTTTTCCAGAAAACCCCACATCAAATTCCAAATTGGGAAGCAAATATTTTGCCAGACTGTGAAAAAACATTTTACAACCTACTCTGGGATTTAGATAAAACTCATAAAAATGTTGTACCTATCCATTTTAATTTGGAAAAATTTTCCTGTATTAGACTTTTCCATGCCCAAATGTTGGCTGATATTAAGCCCAGAATTTAGCAGTCTCTTCACAATGTTACACTTGAGCAGAATTCTTAAAAAAGATAAAAGCAGTAAGCCTTTGCTTGAGGAAGTAAAGTTGATTATGCAGAAATTGTTCAGAATTTTGCAACTTTTCCAAGGTGAGGGAGAGACTGGGAGTGGGAAGGTGCAATGGATAATTGCTCCTCACTACTAGGACTATATGCTATGCAAGAATCCAGACAGAGAATCAACCTTTGTGTCTCAAAAATGCCTCTCATCCATTCCTGTGATAGCCTCTGGTTAGTGAAGGGTATGTGTGATCGGTGGGTGAGTGTCTGCTCTAAAATTTTCAATATGCAAATTTATGTAACAAATTCACTCCTTTAGGAAAACCACACTTGAAAGCATGCTAGCATTCAAAATCCAGTCCCACTTGTGGTTCCAAACTGAGGAACAGGCAATCCTGCCCAATTCAAATGTGTGGTAGGATCAACAGGCAGGAAAAAAACCTGAAATGTAGTGAGAAGTATTCTGTGTCTGAAAGAGGCTGAGAATGGACAGTGATCCATGATGATGTGTACAAGTTTACATGTTGAGTGAGAGTAAAGGCTGGTCAGATATTACTGAGACAAAATGGAAGAAATTTAAAAGGGGAAGAAAATAATTTAGTTTCCATAAATTCTAATAGACAATGACTGGACTTGCTAAGCACAGAAATATAGTTGTGGTCTTCGGGTTACTATGCTGTAATCCTGAGAAGTTATGGCTTTTTTTTACCCTAGATGTCAGTAACTTTAGGTAAAATCAAACCATGATGGTAACTCGCCATTTCTAATCATTCTGTACTTGGTTGTATGAATCCTACTAAGAAAAAATTTTTCTCCATTCACTGAGAAAAGTTGGGGGTACATGAAAAGATGGATTTTAAGGCTGATTGAAGCATTATAAGTATCTAAAATTTCAAAGCCAAGGGGAGAACTTCTGTTTATTAAATATTTTTTTCCTTTATCAAAAGGATTCACTTAAAATTTTCTCATACTGTTATAATTGCTTAAATATGTTTCTGGTATAAATACCTAAGTTTTTGTCTCATTCAGATTGTATTAAAATGCTCCTGCTGTCACTTGAGAGTATTGCTGAACTTCTACAACTCTGAAGTCCTCATAAATGTTCTAATGGAAGAAACAGAACATGACAGCTATTATTTATCTCTAAAATATCACTATAGATTTGGCACATTTAATATATAGAATACAGCACAACATTAATAAATTACACAGTAAAAGAAAACAAAGTACTGCCAGGTCAGTGAAGTGCAAACAGTAAGAGGACTGAAAGAGAGGCAAAAAATGACTGAAAATAAAAATCCCAAAGAAACCAGTCTCCATCTATGCCTCTCTAGAAATCCTCTATAACATTTTAATCAAAAAGGGGTAAGTTCAAAGTACATTTGAGATAGTGCTAGAGATGCTGTGGAAGCTAAGGCACATACATATCTGTATATGAAAGACAATATGTAGAAAGACAATACATATCTGGGAAATTATTAATTCTTATAAAAGTAGTGTTTTATCCTTTGGTACTGTGAAACACCACACAGGAGATGCATAACCCACCTTTCCCTATCCAGCTCCATAAATACACAGTGTATTTTTGTTGCAAGTCCTCAGCTGAATACACTTGGGACAAGCAACTGCCTAGTGGCAAACAGTTCAGGGAAACAGCACTGAGGATCTGTGTCTGGTAATTGCTCCAAATTCGTTGTTACCCACTTGATTGCATACACTCATGGCCAAGTCTTCCATCTGTCTCTGTACTCCAACAATGATTTCAGGACACTTCAAGCTGAAACCAAACGGTGTAGGGTTTTTTTTTTTGTTTGTTTGTTTTGGGTTTTTTTTTTTTTTTTTTTTTGGTGGTGGTGTCTGGGCTCTTAGCATCACAGCAGCCCTTGATTAAATGACAGCTTTTTGTTTCCATTGTCTTACCTTCTTTTCCCATTCAGTTCTTGACAGCCTTCCCTCTCAGCTGAATACTGTTATCACTTCTTTATTCTAATCCTCTCCCTAGCTGCCTATATTATCACCCCTCTGTTTCAGAACTTGGATACTTACCCTTTAATCCATTAATTGGCTTTTTACCCTCAGATCTCTTTGCCTCCTCTGAGTGCAACCTGACTCCCTCAGCCACCACACACCCACTTTGTTCTCTGTCTGTCCCTCCCTTGCACCTCCTGCTCTGACTACATTTTGGTGCTACTTTCTCTTCTTTCCAGATAATCTTGTTCTTTATTTCCTTTCACAAAGGAGGGCTCTCTAGTTCAATATCACTTTCAGCATTGCCTCTGTTTCCTCCCTGTGTTTACGTATTGCCCTTCTACGTTGCATTTAAACAAGAGTAGATGTATATAACAGGAATTATCTCTGCAGCAAATATCTATGTTGCCCTCAGAATAGGTCCATTTCCTTATCAGGGTTCAAAAGTGTTGGGCAACTTAATAAAATATGGGTTGTTACACAGCAAACATATTCACTTCAACGAGATTGTCTTTTGATTGTGTCGGGTTTCTGTAACTGTTTGCATGCAGGGGAAGTGTACAGTTCTGAATTTTTTTTTAAATCATGTACTCTTTGTGTGTAAAATCTGTTTGTATGAAAAGGAAATACTTTGTCTGGTGGCACCGTTTAGTCCACGAATAATATTGCTTTATTTTAAGAAACCTTGCCTACATTTTTTCCTTAGTCAACGTTTGAAAATATAGACTATGTTGCTAGTCATTTTGTTTTGTTCTTTTTGATGTTTTCTTTATGTAGTGTGTATGAATACACACATTTGATATTTAGAAAAATAAGGAAAATTATCCTGGTGCTAATGTACACAAAGCTATTACACCCAGTCATGGTTAATAGCACTAAATGGATTTAGAGTGAGGAGTCTAGACTGCAATCCTGTCAGCATCTGCCCCTTCCCCAGTAATTTATTTGGGGTTTGCACCTGCAGGTGCTGAATTGGGACTGAATTAGTACAGAAATTTTTACTTGGATAGCAGGCACTGAAATAGTAACATTTAAGAAGAGGATTAAATAAAAGTGACTGTGTTACCATTAACTTTCTCTCCTTCATTGTCAATATTAAAACAATAGAATCCTGATTATCCAGGCTGTTCCCAAGAGGATCTCCTTCTCTCATTAACTCCCTAATCTATTGGCACCCTGATTATTAGACATATATTGTGCTGCCTGGTGTGTTTCATTGTTAAAAATCTTTCATAAAATATTTCAGTTTTAGCTCATTCATTGGCTAGTGAACCTTGAATATTTAATGCAAATGTAGTGACACGCCTTTTCTTTCCCTTTCCCTTTCCCTTTCCCTTTCCCTTTCCCTTTCCCTTTCCCTTTCCCTTTCCCTTTCCCTTTCCCTTTCCCCTCCCTTTCTTTCCTTTTCTTTCCTTTTCTTTCCTTTTCTTTCCTTTTCTCCCTCTCTGGAGCATTAATCCTTTGAAAAGGATTAATCAATTAACTAATCCTCCAAAAAGGCAGTAGGTGTGCAAACTCTGTGAGAACAGCAGAACTGGAAAGGTAACTGTGCAGAGATGAGAAGTCCCCTATTTGCCTTCCTCTCTGTTCCTGTGTCCCATGCAGGCAGTAAGTTGCAGCTGGGAATTACCTTTTCCCTCTGTTTGGAGGATATGCACATGGATCTTACAGGCATCTCCAAAGGTGGAAGGCTCTAACCCTTTGTACCACACAGTCATGGAAATGGGAGTTTGGTCAGGACTTGTAAAACAAAAAGGTTTTTCTTCAGCCTTGTTTATATGAGACAGAGGTGTGTGTCTTAAATTCTTCCATCTCTAATAAACGAAAAATAAATTGCCCTTTTCCCATAATATTTTTTTTTTTAAATCAGAATACACTTGATTCAGGGAATCAAACCAGCATACCCAGGCAGATCTTTTGCTTATTTTCACTTGGAAGAGCTCGAATCCTGTAGAAACATGGAAAGAAAACCGGTTTAAAGATTTTTTTTTTTAATAAAAAATTCTGTACCTAAGTCATGGCTACATAGATTTTAAGTCTCAAACATCCCCCACTGGTTATTTGACTAATGTTTTAATTTTGTTAAATGATAGACCCCTTATTATTTGGGTTTTTTTTTTCAAATATTTTTAGCACTGGGCTATTCCCTTCTTTATTTCATTCTATGGAGTATCAGCATGTGCACTTCTCTTATGAGAGGATGCTTTTAGTTCAAATTGAAGTCTGTCATCAATACATAGTCCTGCAAAGCCCTGTGATGTGCCTCTTGTCCTACACCTAGAAAAGTGCCTTGGCGAGGTGGCTTTCAGGCAGATGCACATCAGTGTGTGGACCCTTTTCAACATGTTCAGCCTGGATCTGTCATTCATGTGTGTGCAGTTCACAGATGGATGTGGTGGCCTTTTTGTGGTCTCTGAAGTCTGTTTTGTATGCATGGAGCCTTGCACTAATCCTGCTCATGTGTGCAGATAAAGACATGGAAGGTGTTGTCATAAATCTCTCCAGGATCTCCCTGCAGTACTGACAGCAGCACACACATTTTTAACACTAGCAGGAAGAGCACCCTAAAAACTGTGTGCCAGTCAGGGAGTGAGAAAGAGACAGCAAGACAGAAGGGTAAGAGAGACCATAGCTGCAAATATGTTCTGTAGGAAACCTTTATCCACTGCATGCAGTATATTAATTCAAATCATAGTAACCTTAAGATACCATTGGGGATGCATTGGGGATGCTTTGTAAAGAGACAAGATTTTTTCATGAAATGAAGTGATAATCTTTGAAATATATAACCCTCCCCACCCACCTCTGGCTGATCTCTATAACAGCTTGTATAGTTCAAGACTGATTTGTAACTTAGTAATTCATAATGCTATTTATTTCTTATTCATTCTTTCCTTCTTTTATAACTATTTCTGAATTTCATGGGCTTCTCATAAAACACTGTAATGCTAATGCTAAGGTAATTTTTAAAGGTGCTTCAAAATATAGATGTTTAATATGCAGCTGCTCTCTTATGGGGCAAAAGGTTTCTTCCTGCCCGTTCTTTCAAATTCTGTATTAAAAAAATCTTTTATTTTTCCTTCAACTGTCAATATTTAAGGAAGCACCCTTTCATGTTTTCTATAATCCTGTTAAAAATAGTAGGCATCTTCTGTATCTGTGGCTAGACATACAGCATGGTGCAAAATAATCTAAACACTCAAGGTTTGTTTGCAGATTTTCTCTAATGAAAAAGGCTCAAGATATATAATGAGACAGCCCCTCTGATACAGTTAATCAGTATCCACACAAGTTGATCCCTTGAATGCATTACATGATTCATAAGAAATTGCTTAGTACATAAGAAATTAAGATTGAGTAATATTTGCTGATGTCTAATTTTTCAGCTAAGAAATCTAATAATTTTAAGGAGGAAGAGGGCTTAGAAGTACTCACTTATGTTCCTCTGCTCTCTGCAAAATAGGATAGTTTAAGACACAGCTTTATTGCAAAAAGATTTCCAAATACCAGGAGAAAGGATTCTTTCATTCAGTTGAATATCAGAGGATTGTGGCACCATGCCTAAATTGTAAAAATATTTTGATTTCAAAATGTGTTTAATAGGTCATACTTTCACAATCACAGCTTAGAGTTAATTACTATGATTAGTCTCAAAACAGGTCTATGGTAATAAGTGTCTCACTAAACCATTGTCTTCACTGCATCCAAACTGTCAGGGTGGGGATTTTTACAGGCGCCTAATCAATATAGAAATACAAATCCTGTCAAACCTCTCCATGGTGCTGGTGAGCAGTTATGTGCTTTAGAAATCAGGCATTCTTCAGCCCAGACCCTGTTTTATTCTGCATGGGAGTAGTTGAAAGGAAAGAAAAAACACCACGTCCTCAAGCGGACTTGCAGAACACCAGGTCAGGACACCTGGCTAGCAGGGAGGAAAGGTGCTCAGACCTGCAGGGAGCAGCACAGGAAAATCCTTTTTCAGGGCTGGTGGGTGTTTTTTCATAGAGGATGTGCTGCTTTTAGCACCTATCCTGACAGGGTGGCTGTGGCAAGAGTGTTCAGCCAGAAATCATTCAATTCCTCCATCATTTTGGCAAAGGTCTAAAGCAAATAAAAGTGGAGGTGTAGGGGAAGCCATTGCTGAACTTGGATCTTTAAAGGAATAAAGTTTGGAAAAGGAAGAATTAAAGTTACTGCTGCTGTAATATACATACCAGCCTCTTTTGGTCTTTTAAATCTTCACAGATCTCTTCTCTCTCAACAGGTTCTCTTCATGTCTAGAAAATGCAAATCTCTGGGCTCCTAAGAGCAACTGAATAGGGAAATGTATTTCATCTTAAAACAAAGAGGGAAGAGGAAGGGAAAAAAAAGGAAAACGTTATTCAAAGGATTTTGGAAACAGGTGTTCTAAATGAACATTAATTGGATTTCAGTCAATTATTTCTTATACTTTAGGGATTTTAGGAAAGGAATATAGGGGGGGAAAGCAAGAACAACTTCTCTGACACACTAATTGCTCTGATGTTATTTAAGCCAAGGAGCCTCTCCTGCCTTTCACACACAGCCCACAAAGAAATGGTCTCCAGATGACTCTTACAGAGGCTCAGGAATAAGGATGAAGTAAAAAAGAAAGACACATCTTTGGAAGCCACCTTTACTCTTTACTTGGAAGGGTGGTCACAAATTTAGTCTGTTACTCATAAAATCCTCTACCTGTAATTACTAGGATAGAGACAGCTGCTAAAAAGCTGTTGTATCCTGACCAGGGACACCCCATTTCTAGTATTATGTGATTATCCTGGTACTTTATCCCTGGCTGTGTATGATCTATGCACACAGTTTAGAAGGGCTGACAGAGAAAGACTGGATGGAAGACAGGATTTTGACTTTCTGTTTTGACTTTCTGTTCTTATTCCTCATGGGAGTGAGGAGTCCACTTCTCTCCCAGCACTGGCACTGGTATAACAATTGACATAAAAATTGTATATGGAAAGTTTTAGTGCACCTCTGAAAACCAACCAATTACAAAATTAAAAGAAGTGGGAGACAAGATAAAATGAGATTTTGAAAATTATTACAAATCGGAGCAGTCTAAAGAAGTTTCAAAATTTACCTGCAAGTAAAGTGCAGGTTTTCTTTTTTTTTTTGGTTGGTTTTTAGTTGTTGTTTGTTTTGTTTTGTTTGTTTGCTTGTTTTTTTTATTTGGATTTAAACTTTAACTTTCTGCAAAATTTTGGCTGATCCCTCTTAATTTTATATTGATGAGACTGGGAGCAGGTGTGACTCCTGCTAGTCTCCTCTCCTTGTCCAGCTTGAGAGAAGTGAATGATATCTGTGATAAAAGTAACAGATTTTCAAAGTTATTTTAAAACTTTAATATATGATACAATAATCAGAGATTCTAGTAACAACTAAAATAAGGTTTTCTTGCCTTAACTATGTATCTTTGAAGAACTCCCCACCCCATATGCTTGAAGTACACATGAAACTTGTCACTTTTGAACAGGAGATATAGTCAAGTTACATGTGAAATTATTTACACAGCAAATTTTAAAAGATTTTGGAAAGCCTAATGAAACTTGCCTGAGGGCAGTTATAATTTGCATTCCAGCATCCTGCGTGTGTGACAAGTTGCTGAGTATCTCAGTTTCAAAAAAATGGAAGGGGATTTCCTACCTTCAGTAGCTCTTATCTATAACTGAGGTATATTACTAAGGAGATCTACCAATGCCCACTATATGTGTCAGCATATTTCCCACCCCTACAAACAGATGGGAACATAATTACATCACATCTACAGTCACTCATTTATCTGGCTTCTGTACATATTTGCATAACGTCCTGACAGGAACTTTAAAGAGCTGAAATTTTTAAAGAGCTTATGAAAATATTATTCTTAAATTAAAGTGATCTGTTATAACCCAAATTTCTATCACATCTGCATGAAATTTGTAAGAACAGATGCTTTTGTTGCTGCTATGAAAGCACAACAGAAAGCAGTAGAGAGAAGAGTGGTTTCATGTGTTGGTAGCTTTCATAGAATTGGCCAGGTATGTATCTGTATTGTGCTGGCTGCTGTTATTTATCTCCTTAACCCACAGCATTTAGATGGCATCATTTCTCATACTGTGCAGATGATGGTACTGCATTCTGTAGAAAGAAAGTATTTCTCTATCAAATGTCACTATTTCTAACAGACAACAAAGTGCTAAAAAAAAAATAAATTTTTGTTCAATAAGTTTAAATAATCGGAAATAAACATATGAAGAGAAATTATGAAAAATGTCTGTAATCTATATATGCATCAGTACTTAATCATTGCTTTCCCAAATGTGGCAGTTCATAATTTTTCTCTTGCTCAGTGTTTCGGTTTTGTTTTATTTATTTTGGTTTCTTTTTTTTTCTTTTTTTTTAATCTACTGTGTGCAAGCTTTATTCTTGCTTGTACAGAATGAGCTTTTACTTTGCAAATTAATATGGATCCTTTTCCTTCTTGTTAAAGAAAAAAAAAGACACTCTAAAATTCTGTTTCAGGTTGGTTTTTTTTTCCCAAATCAATTCCCTCAGTATAAGGTTGCAGGAAAGTATTTCTTAAATTAAATATTCAATTCATAGCCCAGATGTGTTTTATGCTCTTTTACACTGGACATATCTCAGCACTAGTGGCATTTTAATGCTCCGAGTTCTGCAGGGTTTTTTTTTTCCTACCTCGCTTTTTCCCTTTGCTCCCCCATCTGACCCTTCTGACCTTTGCTAAAATCTCCACCATGGTGTATAGGTGATAATTGACTGCTTTCTAAAAGACACTTTTTGTATCAGCTGAGTGCTGCTTGTTTGAGATGTGAACACATTTTATGGACAGACTCAAAGCCTGGTTGTGCTCAGTCATATGTGCAAAAAATACATTGTTAGTCATCTGTAATCCCTAGCCCATGGTGGTTTCTCCAGTTTATATGTGAGATGTGCTTATTTAATCTCAGAGCAGATGTGGGGCCTAAGGGCCTGATCCAAAGCCCATTGAAATCAACTGGAATCCTACTGGAGTTTTTAATGGCCCTACATGTTTAGATAAAACACCTGAGTCATTTTTGTGAAAACTAAACAAACAAACAAAAAACAACTTATTTTTTCTTTCCTCACTCCTTTCCCATTTGCCTCAGGAGGAAAATCCTGACCTGTACTCTAAATACAATGCAAACAATTTAATAACCACACCTGACAACTATTCTGTTAAGAAAGTGTTGTAATAGCAAGCTGGAACATGGCTTTATAGCACTGGGGTGGCTGCAGTAACTTTTAGCTCTATGAACATTTTCTGATAGTACTTTGCATGGAAAGGTTGATGTGCTTGCACAGAAAACAGTTTGTACACAGTATGGTCTTAGGACTACATGATAAAAATGTCTGCGTAGTCAGTGTAGTCTATTTGTGAAATATAGCAGGAGAAAATATTTATGAGCACCACAGGACATGAAGCTCAAAGTGCAGTCGTTTCTAAATGAAAATTATGTGACAGTTCATCAGTATTTAATGCTAACATTGCTTGATCTAGACATAAAGAATTTAGCAGCCATTTATCATAACATACAGTACCGTTCATTCCCTGATTTGCTTAGAATACATTGATATTTTAATCTCAACAGGAGCCACAGGTCTAATTTTAGCTATTTAATGAAAGGAAAATCCAGCGAGAGAGGGATTTTTCACATGGCTATTAGAAGCCTACCCTCACAAGTTGAATTGGTTGGTCTGTTTAATGCGCGCTCCCAGCAGCCCCTGCCTGGTCCCTGCGCCAGATGCAGGTGTTCCCTTGTGCTGTCAGCCAGGAATGATTAATGAGGATTTGCCCCTACTGAAAGCAGTCTTTGGAGCATTGTTCAGGGCATCTGTGGAACTGTCGGGGGAGACAAGGACACAAGTGAACAACCAATTATTTGGCCATCACTGAGGCAGCATGAAAAAGACATCAAATTGGACAGAGGAGCAAAGCTTTTGTTTCATGATGATATTTTTAGGTGTTAATAGTAACAGAGGAATTCTACCTGTTTTATTTTGCCTTTTCCTTTCTTTTTTTTTTTTCAGGGGAGAGAGGAAAGGCTCAAGCACTGCTTTAAAGCTCGGAAAGGATGTGCAAAAGAAACAGAGACAAAAACTGATCACAGTCCTTTAAAAGTGTTGAAGGGAGGAAAACACAGAGAATTGGTTTCTTGGCAGTTGCACTGTGTGTATAAAGAAACATCGTTTTGCTCGGCTAACATTAGGGAACGAGGGCTCAGAATTCTGTGAGGAGGAGGAGGAGGAGGAGGATTTCTTATGCAGGGAGCTTCTTAATAGCTGTCCAAATACAGCAATTCAGGAGCCAGGGCTTTAACACGTGGCAGTGCAGGGAAGTGTTACGTTAGGATTCTGAAAAAGAAAATGTGAGGAAACAAAACCAGAAAACATTTGCAAGATTTGGTTCAGCATTCATCCTGCATCCCTCTTTCTGTCTCAAGGAAAACACTCTCAGGTGCAGGAGAGTGAAGGAATAAAAGAGGAACAGAACCAAATGCGCTCTGCCTAGGCTTAGACCTCTGCATTTTTATATTTACCAAGATTTGTGATTATAAATACTAATTTTAAACTAGAGGGAAAGGATCTTTAGAACAATCCAACTACTGAATGAATTATTTGTAAAATACATAATATGCTCCATCCTGTCAAGCCTCTTTTTGCCACAGTATTAAGAATAAAAAAGTTAATTATTACAGCTTAATTCTAATGAGGACTATAATGTTTTAGTGATTAATAATAAATATAGAACAATTTCTATTGAGGTATTGTAATTAATATTTATAGTGGCTAATTCCTAGCCTCAGAAGTTTCTCTGCTCCCACACATTCATGCAAGAAAAGGAGTTTGTATCCTGAAAAAATTACCAATCACAATTCTAAACTATTCCTTTAGAAATAAAGGAATTTATATTTCTATAATTTATACCGAAATAAAAGAAATTTGTATTTCTAATTTAACAGTTTAATTATATTTGAGTAGCTGGATTTAGCTTTATTTTTTGCGTATTTTTTCAGATGGTTTATCATTTGATGACTGTAATTTATCAAGGAGGACTCTGGGCATTCATAAAATTATTTGAATCTCTGTGCATAAGGGCTAGTTTCCTTATCCAGCTGGTTTTTAGGAAGTTTTAGTAAGCAAAAAGTTTTTGCCTGCCTCACATTTAGAATGAGTTGCCACAGGTAAAAATTGATGATACTCAGATTATGATACTCAGATTTATAAATCTTGCCATCTCAGTCAAATGGCTGGGTCTGAAATCTGAACACTCAACTGCTGTTTATATTTACTATAGGATAATAATTTTATTAGAAAGTAAAACTTTAAAGCAATAATTAAAAATAAAGTATTTAATAACCACTTAATAAAAGAGAAAACAATGTAATACACATGCAAATGAAGACTTTGTATTTAAAGAATATCACAAATTCCTTTATACCACCTAGATGAGAGCCTTGATCAGAAGGAAATCACTAAACAACCCAAGAATCCTTAGGATATGCCAGCATTTCTGATAATTGGCAAAATGTAGTCTAGAATTTTATGCTGGGAATAGGTCCATAGGGCCCTTGAACTGCAGAACTGCAGGTCTGTCCTTTCCAGGAGTACAGCCATCTGTTACTCTTTGCAAAGAGCACCGACACCTAAAACAGAGCTTTGTCCCCTCTTGCCTTTGCAGTATGTGCTGGAACATAGAATGACTTTATGAGCAGCTGCAATTCCAGTGTGCAGACACACACAGCTCTCTTTCCTTCTCGTCAGGAAGAGACAATGGCATCAACAGTGGCCCTGTGTTTGACATTACTCCTTCAGACTCCTCCTGGGCATGATGGAAGTGATGGAAGTGAAGTATTTCTAGGAACTAAAGGAATGATTATAGCAACTCTAAAGAGGACATTTCTTGTGACTGTCAAAGTGCTCAACTGAGTTCCCTAATCCTAGAAAAGTAAATACAAAGGAAACTTCCTGCTGCTGTAGACAGAGCTGAAGACTGCACCTTTTCCTGCCAGGTATGAACTTTGCCACAGGTATTATTCAATGGTTGCTCATCACTCTGTTGGATTACCTCAGACTCTTCTACTTGGACTTGTCAGTTGGAGAGAATAGAAACATCTGACATTAAATCTTGAAGAGGGAATTTGTGAGTAACATAAAGCAGAGCACAGCCTGTTATTTACGTGTGCCAGCAGCATACGGCACGGGAATGTCCTCCAGGATTCTCTCCAAATCTCCTGGTGGGTGAGCACCTTTGGGATGGGGCTCCTCTGAGCCCCCATGGGGGTCCCATGGGAAAAAGGTCAGGACAATACTGTAAAGACAGGACTGAAACCTTTTAGTGGTGGTTCTTTGGCCTGAAAGTAGGGGGTAGGATTTGCCAGGTAGTGCCCATCATGGGAACACCCCTTTTTACATACCATTTCCTCCATGAAAGAGACATCTCTTCCATCCATTACATTCCTCTGCAATCTGCATGTTCTCAAATATAATTACATTTCTTCCAGTTCTTGTGCTCAGGTTGATAGATGCTGTATTTTGATGTTTTCCTTGTAAACTCTTATGTATGTATTTTCATGATACTTCAATGAAACCATCAAAATTTAAATTCAAAGCAAACCAAAAGCAATGGGCAAGAACATATGGAAAGGGATTAACCCAATAACATCTTTATTATGAGTGTTGCTTGTTCAAAACATCAGCTTTGATTTGGCTTTATCTACTGCATATTTATTTCACAAACTATAAAAAAATCCTGAAGCTGTCATTTATGTTTTTACAAGGATCTCTAATACTCTGCAGACTGCATAAGATTATGAAGTAGTGGATTAGTAAGAGGTTAGTACCTGTGAGATGGTTGTATTCCATGTTCTCATGGATCTTTGCAGTTCTTTTTGATGAAAAAAAGGTTTCTTTTTCTCTAAAACAGCATAGCTGCTGTAATAAATTCTTAAGGAAAAAAACAAGCAGAGAAAAATCATTAAAGCTCAAATAAATTAATTTTTAGCATCTAATATTTAGCTTTCATTTCATGCTGGAAAGAATGAGGATTGTTAGAAACATGCTAAGATTATGGGTGAATGTTTACTTCTTTTATTCAAGCTGAGAGAAATCTAACAGCAACATGCTCAAGGATTCAGGAGTGTCAGGAGTTGCCTTTTGTAGAACTTTTGACCATCAGGATTTCTTCCTTTGTCCCTTCTCTTGCTAGTTTGACACAGCCTGATGATTCTCGTCACTACACCAGTGTGTCTCTGCTGGTGGTGACGGTGATGGAGCTCCTGAGACTTTTGTGAGTGTTATTGCCTCCAGGCCTGAAAGGAAGGGAGGCTGCAGCCAACTGGGGAAATGTCATTAGAAACTCATCAGCACTGGTTGTTAATGAACCATTTGATAAAGCAGAAGGAATTCTCTCTGCTAACCACCAC
This sequence comes from Melospiza melodia melodia, assembly GCF_035770615.1. Lineage (NCBI taxonomy): Eukaryota > Metazoa > Chordata > Aves > Passeriformes > Passerellidae > Melospiza > Melospiza melodia. The sequence continues at coordinate 129,197,876 of NC_086196.1, forward strand.
CACAACAACAACAACAAAAAGGACAAGGGTAAAGCTTTGGATGCAAACCCCTCCCCCTTGCAGGGGCAGTGTGAATCAGCATGCACATGACCTGGTATAGGGATAGGCAGGGTGGGCAGGGATTTTGCAGATGACATTTCCATATTGATTTTATAAAATAGTGCTGGTCTGTGCTTAGTTTGGGCTGCAAAAACTGCAGTGTGAATTACTTAAGTTCTGGTTCTTTGGCAACAGAGACTTTTGAGGCTAAATATGACTTCAGTTCCTTTACCCTTGATAGCTGATTTTTGCACCTGAAATCCCAGAGCTAACAGTTTGGTAAGTTTGTGCTCACACATAGGTATACATTCACTTATAAAATCTATTTGTCCAAAAATACATCTTCTATCCTTAGAAAACTATCTACTTATTTTATAAACATCATTGGTTTGTTCAGCTTTTATTTTTCTTCTGTACTTAAGAGCAGGTTACACTTAGTACTGATGTGTGAGGTCAAAGGGCTTTTCTTGTCTTATAGCCCCCAGATGGTTTTTTCACCAGCATACTTACCCACTATTTCTTCATTTGACTTTCTTCTTTCTAGTCCCTCATGTCATGCAGGTTTTTATGAACTCTGAACACTACCTTGTGGACATATTCTTTTCCCTTTTCCTCCCTCCACCTCCTCACATGCTCCATTCATGCATTCTCATTGCAACCTATTTCAACTCATACACTTTTTCCTATCTTTTTTTCCCCACACCTTTGTTTTTCTTCCATTCAGCTGGGAAAATTATGTTCTTCACACCTAAGGAAGCAGTTCTTTACTAATGATGGTGACATTTCAGCATATTTATTCACATATATGCTGGAAATAACAACATAGTTAAGGGCCACTGAATATTTTTTTAGGAGAGGATCTTTAAATTAAGAGGCTAAATGTTCTTTGTAATGTAGAATGATTTAGCTTAAAATTACTCAGTATCAGAATATGAATTATACAAAATATTTTTCAGTATTTGGATGGATTATGAAGCCTCACCTTATATATCTTAATTGTTCCCTTTTTTTTTGCATTTGTATGAACTGCCAAGGTTTACAACTTGTGTGTATTCACTTCAGTATTAAGTTCTTGACTGCTTCAGCTTATTTTATTGTCCTTTGCAGCGCTATGTTAATGGCAAGCATAACAACATCAGTAGCATATATTTTTTTGAATACTGCCCATCACATCATCCTTACTTAAACCACATTTTAGCCTACTTTTGGAAGCTTTAAAAATGCATACAATACTCCAAATTCATATTAGAAGTAAAAAATGGGTGATCAGATTATTTTGGCCAAAGAAAAATGCAATCCTTTGCTGGAAAGAAAGAGAAACAGCATCTGAGCTGGGATGTAGGTGGTTAAAAGAAGTGCTGCCCTGTAAGAATTAACAGAAAAAATAAAAATAGTACAGAAAGAGTATTTTTTCTGAACTACCAGAGCCTAGCATTTTCATAAACCATAATCTTGATGTCAAATCTTGAATATTAATGAAATGATGATTGTAAGAATACCAATGTAAAAATATTTGACATAATGATTTCTGAGGTTTGTATTGCCCTGTACCACCTATCAACCTATAGGAAGTCAAAGGACATTTTAAGAGAAGTTTATTAAAATCACTTGCATTTGAAAAGACTATCTACATTTCAGGAGTTGCTTCAGGTTCTTCCCCTATGGATATGGCTTATCTTTGTTTTCAGAATTGCTGAAGCCAAAAGTACAGTCTGTAAGTCTGAGTGAACTTTCTTCACCTAATTTCAAATCTGCTTGAACTTAGTGACTTTGTATATTTGATGTAAGCTTCTTGGAGATTGCATTCAATAAAGGAGAAGAGTACAGGTGAAGGGAGAAGAGACAGAAATAACCAAGAAAAAAAAGGTATATATATATATATATATATATATATATATATATGCTGCATGTGAATTACTTGCTTCTTTTTTAGTATTTTCTCTGTTTTGCAGCTTCAAAGTTTTCTGTGAGAAAAAAAATAAATCGAGTAGCCATTTTTGGTCTTAACAGAATCATGCACAATGTGTTTTTTCTTCCATCAGCTGCAGCCTTAGCAGCCAACTATATCTTATGATTTATTTGCCCAGCCTTGCAAGATATTCTTCCAAAAGTGAATCATGGTAAGCCAGAAGACTCATGGAATGGAGTGATCCATGTTCTTCTCTTATTGTCTATGAGAAAGTCTGTCAATTCCTGATTTTAATCACACCCAGTTAGTGGTCAAGCTAATTCACCCTGCCAGCCAGATGATCTAGTTTGGTGTCCACTGCTGTTATTAGAGACTGGAGGTCAAACCTTTTATCTATTTTTGCCAAACTCAGTGGGACACAGTTTCTTGCTGGGAGTCTTTGGAACAAGGTGATAAATCTTACTGCTAATATCCCAGTAAGTAGTAACATGTCTTCCTACAGGCATATCTTCAGAAATTTTCCAGGCTCTGTGAACATAAAGAAAAACTTTTGAAAATCCTGTGGGGATTTTGTTTTATTTTTATATCTGTCATAAAAGTGTCTCCACTTACTCAAAGCCTAATTGTGAATTGTCAGCACAGAGCCTTCCAAGATTTTGTCTTCATTTTCATGTCCATAAAAAAAGAATGTAATTGAACCATGCTAACAATTTTATGCCTGCTTGTGTGTACAGGTAGTTTTTTGTGGCATAACCAGTCTACTTTACTTGTAATAGTTTGGTACTATGCCAGAACCCACTAAAATACAATGCACGTGGATTTGGGGAATGCCACACTATGGAGAGCTTGCTTTGCCTAACAGTAATCCTTGGATGGTGAAGAGCAGTGATTTTCTACCTAGGATCTGAATTGATGGCCACAGACAGAGAGCTGTGGTCAATGATTCAATGTCCAGATGCAGCCCAGTAATGAGTGGTGTCCCTCAGGGCACTGTCTGGGACTGGTGCTCTTTAATATCTTCATCAATGACAGAGAACATGACATCCAGTGCACCCTCAGCAAATTTGCAGATGACACAAATCTGAGTGGTGCAGTTCATACCCTTAAAGGATGGGATGCCATCCAAGGGGACCTGGACAAACTCAAGAAGTAGGACCATTAGAACCTTGTGAAGTTCAACAAGTCCAAGCGCAAGGTGCTGCACCTGGGTTGGGGCAATCCCAGACATGAGCACAGACTGGGAGAAGAATTTATGGAGAGCAGCCCTGCAGAGAAGGTCTTGGGGGTTCTGATGGACATGAGCAATGTGCACTCATGGGCAGGGAGCCAACTGAATCCTGGGCTGTATCAAAAGAGGGGTGGCCAGCAGGGTGAAGGAGGTGATTCTCTCCCTCTTTGTGCTCATGAGACCCCACCTGGAGTGCTCCATTCAGCTCTGGTGTCTCCACATAAAAAACACATGGACCTATTAGAGCAGATCTAGAGGAAGCCACAAAGATGATGACAGGTCAGGAACACCTCTCCTGTGAGGACAGGCTGAGAGAGCTGGGGTTGTTCAGCATTGAGAAAAGAATTTTCTCTCTCTTCCAGGGACACTTCACTGCAGCCTTTTAGTAATTAAAGGGGGCTTATAAAAAAGAGAGAGAGGGACATTTTACATGGGCAGATAGTGATAGGAGAAGGGGGACCAGTTTTAATTGGAAAGAGATTTAGGTTCGATGTTAGGAGGAAATTCTTTACTCTGAGGGTTGCAAGGTACTGAAAAAAATTACACAGAGAAGTGAATGTAGTGAATGCCCTGTCCCTGGAAGTGTTCAACGCCATGTTAGACAGGACTTCGAGCAACCTGATCTAGTGGGTGGCATCCCTGCCCATGCAGGGAGTTTTGAAGTAGATGATCTTTCAGATCCCATCCAATCCAAATCACTCTACGATTCCAGGATTTGAAATCCTGTGGAGAGCTGTACATGACTTTTGAGCTGGCTGCAAAAGGTGACTTGAAAGAAGCTTTTATGTTACACCACGGTTTATGTGAAATTTGGCATTTATGGGTCAAAACCAATAAAGCCACCTGTGTACAACTGTAAAATGGCTTATGCTTTGCTTTGTCTCTAAGCATTAATTTAAGATCTAAGGTTCACATTGCCTAGAGCCTTTGTGGATACTGTGAAAACTTGCTGCTTTTTTTTTTCTGTTATTGAGCTGACAGCCAGATTAAATGTTGATTGTAAAGTTCTTTCCCTCTCCCTGCTACTGCACTTACTGCATCCTGGCCAAATGAAATTACATGGTTGTATAATAGAGGTACCTTTATAACATAACTTATTATAATATATTCATATTATATAAAAAATTCAAAACGTATGATGTAAATTTATTATAATAAAAAGGCATTGCAAGAGTAAAGATGTTTTAAAAGAATGGATTAATTGTGAAATTGTCAGAGCATTAGAAATCTTGCAATCCCCATGCAGGGCCCAGCTGGGTTAGTCTACCCACACAATCCTTATTGTACCCTGCAGACTAACCAGCTCTGACTCACACTGTCTAATTAATTGCTTTTAATTGTAGTTGTTTTAGCAATCCTCAGCTTTAGTTTTTCTGACACACTGGTTACTGCACAGTCAGCACTAAGGGTCATCCTCGGTTTTTTGGGGGGTTTGGGGTTTTTTTAGTTGTTTGGTGGGGGGGGGGTGTTGTTTTTTGATTTTTTGCCTTTTTTTTTTTTGCCAGAAGTGTCTCATCTCCCATAGGTCTCTATAACTATCTGAAAATATCACCTTCCCATTCTCCACACAGACACATCTCTTGCACTGGTTCATCTTCCCTTTTCAGGGTCTTCTCTGCTTCCACCAACACTACAAGAGAAGAACCAGTTCAGGAATTACATTTTCATCCCTGTCCACAATTTAGACTCAATGATGAGTCTTTCACATTCACAGCCAGATCCTTGGAATACCTTCTGAAGAAGCAAGAAGCAATGAGCTAGGGCTGCTATCACAATTTTCTTTTGGCTCAGACTGGGGGATAGGCAGTTTGAGTTTGCCTGTAATCCCTGAAAAGGAGAAATTTTTGGATACTTTTTCTTTCAGCAAAGGATTAGTTGTTGACTTATTCTTTCCAAATATAAGAAGGTAGCTCAGATCCCATTTCACCTCTGGGAATCAGCTGGCCTGGTGGACAACAAGCAACACAGTGCAGCTGTCATTGCTCTAGTACCACATTTTTTAAACTGAGTCCATAAAGATTATTATTTTTGTCTCACCTCTGTTCCACAACTGAAAAGTGAAAAATAAATTTTCTATCTCACCTTTTCTATAAATCTTCAAAGGAGTCTGCCGTGCAATGTGTAGAACACCCATAGCACTGTATCCTAAACTACAATTAGCTCTGAGAAAGAACTGTAACCACGAAGTACACATTTTAGGGCATCAAGGAATACAAATGCTTTTTTTCTAAATTATTCTTTATTATGATGTAATTGCTTAATTTTGATTTTGCCTTAGCACATGCTGAGAAACTCCAAGTAGACTCCTGTATTGTGCGTTGATTTTCTTCTATGAATTCCTGCTGAGACAAATATTAGAACATATTTAATACAAATACACATTTATTTAATGTATATGTTCATATAAATACTAAAAGCAAGTATTCTCAAATTTCTATATTATAGACTGAATAGGACTTGAAAGAATGCTTTGTGGAAGATATGCTGTCTTTTTCTCCACCAAATAAACTAATTTGCTTTAATTATTTTTAAATTCAAGTTCATAGAGGTATGTCACAATTTTTAAAGGTGACTTTTTGACAATGGAAGTGCAGGATAAAGTCTAATTCCTTAGGTATATTTTTCTTTAGTTCATTTACAGTGAGAAAGGAGATATGTCCCAGCTCTGTTGCAGACAAATTTTCTGACCTTGGTCAAACTGCTTAAATTGTCAGAGTGAAATCCTACCCCTACTAAAGTCAAGAGGATTTTTGCTATTTATTTGAATGGGGCAAAGATATCACATTTGAATTCTGAATTGTTAATAAGAATGGGATAACATGTATCTAACTCTCACAGCTCTTGTGAAGCTAATTAATCAGCAGAGTACTTTGGGATCCTCAGAAGTATAATAGGAGCTGCAAGTACTATTATTTATTTGTCATGTAATTGGAAACCAGCAAGGTAAAAAGTCATTGATAAAAATCCACATCACAAGGTCATTTCTTTCAGTGTTGCAAATCTCTTCTTCAATCAAGAGCTTTGTAACTGATGAAAAGTACTGCCTAATCATAACATTATCAAGTCAATTTAATTGGTGCTCTGGCAGCACATGAGATCATAATGAAGTCATTTTTGCTAGTTACAGGCTTAAAAATATTTTTATAGCACCCTTCATCCAAGTGGAAACTTTAAAGGCCTCGCAGACGGGATTAAGGTTTTCTGTCTCTGTTATACAACTGCCTTTGTCTGGGAGATACCAGCTGTTTTAATCGTGTCTAAAAAAACTACTGGTAAGCATGATATTACTGTGTTTATACTTATCCTTTATAGGATAGGTATTACATAGTTTGTGCCTTTAATGTTCAGATATGTCAAGGTAAAGAAGTAGCACTTTTGGATTAGAAGGGCTCTGATTTTTTCATGTTTGAACACTGGTAGCTGCCGAGCCACAGGTTTTTAATATGCCCCGTGTCTTTGAAAATCCCATTTTGACGACAGAAAGGTCATGTTTTTGCACAATACTCTGTTTCACTTTGTCAGAAACTTAAAGCCCCAAAACTGATATTGCCTTCACCAGGTGAAGCTTTGGAGTAAGAATGGTTGGTTAGGTTTCTATCAGCATTCCCTGCTACATCAAGTGGATTGCTTAATTCACCGTGGTGTAAGCTTCTCTATCGCAACAGATGGAAATAATGTCATTTGTCTTTTCTTTGTCCCATCTCTTTCATAGCTGGAGTGACTGAGAGCTCTTTTGCCAGTACCAGGGTCCTCCTGCCTGCCATTGCTCCCCTTCTTGAAGAGCTGGATGCTGTGGCCACAAGTGCCTGCAGTGAGCTCCTGCCACTGACCACACGCCACCTGCCACGGCTTGTGGCCAGTGAAGGGCAGGCTGTGAGTTTCAGCTCTCTTGCCACTTGCTGCTTTAGCACTGACTAAAAAGCTCATTTTAAAATGCAGCCTTCCGAAAAAGTAGCAAATGCAAAGTGGCCAAAAGGCTAAATATTGTAGCTCAAGAAGCAAGGGTGTTTATGAGGAAGAGAGTTTAAAATCAGCTCCTTTCCTGCCTAGTGTCTCATTTCCATCTCCTTCCCTCCCTCCCTTCCCTGTAGACTCCTCTTCCTCTTTGATATTGTCCAAGCTGCACAGCCCACTTTAAATAAGTTGTGCCTGAATGTGTCTTGGGTACTGGAAAGCTGAAATTTCTTTCCCTCTCTGATGGAGAGCAAGGAACTGCGGCATTGAGCTCTGGCTAAGCAAGACTGCTTTGCACTGCAGTTTATCCAGGGAAAGGTGAAAAAAGCGGCTGGCAAAGGAGACAAATTCCTGTAGGAGTTTAACAGGTGCAGGTGTTTTGTCTTTACAGGCAAAACCTCATATGTCAAGAGGGAAAAAATGTTACAAGAGCCCTGATAGATAAGGCCAAGGACCATAGGAAGTAAAATAATAAGAGACAGCATTTTCTACCATTTTCCCTTCCTTACTCATACTGAAGTGCATTCTGTATGGATACCACTCTGACAATGTGAAAAAATACTAAAGTGAGTGCATAAAGTAGCTTTTCAGATGCAATGCTTTAAAGGACCCTCCCATGCAGCATTTGTAAAGCAATGGGCGTGGTGCTTAGTTTCAATGCCTCGTTCCCTAAGCACCAGCCACTTGTCAGTCTTGCCACAGAAGCTCCTACTGCAAACAGACTCTATTTTAGTACAGCCAATGCTTCAGTTTTCTCATAAATACAAATTAAACCAAGATTTCCACCCCCTCTCTCCCCAAAATGTGCCAGGTTTTCAGGAAGCTGAGAACAAGTCACCCATAAAACTGGGGCAGATCTTTGCTTAAGATGTTCCTGGATAATCTGAGAAAGAGTATGTACTCACAGAATTAATTTCTTTAATATGATGAAGAAAATATTATGACCAGCACCTGTGAACTTCACCTGAAGGCACTCTAAACGACATTCATGTGTTTGCAAGGGACTACAACTCCAGTTTTCCCAAAGAACCCAAACTGCCACACTGAGTGCTTGCAACTGCTGCACTTCTGCCAAGTCTTTCACCTTCTCTCATTCTTTGCATTGATAAATTTAGCCTACTTGTATTCTGAAGCTTATTTAAGGTAGAGGTCATTGTCCCATAAAACATATGGGATAAAATCAGATGCCATCTAAAGCTTAGGCTTTAGATTTGCAAGTTCTTAACTTCAAATCTCAGTTTAGGCCTGTTAAAAGCTTTGTTTTGGTAAATTGTACCCCAGTTAATATTGTGATGAATTTGGATTTTCTGTTTTCCTCAATCCACCTCAAAGGTAACAGGTTTATCTTGATAGTAGTCCTTCTGGTTAACCCTGCAAAAGAAGTAGGAAGTTCATTGTAGATGCAGCTTGAGAAGTTATGGTCCCCGCTGGGTGATCTGGTGGAGATGAGATGTGGTGTTGTGCTTGCAAGTATATTTGGAAATGAAGTAAAAGTCTGATTATTTCTACAGAGGAAAAATAATAAAAGAAGAAAAATTTAATTCTTAGGTGTGGAGAGAACAACTACGTGTATTTTGTACCCCTGCATTTTTGATTTTCAGATGTATTTCATTTCAAACTTTGTTGCAGGATTTAATCAGAACTGCTCAAAAATCAAAAGTTCCATTTTCATGGGTCTAGTAGGCACCTATTTTTTTTGTACACTTGGAAAAGGAATGCATAAGAACTGTAAGTGCACATATTGCACTTAATTTGCTGGCTTAATTTGCTGGCTTAATATTTGCACCAGTCAACAGGGCTCCTCAAGTTTCTGCAGGTTTCTAATTACAACAGGGTGGGAAGAATGATTTAAGTTGCCTTCCTTACAAATTTAAGGAAAGAGTATGAAAATATTTTAACACTGCTCATTTTCAGCTCAGTAGCCATGTACAGAACTTTATAGAGGATGACAATATTAGCCAACAGTCAAGACTACAGTCTGAGAAAAAATGGTCTGAGAAAAACCCTTTTTATTTCAGACAAAGAGAGGGAAAGAGCGTTGGGTAGGGGAGTGAAATTTCAGGGCAGCAGCTCCGCTGAGCACTTGTTCAATCTTTCATTTGGGCCATTCACCTGCTGCCTATAAGCAATGAAAATGGTAGACAGCAGATGTGAAGGCTAGGAGGGGCTATAATGATATGAAAAACAAGTTGGGTGACTATACAGAATCAGGAGAAGGACTGAGACTTACTTTTTTGTATTTGAACCCCCCCCTTCCCATTTTATTATGATCCCAAACACTTAAAAAACTTCCTTTCAAAACAAAATGTATAAAAATATGAAAATAAAATTAATAAATTAAGCATTCCCTGGTTTTTTGAGTGACTGAAAAAAAGGTGATCTTGGACATGACAGTTCTCAATCCCTGCATAACTCTCATTAACATTCACCAAGACTGTAATATGACCCTCTGATTATGTGAGGTTTAGAATATATAAAATTTCCTTAACATAGATGATGAAAAATTCTGTTTATTTTGGCCACCAGGATGTAGGTTGGATTTTCCTATATTTCGTCACCGCCAAATCACACACCTTGCTGATGTTGTCTCCCATAGAAATGTTTGTTTTTTAATTTAAATCAGACAATAAAAGAGTTTGAGATCTGCTAAATTAGGAACAAAAGAAAAGGCTTTGTGCTCTGCTGCCTATAGTCTAACCATTATGGTTGTAGTAATGTGCTGTGAGAAGCCATTGGCATGCTAAAAATACACTACTTTAACAATAATCCATGCATAAAAGAGCCTGAAAGGAGATATGGCATATACCTAATGAATTCTGGATCTTTTCCATGCTTACCATTTATAGGATTTTAAAATTGCCAACCTGTCTTAATATGTTATAATGTTTAAAGTTTAACAAACAAACACAGCCCCCCTAAATGAATTCGGCAATAGTAGCAGGAATTGAACACTCTATGTGCTAAATGACTGGGGGTTTGTTTATTTTTTATTAAAAAACACCAAAAAGCAGATTTTTTAAAGATATATATATATTTATTTAAAACAGATGCATGGTTGTAAATACAGGCTAGTTGTAATATTCCAAGCACATATTTAGGGACTTCCTCCCTTTTCCAAATCTCACTCAAGTGGAACATACACTCATTTCTGTAACAAAAATTCTTTCTACTCTATTGGCAAAATGAATAGCATCAACTCAAAATATTTAAAAATTTAGTCACATCCACATCTCGCAGCCTATAAGGAGCTTTCACGCTTTTGGGCTCGCTTTAGATCTTTAATACCCTTTCCTTTTGTGTCAAGGAGCTCACGAGGCGTAAAGAAGCACTGATAAACCCACTTAGATCCCTTCCTGGGCCGTCACCTCTCCCTGCCAAGCGGCTTTAGGTGGTAACTGATCTGTGACAGGCTGCCAGTCAAACAGAGCATTTCTGAAAGCTGACACAAAAGACTGAGCGCCGGAGAAAGGAGAGGGAAATAAGAAAAGAAACCAAACTGTATCAGCGGCTCTCTGCTCGGCGGCCCCCTCCCGCTGCCAGCCCCCGTCCATCCCGCAGCCAGGTTCACGGCAGGGGCAGCCGGGCCCCGCGATAGCGATCGGCGGCCCCGCTCCCGGCCCTCAATAGCGGCCCGAGGCGGAGTGACAGCCGGACCCGGAGTGACACGGGCATGCTGTCAGCGCCGCCGCTTCCCGTGGGAGCGGGGGGAGACGGAGACAGGGAGGGAGGCAGGGAGGGAGGCAGGGAAGGGCCGGCCGGCTGCTCCCTGTGGCTGTGCTCCCGGGGGCGCTGGGGAGCGGCCGGCACCGCCCGCCTTCTCCAGGCCGCCCTTCTCCAGGCCGCCGCCTGTCCCGGCAGTGCAGGGGGACAAACACCACAAACACCACAAGCATCACAAACATCTCCAGCGGTGCATTGTGGTGTGCTGCCGGAATGGGGGCCACATCCCTGCCTCCGGGGATTCGGCTCTGAGAGACCTCATGACACCTTCCAGCGCCTGAAGGGGGATACAAGGGGGAGCTACGAGGGAATTGGACAGACCATGTAGCAAGGGCAAAGGGTAATGGCCTCAAACTGAAAGAAGGGGGATTTGGATTAAATATTAGAAAGAAATTCTTTCCTGTGAGGATGGTGAGACATTGGAACAGGTGGCCCTGAGAAGTTGTGGGTGCCCTGTCCCTGGAAGTTTTCCAGGCCTGGTTGGATGGAGCTCTGAGCAACCTGCTCTAAGTAGATTTACATGGAAGGGGGCTTAAAGTAGGTGATCTTCAAGATCCCTTCCAAACCAAACAATTCTGTGGCTATGGTTATTTGATTCTGTGATTAGAGGAGGGCAGTGAAACACAGTAGCACAGGGAGCAGGACCCTTGGAAAACATGCCTTGCAAATTCTCATCTCCTTTGGTTTTGTACACTTACCTGCATGTGTCTTGTAGTGATACAAATGAAAAAAAAAAATCTACCAGACAAAACCCCGCCTTTAATGTGGACCTTAAGATTTTATTTCTTGTTTCATCAGACAGAAAATTAAATACTTTTAAAAATGTATTATTGTCTTGGTGAAACTTGCTCAAAATTGTTCTGCTGGCTCTCTTACAATTGGAAGAACTTTAAAAGGTTTCAGCTTGGGTTTCTAGAGCAGCTCCCTTCAGCATTTTTCACTCCTTATCTCCCATACTCTGGGGGTCTGCTGGTTGCTGCATAAGAATCACAAACTCTGGGTTATTCTTGGGTTTATTTGAGGTTCTATGATGAGCATCAAAACCAAAGAGAATGGAGTGCTGCTTGCCTTGGATTAGTTCCCACAATTTGAACGTGCCAGTGTGGTCACAGGAGCTGTTGGTGCAATAGAGGGCTCCTGGCAGCCTGGGCACCCCGCCACCATGCAAGTCAATGAGCTGCTGTGCTGGGGAGAGCTGAGCTCCCATCACCATCAGTCCAGAGAGTGGGGTCAGGCATTTCAGGACTCAATATCTTCTGTATTTTTTTCCCCATCCCCAGAATGTTTCTTTCCACATTTATATGAGATGGAGAGTCTGGTGGAGGAAAAAATTGAGTCAAATGGCAGCATTACACCCTCCAAGATCCCAGAGTATCTTAAGATCATGCACAGGAAGTGTAAGAAGTGACTTTACACTGCCCATTTAGTATCCAGTTAGTAGTTCATCCAACTTAGTAACTTCTTGGAGCAAATCATCTATTAAAAAGAAGAAATAGATGCTTTTTTTCTAGTTTGAGATCCTTCAGCTTGGACTAGGTTGGGCAAGCATGTACCAAGAACAGAGTCAACTAAATTTTATTCCTTTTAAGCTAATTTCTCTTAGTCTGTCATGAACAGAGAATTCTAATTATTCTGCACTCAAGAGGAATTTAGTCTTTAGAGAAGCAAAAAGTCTCAGCACACTAAGTCTTGGTTTATGACTTTATACAGAGGGTTTATGCCCTTGTACAGAGGGGGATACTCCCACTGGCAGCAGTTTTCCAGTGCAGTTCTAGTGGATGAGAGCAGACAATGCATTCAACAGCCTCTGCACCAAGGGGATATGTGGAAAATCCTTTTCAGCTCATCTTCCATTCTGAACTGTTCTCTCCAGGTGGTCCCACCAAACCACAATCCTTTCTTTTTCAAAGTTCTATTGTTATATGATGGGTGGATCTGGTAAAGGGAATACGTTCTCCACCTTAGAATGGAAAACAATTTTCATTGCTTATGTCTGAAGGCCTTATTATTTATAGGAGAGGGACAACTAATTTAATTAATTGTGAAAATCTTCAGCCTTGTTTTAATTTTTTTTTTCAATCTTTTAGGATATTCTCATTCCTTTTTTTGTCTCAAGCATGGAGACAACAAAAAAGGAGTGCTTTTATTGTTTGAAAAACCTAGAGCGAGACCAAATGAGAGCTCCTGGTTTTGACTTGGAAAACCATTATTAGTTCAAAATCTTCTCAAATTAGTATTGAAAAGTGGTATTAAAAAAAATAGTTACCACGTTTTTATACTTTAGGACATTAGGTAGGTTGGTTTTTAAAATGTATTAAGAGTTTGAGGTGAATCCTAAAGGGAAATCTATGAATTTGTTAGTAGAGCTTATTGAGCTTATACACGTTTTTTGACATTATTTACATTTCCTCCTCCTGTCCTGAAGCTTCTGGAAGGGCTGAAGGCATCTGATTTCAGATAATTTCTGTGTGCATTGAGGGAAGTCTTAAATGCCAGATTAAGCTGCTCAAAGCACAATAATCTTCAACACTGAGGAAGCTGAAATATTATTTACAGATTAGGAGTTCTAGGTTTTTGTCGTGTCATGAAAGTTTTGAGATTTTGGCCCAAAAATTATAGGAGTCATCTTGTTACTACACAAAATAGTTGTAGTAGCATTAACTACTTTTGTCTTTTATTTGAACAACCTTGTCTTACAGATCAGTGCTGAACAACAGCTGCATGGAAGGTAGAAACACATTTCTCTCCCATATGGTTCACTTCAATAGGTAAGCATCCAAGTTAAATGCTACAGTAAGCTAAAAAAGGTTTTTTTCCTGCAATAAAATAAAATATTTTTAAATGTCATTTAAAACTGCAGTTAAAATTATGAATAATTTAGGTATTGGAAAATATGTGCTTATTGATCTTATCTTTTTCTGACTGGATCTAGATCCAATAGTGAACACTTAGAGAGTTTCCCACTTGAAGCCATGACTACAGTTTCTCTCATAACATTTACAAAAAAAGTTTGCTTTCAAACTTCACACATAGCAAATGTAGGAAAGGAAAGTCAAATCTGGTAGAAAATAATTAAGATGTATCTGAAACATACAATTTTGTGTCCAACAGTTGTGGTTCAGTCCTCAAGCTTTATCACACATTTTGTCCAGTTACAGATTTTTCAGGTTTCATTATTTAAAAGATTCTGGAGAGATTTAGTGCCCTTTTATATGTTTGAGAAAAGAGAATGCATTCTTTAAAATGCATTCCGTACTCGTTCTGCACCACAAGGGGCTAAATTAATTTTATAAGCCCGAGAACATTATGATGGATATTTGTAAGCACTTTTGTTGTCTGACAGTGAGCCCAGCATAGTTTGAGGTAGAAACCTACTAATACCTTTTTTTTTGTGTGAGATTTTGTAAGGGTTTATAGACATCATAGTCTCCACTAAATTCACACTAAGTCACACATCCACTAAGTCTTGAGGCTAAGCTATAACCCATGGGGGATAGAACAGAATTCTTATCGTAGATCACATGAACTCCAGTAGAACTAAAAACATTCAAGGGCACCTGCATTGGTTTATATCACATTAATATTTTATAGATATGTTTCATCCCTAGAAACAGGCCTGACTATCACTGTCTCAGGTAGAAAATCTAAAATTTCCTAGTTCTAGGATACTGTAATTTAGAAGAGGAAGAACATGAAGAAGTATTAGTGATTTATAAAACCACATCCTTGGGGATATTAAAATCTTGACTGTATAAAATCCTGAGCAACCTGATCTGTACTGGTTCTCTGTTGAATTAGGGGTTGAACCAGATATTCCAGAAGTTCCTTCCCAAATAAAAGTATTTTGGTATGCTGTACATTGGAGAAGCTACTTACAGGTGGTAAAATCTAAAATAATGGCAGCAAGTGGTATTCATTTGTGACAGAAGTTGATTTTGCTGTCTGGGGCTTTTCCATCCATCACTGCATCACCTTCATGAAGCCAAAACAACTTCTGTGTGGGTTTAAAGCCTGAGGGAGACATTTGGGGTCACCTAATCTGATCAGTTCTCTCCACCTACTTCTTTCCGGTGCGCCGATTTTCCTCAGCATTTTCAAGGTCTATTCAAACTTGTGCTGATGTCTTTCTAGCATCTGGTTAGAACTGAATAGAATACTTTTAGAACTGAATGTCAAAACCTCATCCTTCCTGAAATATCACTGACTGCCTCATATAAATCTCCCACCATCCTGCCTCTGTATCAGTAAGTTTGATATTGAGTTTCTGTAGACTGTAGCTCTTATGTGACCCCCCACAAGGAAGAGTTTCTTGTTTGGCCAGAATGATTGGAAAGGTGGTTGCAAGAGATGCAAAAGTGAGAGGCATCACAAGTTTTCTGGGGATAGGAGTCTGTTTGACATAACAGAACAACTTGCATGAAAGCAAAGGATCTGCTGGGTCGACACAAGACCTGTCTTGCTCAGTGGACTTTTTTTCTTGTGTAGTTCAGATATAATCTTTAAAATTTAGACTTAATTTTGTTTTCCTGTTCTGTCAATATTGTTTCAGAACTCAGTGTACTCTGTGTTCCCTTAAGAACAGCTATTTGCCAGCCTAAGCTCAGCTAAATTTTATATATATATATATATAATTTGCAAACCTATACTCATCATAATTAAAGTTTTGGTCGGGAAGATATTACATCTTCGATTTGGCTTAAATATTGTCTTCTGTTTTTAATTTAAAATATTTAAAACTGTTTAAAACTAGCATTCACCATACCTTGAAAATCAGCTTGCAAACTACGGCTGTCCAGAAGGTTACGGAGTTTAGGAAAATATTCGTAGATGATCAGAAGGCAAGGATAAAAAGAAAAAAACCTCAGTCACCTCTAATGTTTTCAGCAACTCCTCCTGCCAGAAAACCTAGCATGGGAGAAATAACAGCCAGGCTGAATTGGGAAGGCTAGAACGCTGTCCTGTTGTGGGTGGGCTCTTCATACTTCTGAAGTTATAGTGTTTTTATTTAAAACCTGAATTGGATTTCTAGGCATGTATGGTACATGCCAATTTAAAATTATTGAAGTTCTTCATAGTGTTAAGAGTGCTTCAGTTTGAAAGAGTGGGCCTTTCCTGCAAATGCCAAGTAAATTGCTCTGCAAGTCCAGAATCTTTGATCACCTCTGAATTGAAGTGCTTATGAAAGATGTTGCCGTGTTCTAATAATTTTACAGCTCTGTCTGATTCAGATGCCTAGAACCCCAATCATTTCCAAATTGAAGAGCTCTCATTATTTTGAAGTCCTATGTGTGGTATAAAATGATTTAAGATTATTCTGCAGCTTTTCATTTTTATTTTGTAAAAATGAAGATTTTTTTCTTTTTTGTTTTTTTAAAGACCAAGTCTTTCCTCTGCAAGCTGGGAGACATTATGAGTTAATTCAAACATTTCATGTTTAAAATGGAAATTGAACCAAATTCTCTCCAAATAGCAGTGATGATGGCTGGGAGAAAAAGAAGGAAAAAAAAAATCCCTGCCTGAAAAGCCGAGAAAATACAAAGTAAGAGGCTGTCAGTGATCCTTACTGGGAAAAGTGTGAAGAACAAGAAACATATTGTCACTGTTCAGATGCGGTCAAGGTGAAGTGGGGAGACTGAATGAAAGTTACAACAATGTGACAAAAGAGAGACACAGATCCATTTAGTCTTGGAAGGAAGAGAGCAGGAGGCACAGAAGGCTAGTTCACGTGTTGCTTCGAAGCTGATTTTTGCTGTCATTTTATCATACAATTTCAGAGGGAAATGATGTATGCCCTTTTGTATCTCCTGACTTTGTCTTTTAAGAATAACACTTCGTTTCTTTCTCACTAGAGACCTTGTTCCTTTTTAGCACGTGGCAGTAATATATTGTTTATAAGTCACATAGCTTTCTAAAGAAAATCTCATCGCTATTTCTTGGTAGCAGTAGAGATTTTTCATTTGTTTGTTTACTTTTTCTTTTCCCCAAGCATATGCACTGGATGGTCTTTGTTCCCAGTGACTCATTATTGAAGAACAAACAAGGGCAAAAAAGTGTTCTGGGGGAGGAAGCACACCAAGCTGCTGGGGATCCCTATGCCTGCACCCTACCTTGCTTTGCACACAAAAATCACCCTACTTACTTCCCACCTGGAAACCCTCACCTGCTCCTTCTGGTCCTGCTATGGGAGCTCTCCAAAAGAAAGGGGAGAAAATAAATCTAAAAAGCATTCTGATCTAGATGGAGTAGAGTTCTGCTAACATATGAAAAGAACAAGGGATTAGGGAACCTACCTGCCATTGCAGATACTTCAGCAGTAAGGCAGGAATTGGTGGGGAGGCAGGATGAAAAACTGGCAGATCAGAGCAGAGAGTTTTTAAGAGTTTCACAATTGTGTTGCTAAGGAGGTGGCCCATAAACATCTGGAAAATCTGGAGATTTTCAAAACAGATGTTGAAACAGAAAAAGAGACGTAGTCCATCACAGCATTGGCACTTCCAATCATTTGAGAAAAAAAAAATTGTAATCTTTGTGTGCCATACCTTCCACTGGAAAAAAAAAATCCACAGTTTTGTTGCTGTCCTTGTTAAGAGCTCTGATGGACCTCAGGAGATGACAACAGCAGCTGTGGGTTTGGGTCCCAGTTTACAACCTTCTGCTCCTGAGGTATTTGGTGGGGCTTGTCAGCCTTTTCTGCTGCCCCTCTTTTCCATACAGAACATGCTTATGTCCGTGTGGTGAAGAATGAAGAATGAAGAAGGCACAGTGGGTTTACAGTGGCAGGGACAGGAGGACGAGCTCCCTTCAGACACCTGTGCTTCTGGAGGTGTGGCTTCCAGCAGAGGGAAAGTGTGATTTCACAGCATTCTGAAGCCAATATCATTAGCTAATCCCTATCTTACCTGTGTGGAAACCAAGTCTAGAACACTGGTTATTTAGGACATTGTGTTCTCCAGTGTTTCTAGTGAATCATTAATCTTAAATATATTTATAAATAAAACTTACAAAGCTAAAAATGTAATTTGGAAATCTGTTAAGAATAATCAGGCTCAAAAATTCCACCTGGACTTTTTGTGGCAGGTACCTGAACCTATAGGGAGAGAGATTTGTTTCTTTGCTGCTGTACCAGGAAACATTTAGTGAAACTTGTATTTCCCTTGTTCCTCTCTATTTAAGGTATCCCAATTTTTATTTTTTGCAGTTTTCTTTCTCTATCCACACTCCTCATATATCTAGCTTTTTAAATTCCCTTTTTCTTAGCTTTTCCCTGAACTCATGTTTATTTTCACTTTTCCATTCCCAGTAATTTTACTGCTTTTCCTTTTCTTTTGAACCCTTTCCATCTTTCCTGCAGAGACTCCCTACTGAAATTCTTTCACAAACCCCTGTTATCCTTCTTGCAGTGGCTCACTTCTGGCTGAAATCTAAAGCTGTTACAGAGGTTCCTGCATACACAAGAAAAGCTGACAGGGTTTAGCTACCTGTTGTTCAAATATACCGTCCTTACATTTCAGCTTTCTGATTACCTGAAATTTTTGAGAGATTTTGGTGAAGCAATGCTCAAACTACAGGGTATATAAATAGAATTAATGTAATTTTCATATTTGCATAATAAGTAGTCTCACTCAGCAATTAGTATTTCACTAATAATATCCAAACAAACATAATTTCTCAAATTATAGCAAACTCAATCAAAAATTTTGTTTTATTGTATGTGGTAGTCTGTTGGAGGTTATCAAATACTTTAGAGAATAAACATTATTTTAGTTAATTTGAGGATTAGTACTCCTACCAAGTTTCAATTTACATGGGCACAAAAAAAAAAAGTAAGTCAAAAATAATTCAGGTTTGGTTTTTTTTTTTTTGTTTTTCCTAAGGGTATTTCCTACTGTTACACAGCTTGGAGCTACATGACACCAAAAGTTTAAATAATATTTTTTGTTGATTTTAAGGTAATGTTTACTGATTTCCTTCTAGCATTTTCTGGATTTTGAGATATACTGTTCCAAAAGGTGAATTAATAGATAAATTGGTCCATTAGAGGCATCAGTGCATTAGGACCAATACAAGCTGGAGCATTGGGTCCTTCAGCTCCCAGGAATCTGTGAAAGACAAGTGCACCAGACCATGTTGTTTTGGGCTGGTTCCTCCAATCTACAGCCCTTCAGCTTCAAAAGCAAATGAGACACCAAACACCATTAATCACAGTTGTGTTGAGTACTCAGAGACTGAAATGTGCTGTTTCCAGATACTAAACACCACTACAAGCCCCATTATATGTTACATGTTAGCCAGAGAGGAACTCTTAATCCTGGTTTGCTGTCTATAGCTGTTACAGATCACTGTAAAGAAGTCTTCCTCCGGTATCTATAAATCAGAAATTACCTTTTAGCTGTGCTATACTTTAAAGGAATGTAAACACATTAAAGTAAAGGTTTGTGTATTGTTGGTAATGCACATGACTGCTTGCTGTGTTATGTACAGGATGATCCATGTGCCACCCGTGCTGAAGCTGGTTATTAAACATGCTGGCTCAGTTTACTGGTAGCTCTAATACACTTCTGTACCGAGGCACTACTTGTAACATCAAAGCAGGGGAGACATTAGCTCTTTTCCCCTATAGCCTCTGACCTGAAAGCTTTGCTTTTTATCTCTGTATAAAAGGAAAATACTCTTTTCAAAGCCTGGCTAGAATGTGGATATTTTCTCCATTGTAGAATAAGAGCCTGTGAAAGTAATCTACAATTTTTCATCTTTTTTCAGAGTATTGTTTCTTTTTGGTCATCATGCCTCTTTTAGAGGTAAAACTCTCACTTTCAAGTAATAGTGACTGGGAAGTGCTTTCAAAGTCCTGAGGTACTTCTGTTTTCTGTAACCCTGTCAGCCTGAAGAAAGGTGATGGAACATTTCTATTTTTGAAAGAGCAATATAATGTGTAAGAGAAAGAAAATAAAGTTTGAACAATGGTTCATACTCCAAATAATGTGTAAGATACAAATCCAATTAATTGTACACAGGTTTGTAAGGGAGCCAACATTTGGCAAATCAAAACTATTTTATCTTGCAGATGTTTCCACTTATTTTTTAAAAATTAGAAAAAAATCATATAGCAAGTGATTTTCTCAAGTGTATTGAACTTTAGAATGGATTGGATCATCTTATCTTCTGACCTTTATGTATCAGGTTTTTTTTTGTGTAATCTAGGTTGTCTTGTTTCAGTTCAGCATTTTAGGATTCTTGAGCTTTTGGCTTTTAGATTCTTAACTTGAGCTGTGTTAGAGACGGTTGGACTTCAGAAACAGCTAAGTATACAATGCCAAACATTTTTTCTGGTGTATGACCTGCACAATTACTTTTGAGTATCTGGTCCCTTGTTTGGAGGCAGTCACAAGGAGAGGAGTGCTGACTTAAATAATCATAGGTGCAGTAAGAAGAAAAAGGAAGACCAAGCATAAATGAACATGTAATTTCACAAATTGTTTGTATTTTGCTTCTTATAAAGATATTTCAATCCTAAATTTTAAATTATCTTCCAAATAATTTCCTGAACTCATGAGCACTGATTGTATTACAGGTAGAGTACCATACTAGCATGATCTAGACTCCAAGATTTCAAATATAATCTGAAACTTCTTTCTCTACCTGTATTTATTGCAATGACTTTTTCTTAGAATCCAAATGGGAAACAGAAGAATCATCTCAGTTCTTTACCACAATTCCTGGCTTCTGAGATGGCATTAAGAATTATTCAATCTATGACACTTAACTCACAGTGGTGTTAAGTCAGTGATTAATTCAATGAAAACTCATTGATTTTTGGATGCTTTAGGTGGGTCTTCTTATAAATATGCATGGTTGCTTGAGGTGGGTGTTTTAAAATTTAGCCTGGGCTTCATTGCTTTTCCACATATTTCCTAAAAGTTGCTTAGACAGAGGAAGGGTGGCACAGTCCAATTCTGTTGAAATGGCATAATTAAAAAGAAAATAAAACTTCTCAATTTTCTCTGTAAGACTTCTTATAAGTAAATAAATTTAAATCTTTCTTCTGCAGGAAAAAAAAAATGGATCCCTTGTTTGGGTTCTTAATAAAGGTACATAATTTCATTATACTCATGGAAGTGCAGACTAGCATATACTTTTAAGCATAAATACTTTTATTTACAAAATGAGACAGAAAAGCATTAGTGTAAGCTTTTAAAAGTGTTTTGTTACTTGTTGGTTTTAATATATTGTTTTTCTTCTTTTGTGTTTTATTGTAGCAGAGAAAAGTTTTTCTCACAGAGTTAATTTTCTTAACAGGAAGCACATATGTGTTCTTAATTATACATATTTTATCATGTGCTAGACATAGCAGGAATTATGTCCCTAAAAAAATTTCCAGGAATTTTGTAAGCGGAAATGTAGGAAGGAGAAGAGAGCAGAGTTTATGGATTGTTTGGTTTTGGTTTGAGTTTTTTTCCCCAGATTGTAATAGTTAGTAATTTAAAAAAATCAAAATGTTTTCAAAATGTAAATATAAGTAAATTATGTATTAAACTTATATCCATAGTTAGAATCTTCTGAAACCATCTGCCACAAATGAATATCTTATCTTGCATTCAACTAATATGCCAACTTATGGTTTCTTGCATTTTACTCCTGTTTGCTACAGGTGAAGTGGGTGAATATCAGACAGCTCATTATAGAGACATGCATGCTGCATTCCCAAAGTAGGATGACAGAACAAGTCATGGTATGTATTGTAATTTCAGTTCTACAATACATCTTCAAGCTGTCTGAGGTAAAATGCTTACTAAGCACTGCATTGGGGCTGTCAGATTTCTTCATGGGGTGGTAATTAAATTGAGGCAGCTCTACCATTTATTTTGTGGAACTAAGCCAGAATTATCTGTATCCTAAAAATATGCTGCTGTAGACTGCTGGTTGTATCAGGAGCACAGTTTTTTGCATATAAATTCTCTTTTATGGAAAGAGAATCCTATTTCTCTCTGTTTTTTGTCACCTGCATAGGCTGTGGGGGAGGAGAGTTGTTGTGTCACTGGACTAGTTTAAGTCTGAGGGAAATTGGTCATGATGCCATCAGAGATGGTATCTTGCTTAAAACTGCAGACATTTGGGGTTGATTCAGTTTGTGACTAATAGGGATAAAGGATTGACGGTCGTGGGGGCCAAGGGTGGCACTAAAGTTTCATGCCTGATTTACAGGATTCTTAGCCCTGGTATAATTTAGAGTGCCAGGGGCCCAGTTGGCCACTGTCACAAAAATAAAGCAGAATGCATGTGAGGATGCAATGTGATAAATGAATAGGAAGTTTCTTCTGGTCATTTCTGGAGACCAGCTTCATTATTAAAACACATGGGAGCTGCTGTTCTGAGTCAGACCAAGGGTTCTGGTAGATCAATGGTGTGTCTGTGCCAGCACTCTGGCATTCTACTCTGAAAATCAGAGCTATTCCAAACCTGGAATATATATAGACCCTGTCTTAGAAATAGTGCTCAGGATGTAGTGTCTTCTCAATATTGTTACTCATGTTCTTCCTGAGAGAAGGCAGTGAGATTTGCAGATAACTTTAATGATATAGCCACACAATGGACTTATAGAGCAGCATGATTGTGTTCTTGTCTTCTTATCTGCTTGCTTTCTAGTGAATCTGACCTTTCTAAAATTCGTAAGTTACCTAAAAACTATGGTGAGATAAGCAGCACAATTTTAAGTAGTTGAATATCAGAAGTATGTGCGACTCATATAACAGCAAGTTCAATTCCAAAGACATTTTTTAAGATTGAAAAGGGTGAGGCTGATGTGTAAAGGAGGCTCTCATAGGGTAAATTTCCTATGATGCACAAATGAGTTTATTTTATAATTCAACATCCTTTAGAAAATTGTTTGGATTGAGTTCAGTTGATTTAGTCAGAATGTGAGAAGAAAAACTGGGGAGGAAATAGCGTACAGATGCAAAACAGTTTTCAAGTGTACAGTGTGGAAAAACTGTTAATGGATTATCTGGAAATAAATTAAATCTCCTGCAAAAGCTATAGGTTTTTTTTACTTTTTTTGACTTTTTTTTAATGAAATGGTGGTGAATATGAATGCATGATCAGAAATGCTGAAACCCACTGTTTACTTGAAAAAATGTGTCAAAATCATTGTCCTTTTCCTGAAATAAAAAACTGAAATAAATATATGGAAGTACTTAAATCAGTGTCCAATAAATAGCTACATTAAACAGAAAAGTATTACATAGGAAAGAAGTTGGAAAGGGTAGGCTTTATTCATGGGCTCCCAACTGCTCAGGATCTACCTATAGTCAGAAGAAAGGTGTGGATTCCTATGGGGGAATTCAGAATAGGAATCTGAACTAACTTGGCTCTCGCTTTGAAGCACAATTTGTCATCAAAGGATATTGTGTCAGGAGACAGTGCAACTCTTTCATTAAGAACATTTCTTATACCATTCTCTGATTATTAAAAAGCTTTTTGTTATTGAAAGCTGTGATTTGCCATTACAAAAAGATATCTGTGAATCTTGCTCAAATATCTTGTACATCACAAATATTACTTTTTAAAGATATAATTTTCCTTATTAATTCATATTTTCTCCATGATTATTGAACTTTGAAACACATTATCTCCTTGCATATTTGTATTTTCTTTTACCTTTGGTAAACCATGCTGTATACATGTCCGCATGCTTTGATTTTACTGCTGTTTTTTCTGGCTCCCTTGTCATATTTTCTTCATTCTGTTTGATCTATTATACTTAATGAACAACAGTTTTCACTTAGAATAATCTTTATGGTTTTTTGAATTTTAAATAGCATATTGTGATGGTATTAGTGATGTTACACTAAATCCCTCATCCTGCAAAGGCTGATTCATGTTTCTCACTTTGCACAATCCAAACAGTCCCACTGGAGTTCAAGAGCTACACACGAGAGCATAAAGCTCCTAATTGCCTTTAGCAGACTCATTTCCAGTATCACAAAGCCCCATTTTAGGGACTCTTACTTAGATCTGAAAATGCACATTTCACTGGAAACTATTGTAAAAACATGTCCTCAGCTGGAACTTGGAGAACAGAATTTTAATCTGGATTAAATTAAGCCTATATTTTGAGGCATACCTCTTGACCAGCAGCATTTTATGACTATCTGACAATCTTTTATATTCTTGAAACATAGAAATAACTTTGTTTTTGTACTAATGTTTTCAGAGTTGCAGTTCATAGCACAAAGCAAAAGACAGTAAAAGTAGAGAGCATTTGATTTTGTCCCCTCACTCTTCTACTCAGAGGAAAGTAGCTAGAATAACAGGCAGTAATTAGCTTTCAGCGAAATTGGGTATGAAATTTTAGTCTGTAGATTCATTGCGCCTATGTCAGCCTGAAGATTAAAGGCTACTTAACTACACAGTGGCACAACAGCTGAGCAAGCTGTGAAGGAGCCAGTG
Source organism: Melospiza melodia melodia (assembly GCF_035770615.1). Taxonomy (NCBI): domain Eukaryota; kingdom Metazoa; phylum Chordata; class Aves; order Passeriformes; family Passerellidae; genus Melospiza; species Melospiza melodia. Next base: position 129,222,172 of record NC_086196.1, read on the forward strand.
GGGTTTGTTGTATAATAACTGGTCTGTTGATCACTGGAAAAGCCTGGATTTCTGTGTCCAATCCAGACAAACAGAAGTCTACCTTCTTGTCTCTGTCTGTTTCAGTAGATCACCATGTATCACCAGGGATTTCAATGTAGCTGACTCAATTTCTGCAGTGCTGGAAACATAATATTCATTGACATGGTAGATGCACAGACCCCAGTAAAGTTAATGTTTACCCATCCCTGGTTTTGGCAGCATGCTGCAGCTTACTAATTAATTTGGTGGCTGTTTGTGCTTTTTTTCTTACCACTGTGGATGTAATCAATGATTATTAGGTGTTCTATAGTGAGGATGACAGCTGCGAAAATGTACTCTGAAGTTATATTGAGATTATCCTTCTAGTTTTGTTATTAGCAAGAATATAGCAAAAATATTATTAGCAAAAATATTCTAATGCATTTTTAAATAGAGAGCTTATAAGCAGTGAATTGTGTTCTCTTTCATTGGAAGTATCCTAAACAGAGCCAAGCAAAAGTAAATCAATGTCAGATAATTTTGCTTTTTTGACTTGGGACAGCCAAAACTTTCTTCGGCTGTACCAGACTGCCATCTTGGCTTTCCATCATGGAGCATCCAGGATGCCAATCTTCAATTACCCTTTCTCACTGTTGCCTTGTGTTACTTATTTCTTCTGGCAAACCTATCATTTGCATCTGATTTGAAAGAATTAATTTCTGTTTCTAACCAGCCAGTGAGTTTCACTAGTTGTTTTTTCTTTGCTCGGAAATAAAATTAGGTCAATTCCATTTTGCTTCATATAACATGTAAACAAACTAGATGGTGTAGACATCACTGAAGACTGATCATCTGGAGACCTCAGCATGCCCTCAGATTGGCTAAAGGAGGGTTCCCAGCAAGTTTGCTTTCTCAGTTGGTATGAAAGAGTATTTTTTGATGTATGGGTTTGATTTTTTTTTCTGTATTTCTTAAAGATATTGTCTCTAGGATACTAAGAGAAGGAGAACAAGCAGAATTATACCTTGTGTCCTTTTTTTTGTGCCTAGAATGTTGGAAAGAAGCAAAGATGGATGAATTCAGTGGGTAAAATGGGTACAATCTCCTTGAAAATGTCATCTTCCCACATTAATTTTCAAAATATTGATGACTTTGGATAATGTTTCAAAGAACCAACTTTAACAAATAATGTTGATGCAAGTGATGGTGATGGGAGCTCAGTGGTTAACCAGGCTTGAATAAAAGTCTTTAAATGAGTAAGGGACATACTATGATGGGTGTCGTGGCAGGTAATCCTTTATTTATATCATATATTTGACTTCAGTAGAACAGAACTCCATACTTTTGTATGTTTTAAACCAAAGAGGTAGCAAGGAATAGTCCATGGTACTCCCAAGATTTAATGTATTCTCTGAATCTCTGCTGATGTTAGAGTGTGTGATCCATTTAGTGTCCCTGTGCCCCTTATGCTATTTTCCCAGTTAGGCTGATGCAGAAAGGGGATTAGAAATACTCTAGGCACCACTGCATTTTAAAATTCCTTTAAATGAAATCAGAGGGTGTTTTTTCCTAATAGTTACTTTCCAGGCAGAAATCAATTAGTCTAATAGCAGTACTCTTCTCCAAAATGGAATTGTACTGGACTGGTTTGATGTCTTCTTATAATTGCACACTGTATGGTTCTTTGACTCTTATCTCTCCCTCAGTCTGTGAATTTGAAACCATCAGGAAGATGTCACATTGGTATGAGTATTCTTCAGTGATAAGAACAGTAATTGTTGTAGGGAGACTTCTTAATCTTGGGTCACTCAAATCCCTTTTAAAGACAGCAGGTGCTCTCCAGAACAAGCATTAACAAGAAGAGATTATGAGGTAACCTGTTGTTCTTTATATCTCAGCATCTCTTGACAAAGCTTACCATCAGGCACTGTGTTCAGAAGCCAGTCAGTACGGGAAAAAAATCAAACATGACTCAGGAAGGAACTAACGTTTTCAGTACTAAAAGGTGGATTCATTTTAAAGGGTGAATACTGAGAACTGTTACAGGGAAATTTATATTTAGATAAGATAATTATATGAGGAAATTATAAAAGCAAGAAATAATTTGGCAGGGGCTAAAAGAATAGACCTGCAGATAACCATGGTATAATACAACCAGAAAAAAATTCTGCTGCCACAGAAATCAAAATCTGAAACTGCATCTCACCAGATTTGCATTGTGTTGAAATTCCTTGTACATTGTACCCCTCATCTTCTTCCCAGCTGTGGCAAACGTGGTGGAAGCAAGTCAGTCATTCATATTGTCAGACTCTGGCACTGCTAGCAGTATGACTTCATACAGGCGTGCTGCTGCTGTGGGCTGCTTAGCACAGACAGGGTGAATTCTTGCAGCTGAGCATGCTCAGGGTCTAACAGCTCTTCCAAGTATGATCACAGTGGAGCAGAACTGCCTTTTATTTTCAGCTCTCAAAATTTATGAACTTCTGGATCCAAATGCCAACTAAATTTTGTTTGAATAAGATTATGTTTTCTAATTCTGTCCATTTCCATCAAGATTATGACACAAAATTAGCTGCGTAAAGCAGGTCTATGGCAATCTTTGGGAGGTCAGGAATTAAGCATAGGATAAATCATTGCATTCAGATGATAAAACCACTTTCAAAACCAGTTCAAGGAAACTTTTTTAAAAGGTATTTAGATCCAAAGGTGTAGTTAGCACTTTCTAAGGACACACATCTCAGGGAGTGTTAGGGACTTAACCCTTCTTCACTCTACTTTGAAAAAAAATCAGCTAGGCACCTATCTCAGCCTCTAAGTTTCTCAAATACTTTTTAAAAATCTGGCCTTTGATAACTCAAATCCCCTTGACTTTCTGTAAAGCTTTTCATCTTGAATTCTAGATCCTCATAGGTTTTGAGCGCCTAACTCTCTTAAATTAAAATGTGAGCCAAAGGCCCAGGTATTTTTGAAAAGCTGAACCTTGGTGCTCAATCACTTCTGAAAAAAGATGTTAGACTGCTAATTCCCTCAGGTGCTTGAGGAACATTTTCCTGTCACCTCGGAGAAAATATTCTCCAAGAATTTACTTTGCTAATCATTTGTTTTGTCCCAAACTTTGTATAACAATTTGTGTAATATTTATTATGGAGAATTTATTTTTTCCCCAAAAGAATGATAAAACTCTCTTATAAAATGAAAAATTATGACAAAAGTATATATTTATGCTTTCAGGAGGCAAATGTGTTTTTTAATGGAATTTAAATAAATGGAATTTTTATGATGAAAAAAGCAACAGTAAAAGTAGTGATTATGTTTTTCATAGTTCATTTGCTTCCCTTGCCCTGAAGATCTTGTACAGAAGTGAAATGAGATCCCTGGTGAAGCCTACAATGTCATTGACTCTGAAGAAGGACTCAGAGACCCATTGGTGTTTAATGACCCTTACTAGCCTCCATGAAAGAAACTGGTATGATCCACTAAAGGAGACATATGGTTCTTTGGAATTATAAAGAAACACTGTTTTCTTCATGGGTAAACATTGTAGTCATGCATTTCTAAACACTGCCTGGTTTTAGATGACTGCTTTCAAAATGGCCGTCCAAATTTGCTGAGGAATTGCATTCATTTTTCATTAGTACTTGACCAACAGCAGTGGTATTTTTGCAATACTGCAGTCATGCAATTTTAATGCTCTTATTATTCTGCACCATCATATCAGACAGAACAGAACACAACAGATAAGAGAGCTGAACTACACAATAAAGAGCAACTGGACTGCTTTATAGGGCGTGGGCACATCGTATAATATAATCATGAGTTGATATCCCATAGTTATAGGGAAGTCTTGGAATATTAGGGAATATTAGGATATTTCTGTATTCATTTCTTCATGAAATTAAAGTATATTCTTTACTGTAGTTAGACATAGGGCAGTGGCAACTAAAGGAGATGGAGCAAGGGAAAGAAAAAGGGAAGGGAAGGGAAGGGAAGGGAAGGGAAGGGAAGGGAAGGGAAGGGAAGGGAAGGGAAGGGAAGGGAAGGGAAGGGAAGGGAAGGGAAGGGAAGGGAAGGGAAGGGAAGGGAAGGGAAGGGAAGGGAAGGGAAGGGAAGGGAAGGGAAGGGAAGGGAAGGGAAGGGGAAGGGAAGGGGAAGGGAAGGGGAAGGGGAAGGGGAGGGGAAGGGAAGGGGAAGGGAAGGGGAAGGGAAGGGGAGGGGAAGGGAAGGGGAAGGGAAGGGGAAGGGGAAGGGGAAGGGGAAGGGAAGTTAGAAGAGAGATCAGGGTGAAGCCCAATATTTAAAGGCAAAATAAAATAAAAACTGATTTTACAATGAAGTAAACAGCAGTGGTGATTCAGCCAGGACAATACAGTAAACAAAAAGGAAAAATTTTACTGCAGTCATATCACAGAATGAACAGGGTCAGAACCTGTTGCATGAGTAGAGTCTGGTGGCAGGCCACAATAAAGCGCTGAATATATCTAAAAACTCTCAGTAGATACCCCAGTGTAGACAAATTTTGATGAGTAATGTTCTGCTTCACGCTTCGCTTTCTCTGATATGTCCCCAGAATGAAAGCATCTCTAGGACAGATACACCACTGACATCTTTCACTGGTTCTAGAAATCCTGTACCCTTGGTAAAATGACTGCAATTATCTTCGTTTCAATTTCTCTAAAGGCTGTGCTCAATTTCTAAACTTGAACCATCCAGAGGAGAAAATATATTAAGCCATTGGATTTTTTTCTTGATCAGCCTTTTTAGTGACTATCTTTTCACAGCTGCTTGTAAAAACAATATGATTTGTTCTGCTAGCTTATAAGTTTTTCCTCCTTTAGTATATTTCTCAATGCTCCTAACAAGAGATGGAATTGAATCTGGCTTTTTTTTTTTTTTTTTTTGATTTTGTGAAATGTGACAATTTATGTAAACTAAGATTCCTCTTGAAAATCAATTCAGCAGTTTTAAGTAATGTACTTGTCATATGGGAATATTAATATGAAAGAAAAATGACATGGATATATAAGAAATCGAACTAACTGCCTGTTTAAAGATATCAAAAACCACAGTGATGAATACTCTGAAATATTTGTTGCAAGATCCTAACACTTTACAGTCATCATGGATGCAAATGTTCAAAATTATTTCTATCTAATGTTATCCCAGTGATTAGGAAAAACTGTAATGTATGTATACTTCTACATTGCATATACCATGTGCCATAGCCTTTGTATTGTTGGGTAGAATCCTCTAACAAAAGTTCTTGGTTCAGCTGAGATTTTGAAATACTGTAGTGGGAGGAATAGAAAAGGTGAATTTGCTTCTCACACTGGGACTGCAGGAGGGAGAAAAATGGCTAGTAGGAATAGTCAGAAATTCATACTTTCCTAGAATGGAACTGCTGAAATGCAAGGCAGGGACCATGCCCTGTAAAGGAGCCTAGTCATTCTTCCTGGCAAGGCAAGAGTAAAGCAAGAGAAACTGTGATTCTCTAAGTCCCAATAAGACCTTTTTGCCCTATTCTGCTAATGTAGAGGACTATAGGATGGATATTAACTTTTTGAGATACTTTGCATTCTTAGAGAGTTTAAACTTGACATTTCCAGTCAGCATTCATTCTCTAGGCTGCTCCCTGGTAGTACAATAGCCTTCTCTTGAACCATCAAAGAGTTGTATTTCAACAGCCCATCAGGATAGTAACCAAACGAGTGTTGTTTGTCCAAAGTATTCAGGAGGAATCAATTGACCCCCTTGCTTCTTTTCTGAATTGTTATCCTTTAAATGTTAGTGTTGACAACCACAAAATCACACTGTTTTAACAGGATCATGCCAGTTTCAATATCCTGCCTGGTGAAGGCTGGGGGAAAGTGTAGAAGCTTTTAAGGGACACTACTGCAATTTCCCTTTAAGAAATTTAGTATTCATTTGTTTTACTTTTTGTTGCATTAGTTATGAGGTGACTGAGGTGACTAAATGAATATGAAAAAAGCTGTACATAAAACAAAATCAATTAAGAGTTATCCAAAGAATGTAAATATATTTGATACTGCATTCTAGTTTGGAAGAAACTCAAATTTGAATAAGAGGTCTATTTTTCAATGAGTATGCCCTGCACAGACATAAAAAATGCCAGTAAAACAGATGGCATAATGATTTTGGTAGCTTGACAGACTTACCCCACCGCTTCATTTCTCTCTGTGTTGACTATGTCCCTTACATTCCAAAGATGGATAAATGTATTAACATGTAGTTTACCATACAGGTCAGGGGATCTTTCTCATTTGACCTTGAAAACAAATGTTCTGTCTGCTCTGCATGGATAATTCATAAGATTTAGTGGCTCATCTCTGTATGTTTGGCATTTAGAAATGTTGCTTCCCCAAATGTCTCGTTGTCTTTTGCACCAGTTAGGTAGTGCACTGCAGCTGAAAGCTGGTTACACATTTATGGGGCCAGACTCGTGTCACATGGTGATTTCTGGTTCTTTAGCATGAAGGCACAGAATGCTGCTGGCACCATGAAAGTGTTCCGTTTTCCTGAGTAGCAGGACATACTGTTTGTCTGTCCTTTGGACTCAATCAGTTGGAGAGAAATGTTTGATGCAATTTAGAAAAAAAGAAAAGAGGTAATGGATGAGTAACCATCACTGTTAGAAGTTTGTGTTAGCTGAATACCAGACAGTGATACCTAGTAAGCAAAAGTACTTCAGTATAGATAAGATGGAAGAAAAGTAAATTGAGGGACTGAAAAATACAAGAATAAGGTCAGTTTTCTAGGTGAGAAAACTAGAAGATGAGATACCTCTGGTGAATACTGTATAATTTTAGAGGGTATATTTTTGCAGATATTTCTGCTTGACTTTGTACCTTCATGAGCTGCAGAATTCATGCTGGCTACAGGGTTAATAGAACAAAAAACTGATCCTGCTTCAGAGAGCATGCAGTTAAGAGTAAGGTAATCAAAGATTTGAATACTATCAGGATACACCCCACCACATCAGGAGGCAGAGAGATTATTGATCTGCTGGGTAAGCAGCAATCACATCTCATCTGTCGCTTAGTCATTATTGAGTCTCTAGTCATCATAGTAAAATAAAGATTTAATATGGGACTATGTCTGGGCATATATTCACAAAAACTAACTGAACTTTGTTCAGCTCCACTTTGCAGGACTATAGTTTTTGTCTAGACAGAGAATATTTGTTAAGATACATGGATGGGAGCGCTCCTAACACTTTTTTCTCTAAACCAAATAAAATATAAGTACATTTTAAGGACAACTCATATTCTTGAAGCATACAGAGAAAACCCCCCCCTCCAATTGGCACAAGACAACACTTTCATAAAATTAGGCTGTTGCCATAACCTTCTGTTACTATTTCTTCTATCCCTCGTGCAAGTCCTTGTGTTACTACATGGTGAGCCTCAAAAACTGACCCAAACTAAAAATAATATGGCAAGACAAAAGCAGAGGATTTCAGCTCCCTAAGTTCTCCAATCAGTCCCTTGTGTCTGTGCAAACAGGGTTGTACCAACAGAGGGAAAGAAGTTCAAAAATTAGAGTTATCACCTCTTAGGGGCAGTGCTAACTTTTTCTAGCTGAAGGTGTGCCTGGAATTGTGCTAGTAGAAAAGTTGTCCCCAGAAATAAGAAAAAAAATGATAACAGCGCATTGCACCCTACGAAGGATGGTATTGATCTTGAGCTTATTGAATATTTCCAACTTCTATAAAATCCTTGGCACGCTAGCACCAGTAACTGATTAGGTATTTTTAAGAGATCCTGAAGAATTTAATGCTTTTTGTTATATTGTGTCTGTTTCTATTAAAATATATACTGAATACTGTGCATAATTATGTTCATAAGAGAACAGTAGTGGGATAGCAGCTGAGATTTAATTAATTTTATGGAGAGATAACAATTTTTAGTTGACAGCAAAGTTAAGAAAGATGTGCTTGACTGGAAAAATCTAAGACCAGGAATGCAGTTTTGTCCTTGTGCTGGTGGCAAAGAGTAGCATGCTGTTCTACAGGGATTTGGGAATTATTCTGTTCCACCCAGGCTCACAGGCCTAAAAGAGCAACAACCACAGTGTCCATGGGCAGCATGAACAAACTTTCTGTGCTCCTTGCATTTGCTCCTGCTGCTGAAGGGGAACCTTTATCTGGGCCTTTTCTCTCTTTCTGGTCCTTGTGCTGAAGCTGCTTCAGAAGGCAGGCACTCTGTGTACCCCAAAATTCAGGCACAGCTTTAGAGTTCTTTGTGCCTTGGAGTTAAATGGCCCTGTTATGCTCAGTCACCAAAGATGTGCCCAGTGAGAGGAAAAGACTTATCACCTGTGGGACCTCCTGCCTTTGCTGGGGAACCAAAGCCAGGCACCTCCTGCATCTGAGTGCCCAGGGAAGGTACACTGGCACCCTTGTGCACCACCAGTGTGAGATACCAGCATCCAGCACAGGCACCACAACCACAGCCAGACCACAGGGCCTGCACAGGTCTTCTAAGCTGAATTTGAGAGTACTTTGTATTTCATCTGTTTGTGCTCGGAGAATAGAGCATCCAAATTCTTCAGTTGCATGGCAGCGTTAAGGTTTGTCCACTGCTCCCCACCGTGCCCTTTCCAAAGTGTGAGTCCAAACCAAGGCTGTAGTAGTCTTGGCAGTTTCTCCCATTCTTCCCTTTCTCTTCCTACTCCCCTCCCAGCTGACACGGAGTGACTATAGGGGGCAATACAACCTCACCATACACATACAGCCTCTGTACATCGGTAATATGCCACGTTAATAGGAGGAAACATTTAAGAATCAGTTTTTACTTCTTGCTTTTGAATAATTTGTGTCATGATAGAGGTAAACTATATTGTTACCTGGCCTCCACAAAATGGAAGGTTTTAACTTCAGATAAGCTTTTACTGTTTTGATGGTTTTTGTTTGTAAGTGAAAGTTAATAAATAGTGATTTTATTTCATATTACTAATTCAAATTAAAATCTAAAATAAAACGAGCCATAAAAAGCAAACTAAGGTAATCTTGAAATTCATTTGACATTGATCTAAGCAGAACTGTTCCAAGTCTGTATGTATCTCATATTCATGTAATTCAATCTATTTGCCTGTCAATATTTCTGCTGCAATATCAGCTTCTTTCTCACTTAATGCAGATTTCCAGAAGTTAGTCCAGTTTACAGGGCTTAAATGATACTCTTATATTTTCTGGTATTTTTGTGAAAAAAACTGTTTACATATTAAAATTCCTGAATGAAAATCAAATTGTCATAACAAAAAAAGTTACATATATTAATTTGGTCCCATTTTTCCTACATTGATTGATGTGCAGTTCACAGTAAGCAGGCAAAGAATGGTAGAAAAGATAATTTCCAGCTCTTTTTCTTCAATGGTGTAAAATTGTGTAACTTAGCTTTTCTTACTCAACCTTCCTGCTTTCTGTAAAGGAATACTTAGAAGATGCAGAGCTGAACTTCTGTTAACATGATTAGAAAAGCTGTTTTTACAGACTATTTTCTATTATTTTAATTTTGTGTCATTATAATTTTTGACAGTTACTGTTTACCAGAGTTTCCCTGAAGCAAAAATGATTTAATGTTCAACACACACATTAAAATGTGTTCTATTTTCATATGTTAAAGCTGATAGAATTATAATTTAAGCAGAAATCTGTGCTTAACAGTGCAGCACATAGAATCTCTGAACACAGATGAAACTGAAACTTCTATCTGAAGGGAAAACAAAGGCAGCAGTAATGTGCCTTAATAATTACAGTTAGAGCGATGTGATATTTTTGTACTGAAATTCAAACCCAGGTGAAGATAATGTACTTTGGGTTTTGTTGTAGAAGCGAGGCACAGTTTGAAGCCTGGGCTTTCATACTTGGTGACTTTATATTGGCTTTATATTGGCTCATAACCAAACCCATAATTTTCACTAAAAGTTCCTTTTCAATTTTCTCATCCATTCAAACTCAGATCTGACTGCTAGGGACAGTAAGTCTCAAATTCTAGAGGAAAATCCACTGACTTCACTGAATGCTGAAAATTCTTAGTTTCTAATCCTCTAATGTGAGCACTTCAGGTTTACTCAATAGCTTACTGACCTTTACTTAGCCATGTACACATTTCAGTGAGAATTTTCAATACTTTTTCGCTAAAAATCGTGTTCAACAATATTTCCTGATCATTAAGACCTGTGTACCTAAAGCATAGACCAAGAACATCTCCTACAAGACCAGAATACAAATCTATACCTTTTCACAACTTCTTTCTTTCTGTCATTTCTCAGATTCATACGCAATCCAGTTTTCATAACTCCTGGTATTGGATATTGCTGGTGAGTGTGACCAGTTATTATGTATGGTGGTGTTTGGATTTGATTCTTCCTTTCCACTCTTTGTCCAAGAAGAATGCTGAAAGCTAAGCTAGAAAATAATCCATTGAGATTTATGGTCCATGTCTGTCCACAAAAATAAAACCCCAAAGGCCCCCAAAACTGCAAAACTGATTTTATGACTTTGAAGGAAGAAGTGAATAGATGTTCATCTGAGTACTTGTAGGTGGAAAATTGTTAAAGCCAACAAAAAATATCAAACTAAATCTGCATTTACATACTCACACTGGAAAAAGAGTTCAATAGTTATACAGAATATATTAAAGCTAAATATATTAGAGGCAGAGCAGCACTAGCAAAATTTGTAGCCTTTTCCAAGGGAAGTGCTGAGTAATTTGGTAGACTCATGTAAAAAGAGAAAATGATTAATGCAGATAGCAGAATATACATCAGAATAGAAGAGACACTTGCAGGAAGATGTGATATTGATCAGTGATGGCTGGAAAATTTCTGATATGGTGTCTGTTGTTAAAACAGGACCAAAAAGAGATCCTGGAAATTAAGATCATTGAACTCCACCTTGCTTCTGGGGAAACTGATTGAGACTCTAATTAAGGATAGAATAGTTCAGCTTATGGATAAGCATAACCTAATAGGGTCAAACCTGCTCAACGTTGGTAAGGGGAAAGAATACTTCTCTAACCTGCTAAAGTGCCTTGGGAAAGTTAATAAATTAGAAGATAAGGCTGACCCAGTGAACATAATTTATTTGGATTTAAAAAAAAATCCTGATATGATCCTTCATGAAAGACTCTTAAGGGAAAAATATAACTGAGGTAAGGGGCATAATCTCTCAGTGGAATAAAAACTGAGTAAATGATGGAGAAAAACTTGCACTGAAAGTCTTCTTCTATAAGTGTAAAGAGGTTAATAGTAGGATGCTCTAAGGGTTCAGTGTTACTTAATTTTTTTTTAATGATTTGGAAATTTTATGTTCTAAAACTGGCATTAACGTTAGCTAGTCAAGTCAAGAAGACTGTGAGGGTAGGAGAGATTGGTGAGATTGACACACATATATTTTACCTTGGATAAGTATAAATTTTGGTACTCATTTTATGGATTATTTTCAGTTCCAGCACCATATTTTACATCATTACATTCTACTGAGAATAATTTATCTAGTCTCTGAGTAGGGATACAATAGATATCCCTGCAGCAGCCATGTGGAATGATTTGCTCTCTCTAGGTATAAGAGTAGACAGAGTTACACAAGAATGAGGAATTCCCATCTGTCAGGTCACTGGACCTTTTCCTCAGGGCAATCCAGCTGCATGACCAGAATAAGAACTGTGTTTATCATAAAAGATAAAAATCCTCCTTCATAAATACTTAAAAGTAAATCCCATTCTTGTTAGATCTTGCTGGAGTGTCTGTGTTTTAGAGGCACTCTTAATTACGGCACTGACACTGCTGCCCACTGTCACCTGCAGCCCAGAAGTTGTAACCCACCACTGGTGTTCTTTGGGAGCTCTCACCTGTTCCTTCCCAGCCCTCTCAATCCTGTCTCTTCTTCATGAAGGGTCTGTAGGAACAACATTCAGTCCTGCATCTCCTTCTGGCATGGACATCTCTGCTGGCTGTCACCTGCTTCTGAAGACAATCAGGAACCCTTGGCTGATCGGGTTAACTCATAAGTGACTGAGCAAATTGGCTCTGGGGATTGGGGTTTGAGTTTGGTCAGGGTTTTATCATTTGCTTTACTTTCTTCCCCACTGTCTTTTCTACATTGCATTGAATTGTGAATCTGTAAGATTCTTTAAAGCACAACCCACTAAAGGACTAAAGTAGCACATGGGAAGACTATGACCTTATATTAAGTATATTATATGTGAGATACTCACTTCATGGTGCACTGCAGATTTCACATTCACTCTTTCTGAAGTGAAGTTCATTAATTTTTTTTAAAAATAATGAGAGTTAACAGATGATATCTCCTTCAAAACTGAAATGGGTTCATCTAGTTTTAGAATAAGCAAAATGAAAAGATTTTGTGTTGCTTTCTATGATGCTTATTAAAAAAAAATCCATTTTACCATTTTTACTGAGCCAAAAAGGCAATCTTTATAAATGCAACATTTTGGACTATGAGTAAACACAGTGAAGAAAAAAGATTATTTCTTGGCAAAAGAAATGTGTGGAAATCACAACACTAAAAATAGTATTTATCTTGATCAATAACTCATGCTTTTAAATTTTTTCCTGAAAAATATTAATAGAGTTCTTTAAATAAAAAGAACCAATGCTTTTTTTCCCTCTTTTGTTGTTGAAGCCCTGTTTGTATTTACATCCAGTCATTTAATGCCCATTAAAGAAGTAATGCTATGTTAATGTAAGGGAAAAAAATCAATGCTACTCAGATCAGTAGCTGTGGGGAAACAGTGCAGCAGCTGGTTTGCAAACAGCAAGCCCACATAGATCAATGAAATTACAAGCTAAATCTGCTGATGCTCACAAACTGCTTCAGCATTGTGATGTCTAACCTTTCTCAAGTTCAAGATCTCTGGCAAGCCAGCAATAGCTAAATGAAGAAAAAAAAAAAAAGAAAAAAAAAGGAAAAAAAAAAGCAAGCATAGAAGAAACAAAGAAAGGACATAATGGGCTGGTGGAGAATTTTAGCATGATATATAATATTCCACTTTTGAAGTTATCAGTGTAACTGCAGGTTTGTAACAGATATAAAAGCCACTGTAATCTCCCAGTGAGCAAAGCTGCCATCTACACACTCTGGAGATTTTCTTCCTTAAGAATGTTCAAATCTGTCACATATTACCTTGAACTGTAACACTGGAGGGCTAGAGAGCACTTCAGTAATGTGGTTGTTAATGTGAATTCTAGAAAATAATTTATCAATGAACAAAAGTACAACTTCTGTCATATGCCTATGTCTTTTATTTTACGATATGCTTGTAGCTCTTGAAATGGTTTGAATTTTGTTAACTTGTAAATTAAACATGCAGAATATTTGACTTGTTGAATGCAAGATTCATTTGCATATTTTATGCTATTTGTATGGTAAGGGAAGAAGCCCCTTTTACCCCAAGGAAAACAACAGTGGACTTTATCAGTATCATGTGAATAACATGCCTGTCAAGTGATTATTTTCAGGGCAGTCCTCACCCCATTTGTGCCACTTTTTTAAACACAGAAGCATTTTTCAGGCATTAATCAGCGAGAAGATAGGGGGAACCAATCTCTAAAGATTGCTATAAAATGGAACACATTTTATAAAGGGAAATAGGTTCATTCCAAGAGCAGAATAAAAGACATCTTGCATTTCCTTCAAATATTGACAGATGTATTTTGTGGGGAACAAAATGTGTACTTGGCAAATATATAATTCTTATTGTCTACTGATGTCCTGTTGCTTTACAAATATTAATTAAATGTCACAGTTTGATTCTGTTCTATTGTATCTGTTTTGTAGGTTGTAAATAAAAAAATATCTAGAGGTTGGAAATTTCTTTTTGGTCTTCCAGCCAGGGAGTAGCAAAACAGAAAATGGAAATCTTTTTACCTGTCTTCTGTTATTATAGGCTTGCATTATTTTACACACCAAGCACATTCAAGAATCAAATCAACAGTGAGGTGAAGTGTGATTACTTCTTGTACTGTCAATTGTTTCTGCTGAAATGACCATTTTTGGATTTGGCTTAAAAGTTGCTTTTCTTGTCTACCTTTCTCAGATACTTCATAGTAAAAAAAATGAAGTAATATTTAAATTTTGAAATGTCACACATCTGTTTCTCTTTTTCTTATAGATATAGATACAGCCATTTTCCTTCTATTATTGATCATTATGTCAATTCATTACTTTATGGTGCTGCTCAGCAGTGCTGATGGCCAGATATTTCCTGCTGGATGTGTAGGGAAGACTGATTGTGACAATAGTTACTAACAAGCTAAAAACTGACTATATACACTAACACTGCTGGTGCTGTGCAGGCACTGGTGGAAATCTCTCCTTCTACTCCACATATTGGTTAGGAATGAGAGAGATGCCCAGCAGAGGAGTTTTTTCTTCCAAGCCTGATCAAAGACCCACGGTGATTGTAAGGAAACACCAGCATTTCCTCACAGGTCATAGATCATCAGCACCTAGGTGTGCTCACATACAGGATAGGACTTCTGAAAGCTTTGTCTTCAGACTTTATTCAGGCCTCTTTATTTGGAGCTTATTGAGAAAACTCTTGTGAAACTGCTGAGATAAAGAGAAGGGTCCTGTTGATGACAGCATGACCAGCATTTCTGCAGAAGTCTTTTTCTTTCAACGCAAAATATGAATTTGTGATGAAGACTTTGTGGTCATCATAAGAAAATTAACAAGCTTCTGTAAATCTTGAACATCATAAAGAGTGCATCATTGCAGTGGAGAAACAAAAGGATAATTGTGGGGGGTGCAATTGCATTGTTCAGAGTTTTTTATTATAACAAAAACATCACCATGCTTGGAGAACCCCAGCAATAATTCCTCTTGACTGCAATAAGTACTTCTGAGGAAGAGAAAGCTGATGAGCTGCTGGCTTCCCTGCTGCTAAATTCATCTAACAACCCACTCAGGGTGTTTTCTGCTTTAAAGACCAATAGGAAGTTTATTAAATGGTTGGATGCTCTTCTTTTCAGTATAGCTCAGATCCTGAAACTTTTCTCTTGGTCTGAAAAGTTGGATGCAATTTGGTTACTGGGCAGCATCAGTTGTGAACATTATTCATTTATCCTATCACGCTGGCCACAGAGTTACATGCAATTTTACAGAAATTTGTGATTGTGGATCTCCCCAATCACCCTGAATGTAAAAGACCTGTGAGGTCTGGTGTTTGGCCATATTCCTACATCTGCACAATGTGATGAGACTTCATCTCTGCAAGGATAGAAATCAAAATCCTGAAATTAGCATCCTGAAGTATCTCAAAACTTTGAATGTGAGCTCAGACCAGACCTGAATTTTGAAGCTTATGCTTCCATCTTGGTGATCATTTCTGATGATGATCAAAATGAGAAGAAAGAAATTTAAATCTATTTTTTTTTTAAAGAGAGAGCATCTCCTTTGAAAAATAGGAATATAGTTGAGCAATCTTTTCCTCAGATCTCTGTTATTGTCAGCAATGTGTATGTACTGACATTGCTGGAAAGTACAAGCAGAAACCATGAAAAATATTGTTTTGATGAGACAGCTAGGCCTCTAACCTCACAGAGGATATACCCTGGGTGCTCATTTGGAAAGAACAAAATGTTTCACATCCACTCAGTCATTGCACAGAAAAAATACTTCTTGAGAAATATATTGGTAAAAAATTCATACAGCTTCAATGGAATTACGTATTGAGGAATTAATTGTATTTGTATATGCACTGCAAGATTTTATTTTAGTCAAATACCAGTTTTACTGATAATTTTTGGCTTAAATCCACCCAGAATAGCATCATTCAAGAGACAAGAAAAGCTGCACCAGCTTTTAGAATCTAAGGATCATTTTTTCCGCAACTCTTAGAGAACGTGTTTCTGCCATTGGTGTATGCCACATGTGCGCAGCTTCTGCAAGGCTCTTCTCATGCTGTTCTGGTTTCCCATCATGTTGTGACCCAGCATGGCCAGAACACCTCACAAGCCTCTTCTTTTCAAGCGTTGGCAGATTGCTGAGGGGAGAGGATGGCCTTGAACTTGACATGCAACTGAGAAAAATTTTCCAACTCTTCTCATTCAAAAGCTACTTCAAAAATTTGGCACATCCACTATATGCCATGAGATGGTCTGTGTCCCCTAATATGCATCTCTTTCTGATTTGCTTCACTGCTGGCAAAAAGCACTTAGAAGAGCTTTTATTTTCACCAGAACTTAAGGTCTGTGATGGCAGATCCTGGACACTTTGCGCTGGTTTTGGCTGGATAGTGTCCATTTTCTTCACAGCAGCTAGTATGGGCTGTTTTGGGTTTTGGATTTGTGCTGAAAACAGTGTTGTTGGTGCAGGGATGTTTTCATTACTGCTGACCAGTGCTTGCATAGAGTCAAGGTATTTTCTGCTTCTCAGCCCAGTCCAACAGGGGTAGAGGGTCACAAAGAGCTGGGAGGGGACACAGCTGGGACAGCTGACCCCACTGACCAAAGAGACATTCCACTCCCTAAGGCATCATGCTCAGCATATAAAGCTGAGGGGAGAAGAAGGAAGGGGATGGACATTGAGAGTGATGGTGTTTGTCATCCCAAGTCACCACTGAGTGTAGTGGAGCCCTGATTTCCTGGGAATTGTTGAACACTTGCCTGCCCATGGGAAGCAATGGACAAATTCCTTTTTTGTACTGCTTGTATGCATGGCTTGTGTGCAGAACAGTTTATCCATCAAACTGTTTTCAGCTCAAAACAAGGGTTTTCTTACTTCTATTCTTCTGATTGTCTCCCCCTCCCTGCTGCAGTGGGAGTGAGTGAGCGGCTGTGTGGGACTCAGTTGACAGGTGCAGTTAAACCACAGCACACCTTCTTTACCGGAGCAGGATTTTCTACTTACAAAGAGCTGGCTTTACATTTTGTCTCTTTGTCAGTATTCTGCACTTAAAGGCATTGGTTTCTGCTCTTGCACTGGCTCAGCAATCTTGAGTCCACAGTGAATGGGAAAAACAGAAAAACTACAGAAAGGAACAAAGCTGTAGATTTGCTCTGCAGCAAAGGTAATTTGCAGTAAGGGAAACTCATATATAAATACACAGGGATATAAAAACATTGCCTATACAACATTGACAACAACTGAAAAATAGCATAAGAGATGTGATGAGTTAAATATATGTTGTGTATTTATAATACTAGGACTCCTTTCTCTGTGTCTGTCTAGCTGTGCACATCCTGTTTCCCTGAAACTGGAAATTAATGTGTTGGATGGACTGTCTTTGACATTCATTTTCATAATTTCTATGCTTAACAATCCAAACTAACTTTCTAATAATGAAGTTCATGTTAGAAGGAGACAGTGGACTTCCATACATTAGACAACCTACTTTGTGTGCAAGACTAATATTGCTTTACTTTGTTTGTTATAGCACCACTGCTAAATCTGCGCTGGTTAGTGGCCTTGTCATCATTCCCATCACAAATTTCAGCTCAGTACAAATTCCATTACAAATTTTAGGGCTTAAAAAACAACTGTTGCTTTTAATCAGTGGTGCTGGTTGATACATGCTTAGCCAGCAAGGAAATAATTTTGCAAATTTTGTGTTTAGGTTGTTTTAGCCATTTAGCTCTTTGATTGTAGATGCCTCAAAAATACAAAACAATGTGGGAAAATGGGAAACAAATGAGGTTTTTTTTGCGGAGCTTGGTTCTGAAAGTGGTTTAATTGTTCTTCAGCCTGCCAGCTCATGTGCAGTTGATGTGTTTTATCCTATTAAAAGGCAGTTACTTTAGGGCAAAAATAGATACTCTAGATTGGAGGCTTTGGGTGTCTCAGCAATGACAGTCTCACTGGCAACTGTTTCCCCATTGCTAAGATGTCCCTGCATACCTGATGAGGACCAGACCTGGACCTTTTCCAATGCCAAATCTGTCCAGCTTTCTTAATTTCAAACATGTGAATGTTGGCCTTAATACTCAACTTAGCGAAGGACATCCCTGAGCATCTGCTTCCTCTAGAAAATATTCAGCACTGTTTTTTTTCCTCTAACTTTGCCTTAACCTTCAAAAATAGTGACAGACTCCCATCCCTAAGCCAACAGATAGAAGACGTTCACCTTTATTTTACCCTCATCACTAACTCCTCTTCCTCGCGGATGCTTTCATGGGATAATGTTGCCATTATTTCTGCTCAAGGTACATTACAAGCTGTTGCCTTGCTGCTGGCATCTTATTTGGGCTTCGGGATGGCAAAGGTTGTCATGTGGGGCAGCTGGCCAAGTCAGTGCTCCAGGCAAGAAGCCAAGGCTGTCTTCTTTCTAATGTTCCCACTTTCCTTCGTCCCTGGAAGATCCCTCTCTTCCTCTCAAACTGATACAGAAAGACTATTAGAGAATTAATCATACCTCAGGTGTCTTGGGGAATATTCTTGATTTTCCAGTCACTAATGTGTGAAAATCTGACACTGGAATTATGCCATATGTCAACCTGTGGCAATATCAGGGAAATATCGACAGCATTTCATTAATGAAATGTTGAGCTTGAATGACCTGTAGGCTGAAAATTGAGGCTACATAAATTTAAAATAGTCTCTCAGCTATCATTTGATCTAGGGCTCCTGCATGAACAAAAGTGTTGTCCCCATGGCCACCAGAAAAAAGTATTATTGCAATAAAATAAGAAAATCTTGCCCAAAGACTAAAACTGAAAAACCTCTCACATTGCTATGATAGAAGGACTTTTAAATTTTATAGTGGCTTTTTCTTTTCTTTTGTAGCCCCGTGATAGTGTTCCCAATAGGATCTGCCTAAATAAACTGAGTGTATGGGTGCATGCCACTGAATTTAAGCTCTTCATTGTGAATTTCTCCATTGATTATGTCATGTGTGTCTTTACACTAAATTCATGGCAGAGTAACCATTATAATCTCAAAATTATTATTACAAAAGAATTGGTTTTCAAAGGCTGTTACTGACAAATTTTACCTGTGTGTCTTCAAAATGTGAGGAAAAGAAGGCATGAAAAGCCAGAATAAGAAGTGCAAATTAAGCAACACAGCAGAAATATTAATTAAAAGAGGTTAATTGGGTTGGGGCAGGGTGGTGGGAAATGCTCTAATCCTCTGCATTACCATGTGGTGTTTTTGCGCTTGATCATTGTTGAGGCCAGGAAAAGAAGGGATTGAAAATTACAGCATGGAGGAGGAAAGAAATGTAATCAACATTTTCATTTCTTATTATTTTGCACATTCCAGTGGGAGGGAGAGAGCTTGGGTAGCCTGCTTTAAAAAGAGGAGAGTGTACATAGCACTGGGATCTCCCCAGAGAATGCCAGTCCTGTCTTGTGCAGTAAATTCTTGTGACCAGCCCCACAGGGTAGCTGGAATTGTGAAATAATTAGCATAGCTAGCCCTCAACAGTTAAATAATTTTAGAGATGTTCTTTCTTATTTTTGACCTTTCCTTTGAAATTAATTTCCCTCATTTGCAACTTTTAAGCGTTTTTACCCTGTCTTTGTAAAACAAAGTAAACTCAACCTTTTATTCTCCAATCCTTTTTATTAGTGACCTGATAAATATGACATTTTCCCTAAGGATCAAAAAATAATAGTTGAGTGTGCATGATTATTTGTAGACTTCTGTCTCCCAAACAATTTGTGAGTTTGCAGTAACCTACTGTGTCATTTTCCCCCTAAACTACAAAATCCTCAATGTTGAAAGAAAACATTTGGTTCAAGAGTTTTCAAAAACTGCCTCTCAGCAAATAATAGCTAACTACATGTAGACAGTATGAAACACATGACAATAATCTATTGCTGAGATTCAAATCTGGATTAAGACAAGCTTAATTCAAAATTGTATGAAAAAATCCATGTAAAATTTTCAGAAACATAACGATTTGTAGGCAAATATAAGAAATAATGAACCCTCTCAGAAGTCATCCTCTTTTCCTTCAAAAGTGTTTTAGTGTTTTCATTTAAATCAATGTTTATGGATCCATAAGACCAACTTTTTAAGTGTAAAAAGTGTTAATATCCTTCATTTCCTTGCTTGCAAATTTCTGTTTGAATTTTTAAAATAAAAAGGCCAGAATGGAGGTGGTGGATCTGAACAACCTGGTCTAGTTGAAGGTGTCCCTGCTCACAGATGGGGTGTTGGAAGTTGATGATCTTCAAGGTATCCTTACAACCCAAACCATTCTACAGTTCCATGATTCCACAAAGTTTCTCTGTCAGCTATTAGTATTGCTGGCACATGGCTTTGTTTCAGTTTTTAAAGGTCCCTGGATGACAGCTGGGATGTTCACAGTCTGGACAGTAGGACATTTGCAATTGTGGCTGGAAAGCCAGCAGGGAGAGATTTTATGCAGTTTTTTTCTTGGCAGCCAGTTGTGGGCTTTGTTTGGGTTTTGTTGTTATTGTTGTTTGGGAGTTTTTTGTAGGGAGGGTTGTTTTGTTTGATTTTGGTGAAAGTGGGGCTGTAAAATGATACTTCATTGCCGTGATAATTGCTGTGGATGAATAAAATGTTGGTAATCAGTTACCCAATACTTAGAAAAGCAAAGTCCCAAACTAAACAGCCACATTAGGAGTAACAATCTAACAGGAACCTAACTCACAGCCACTCACAAGAGCTGCCCTGCTATGTCTCAAGATATATGTATATATGAAATTAGGCAGAGAGTGACAACTTAACTTGGATTTTGTTTTCCCTTTTCTCTGTCAAATTTGTTAAGTTTCACTTAACCCTCCAATGATGCCAACTGGTGTTTTGTCAGCTACAGATTTAGGAGAATGTCATCACATTCTCAAGGATTTTGATTGCCATGGATAAGTGTATTTCTTTGATTTTTCTGGGAAATTATATATTAATAAGCGGAGTATTTTGTTTACTTTTTTATGCATATTTAATTTTGCAGCCTATTCATACCTTTAAATTTTGACAGAAAAAGTATAGCAGAGTGTGGGGCCCCCTTAAAGACTGTCAAACTTCTGCCAAACTTTAAAGGTCAAAATCAGCTGTGACACCTACAGTTCAAATGTAATTAGTTGGAGATTTACTGGGATTTTATGGCAATCTCCCAGTAGCTTAGGAGTGACATGATATCCAACCTTATGGGATCCCAGGAGAAGCACAGGTGGATGTGAGGATAAACAATAAAATATACTAGCTCACATGCTGCACCTTTTAGCAAGTCATCAGTCTCCTGCACTGTGCAAGGAACAAGAGAGCATTCAGTATTTTATTTAAAATAAATAACCTGCCAGTCTCTGACATGGCCATCTAGTACGAAGTTGATGTATTTATTTAAAGCTTAGCTCATTCTGTATGTTCTTGGATCATTAAACTGAAGGACTTGTACAGTCGTGATTTTTAATGAAGCATGTTTGAATAATTATGCTAATTTGCAAAGCACTAGAATCAAATCAAGTGATCAAAGTTTTCATGATTACTATCGTGTTTTTGTAACTTCCCCCATCACTGATTTCTGGATAGACTCTAACCCTGGCTGCTTTTTTAAATTTTTATTTTCTTTTGTCATTTATTTAGAAATTGCCACTAATCAATGTAGAAAGTTTAAAAAAAATCAAGAAACACTTTTTGTGTTATGTCTCCATAGTGGACTTTGTATGAGTTTGTAAGTAATATAGCTCCAACAGACACCAGCCTAAATACAGTCTACAATCAATACTGTATTCTGCCTTGACAGAAAGCTGAATTTTTATCTGTTAAATGTGTGAGCTTGGGGCAGCTCTGTGTCTGAAGTGGTTTAAATCTGAAATGTGATGTGCTGCAAAGAAAGTTGATTGACATCTTTGTTTATTGAAAAGTATTACATGAACAACAAAACACGGCCAGATACAGAACGCTCCATTGCAAAGTGCAGCTGTGTTATTTTTCAATCCTGTGTGTTCTGCCCCTTTGATGCCTGTCTGATATAATAAAACTGCAAGGAGCTTCTTTGATTCAATAGTAAAAAAATTTGGACAAGGGTGAGATATGGAGATATATTGGTTGCCGGGGTTTGGTGAATATCTTTCCAAAAAACAAAAAGGGAGTTTAAGGTTTAATGCATCTGAAACTTTAAATAAATTAGTATACATTTAATAAGCAAATTGTCTGAGTCTGCTTGAAATATTTTTAAGTATGCATTGTAAGAGGGAGAAAAGAACAATGATGACTAATCTTAAAGCATTAAATATGCAGAATACAGAATTAAGTTACATTTAAATTTCATGTTAGAATAATTATGCTGTTCATTGACATTTTCCCATGTTTTATTAAATCTTTATTATGTCAAGGTAAATAGAGGTTAATTCTGCTGTTATCTCTTCCAGTAAAGTATTATCTTTAATCTTGCATTAATAAAACAGTAGTAAGTTGCACAATGTGGGTAATCACCATGGACTAATTTAGACCATTCTAAAACCTTGCCTTTGCAGTACAGTGTAGTTTAAAATAGATGTTACCAGAAAGCATGGAACATAATTTAACTTACAGAAAAAATATGGTTTTCTCCAGGAAATTTATAGCTACATTTCCTTAATATATTGACTTATTGGCAATATACACTGCAAACTTCCAGCTCTGCTCTTCCTTTCTAGTGTTACTTTATCTTTAGTTACTGCAAGCTCCTTTGACTTGCCTCTGACACAGCACAAACTGTTAAGCAGAGGTCTTTGTCTTTAGCACTTTTCTGTAGAGTCCTCACTTGGAGCATTTTTCTGTGGTAAGCATAGAATGCAAAATCTGATGTCTTTGGTTCCTGTGCACCTTTCTTCAGTCCTAGATACCTAAAGGGGTTCACCAAACTACACTGCACTGTAGTGAGGGCAAGACACTCACTGCAACATTGCTTATGTGTGCCTGCACACAGCTCCTGACCCACAAACCTCAGCTGGCTCATCATTCACCCCTAGGCAGAGCTCCAGGCATCTCTGCTGCTTTCTCATGCAGGCAAACTTCCTGCTTTCCATCCTAGCCCATCCTTCCTGCTTTCCATCCTAGCCCATCTCTCCTGAAGGTCTGGTGCAGCACCTATTGCAGCACTGCAGTTGTGGAATCTATCCACAACTGGGATCCATGTGATCCCAGTAAATTCCTAGCCCTTCAATTGCATGCACACCTCAAATTTCTTCTCTTTGTTCCTCATGCTGTGTGCTAATGCATGTTTAGATGCACTTTACAAAACTTCTTAGAAAGCCCTATCCCTTAGAAAAACAAGATTTTGCAATTCAGAGTCTCTTTTTGCGAGGAGTTTATTCAACTTAAAGGCATAATACACCTCTTATTGCACTTAAGCTTACATGCTGTGGTGGTTTTGTGGTTTATTTATACTACTATAATTTTGTTTGCTATTCTTAGCTTTAATTTTTGTTTTCATCAAACTACAAAATTCCCCATTGAGTTTCGTCAGGTTTGCATAGCAAATCAATCCTCACATTCTTCCTGCATGCCACATTTTCATTTTACCAGCTTCTGTGCAAAGCCCTCCTCAGACCCACAAGTAAGTAGATGGTCAGTTACATTTTCTCATGAACTCTATTTCATTATCTGGAGTGTCCATAAAGTTATTATTTTAAAAGCATGAATGTCAATAGATCTGTAAAAGGCATTTACCAAGCAGCTTCAGTGGTGATAGGAAAAAAAGAACTCATTTTGAAAGTGCACTTGAGATCCATGCAGAGAGTGGGATAATTCTGTAGTTGCATGCTAGTACAGCAATATGATCAGAGCACTAGAAGATATTTGCTGCTGCATGCAGAACTAGTTTTCAAGACTTTCTTCCAGTGTGTCTTTTCAAGATAAAACTCAGACACACCAGAGTGTCTAACCAAATTACTCAACTAAGCATTTAGAGAAGTCCAGAGGATCAAATTACAAATCAAATAGGTTTTGGGGTATTTTTAATAGTATTTCAGTGACATTTTTTTCAGCCCTACCTGTCTACTATGAGTCATTATAGGGTAGGAATATGAAGTCTTATATTCAATGTGGAAATTCTTTGCAATAACAATGAAAGTATGTGAGGCTCCTTAGAACTCAGGCTTATTCACAGACTTGGAGTGCAGACATTGAATGTTGAACCTTTAAATAAAAGTAATATTTTGTTTGTCTGAAATTAACCCTTCCAATACATGAACTCCTACCATTATATTGAGCTGCATTATAGCATTTAAAGAAAAAAGAACACAGAGCTTTTTGAAAGAATCTGGTTGGAGTTTACTGTTTTTGCCGCAGCTTCTGTTTGGCATACAGGCACTGCTCACACCTGAAATTCAAATGCAAACCTCTGAGATTGGAGTCAGCTGAAAAGGAAACAAATATTTGTATATATCTCTAAGAGGTGTTTTATATGGTCCCACCTTTTCTTTTTCCTTAACTGTGGGATGACCTGAAGCAGGATTTTTCTTTTTGGACATGTTTTGGGAAAAGAGGCATTTCCCTTAGTGTTTTACAAGCTCTGGTGCCAGGGAGGTGGTACACAGAGTCTCAGTACGTACTGAAAGCCCTCTTTAAAGTGGAAATATTCAAAGCGTGCAGGAGTCTCTAAGCGTCTGTTCCAGGGACACATTAATGCATTTGAAAGGGTATTAAAGCTTAGCACAGAGGAAAAAAAAAGTCCTAGTGGCAAGATGTAAAACTGCTTAACAGAATTACATCCAGAACTTTGTGTATTTGATCTGAAAAAAAATAAATCATCTTACAGTTGCTCACATTAAAGCTGCATGTCGGTTTGGGAGCTTTTGGGATCTTGGACAGGTTTAATTTCTCTGGTTCACGTAAGCTCTCTGTATTTGTGCAACTGCTGAACCTGAGAGCATGATTTCTGGTGACCCCATGCACTGTTGAGGATTTGCCTAATGTGCAAATTTAAGACAATCATTATGTATAGTAAAAAATTATTATCCACCTTTACCCCAGTACTCAGTTGCTAATAGCGGTCATGGCTTGATTCAGAATCCTTCTCAGTTTAATGCTTCCAATTAACTTGCATGGTTTTGTGGCTGACTTGATGGCCCAGATAAAGCCTGGGCTCTTCTGAGAGAGCTACCAAGCTTCATTTCTGGACTATGGGATAAGGAAAGCCTTGAGCCATGGCTCAGCTCTAACTACTGGTGGATTAGGAATGTCATTCAGACTTGAGTAACTCTAGACTCTTTATAGGAGTCAGATTAAGATATAGAAAAGTGGAACACTGAGGGAGAATTAAGGCATCTTGTGGCAAAAGCAGTAGCTTGAGTCTTGCTCTGGGTCCAAGTGGTTGGTCTGCAAGGAGATGAAGGTAAGCCCTGGAGGAGGGAAGGTAAAGGCCATGAGTAGCATGTCCCTCTGTTGGCCACTGGTCCTTGAAACCTATCCTCTGAGTTAAAGTTGGCTGTGGTGTGAAAATCTAAAAAAAAAAAAAATTATGACAACCAGAACCTCATACAAAGAATATGCAAAGCAAAGTTCTGTCTTTGGCCTCGTGTTGTCCCAAGCCTCATGATTTAGAGATAACAGTGAAGACAGTGACTAGGGGACAGATGTACTAAAAAAAACCTTAGGATTTTTTTTTCCTTAAGCCAAGCAAACAGAGATAGTTTGAAATGGCAATCTCTTGTACTACATGAAATAAATATTACAAATGGAAAGGAAAGAGCAAACTGATTACCCTAATATTAAGAGCATCAAGAGGAATTTATAAATATCTTTGCGTGTTCAGCACCCAGTCCTGCACAGGGCATGTTAATTCTTGTCACAGAATTTGAAATTCATTTAATCAGAACAGAGGCTTTGAGATGTTTCACACCTGCAAGTGCATCAAGTGGCTAAATTTTACAGTCATTCTCTATGATATGACCTACATATCTCATTACAACACCATGTTCACTACAGGTGCTTCCTACAAGAACATTTGCATGAATAAAAACATGATTACTCTCATATATAGTGAATGTTAAAAAGTGTGCTACATATAGATGTAATATCCATTAGGGGTTTTCATTTATTTTTATTCTTAATTTGGGTTAATATTTAATATCAATGGTTAAAGGACACTTTAACATTTCCCCTTTTACATATCCCCCTTTTTTAAGGATGAGTTGATGGTATCTTATGTAAAAGCAGAATACTTTCATTAAAAAGGAAAAAAAATCTAGATAGATGAAAACCAGTTTTAAAACCTCTTTTGTTTTTGAAACCTATATCTACCTAAATGCTTTGGAGTGTTAACCATTTCTGAATGCTTAATGCTGACTGCTTTAATGATGATTGTTCAGTACCCATACAAATGTTTTGGCACCAAGTAATATCTTGTTTGTTTGTGTGAATAAAATCTGAAGGCTGCCACAACATCTAATAAAACTGTTTTCACTTTGAGAGGCATATAGACAGGAATAAAGGGCTGTTAAAACACATAGCATCCAAAAAGAAATTCGCCACAGCCAGTTATGAACATACACGTCTTTTATTCAACTCCTGATAAGTTTTTGTGCTGTTTATAAAAGTGTGATTCAATGCCTTTTTACATATATTGTAGTATATAGGAATATTTAAAGATGAAATGTATTATAACTGGTCTTACTGCTGATACATCTTCCTTAAAAATATTCCAAAAAATAAGTCAGAAGAGAGTAGAGCAGATCAAAGTGTTGAGACCAGTGTATATATGCGCATCAGGACTTTAACACTTTCAAATCTTCCATGCTTCTAGTGAAGAAAACTAGTGTTCTCTCCAAGGTCACCAGTGCCATTTTTAGGGCTAATCAGCAAGGTTTTAATGAAAAACCTTTGTCCTCCTAGTAACTCAGGTTCAAGTCAATCCAACCTCTCCATGTAAGCATTATGCCAGTGATGCAAGACTCTACCCAAATAAATCTGAAGTCAGACAACAAAGTATATACGGCATTGAGGATTTTTTACACACACATGTGTGCATGAAAGTGCATCTACATTTAGATATGTGCACATATATCTATATATTCAACACAATTATATGCTTCTTACATGTATTAATATTTAAGATGTTCTCCCACTAAATGGAAGCAACAGCAGCTATTAGTTATTCAGCAATTGAGATTAATGCAGTGTTCTTCTACATTTGGAATAGAGAAGTATAATAATTAGATAGGTGGGAGATTCAGGAATCTCCAGAATGTAGACTAACTACTTGGTGTCGTATACAGAAATTGGATGTAATTGTACACATATATGCTTATCTATTTGTTTTCTTTCCAGAGAGGCAAAGACACTGCAGTCCCCAAAGGATTTTTTTCCCTGGTATGTTCAACTATTTTTAGCATTCCTCAGCGGTGCACCAAAAAGGAGAATTATTTTATCTCTGTGGGGGCCTGTGAATTTCATGCAATGTGGGCTTCTGTGAACAGAGTTCAAAATGTATTAGAAAAAACAGGTTAATTTTTACAGTAAGAGGTTGAAGTGTTGAACTGCCCTACTGTGGCAGTGTGAAGCATCCCACAGATAACGGTGGGGGATCAAACTCCTAAGAGCTACACAGAATATAATACTATTTACTGTTTTAATTGTAGGCAAGAACTCTATTCCTTTTCTGGAATTTGTAATTCCCTTTAAAGAAGAAATAGGTTAAAACCTCAAAATCTGCTTAACATATTTAATATCCTTAATTTGATGTTTTTACTTTCAGATTTGTTTGTATTCAAAATAGCAGTAATTGGCAGCTGAAGTTGAATCATAGCATCTGGGTTCTTGTCTATTAATGACATCAGTATATTTTTACTGCTTGTAAACATGCCCTCAGATCATCACAAAATGTCAGAGAATTGGAATAACTAGAAAAAGGAGAGAGAATTTATGCTACCATTGCTCCAAACACTAAATGCAGCATGTACTGATGGGGATTGAGTTAGAGACGCACTGGCCCAGAGGAAACGCAAGAGCAGGACTTCTTATAATGCTCTTCCTCCTCTTCCACCTTCACTCTGAAATTCATACTAGTAAAGAGGAAAAGAAAAAAGACTTTGTACTTACAACTGGTATGTAGACTGAGAAGGAAAAGATGGTTTTAGTCTCAGAAAGGGGAAGACCCCATTCAGAAAATTGGAAGGAACTCTTTCCGCTGTCTTCAGAGGATTTTACTGAATACTACAGGTTTACTACAAGTTTCTGCCAACTGTTTAGTTACTCTGACAATGAATGACATTTAATCCTGTGAGAGTCATACCCTGGGGACTGAAAGATACTATTCTTATAGGGCAGACAAATAAACCTATTGCTTTGGGACTGTGGGCACTTTCCCCCCCAGTATCCTTTTTCAATTTATGAAGAACATTTGCATTGTAAACCTTGAGGCAAATACATACATCTGTTGAGACCTACACATGTACTCAGCAGAGGTCCTGGCTGGCAATTTAAAGGGGAGCCAGGACAGCCAAACTAGCAACCCCATAGGTCATGGAGTCGAAATTCCTTGATGGAAAGAAGCAAAGTCCTAGCTCCACATCAGTCTGATACTTCAGGCCACAGCAAAGTCCTTGGGACATCAAAATGTGCAATTACAACCTGGTTTCTAGCAGGCAAGAAGCCAGTGACAAATATTACACATGTAATGATTACTTTGTGTGCTGGCAAAATGCAGGATGTATTTATAACTAAATGAGACCTTTGATTCTGAAGTGTCTTGAAAAACTGAAAAGTTCTTTCTTACTTGGTCAAATATTAGTAGGAGGGGGTTTTTTGAAACTCCATTGGGACTCATAATCAGTGTATACTTCCACAGTGTTCTCTTGGTTCTGACTTTTACAGGTGGATGTAATTTGGTAATAGAAATGAAGAGTCTCAAAAAGACTTCTGAAAACTGACTAGATACCCCAAAATGTGAAAACTCAAAATGCTAAAAGGTTAGTCTTTAGGAAACACTATCAAAGTGTTTCCTAAAGGATATGATATGATGCAAAATAAGCAAAATTCCTGTCTGAATAAGTGTAAGATTTAAGATCAAATATGTTTTAGCCAGACTTCAGCTGGGAAGGGGAAGCTTATATTGGTAACCTGTATAAATTTGCAGCTCTCTTCATTATGGTACAAACAGAGCACTAGAGACCATGGCCTAGAACTCCAAGTATCGTACAAGACCCTGAAATTTTCCTTTGTACCTTTCCCCTTGTGGTGCTTGTTTCTATTTTTGGACCACTGCAAGTTATTACACAAAATAATAATAATAATAATAATAATAATAATAATAATAATAATAATAATAATAATAATACCATTTAATATAAAGGTCTATGGTATGTCACTTTTAGAAACCTTTATGAAATATCATACTTCTATCTGCAACTGGGTACTTAAGAGAAAGAGACAGTAGTCATTGCCAGTAATTCCTTAAAAATTATAGCCTACTTTGAAAGATATTTTGAAATAGAGATGTGTAAAACTATCCTTATAAAACCATTACCATTTTCCATCTCCATTTCTTACCTAGAATACATGTTATCATGCTGAAGGGAATCAGCTCCTATGACCTGGGGTTTTGATTGTACTCCCCCTCTAATTATTTGTGGAAAAGGTGCTCACTAGGAAAGGCAGTCAATGATTAATTTTAGTGTAGTTTCCTTCATTCAATGAAAATCTGGCTAAGTTGTCCCTAAAGGAGTATTTTAAAAAATATTTGTAAAAAAAGGCATCTTTTGGACTTGGAACTCACCATAATTTTCACAAAACCATCAGGAGCTGTTAATATATTGATGAACATGTGGTGACAACATTAGCTATAAAATCCCTTTGCAATTTGCTGGGAAAAAAGAGATCTCCAGATTCACGTAAAACTTACTGCTTTGCTAGCCCAGCATGAGGAATTCCTGATTCCCCACTTGTCTGCTGTGTTTAAATATTATAACTCAAATATGCTTACATAAAAGCTTATTGATTGGAAGAATCACTTGCTTTTTGTGCATTAGTTAACCAGGCTGCTGTTTTGAAATCTGTCCAGGAACCCACACTGGAACCTTTCCTAATCCATCTGTTTAAGTCTCAAATGGTTTCACTGCTCCAGTCACTTACCAGCACTGCTGGAATGTTAGTGCTTTATGATTAAAGGATATTGTTGTTCTTTTCATCCATCATCCTGGACTTTGCTATTAATAATACAGTCCTTTCTTTATTTCTTTTTTCCTTTTTTCCTTTTCTTTGCTGTTTCCTTAAAAAGCTGCTTAGATTTGCTGTTGTTCTCTGTTTTCCCTTATTCAGATCAGTCATTTACAGCAATGAAGGTAGATGGACAAAAAAATAAATTGCATCAGTTCTTTCTGGAAAATAGGCACTGCCTTGCAGTATTTGAAAAATGAATGGGGAAAAGACAAAAGAAAATTAAGCTAAATGTGAGAGAGGAAAAAGATGGAATTGTAATTGGAGACATCAAACTATATGGAGCACTCTGTGACTCCAGAAATATGTATGAATTTTTGCTTCCTACTCATAGTAATGTCTAAATGCATTTTTTTCTGCATGTGCTTGTGATTAAATTCTATTATTGGGAAAAATATGAGATTTAATTTCTATTCAGGTATAGTATAGTATTTGAAAAAGAGCCTACTATACTTCTCTAAAATAGCTAAGCTGTATTTGGATCTAACTGTTGATCAGTGACATTTCAAACAAAATGAGGAACTTGGTTTTTCTATCTCTCTCCAAAGGAAACGGGACTTAAATTAAGAAAACAATAAGGATTTCATTTTTTTTCCTTTATAGGTGGATAGGAGTCATGGATGTTAAAGGAGACATTAACCAGGCGGTTGTGAAAGATCTGATGCCAGCTTTGGTCAAAGGGGACGAGTGTCATCCTGAGAGTGCTCCTCTCTGGGACAGGAAGCCGGCGGAGCGAAGCCCTGGGACACTTCATATTCCATCCACAGACCTATAAAGAGATGAAAAATGAGCCTTGTCCAAAGCTCTTACCTCAGCACCCAGTGGCAAAAAGAAAATGTGAGCTCGGGACCAGGTCTCTTTGAAGCTGATTTTTTCTATTTTTTTTTTAAACACTCCAACAGGCCTCTGGTGGTTACAGGTATTGATCGTCAGAAGGTAATCTGTTCAGGTTTGGGGGCATGCCAGACCGAATCCTGCAGTACATTCCTTCCTCTCCAAGGACACTTGAGCTTTTTACTGTCCACACTGGCATGCTTGTCAGCTGTCTGCCTTCTTTGTCTTTACTGCTTTCCCTGTTTGTGGAAAGCACATGATTAAACCTCCCTTATAGAAATATTATATATTGCTACTTTTGAATTTTCTGCCAGTGCTGAAGGTTTTTTTACCCCATTTTTAACCCTCATTTTTCTTCTATAATCATTATTTGATTCCCTCTGGCTGCCTGCTACTTATTTGTAGTAGTACCATTCATCCATTGAGACTTTTCCATCTGTCACACAGTTTTGCTTTCTCTCCCCAGAAGCTTTCTTCTCCTACTGTGCCATGCTTGATTCTTTTGATTTAGTTGCATGTTTGTATGCTCTTTTTAGTATTTTAAAAAATGCTTCAGTGTTCAGAAAAAAATACAGCAAGTAGAGGAACAAAACCCCAACATAGTAAACAGCAGCTCAAATCCAACACTGAGCACAGAAACAGGATGAGGAGACTGAGATTCCTGGTGAATTAAGGAATGAACATATATAGCCAGGGCAGAACTAGTGGCCAGACCTTGCTCTCTCTGAATTGTTTTCATTGCCTTCAAAATCTTTCCAATTTTGTGCTAGATAAATAGGTGCTGTCAGGAAATGTTGCATTCCCTCTGCTGTATTGACTCCCTTTGGTGTGTTCATTACAAAGACTGAGGAAAGCCAAACATACTGAGGTACAATACTGTGATTTCCCACACCGTGCCTTTCTTTAAGAAAAGAATGTTTTAAAGCATCAGTCCCTTACTAAAACAAGATCATGGTCGTAACCTACATTTAAAATTAAATGAGCAATTTTTGTCTGCAGAGGTTAGATATCAAAGAAATGCAGCACTTGTTAGTGCTTCCCAGGTGAAATGCAGGTAGGGCTAAAGCCAGCAGCATAACCCTTCAGAATTATTGTTTTTTCTCTGTGTATGTTCAACCCCTATTAAAGCAAATCTTAGTTTTTGATGTGTGCAAGAATAGGAAATTTAACAGCAGCTCTACAGATCACTTGTGATTGAATCAAATCTCAAATCTTTAGTCTTGGAGAGGTCACAAAATTACCTGCTTCTGATAATACATTTTTAATATCTATTAATTTTCTTTTCCTCTTATGCATCTCATTTTATCTTCTTATGTTCTTGTTTCAAAAGTTTGTGCAAGTTTATCATTGTTACCAGGATTAGTAAAAAGTATTTTTGTTTTCCAAAATATTTTTTTTCAGTAGAACTGCTTCCATTGTTTATAAAATTGCATCTCTGGCTGTTTAGAAAGTGCTGTTAGTCTCCAAGCAAACACAAAAGCTGTGCGTATATCCTTGTGTGAATGGCAATCCTCAGAAAGTTTCCTTTGCTACCAGCTACTTCACAGTTCTGAGAATGAAGTGGGTGGAAAAAAAATCAGAATCTTCAGTATGTACTTGTATGGGCAAATGTCTAAAAATATAGGTATTTTACAAAAATCCTATTCATTAAGTGTTGTCATGTGAAAGTAAGGGTCATTCAGACCCAGATTTTACTTACCTGAACCTTAAGGCACTTTGCAAAGGAAAATAAATGGTTTCTTTTCTGGAATAATTTATGAAAATGCAATTTAAGAGAATGAGTGAGATGAGTGAGAAGGCAAAAGAGGAAAGAATGTGAGAGAGACAAACAGCTCCTGTAGTCCCTCCTGACCAATGAAAACATTTCTGTCTCAAGAATAAATGATTAAAAAATAAGAAGGGTGAAAGTGTATTTTTGCATTTGTGTGTGTAATCACAAATTTTATGGTCCCCTGCATGATCAACATACACCTGTATCATTCAAGTCTGTCCTGCCTGCTCTGGAAGACCCTCAGTGGGTGAAATTTCACTGCTGCACAGGAAAACCTAGTCCAGAGCTTTATTAAAATCAGAAACTTAAGTCTATTCTTTTTTTTTTTTTTTTTTTTTGTACCCAGAACGGATTAAGCAAATATATAATTATCTTCTACACTGTAGTCATTGTTCAAATGCCTCCTTCCATTTTTCTTTGGTTTAAGGTTAAACAGGTGCAGTTCCTTTGGGCTTTCCTCACAGGCCTGGTGATTTACATGTGACTCCAGCTGATCCACGTCTTTCCAACATGAGGACTCAGAGGAACGTGCAAACCTTCCTATGACACTTCCTGGGCTGCACAGACAGATTATTTCGTCTGCCTTGCAGATGTTGGTAGGTTTTTTTCATGTAGCCTCATCACTTCTTTGAATCTTTTTTGAGGTGATTAAATTTCTATTCCTTGGTTTTTGTATACTGCAAAATGAAGTAAATTTGGGTGGCAGTATGATGAAAGAAGAAGGGACCTTATGGCCATGAAAACCAACCCAGGTGGTGGATGTGGCAAACCAAAAAACTGGCCTGCATGGTCTTCTGAGTCAGTTTTGGGTAGTCCTGTGAGGAACAGGGGTTGGATTCTCTGATCCTTACAGGTCCCTTCCAAGTCAAGGTACTCTGTTCTGTTCTGAGGACATGTGAGGGGATGCCAACACCAGTGGGAATCTTTACATGTGTGGGAACACGTTCTCAAAACCTCACAGAGCCAGGAGCTTGATGTGACAGGCTTGCTATTGGCCCTGTTCTGAAAGTGTTTTATTCCCATATGTGTAAACTTAATGAAATGGAGAGGACAAAGAAGAGAGGGATTGTTGCTTAGCCTAGGGAATCTGTAGCACATGATGAAGGAATTTCACTATGCACTGGGCTTCTATTGCCTTGGCAAGAATAGGGGAAAAAATGCTGCACCCAAATAGCTGAACAATTTTAATTTTTTTAAAATACAATATTTAATACTAAATCTACATCAGTGTCAAAAACTGACCCAAGTGATCAAAGTAGTCTTCGAGGAGAAGTCTGGACACAAGAAGGACTGTATGTACCTTCAAGTGTATGATCAAATAGGCTGTTTTTCATGTGAGGCAGTTATTTCTGAGTTACTATTTTTCAGTAGGATTGTGTACAATCCTCTGTGTACAGCACTAATCTGAAAATCTAGTTCTGTCTTTGTGGCCAATACTTTTTGTCTTTTTCTTTTGCAATGAACTGGAGTGGCTCTACCCATTAAGTGAAGATTTTCTTTTAAAATTTGCTGGGTTTTTTTTCCCTTCCTTCCTGCTTCATGCCATCACTTTAAGATTTCAGAGTCATAGACCAGAGTGCTTGTGTTAAATGAATACATTTGACAGGAGTTAAGTCTTTTGGGCATTGCAATAGGTTTTCCTCATCTTGGCATGTGAAGACTGAGAGTGTTCTTTGACACCAGCAGCAGAGGATGTGAGCACAGCAACTTTCAGGGCATCAGAAGTGTCAGCATAAGGAAAAATCAGCAAAAGTAGACAGTGTTGAGGTAATTTTCCCACACCGTGCCATGAATTTAGCCAACTGGTGCTCCTGTGAATTCTGGGTTGACAGAGTTTCCTTCTTTGTTGCTAAATATCACATAAAGTGTTCTGTCAGCATCAAGACTTGTTCACTCCCCTTATGTAGTAAAATAAAAATATAATCCTTATGCCCATGTTTGAAATTTGAGCATAAGTTAAAAAAAAAAAAAAGAATAAACCTTTCCAACAGTCCAAAACTGCATTTTGGAGGTTCATTTTTCAGAACATCATGTAGTCAATGCTGTCGAGAAGAGCTGAAGGCGAAAGATATGTAGGGCACAAGTACTAAAAATTGAAAATCTTACTCCCATTAAAATGCATGGGATTTCTGCCAGTTGCCATAGACATCAGTGGCAGCAGCATCCTGCTTTTTTTTTTTTTTTTCTGTTTTTACTTTCTGCTTTCCTCATATTTTTATTTATTTTTGAATCCTGAGAAAATGACATAAAACACACGTTGCTGGAATGGTTTCCAGGGTGTATATCAGAGATTTACTAATGTTATTAGGATTAAAACTATTTAGCTATGTTCCAAATTTCATAGTGATGATTAGAGCCTATGGTCAGGAGGAATTATAGTCACAGGTTAGAGACATCTGATCACATGAGTACTGATAAATATGGTTATGGGTCTGAGTTGTGCTGCACCCAGCTGGGATTTAGCTAAGGTACTTAAGGGTAAAAGAGAAATGCTGGGCTCTCTTTCTGCGTGGCACAAACATCAGATCAAAACTGAAAACTCTGAATCACCAGAGAGCTTTCCATTTTAGCATGGTTTTGTAAAAGAAGATTTCTGCACCTGAAGAGTTTTGCATATATGCATTACTGACAAAGTATGACTGCACACTTGTTTGCACAGTATAATTTTTTCTGTTTTTCTTGTTCTATTTTAAATTTCTAACCTCTTTAGTAGTGGTATTTTGCATGTAATCTGGATCTAATATGATTGCTTGAATATGAGCCACGATCTTGAAATGAAGTAACCCACTGTAAAAAAGGGCTGCAAAAGTTGGTCTTTGAAGGGATTTCCTCTCCTTTCCATGTCTCATAAATGTCTCCAAGTCAGAATCACTGCTGCTTCTTTTCCTGCTTCAGCAGCTGAGATTCTTAGAGAGGTTGTCCTGCATCCTCCATCCCGGCCACTGCCTGTGGGACGGATGGATGTCCAGAATTTTCCTCTCTGTCAGGGCTTTTCACTGCCACTTGCAAAGAGCAAAATGTGTGGTCTAGGCTTAGGAATCCAGATATTGGCAATAACCTGGCTGCCTTCCTTGGGAACTTCTGAGTGGCTATTTCTATAAATATATTTCCATTTCTTGGGAACTTCACTCAGGTAAAGTATTGACTGAAAAGAATCAAGAAACACAAAGACCTTGACTGTTCTCAAAGCAGCAAAGGTTCAGAGTTGGGAATAACTATATCCAGGATAGAAAGAAGCCTCTTAGTGTATTTTTCTCAGGTGTCTGACAATTCCCTAGATATCAATATTTGACACTTGTATTTATCAAAAGGAAGAATGTCTTCCTATAACAACAAGGGATCCTGAGTTTCCCCTTTCACTCCTCTTTCTGTCAGTGCTGTTCTACAACTCTCATATAAATGGATTCATTTAAACTCCAAGCATTAAATAGCTTCTTTCCCTTTAGGTGTTAATATTTTTATGTTAAAAACAGGCTTTAAAATATCTTCTTGTCCTTTTGACCTCTAATAAAAATGTCATGATTTTTTTCTCAGCATTTTTATTTAAAAACATGAAGTCAAATGGATTATATGTGAATTAAGAAAAAACAAGAAACCTAGGTAATGTATTCCTGAAAATTTAATTTCCTAAAAGAACAATATTTTTCTATACCTCATAAATATTATACAGGATCAACCCTTGAAAGTAAATAAAATGTAATTACTATTGATGCTTTACGTGATATTCAGCATCTTTAAATGATAATCCAGGATTAAATCTTTGTATAAACTGAAGTAGTCTGAGTAATTTCTTCTCAATTAGTGTGCGTTTTGTTTGTGTAAAAAGCAATGCTGATTTTTTTAAAGAAAGTTAAATACATGGAATAAAACAAGCTGCAAGCAGGCAAGTTTGAGGATAATTAACACAGCCCTTAACACAGCTTCTCAATTTTTGTGTTTTGTATGGAAAGGTCAGCCGAGAAGACGGCAGAGATCATTTTGGAAGGGTAGGTTACTGTAGGTTACTGTAGAATGTGTGGAAAACCACAAACCATGTTGCAGTCTTTGCCATGGCCAATTGTTGGTACCACTTCTAGCAAAATAAAAAGATACCTTAAGCTTCTCTGCTTGCAGTGTAATCAGTTTTGAGGCAACATTTTCAGTTTAGGGCAAGGAATTACTCAACCATGTCCCCCTCCAACCTCCACCACATCCCCCTTCCCCCCTGCTTTTTTTTTTTTTTGTCGCTGATAAAACTGTAAGTAGGTTTTCTGAGAAAGTACATCATCCAGTGCTTCCCCACGTCTTTCCTTGAACTACTTCTTTTGTCTGTCTCCATTAC
This sequence comes from Melospiza melodia melodia, assembly GCF_035770615.1. Taxonomy (NCBI): domain Eukaryota; kingdom Metazoa; phylum Chordata; class Aves; order Passeriformes; family Passerellidae; genus Melospiza; species Melospiza melodia. The sequence goes on from NC_086196.1 coordinate 129,259,192, forward strand.
ACCCGTGTGCAGTGACACAATGTTTCTGCACAGTGGGAGCTTGCAATCTCTGAAGAGGCTTTCCAGCATTGCTTTTTAGACTGAAATCATTACAATCTTCAATAGGTACTTGGATTTGAAAAACTAGCACATTATTATTCTCTGGACTGTCTGGATGTAAAAAGAGGCTATTTTCTTGCTTCCTTTTATTTATTTATGTCCCTGGGTACACATTGCCCTTACACCTAACTTTAGTTTGTTTGGATCTCAATCGGAGCTGCAATTCAGATGCCTTGTGCTGTTTGTGTTTTTCTTTCATGTAAGGTTTTACATTATAAATGAGAACTCTGTCAGAGAGATTTATATTTTGGTTCTACTTAATGCTTTCGAGTTGCACATCCTTTTTTGTATGTGTAATTATCATAGTTATTATTATCACTAACACGGTGCAGCATATTGTAGGATATGTTACAATAAATGTTATGATGTGTAGTGTAACAGATGTTTGTTAATACGTCTATGATTTTTAAATGCCAGCAAGTTGCATAGCTTCAGAGGACCTTCAAGTTATCTCATCAGATATCCTCTAAACCACAAGCTGCAGCTGTTGTACCAGTAAAACATTATCCTGAGCCCAGGGACCTTGGTTAGGTTAATTTTTCATGGGACACAACAGTTGTTTCCTCTAGCAAGAGGAGGAGAGATCAGGATTCTAGCAGAACCTGAGGACTGTGTTGTGGTTGGAAATGGATTAGGAAAGGCTTGCCCAGGTGATTCTGGCTGTATTCTGTGGCCCTTTCTGCAGGAAAAACTCTCCAGACTCCTCCTGAAGTCCTGCGGAATCCAACCCAAAGGAAACTCCTCTCTAACCCTAAGCCTGGTGCACGTTTACCCTGGACATGTGAGCAAGTGGTGGTCAAACGTCTCAGAAGGTTGAGGAAGTTATAAAGACAGTGCCACCATGTCGGGGAACATGTATCAGCCTTGTTCCTTTTGTGTAACAAATACAAATCCTCCCTCCTCCAACTCTCCATTTTGACTGTTTAAAGGCTGTATGTAACTTGACAGAACATTAAAGATTCATAGAATAGACTTTTCTAAAATATGCAAAATGGAAAATTCAATTTTTTTTCATTGCTATTTCACCCATGCAGCAAGGCAAGAACAGGTACAGACCAGCCTCAACAGTCTTTGTCTGGTCTTGTAATGCAGTGGTTTTCTCTTTGACTATCAGCTTCTGGAGTTCTGTTGAATGGTTACAGCTCTAGGAAAACCTGTATGACAACAGTTGCATAGTCTTCCCAGGGGAAAAGCACAGATCAACAGAACCAGCTGAGAAAAGCCGAATTTGGAAATCACCCACGTTGTATTTTTCAATGATAGTAAGAAAGATGCATCAGATCCATGGTTTGTATAGAAGTAATGTAATATTTAACTAATTTTGTATTGGCCACACCTGCAGAGGCTCTGGACTAAATTACACAGCTCTGATTATCTGTGGATGTCTGCTTCCTAATGCTTGGGAAATTTTTATTTTGATGGAACCTTTACCTGCACTCAAAAGAAAGAAAAAATCAGGCAAAAATTCCTGCAAGTGTTTTTAAAAACTGTCTAAAAGCATTGTGAGGCTCTCATTGCTAATAGGTGATAGAAAATTCATTGATGCAAAGAGCTGTGTTATTCCTGGGCATCAGTTTGATCCCTAAAAGACCAAGAGGTATCTTGAAGCAGTGAGAAGAATCAATTCTTCTAGCCTGTCTTGAATTTTTACTCAGGCCCAAGGAAAGAAGAACAGAGCACAGCATTTTCTATCAAAATGACAGAGCTGAGATTTGCTCTGTTTTCTAAGCAGTAAGGTTTCAGCCTGTTGCATTTATTGATAAGTGGTTTATTGTGCTTGTGCTGCTTCCCAAGCATCAGTCCTCTCTTCCATGAATTTTGTGGCCATTTGAGGGTGGCACAACACTAACTAACCTAAAGTAGCATAGAATGGGTGCTGCCAGCTGCAAGCTATCACTGGAATTTCAGTATACAACCGGGTTTTAATAAACAAAAACACTGGCTTGAATCTATGCCAATGTCCTTCTTGCAGTCTCTGGATAATATAACTGCACAGTAAAGTGTGTGTCATGTTTTCCTAACATCTTACAGTTACTCAGCATTAACCTGCTGGGCACACTGGGATTCTAAGGAACCTGGACAGAAAAACAAGCTGCTGCTGAAAACAACACGGGGATCAATATCTTGTATTACTGTAAAAATCCTTCTGGGCTTAAAACCTTATTTTCTTCTGTTTGGCAGGGAGCCCCAGAGAGTTGCAAGGAAGGTGAATCACAGCACTTGTAGCAAATGTGTTCCAGCAGAAGGTGTTCCTGGTTTCATGGATTTGAAGGGTTTTAAGGCCAGAAGGGGCTCTTGGATTGTCTTGTCAGACCTCCTAGTTAGCAGGGGCTGTAGGACATCCTGGTATTAATCCTTGTCTTCCATTCAGTAACTGCAAAGGAAAGGCTGTCCTTTCAGAAAAGTGACTGATCTTGACATCATTTCTGGCAGTGTTTTCTGCTGTTCTGATGGCTGATTGTCCTTACTAAATAAGGGATTTGTTTTCTATTTACTTGTCTTTGACTTCCAAAAATCAGATCCCACCACGCCTTATTTAGGCCAAATAAACTTTTAATTGTGGTTTCTGATTTTTGTGCCATCAGCTTCTCTCTTCTCTAATTCTTTCCTTGATAAGGAGAAAAATATCTCAAGGCCTAAAATGAAAGGTAGGCACTTCAAAACTTTAATTCTCTCATCATTCTTTGTCAATTTTGACACATTAAATCACCTTCACAGTAGATTCCAAACATACACAAGGTGTACAAGATATTCAGAGAGCTTTTAAATAATAAGAAATATAATTTGAAAAAGTACTATTAAAAAATATTGCAACAAGGTATATTTGGGAAACAGCATATTTTACCTTCAGAAAATCAAATTTGTGAACTCTACAAGACACCTGCATTACCTGAAACAGTCAGTCATTTCTCAGCTACACCTAGCTCAACAACTAGATGAGTACATGAGAAAGAGATATCTTAAGGAGTCCCACATTAAAGCCTGATGCTGCTCCTGCTGCAGTCAGAGTGTGACAGGCTCCACCAGCTGCACTAGGGGTTAGATCAGGACTTTTCTGAACAGTATGACTGTTCCTGGCAAAGATGATACATTTAAATATGAAAAGCAATGAAGTAAGCATGGCAAACTGTGGTGTAGTTGGAATCTAATTTTCGTAGCTTTTAAAAAAAATTAGAGATAGATATCTCTATTGTAAGTATAGAAATACATAAAAGTAAGATACAGGTAAAAAAGATGGCTGCATAAATTAAATTGTGTCTGCTGAAGTTATTAACATCACAAAGCTACATGTTAGAGGTAGAATCCTGACCTCACTGAAGTAGAAGAGATGTGCTGCCTTTAGAAACATAAAATTTTCATATTGATTTGAATTGGGTAAACTAAATTTTTCTTCTACTTCGTTAAAGAGCATAAATTCAGTTGCAAATATAAACTTGGGACAGAAAAAATACCTGCTATCATAGATATGCAGGGGAAGGAAGTGGAGAAATAGGGAAATATAATTCCCTTCTGGTTCTGTTTAATCATGTGTGAGGCCAGGGAAGCATTGTTTCATCTTGGATAGGTAAGGATATTCTCACCACTTAAAAAAAGCATCATCCAGTACATCAAGGATGTACTGGAAACAACTGGAAAGGAATGGATAAATTCACCTAAGTTTTCAAAATTGTTTTCAGGATATAAGTGATTAAGAAAACCTGCTTTCTGTCAGTGCACCATGACCACAAACAGTGTTGGCCAGAATGTCTTAGCAGTGACAATCACAGGTAAATCCAAGTGTGGATTTTTGCACTGTTGGAGATGGATGTGATTCTATCACTCTCATTTATGGGGTGATTTTCCCTAGACATTTAGGAATATAGCTTAGTGCAGGAAAAAATCTTAAATGCTCAGAGTTCTGAATACCTGTCTTCATTAAGGATAAAGAGCTCTCAAAATCTTCCCTGGATTTTTTCCTCATAAGGAATTATAGGTGGGGTTTCCAACTTGGCATTTTAAATGGTAGATTAGATATTTAGAGCTGGCATCCTGAAGAATTACCTAGTATCCTAAGTGTTGTTAATTTCTCTTCTTCTGTTATGTAGGAAGGCAGAAGGAAGACACTAATAGGGAACTTCAGTCATATATTCTGAGTATTTTTCCAAACAGCAGAAATCTTTGCCTTTCAGAGGTCTGGATGATTTCCCAGTGCATCACCATTAATGTCTCTGTTTATCTCACTTTATCCTAACTTCGAATATGAAGTAACTTCTAATAATTTCACTTTTAGCTTAGCACTGCAGAATCTATTATTGCAGGGCTGGAATCACATGCCATCTCAAACCCCAGTCAGTGCTGCGCAAGTGCTTTGAATGATGACAGATCAAGAGAAAGAGGGTCTGAATATATAATTGCTCCAACACACAGTTAATATTGGTGGATAAAGCTATGGGCACACAATTAAGAAAACATGCCTGATAAAACAGCTCTTTTTAAAAAGATGGGAATGAACTATAAGTAGTTACAAAGGCTTGTGAACTTCCCTTGCCTCCCCGAATGTCACTGCCTCAGATTGCCTTGGCAGCCTCATGTATGGTGTTTGCCTCATGCATAATGATTTCCCTTTCCCCCTTCCCCTGAACGCTTTTGCCTTTTCGACTAGTTACTGTTACCACCATTTAATAAGAAGCCTTTCCTTGGCTTTCTAATCGAAAACTTGCTTTTATCTTTCTTCATAAAAGAATTGAAATGGCTTCTCTCAGGTTTCTGTAGCCTCTGGGGAGATAAGGACCCTGCGGTTAACAGGATGAGAGATTTTTGTTTAGAAATTTTTATTTAGACAATGAAAAATGACCTCTGTAAACTCAAAGCGATCTTATTTTGGGGCTTTGGGCTTCTGGCAGATAAATCAATTGGGCCCTTGGGACAGCAAAGGAAAAACCTTTGCAGTAACTATGTCAGGACAACGCAATAGATTTGTTGTGAGGATGCAGTTGTGTTGAAGGTAGAATGCACTTAAAAATAAATATCATTTTATTTTCTATAAAATATTCAGGATTTGGATAGTAAGCTTTTCAGCTGCCAGAAGAAAATATATTTTTTTGTTTGATATAAACTTGGGAAAAAGCCTGATTTCTTCTGGGAAGGGGGAAACATAAGAAAGGGAGTTGGGAGGATACAAAGGAAAGATGTTTTAACAATTAAATATTCAACTTCACTATAAAGAACTTATTAAATTCTGTCTTCTCTATTTCTCTATTAAAACAACAATCCTTTTTGCAGATATGAAAGTCTCTTATGTGAATGCAAGGCCCTAGTTTTATTATTTTTAATTTTTTAAAATTATTTAATTATTACCTAGCTGAGGCTATGGCTTCAACAGAGAATCACAACAGTTTTCACACCTATGTGTAACCCTAAAGAACTTTTCAGATCTTCACAGCATGAACTTGCAGAACATATTTGCTCTGAAGAACAAGCGTAGCGTTTTGCTATGCATTCTCTACCTGTTTCATGCAGAGTGCAGCTACAGAGTGAAAAGTTATGCAGACATAAATTGCAAATTTGACAAGGGAGCAAATGAGGAAACAGATGCTTAACTAAAATGTATTGATGTGCAATTGTCAGTGAGTTGGTGGGTGTTGAATAACGCAGTTAAGATGCATCAATGATGCCTTATTTCATCTTAAATAAAAACTAATGTAAATAGAATTGGAGAGTGTGATACAAAGTAATGAAAGGCAGATAAATGTGTGTGAAGCTATTGTCACCCCACCAGATGCAGTCTGACATTTGTTTGTGCAAAACACCCACCCCTGGCAGTGGGCTCTCAAGCTGCCATAAAGAAGCAAAGGTGTCTTATGGATCCAGTTTCCTATTGGGAGGCAGCTGAGTTTGGAGGAATTGCAAGTTATGTAAGGTGTTTGGTAGTGGTAAATGCCACAAAAACCTCCATTACTATTTACTTGGTTAAGGAAGGCATGACTCAAGAGCAGAATTGCAAGTTTGATGATTCCATGTTACAGAAGTGGACTGAGGATTTCCATGCTATGTAGTGCTATTGTTTCAGTTTTAGTTTGTATTCAAAAGAATATAAACTAAACAATGTATATTTAGTTTATATTCAAAAGAATACAAACGAAATAATTCCTATTTCTTTCATATGTTTTTGTTTTTTTCCCTCAGCACCAAGACAGCTTCAGATAAAGAAAATCTAAGAAATTAACACAAGTCCCTTTTACACCATAATAGCACGATGTGACCACTTAGCTGTCATCTACTTATGGGTTTGTTTTTTGTTCTTTTTCCCCAGAAGTAAGCCACAAAGCAGCACTTGCCTGGATTCCTCAGTACCCTTCAGCCTACCAATAACACTGGTGCCTTCAGTATTATTATCCCTGTGGCAGTAGGATATGGGCTTGTAAATAAGGCATGAAATAATTTAACAGAATTGTAACAATCAGCAGGACTGGACACTCAGTAAGCAGAATCTCCTTGCCGTGAGTGAAACTGAAATCAAGTAACATATCAGAAAAAAAGAGTCACTTATAGTTTTATAATGCTCCAATCACTGATGTCCCAATTTATATTTTGCTATTGCAGGAGGGGAGAAGGAATTTTTGACAATGTTTCAATTTTTTCTCCAGTTTGCAAACATTAACATTGAAATTCAGTTCAAAATTCCACTTTTAAACAGAAGAATCTCTTTAGAAAGCCTGGCAGTGCAGTTAAAATCAGAAAAAATACATTAATCCTGGTTTAGCCAATATTCATCATGCTCATCTCTCTTGGAAGACAGAGATATTCTGGAAGACTGTTCTTCTGTGGTTTTATTTTTAGCTTTGCCTATGAAACCAAGGGCAAATTGTAACCTTTTTGCTAAACAAATGTATGTTTACGACACCAGAGAATTGTGTGTGGTCGCTGTGTGTGCAGGAAACTTGTTTTTGAGTTTTTTGAGGCTAGTAGTCCAGATTTTTTAGTTTGAATCCCATACATTTCTGCTCTGCAGAAATCTTAAGGCATTTTGTGAGCATTAGAGAATTCAGCCCTGCAGCCTTGTGATCCAGGCTGCAGTTTTGTTTGCAATATAACTCAGTGGTGGTCAGCAGAGGCCCCTGGAACACTTCTGCCTTGTGAACAGTTTGGGTGTTGTTCCCATGCTGGGCTTGTGCTGCAGGAAAAGCAGCTGGGCTCTCCTCACATGAAACATTAGAGGAAAATCAAATGCTTGGCAGGATGAGAAAGCAAACTGGGGAAGACTGCTGGGAGAAACTGTGCTGGCATCTTGGATACATGCTGCACATTCATCTGGGCTGTGGGGAAGCAGGGTACCTGGAGAGCCACCCTTACTGCTCTCCTATGGGGCTTTTTTCCTTTTCTTCCTCTCCCTTTCTCCTCTGAGATATGTCTGTGAGTTTGCTGCAGGGTTTGCTGCAGGTTTGCTGTAGTTTTTCTGGTCTTTTTGAAATCAGCCATTTCCTAGAAGACTGATTATTCTACTCATACTTCATAATTAGCAAATTTATGTTCCCTTACTCTATCGGAGTGCTTTTTCATGGGGCCCAAAATTCCATTTCTGAAGGCATAACATCAATAAATACAGTAGTTAAGGATGACAGCAGAATGGAATTCTTGTGCTTGATTAGAACCTGGAAAATCCTTCTAGACTTTATAATGTTCTGTAATGTTATTTAACTTGCTTGCAATCTGTAGTGAAGTTCCAGGGTAAGGAGTTGAAGATGTTTGGCTCCATCCTACTGGTCTGTCTATGTCTTTAGCTTTTTTATCCCTGGAAACCTGGTTGGTATGCTGTAGCCTAAAACCAGAGTTTATGCTAATACATGAATTTACACTAATGCTAAGGAAGTTTGGGTTTAACTGCATGCTGGTCTAGTACAAAAGATTAGTGTGGACCACAGCCTGAGAGATTTTTTTCCACTAAACCTTGTCAACACTCCCATTCTAGTGCCTCTTTGTACCACAAGAAAAATGCTCAGGGATGTTGGTATTAATGGCAATAAACCTCTTCAATGCCAAGGAGGTAATTCTACAAAGCTAACATCACCTATTTCTGAGTTTTGAACTAAGAACTAAAGAATACTTGGTAAATGGCTTCTCTTTTCCAGTGGAAGCTGGGTACTCTGTAGCTGTAATGGCTACTGGGAAAATGCTTTCCAAGGAATTTTTGTCATAAAAAAAAGGACCCATAGCAGACTGTAACATATAAGGCAGCAAGTGATTTCCTTTCTAAATTTTTCTACATAAACAATGTGGGCTGTAATAAAAAGAAGGAATTTGTCTGTTTGAGCATTTGACTTTCTCATGAAAGATTTGTCTGAACTGGGCCCTGATGCTGGTTCATGTCCACATAACTCATCCTTTACAGTCATAGACTGATGTGACACAGGGTAATAGAAAGTGATGCATTGCCTGAATTTAAAGGAACACGGACTATTTCAGGATCGGCTGTGCAGTATGAGATCTGTATCAGATTTGAAACAAAGCTAACCAAGCAGACAGAGCAGTAAGATATCTATAGCATCCATTAATCAGTATATACTATGCTCCTGCTGATTTCTTTTTTTCATTTTGGCTTTTCTGTGTGTGTGCACCATCTAACATTATTTGCTTGATGCCTTTTTAAAGCAAAGACAAATATACAAGATTACTTGGGAAACAATTTACAAATCTTTTCTCTTCTCTGTTCTTAAATTCAGGGCAGGAAATTATTCTTTTCTAACCACAAACACCACACCAGGTATCATCTGTATGTCTACATAAGCTTAGAGTTGTCAAAACACAAAGTCAGCATCTGTTGTGGTTGGAATGTGTTGCTCAAGTGCTCTTTCTGTATGTGGTACCTGCACGTTCATGTCTTTACATTTGACAGGAGATAATGATGGCACTGCCCACATGAGAACATTCCTACAAAACCTACCTTGCCCCTAGTGATATTTGTTTAACTTTCCTTTAGTATCAGTAAACTCCTTGGAATCCTAGCAGAGGAGCAGCATAGCTCTTCATCATTGAATGGTCAATGCACTTTGCTGTGATTTATATTCAGATGAGATCTTAAGAAGTGAGTTTCTTTATAATCTATATGCTTCTGAGAACATAAAGCCATACTTTATGCTGGGAAAAAGTTTTGTGTTATTGTCCTCAGATTCTCCCTCTGGAACCTACTTGGGAAAATGCACAGGAGCTGCAGGCATTCTGTACCTGTCTTCCAAAGGAACAGCTGTCAGTGTTGGTGCTCTGCTCTCTTTCCTCCAACAGCCAAGAGTTTAATTTTTCTTTACATCAATTTTTCCTTTACCTCTGTTTAATCCAAGTTCAGTTCTACTACACCCAGGCATTAGAAATCTCAGTAGAAATACTGTCTTCAGCTATGACAGCCTTGGTGGAGAATACTTCAGTAGAATGCTTGTAGTAACAAGTTTGGTATTTAAGAAAAATAAGTAGAACTAGCTTTTTATTTTGAATTTGGTTAACTTGTAAGCCCTTTGTCAGAAATACCATGGAGGACAAAGCATTTTTCTGATGCATTACAAAAAGCCTTACAAAACAGACTTTTTTTAAAAAAAATATTTTTGTCATCTAGTATGCCCTCCTTCCATTTGAAAATTTCAAATTGCGCTTTCTCACCATTCTGTTAACTTCTATCACCCCTCTCTTGGTATGGTTTATGTTTTTAAATATTTTTCCAGGAAAGTTCTTATTAGGAGCACCTTAACAATGTTAATCTTAGCCTGTTGTTTCTGCCAAAGGAATACTCAGATTGCCCAAATATGAATCAGAATAATATGAACCAGATAATCATCAAAACAGTTCATTTTTAAAGAGTAGAACTTTTTAAAGTTGTCAAAACTTGTCCATCAGAGAGTTTGTGTATTAAGAATCTTTCTGCTGACATTATTGTAGTAGAGAGAGCACAATCCTTGCACTTAGCACAAATTATGCATTTATCAAACAAGCAAAGATATTGTGCGCCTTTAAAAAGTTTATTCTTAGCAGTGTATTTCATATTTCCTTAAAAAAAATAATGCTACTTTTTCCATAGTATTGCTGTGACACTGTGTACTATAAAGTTTTAAAGCCAGACACCTTCTAGCAATAAGAACTTCAGAAGCAAAGCCTGCTGAAACCATCTGAACTGCTTCAAAAAGAGCATCCTCCTCTCAGGGATCAGCTATTTTTCCCAAGTTTGAAATTCTAACCTGGTAAATAGCATCAACAGGGGACTTTTCCCCCAACTCTTTTGGAGAACCCCACAGATATGAATATCTTCAAAGGAGGATCTGTTAAAAAATGTAACAGTCTTCAAAGGGGAAACACCACCCTCAGCAATCTGAAGTTCTTTAAAGTGGGAGCCCACCAGCACTATGAATCCTCAGAGGACTAACTCCCAGAGCACTGTGGAAATTTGTAAGAGAACAAGCCCTCTCTCCCAAATACCCAGTAGGCCATTATTTTCCTTTAAAAGGACTCTTACATGTGTACATTTATAATTACAGAAAGGGTCTTATTTAACCAGAGCCCTGTAGATCTCTCTTACTTTTAAAAACAAATATTGATTAAAAGAAAAGAATGACAGAGAAAAACAATTTGACTTTGCTGTTTTCCTTTTCCTTCTTTTATTTATACCTGATCTCAATATAATACACCAATAACACTTGGCTGGTATAGCTCTTCTGATCTCTGTGACTCAAAAGTATTCTTCAAGAGTTGTGAAAAAATATTCTGTGAGCACAGTTATCCACTTATCCTGCTGGTTAACTGGGAGTCCAAATACTCTGGCAAGAAGCACATTTATCACAGCTGTAGCATTGCTGGGTGTGTCCTTTCTATTTTCTAAAATAGACATTCAAGTTTTGGGGTACTGGCTTCCACCCTCCCCCTCTGTGTAACAATTTTATTAGGTAGGGGTAGCTAATGTAGACATTAAAGCCCTTATCAATTGCCAGATTATTGCCTTCCAGGCATGCCATGAATGTCCAGGTAGATTGGGCAATGAGGTCAGCTGCCTGCAAGAGAGGAGAGATGCTGAGATGGCTTAAGGTACTCAACAGCATCCTTGGGTACCATTCCAGATGTGGGCATGTCCTTCAAGCAGCAGGGAATTTACCATGGGCTGTTGGGAGGCAGAAGAACCCTGTTTTGCTGGGATGGAGAATGGCTTTTCTGACAAAAGTGCCCATGTCAAAGCCAACAACTGAAGTCAGTTCTCCTGAGTCCCAAATCAGAAGAATGGTTGGGGGGTTTTTTGCATGTTTTTGCATCATCAGTCCATGGTTTGCATCTGCATTTCATACATTCTACAGTCCCTACATTTTCATCTACAACCAAGCAGAACAGAATTTTTCCTGACCCCTAGGGTCTGTCAATGTATAACTCAAATGCTGAGATTTACTAGTAAAATTTCTGACTTGTTGAAGAAATGACAGGAATAACTAAATTTTACCTGTAGAAGCAAAAACATCATGCTCCATTCATGTATTTATTAGCGTCTCCTCTTTCACAATGCTGGATGATTTATGGCTTCTAATGTAACTGTAGAATCGGAACCCCTCGTATCTTATGTTTAGTGATGTTTGATGGTTTGATTTCCTGCTACTTAGCTGATCCAAAAAATGTGTGCCAAGAATATTATGCCTGATAGAAGCCTCATCTTCCACTATATGGAGGGAAAAATATCTTTTGCAGTATATGATAAATATCTTTACACTTCTTTGATGATAGAATAGTAGGATATTTGTCAATTTTTTTATTTTCTTACTGAAAACAGCATCTTCTGTTTGGAAGTAACTTAGATGTTTGGCTCTGATACCAATAACCACATTTATCCCATCAGCAGGGTAACTGTGTTTTGCTGTGAAGCCCTGATAGCTGCAGCAGTGTGTATATGCAGCAGCACCATTGGCTAAATCTACTTGCCAATGTGAGGGGAAGACTTGAACAGATAAGTCAAAGGATACTTTGATAGCTCTGAGCAGGCTGCAAGGACTCTTTAACTACTTAGTTGAATTTCCTTCCATTATAAAATCTGACAATTAGTCCCTCCATCCAGATGTGACAATCTTTTGCTAACTTGTTTTTTTGCTAGCATTTATGCCAGGCGGGAGAATAAAAGAGAGGTAAGTATGTTCAGAGCAAGCTTTTCATGGAGTCCAGATGTCAGAAATGTGAACATAGACATGGATGTAACTAATGTTTCTGCTGGGTACATTCTGTATTTGGATATGAAACCTAAGAAAAAGGACAAAATTAGTGGAAGTTTAAACTTCCTCCTGAGAAAATTTGCTCTCTGGATTCTGCTGAAGCAAATTATCTCAAAAAACAGAACACAAGCAATAACAAACCATAAGTTCAATGTGTAGTATGAAATGCTGTATTTTTTCTTGGTAGAATTATTGCAATAATTCTAGCATTCAGTGGCATTCAGTGGCATTCAGTGGAGGTGAATCTGAGACAAACACAATTTGGTTATTCACAGGAGCTGGGAGGAATGCTTTTTTCCAGTAAATCTTACTTAGTTTTCCTAATGCAAAATTTACAAAGCTACTGACAGAGGAGAAAGGTGCAGAAAATGGCTGTAATACCTGTATTTTCCTACTCTTACGTTAACTGCTAATAGCACAGAAACCTTAAACAATAGTTTCGAACTGCAGAGCATTTGTCAGTTTAAAACAAAAAACCATCATGTTTAAAAAATGAAATGTTTGAGGCACACTGTAATGCTTAAGCCCAAAAGGTAAATAGGAAGATCTAAGTTTCCTGAATCCCGTCCCAATTATATTTCATTTAATAACACTCAGTGAAATATCTGGTGGCAGGGGAAATGAAACTACATGATTTTATGGGATCATTCATCAAGAACTAATTGAAGCCTTCATACAGTTTAGTGCTGATAAAACACTGTAACAATAAACAATAACAAAATTCACCAGAGAAGGATTTGTTTTGCCGTGAGGAAAATGGTTCGGTTTCATCCTGGGGATTCCTGGTTAAAAGAGTCTCCAATTTAAAAAGGGATAAGCACAGGCTCCTGTGCATAATGACAGAGTGGGAGCTGTGGCAAATGTATTAGTATTGCTCCAGTGGAGCTATTCTCATTGTAAGCATTTGCTATTGTGTGGGGCTGAGGCAGGAGGCAGAACGGCCAATAAGATTTTTTAAAGTTTGATTTTTTTAAGCAGTTCCCATGTAGTTTTATGAAAAGTAAATTACAGCTCCAGCACAAGCAACTGAATTTCTGATTTCAAAGTTACTGACTAGTCATAGTTTTATTGACTGCAGAAATATTGTTCTATCCTATATCTCTTCACTGAGTCAGGCTAGTGTTACAGTGACAGTTCTGTTTAACACATGCTAGAGTGATATCTTGTCAATACCTAAATTGTTGAGATAAAACATCTTCTCTCTTAATTTCTGATCTATTTTCTCTGACCAGAATATTTTGTCAGTCCAAAAACACAACAAGGATTACAAAGAATGTATTAATTTTGATTTTAAAAAATGAAATAATGAATATTTCATCAATCTACATCGGGAACACAGGGAGATTCCTAGGAAGGTGACACTACAATTCAGGGGTTCCAGACCAACTCAGGCAATTTCTGTTCATCTCTTCTTGTCCTCCTTCTGCCCTCTTAAAGTGCAAATCCTTCTGGGATCAGGAAGTTTCATGCCACCTGTCTGTAGAACAGCGAACCTCTATTTTAAGCTAGAACTCCTGGAAGTACAGTAAAACCAAAATTAAACTATAACAAATAACACTGCTTACCAGGTAAGTGATTTTACCCTAGATCATACAGCAGGACACGTCATGCTTTATGGTGTTCCAAATAATTGATCTTTTTTGGATGATCAGAGAAAGACAGGAGAAACAATCATATTTTGCTAATTAGGTCTACTTTGGTATTTTACTTATTGGGATTAAAAATTTCATGTATCTGTAGAAATACTCCTGAAATTTTAGTGGTTTGTTTTTTGGTTTGTTTGGCTGTTTTTTTCTTTTTGTTTTGGTGCCTTTTTTTTTGGGGGGGGGGGGGGAGGTGTGGTTTGTTTGTTTGTTTTTTAAGGGAAATAGAAGGCTTAAAATGTCAACAAATAATATTAGGAGTCTACCTCCCCTGTGTTTGTGGTATATTTTTCCTCTACCAGTCATTTCTGTGCTATCATTTTGGCCTTCAGTGCACCTGCATTTCTCTTGCAGCTGTAAAAGCAATAAAAGGGGGCTCAATCACACTGGGGAGCCCCAGGTATGGGGCTTTGAACCTGCTGGTGGGTAGCTTTGATGCAACTTCAACACTCAGCCTGGTTGAGACTGCAATTGCAGGAGTGTAAATGTAAAACAAGGTTCATATTTTGGCCAAAGACCAGAATTGAATTTACTTCCATATCTCAGAAGACATCAATATTCCCAGAATTCAGAAATATTTAATCTGAACTTAAATCAGAGATGATATATAAATGAAAACAACACATGAAGACACGATACAGCTATGGCTGAGAAATCTTTATTTAATGGTAGATGCCTTTAAATCACAGGTATGCAGAGGTTGGAAGAACCGACCCTAATCTTTCAGTGTTACATGTTATCAAATATTACTTTTCTATATAAGTTGAACTTATATTTATCAGACTATGGCTACATTTTCTACATTTCATTTTACTCCAATAAAATTCATTAAAAATAATAATATGATATTCCACATTATAGTAAAATAAATAAATTGTAATGTATGGATATAGCTGTTTCCTCTGCATAGATAATTAGGCAAAATGTTGCATTCAGCAGTCAGCCAAAATTATATTTTTAGGATTGTCTTTTAAATTTATTTTCAGGTTTCTGAATGGTCACATATTCCAAGAATTTTGCACTTCTATTGTCTCATTAAAGTTTCTTTTTTCTCTTAACTTTTCAGTGCCTCTCTTTATGTTCTTTCCATAGTTTCTGTGCAAATACTTCCATCTTGGACAACACCAGCCAAAGCCATAAAACACAGGGCAGATTCTGACCTGGGAAGATGCATCAGGCACCATCAGCTGGGGACAGAGATGATGCAGTATTTGGCAGCATCTCTGGGGACTATTTGTGCTCTAATTGACAGAGCTATAACACCCACCTCTTCCATTATTCATACCTGAGAGAAGTAGGAATGGAATGAGCAGATGTGGCAGCCCCCAGCACACCTGTCCCTTCCTGCTCTGTGCCCATTTCTGAGTGCAAGCTTCAGAGCAAGGGACACAAATTCCTCTGCTGATCTGCCACGGGAACTTGGGCTGACAACTTCCATGTACATTTTGTTGCTTTGCCAAATCCTCTGGAGGATAATAATGTGTATCTTTGTGAAATATTTTTCTTATGCATTATGAGCAGACCTTTCTCTTGGTTTCAATGGGGCTTTTCCTAATATCTGATTCCCATAGACAATCCACTCTTTATTAAAAGAACATGTACAATCCATCCAGGCTTGTCAAAATCTGAGTATAGCATATTTCTCAATCTGTATGTCCTCTGACATTTTTACTTTTAAATTCTACATGGCTAACTATATTTATTAAACTTTAATCTAATTGTGTTTTAGTGCAAGAAGCTAACCTTTGGCTTTTGAAAATTGTCAGTGTTTTTGCTGAGTTGTAGGCTGATTTTCAATCTGCCCAGAAATGTCTGTGAACTGATCACAATTAAAGTAATGTTAGCAGGTAAAAATAGAGGAAGATTTATAGGGATTTTTTTTTTATTTTTAAATTTTTTTAAACTGTATGTTTGTTTATTAACACAAATTAGGGAATACATTTTAAAAAAGCTCTGGGAACTTCTGTGAGCAGCATCAATAGTTTCTATCCAATTGGTGAGACCATCACTGAATTTTCACTTGTACACTTACCAGATTTCACTGAGTATCCTTAAATTTAAACTTTAATTCAGAAAAAAAACATGTGAGCATACCATTAATTCCCAGTGATGTAGACAGGTGCCTAATTTGCAGGATATATTAGGAGTACCCAATTGCTCTAAATTGTACACAGGCTTAAATGCCTTGCTGAATAAACCCTTACCATTGAAATCGAACCATGGAAACAATTCAGCTGCACTGGAATCAGCCACATTTATCTATTATATAATGAATGGAAAGCTATCTGAAGGGTAGCAGTCGTGGCACTGATAACATAGGTGCTTGAGGAATGGAAGCAATTGCATCAAGATGTGCATGTATGTGCATTATTTTATGGGAAAAATAGGTGTAAAATTATACATAATGAGTAAAAATAGGAAACATTTTTTTGTGTAAACTCCTCTCACGTACCAAAATGAAACAGAGAGAAATCATTCTTTGTTACTTCTCTCCTATAGTTATTCCCATATTTTAGGCTGGGATATTAATATGGGAGCAATAAGAAAAGTTTATCTTTCTATATTATTAAAAAATATCAGTAGTCTGTAATGCTTGCCATTTTAGCACTTTGACTCATATGTAATGGAAGTTCTGAATGTCTTATGTGAACATAGAATTTTAATTGTTTTTGGCATGTGCTGTGCAAGCCTGACAGGACAGGGAGAGAAATTTCAAGCAGTTTACTATTTCCCCACCTTCAGCTTGGCAAATTTAAACTGTTCCAGCTTCTGCTGAGTGACTTTTTCAAGCAACTGATATTTCACAGGGAAAGAATAGTACTCTGTATATATTTTTATTCTTCAGGTCACGGCAAAATCTAAAAAGCCTCAGAGTAATGCACATTTACATCCTGGCTATTCTCCCATCCTTGCAAGATTCCTATGCGGCTAGAAGTCAGCCTTACTATTTATTTTCCATGTCAGATTGTATAAACTAGAAAAACAAGGAACTTAAACATTAAGCATAGTGTATTATATTGATATCTCTAAAATGGTCAGTAGTGGAATTTAAGATTAAATGTACCTAGTCTAACTTTCAATGCTTGCAGTGGCAATGTCCATATCCAAGTTCATCACCCCAGATTCCTTCTTTAGTGACATGGCACTTCCATGCCAGTGGCACTCTGACTTATCTTTAGGGTTATATGTTTGGATATAACTAACATCATATTATAAATATCTATATTTAATCAGATAAAACCTGTCTCTGACACCTTAATTATATACTTTCATGACATATCTTTTTTTACTGAAAGAGCTGTCTCTGGGCAAACACTGATGCTGATCTTTCAGTGTTTCAGCTCCTGTTTTGTGTGGCAGAAATAACAGTAATATTTGAGGTGGTAGAATAATAAGCAAATCAAATAAAGAAAAGCCCTGCCCTTACCTGGGATCAGAATGCCTCCTGCTCATCTGTCTGGGCTCCTTTCACGGAGGCCATCTCTAACTGTGCTCTTCCTCTTTCAAAGATAAACCAGAATGCTTAAAGACAGGAATGAAAAATAGGAAACAAGAAAAAAAAAAAGACAAGAATAAAAGACAGAAATAAAATACTCTGTGTTCCACAGTAGACAACATAAACAGAAAAACAAAACCAAAAGGGCTTGCTTTCATTCTTTAATTTCAGCAGCTGTATCACAGCTATAGAAAATTCTACAGTAAATATATGGTTCAGCAAATCCTATGATGTAATCCACCTCATAATGAAACACTTCCCAGTTCCCTAAAAATTGCTTACGACATACTAAAATGCCAAAAAAATCCCATAACCAGAATATGCCAGAGAAACAGAGAAGATCAAGCATATCACCAAATTCCTAAGTGATGAGGCAGTATATTCAAGAAAATGAAGATATTACAAGGCTAAAGAAAAATAACTTGAACAGTAACTATGAGTGACTTGGGGAAAGAAATTCCTGCTGACATAAAATCTGGCAAATGGTTTAACCCTGAGAAAGTGAGCAGGACCCCAGTGCACACACCCAGCTCATCTCATTGTGTTACAGGGGGAGTCCACCCTGCTGTCTGCCTGGGGCCTCTCACTTTCCAAGCCCTGGGGAAGTTTTAAAGACACACAAGTTATAGCAGCTACACAACTTGAAGGCTCTTCTGCACGTTTTTTGCTGCTAAAAAAACCATCAGGAGGACTAATAACACCTAAAAAGTACTATGAAACAACAGGTTCATTTAAAATCCTTCTAGAGACATCACAACATCAAGTGTCCCTGACCTCTAAGTCCCACTCCTTTCTACCTCAGCTGAGTGCTGTCTCTGTGCTACAAATTACCTGAGACAAGGAGGGTACAGTGGAAATACTGCTTCATGCAGAGGCCTTTTTCTGTTTGTTACACAGTCCCTTCCCTATTTCCAGTCTTAATTTTAACATGTTCCTTGACTTGTTAATCTGTTTGCGAGCCTACTCCAGCGTTTTACCAGATAACTAAAAAACAATCTCAGATGGAATAGTTTTAATTTCCAGTCTGAATTTATTTGTGACCAATTTGTAACCATCTAATTGTGTGCCTGCACTAAATGGGAGTTTTCCCATTGAGTGTAATTGGATCAGGCCCCAAACCGCAAAGACAGCTGCTCTTATTACGGCGTGGAAAACAGGCAGGGTCTGGGTGTTACTGCATAATGACAGCAGTAAATTATATTCCAAGGGCAAGATCAGAAGCTGGTGTAAATCAATACAACTCAACTGGCTTTTAAAAAGTTATATCAGTGCGTGCAAGCTGCTAGGCTGGCCCAAACATTTTCTCAGTAGACTTTAAAGCTCATCCTGCTGCATAATGCATGCTAGGGAATTGCTTCGCTCCTGCACCAAACCTAAACCGTCAGACTGAGCCCAGACTTGTATTTCAGAAAGTCATCAAAACTTGATTTAGAGAGTCTGCATCACAGAGAACCTATCCCACTCCCAGAGACATTTTCCCAACATTTACTCTCCTTGTTCTTAAAGAAATCACTTTATTTTCTTCCTTGCTGAGATGTCAGGTTCTAGCTAGATTTCCTAGCTCTTTTTTCCTACTACATGTAATAGCCTCTTCACTCAAATTTCTTCTTCTTATATTTGTAGTTCTTCAAAATTGTTGTTACACCCTTTAGTCTCCATTTTCAGTAGATAAGTTGATTAAACTTCTATTTTATTTGGTAATTATTTCACAATTTTTCAATTCAAGCATTTACTAAAGACTTTTCTAATTGTTCAAGCTCACCACCACACTGGTTGCTTTACAGGACAAGCAGGTAGCTTCTGATGCAAAAATTTACAGTTTGATGTATTTAACTGGAATTAGAAAAAAATAGTATTTGTTTGTTTCCTGGGAGAGAAAATGAAAAAAAAAAAAAAAAGCTACATTAATTTGACTGTGACTCAGTGTGTTTATAAGGAATTGTATATGTAATGGAATTACTCTGTGGAACAATCTCTGTTATTCCCTTTGAATACATAGAAACAATTCACTGATTTGTCCAAATCAGGTGAAATTTTGAAAGGCATGCAACCACACTCCTTGAAGCTAGTTCTGAAAGTGTAATCAACTTTGATTTACCTGAAGATAATAGTAAAATTCACTAGTTTCACATTACAGCAAATAAAAAGGAAGTTTTCCTGAAGAGAAAAACACTAACTGTATTATTGTATGTGTGTTTTGTGAGGACTAAAAGAATACAGTTGCATGTCTCAAAACACTGTCCCCATAAGAGAAGCCTCCACAGCAGAACTTGAGATCAGTGCAGACAGCAACAGGAGGATGCTCATCCCAGGCCTGGTGAGGCAGATCTGGGTGAGGCATCCAGACAAAAATTCCCCCATGGCAAACTGTGGGACAGGCAGTGAGTGCTTGTGCACAGCCCATCTCACACTGTGGGAACAGCCCCCACAGCCTGTGCATAGCCAGGGCTGGACAGTGCAGGAGTGGGACCTGAGAGGAGCCACTCTGGGACCCCTCCCCACTGAAGGCCAGGGTGAAGAAGGACCAGTGGGACACTGCAGGAATCCACAGGGGATGATATCTATTGCTTATCTCACTCTCTCTATCCTCCCCTGCCCTACCTCCCTCCCACTTCCCTCCACCCCACCTTTCTTTCTACTTCTCTAGCTCACATTGACTCTTAAATAAAATCTGTACTATTGACTTCAGCACAGGGTCTCGTTTGCACCTTAACTCAGGGAGAGGCAGCCATTATATTCAGTTCTTCATATGTTTCCATAAAGATAGAAGTGTTGGTGACTCTGTAACTAGCTTTCATACTTACATACATGTCTTTGAGTATGTTCTAAAGCTGACCATGCAGACAGTCCCTCAGCCTAATGCTATCTGGGTCTTCAATGCTGGGGAGTAATAAGAAGACAGTGTAGTAGCTGTATTAGTACTTGCCTTTTCTTTCATAAAGAAATTCAGCTATAAAGGCCTGAGAGTAAAAGGAACTTCTACTCTGAGATTACAGCTAAAATGATAACTGCAATCCATGTTATGGATGTGCATTGTTACAAGTTTTTCAACACTATGAACATTATTTTGGAACATCTAAGAAGGATAAAAAATGTGGACTAGTTACATGAGGACTAGTAGCAAATAAATTTATTTACAGTTTGCAAATGGGAGAAAGAGTTAAAAAAAGGTCAAATATGAAGAAAAACGATTAAACTAAAACATGTTCAACTGGTTCATTAAAGCATAATAAGCAATTAAGGAGCTTGTATTTATTTAGTGCTGTGAGAATAATTTGAGTATAAGCCTTGTTAAGTTCAGTTGTCCAAATCAAGGAGGATCTGTCAAGGAGGTTCTCATCAATCTTGTATAATGACTGCAGAAGCATTTAGCTGATCTGAGGGGCACAGCTGGATTTTCATCCAACCCTTTCATTTGGAAGCTCTAATTTAACACTTAGAGGAAAAACTCCTGTGTTGCTCTGTCAAACTTTGTCTGGATAAACATTTTTTTTTAATAAAGAATTCTCTTGGTAAATAAAATTTCAAAGTAAAAATTATTACTAAAGGTATAGCTGTGCAAGCTGCAATAATTTTGTAATGGTGAAGGATGCACCCCACAGAGATGATTTCACCAGGCCGGCTGGATAAATCAGCCTTGCCATGATATGGAACAAGACTGAGATTAGACTATATCTCATGAAAAGGAGTAAGAATATTAAATTTACTCCCAAGATCAACAGAAGAGTAACAAAATGCCACAGAACAATGTGAAAAATACTGACAAAAATCCTGAAAACAGAATGCGTTGTGTTATTCACAGCACAAATTATAGGGAGGAAGACAGAGATGCAGATTTTAAGTGTCTACATCCAAATCATAAGTCCAAGGTACATGGGAGATAGAAAATTTAAAAGGATACCGTGGCATATTTTCCATAATTAGAGTAGGGATGTAATCTGGTTCAAGAAATATAGGAAAATAGGAAGTTTAGAAAATATTAGGCAGAAATTAGGGAGAACAGTGCCTTTAGTGGTATTGTGTCGGGCACAGATACATTTAAAGTCCCTCGGCAAAAGAAGCAGAAGGCCATCTATAGTATCTATAAGATACTATAGAACTAGAAAGATAAGGAAGAGGAAGATGATTTTGGCTTTGGTTTTAAGTATGTTTTGGTTTTGTAGTTTTATTTCTTTGTATGAAAAAATCCTCAAATTTTTATTACATCATTCATGGGATTTGTTGCTCACTGAAAATTTGAGCAGCCTGACAATATGTTGAGAAGGGAACACAGCAGGATCCTGAATGTGAGTTAAGTTGCTTTGATAAACATATTTTGATATAGGAAGTACAGAAAACAACTAGAAAGGAGGACTTTTAAATTCAGTTCTAAGGAATTAATTCAGAATTGCACAAGAAGTCGGGAAACAACTAACTAGGCAGCAGTTCCGCAGAGGGGTTTAAGAGTTATAAAGGAGTCAGAGGTTGAACATGTATTAATTGTCCTTCAAGGCAATCTCAAAACCTGTCTTGCATTGTATGCCTGCTAATACACATAACTGCAAAGCAAGGCAGGGATTTGTCTTTTCCTCTCTGCAGCAGGCAGGCTCTTCTGTCCTTGGCACTGGGCAGTCTTCATCTTCTGTGTGCTTGATATGGGCCTTGTACTCCATGAAAATGTCAAAAATTGAGGTCAAGAAGAGCAATCAGATGTCCAGACTACTTGATAGAAGAAAAAATACATTAGGTACAAAAAGAAAGGCAAGGAAGAAAGATGATATCTATCTTTGATTATATGAGATGTTTCATGATTAAAAAAAAAAAAAAAAGATTAAATAGTTTTCCATGTCAGAGTTGCTAGCACAGGAAGTAACAGAACAGAATTGTAGAAAATCAGGTCTGGCATAAGTTAAATCATTCTATTTATAATGATCATCAGCAATGGGGAGAAGAGGCTCTAGAAGGTGACTGAGCGCTCATTACTTGAAGACCTTTTAGAACAGGCCAGCCATACACCTACCAAGGATAATAGATATATAGTATTTGAGAAGAGATGAAATGACTGATTTCTTGAGGTTCTCTCCAGTTCTGACTCTAGATCTGCTTATTCCTAACTTTATATGTAGTAATTTCCCGGAAATTTGGTTGATAAAAACAGGAAGAAACGTGTTCCATGCACAAATCAATAGATAAACATGGTCCCGAGGAACTGCTTATTTACTTTACCTGCAATTAAATACATTCTTCCAGTTAACTAAACTTTCAATGATATTTCTAGTACTGGTATTATCTTTCTAATATTTAATGATTATAGAAAAAATAAAATAATGAAAAAATAATTATTTTGTAATATTTATTGATTGCAAGGTTAGCATGTTCATATCTATGCTAAAGAAAATGTTTCACATATTTTATTCACACACTTCTTTCAATGGGTTTTTCCCCTTCCAAAGCCTAGTGGGCAGTCTCCATTTTTCTTCAGGGTACTAATTTAATATCTGTAAAATTATTGGTGTGATGTAAAAAATGTTAATTTTGATATCATATAGTAAAATTAGTTAATTGTGGTTTTCTTATAATAACTCAAAAATAGTTAATTGTATCTTTCTTTGCCCAAGGAAGAAGAATTTGATTAATTTAGTTATACCACACCAGTCATCATCTGTCTTTGCCATAGTCACACAGGGGTGCCGGAGGGGAGATTATGGAGGCTAATATTTGTTTAGGTTATGATAGACTAGGAAATAATTGTTATATGCAGCAAAATATTTTAAATATTTCCTATTCCTTATCAGTCCAAGTTTTCACGTATTTCTTTGAATTTTAATCTGTTCTTCCACTTGAAAAAACATGCCTTAATCAGAATAGAGTGGTGGAAGAGTGGTCACTAAACATATAGAATATAGAAATTCAGGTCCCAGCATACCTGCTCTTTTCTTCCTACCTGTGTCCTGATCAAAAGTTATCCTGTTATCCAGAAGTGATTTTTTTTGCTTCAGTCGTTTTTTTTTTTTTTTGGAGGAGGTGTCCAATACTTATTTCAAAAATACTAAAAAATTTATTATAAATAAATACTTAATAACAATTTGATATATCAGCAGACAAGGCAGGTGACATCCTTCCAACAGTGCACCTATGTTTATGTCAAATGTAAGAATATAGTTCATGCTCAGTTAAAAAGTGAAAGTAAGGTCAGGATGAGTATTTTCCTTGTAGTTGTCTCTGTTGGCTTTTAAAAAGTTTTATTTAGCTCCATCAAGATTTGGTTGTTTATAGCTGTTGCATATTTATAAGTTCCTGGCTAGAATGTACAGATTCTGTGTGAGTGTAATTCTCAGATAGGTCATCCAAGAAATAGCACATTTTTCTCTCTGTTTCTTCACATACAAAATAAAAGTCAAACCACAGTATTTAAAAACAAACCTGAATTGCCAGAGCAAAATGATAGTTTTGGTACTAAAAAAAAAAAAAAAACCCTAACAAAATAAAAAAAACAACAAAACCCAAGTCCATACCTTTCCTCCTTCATTATTCAATCTTCATTATGATATCACATATATCCAGACCATTTTCACTGTACACTCTCTGACCTGTTCTCTTGTCTTTTGTCATTTTGTGCTGTCCAGTGACTTTTCCAGTGGCAGTTGAAATACATGGGCTTAGGATTCTTCCAGGAGAGCTATATTGTTATAATTTTGTATGGCTGACATAAATATTTTTGATGGAATGATTTGTAGGAGCAATAGATATTGCAATTTCTTACTGAAGTACATAAAACATGCAAGTTTAAATAGTTCCCAGTTTTCTGGCCTCTTCCGCCTATAGAGAGGCACTGAACAGGCATCTGCTAAGGAGCATCACATCCTTGGTTACTAGCAAATATTTTTATTGGTATGTAAGTCATGTTAGAAGTTCTGCTTTTACTCTTTATGATGCATAACTACAGCAGCACATATTCAGTGTGAGAGGAGCCTGTTCTGGAAAGCAGTGCTCTCCAGAAGATTTCAAACACTGGTGGAGCAAATGCAGCAACCAGTGAAATGGCAGCACAGAGCAATTTAGATAGATGATATCTCATACCAATACTCTGTTTAATACAAAGCATGATAGTGTTCAAGGAAATTTATAAGGTTCTGCAGTACTTTTTATCAAAAATTTCAGGTCAAGAGATTCTACTGCCATACCTTCTTTGTATAGACAATAAAACTAAAAATGGGATAGGAGTCCTGATAAAATTTAGTTTTGAAGTAGTGGGACCTCAGGCTGGGTGATCCCACATTTGGATGTTCCCTGACCTCAGTAGATTACAGAAGTATTCTCTGTGTAGCCCGCATTCCTAGTAGAAAGCTCTTATTCAAAGGACTGAGGGAAAAACATCTTGAAGGAATAAACTGCTCTCCTCATCTCTTACTTTCAAGAGAAGGAATGCAATCTAATTGTAAAACTTATTTTTAAAGCAAATATTTTGCAATGTCACAATGCATTTTTAAGACATACTTTCAAATTGGGAATATTTTAAGGTTCCTGCACACAAGAACATTACCTAAGTGATAGATTTCCTATACTGAAAGGTTCTTTCATGTAAATTGCTCAGTAATTACATTTCAAAACTACATTGATTTCTTATATGTCAATACTTATTAGAGATTAAATGTCCAGTTCCTGTCAGGGAGGGGAGCATTCAAAGCTGGAACTCTTCCGAGAGATTGTTTTTTCAGTAAGGCTTGGTTTTGGGATACTTTCTACATTTTTAAAAAGCTCTTTTTATCTTATGCATCCCTTTGGCTACTGGATCTCTTTTCTCTTCATTTTCACTCCTCCACAGTGCTTTTTAGAAATGATTCAGTGAAGCAGCACTGGCCCCCTTGTACAAAATTCCCAGTGTACATTGAGAATTTATCTTACTTCTGCTATGTGTTATAATTACAAGTTCCAATCAAAGTACATCTTTTGAGTTACAAGTTTGTGTCATTGCTTTAGTAGAAATGCAAATGTTATGTATTTAACATGCAAATGAAGTGAAATAAATATAATGCATGAAGTCTGTATTCCATCTCAGAAGTAATTGTAATGTGTAATAAGGGTTCGGCAGCCAGGTTTGACAAGAGAGAAGGCACAACAATTTTTATTTACTGCAAGAGCACTCATCTCTGTCTGACCTCTCCTGGTTCTGGTGACATTTAATGTAAATTTGGCACTCTGATTTCTATATGTGATGGCAGGCATAGCTGTATTACTTTTGCTTTTTTTCACTGGCTTAGTCACAATCATTTTTACAACTTGATGCTTCTGCATATAGTAGTGAGTGTCTGTGTTTATGAACTACAGAATGGTTTGAAGTCAGAACAAATGTGTACTGTCTACCAGATGATGCTTTGTGAAAGTTCTAGAAATAGGATACTACCAAAATAATTCTTTATTTAGTATGTGTCTGAGCTTCTGGCACATCAGAAATTAGCTAAGGGTTCAACTGGGATGACTATGCTCAAGAAGCACTAAAGGAGGCATCCTCCGGGACTGACTATTGAAACTCACTTGGGCTGCTGGACTCCCAAATACATTGTGGCAGTGGTTTCTGTCATTTGCCTTTCTTTCTAGAAAACAGATTTTCCTTTTCTTTGTTCTATGCTTGTTGTGAGCAATTTCATTGCTGAATGATTCTCCTCCATTCACCTTCTGAAAGAGAGTTTTTAAAAATTATTTTTGCAGAATTTCATTAAGGCCTTCTTTACCTTCTTGTTCATATTTTTATTTTTATAATTTTTTTTCTAAATGCCAGACTCCAAGTTTGTTTTTGTGTGATAAAGCACTCCAATCTTCTCATCATCCTTTCAAGATTTCTGCATCAAAAGAAAGATTGAGCACAAATTCACACTTTATTTAAAACACAAAATTACCTGGAATGCATACCAGCATGATTATATTAATTTGATGCAAACTCTGCAATCTACATGACTTGTGATGTAGTACAGCTAAGCTTCTTAATTACTGACTAGTTAAATATTGCAGGGATCTTTTTGTAAGCAAGTGAAATAAAGCATTGCCACGGTGCCTGCCTACAGGTCTTTTCAAGGTTTCATTTGTAAATTCACCTAGGAACTGCATTACTTGTTTGGGTGTTTTTGTAAATATAGCCTGTTCTTTGTTGCAAGTTTAAGTTTAAATCAATCTGAAATTAAATTCTAATCAGATATTTTAAATTTTATTTTAGATGTTTAGTGGGTTTTGGGGGTTTTTTTCTTTTTTTTTTTTTTTTTAAATTTTATTTCATTTTCAGTGCTGTTCTATTTCAGCCTTACTCTGTTAGAACCTCTTTCAGGATAATTGGTAGGCTATAGACCATATCACTACCTCTGCCAACTTAGTTGAAAACGTTCTGGTACCTAATCAAAGCAAAGTTTCACTGTCTAATGTCAGCAAATATGAACATATATATGGACATATATATTTATTTGGTACCTGATATGTTTTAAAGTAAATGACCAGGAGTAGGGAGAAGAAATAGGTTATAAAAATTGAGAAAGTTATACTTATCTAATAAAGACTCTGAGAAATCTAAATTATATGTGTTACAAACATATGGAACAACACAACAACAAAAGAATAGCTGAAATTCCCATGATTCAAAAGACAGTCAGAATCAAGGGAATGGTCATTTTATAGTGGTGTGAGCAATAAATGGCCTATTGTGCATATTTATTTGTTAGGAGTAAACTCTTAAAAGCAATCTGCTGTTTCACAGGAGGCAAGTGAAACCATTTCATTATTGCAGTAACGTAATTAGAAATCTCATAAGCAATCAAGCAGCCAAATTTTGCACCAGCTGTAAGCAACTAAAACAAAAAGTGACAAGTGGACCAGCAAGTAATGAATTACAATAACCCAGATGAGAAATAAAAGACAAACATATGAGTATCTTCCCATCCCCAGGAGAAGTAATGTCTATAGGCTGGAAAAGATCCTGGGACAGTAATAAAATGCCTTTGTAACATCCTTAATATAGAAAACAAAATCACAACCTGGAATAAACCCAAATTTTTTGTGAGAGCTGAGACTTTCTGGGAGTATATGGGTGTCAGAGAAAAAAAATCTAGAACTTGGAAATGAAGTATATAATTTCCACAGTTTGTAAACCCGATGGGTAAGGATTTTTGCTTCTACCTACATGCAGGGTAAGAAAGTGGAATGATATCCAAACCTGCATATGACAGACCTGTTTGTAGAATCTGCACTTGCAGAATATGGTAGTAGAACACGGAGATTCAGGGCGCCTAGCCTCAGCTATATGCAATGCAGTTTGGGTTGCAGTGTGTAGCTTTGATGGAAGCAGATACCAGATCAGGGATGATTGAAACTAAATGAGATAAAGCGTACAAGGGAAACTTAGGGAGCAAGTAATAAATTTGTGTGCTACTTTGGCATATCAGAAGCTGAAGCTAATCAGTCCAACAACAAAATAAACAGGAGTGATCTTCATATGAGAGTAAAATAATAATAATTTCTGAAAATATAATTTCTTTAAAATATCTCTTTTGTACCTGAAATTGGTCCTGCAGGGCAATTATGACAGACAATCCCAAATGTGGGTAGATGAGTACCACTATCTGATTATTTTTTTAATTAAAATATCTGTCAACAGCCACTCTTGGCAAACATGTTTAGGAAATTTCCATTTTCCATTGACTTCACAGGTCAAGTCCTGACCTTCCTATGGGAAAAAAATTTGTTCAGACATACAAAGCCTGAACGATATTACTGTTTCAGTTTTCAAAGGAATTCAGGAGACTAAAAGAGCAAATTCATCAAACTACAAGCCCTGTAAATGCAAAAGGAGCCTGAGTTTCTGAGCATCTTTGAGCATATCTCTTGAGCCGTTCTAATGCAGATAAGGAGCCCGGTGTGAGATGTGCAACAATAACTCTGCATTGTTCAATTCTCCTGAATGTCTGACAAGTGTGTGTGGCTCTCCCCGTATGTTTATGCGCATGTGTCTGCAATGCTTGCTCTAACATACTGCAAATGTTAATGGATAAAGAAAAATGCACTAACTCGAGCTAGCAGCTGCTTTGTTGGTTTGTTAATACAGATCATACATTATAAGGAACAGAATCTGTAATGAGGTAAAACAAAAATACAAAGGCATATAAATTGGGAGGTGAGAGACCAATAAAAATGACACAAAAAGTGCCCTGGGCAACATGAAGCTCAAGAAGTACTAAATAGTTAATCAAGCTTTAATGTATATGTCCTCTGATTCAGCCTTCAAATGTTGCTCCTTTGGCTTATGCTCAAATTTCTTTTTTCCTGGTTGTAGCACATGTTGATTTGGAACTGGTAGTCTTTCAAAAGAGCCTTCATTTTCCAGGGTATAATCTTAGTCTCAAGGACATAAATATTGTGGTGAGTTGTTAAGAATAAGTGTCATTTGGAAGGGATAAAATTGTTACAGGGAGGACATTTTTCAAGAATGGAAATGATTCTGCACGACATCACTTTGACATTCTCCAGCAAGAGAGGAACAACAGTTCTGGGATGGCATTCAAAAGCAAGTAAGCCACATCTTAAAGAGCCAGGCATTTTAGATGGGAAACTTCTTCCTTTTGTGAAAGTGCTGGGCTTCAGGCTTGTCACTCTTTCCTATAGAGGTGTGAAATAACATAAATAGATTTTCTATTGCAGTATTGCCACAAAGGTTAGTTTTAGTCTTCCATTTAAGTCACAGTGACTGAAATTCATTCTTTTATGAGACAGGAAGCATAGACTTGCACTGCTTAAAACCTTGATATGAGGGTGATTTGCACTCAGGCTGCTGATCAAAGGGAGATGTCCACATGTTGTTAATACATAGCGACAGAGTTCTTAATGATGTATATTTTCTATGGCGGATCCAGGATTTCTCCCATGAATCCGTATCTCAGCATGCACTCTTTTCTTCAAATTCTGTCTTGCAGTAGTCCCAACAGGATGAATATGTTAATCTGAACCTCTAAATATTTTTAGTCTTGAAAATGTCTGACCTATATACTATGTACTTTATTTTTATTGAGTATGATAGCATATGTATATGCATATATATATGTATATGTACATGTATCTGTATGTATATATGTATATGTATGTGTATGTGTATATGTGTATATATACATATATGTATACATATTGTGTCTGTCCATATATTATTTAGGCCTACTGAAAATGTAGATTTATATATGCTACTTTGGGCTGAGATATGTTACATTCATGCCAGCTGATTCCATGCTGTTGGACCAGCAGAAACCTGGTCTAAAGATTCAGTCTGCAACTCCCCTTGCCTACCCTTCCTCCTGTTGATATTGGAAAAATAGGAACACCAAGGTGTGGCCTAGAGTTGCTTTTCACCCAGGGCTGATGGTGGGGTCCATAATGAGGAAAAAATAATTTTGAAGTTACTGACTTTGACCTGTTTTGTTATTCATGTCTTCATCACATATTTCAATAAGTCACTTAAGTAACTGTAGATGAAGCTCTAACTATAGCTCTGGGCTGTAGTTCAAAGCAGCTGGTTTGCAAGTCCTGCTTGAGAGACAAACCAGTAGAAACTGTTTAGAAGGAAACTTGTCATCTATAATGTATATTTAAAAAAAATTCATTTAAAATAAGGTAATATCAGATCTGTTTAATCTCAGGAATTCTTGACTTGCTTAAAAGCTTAAGACACACATACTAGATGTTCTTTTAAAAGGTGTGTCATTACTGTATGATTTTCATTTTCTGACATTAATTGATCCAGACTAACTGCCTTCTGCCAAATTTCAGTTAGAGAGATAGTGCCTTGTTTATTTATTAATTTACGACAAAACATCAAAAACGCCCAGAGGGTTACTGAAAGCAATGATCAATCACATCTAATCCTAGATTATGAAGTTGATTTTATTCCCCTTCCTTCTTCTTCTCACCTACTTTTATTTAATTTCTTGAATGAGCCACAGTTTGGGGACTGCTTGGAACATCTCTGTATGAAAACACAAAGTGTTCCCATTTTCAGTGCAACCTCTGATCTCAGCTTCAGAGCCAGACACGTTTCAGACATACCCAGAAAAGCATTTTTGGAAACAACAGGCAGAATGCCGCTACCATATACACTGTTTTGCTTTAAAACCTCACTTTTAAGAAAAAAAAAACTCATCAGTTCGTCTTCAAAGCTAAAACTCTACTTATCAAATTTCCCCCAAAAGTTTTTTAATCTGTTTTTAAGACCTGAAGGTAGAGGATTATTTCAAAAGTGCTGATAAAGAGGTAGTGAACACTATGACATAATATGAAGACTTTTATTGGTATCTACATGGTATCTACAAATCACATCCTAGGTCTCCCAGACTACTTATATCAGATGATTGAAAAATGCAGAAGTGATAGGGTTAAAATAAGATGACTGTGACAGATTTTCAGTCATGCATCCGTCTGACTATTTAATGATAATCCAAGTCACTGAACTGAATTCTCACAGCTAAATTTTTGAATATTCTAAGTGATGATACAATTGACTGATAATAGAATGAGTCAGACAGAAAAGCAGAAGAAAGCCTTTATATCAGGATTTAGCTTCATTGGGACAGGGTACTTCATCTTTTTGGATCTATTACTGAAAAATGTGAATCGTGCTTGTAACTAATACAGAACCCATACCTATATACAGTTCAAATATGCATGAAATTACTTATTTAAACCGATAAAGATAAGAAGAAGAGATGAAAATTATGGAAAAAATGGAAAAGATTTTCATGGTTTACAGATAAATAACCAACAGAGCATTTAAGTGCTAAAGGTAGCTGTTTTAGAAAAACTCTATCATAAAATACAAGTTTCGTAATTGAATTTTGAGCATGATAAAAGTCTTAATACATGACTTAGATGATCCACAGCAGGAATATGTACAGAAGAATTTCTTACGTCAATGAATCTTATTTTCTTTTATTGCAACAATATTCTCCTTCATTTAGGCATTTCATGAATCATTTGCAAAAGGGGGCTAGTTTTTTGTCTTGTCCCTTGAAAGGCTGTTTCAAGATCTTGCTCCTTTGATAATTAGAAATTTCCTTCCAACATTTTCTTTTGGGAGAAAATATAAAAAGAAAAAAACCCTTCAGAATTGGATTGATGTGTGGATTAACCTAGAACATGGTAATGCAACAACTGCTAGTTTTCTTGGGTGAAATAGGAAAAAAGTCTTCAAAATATTTCTCTGATACATAGACTTTCAGATGCAGTAGCACAAAATGAACCCATTGAACAAAATATGATGTGGTCAAACCTGAAAATGTAAGTCTATTCAGCATTCTGACCTGTGAAACTAAATGGAATTAGGGTGAACTTCAGTGGCAAGGTGCCGGATGTGACAGTTTGAAGGAATTTTTCCATGACTATCTAATGTAAAAAGCAAATATAAACATCAGTAAATGTTTTGCAGAGATCAATAAAATTTGCTTATAAGTACTCAGAAGTGGTTTCATTTGAACTGTTCCAGCAAGTCTTAGAGCTGAGATATTCGCCTGCAAGCACACTGATGTGTGTATGACAGAGAGGGTCCACAGCACATCTGACACAGATGGCATGGCAAAATATACAAATAAACACTCGTGTCTGCAGCAGATTTATTTACATATGGCACCCAAAGAGTGCAGAGGACAGAGCAGGAAGCTCAGTGCCCATCAGTATCCTATGATACTCCACTCATAGATTTAATCACTGAGCCTCTGAACAGCTAAGAACATTAACAGCCTACCAAGTCATGTCCTAGCATGTCTTGCTCTTGTCTGTATATGCAATAAATTTAATTTTAAAAATACCTTCTATGCAGAAAACAATGATGTAACACTTTATAGAGGAAAAGCTATGACATGTGTGAGCAGCACTGTAGACTCATCTGTGGCTGTGAGCTGGTGCTTTTGCTGGCATTTGTGCAGGTTTATTACACAATAGGTCTTATTTTTAGCTGTTATGGTGAATTTTCTATCAGGGATCTCTTTACACAAAAAATGCTTTCAAAAAAACTATTTTTTATGAAAGGCATGTATTTTGTGCAAAAAAACCCACAATCTTTTTGTTCCAGAATTTCAAATACACAAACATAGCACTTTGTTCATGTCATGTAATTGCAGTAATTTTTTGGACACTCTATTCATGTTTTGGACCTCCCTACCTCCACAACTCTGACAATATACCTGATGCAGATGTTATTTACTCATTTCAGCAACATAGTAAAGAAAAACCTCCTGGTCCATAATTGCAGCAATGTTATTAGGGATTTTCAGTAGTGATTGGTAAGCAGAATGAGACACCCAAAACTCTACCTCAAGGGCAAAAAAGCAGCATTTTTGATTTCGGGATAGTTTGGTGTTTAGGTTGAAAATTCCTCTTTCCTTGCTTAACTGAGAATCAAAATGATCCATTTGTGCAGTAGAAAGAATGGAAAAGGGTATGATTTCTTGAATATACTGGTTAAAATTTTATTGCTAATCTAAGTTGAAAAACTTGGTTTTGTATAGTCTAAGACAAAATTTATTAGCCTAAAAACTGTGTTTTATTTTCTGCAGATCTAGTGATATCCTTGAGTAATGGTCATAACCTATTTCTCAAAAAGTTTCCAAGAGCAGATTTTTGCATGCAAAATGTTTCCAGTGCATTGTTTATCTGCATTGTTTGCTAGCACCCCTTTTTCTTGGTCTCTGTTCAGCATTGGTCTTGCATCAAGGCAAGCAGTGACTACACAGATTGTCAGTGAAGAACAGAAAATAGCTGCATTGCTGATGCCAGCATCCTCCTTCAAGAAGGACCTTTCAGGGATGAGAGCCATGGCTTTAAAATGTAAAGTTTTGGACTTTTAGACAAAAATTGAGTAAGTTGAAATGTTCTGCACATGCAAGTCAGGGTATTAAATGGATCACCAGCAATGGAGACTGCATTTGCCTGTTTTAATGATGGTTTTTAAATGCATTCTCTTTTACGACCTTATTTTTTACAAATTTTCAAATTTGTAAGAATTGATAAGTTATCAGCCTTTAGCAAACAACCAATGCATTCATGTCTCTCTCAATTATACATAATTTCTTCTTGCTAAATCCCCTGTGTTTTATTTGAGAGTCGCCTTATTTATTGTGAGCCAATAATGCATTGAATTGTGTGTGCACTGGCATATTATCTTGTTGAACCATCCAATTAAATATGATAATGTTGAACATACTGACATAGTTAAACACTCAGGTGAATGAGCAATTCACTGTGAAGTGCAGAAATATTTAAAGTCATCTGTGTGCCTTCAAGCAATCTGTTTTATGTAAAAGAACACTCCAGGAGTTGGAGAATGATATAGATCTGAAAAGAAAAAAAATATTGAAACTTCCAAAGCATACGCCTCATGGCTGACAACCGTGGCTTTTAAGATGAAATCCAAAATAAAGTACAGAAGTGAGGCACACTACTTTATTGGGTGAATAATAGACATGAAAGTAAGGTGTTACATTGTGCTCAAAATCACAACATGGAATAGCAGCATTATTTTGGCCTGTGGATACTTTCATTCTGAAGTAAAGTTGCATTATATCTATCTGACATGAACCTTCATTTCTGGGAATACCCCACTGCAGAGGTTTTCTGTGAGATTATGTAAAATCAGTATGTCCCGAGGTGAAACTTTTGCATCTCAACCAATATATCAGTATGTCCCTTGAAGAATCTACCTGTGAAAGTTAATGAGAAACTAGTGTTATGTGCTCAGTACATGGTGTTTCAAAAGCCTATAACTAAACAACATCAAAACCAATTTTCTCCAGAAGACTCAAAAGCACTTCTCCTTAGTGCTGTTTTCCTGCCAAATTTA
This sequence comes from Melospiza melodia melodia, assembly GCF_035770615.1. Classification (NCBI taxonomy): domain Eukaryota; kingdom Metazoa; phylum Chordata; class Aves; order Passeriformes; family Passerellidae; genus Melospiza; species Melospiza melodia. The sequence goes on from NC_086196.1 coordinate 129,293,464, forward strand.
AACTTTCATCCCCCAGCTGTTTTGGCTGTAGAGTGATTACAAAAAAGTGTCATGGTAATTGTTTACTGTCAAGAGTGTCTTTTCTCGATTTTTACATGCTTGAAAAGCCTTAACTTTTTCTCCTTCAAACTTCAGAAAGGAATTGAAGAAAACTACAGGCAAAGTCAAAGAAATTTAAAAAAAATCCTGAAAAAAAGCCCAATGCACATTGGCCAAAAGTTGAAATTTGAAAACTTCAGACTGAGTTGAAAGGTTCAAGAATTACTGAATACTGATGTCATCAGGTTAGAATACAGGCCATTATTCAATTTGATACTCAGCTATTACTTCTATTGCTATTGATTATTTTACTACAGGAGCAGTGCTGGATGGAATTCAATTGACAGATGGTCACTAGGCATTCCAGGTGGAATGAAACCAAAACCACTAGCTCACTGGCTCAGGTGGTTATTTTTGTTTGTTTGTTTGTTTGTTTGTTTTGTCTTGGTTTCATTTTTTTTTTCCTTTTGGACAAATTGTAAGGTATCCCAAAGAGCTTTAGACAAATCATTAAAAAATGGGACATGCATTTCACTTTTATTTAAAACTGTGGGGCAAAAAAAAAAATCACGTTTAACTCTCAAAAAGGACTTACCTAATGGTGCAGGTCTATGATTATTTTATTGTTACTCTGAGAAGCAAAAGAAATCAGTAGTTTTAACATAAAATTTGAAAGGGAACGTGATGTTTATGAGTACATGTTGTTGAAATGCTTTATCCAAGTCTCCTATTCAAAGTGAGACCTCCAGTGAGGTAGGAGCCTATTCAAATAACATCAGCCAAGATGAAAGCATTGAGTTATTACTTATCTGTTTGCCACATCTTGTCACTTTTTCTGTAAAGAACTTTATCCAGCATCTTACATACAGGGCAAGACATCTTCATGTTCATCCAGCATTTCAAAGGCAAACTCAAAAAAAGACAAATAGTTTAGTCTTAGTACACAGTTTCCAAGACTCTCAAAATAGATGTATTTATCTTCCAAACCTTTTTGTGTGTGTAATGGAAAACAACTTTTCTGCTACTAGAACACAACCCATATTTTGACCATTTGGCCATATATTAACATTTCTCTGACACTGAAGACCATTCTTCACTCTTTATTTAACAGTCCTTTTTGTACAATCTCTTTTAGTAATGCAAAACCTGGAAGGAACCTGGGGCTAATCATCTGCATATGCTTCAGTCTGAAAGTTGTGCTAATCTCTAGGAATATGCTGATATCATTGACTGCTGATATAACCCCTGCATAAGTATGATGGAAAAGGTTTTCACATAACAATAGGCTGAAAAGAGAAAACAGGTTTTCAAAAAATCTTGGGAAAAGGGTTCTTTCTGGAGGTGCTGACAGAGAAAAAAAAACCCAAACCAACAAGTTTACTGAAAGATTTCATAACAAAATGATTTGTACAATAGAGATCATGCCAACAAAGATTCTGCTTGTAAAATTAAAAGCTATTTCAATACATGTTCACACAACTAAGATTGTGCAAAATGTAGCATTAAAGTCCTTTGTCTTGTGGTTTATAATTTATAACATCATAATGCCCAGGAGTCCTCAGCACATAGTAAAACACCATTGTGCATCATGTTGTGCAGCCAGGGAAAGAAACTGTGTTTTAACAATGCCTCTGATAAGTGTATGTTCTTGAAGTATGGATAGATATCAACCAATTAAATGTTTTTTAAACTCCTCAAACTTTTAGGAGTGGTGTGTTAGGCAATCACCTCACACAGGAACCTAGGAATTATTGCATTCAACCAAACCAAGAGTACGCTACTATAAACCAGCACCAACACTACTTGTTTCAGCACTACATGCCCTAAAAAATTATAAGAAGGAAAAAAAGAAGCCCTCCAAATTAAAAAAAATAATAGCTATGCAGCTTACCTTTATAATCATATTATTTCCATATTTGCTTCATCTGACATCATGCCAATTCATTGACATTAGCACATTCAGTCTGTGCTCTTATTTTACCTATTGTTACTTTCTTTTTTTTTAAAATTTGTTTACATGCATAGCGTTCCTGCTTAATGTCTTTGGCTCCAGTGCCTGCTAGCACTCAGGCTAACCAAATATCCTAGGAAAGGGTTGAACCGGATATGCAGATAAATTAACAAGAGCCACAGAGAGAAATTTAATTGATGGGCCTTAATTTCATTAGTTTACTATAGAAGGAAGGGCATAATAAGCTACAGCTAATGGCAGAATGCCAGATATCAGTTTGGACTCCAGTGCCAAGTTGGAAGTTCCTACCTTGGTAGATCTGTGATCAGTCTCTGCGAGCTGCCCCTTTAGCTTTCAGATTAAATTTGCATTCTTGTGCCAGCCTCTCACAGAAGAGGGTTACCATGCATGGCTTCCAGATTTTTTTTTCCATGCCACTTCAGACCAGCCAGCAGTAATTGAAAATAATATTTTTCTGATCCCTAAATTATTGTTGAGCATGACATAAGAGTGAAAGGATCAGCTAGAAATTTTATTGTGATTTAAAACCAAAAAAATTCTTAATCCCAAGATTTACGTAACTACTTACCAATACATCAGCAGTTTAGAGCAGTGTGTGCAGTTTTGGGTCCCACAGCACAGGAAAGACGTCGAGGTTCTCAGGCACTTGCCCCATGCAAAATGCCTGAGGGAGCTCAATTTGTCCAGTGTGGAGAAGAGGGGACTTCAGCAGCCCCTGGTGTGCCCATGGAGTGGAATACAGAAGGGTGAGCCAGGTCCTTCACAGCAGCACTCTGGCTGGGAGATAAGAGGCAAGGGCCCAAAGAAATAAAAGAGGAAATAAGGAAAAGCATTTTTACCATTAGGACAGCAAAGTAATAAAAGAGGCTGCCTGGAGAGCAGCCTCCAAGCTCCATCCTTGGAGGTTTTTATGACATGGTGAGACACAGCCAGCCTAAAGCAGCCTTAAGCTGGGCATCAGAGCTGGCCCTGCTGTGAGCTGGAGGTTGAGTCAGAAATCTCCTGAGGACTCTTCCAAAACAAATTTCCCTGTGGTGTTATGACCCTAAATGAGGATGCCTTTGAAGCATGTACCCATGCTAACAATCCCACTGAAAAGGGGTATAACACAGATCTTATTCAATACTTTAGCCTAAAGAGCCAAACGACATAGAATAATAATAAAAGGTGTATAATACAGGCTAAAACTTGTTCTATTACCTATATAATTTTATTTTTTAATAATGACACTTCAGAGAGGAATTGTGCTAAGGATAGGGGCAGGATAGGCAGACACATCTATGTTGAATACTTCAGAGCACTTAAACGTGCATGTAGATGCAGCTGCTTTGTAGAGCTCGTTCTGCTGTCTTTGACACAGCACTTTGACACGTTGGTCAGTACATCAGAAAATAAAAGGAGATTTTTGAAGATATAAATGTCTACTAGTCACCCAGTGTTCTTTGAATTTCAAGGAGCAAAGTACACAAAAATCTGCATTTTGATCCTCTGAGAAACTGAGAAAATGGTCTTATGCTTCCAAAGCATTTAGACTGCCATGAGAACAATACTATTAGACTTTCAAATAAAAAAAGTTTCTATGGTATATTTAAATTAAGCATACTGCATTATAAGCTATGCAAATATGATAAGTGAGTACATATAAAAATTCATAAATAATAATAAAATACTATTGGTTTAAGTTATTTTTTTTAATTTAAAATTTAAAATTAAAGAAAACATTGGTTTTTGGGTTTACTGCCAGTAACATATTTTAGATGCTGTGGAATGTTTTACACATTGTGAAATGTGTTTTTAGGAATGGTTATTTGAACTTGATCCTCCTCTTTGGAACTCCAGAAAGAACCATCTTCCTGCCTGAAGATGATTAGCACAGATGATAGTTTGCTACCTGAAGAGGAACCATTACTACACCTTTACAGGTTGTTTTTCAGTCTATTGCAAGCAACTATTATGTATCAAAAAAACAAGGCAGATGTAACATAGAAGAAGTCAGAATTAACTCCAACAGGTACGCAAATATACTTTGATAGGAAACATTTTTCAGCTTCTTTTGTCTTGTTTTTCATTTCCCTTTTTTCTTTACTCCATGCTGCAGTGTTGGCTCATGGATAGCTAGATGCAAAATGAGACTGACATGTTGGACACATGGATATCAAGGATATGGTTTCCTTAGCAACAGTAACCACAAAAAAGGTCTCAGAACTTACTCATGGGACATTTCAGTTTTTCATATAAAATGAACATTGGTGGTGAATATGATTGGTTCAATGGTACGGTGAAAGTATCACACAACTCTGAAGTAATAAAGTATTAGAATCTTCTATTCTCTGAAACCAGATACTACAAAAGAATAGTGTCTTTATACCATGGGCAAGAGAATCTCAAGAACAGGAGAGGCATTAAATCCAGCAAAATTCTGCTACTTTGAAAATTTTGTAATTAATTAGCATAATTTTTTAGCAAAAATTAAAGTATATGGTCCATGTCAACAAGAAGTGAAACAGCATCAAAATCTACTTGCAATCAGACTGAGTCAGATTACAGCATAGTATAAAAGGAATATCTTATATATATATCAAGGTATATCTCATATATCAAATTTTTTGTCTGGAATTATTTTGCAGCATTTAGTTGTATTTTTCTATAAATACAGCAAAAAGATTTGCTATGGACAAAGCTGCTGTTAGAACAGTCATGTGGTAGAGGTAAAGAACAGGAGGACAGTTCTGGATTGAAATCTGGCACTGTGAGGAAAATTTGGAAGAAAGGATATTTTAATTACTTGGTGTAACACCGAATAAATTTGCAAAGTTCATTGAGAAATTTCAGGGCCACATTGAAAAGGGCAAGAGGATGTGTGATAAACTGTTTTTTTTTTTTTTTTTTCTGGTCTACCACCATGCTCTTCATTAGCCTGCATTGTCCCATTTCCCACATTGTGCCTAATGTGCATCACAAGAAGATGCTGTGGCTTCCAGGAGGTCTGGAGAGGGAAGTCAAAAAGAGCAGAATTCTTTCTGTGTGTTCTTTGACCTTTGATTTTGTTTTTGTGGCAGCAGAGCAGACTGAAAAGCAATATGACTAAAATGTTGCCCTTGTTCTCAGCATAAATTTGAATTAGCTTCACTTTGCATTTTCTAAGATCAAGGAGGATGTTGCAAGTAGTGAGAAGATGTAGGCCAGGAAAAAATCTACTTTAATCTGTAAATGTCATGAGATTAATTTATATAAAAAAACATAAATGTGCCAATCACTTCATAAGCAGAGCCTTTTAAATATTAGTTTATCTGCAAGAGTGGAAGAATATTTTCAGTACAAAGACTGTCTTGTAGCAATGGATGAGTGGTTCAAAACAAAGGAAACCTTGAACAACTGAGAGGTGAGAAGCAGGTGAAAGCTTTCTTCAAGACTAGAAAGTTTTAAAAAACCTGTGGAGCACCCTGTTGAGACTCAAATCTGTTATTTTTGTCCTCTAAATGATGTGCACTTCTCAATGCCAGTATATTCTGCTTCATTTCAGCTGTTCTCATTTTTCCTAGTCAAATGATTTAAAATATTACCATGGTATTTTGGAGCAAATATTGTAAATAGTGATTATAACAGATCTTGCATATAACACTGTTCCTACACTTTTGTGAAGGGAGTAATTCTCTTAATCTGTATTAACAGGTATAGAAAGGCATAGGAGACCTGACTCTCTCGAGGAGCGCTTTAAGCCCAGCTGCAAAGCAAGGACCAGAATCAGGATTTATGGAGATTTTCTCTATCTTCACTGGCAAATGCAGCTCCTAATAAACACAGGAAAATCTGGATATTTTTTGCCTAACATCTCCTTTACCATCATATTTGCAGAGTTTCTGGATTCAGACCATCCAAAGTTCAAATTTAGACTTTCTCTCCTGCCAGTTACAGAGAGAATTTATGTTCTAATTTAGGGCCAGCACCTACTTATTTTGTGCTGTGATGTCTACTGCCTTATTTGGTGGATGCTAACAAAACCTTGCAATACTCAGCATCAGGCAGGTCTTTGGGTAGCTGGAAGATTTTAGAAGTGTCTAGATATAGCATCCTGCAGTCTGTAAAAAGATAAAAAATTCCTATGTATTTCTGCCTAGATAATCACAGCAACACCTCTGGCTAAAAATCAAAATCTATTTAACAC